>NC_079471.1:2500000-3750000 GCF_026250575.1 Diorhabda carinulata
TGAAACAGCTTGTTGATTCCAATGAAGCTTCTTTTTTTCCGATTCGATCTCAGCCGGTGGCCGTTTTCGTAAAGTGTACGTAAAAGGAAATTCGTTATCCTCGAAACCGATTCTACTCTGCCCTTCATCTATAAACATTGAAATAATATTAGTTCAACGTTTTATTATTAATTTCAATGCGAATATTTATTATAACGGACCTTTATTAGTTTTCATTTCATACGATTTATTTTGTTTCAAGTCAAGGTTAAGTTCAAGAATCTTTCTTCTAAATCTTAGTTATTCGGTATAAGTAGGCTCCTGTTTTTAAAGTTGAACAAAAAGTATACTTAATCCCTCCTCAGTTGCCAATAATGCTGCCAATAATGTTGAATAATTGTTTAATTTTTAAAATAACATCCCTTTGAATCGTTTGCTAGTCCTGCATATACAACAAACTTTCTGGTATCCTACGGGATTTAGACGAATTAAAACTTCGAATTTGAGAAACTGTGCAAGTGCTAGAAAAGCAACGCTTTCAAATGAGCGCAGGCAATCCAGAGTTGTGCTAGCACTTAATTATATCGTGGGCTTACTACAAAAAACCAGTTTTGTTAAATTTTCAACTAAAAATACAGTTAGTATAGTCCAAAGTCCAAGTCCAATTACTATAAGTGCTTTGTACCGGTTCTTGTATATCCAATAATACCAATCGATTACATTGTTTACTGTAAAAACCCAAGAATCTTGTAATAGAACTCAAATTCGAATTTCGCGCTCTGGAAAGGGAATTTTGAGAGGTTATGTTGGTAACACCGATCGAGACTTGCGTCAGATAGACGTAAGCACAATAAAAATAAAGATCATTTTGAAAAAGTTTTTTATTTGAATTTATTCTGGCAATTCAAGAAAGAAGTTTACACCTGAAAGTTTTTGAATCCATTTACAATTTTTTCGGAGTAAATAGAAACTTTAAACTCAATTATCTAGAGACTATAGACGTTGTACATAACTTGTTTTTGCAGCAAGCCCACGATATGTATCGTTATCTGGAGTTTTGGTAACGAATTGTCTTCTTAGACATTATTTATAAGACCTATATTTATGAACGTGTTACAACCAGAAGGAATAATCACGTGACCTATCAATATTCATGAAAACAATGAAAAAATAAGCTTTTCCACAAATACATTTCGTTATAAAACTATTACAGTCATTTGTTGGAACAAAACAAGAATTACTGTCATGCAATCATGTCAACGCAAACCTCGAATCATTTTATTACGTTCTTAAGTTGGTTTTATAAACTTTTACGCTCGCGCTCGTCCTGACGCTCGCGTTACGAGTTCTTTGTCATTGGAATTTAATTGACTGGCATTTGTTTCAAGTTTCAGCATTTTTTAGATTTTTTGTTAACGTTGTTTCTAACCTAGTTATATTTGTACTTTTTTAGGTAGCAAGTAACCAAGTATTAGCACGCGTTCACTGGAATTCTGTGTCTCCATGCTTTGATAAAATTAAATAAGAAAATACATCTACAATTCAAACACAAATTATATCAAGAAAATAAACAGAAAATGGGCGCGAGCTAGGCGCGAACTTGAACGCGAGCACAGGCGTTTGTATTTATAAATCACACTTCGTAATCGAACGCGAGCGCGAGCATGAAAGAAATTTCAATTGACTTTGAAGCAGATGCTTAGTCTACATCTATTATTGAGAAAGTATCAGTTAAATCCATTTTGAATTGTACTATGAACCATATACAAATATATTAAATTTTTATTGAGACTTTATAATAAATGTTAAATGTATATTTTACAAAATTCGTTGACAATAACCCTCTAAAAGTATGTTACAACATTTATTTTCACTGAATTGCCCATTCACGAAATTAACGCCCGACTGATCACTGAAATATGTCGAAATATTAACACAATTATTAAAAACAAAAACGTTACCTCAAACTAACCGATTTTATTAATAGATATTGTATATATATGTATCTAGACACTTTCTATATTGAGTTTTTTGGAGTTGTAATCGAGTTGATGCAACATAATATACAACTAAAAACAATCGTTTCTTCATAGCATTTTTATTATTACATTAAATTGCAAATATATACATATTTAAATAATAAAACGTTTTTATAAATATTCTGGACACTAACTTTCATAATTATAAAGTTATCTACATTTTTAATTCGGAATAATCAAGGAGATTAATCTAAAGAAGTTGATAGGTTAAAGTAATCTTCTTTTTTTGAATGTAGGACTTGTCATTTAGAGCTTGCTTGACATATATATCGATGTAAAGCAGGTTATTAATATTGCGGCTTCGTTCAACATGATTCTACTTCAACATAATATTATACTGAGTATATTTTTCGCTTTCTATCAGATCATATCTTTCTCTAATTAGCTCGTTCTATGCTTACCAAAAAATAAAAAGATTTTGGTACCAAAAAAGGCTTAAAAAATTATCATCTAAACTTTTTTCATTTTCTTTTAATTATTGATTTACTCTCTATAAGCATTTCTCATACAAAAAGTTTTTTTTATTCGATTGATGGTGAATCGAGTCATTAGTATTCGATTTATGAAAGTTTTGGTTCATAAAGAATCGATTAATAAATACTTCTTTATCATTCATTCGTATGACTTTACTTTTTATTCGATTGATGCTGAATCGAGTCATTAGTACTCGATTTATGAAAGTTTTGGTTCATAAAGAATCGATTAATAAATACTTCTTTATCATTCATTCGTATGACTTTACTTTTTATTCGATTGATGCTGAATCGAGTCATTAGTACTCGATTTATGAGAGCTTTGGTTCATATAGAATCGATTCATGAATATCACTTTATCATTCATTCGTATGACTTTACTTTTTATTCGATTGATGCTGAATCGAGTCATTAGTACTCGATTTATGAAAGCTTTGGTTCATATAGAATCGATTCATGAATATCACTTTATCATTCATTCGTATGACTTTACTTTTTATTCGATTGATGCTGAATCGAGTCATTAGTACTCGATTTATGAAAGCTTTGGTTCATATAGAATCGATTCATGAATATCACTTTATCATTCATTCGTATGACTTTACTTTTTATTCGATTGATGCTGAATCGAGTCATTAGTACTCGATTTATGAAAGCTTTGGTTCATATAGAATCGATTCATGAATATCACTTTATCATTCATTCGTATGACTTTACTTTTTATTCGATTGATGCTGAATCGAGTCATTAGTACTCCATTTATGAAAGCTTTGGTTCATATAGAATCGATTCATGAATATCACTTTATCATTCATTCGTATGAATTTACTTTTTATTCGATTGATGCTGAATCGAGTCATCGATATTCGATTTATGAAAGCTTTGGTTCATATAGAATCGATTCTTGAATATCTCTTTATCATTCATTCGTATAACTTTACTTTTAATTCGATCGATGATGAATCGAGTCATTAGTACTCGATTTATGAAAGCTTTGGTTCATATAGAATCGATTCATGAATATCACTTTATCATTCATTCGTATGACTTTACTTTTTATTCGATTGATGCTGAATCGAGTCATTAGTACTCGATTTATGAAAGCTTTGGTTCATATAGAATCGATTCATGAATATCACTTTATCATTCATTCGTATGAATTTACTTTTTATTCGATTGATGCTGAATCGAGTCATCGATATTCGATTTATGAAAGCTTTGGTTCATATAGAATCGATTCTTGAATATCTCTTTATCATTCATTCGTATAACTTTACTTTTTATTCGATCGATGATGAATCGAGTCATTAGTATACGATCTTTGAAAGTTAAATTCGTTTATAAACGAATCATACAGCTTTGGTTCATATAGAATCGATTCATTAATATTTCTTTATCATTCATTCGTATTCCTTAACTTTATTTTTTATTCTACTGATACTGAATCGAAGTAAAAGAGATTCGATTTATAATTCTTTTCATATTAATTCGATTCATATGGATTCATTCGCTACAGATTCACTAAAATTCGATTTATATAGGTTAGGTTCAAAGAGAATCGATTCGTTTATAATACATTCATTTAGTTTATTTTCATTCATAAATATTTATTATATTTTTATCATAATTCGATTAATGTTAGGTCGATATAAGTAAGAAAATCGATTCATGATTCGTTTCATATTGATTCGATTCATACATAATCTCGAGAACTAGATTTATATAGGCTAGGTTCGTAGAGAATTGATTCGTTTATAATACATTCATTTAGTTTATTTTCATTCATAGATATTTATTATATTCTTATCATAATAATTCGTTTAATGTTAATTCGATATAAATTAAAAAATCGATTCATGATTTTATTTCATATTCATTCGATTCAAATGGATGTGTTCTATATAGATTCGATTTATGATAACTCGATTCGATTTGAATATAATCGATTCCTACTAATTTGATTCATGTAAATTCGATTCGGAATTAACTATAATACGTAAGGGCTGAACGACTTTACGTGAAAGGTAGTTTTAGTAATAATAATATAAATTAAAAAATCGATTCAAGATTTTATTTCATATTCATTCGATTCATATGGATGTGTTCTATATAGATTCGATTCGTGATAACTCGATTTATATAGAAAATACCGATTTGATTTGAATATAATCGATTCCTACTGATTTGATTCATGTAAATTCGATTCGGAATTAGCTACAATACGTAAGGGCTGAACGACTTTACGTGAAAGGTAGTTTTAGTAATAATAATATAAATTAAAAAATCGATTCAAGATTTTATTTCATATTCATTCGATTCATATGGATGTGTTCTATATAGATTCGATTCTTGATAGATCGATTTATATAGAAAATACCGATTTGATTTGAATATAATCGATTCCTACTGATTTGATTCATGTAAATTCGATTCGGAAATAGTAAAACTTTTTATAATGAAAGGACTCACGCGAAAAATTGTAAAAGGAAAGTATAAATGCGTGGGAAAATATTAATACTTTCAAATTTATGATAGAAGCTTAAGGATTAATCTGAGATTGGTTATGATTCTACTTAATTTTTTGACATGAATTTAAAAGTATATTGATAACGGTCGAAATTGAGTCGGAAAATAAAAAATTGATTATAGAAATAAAAAATTAAAAAATGAAAATTATTTAAATCGCTAAACAATTAAAGAAATGAATAAATACATTATTTAACGTACCTTTTTTGTTATTCTTGGGTTTGGCCGAAACGTCAACGCTCGAAAGGCACAAAACGACAGCTAATAATGTCTGAATTAACATTCTGTTTCATCAACACCACTTTTGTTAATTAAATTCAAACTTATTCAAATATATACCTATATAAACTTGAATAACATTACCTTCCCCACTATTCAAAAATCAATTAATTTTTTTTTATTCGAATTATAACCGCAATCGTTAAATTTTTAAGTACGGGAGCGAGGAAGTCCTTATGGTTTATACCGGAACGAGGACAACTATCACAACAATTATATTAATGGTATCATTAGCTCTAATCTACTTTGACCAGATACCTATCGCTGAGGAAACGACATGGAAAGTGATCGCTTAGTATAGAATCGCGCATTGTTTCGTTAATATTTAACAACCTTCAGGAACTAACCGCTCTCTGAATTGTTTAACAATAACTTGATATTATTAACTATATTTATATGAATGATATCACACGGGGATAGATTAAGAGAAAGCGATTTAGGATAGTATAAATACTGTTCTGCAAGAGTTGATAAATTTTCATTGGAAAAAATTATTCATTTACGAGGTCTGGCTGTTAAATAACGAGACTGCGCGCCTAGAGGGCGCAACAGGAGCAACGTATCCATAAATTGAAAAAAAAAAACTCCGACTGAGTGCTATAAATTGTTGCAAGAGGCCTATGGGGACGATTATCTATCTCGTGCGCGTTTTTTTGAGTGGTGTAAGCGCTTTAGTGAGGGCCGAGATGATCAGCATCCACGACGCTCTGTAACTGTTTCAACGGTGACCAAAATCAACCAAATTGTGCGTGAAGATCGTCGATTGAGCATTCGGATGATTGCCGAGGCGGTAAACACCGATAAAGAAACGATTAGAAAAAGATCTGCTTTGAAAGGGATCCGATTTGAGTCAATAGAAGATGTAAAACAAAAAACGGCAGAACCTCTAAAGGCTCTAACCAAAGATGACTTCCAGCACTGTTTCGATCAATGGAAAAAACGTATGGAAAGTTGTGTGGCGAGAGGAGGGAAATATATTGAAGAGGAGCATTCGAACGTAGAGTAATTTTTGTAATAGAAACCTTTTTCGTGACCAGTTTCGTTATTTAATAGCCAGACCTCGTATATGGTTCATAAAGTAACGATTTTAGTTAGGTTTACAAAATAATGTCGATTGAAAGTTTGTTCAGATTCAATTCAAACCATCTATATTGAATTATATACATACACCGTTACTTTAAAATAATTTCTTACATATTTTTTTAACCAGTACTTTTGTAATTATGGATACAACCGTCAATACCGGATAATTTTACATTTAATGGTTGGCGAAGTGACGGTCGTTTGAAATTAATATTTGTGTATACCAATTGTAGGTTTTTCTCTAATTAATCGTGTTCAAATGTCATGGTTTCGCATTGTCATTTAATGGATAAAATAATTGACAGAAATTTGGGGTTGATTTTAAAAATCTTAAATCACTATTAACAATTTCGGAACTACTATTTGTATATCCAATTCAGCTCTAATCCTATGAGCCCCTGCCTTATATTTATTTTGTTATATTCCAGAGCTTGGCAGAAGAAAGTTCCAAACTCTTTCTAGAAATATTGAAACATATTTCAATGGTTATAGATCGCTATAGATGAAGACACCCATCAAGATTTCAAGACTAATCTTTAAGGTTAGGTCGCTTTATTTTTTAAATAACTTATGTCAGTGATATATTTTGAAGTTTGTCACGTGATACTGGTCACGTTGACGTAACTTTAGAAGCAACTGGTGCGTGATTTTCAATAGTTTATGTTGCTTATGTTTATGGTGTCAGAATCGGTACAAAGAAAAATTCCGTTCTGGAGTTTTTTTCCTCGACGTTCTGGTCGGCCTACTGAGCTTGATGATGACCAAATCAAAGTTATAATTGAAGAGGATCGTCATGTTCGAGAAGTTGCGAAGAGGCTGCATGTACCGCACACAATAATTGAAAAACACTTAAAATGTCTTCGACAAGTTAAGAAGGTTTATAGTTGGGCACAACTTGAATTGAAAGAAATTCATTTAACATAAATTTAACAAAAAAGTTCATGCTGTCAGTTTGGTGGGAATACAAAGGTGTCGAATTTTTTGAGCTGCTTCCAAGGAACCAAACGTTCAATTCTGATGTTTACTGTCAACAATTAATGGAACTGGATGATTCAATAAAAAAAAATCGGGCAGGTTTAGTGTTCCACCATGATAATACAAGGCCGCATCCTTGAAAATTATTGGAACTTGACTTTGAAGTGATGCCACGTCCCTCATACAGCCTTGAACTGGCACCATTTATTTCGAGGTTGTCAGAATTCTTAGAATGGACAAATTTTCACAAAAGACGATGACTTTCAATCACACCTGGTACAGTTTTTTGCTGATAAGGATCAAAAATTTTATGAGCGCGGAATCACAAAATGGAAAATATATACTTGATTAAAAACTATTCTTGGTTGAAAAAATTGTTTTATTTTATTTTATACTACAAAACTACTTGTCTCCAATCAATAGAAATATTGGGGTACGTAAAATGTGTTGCCTATACGGATATATTATGGACGAAAGTTGTGGTAGGTTCACTAGAAGTTTTGAATTTTTCAAATTAATAACTTGCAGGTGATAATAAATATTAATGATTCAGTGATTTAGGCTTTATTCTTTTCTCAGCCGCTACTAGACGACGGTCTTCTCTACGTCTGCCTGCTCTACGAATATCATTTGTTTATGTACGTACCAGTGACACCAACTTCGTTTTTTTTCTAAATTTCGGAAAAAACTATATAGATAGTTAATTGAGGTCACAATTTTGGTTTTGCTTTATTTAGATTGTACTACCATCCGCGATTATATTCAAAATGTAAATTGATTAAATTATATTAATGTCAATTTATACCATTATAGGTTATTTCGAGTGTAGTGATTTGAAACGTCGGCCATATTGTCTTGGTTGTCAAGCAAAGGTTTTTTTTATTTGTGTATGGAGAATTGAATTGAAATGAATAAATTTAGACAAAAAATGAAAATAAAACATCCTACTAATAATAATTTCAATGCAAATAATGCAACATTTGTCCCACAAGACATTATGATGGTTGTGACATCATCCCGGTTTGAATGTAGTAACTTTTGAAATATATTTAGGGAATTTTTTTTCTAACAATTGATAACACTGAATTGTTATCCCATATCTCCATTAGTTGTTACTGTATGATATTTATAATACAGGGGGTAACGATTCAATAATAAATCCGGTACGAAAAAATTATTTTTATGAATTGGTATTAGGATAGGAAGGGCGTTTAAGAAAAGAACGAATAAACAAGACTTACCTTTATTAAATAGTTAAATAAATAATATAACACATTGGGAAGAAATGTTTTCAATTATGTATATTCAAAAGACATGGAAACGAAAAATATCTAGTACAATGGAAAGGGAAAAAAAACGAACATTCTAATAAATGAAAAACTCAAGTAGTGGTTGACGCAAAAAGTTAATTTACAATATTCAGTAACGCAAGGCGATCACAGATAAACAACTGTCAAATGTAACATGCATAACTTTAGAAATTTTTCAATTTTAAAATTGCACATTTCGATTGATATGAATTATATCAACGCATTTTATAATATGTATATAATGTATATTCAATTATTTAAAAACATTCAGCTAATTCTAAGTGTACTGGAAATGCACTAAACCGAGACTTTCCTCGTTTTTACAGATAACACATACAAAAGATTTGGCAATTTGTCTTTTTTACCCCTTTAGTGTTTTCCAGAAGATTATCGAGCAATTTTTCTACGTAAGGTATTATTAGAGATTCATTCCAATTACAATAACTCTTAGATAGACCGAAATATAATGTCATTTCAGGGGAAACGAAATATTCAAACTGATATTTAAATTACGCCAACACACTTTGGTTAGGAATTTGAAAAAGAAGCTGCACTGGAAACAATGTTTCATTCTCTTTCTATTTGAATCATTTCCAACTTCCTTCAGCCACGTTTCATTCGGTTTTCCTTTCTTCTCTTCGCTTTTCCACCAAACTACTGTTTACCATCACACTGTACAGATAATTAAAACAGTTCAACGTACTTAAAAAGAGTTTTAAAAAGAAACTGCATTGGAAATAATGTTTTTCTTTCTATTTGAATCATTTCCAACTTCCTTAATCCACGTTTCATTCAGTTTTCCTTTTTCCCTCTAAACAGTTTGACCATGTCTGCTCTAGTCAGTTACAAAATTTTGAAACTAATTTTGTGTAGGATAATAAACAACACGATGCTTCTTACTGTGTCTCATATTTAATTAAAGATTTAATTTTTGTAGTTTCTCTACACTTAGTTTTGTTACTTCTACATTTATTTCACTTTTGTCACTTTTTGGCTCTTATATCTTATTCTTATAACTCTTTTTGTAACAATTCTTCTGTTTCTTTAATTATCTTTCTAGTTACTGCTCCCTTTCTTTTGTACAATTTGTACAATCCTTTTTTCCATCAATTGCTATTTCACTTTTGTAAATATTTAATTGAACCAATGCCACATTCTCCCAAAATTTCAAGAAAAAAATTTGTAGGAAAAGTATTAAATTATTATTATAAATCGGTCGTCTATATTGAATGATTCACGTTAATAAAACTGTTCAAAAATGGTTATAATAATTTGTTAAAACCTTCCAAAGTCTCTGTAGTTATTTTTCTTACAGAGATTTGTCTAATTCCATGTAAGTTTCACTTTATATTGATATATTTACACCATTTTCTTTTATTTATTTAAACAGTTGTTCATTTGAACTACGAGTCATTTGTCACTGATAGTCAGTGTTACAAACTGAAATTTGACAGAGCATTGTCAATTTTATAGAACATACATAAACCAAATTTTCATTTGTCTTGAAAAATTACAAATAAAATGTTAAATCAAAAGATACCTAAAATCAAGAACATTTAGACGCATAAACGTATCAAAAGATATAAGAAATTAATTTGAATTGTAGGCATTCATTTGGAATATTCGTCAATGTTAGTGGTTTTTATTTTTCTCGGTTGACAACTCTGGTGACATATGTCAACATTCGAATTACGGAAATCTAAAAACACAGCTAATCTACTTTAAAATGACGACCGTGGGGTAAACAATCTACTTTCTTGTATGTATCCGTGTTAGCTTCTCTTGTTTGAAAAAGGTAGAAAATTTGAAAATACATTATGATCTTAGGATGTGGATATATACCGTACCATAAACCGAATTCCAGTAAAATGAAATCTGTTTTAAATTAACAAGTCCACGGTATTTCTTTCTTGATTTGCATGCATTTCGCCTTTGGGCAAAAAATTTGTAAAGATGATAGTTGTTTTCAACGTATTAAATGAATGATCTTGATTTAGGTATTTTTGATATTGTCAACAAGTTTTGAAACATCAAAATATTCCAGTAGAAGTAATTTGTATAGAGTTTCATGTAGTTCATTTCAGTTTATAGCACTGAAGCTAATTATTTGGAAGTTTAGTTACATGTGCAATTTTAAACAAGGCCTTTTCATTTACAATTACCAAGAAATCACAGTTTCGTATTTGCTTTTTTTTATTTAGAACATGATTTTAGCTTTCTTTCAACGAATTCGCTTATAACACGTATTATGTAGTACGAAGGGTCTTAATTTTAAGATGATTCGAATATCATGTTTTCTTATTTTATCGTTTTTATACTTAATTTTATAATATTTCTATGATGAAACAATCAATACGAATTGTTATAACCGGTTTTTTTGACCTACAACTACAATTTGTGTTTTTGGACATCATTTTCGAAATACTAATAATTTTCATGTCCAATTGAAGGTCAATATAATAATTTTTGAAAAAAGGAATGTCAAATGATGTGACAATCACACCATTGTATAATAAATGAGCTTCTAGTAATTCTAAAAGCATATTTTAGTACAAAATATTAGTAAAAATTTGTTGCAAATATAAATTTTCTTAGAAAAATATATTTCTTCCATTATTAACAATAATCTTCCTGCAATGGAATCACCATTATAGTTAAAAAAAGAAAGATACCGATTTTGGTCCAGTAAAAATGAGATATTAGGAAAACTCACTATAAATTTGGGGTAAGATACTAAATTTACAGTGAACATACATAATACGTGTTACGAGCTTTTCCTTTCGGAGTACATCCTTTTTATCCTTGTACGGCTCTCAAAGTTCACCTTCTGGATTTAAAGGCAGATTTCTGTTTGTGAAATTCCAGTACTAATATTAATATTAAAACGGCCACACAAAGTGACACAGTGATAGTACTAAAGTAAAAAGTCTAACATCCCAATACTTCAGTGCATTATCATATGTATAATTATAATAATAATCATAATAAGTTAGGAAGTATGAAGGCATATAGATAGTTTTATATTTATACAATTTTAAAAGTTTATTTTCATAAAAATGTATCAGTACCTGATATTATAATTGGACTGCCTCTATCAGTATCAACATTCTATATAATAATATCAAGTTAAATACAAAAAGCCATTCAAAATGAAAGATAGCTATCACAAATAATCTCTTATTAATGCTTGGAAAGACCCAAGCCTGGAGAGTGATCAACAATTGGTAAGTAGATTACATTCACGGCAAATAAAACTCAAAATAACCATTTCCCATCGAATCAATACAGTCTACAACCTAAAATTTTCCAATGTAACACGTTTATTTCAACAACCAAATTATTTCTACTCCTACTTCAAAATTGCGTGTGTGAAGTTGCCGTCTCACAAGTTAACATCTCACATGTTATCGTCTCACATGTTAACGTCTCACATGTTATCGTCTCACAAGTTAACGTCTCATATGTTAACGTCTCACATGTTAACGTCTTACAAGTCAACGTCTCACATGTTAACGTCTCACATGTTAACGACTCACATGTTAACGTCTCACATGTTAACGTCTCATTTGTTAACGCCTCATTTGTTAACGTCTCATATGTTAACGTCTCACAAGTCAACGTCTCACATGTTAACGTCTCACATGTTAACGTCTCACATGTTAACGACTCACATGTTAACGTCTCACATGTTAACGTCTCATTTGTTAATGTCTCACAAGTTAACGTCTCACATGTTAACGTCTCACAAGTTAACGTCTCACAAGTTAATGTCTCATATGTTAACGTCTCACATGTTAACGTTTTATATGTTAACGACTCACATGTTAACGTCTCACATGTTAACGCCTCACAAGTTAACGTTTCACATGTTAACGTCTCACATGTTACCGGCTCACAAGTTAACGTCTCACAAGTTAACGTCTCACATGTTAACGTCTCACATGTTAACGTCTCACAAGTTAACGTCTCACAAGTTAATGTCTCATATGTTAACGTCTCACATGTTAACGTTTTATATGTTAACGACTCACATGTTAACGTCTCACATGTTAACGCCTCACAAGTTAACGTTTCACATGTTAACGTCTCACATGTTAACGTCTCACAAGTTAACGGCTCACAAGTTAACGTCTCAACGTCTCATTTGTTAACGTCCAATAGTTTAAAACGAGTTCTTATAGCGTCCAGCATAGTTCTACAGTTCCTTATACTTTTTATCGATAGTTCTGCAGTATTAAATACAGAAAACGGCATTTTGAAAAACGACCGGAAGTTAGCGTCTCATTATAGTTAAACTGAAAAATCAAACAGGAATGGTTCGTCAACGAATAGTTCTGGGTAGTTAATATCGAAAAATTTACTGAATTCACGAATCGACACCCATGAAATGATTTCTTCAAACAAAAAATAGAATTAGTACTGATAAACTACGATGGTCATAAAAGCTTTCGGTTTCAAAGGGAAAGTTTCAAAGTTTTTTTTAACGTATTACAAATGAAATCGGGCGGTGATGGTTCCATAAGTGGCCGCTAGAGTTCTCGCGGCAATAGGCCGCCATTCTCTGTTACTAGTTGTGAGTGAGATGGCGTCTGTATACCACAAGGTTTTCTCTATTATTGAGTTCGCAAGAAGTGAATCACAAATTGTAATGCAGCGGGCGTTTCGTACTGAATTTGGTATTAAACCACCAACTAGAAAAAGCTCTACCCGTTGGTTTAACCAATTTAATCTCTTTTAAAGAGATTGGAAGTGTGTGTAAAGGAAAAAGCACACACCGACCGCGTGTGTCAGACAATTTCGTTCGCAGCTCAAGTGAGTCTACCAATAGAGCTAATAGAGAACTTGGAATACCCCAACCAACTGTATGGAAAGTTCTGAGACGGCGTTTGCTGTACAAGCACTACCGTTTTCTGTATTTAATACTGCAGAACTATCGATAAAAAGTATCAGGAACTCTAGAACTATGCTGGAAGCTATAAAAACTCCTTTCAAACTATGAGACTCCAACTTCACACACGCGTGAAACTTTATCTTTATTTTTTTTATCGTAGCGAATACGATAAGTACACAAATAGTTTTTGTATTGAATATTTTAGATTTAGAATATTTTATTCTAATCTAATTATAATTTTTATAAACACAAAATAAGGTTTAGCAACTGGTGTTCAGGATGAACCCATAACCAAGCACATTTCCAGAATCCGGAATTATAAACAAGATAATCGAAAATATGACGTTAGTAAAGAGATTAAAAGGAGTATAATGCTTGTTATTAAACGTTATTTCGGAATGTCAACATGCTTATGGAAAACGAGTTTTTATAGAAGTACAAATATCAAATTCGTAAATTGTACTAAGCTGTTCCGGAGGATCAGGAAAAAGAGACATAATAATAATAATCCAGATTGGCAGGACATGTAGCACGCATCGACAACAGCGTGCACACAAAAAAAAGGCGATACCAACGGGCAGTAGAGACAGAGGAAGATCAAGGTTAAGGTGAAGATACAGGGTCTCTGAAGATATTACAAAGATTGGTGCAGCAATCTGGATGGTTCTGGCACACAGTCTCCTGGTTCATCCACTCATTTGTATACATTTGTCTGATGAAATAAGGAAGTTTTGAATCATTTTGAATGATTCTACAAGTCAGGACAGGAAATGTAATCGTCATGGAGAGTCTTTCGGAAGCGGACTGTGCTTTGGTTTTACAAAAGCGGTAATTCGTCGACTGTAGCGCTCAACTGATTAGAAAATTGATCCAGAAGTTTAAAGAGACCGGATCAATACTGAAAAAATCAAAATCCGGGCGTTCAAGGTCTTCTAGAACAGTCTAAAACGTAGTTTGGTTTGTTAGTGACGAGCCTGTCTATTCTAAAGCTTTAAACATGTATTGACCATCATTATTTCACATTTTACACAAAGATTTGGAGCTGCATTTTTACAAAACTCGGTTGGTGCAGGAATTAAAGCATCAGGATGCTGGTCAGAATCATAACTTCGCAAACCAGATGATCTTGGTTCAATTTTCATGTTAATGGACATGTCAATAAGCAAAATTTTCGCTACTGGAACGCAACCGATCCAAAATGTAAACGAAACCACTACATTCACCTAAAGTTACCGTATGAGTTGCGATGTCAGCTACAGGAATTATAGGACCTGAAGATGAAGTTACAGCGAATTGCAATGCGAAACTTTGATGGTTATAACCAAGGAACATAATTCCAGGAAGATGGAGCAACTTTCCACTTCTCCAATAGATCTCTGCGACGAGTTCAAGAAATTTTTCCTGGCAAATTGATATCCAGTAAAGTTGGCCTCCTCGCGGTACCGATTTAACACTTATGGACTTTTTTCCTGTAGGGTTATGTCAAATCTAAACAAACCCACTCCCTTAGCACAATTAAAGGAAAATATTCGTTTCGAAATGGCAGCTATCAAGAAGAATACCAGTCGAATCGTCATAAATAATTTTAGTGCTTGATTAAATGAACGCAGTACACGCAACGGTTTACAGCTATGTATTTTAATATATAATAAATTTCTTTTGAGACATGTTGTATATGATAAACTGTCAAGAGATATATATTTATAAACAATATATTGATTCAATCATTGTTTCAAATTTTCCAGAAGCTTTTAGAAGTTATAAAACTTCTTTTATTTTCCAGTAAATCTACATAATTTCAATTGTAAGTTTAATTTCATTTATTAATTTTAGTTACAACTGGAAAAAATCTTCTACTTTTTGCAGACAACGAAATGAAATTTGCTAACTTGTTATTTTACTCAAAATTAAAGATTTAATTTGATTATTTCGGTATTTAATTTTTGATTATAAAAAATCAGGTTGACGCTGTATCGAATCAAATAAATGGAATGATTTAAAAGTCTCGATTGTGACATATAAAATTGCGTTCGCCTTTAATGTGTTTTCATATGCTACATGCAGTTTCTTTTATTCGAAATATGAGGAAATAGAAATCCGAAAAGTTATATAGTTCAGTCATAAACGACAAAATATTATATAGATATCAAATAATTAGAAATATATTTAGAACATGTCAACTAACCACTTGTGTAATACACACAACATCATAGGATAAATAACATAATTATGTACATATTTATAATATTCTGTTAAATACATTAACTATATTTATGTTTCATTGAGTATGGTTTTGCTAAAATTCCATGGTTTCCATTTTAAACAAATTATAAAAGATTAGTATTTATTTATTAATAATCTACGTCTTTCAATAATTCTTAAAAGAAAAACTCTGATTCATATAGATCGGGTGAATTAGGAAGCTATAGCATGGGTCTAGAATATGATATTAATTGATTTAGAGAGGTTTTCATTGATTCAAACCTTCTAATTTATTCTAATAAAACATAATTCAACAAGGTATTTACATTTTATTTTCCCAGCAACTAGAATAAGTTGTTGGTTTTAAGATGATGATTCTTTTGCACATTACGGTATACTTTAGCCTCCTAAATTACCCAATCTAATTCTTTTATGATGTTGGAAACAGAAAGTTTCATTACAAATTATATTGATGTGGAATATCAAATTTTAAATCATGATTATTTTTATTAAAAACTCTATATTAGCAAAAATACTGTGGAAGAAGTTTTATTTACCATTAAAAACCCAAAATATTGTACTACTGAAACTATTACCAATTGAATATTGGTGAAACCAATATTCGCCAATACACTGTCTAACAGGCGTTTCGATAGCTAAATTATCATCTTCAGAGAACGAAGGATTTAAACGCAATTACACTGTTTAACACGCGTTTCGATAACCAAGTTATCACCTTCAGAGACTAGTTTGGTTATCTAAACGAGTATTAAACAGAGAGTTTTGACATAGAAGTGCGTTTAGTAGAAAAAACTGTCAATTTTCTTATATAAATAGCTTTGTATTGTGTACTTTTCGCATAAATTTAATTAACCTCGCCTATTCAATAATGTGAAGGTATTTTTATCCTATGACATGTTATGTATGCATATTATACGGGGAAAAACGAAAAATGTCGTTATTGCTTAGTTGTACCACATTCCTTTCGCACCAGAAGAACTAGATATACACTACTACTTAAACAAAAAAATAAACTCGAAATAAAAAAAATATAATAAAAACAAATATAATGCTACAACTTTAGATTTATATATATATACAAGTGAGAGGTAGTGATTAAATATGAGAACAATTGAATGATGACGCTAGTTAAAATAGTGTGATTAGCCTTACACATCTAAATATAATTTTTAAAAAAAGTCAAACAGAACAAATTGTCCCAAACTTCGATACATATATTTATACAGGTTAACCAGAAATTCTTCTATCAAAATTACAAGTAGATAAGATTTTATGTCTGTCTAACCTTTATACAAAATTTCCTATTTGAAGAAGCATAAGCATAAAAATTTTTTGATCATCAGTTTTTTAACAAATTTTACAGTGAATTCCAAAATAATACCAAAATGGAAATGTAGTATTGTTAGAGAAAAATAATTTACTATGAGTGGATGGTTGAAATATTTGGTTTATGCTGAAAAATATGCGTGAAAGAACAGAGGGTTAGTAAGCAACCTCCAGAGGATAGAATCCTATATCATGGCCATATAAACGCAACCAAATTCCTCTTTAAACATTCCTAACTTCATAAAAATCATAAAGACAACGAGAACTAGTAAATACTACTTTGCTGCTGGCAAGACATTAGAGAAAAATAATTTACTATTGTGGGATGGTTTAAATAAATAGTTTATTCTTTTCCAAACTCCTTTTCTAATAATGATTATACATGAAAGAGTAGAGGATTAAAAGCAATAAATGGTCGTTACTTACATAAAATCCGATAAAATTTGTAAATATTCTTAATACACTTGTGTTCATCCCTTCAGAAGATAGAATCTTATATAAAAGTCTTCTAAATCCAACCCAACCCCACTTTAAACATTCCTAACTTAATAAAAATCATAAACACAAAACATCTTTTTTTGATATTAATATGAATGTAATTGAAACAATTAATTAATAATTTATTTTAATACCTAAATATATTCTATTCATATATTCTTTCATTTGGGTATACAAATGACAAACAGAAAATTTGAGGTTAGTAACACAAAACACTATAAAGTTTAACGTCTACTATAGACGTTCTGTGCATGATACACCAGTAGAGTAGTTGAACGTAGGCGCTCGCAATTAAACGGGCTACGCGACTTGACAATTATTATAAACTATTTGAGAAGCTGTAAATATGAATGAAAAATTTATCATAGGATTTCTGTAAAACCAACATCTAGTACAATGTAATAAAGATACATACCTCTACCTAAGACAAGAGGCTGTATCTTTCTAAAGTTGGAACTACTTTTCAATATAGAAAGTATATGAATTGCGCAGTCTAATATGACTATGTCTATGGTCTAATATTAGTGGTTTTTATTTTTCTCGGTTGACAACTCTGGTGAGATATGTCAACATTCGAATTACGATATTTTGTTTTGATCCAGGCAATCTAAGAAAACAGCTGTCAAAATGATGGCCGTGGGGTAAACAATCGAGTTTATTGTATGTACCCGTGTTAGCTTTTGTTCGAGAAGCTGTAAATATGAATGACAAATTCATCATAGGACTTCAGTAAAACCAAAAACCGAATAATATTGCTTTTATAAAAAATTACGTCACGTAATTTCAAATCCACGTGCTTCTCAGCTCTTCAATACTTTTCCACCGCGCATTTTTTCACTATATGGGTAGGTACGTCGTGTACAAGTCATTTTAGCAAGAAAGATTTATTGGGAACGAATGAAAATGGGGCCTATTTCATGCGAGTTTTAGGAAGTAAAGAGTATAAAGTTGTTATTAGTGTAGCTGATGTCTTAAAGGTTAGATCACATCTAGTATCTGTAGTTTGCAGAAGAATATTTGGATACCCTGTATATACGTCGTTTTTAGTGTAGTGTTGGTAGATATACAATTTTTTATATAATAAATCTGTTATTATAACACTGATTTCAACTTTTATAATAATAGATTTATTGTTACAAAAGCTGCACTAAATTCTGTCTGTATCAAATACATTTACAGAATCAGAATTAATAGTTGTGACGTATGATGAATGGAAGTTATTCGAAACGTTGTTTTTTATCATTTAAACAATCATTAGTTATTTTATAAGTGTTTCAAGTATCAAAAGATCTCGTTTTCCGAACTATACCAACACTTACACCTGATATAATTTCGAAAAAAATTAAGAGTGTACTAAGCGTAAATATCAGTCACGTAAAATAAATTGATTGCACATTTAAATCGAAAACAGTCCTTAAAGGTCTCAAAAAGGATTCAAAGCAAGATTATTATAGTTTTGTATAAAAGTTGAGGGACGCCATATGAATTTTTTTTGTTGATATTCTCTAAGATTTATCAGATAGTTGGTTTGAGATATTACCTAGTAATTAACTATACCATAATTATATGTATATAATATATTATAGAGTAAATTTACAGAATTTAATAAGATTAGATATATAATTTAACACGCTGACATACATCATTCACACAAACTCGATGTCCGAGTGAAAAATACTTAGAATAGTTTTTAAGATGATTTTTCGGTATTAAGCAGCAGTTTTTCATATTATTTAAAACATATAGGAAGAAAATGCATATAAAGAATGATTTCAACTAAAGTTTCTCTTAACTGGTATATTTGAATCAACAGATTTGTGATTACGTTAATTCAAATCAGTTGGATTCGTATTTTCTATATATTTCTTATAATAAATACCTATTTCAATATTATTAAATCTTTGTTGAGTATTTTTCATTAAAAATCAATTTTTTTCATTAAATACTGAATTACTAAGTCAGTGAGTTTTTATAACCTAACTTCTAGCGTTCAACGTCCATTTTGTGCGCTTTAGGCTCACAAAATGGCGGCTAAGTAAACACGTATAGTTTGTAATAACTGGGGTCAAATGTAATTCAATAGAGATCCCTCTTTATTCATATGACTTGTTTCACCGCCCTTGTGCCATTACAGCCACGCCTTAAAAACCCATTTATAGTTTAAGGAAGTGACGCACTTGTAAACAGTGACTTAAAATCATAGTAACAATTACTAGACTTTGATCAAATTTGTTCAACCAATCACCGCACAGTGAAACAAAGATACCTCTACCTTAGAATTTAATTATAGTGTTAGCATTAAACGACGATTCATTTGGAATAATCGGTAATGTTAGTGGTTTTTATTTTTCTCGGTTGACAACTCTGGTGACATATGTATTTTGTTTTGAATCAGATAATCTAAGAAAACAGCAGATCTATGTCAAAATGACGGCCGTGGGGTAAACAATCGACTTTGTTGTATGTACCCGTGGTAGCTTTTCTTGGTTTATTCTAGTAGTTCGGTTGTTTTGTTTTGTGGTGTTAAGAGGTAGTTTTTAGATTTGCCTCAGTGAAATTGATATAGTGGAAACTGAGTATTTTTGCAGTTATTTTAAACAGTCTGCAAGTAAACTTCTAAGCAATTTACAAAATTTATAAACTTAATTTGGAAAAATTGAAATAATAAGGTCTGAAATTCAGCAAATAATTTCACAAACCACACAAAAAACTTACGGCAAAAGAATTTGTTTACCTCACGGCGGCCATTTCTAAACGGGCATCAGCTGATTTTGATAATTTGTCAGACTGCCCAATAACAAATAAATAGAATTAGATATAAACGATAATAATTTTGGAAAAGGCAAAGGTACAGTCGTGAGAATATTTGACGTAAGAAACAAAAAAAAATTATTGTACCATTTAAGGATCATCATTTGGCCTATAAATGTGAATGCGCTACTGTGGTATCTTATATAATTACCACAAAAGCTAGTTTTGATTATTATTCGTATAATATTTTGAATTATTCATGTTTTAAAAGCGTAGGTATAATTTTTTATAATAATTTGTCACTGAGTAGTATATTCGGTACTAATTACAAGAAATAAACCAAATTTTACGCAACTATTTTGTCTATAAAAGAAAAAACGTAAAGTTTCCTTCGATGCAAGAATTCTTATTATATTTTTTAAATAATGCTGCAACATCATACCCATAATTTATTTGGTTTTAATTTAACATTGGTGCTGGAGATTCATTTTTTTAATGCTTTTGTTGGGTACAGTGAATAAACATATATTTGTACACATTATATACACACACAAACATTTGGTGAAGACGATTTTCTCTCGGACAAAGAGTACAGTTAATATTAACCATTTAATATAACACAATTTGTACAATGAAGACAAAATAAGTACAACTCTTAGCGAAGACAAAGACGTATTTTCTGATCTAAATATCGATTAAGCCATTCCCTCGAGATATATTAAGCAAAAGAATATTAAATTAGCTTAATGTGATGTAAAAATATTTTAATTTTAATATTATGAAACACTCGGATTCAGTTATTAAATTTTCAAGTTTATTTATAAATAATTTTCTAATTAACGATTTAAATTTTGACTTTTTTATATGTTTTTCTTAATGATTCGTTATTATCTGAGGTCTTTTTTAAAAGAAAATTAGTTTCAACAAATAGGTAACCAATTTTCAATCAAAAGAGACCTAAAAACAAGACGATTTATCAAAAAATTTCTATAATTTATAGCCAAATCAAAGCCATATAATATAAAATAGGTTCAAAACATTTATGGACCCTTTCAGATTATTCTTTAACTATGTAATCATATAGATAAAGGCCAACACACAGGGGAAAGATGAATTGATAGCTTATCTAACCTCAACCTACTATCTAAATATAGTTAATGTTCGTGATAGTAATAATTATTTCCTAAAGCAATGTCTGATGTATATTAAAACCTTTTGCAAAATACATAGATAAGTTTACAAGCAGAAAAATATAATTTTTATAGATATATATATATATACGTTTTCAGTTATTTCTAACCTCAAAAATCAGAATTTTGTATTACATGGAGCCTTTGCATTATATTCGAACAACACCTATTTTCATACTACCTCGCCTTTATTTTTGATCTAGTCATGAACAAGGTTTCAGTAGCTGCAATGATAAATCTTTTGCTAACCTTAATTTTATTTATCTTGGAGTAATTACACTCATCTTTAAATTTTGAATATTATCAACCCTCGTGAAAGTGAAAAATTTCATGCCGAAGGGATTGACTTCTAAAGCATTTTTTTTCACAAGCCTGACAATTATATAATCCAGAAAAACAATGCTTTTCAACGAGAATCAAAATAAAGTTTAAAGATTGTCAATATGGTAAATGTTATAGGAAAATCGTTCCATTAATTATAAGGGAACCACGATAGTATCTGCTTGTTCCCACAAAAAAAGTTATTCGGATCATCTGGCTATAAGATAATTGCGAGAGAAATATCAAAATAACAACAATTTATTGATTTATTACCATACAGAGGTCTTATTCCACCATTTTGAACACTTTCTGTGTAATCTACGGTAATGTGTTTCTAACTGAGTTCATGTTTTGTTTCAAAAAGTCTTCTCGGAAAATTATTTCATAATTTGAAGTTATTATGAATTCAAATTGTTCTACTAGGAATAGATCTTTACCCTGTGCTTTAAAAAAATTTTTTTCAGTTTGACTAAATAATAAAATTTGTTTTCCACCTTCAACTTTTCCCGATATATTTACCGAAAGCTCAAGGGAATAGCTTCCAAATGAAATACTTTCAACTAAATATTAATTAGAGAGAAAAAATGTACTTATTTCACACAATTTAAAAAATTTATGATGGCAAATAGAATATAGCAAAATCTCTTTAGTTTATTTAATTTTTTTTATTTCAAATCAAACACACATGAAAAAAAACCACATGAGAATGAATAATGACATAAAACAGTGGCGACAGGTGGGTATGGCACGTTCATATCACTCAACACGTGCAAATAGCCAGTTCCCGCCCCCCTTTTTCACACTGCTGATTAGTAAACTACAGGGCGTTTTTAAAAACCATACGTTTATCACATTTTTTGCAGTGTAGAATGAAAGTATGTATTCGAACACTGCATTTTCTTAAATTATAGCATCCAAAGCTAATTAAAAATATGAATCCATTTGAAATTAATAAGATTGTGACAAAACTGAATTGGAAATTCAAGATATGATTTTTCAGACAGAGTTGCTAGCAATTTTCTCTGATAACAAAGCTAGCATAGAGACTCAAGTGACCCTTATGTGGCCACCAGGTTGTACCAGGCAATGAGGAAGCTGACAGTTTTGCTAAAAAAGAAGAAAGAAAAATGACCTCTTTAGGATTTCAGTCAAAAGCTTAGGTAGCTCAAAGGAGTAGTACCAACACCTTATAAAGAGGAACAAAAAACCCCAGAAAAATAACGTCTTTTGAGCGAGAGAATAATGAGATGCAGAGTAATGAGACAAATGTCTTTATAGGTATAGGTACAGAGCAGCGACTGAAAAGCCAAAAAAAGTTACTAAGAGATACAAAGAAATGTATGAATTATAATTAGTTTACTTGGAATATACTTAGGAAAATTATTTTAAAAAAAAACCTTGTGAAATATAATAACTACGGGGAATTTCATGTACCACAATATTAAATGAAAAAAAATTCAGTTTTTTATAATAAAATTTAAAAAAAAAACGTTCAGAGAGTATTAAGTGTGGTGTATACGGAATTTAATTATTTTGATGATTGCAAAAGTTTCTCAAATGTTTTTCGAAGTAACAAAATAATAAATGAAATGGTCTAAAAAATGTGTTGATGCATACAACCGAGTGTCTGTTTATTTGATACAAAACTAACGGTCAAATGTACGGAAATCATCGATTTTTGGAATTTTTTTTATCAAAATCTCATTAATCACAAAAAAACGATTTTGTGAAACGCCATTTTTAAAAACACCCTATATTTCATCAAAAAAAAAACTTCCTGCACTACTTCACACAGTCGGACATATTCTTGGAAAAAAAATAATTTCTCATCCTCATGACAACGTGAGTTTGTATTTATATTTAAATCCAAATGTATTCCATTGTTAATTGGATTTATAATTAATAAGGGCTACTTTTATTTTCACAAGTAGGCACCACCGGAGTATAACTACACAAATTTGTTTTATAATAGTACAAAAAAACCACAGTATATATCAACGGTGACGATTATCCATTAAAACAACATTTGAGGTTACATTTCGAAGACCTTAGACTTTAGTAGCAAATAAAAACGTCTATTGACATAATAATTTTTAATTTAAAGATCCAAATTAAAAATGGAATACAAGTTGAACCAAGATCCGGATAACACACCAAAATTTTCCCAATTATCCACCACCCACTAGATTTTTTATTGCATTTAGACCAGTTTTCACTAGTCCTAAATGTGGTACAAAGTAAGCTTGAGGGGTGATTTAAAA
The DNA here is from genome assembly GCF_026250575.1 of Diorhabda carinulata. Taxonomy (NCBI): domain Eukaryota; kingdom Metazoa; phylum Arthropoda; class Insecta; order Coleoptera; family Chrysomelidae; genus Diorhabda; species Diorhabda carinulata. Next base: position 2,524,126 of record NC_079471.1, read on the forward strand.
TGAGAAAATTTTTTTTCCGTATCCCAAATTCTTAAATCCTAGAAGAAATACAGCCAATTATCATAAATATATTTCCCAAGTGATTTAACTTGAACGACCATCATCACACCGAACAGCGATTAAGGCTCGACCTATTTGACAATTGATAGATGATTCGTCAACGATCCATCTGTCAAATAGATATTTGGAATGTAGTTAAAGCAGACGCAACGTTATAGAGCAGTCAGTGTGCAAGAGCGGGACACGAACGAAGCATTAAAAGAAGAAAGAAACAGGAAATCAGACCAACTACTTGTATCAGAATATTGGAACGAGCCTGTCGTCCTGATGAGATAACACGGATCCTATAACCTAGTAAAGATGTAAGATGTTTAGGTGAACGCCACTGCATAGGAATCGCTGAACCATCACAGGAAATATCTGAAAGGAAATTGATCAGTTATCGTCGGTATTTCACGAAACTTTTTTTATCATTACCTGCAGACGGCTAATGTGATGTCCTATCTAATAAGATCTGACTCAAGAATGTGCATTTGATTGGGTATGGTTGTGATCTTGAGGATTATCTTCATTCGAAGGTGAAGGAGGCGCATCTTTCCTTGGGGGCATACGTTCATTGATTGCATCGAGACCTTTGGCCTCGGCAAAACTGGTGATTTTGTGATTTGGTGAGAATCCTTGCAAAGCTAAAATTATAATAAAAAATATCATAGAACAGACATTTGGTTGCAATTTACATACAAATACTTTGTGTTGAATTACTAAATTGAGTAAAAAGGAAGACATACCATTCTTAAGACTCGTTTTTCCTCCTGAAAGTGCTCCTAGAGGTAATGCACCGGTTGGTGTAAGACCTTTCAATTGTAATACAGACTCGCTTTCCTCTCTACAACAAAAATAAAAAGTTTATTAATATTTCGATGTTTAGCTGCAGGTAATCCCAATTTTTATAAGATAAAAACGCACAACAAAGTTTTATGCTTGTTACAATGGTGTTCGGGTTGAGGATAAAGCTGCCCCAAGAGTTTTTTAAAATGCCAACGTTTCGATCTTTTATTTGATCTTTATCAAGGCCTCAGCATTCGAGTTATTTCTGTGCCATATGTGTTGTCGATAGTTTTTAAAAGAACTGAAGGTGAAACCTGGGTTTTTCCCTGGGTTTAAAAACCTCTTGGACAGTTTTATTTTGAGTTTTCAACCCGCAACACAATTCGAAGTTACGAATTTCATATATATTTCTGAGCTAAACTGAACATAAAATGGGAGGATCAATCAAAATTTTAAATTGTTGCAATGAACCAGCTGCTGTCTAAAATCCTCTTCATATGTTACATCCATTTTATTATTAACAATCGTTCTTCTTCCATAAATGTTTCCCTGGATTATCCAGGGACACTTCTGGTTAAAAGTTTTTCACAAATAAAAATGATAAGATCGATTTTGATAATTATATCTTTATTATAAAACCAAAGTTTGTAATTTTTACATATTTAAATTTCTGATTCATCCGCTTTCTGACTTCCCTGTGCAATTTGTCCCACAATTGGGTTGATGTAGGGCGACTATGACGCTCAAAGGATTACTTTCAGTACAATCTTCGTTTCCAATTCTTTCAAATACTCTTTGCACAGCTCCGAGGAATCCTCGGGATTGTTATCATTTTGGAATTTTTTGTATAGCCTTCTTGCTTTAAAATCGTTACAATTTTCACCAGGAATTCAGTCTACTTTCCTCCAAAACATCCCCATACTATCAACGAATTACACACGGATCCTAAAATCTGTTCGTCCATCTATCTGCGCACAACCGCACTTCTTTTACAAACAAAAACCTCAAACTTTGACTCATCACTCCATAAAACTTTCTCCCACTCATCTTCTTTAGTCCACTACAATCTCTTGATTTGATTTTGACGTCTTAAAAGGGGTTTCTTCACTGCTGCCATCCTTCCACAAAGACCAGCTTCTCCCAATCTCCTTTTCACAGTAGAAGTACTCAAAGATAGATTCCTAGATTCACTGATCTGAGACAACGCCATGACAGTTTTCTATCACCAAAGCTCCTAGTAGATGCATATTTTTCCAAGTTATAGTCCACGGTACGTTTACTTTTGCCTAGACTATGAAGACTTGCGATAAATGCATGAATTTCAACCGATGTGGTTTTATCCATTTTAAAAAAACTTTCGAGTCTGAATTTGCGAGAAAGAAGACAAAAGGATGTCTCAATTCAAAAAGTACAAATGGGACTAAACTGCAATCATAAACACCGAAAATACGATACCCAGTTGAAGAATAATATATAATATATAAGTTTGACGGGTAGTATATGTTTCAAAGTTTTATGTTTGTAGTTAAAAGTTGATTTTCATTAGAACGCAATTTATCAAGAAAGAAAGTCCCTCGTCTAGCTCAAATTTCCAAAGTAATGATTTTGTGTAAAACTACTACACTTAATGGTTTCCCAATATAAATTAACGACGATTATAGTTTTTTATTAGATGTTTGTTTTGTTCTAGTTGCTTCTGTTTGCATTATGACGCCATTTTGATGTAATATTCTATATAAACGTATTAACACTAATTAATACAAAAATCAATATTTAATAAATAATCGCCGAGGCGACAGTATCGATTTTCAAATACTAGTTTGGAATAGCTAGATAAAATTAAAAATAAAAATAACTATACGATGTTTTAGACTGAATTAAACTAAAAAAAACTAGTACGAGGATGGTCCCAGAAGTACCTGACAAATTAAAGTGGTGGGATATACTAACAGTAATAAGCTACTTGCTCCAAGTCCAAATGAGAGTTGAAAATAAACAAGCTTACAAGCTGATAATAAATAAAAGTGTATAAAAAATATTACTAACCTTAAGACAGAAAATACTCTGGCCATTTTTCCAATTGCTCGGATTTTATTTCTAATAACTTCCTTCCGTAGATTTGCTGCTGTACCTAAAATAAATTTGGACATAATATGTTTATTATATAAACGAGTTTATTGATTCATTTAGGTATAGTAAACTTTGAGATGATCGAAATAAATGTTTTGTTTTCTGCGATTGGTTTCCCTGATTTTTTCGAACATTTCTGGCTGGTGTACCATTCAGAATTGACAATTCCACGTTACTCTAAAGGAACAGTTATTCAAAAAAAAAAACACAGGCGACTATTAGTTTCGAAGTGCTTCGAGCGCGAGCAACTTTTGTTGGATTTGGTTCGTCTTGAAAGATCCATACAGTCGATTATTGTTTCAGCCAGCTTATAGACGTCTTTCGAAGCACCGCGATTGAATTTTTTCTACGTTTTTTTCGCACCAATCCACACTCGAGCTTTTTTTCGAGCGATTATCAGATAATGAGATATCCAACGCGAGAAAAATGACATTTTGGACGACCTTCACGAATTCCATCCTATAGCGAATTGCGACCAAGATTTAATTCGGAAAATCATCGAAATACGGTGGATCGAATTGGTGCTTCTTCACCAAAAGCCGAAGATGTTCGCGATTCAAATCCATTTTTTAACCAAGATGAATGTTCAAGTAGCTGTAAACAACTCATGTAGCGCTCGGATGACAACACGTTCTGAGTACGTTCACCATTGAAAATGTCAAACTTCATTATGTCATTGTCAGATTTGACATATTAACATCAGTGTTGCCATATCTCAAAAGTCAAGTAGCAACCCTAGTATCAAATTACATATGATTCGCAAATAAACAGTTTTAGTATCTTTTGTTAAATAAAGAAAATGTTTAAAAGATATACAGGGTATGTAGTATGACTCTTAATCGTATAGTACCTACATCAAAAATATCTACAACTCGCACTTTATAGAATATTATGATACATTATGAAACCTTCAAGTTTGAGAAGTAGATACACAGTTATTGAATATACAGAGTGTTTTATTTATAATTGTCTAGTCTAATGATTGTATTCGCTATTTTTGGTTCGAGAATATCCTATTTAATCAATTAACTAACTTCTTGTGATGCCATTTCTAATATTTTAGCATTTATTTCTATAAAAACACAATTTTTTCCATAGATATTAATCTAAACGATTTCGTTTAATGAAGTTTATTTTGCTAATTTGATTCGATCATTCCAAAGCTTATTACGGATATTTTAAGATCTCAAATTAAATCATTTCTACATGCTAAAATCAGCGGTTAATTTTCAGAATGTTAATTTAGCACTGTTGATTATAAACACATAAAAAAATGAACCAGAATCAGATTGTTTAAATGTCGATTTTACATGTTTTTACAAATAAATATAGTTTCGAATTTGTTATACTGATTTGTTGTAAATGGAAAGATCTCGTTCCCATAATGTCGAAAACCAAGTTGAAAAATCTACTTGATTGTTGTAAAAATTTTCGGTACGGGTTACATTATCTAATTGAAAAAGTTTATAGGACAAACAAAGCAACGTTCATAGTATCACTGATGAATCTTCTTCTTAGCGTGCCGTATCAAATCCCTTAGAAGTTGGCGATCAGCATGACAAAACTGTCTCTATCTTGAGCTAGTCCTGCTTCTCTTATCCCAGTCCATTCTCTGATATCCTTCAACCAAGAGGCTTGTTTCCTTCCAATTACTCTAAGACCTTCAACTTTACCCATTATAATCAACCCGCTACCACGTATTATGTGTCCCAAATAAGCTAGTTTCCTGCAAGTTGTGTCTAGCTTGCTTAAGTATCTATATTGTTACATCGGAACGATCAACTCCTTTTTCCTTAAATATACAGGGTCTTTCACGTGCCCTTGTGAAAATCACCAAACAATCACATGTCTTACATCGCACAGATTAATCGCAAATTAACAAGGTTTAGCCAATCAAAGCTAGGTCGAGAGAGCTATAAAAGTATTTAGCTGCTGCCGCATTTTTAAACTTTGCGTTATAAACATGTGATTGTTTGGTGATTTTAAATCGATTTTTTTCGCTTATTGCGGTGATATAACTCGCATGCGAAAGTTTTGAAAGACCCTGTATTTATTAATTTGTGTTGTACTCGATCGAATGCCTTTTCGTAACCGATAGAGACTGAAAATACATCGTGGATGATTCTTAAGAATATGTTTATAGTGTGACTCATAAAACTTTAAAGTTTGTAGTCGCTGCAGTGCTTTGGGCGTTGTTTTTTTTTTTGGCAAAGTTAGGAATTCGGATTCTAAACAGTGTTCTATAATTTCAGTCTAATATTTCTACGTTTTCTTCATTTATAATCTTTGGCATCACTGTTGGAATGTTTTCAGGTCCAACAGCTTTTTTGTGTTTGTCAACTTTGTAGCATGTATCACTTCTGATCTAGAATCATTATCCAGTTCCTTGATATACACATACAAAGTTCTTCATCTATGATTTTGGATCTCTTAAGGTATGAGGAGTCTTCTTGTTGTACAGACCAGCTACTTCTCCGATTTCTTTACATATTTCTTTATCTTTCCCTAACATTTTTCTGTCGTCGTTTTTTGTGTCTTGGACTTAATGTGTTTTTCTATTATTTTGGAAATGTGATATTTAAAAATGTTCCAGATTTCTGTACTATCATCTTCTTGTTTTATTCGTCTCAGTCGGTTGTTAATATCTTTTGTGTTTTGTTCTGTATTATATCCAGTTTTACTTTTATTGAACTTTTTTGAGTTCGTTTTTAAATCTGCTATCACAGGATTGTGATAAGATGCAATGTCTTCTGATGTATAATGTTTTTCGTCCTAATTGATAAATTTTTCGCACGAAGAAAGGTTTGGAATGAATACGGCGTTAACCAGTTGGCATTGTAATTAGATTGGTGTTAGGGCTGCCAACCTGGAAGACCGCGGAAATATATTTAACCTTCCGTATTCCCTGGATGCAAAAATTTCACCAATTTTGTTCAGTCTAACTGAAGAATGAATAGTAAAAACTGTATCATTTGTTTTTTGAGAAAAAAGTATTATAAAGAAGAAAAACTAGCGAGCAGTATTTCCGAAAATGTTTTAGTAACTTCTCAGTAACTTAAAAGGAATTTTGGAAGAAAATAGCTTTGTTAAAACTCCTCTAAATGAATGGACTATAATTATAGTATAATCAATTCTTATTTTCTCATATTTGGGAATGATATCACGTTTGTTTTTGATGGGAAATTTTCGTAATTGAAATTGTATAAACATGGAGTTTTTCATCGTGTCGAATTCCCAGTTAGTTCGTAATTGACAACCGCGGCGCAATCCCATTTTAATATTCCATTTAGGGCGTACAATTTCCATCGAATAAATATTTTAATAATTGGGACATTTTAATCGAATATGATGATGGCTCGTTTGGTTTTCGTTCGCACATATACATAATGAATTTTTTAATTAAATTAAAGCAATTAGTATGAATGAATAAAACAAAGTTAGTGTTTATTTTCAACGGTGCATTCGTAAGCTGCGACATAAAGAATAGCTAAGGCAACTTACCAAAATATTAAGTTGACAGCAGGGCCGTATGGGATGTAGAAATCGGCAGTGGCGCAAAGTGTAGCGAGCGCAGAAGTATAGAAAAAAATAAAACAAACGGTGCATAAAGAAATTAGCATCAAACAAAACATCGAAACAAAATACAGAACGTATTTTTCTGTATTTAGCTTTGATATAATAAACACCACCTAAAAAATGAATAACAAATCATTGTTTTCAATGCCCGTCGTTGCACATAGTCCGATTTAAAGTTATTTCTACAACGGAATATCACAGAATATTATTTATATATAATTATTAGTATAAATTAAAGTTTTCGTTGATTTTACGTTTCAAAAACTAATTTTCAATCTAAAGAGACTTAAATAATGACGATTTAGGTACAAAAAATGATCAGTATATTAATTATCCACAATATAAATAAAAGAACGTATTAAAAACTTGGAATAACTCGAGAAAAGTAACTGGAACTATCGATATTTAGATTTTTTTTCAAGTATAATTAATTTTTCGAAAAGTACGAGGGTCAATCAAACGTAAACAAACATTGGAATCGGAAAAGGGGAGGAAGATACGAGGATGGTACTAAAAGTACCTGGCCTGACCCGGAGATGGCGGTAGTTGCTTGAAAAATAGAGTTTGAAGACGCCACGTTGTTTAGTGATTGTTTGGCAGCCATCAATAGTGAACGTTTTCAGTGAATTTGGAAAAAATTTCGTTATTTGATATTTGATAGTCATTAGCTTTTTGTTGCGCTGTTGAATGACTCATTATTATAAGGTTTCTGGTCTGTGAAAACTGGTTTCGACTATCCTATTTTCAAGATAGACGTTGTACAGTACTTCAAACTCGAAGAACTTGATCGTAAAATAGTTGGACAACAGAAAAATCTTATTTCGTTGATGAGAAAAAGTTGAGTTTCAAACTGATAAAAAAATCTGTCAGTTTAAGATGATAATGTAGTAGATTTTGAGAATGTTTACAAGTAATATGAGGTTAAAATGTTGTAGTTGAAGATCTGTACGTCAAAAACTGATGAAAATGTACAAGGATCCAAAATCTTACCGCCTTAACAAATATGGAAAATAGGATATTTACTACGCGTATGACTAGATGATGAACCATAGGCTACAAAAAAGAAATTTTCAGTATTTCCACGTGTTTACAGTAAATTTTTTTAAAATCTATACGAACTACTTCATGTACTAGAGAAAAATAAACAACTTTCTGCTATTTTAAAGAAAATCGGAAAACCTTTGGTTTGATTGTAAAACTATATTCAGTTATTCCAAATTTTATAATTCCTGTGGCTGGATTTCACTTTTAAACCATTTTTTGTTGCCTCTATAAGATTATAAGTAATATTAGTATCTATCTATTGCGTAGTTGGTGTTTATTATTATGCGATTCCTTTTATCAAGATACGAATACGAAATCTAAATACTAAGGAATATATTTGTACATTTCCAGTAGTATTTAGCTTCGATACAAAAATATTTTGTTCCTTCAATTAAAAAATATATGAACAGTGTAAGAAATTTTGATATAGACTTTAGAAATATCGAATTTCAGATTTTTGAATCAATCAACTTAGCTGAGAATCATGCAAAGCGTTAAATTCATGTCAATCAATTTCATACGAAAAAGTATATTCATGGAAACACAACTATTGGTTGCGAGGTAATAATTTATAATATACAAAAATTATTATTATTATTATTATTATTATGCAATTTAGCCCTTTGCTACAAGACACGCAAGAACATAGCCATGAATGGTTTTCACGTTGGATATTGTGGAATAAAACAATGTATAATAATTGTTTTTTCTAGATAATAATAAATAGAAAGAAAATATACACATATAAGATTTCAGATAAATTATTTAGTTATTGAATTTTTTGGTTCAAATTTGTAATTCGTAAATGTTTTTCAATCCAAATTCTACTCGATGAAATAAGAAATTATCCTGAACCCAGTATAATTTCGAAGTATGCCTCAGAAATTTTTCAGAAAAACCTATTTTTCTTTAAAGTATCGTACCTTATAATGCAAATATGGGAAAAAGTTTTTTACAATTCACATCTAGGCTTATACGAGTAGCTTCTACAGCAAAATACGCACGTGCCAATGACTAATCTGTTCAGCCTGAATCGATGTCTACCGTGCCTGCAGACAAACCAGTGTAGCCGTGGCCTTCGTTTGTATAGGGGCCGTTTTTTGTCGTTTTATCGTAAAAACGATATATGTACAAACAAAACAACGGATTGTGATGAAATTCCAAATGAAACCTGGAAAACTGCAACGGAAACTTATAATTTATTCAAAAAAGTGTACGACATTCAGTTTGTGATGTCCAAGTGTTTTTGACTGGTTTAAGCGTTTTCAAGATGGCCTAGAAGACGTTTTTCTGAATTGATGTCTACCGTATCTGTAGATAAACCAGTGTAGCCGTGCCCTGTTTTTTGTTGTTTTGTCGTAAAAACGATATATGTAAAAACAGAACAACGGATTGTGATGAAATTTCACAAGAAACTGTATGGTAATGAATGTTTGTGATGTCCAAGTGTTTTTGACTGGTTTAAGCGTTTTCAAGATGGCCTAGAAGACGTTATCTGTAGATAAACCAGTGTAGCCGTGCCCTGTTTTTTGTTGTTTTGTCGTAAAAACGATATATGTAAAAACAGAACAACGGATTGTGATGAAATTTCACAAGAAACTGTACGGCAATGAATGTTTGTGATGTCCAAGTGTTTTTGACTGGTTTAAGCGTTTTCAAGATGGCCTAGAAGACGTTTTTCTGAATTGATGTCTACCGTATCTGTAGATAAACCAGTGTAGCCGTGCCCTGTTTTTTGTTGTTTTATCGTAAAAACGATATATGTAAAAACAGAACAACGGATTGTGATGAAATTTCACAAGAAACTGTACGGCAATGAATGTTTGTGATGTCCAAGTGTTTTTGACTGGTTTAAGCGTTTTCAAGATGGCCTAGAAGACGTTTTTCTGAATTGATGTCTACCGTATCTGTAGATAAACCAGTGTAGCCGTGCCCTGTTTTTTGTTGTTTTGTCGTAAAAACGATATATGTAAAAACAGAACAACGGATTGTGATGAAATTTCACAAGAAACTGTATGGTAATGAATGTTTGTGATGTCCAAGTGTTTTTGACTGGTTTAAGCGTTTTCAAGGTGACCTAGGAGACGTTTCTCCGGATGAAAAATCTTGTTCAATGACCGTCGGCTAAGTTTTCCTGCGATTGCTAAATCTATAGGAATTAAAATATTTCACATGGAAATTTTGACATTCCAAAAGTACGTTTAAAACTTGTGTCTCAGTCCGTACTGCTCTTCAAAAGTTTTTTAGCGAAGTACAGCATCCCAGTGCTAGACCACCCACCTTATTCACCAGATCTTGCACTGTGTAACATCTACCCCTTTACAAAGGTTATTTCCTTCTTGAGATATGGCCGAGGTCCGTTTTTAATTGCCCACTCAGTACAGAATCTCCGAGGCATCCTCAATAACTAGTTAAATTTTATGAAATTTTCACAAAATATCTTTCATATAATGGATCAAACTTTTGATTTTTTCGGAAAGTTGGCATGATTGTTTCTAAAACATCAGCAATAATTTTTGAGGCGATATCACAGCCGTGAAAAACTACGAAGATAGAAATCAACCACAGTTACATCGACGACAATACAAATAACAAGTTAGAATAAGTAAAATTCCGATGGCAATTAACGAGAATATTTTAACAAAAATTATTCTTTCTGATAGTTGTAAATGAATATTATTCTAATCGCAAGTAATGGCTTAATGAAAAAACCATTAAATTTACTATGAAATATCATTCTATATACTTTATATACAGTATGATTCATTAATGAGTGTAAATATTTTGCTTAAATCCATCATTAAATATGATAAAAAAATCCAATAGTATCATCGAAGAAATAAACAAAACTAATTCTTTTATTTGGACTGCAAACAAATCTCGAAACAGATATTTTTGTGTTAAATTTTTACATCTATTAATGAATCGCTTTGTAAAGTTCTTCTCCGGGGTACTGGTTTCCATTTTAACTAGTTCAATAAATAATTTAACTTTCATACTTTCCTACGTTTCGAATTGCACCAACTACCCCAAGAGTGTTCATAATTTTTAACAAGGAAAAATTTCTACTCTCCATAGATTCGCATAGCACATGCAGAACGTACAAAGAAAATATTTCCAACGTATATCTCGAGAGACGATTATATATGTATATAAAACTAAAGCTGATTTAACATACACTATTGTTTAAAAGAAAAAAAATCATTCAATTGATATTAAGATCAATTATAACAAAATAATAATAAGTAAAGTTGATTGCTGCTATGCGCGCGTTGATCTTTTACTACATTTTAGCTTCTGCTAGCGTCAGGTGTCAGTCGGCGTTCGGCCGTCACAACGGGAACAATTCCCGTTTTTTTATTATATTGTTATACAAGATCAGTTCCGGAACTGATGCACAAAATTCGAGAGTGAGTTAAAATTATACATTGGCATAAAAAATTTCTCATACGACCCTTCGTTGCTGAATTATAGGCATTTAAAGTTCGTACGAGAATTTTTTTAATCAAGTCCCGGAGCATCCTGTATATTATGAAGGGTTTTATGAATTCTTGAGAGATTTCAGAAACGCAAAATTATGTTTTTTCTATAACCAAATTTCCTCAGAAGAAATCAATCTTACAAGGTTGCGATTGGACTGAGTTTATTTTAAATTTTAGTGATTATAATTATATATGGAAAAACACAATTTTTTTGGTAAGTACTCTGTACGTAACGTCAAAAATTCTTGTGCTATTTCGTTAATATTATTTTGTTTTAAGTACAACTGTTTATATTACTGTTAATTTTATAAATTTGAATTCATACCAAAAGTTCCCAGTTGCTTGGCTTTCTAAGCAAAAATGTGTATGGTACAAAAAAAATGCATAACAAACAGCATAAGAGAAAAGCAAGAATTAAAGAATAGTAAATTTTTTTTTATATACAAAATCGATTTTCTACGATGGCAATTTGACACGATTTTTCAATTATTATGAAAATTTGAAATTATGGTTGAGAAATAATTTCGAAATTTGGATCTAGATGTTATTGGAATTCTTTTGACAGATGTCAACAATTGAGAAAGTCAAAACGCCCTCGTAAACGTACATCATGAAAGTTTTATGAAAAAATTTTCTAAAAATTATTATCCATCACGTAAAAATAATATAATTCACGATATTTCATGCAAACTACTTCACTGTACCATAGACTACGTACGTAAGCACACTATACAATCTACAAAGATAGAAATATATCATGGAAAATGAGAAGATGGAATTTTTCTCAGTGTAAACGAGATATATTACGTATACGTTTTCAATATTTGCCGTTTTTCTTTGGGAACAATGCCTATTCACAAATAGTTATCATTATTTAGAACGCTTCACTTTGTTTTGCTAAAAAAACACACGTTTGAACTATTTACGAGGTTACAGTATGTATACAACAAAGTTTTTTGTTTATTTTGAGACTGTTTTGTACACAACTATTGTATTAATCGTTGGAAGTAAAAAGCTAAATGCAGCAGCTCCAATTTCTTCATCGAAAATAAGATACAACTCATGGTATTTATTGTTTAAAAACTCGTAAATATGATGAACAGTTTCATCTTTAGCTGAAAAGATATAAACGAGAAATGGAGGAAAGTTAAAGACGAAGCCCTTTGGACTTAAACAACGCATGGTTCTATTCAAACACTAACTTCTTGTGTATAATATGCCTATCCATACTTATTTTTTCCAGCTACAGATCATTTTTTTACGATACGGCGACTAAAACTTATAGTAAAGTACTAAAACTGTTTGGAGGTGATTCTATGAGACGTGGACAATTGTCTCGTTGCTAGAAAATGTTCAAAGAGAGTATTGAAAGCGTGGAAGACAAGGAAGGAGATCAATAGATAAGGGGATTTCACCAATATCTTTAGTTAACGATTCGAGTGATTGCAAACGAACTAAACGTTAATCGTCAAGCAGATTATAACTCAAGGTTAGCGATGAAAAACCTCTGTAGATAACTGGATCAGAAAAACCTTACAAAAAAGCCAAAACAACATCCTATATTTGAAAGTACGACCCCGAAACGAAATACGAGGTTATCCTGGTGCTTCGGAGTTGTCCTTGAAGAGTTCGTTCTACCTGGAGTGACCTTAACTCAAATATTCTATGGTACAGTAATTGAAATACTTTGGAAAATGGTTTTGGAGTATAGCTGATGAAAAAGACATCATCATAGATGACGAGGAGGAGGACGATTACTTTTGAAGCTTGGATGATTTTCTTGATGTTTAATCTAATGTATTTTTACTCAACATTTATTTTAAAAAGAGGCCTAAATTTCTTTATTCTTATTTACAATTTTGTAATTTACTTTGTTACATAAATCAAAAAGTAAAACGTTCCAAGTTATTGCCAGATGTAGGCATCAATATTTACATTGTATATTAACGTATTTTGATAATTTCTGTGAAATAATCTCGGTCGCATCCTTACAATAAATTTAAAATTTCCTATATCCTCTAATAAAAGACCAAAGTAGCTGAATCAGGTCTTCCTGCAAAGACCAATTTATATCTTTTTAGTCAGTTTTGTCGTTATAGTACCAAAAAATGGTGTACCCTTTCCCGTTAACGTTTTGTTCTTTAGTGTTTACTTTAAAGCTTTTTTATATACCCATCAAGTTAAAAAAGGGATTAATTTGAATGTGAATAGTCCAGAAGCTTTCTGACAATCTCTGCTGATCAAAAACAATAATCCAGGCGCTCATCATATTAAGCAGACGACATACCATCCAGCGTATTCTCCAGATCCGTCTCTCAGTGATAACTGCTCTTTGTAAACTTCAATTTTTCAAGTAAAAATGTCGATTTTCACTAGAAATCATAGTTTTTGTTTGAACCTTTATGAAATTTTGATTTATTCTCGGGATTGTGAATTCAACGGTACATACAATATGCAACAAGTTGCATCGATCGTTTAAAGGAGAATTGTTAAGTGGGAGGCGCTGTCGATCAACAAGTTAAACGGTTGAATATTGCGATGGAAACACCTACAGAAGTTTCAGCTTTGTTTGAAGCTTATTTGACAATCGTATAAGTGGATTGTTTTGAAGATATTTCTTGAAAAGGAAAAGATTGAGCATTCAGCTGCCGTCAGTTACTATCGCAAAATTTTGGGCAGCTAAATTCAAACGTGGCTGTATCATATTGACCGACGACTAGAGTTGGGGATGACCAAAAACTGCAATAAGTAGGGACACCATTCGAATTTGCTTGATAATGTTAAAATGTATTATTTTGAATGGATTATGGAGTGAGCAAAAAGTTTTGACCGCTAGTATATCTTCATCACAAGTCTCCTTCGTACTCTACTGCGAACATCTGGAGCTTGTAAGTGAAATCAAGACTTATACGTCTAGAATAGCTACCTGGTTAGTTTTGGATAGGTATTATTACCAGTAAGCCAGAAATTTAATGAAAACTCGTTTAACGTAGAATCTTTTTGTTATCAACAACTTTCTAATCATATAACTTGCATTTAAATTTGTCTTGATTGATGTTGTGGGTCAATCAAATTTCTATTTTATTGTTTAAGACCTATTCCGAGCCGTCAACTTCAATATTCAATTTTCAAAAGAGTTTTTCGCATATACAATCACGACATAGAAAATAAATGTTAATTGAACATTATTATGGGTTATATTTTAGAAAAAATAATAATGATCGCTTTTTTCATATTTGTTTTCCAAAATGTTGAACATACAATGTGAATTTTGATGCCTACTAAATATTTAATCGATGAACCTTGTTTTAGTTTATTGTGCTTTACATTAGACTAAATACACAGAAATAATTTACTATACATTGTAAACAATTTGTGTGCGAGTGCGTACTATGCAAAATATCTTGATGTACACCTTGTACAGAATGTGCATCATGTTTTGTAAATAAGAGGAATGGTAGATAGTTAAAATTTTCAATACATTCAATTGCATTGAGGAGATATAGACGAAGATTTAAATTTTGATAAATTCATCGAAATATATTATTAATGGGTGATTCCGTTCTAACTGTGATTTTTTGTATTCAAAATTTCAAGATTTTAAAATTTAACTTTTCTAACTTTTTTATGCATATTATTCATCTATTTTACTGTAAAAATAAAACTCTAAGAGGAATTTACTACAACTTCAAAGTATCACGAGCAAGACACAAATGTCGGATTTTGAGTTCCACGGTACTGACTCATTTATCCACGGTACTGACATGGTAACTTAAGATATTAAACAACAAGTGCATCAATTTTCCTCAGTTTGATCATAAACATTAGAATTTATAAGGTAATTAGTTTAAATCATTTGTTACGACAAAAAAAATTAATAATTTATCGGTAAATTCTAGGAATGGACATGACACGGTACTGACATTCAAGTGATGTAGTATAAGTTTTCTTTAAGTGGCAAGTTATATTGTATAAAAATAATGTTTAAATATCTTAAGAATTATTCAATTAACACAAAATTTTTATTAATTGATTATTAATTAATGACTAGTACAAAAAAACAATACAGGACATTGAATATCACAGTTAGAACGGAGTCACCCTAATATCATCTTAAATTATGTTAGGGTCACAAATCGTTTTTTGTAAACGGTATCTTTTCATAGAATACATCCTTAATTTCATTGTTATCAATTATTATAGTGGATACTTCTTTGGTTGGTTTCAGTACGGCGTATTTACAACAAAAACGGACAAGATAGTTCTAAAGAATATCTACAAAACAGAATAGATAAACGGAGTAATGGAATTAAACAATACGAACGCATATAAACACACAAAACATGGACATAATGAAAATATTACATAAACCAGAAGAAATAACTGTGCAAGTACAAGAACACGAAAAGAAGAATGTTAACAACAAGATAAAGTATCCAGAGACGACTGTAGTAAAATGAAAGTAGTCTCACGTATTTATTATACAGAGTATTTTTCAAGAAAACGATAATCTACGAGGCAGTACTTCTATCAATGTTGATCTGTGGTTGTGGATCCTGGATACTAACGAATTGAAACAGAAAATAACAACGTATGGAATGAAGAAACTGGGGAAAGATTAAACAAACCTAGTTACGGAATTGACGAATGGCATAACACATTTCGAACGCATCAACTTTCTTCTCCGTGACCGGAGGAACAGGAAATATGTAACTGCGAAGTATTCTGGTCCGGAGTTTCAGGCTGAGGTTGCGGTTTGCCAGAAGCGTCCTCATGTTGCTCAGAGTTTTCCACGTTTGCTCAATTCTCGATCTGATTTCGAGTTTTGGCTCGCATTGCTGGTTTCGATGGAGTCTTGGTGTGGTCTTGCTCACTATATTCTACAATAACGTCCATAAGAGATTGAAGGTATCATCTGCGTAACGAAAATTGTTTATAATGTTTCCATTGATCTTTATGCCTCCAGTTGTATTCTCGATGGATTCGCTAGATACTGGTAGAGGTTAAATAGTAGGGGAGACAATAAACATTCTTGTCGGAAGCTTTGGAAAGATTTAAATCTCTCTTAAGATCATCTAACTCATTTTGGAAAAAGCATTTTGGCTCATCTAACATACCTTTAATGTTTTGTTATAAGTTAGGTCGTTTGAAATGTTGTTCTAAGGGTTCAGATATGTTTTTAAGCACATAAGTACTTGGATGATACGATTTAGCTTGATTTTTAGTGTTTGGTCGGTTAAGTTCATGATACACAGTCTTAGATTCCGTGATTTTCGGTGTTTCAAATTTGAATGGACTTTTTTTTACCATTTTTCCATAATCTTAAATATTCCACACACAATTTAGAAACAAATTTGAGAGCCCAAAACTTCTCATTTGTATCCAATAACATCCTAATACATTTTAGTTTTATGAGATGTATTTTTGACAGGTATTTGTCAATATTTGTAAAATATCTTTTCTTTGAAAATGGTTTTGTGGGAGAATATTTTTTAAAATCGGAGTTCTTATATTTCTTTTTTGGACAGTACGAATTTCAACTAGAAAATGACATAATTCGTGCCTAATTTCAACACGTACACAATAATCGATTTAGGTAGTTAATTAAATTAATAAAATTGATATGTAGGAAAATAAACCGTTCAAAGATATTAGGAACGATAAATAACTGTATTAATATAAATAATAATGAAAAATATTCACAATAATGTGGTTTTTATGTGATAAAAAACACATTTGTTAACCATCTAGCGTTCTTCTAATTTACGGTACTGATCAAAGTGACGAATTGTATGTATTGTTGTTTATCTAGACTCTATAAAGTGTATAGTGTTCCGAAGAGAATAAAGTCAATATTTGACGTCTATATATATATATTTTGCTAACATCAAATTAAACTAAACAAACAGGCATTATCTATTTTCCGGTACTACGCAAACAATAAGCTAACATAATACAAATAAAACCAAATCTAAGTCTTACCATCTGATTTTCCGTGATGCGATGAAAGAAACAAAAAAGAAATATAACATATCTAAATTTCGGTCTTTTAATTTTTCGATTTAAACGAACTACTGAATTTTCTTTCGAACAAGTTGACATTTTCCAAATTTTTTAATTTATAATTTCATTATAATAATTTCGAAAATGAAGTTACAAATTTGGTAACAAAAAAGTATGTTTTGCAGACATTATTAAGTATTTTTTCTTTATATATATCTTCGGTATTAATTCGAAAGCCACTTTACATTGTTGAACATAACCTCAACGACATATCTTAATCATTAGAGTGCGTTTCGTTTTGTTTTCACAAGAATCATCATGAACATCTTGATACTTTATAAAGCTATGCAGCCCCATCCTACAGCACTGTAAAAAAAGGTGAATTTGAAGAATCGTGGACAAAAATTGTTTCCTTCGGATCCAGCATAATCTGGTGTACAAAATAGAACACGCGTCGACTGGTGTATTGAAATCTGTACACGTGACAAATCAGTGATCTACATATAGACCCCAAGAAAATTAGAGCCCAACAGTCCAAGGTGGTTTATCCATTCCGTCCATCTTTAAATCGCTGTTATACACTTATAGAGTTAGTAAAATGTAAAAAAATGTTCGTGAGATAAAACCGCAGAAAAATATGACATTGAGAGAAAAGAAAATGTCTTCGTATATACCACAACAATACCAGCAAATGTCTACTACAAACCAAAATTGGGGAAACAACCCTAGATCAGTTGCAACGGCCTTGCATATCTGACGGCAGTACCACAAGTCATTTTAGTTTGCCCCCTTTGAAGACTTTCAGTCATAGAAAGTGAAGCAATGAAGTGGACAATGAAGAAACAGAATATGGAGCCCGTCGACCTGACCGGGCATCTCAGTATTCTAAAGGAATGTTAAGGATTTGATTGCGGACAAGAACTATTCTACACTGATGGTTAGAAAACGGAAAATGGACAAGTAGGGACAGGAATATATGACCCCAGAAGCTATGCGCAGCCCCACAAACATTTATCTGTAATAAAATTGAATCAAAGCTACTATGGGACTGCATGGAATCTTTGAACCCAACGGGAGCAACCAATTAAGTTACTGGGTACCTGACCACACCGGAATATACGGCAATGACTATCTGATGAAAATTCATGGTCACCAAGAAGTGGAAAAACGACAAGAAATCAAAAATATGGAATAAGACTTCTGAAACAATCGAAATATTACTTTCCTATTCCACCAATTGGTCTCAAGAAGACTTTCCATTGAACAAAGACGAGCTAAAGAGAATTCCTAGTATGCTTACTGAACAGTGTCTGCTGTACAACCATATGAAGAATATTGGAGAAACTCCCAACAGCTCTTGTCGTTACTGCAGGTAACCAAAGGAAACCACCGGACACCTCTTTTGTGAGTGCGAAGCAAGACAGAAGTGGTAAGCCCCCAGATAGTGTTAGCAAGGTAGATTCACGACCTTGGTGAACGATCTTCAAGACTAGAAGAAGTCGTATTTGGTTGCAGTAGTTATTTCTATTCTATAGATTTTTTTGACCAAAAATATAAATACTACTGGCACTAATATTTGAAATTTTCATAATATTCAGTTCAGACTTTGCGAAACGACTGGAGAATCAGTTCAGACAAAAAATTGTATGATAAATTGAGTAAACAGGTATATTAAAAGCAAATTTCAATTTAATATCAACAATCAATTTATTCGAATTATAGAATCGAATTTGATGTTGATGCTGATGAGGTTTGAAATACTAAAACCGGTCTATAGTTAAGACATTTTTCGTATCAATTTTTGTTTGGTTTGAGCAAAATAATATATTGATGAAATTGAAAATGTAAACATTTTAATCACCCTTAGTATATATTTTCGATTCCCAATATTTGGGATTTTAAAAAACGTGCAAAATGTCAACCTGTTCATCGTGATTTTTAATTTAATTATTATCTCTTCGGACTTGTTTGTTCGTCCACTATTACATAATAAAATATTCAAACTACTGCTTGAGAATTTCTAGATGAGAATCAAATCTAAATTGCGATCATCTTATATTCTTTCTCTTAGCTCATAGTAAGAACTACGAAATAATGATTCCCAAGGGGAAAAACAGACGAATCAAAAACTAGATGAATGGTGGTAATATGAAGATGCTTAGAATACGGAAAATGATGGGATCTACAGGAGCTACAATATAATCACCTACAGAGCACACGTTTTGCAATTTTATTTTTAGATACTCTGTACGTAAAGCCCATTCTTTTACTACGATTTACGAAATGAGAAAATTTGATGATTCTTGTGGAGTGACAAGATTTGTTGTATTCCATCGAATTCATTTGAAACTATTCAATATTCACCTCCATAATTATTTCCAATTGAATCAAACTTTTATTCAAAATGTCAATTTTTAAATAATACAGTGCTTTAAAAATTATATAGAATTTTATAAAATAAGTATAAATAGATAAAGAAGGATTTTTTTCAATATTCAATCTACAGATGTTCCCTTAATCTATTTTCCAAATATCATGATGTTTGTCCTATGTTAACAACATGACAATTAATACAAAGTACTTTTTATATCATGTTACATTTTTTTGACGTTTTAATAGTATATTTTGTGAACATAGTTACTTGTAACTTTTAAATATAGAGCGAGAAAAAGTTATTTTTAAGTTTCCATACAAAAATAATTTTTCAAAACCATGTTAGTCGTTTCTAAACTTTATTAAACGACTACTTTCCATCACTGTATACCTTTTATTTACTGTTCCACATCTAAAACAATGTTTTTTCAAGTTTCCAATTTTTCGAATATCTTGAAGTTTTGGCATTATGTTTGATGCGAACATACCAAAGATTGGGGTTTGATTTTCCACAAATTTCCAGATAAATTCCTTTTTCATCGCCACAACTTAATTTGCAATTTTTTTAGATTGTAGTCTGAGAAGTATTTGTCGAAAACATTGTTTCCTGGATAGCATCTCTTCTGGACATTCCCCGACTACAAAATCGGTTACAAACAGTCGAAATTACTTGTTGAGCATCTGTACACAGATGTTGTCGTTTCTTTTCAACTGTTCTAACTAAAAGAACATTCACCGAATCTGCAATTTGACTTTTTGATGGTTGATATTGAAGCCAAAGTTGCCACATGTATTATTATTCGCAAAACTTTCGAATAATTTGACCTTTAATACAGCTCACAACTAAATACTGACTGTGAACCGGAAATACTACTAAAAATACCTACCAGAATATGTATAATATCTTATTTACTCTCATTAATATCTCATTATAATTCGATTTAGGGAATGATTCTATTTAGGGACTCCCCGGGATTCATTTTTTGTGTTGTTTATCTTTACTTTCAAATGATTCACTGATTTTGGAAATTGAATATTATAATGCGGACCTGGACAGGTTGTTTGTAATGTAGTTTCTATTAAATTTGGAAACAAATGATTAATATGAAGGGAAATAGTGAAAGTGAGTCGAAATTACGAGAAATATGTGAAAGTCCTTTGAGATAAAGAAGATATTATGAATATTATTGATGCAGATACATTGTGAACGACCCCTGTTAGCGAAAAACATTTTATAACAATTTAATCATGTTGTCAACAAACTTGTTTACAACTAATTTAAAGAAAACTAATTATAATATTATACATATTCAGAATTTATCAAAAATGTCGTGGATTCTCCTACATTCGATGATCTTGGTGTTACATTTGACATGATCCTTATGCTATTGGGTACCAGGTTTTCGACAATCCTACTGATTTTTCAGTTTTGCCGTATGACACGTAGCCCAGTCTTGCTGTAATATAAAATCCTCCTCCGAGTTATACACACTCTTTATAAGTATCAAACAACGACGACAATGGTATATCTCCAAAGGAAACCCTTCAAGAGTCTTCCATCGTGGGTAACAAATTCACAATACTCCATGTAAAGTATAATCTACCCTCCTACACCATTAAGGATCCAATTTAATTGGATTAACGTCGATACAGACTTCAAAAGCTTATGACTGAGGTGTTTAGATCAAAATTCCTGTGGTTTATAACCCATTCCAACATATCCTTTGTATTTGGCATAGAGAAAACGATATTAACAAAAAAATATTTAAGTCAATTAAATTTGCTTCCTTGACTACCATCCTCGGCGACCACAGAGGACTTGGAGCCAACACTAGTGACAATTATTGCGAGGAAGCTACTCATTGGTAAAACACGCAGATTAGCTTCCTGGTAAAACGCAATTCACTTTTAGAAATGAACGAAACTTACCACGTGCCCATTTGTTTGCACAAAATGTTTAGATAATAAAAGAGAATTTACGAAAACAAGAAAGGAGCTGGAGAGAAGATTGCAAGTGAAAAACGAAGAATAAGACACTAGGAGATAAAATGAAAGACAAAGGAATTAATGGAAATAGCTGTGGAAAAAGAACCACGCAATGACTCAACTCTAACAAGCCCTACACCTGGAAAGCTAGAAAGGTATCCAAGTCAAGTTAAGCTAAGAAAATAAGAAGATTTTTGAAAAGAAGCTCAAACTCGAGGAAAATTAATTATTTCGTTTTTATTTTGAATTCTGTATCGATAACATATATACCAAAGATATACTGAATCAAAAGTCTTGTTCAGCGATGAATTTCTGGTTCTTTTGTCAATTTTCATACCATACCTGGGGATTTACCTGAATTTGTAATTCGTTATTCATTTAACCTCTTAAAATTGATAAGAATTGAATTGAATTAGAAAAACTTCCTGCAGGATCTGAAGGAGCAGTTAAACAACGTTGTAAATTTAGAGTTTATCAATGATTTTTTCAGTTTTTGAAAAAAATTAACGCACTTTAATGAACAACGTTGTAAATTTAAAAGTTTATCAATGATTTTTTCAGTTTTTGAAAAAAATTAACGCACTTTAATGAACAACGTTGTAAAATTGAAGTTTACTAATGATTTTTTTCGCTTTTGAAAAAAATTAACACGCCTTAATAAACAATGTTCTAAATTTGAAGTTTACTAATGATTTTTTTCGCTTTTGAAAAAAAATTTGTGCGCCTTTATAAACAACGTTGTAAATTTAAAAGTTTATCAATGATTTTTTCAGTTTTTGAAAAAAAATTAACGCACTTTAATGAACAACGTTGTAAAATTGAAGTTTACTAATGATTTTTTTCGCTTTTGAATAAAATTAACACGCCTTAATAAACAATGTTCTAAATTTGAAGTTTACTAATGATTTTTTTCGCTTTTGAAAAAAAATTTGTGCGCCTTTATAAACAACGTTGTAAATTTAAAAGTTTATCAATGATTTTTTCAGTTTTTGAAAAAAAATTAACGCACTTTAATGAACAACGTTGTAAAATTGAAGTTTACTAATGATTTTTTTCGCTTTTGAATAAAATTAACACGCCTTAATAAACAATGTTCTAAATTTGAAGTTTACTAATGATTTTTTTCGCTTTTGAAAAAAAATCTGTGCGCCTTTATAAACAACGTTGTAAATTTAAAAGTTTATCAATGATTTTTTCAGTTTTTGAAAAAAAATTAACGCACTTTAATGAACAACGTTGTAAAATTGAAGTTTACTAATGATTTTTTTCGCTTTTGAATAAAATTAACACGCCTTAATAAACAATGTTCTAAATTTGAAGTTTACTAATGATTTTTTTCGCTTTTGAAAAAAAATCTGTGCGCCTTTATAAACAACGTTGTAAATTTAAAAGTTTATCAATGATTTTTTCAGTTTTTGAAAAAAAATTAACGCACTTTAATGAACAACGTTGTAAAATTGAAGTTTACTAATGATTTTTTTCGCTTTGAATAAAATTAACACGCCTTAATAAACAATGTTCTAAATTTGAAGTTTACTAATGATTTTTTTCGCTTTTGAAAAAAAATCTGTGCGCCTTTATAAACAACGTTGTAAATTTAAAAGTTTATCAATGATTTTTTCAGTTTTTGAAAAAAATTAACGCACTTTAATAAACAACGTTGTAAATTTAAAAGTTTATCAATGATTTTTTCAGTTTTTGAAAAAAATTAACGCACTTTAATGAACAACGTTGTAAAATTGAAGTTTACTAATGATTTTTTTCGCTTTTGAAAAAAATTAACGCACTTTAATGAACAACGTTGTAAAATTGAAGTTTACTAATGATTTTTTTCGCTTTTGAAAAAAATTAACGCACTTTAATGAACAACGTTGTAAATTTAAGAGTTTATTAAAGATTTTTTCAGTTTTTGAAAAAAATTAACGACCTTCATTTAAAATATCACCTTAAAGAACTGTATTATTATTTTTGAGAACACGTCAGTTTCAATTGAATTGATGCAACCAGATGAAAATCAATCAAATCTATCAAATTCATTAAAAAAAAAAAGATTTTCACGATTCGAGACGATTAGTATAAAAAAAATCCACTATTAGTTAATAAGTATTGTTCCACAAATAAAACTGGCACAAGAACGCGTGATTATTAAAAAAATTTCCAAAAAAAAATGATTATCCCAGGAAAATAATGTATCGGGAGACGTAGTTTGATCTGGACTTATCGTTTTTGAAAATTCAACTACTTTCGGAAAATTATTATCGAAAAAGTTAAAAATTTTGTGATTTTAATCAGTTATATGTTTTATTGTGATACCGTGTAAATTAATTGAAGAATAAATGCCAAAAAGGCAGTGTTTTGTATGCTTATTATACTTTTTATATCAAAATGTATGTTGTCATTTCTTGCTTCAAACTATCATTGTGACAGATTCAGAAAAACTGGCCCTCTTCTTAAGGTCCCCTTGGACTCATCAGGGGTGATTTTTTCTAGTTAGAAATTTAAGAATATTTGGTCAAAAACAATTCTCTTCCTCCCAGGGTGCCTCCGGACATTTCAGGGGTAGTTTTGGGGTTGAGATTTTTAATCAGCGTGCTTCAAACTATCATTTTGCCAGGTTCAAAGAAACTGGCCCTCTTAAGGTCCCCTTGGACTCATCAGGGGTGATTTTTTCTAGTTAGAAATTTAAGAATATTTGGTCAAAAACAATTCTCTTCCTCCCAGGGTTGGAGGGGACATTTCAGGGGTAGTTTTAGGGTTGAGATTTTTAATCAGCGTGCTTCAAACTATCATTTTGCCAGGTTCAAAGAAACTGGCCCTCTTAAGGTCCCCTTGGACTCATCAGGGGTGATTTTTCCTAGTTAGATATTTCAGAACATTTGGTCAAAAACAATTCTCTTTTTCTCAGGGTGCCTCCGGACATTTCAGGGGTAGTTTTGGGGTTGAGATTATGCTAAATTTAAAAAAAAAATTGGCCAAAACCTAATTTCCATAAGATTGAGCTCAATTAAGCGGGATTTTTTGCTTTTAATTTATGCTTGTCATAACTTTATATCTTTACATAAACTTATATGTTTTTAAACCGCTTATTTTCGGGTTTAAAACGCCGATAAGTATAAATAAGATTTGTGAAAGAAATAGTTCGAACAAATCCTTTTTAAAATATAAATTCTTGATACCGTTGTTTGATATACCCGATTCAGATTCTCGCGAAATCGCGTGTCCTGTAAGCTTTCCAGTCATGGCGAGCGAGTCATCCACACTCTCGACATATTATATATTCACGTTTTAACGTTTTATGACGATTTCCCGAAAAAACGACAATGAGCGGGTGATGAGAAAGCGAGTGAAGGCGCCCCGGTGGGGCTGTAAAAATACTAAAATAAATCTTTCATTTTAATTATTGAAACCATGAGAGATGTGTCAATATATTTATACCAAAATAATAATTTATGCACCTACTTTATAACTGATATAAATCATGTATAATTATTAATGATATGTACATATATATGTCAAATTTGTTTAATAAATATTAGTTGAATTTTCTAAAAAACGAAGTGTCGTATAATTTCCGCGATACATTGATATTATTTTCTAGGGATTTATATTAAATGCTGTGTTATTTAAACTCCTTGTCCAAGCTGCATGTTCTGTGATAACTTACCAGGTTTTTTTATAACTATTTTAGCCTGTTTCGCTGTGTGTAGGGCGCGATTCCAAGGCGACAATATAGACAAATAGTGAAAAATAGAAGTGTCAGAATAGGAGAAAAAATATAAGCAATACGAGTGCATTGGGTCACTGGTGTGTTTTTGAATAGATTTTGAAAATTTTGAAACAAATGTGCCGAAGAGTTTATGCGGTGCTCTTTAGAAAATATTTATATTATATACCTCATATCGTTATATGTATAGACAAGATGCTACTTGGTACAAAAACATGAGTATACATCAAGGGATAGAGTATTTGTGTTAAGGGCTACAATAACATGTTTGGTCGTCTCTGATTCAAGGGCATTTTCATGTGCCTGTCCGACCAATACATGCCTTATGGGGGTCTTCATTAGGTATTTTTATATGGTAAATCAAAATTCCATGCAAAATGTTAAATGGTAGTGAAGTCATGTCACAAAATGTAGTACGAAGTTTTTTAATTAATAAACTACTCAATCATACAACATTTCTAATATAAATAACTTCGGTAGGATGTTGTTTTTTGATTTCAACGTTCAAAAAAGTTAGACTACCTAATTAACACGTCCTTAATTTTCCCCACAGTCCAGAGCACGACGTATTTTATTTCAAACCTTATCCCCGTCCCAAGGGATCGTATTTAAATGTGTTTAATTAGTCCTGGGTCCTTGAAACATTACCGTACATTTGGTCCATTAACCATTTGTGCTAAATTTACATTATCTGTTAACTTTTTTTGGTATCTTTTGTTTTTAACGGTATAGTCTATAACGCATATTTATAAATGTTTCAAAATTTTTCAAAACGCATCGTACATTTTTGTACAATTTACATAAAAGCATAAATAATCGTTCAAAGGATAAATAAGCGAACGAAATTTAGTTTTTGTTATGTAATGGAAATATTTATTTCGAATAAAAAGTGTTTTTTGTATGCGATCCATAGGATTTTGGGTACTAGGGAAAGTTTTAGCGGTTAACTTTGCCCATGGACCGCACACAAAAAAATGAAGCTTTTTCATTCGATACCCCAGGTACTACACATGATACGATGTCAATTACTAATTCTAAAAACCTCTTTTTTTGTGATTTGATTGAAAAAACTGCAATTGTTTTATAGAAATTAGCAAAAAAATCTACAGACATCGTAGAAGTCGACTGTAACTTTGTTATTTTAAGTGGAACACCCTGTATATTAATACATTTTTCAAATCTTCGTAAAATTTTAGTATATTTTTGTATGAAAACTTTTTTCGAAAAATGCATATTTTTTGAGTTATTAATTTTTTTGTAAAAAATTTGACCGTTGCAGACCGTTATAAATTATTTTTTTATCCTTAAAGATATGAAAATGTTTTCTGTTCTGTTGTTTTTAGAAAGGTCAGACGTATCTGAATCTATGTTGAAAAATTTCTTTTGTTATACAGGGTGTGTGTAAAAAGTGTTCAAAGTTCAACTTCATAAATTCCAAATTTCTTCATTTTTTCAAATAGAACCACCCGGTATAAAGTATAGAGGTGTTGAGATAGACCTAGAATTACGAAATTCACCAAGAAAAATCTGAAAATTGTACAAAGTGTCCCACGATGAGTTAAAACTATCTGTATATGGGAAAATACTTATAGTAAAATCCGGTTCTACCGGAAGTCGTCTGTAACTTTCTTATTTTAAATGGAACACCCTGTATATTAATAAATTTTCGAGATATACGTAAAACTTTATCTAAAAGCTTTTTTCGAAAAATGTATACTTTTTGAGTTATTAATTTTTTTGTAAAAAATTTAACCGTTGCACACCCTTATAAATTATTTTTTTACGACTATACCCTTGAAGATGAGAAAATTGTTTCTATTCGGTTGCTTTTAACAAGGTTAGACGTATTTGAATCTAAGTCGAAAAATTTGTCATTTTATATAGGGTGTGTACAAAAAGTGCTCGAAGTTTTTCGTCATAAATATCAAATTTCTTCATTTTTTTAAATAGAACCACCCGGTTTTTTCTATTTTAATGCATTCAGGGGTAAAAAATAAGGCAAATAGAAAGAAATAAAAAGTATTTTTCTTTATCTTGTCAAGGTCTGTATAAAAATCAAATCAAATTCTATTTACTAATTCTATTCCAACTTTTAGTCGTTTCTGAGATATTTGAGGTTTTAAATTATCATTGTGTTTTTTAACAGGTTTCAATTTTTAGGCTTTGTAATAAGTAGACTGTCATTAGTCAAATACTTTCGAGAATCGTTAAAATGGCTGGTTCTCAATTAAATAACGAATAAATAAAATTTAGACCACACGTGCATCTCTAAAAATTTACAGAAAACACTTAATATCTGGATAATAATAAGCTTTACGTATACGAAAGTATACATAAATTTGTCTTATTTTTACCCCTGAATGCATTGAAATAGAAAAAACCGGGTGGTTATGTTTAAAAAAATGAATAAATTTGATATTTATGAAGTTAAGCTTCGAACATTTTTTATACACACCCTGTATAAAATGATAAATTTTCGACATAGATTCAAATACGTCTGACCTTGCTAAAAGCAACCGAATAGAAACCATTTTCTCATCTTCAAGGGTATAGTCGTAAAAAAATAATTTATAAGGGTGTGCAACCGTCAAATTATTTACAAAAAAATTAATAACTCAAAAAATACGCATTTTTCGAAAGAAGTTTTTAGACAAAATTTTACGTATATCTCGAAAATTTATTAATATACAGGGTGTTCCATTTAAAATAACAAAATTACAGTCGACTTACGGTAGAACCGGAACAGTTCAGATAGTTTTAACTCGTCGTGGGACACCTTGTATAGTTTTCAGATTTTTCTTGGCGAATTTCGTAATTCTAGGTCTATCTCTATAAATCTCTATACTTTATACTCTATAAATGGTACAGACAGACAAAGATTCAACAAAGTGATCTTATAAGGACCTTCGAAGAAAACATAAAAAGTACATGACTCATTTTTAAGAATATTTTTTGAGTTGTAACATAAAAAAAATGAATTAGCATCCACCATTAAGAACGTCTTAAAAACCAAATAGAATAAATTCAGTTTCGGTTACTGTACAAATATACATTTTCCAACATTAATCAATCCCCTATTTTCAAAAGGGTAGTACATACAGGCTTATATATTGTTTGAAAAATACATTCGTTCTCCAAAAAAAAAGTTATCGCTTCAAAGTGTATCGAAACAATTAAAAAAATAATTAAAAACGTCTTATGAGTAAATAATATACTAATACATGATTTTTAGTGGGTATTATACTGCTGAAAATACTTAAAGAAATTGGGAGGCAACGTTAATATGTTTGAAATACCTCAGTAAAATTTTTAGTAATCATACATTGTCATTATTATAATTTTAGTTTGAAATTCGTTAACTTCAATTGTAAGAAATGGTTGGATTAACGAAAATGCATAAACTAACAGTTTTATAGGAAAGTATCGAGAATAGGTTCTTAATAAATATTTATTTACGTTATATTTGAAGTTTCCGAACTGTTTTTCAATGTTAATGCCGATTTATGGGCTTAGTTGGATATCTTAAGCTTCTTGTCCAATGGATCACCATAAATCGTTCATGAAATGCTTCACTGACATTTGTACGAAACATATTTTTGTGATAATTGGTTCTTATCTACCAATTTAGTGTCCAAATTAACATTTTTTTGGTACTGTCTTCCATATAATTCAAAATTGTGACGCTTCCAGAAGTAGTTAAACATAGTTATGACTTCACTGCTTTAATTAATTGCTTTTCAGGGCTTTTCTAGATTCAATATTTTTACGTGGATCAATCTCAGTGCAGTCTCTACAGTGAGAGTCAATGTATACCTCAAAATTAGAAAACAAACGCTTATAAATGAAGTTATTTATCAAATCACCCTATATATTACGAATACGTGTCATTTAATATAGAGAATATAAAATTAAAATTAATTCTCTATGTAAATATCGTCCTAAAGTCGCTATAAGATGAAATATTTTCAGACTTTGCCAAATTTTATTATTTTTATTTTCTTTATGTCCTAGGATAAGGACATCAGGATGTTGGTGGTGGAAAGAATATGAATTCTCAAAAATTTTGTAACTGAGAAACGAAAAAAGATAAAATTTGATAGAAACCTGAAATTTTTCAGATTTCTTTTTGTAAATAGTGATTTTATTGATGGAATGCATAGTTTCTAAGTTTTCCCCGAAAAGTTTTCAAAAAAAGTCCGGAATTTCGGTAATTTTGACTTTTAATCTCTTTAGTTGTAGATCTGGGATGAGAAAACCCTTTTTAAAATAGTTGTATGAACTATGAGATTCATAATTATAATTTTTTTCGTGTTTGGATTGTTGAAATCTGTAAAAAACCGAATTTTCTATTTTAAATAATAGTTGTGAAGCTTCGAAAGCCATTTACTTGTCTATAAATAGCAATTATTAATCGTGTATGGAAATAAATTTTTCATTAATCATTTTGTACCAATAGAGAAGCTTCCAGTGCAGTTTTTTGTGTATCTGTATCGAATAATCAATTAGAAAGCATGAAAATTGATAATTGAGACCGTACAATTTTTGTTTTCCAAAATAAATCGAATATCTACGCATTTCTTTCGAAAAATAATTTGCATGGAATTTCAATTTTATAGAAATTTTCAGGTGATCTACTTCAAAAGAAAAATGCCGAACCCAATAAAAATACCAAACAAAAACCAATACTAGACAGGCAATCTAATTAAAAAGTTTCTATAGTTTCAGAAGCAAAGTAAATTCAAAATAAAACTGAACCTTACCATCTGATTTTCCAAGTAGCATTGAAAAAAATGAACAAAGAGACATATTTTTTGAATTCTTTGTTTTACTCAAAAGAACAAGCGTGTTTTGTAAGAGCTATTAGAAATTTAATTTTCAAATTTTTTAATATATTTTAGATGTTATGTGTTTATTTGAAGTTTGAGTTATGATTGAAAGAAACTTTACGAAAATATTGGAATAGATCTGTCATAACCATTTTTAGTTTACACCAGATTTATTAAACATGAAAAACTATGAAAAACATCCACGATTTTCAAAATTATACAACAAATTCCAATTTTCTGGAACAAATTGTCGTATACGGACGATATTGACACTCGCAGGTTATAAAACCTTTAGACTTTACCATAATTATCAATTAAATTGTTTATTTTTACACTCAAGAACGAAAAATTTAGAAATATGTTATGCCGGGAACACACGTCCGGACGAAATCGGACGGGACTTTTCTCGGAATACAAATAGTACGCGATTGCACTTAAGTTCACCAGGAGGATCTTTCGGTTCCTATTCAACATTTCAGTGTCTCTCCAATCTCAAAAATATATGTATATTAAGTACTGAATCTTTTACAAGAAAAGCAAATTGAATTGAAGATTGAAATGTGAAATGTACGCTAGAAAAAAAACTATATTTTATGAAACACCCTGTATTACATTCTATAAAATTATTCCAGTGGTTCAGTAACGATCCGAATTCGAAATTATTATGAAATTTGGTTTTTAAATTGAAATTGAATCGAGGTAATTTCAAATTTCATAGTTTTTCATTTTCGTCTGTCGGAACGAATGATTTCATTTGAGAAAAACGATAATAAATAAAAGAAAAATGTACAACAAAAGAAAAAATCATAAATTTACCTTTTACATCAATGTTAATTGAGTTTGTTTATGTAATAATAACCAAAATATAAATGGAATAACATGTAAGATAACATTATCTGTAATCTTTTATCATATCTTTTTTTTTATGTAAAATTATTGTTGAATGAGAAATTCCAGTTCCAATATTTTTCTAAAATGTTTCTATCAGTGATGTGTTTTTATTCAATAAATTTATTTACACAAGTAGTACATCGAAGCAGCTGCAAATCACTATAAAAACCTTTTGACAAGCATGAGTTGCCATATTCCGCACAAAACATTAGAGGACGATTCATAAAATTTTGATAAAAATTCGTTTGGCACATTGCAGCTTCGAGAAACAACTTTTGAATGAAAGTTTGTTACACTCGAACTAGAGACACTTGAAAAGAAGAAAATAATTTGAATTCCAGCAGGAAAAGGTGGTAATTTTGGGAGCTAAGACTCTTCGAACTTGACTAACGCTGTTCTGTTCTTAGGCGGGGGTTCTCACTAATCAGTCTGACACGTTTTATGTTTGCTGAACAAATCAAGCAGCCATTTCAATTTAAATACTTTTCTGTCACAAAATGGAAACCGTTGTTCGCAAACTACGCATACAATTAGCATTTGAATCGCGGAATATTTTGAAGAGCCAAAAACAAAGAAAACGTCGCAGATAGTGGATATTAAGCAGAAATAAATATTGAAAGAATTGACTTCGGAAAATAAGAAGCGGTCATGAGAGAGGCTTTAGAGGCGTTTTCTTTGGATTATGGCTATCGTTTTTAGCGCTTTAAAATCCTTTTTTTGAGGTGGATTACTCCTCGTTTTCTAATTTTTGTTTTCTTTACATTTTATCGTTTGTCTTGGTTGCTTTTATAACTATTTTCCATTCCTTTCGGTTCCGGCATTTTACCCTCTAGTTCTCTATATTAAGTGCTCTTATGTCTTTCTCTATTTCCTTTCTCAAAGTCTCTTTCGATCTGCCTTTTCTTTTTGGCCACAATTGAGTCCATTGCGTCATTCTTTTGATCATTTCAATTGGTTTTCTTCTCATTATATGCCCGGCTCAGTTGAGTCTTTGTGTTTTTATGTATCTCACTATATTTTCCTTTCCCAGCTCTATTTCTTCGTTTTCCTTTGCTCTCTTTTCTCCCTCCTGTGTTTTGTTTGGACCTTTATACATCTCATTATCTTTCCCTCGGTTCTTTTGAGTTTTTCTTCTTTCTTTTTGTTGTTTTCATCGCGTACGTCATTACTGGTCTTATTAGGGTTTTGTACATTTTTATTTTGTTTTGTTTGGTTACGTTTTTGTTTCTTCTCCTCTTCTTTTTGTACCTTTCCTCTATTCTGTCTCTGATTGTTCATCCCAACGTTATTCCTAGATAGTTTTGCCCCTATTTTCATATATTTTTGTTTTTTCTGCATTTATTTTCAGTCCGCAATTTATACAACTTCGTTATTTAGCATTTAATGAATTTTATGCAAGATATGATGCAATAATTTATTGAGGTAGCTAAATAGTGGATAGTGTAGTAGAATTGAAGACATTTCTCCTTGGAAGGTCTAATATCTTATCTATTTTAGAAGCGACAAGCGACGCATTTTCTCAAGATTCCTCACGAGATACTTCGTTGGAGTAAAACACTATAATGAATGTGGTTTATTTGAGGAAACCCCTGCTCGTGTTTTCAAGTCAATCGACAACAAAAGCTGAGAACCAGCGTTCTTTAAGCCGTCTCAACAACTTACAAGATAAATCTAGCATAGATTATTAATCTATCAATATTTATTTGGTATTATATTTTTTATTGTACTCAATTTATACTTGCAGCTGCTTTGATATCACTACGACGTTGTTTTTTAAAGAATAATCTGCTAAATATAATAAAAAATAACTGTCAAGTAAATAGCGTGGTCGATATTTCTTGCACACAACATTAAAAAACGTATAATTTTGGACAAATCTTAAATGAATAATCGTACATAAAGAATCATTTACGAAATTGAAATTCCTTTCTAATATTCTGCCAGGACAATAAATTTTTTGTGAAATGTGAAGTAGACGTTAAGCTGTGAGCAATTCGATGGCTGTGATTTTACGTTTTGTATTGGTTAGAGTGATGATTCGAATAAAAGTATTAAACATTCAAAATCAATAGGGAATCTTTCGATTATGTTGCGGAGTAATTTTTTTCTGTTCAAAGACGAAATATTTCAATAAATAATAGTATGTTAAAGCATAACCTGCAAGTCTAAATAAATAAGCGTAAACCACGAGACAAAAAATTGTTGTAAGTTTTCAAATACATTTAAATGATTTAGAAACCTCGCAATGCTAATATTTTACAAATTTCTTCAATAGACACTTATAATGTCACGAACAGAAGCTTAGAAGAAGATCGGGTTTGATATTTTTAGACGTATCGACCACGCTAAAGACAATAAAACCAATTTAATATTCTCGAATAAAAAAAAAATAGAATGAAGAGATACATACCTTCCTCCAAAGCGTCATCTCCGTCCGAGACGAGCTCGTCGTCCGAGCAGATATTGAGTACGTTGACGAGCATCTCCGTAACTTTTTCGCCGACGAAGGGAAGCGACCACGTGAAGACGTCCATGAAATTGGGCAGCCAATACGGATGTGGCGAGAAATTGAACTGACGTATATTCATAACGTTATTTTCGTATTTCAATACGGCCGCCTGTAACAATATTTCCACATTGTGAAACGTACAAAAAATAATTGGAAAATTGAAGTGAATCGGGAGAAATTTCCTTTATCGAAATACACTAATTTATTTCAGGAAATTACAAATCGGAAACTATAAAAAGTTAATGCAACAAATCAAATCGTTACTTCCGTCAAATTGATTCTTGATTTCCATAGACAAAATACCTCGATAAAATAATTTAATAAGAGGTAATTTGACAAGCGAAGTTTGAAACGTCAGTTTAAACCACAGATATAGACTTTTACCGGCAAAATTTGGTTTAAACGTTCCCTTCGGACTGAAAATTCCAACCTAACATTTCCAAATTGTTCACTTTTAAGATATTTTAAATATAAACATCTCAATAGGCCTTATAGACGTAAAGCTTGAAGTCGCTGTACTGCTTTTCGCTCTATCTTCCGTTGAAACAGACTATGTTCGTTGTTTCCCTCTCAGCTTGACCATACCAACATTCACTGGAGTTTTTTGGCGAAATAACATAAGGACCGTTTGACATTGGATCCCGTCACTTCCGAGGCTATACAATCGGTTCTAGGAGGAGCAATTTTTGCCCAAGCAGGTCGCTGGCCTCACTTGGAACCTTCCTCTTTTATCCGAGCTTGTGACGCAATCAGTCAGAATGACAGATGACAGTTTAGCAAAGATTGCAAAGGAAGAAAAACCGAATACGACCCGACCACCTACAAGATGGTATGAAAGCTGGTCTTCATCATCCCAGCTGCAGCTAGGCAACCATTGATGCAAAAACAGGACAAAGTCTTAACGTACAATGAAGAAGAAGAAGGGAAGGACCATTTACTTTATGTTTTTTATTCCTGGATATGATTAAAGTGTATATAAACGAGCCGTAGTAGTCAGTAAGCAATCTGATATCATTCCGAACACATCGTGATAGACAAATAAGCGGTTTATTTAAATAAGTATGTTAAAAATCAAATAAGTCATAGGGAATAATTTAGTGAATAGTGAATTTAGTAATAATAAATGAATTAATTAAAGCAGTAAGAAACATTGTGTATAACGTCAATAGCTGTTCAAATAAATAAAAAATGCATTACAATATCAAGTACTTGCTTGTTTTTTGTGACAACCAAATGATTTTCGGAATTAATTCATTAAGTACCTTCTCAAAACGCCATATTTGATTTATTACCTCATGTAATTCGGTGGATTTGCATTGCAATAACGGATAATTAAACACAAACTCATAATAACAAAACAGTGCAGTTCGAAAATGGAAATCACATTTCCAGGCACTTTAATTTACAATCAAGTCCAGTCCAAATCGAATTCTTTATTGCTTGTCGACCGAAATGGAAATTTACGTTGCAGGTAATTAGCAGTTGGACGCATCACAGTCGTGGTGAATTTTTGTTTTGTTTCTACAGTGTACATTTCGAGAAAAATTTAATTCAATATTCGTCCCAGTAGATAGCAGGGGAAGTGGTTGTTCATTGATTCTTTTTCACATACTTTTAGTCGTTCAATTAATTGAGGTTACTCAAATAGGCATCCTCAATGTTTGTCACAACTTATTTAATACATTGGAACGATTTCAATTGACTTTGAAGTCATTTTTCCGTGGCTATTTTATTTCGATATTCGTCCCAGTAGATAGCAGGGGAAGTGGTTGTTCATTGATTCTTTTTTACAAACTTTTAGTCGTTCAATTGATTGAGGTTACTCAAATAGGCATCCTCAATGTTTGTCACAACTTATTTAATACATTGGAACGATTTCAATTGACTTTGAAGTCATTTTTCCGTGGCTATTTTATTTCGATATTCGTCCCAGTAGATAGCAGGGGAAGTGGTTGTTCATTGATTCTTTTTCACATACTTTTAGTCGTTCAATTAATTGAGGTTACTCAAATAGGCATCCTCAATGTTTGTCACAACTTATTTAATAGATTGGAACGATTTCAATTGACTTTGAAGTCATTTTTCCGTGGCTATTTTATTTCAATATTCGTCCCAGTAGATAGCAGGGGAAGTGGTTGTTCATTGATTCTTTTTCACATACTTTTAGTCGTTTAATTAATTGAGGTTACTCAAATAGGCATCCTCAATGTTTGTCACAACTTATTTAATACATTGGAACGATTTCAATTGAC
This sequence comes from Diorhabda carinulata, assembly GCF_026250575.1. Classification (NCBI taxonomy): domain Eukaryota; kingdom Metazoa; phylum Arthropoda; class Insecta; order Coleoptera; family Chrysomelidae; genus Diorhabda; species Diorhabda carinulata. The sequence goes on from NC_079471.1 coordinate 2,559,750, forward strand.
TTTGAAGTCATTTTTTCGTGGCTATTTTATTTCAATATTCGTCTCAGTAGATAGCAGGGAAAGTGGTTGTTCATTGATTCTTTTTTACATACTTTTAGTCGTTCAATTAATTGAGGTTACTCAAATAGGCATCCTCAATGTTTGTCACAACTTATTTAATACATTGGAACGATTTCAATTGACTTTGAACTCATTTTTCCGTGGTTATTTTATTTCAATATTCGTCCCAGTAGATAGCAGGGGAAGTGGTTGTTCATTGATTCTTTTTCACATACTTTTAGTCGTTCAATTAATTGAGGTTACTCAAATAGGCATCCTCAATGTTTGTCACAACTTATTTAATACATTGGAACGATTTCAATTGACTTTGAAGTCATTTTTCCGTGGCTATTTTATTTCGATATTCGTCCCAGTAGATAGCAGGGGAAGTGGTTGTTCATTGATTCTTTTTTACAAACTTTTAGTCGTTCAATTGATTGAGGTTACTCAAATAGGCATCCTCAATGTTTGTCACAACTTATTTAATACATTGGAACGATTTCAATTGACTTTGAACTCATTTTTCCGTGGTTATTTTATTTCAATATTCGTCCCAGTAGATAGCAGGGGAAGTGGTTGTTCATTGATTCTTTTTCACATACTTTTAGTCGTTCAATTAATTGAGGTTACTCAAATAGGCATCCTCAATGTTTGTCACAACTTATTTAATACATTGGAACGATTTCAATTGACTTTGAAGTCATTTTTTCGTGGCTATTTTATTTCAATATTCGTCCCAGTAGATAGCAGGGGAAGTGGTTGTTCATTGATTCTTTTTCACATACTTTTAGTCGTTCAATTAATTGAGGTTACTCAAATAGGCATCCTCAATGTTTGTCACAACTTATTTAATAGATTGGAACGATTTCAATTGACTTTGAAGTCATTTTTCCGTGGCTATTTTATTTCGATATTCGTCCCAGTAGATAGCAGGGGAAGTGGTTGTTCATTGATTCTTTTTTACAAACTTTTAGTCGTTCAATTGATTGAGGTTACTCAAATAGGCATCCTCAATGTTTGTCACAACTTATTTAATACATTGGAACGATTTCAATTGACTTTGAAGTCATTTTTCCGTGGCTATTTTATTTCGATATTCGTCCCAGTAGATAGCAGGGGAAGTGGTTGTTCATTGATTCTTTTTCACATACTTTTAGTCGTTCAATTAATTGAGGTTACTCAAATAGGCATCCTCAATGTTTGTCACAACTTATTTAATAGATTGGAACGATTTCAATTGACTTTGAAGTCATTTTTCCGTGGCTATTTTATTTCAATATTCGTCCCAGTAGATAGCAGGGGAAGTGGTTGTTCATTGATTCTTTTTCACATACTTTTAGTCGTTTAATTAATTGAGGTTACTCAAATAGGCATCCTCAATGTTTGTCACAACTTATTTAATACATTGGAACGATTTCAATTGACTTTGAAGTCATTTTTTCGTGGCTATTTTATTTCAATATTCGTCTCAGTAGATAGCAGGGAAAGTGGTTGTTCATTGATTCTTTTTTACATACTTTTAGTCGTTCAATTAATTGAGGTTACTCAAATAGGCATCCTCAATGTTTGTCACAACTTATTTAATACATTGGAACGATTTCAATTGACTTTGAACTCATTTTTCCGTGGTTATTTTATTTCAATATTCGTCCCAGTAGATAGCAGGGGAAGTGGTTGTTCATTGATTCTTTTTCACATACTTTTAGTCGTTCAATTAATTGAGGTTACTCAAATAGGCATCCTCAATGTTTGTCACAACTTATTTAATACATTGGAACGATTTCAATTGACTTTGAAGTCATTTTTCCGTGGCTATTTTATTTCGATATTCGTCCCAGTAGATAGCAGGGGAAGTGGTTGTTCATTGATTCTTTTTTACAAACTTTTAGTCGTTCAATTGATTGAGGTTACTCAAATAGGCATCCTCAATGTTTGTCACAACTTATTTAATACATTGGAACGATTTCAATTGACTTTGAACTCATTTTTCCGTGGTTATTTTATTTCAATATTCGTCCCAGTAGATAGCAGGGGAAGTGGTTGTTCATTGATTCTTTTTCACATACTTTTAGTCGTTCAATTAATTGAGGTTACTCAAATAGGCATCCTCAATGTTTGTCACAACTTATTTAATACATTGGAACGATTTCAATTGACTTTGAAGTCATTTTTTCGTGGCTATTTTATTTCAATATTCGTCCCAGTAGATAGCAGGGGAAGTGGTTGTTCATTGATTCTTTTTCACATACTTTTAGTCGTTCAATTAATTGAGGTTACTCAAATAGGCATCCTCAATGTTTGTCACAACTTATTTAATAGATTGGAACGATTTCAATTGACTTTGAAGTCATTTTTCCGTGGCTATTTTATTTCAATATTCGTCCCAGTAGATAGCAGGGGAAGTGGTTGTTCATTGATTCTTTTTCACATACTTTTAGTCGTTCAATTAATTGAGGTTACTCAAATAGGCATCCTCAATGTTTGTCACAACTTATTTAATACATTGGAACGATTTCAATTGACTTTGAAGTCATTTTTTCGTGGCTATTTTATTTCAATATTCGTCTCAGTAGATAGCAGGGAAAGTGGTTGTTCATTGATTCTTTTTTACATACTTTTAGTCGTTCAATTAATTGAGGTTACTCAAATAGGCATCCTCAATGTTTGTCACAACTTATTTAATACATTGGAACGATTTCAATTGACTTTGAAGTCATTTTTCCGTGGCTATTTTATTTCGATATTCGTCCCAGTAGATAGCAGGGGAAGTGGTTGTTCATTGATTCTTTTTCACATACTTTTAGTCGTTCAATTAATTGAGGTTACTCAAATAGGCATCCTCAATGTTTGTCACAACTTATTTAATACATTGGAACGATTTCAATTGACTTTGAAGTCATTTTTCCGTGGCTATTTTATTTCGATATTCGTCCCAGTAGATAGCAGGGGAAGTGGTTGTTCATTGATTCTTTTTCACATACTTTTAGTCGTTCAATTAATTGAGGTTACTCAAATAGGCATCCTCAATGTTTGTCACAACTTATTTAATACATTGGAACGATTTCAATTGACTTTGAAGTCATTTTTCCGTGGCTATTTTATTTCAATATTCGTCCCAGTAGATAGCAGGGGAAGTAGTTGTTCATTGATTTATTTTCAACATATTTTTAGTCATTCAACTAGTTGTGGTTCCCCTCTCCGATTTTTAGAGTTTATTCAATAAAACTTATTGTTGGGACAATTTAAATTGACGCGTAAGTCATGTTCTCCGAGAAAATGTAATGCAATATTCGCTACAACATATAGCAACCGAATTTTTTGTTTTTTCTTCGTCCAAAACAAAAAATGTTTGCCTCATTCTTGTTTTAAACCAGTCGAGTGGCTGCTTGAGTAAATTATATATTTTGATTCGAATTTAACTCACCAGGTAGACAAAAACGAACGTAAAAATCAAAGGTTTGTGATAATATTATTAGTATTTGCTAGTAGCATGTTTTAAATGATTCAAAACACATTTTTTGACATTTAATGAGTCTAAGAGGTTTTTCCCAAACTGTTCATAATACATTTTTCTTAGCTTTTAGTTAATTCCATTTAGTGCAATGATATTCTTTCTATGAATATAGATTTTGATCGCAAATGGATTCCCACTTATAAAACTAATGAATTTTTCCCTTTTCCCACCTATTCAGATTTTGGTTTCTGTTCTAGAATTTCCCATCATCATTATTCTTATTGTTCATCTATCTAAATCCCTTGTAATTTGTTTATATTAGTGTTCTGTCACTATTTTACTGTTTTTTGTTCTTTATTTTGTTCTAATTCATGTTTTTCATCATTCTTCTCATGCGTTTCATTTCTATGATAGTTTCCGCTTTATAGTATTATCAAGTTTCATATTTCCACATACTTATCTTTTTTCTTTTCTCTTTTCTCCCAATATTCCATTCCAATGTTTTCTATTCATTGTTTCTGCAGTTTCGACCATAATGAATTCGATTTTAATTTATTTTTAAACAACAACACTAGATTTTCATTAATAGAAGAACGAATAGTACGAACAAAAATGTTGCAATTCCACTCACCTTATTATTATAGACGTCCAGATAATTTGGTGCTGAGAATATCGTAATTAATGAAGGGAAGCCTGTCGTTTGACTTTTTCTGTACATCCTATATCTGAAAGAATCATAAAAATAGTTTATTTGTTGCAGCCCTCAAAATCCTACTGGGAAACAAATTTTATATTAAATACAGCACCGAAATTATCTATGAAAAAACTATTAATAAGCAAAACAAAATACTAATTAACTCTTAGCTAATTCCAAATTATAAATCATGAACTTTTTCTGTGTTTTCCAAAATTAATATACATATTTTGAACATTATTAAAGTATATACGAGTATGTAGCGTTCTTATCCACTTTATGTTGAGTTTCCGTTCCGGAAAATTGCACCAAATGATCATCACAAACCTCTTTTGAGGCTAGCTTTACACCATTTGCTGATATCTGAACAAATAATAGTCTAACTACCCAACCAAACTAAATCTTTTCTTTTCAATCTCATGAGTGGACAGTTAAATTGATAATTTGACTTGTTAACACCTTTCCAATCTCATGAAATATTAACCATTCGGAAAATTCTTGCTATATCGGGGCCATTCTTAAAATAAACCATTGCCCACAAAACAATGTCCCGATCTCCCCCAATAAAATTCTCGTAACGAGCTTATTTCTCTCTCTAGTTGCTGTTTTTAGATGTCCTAGTAATGTAATGAAATTGAGAGCAATAAAAATAAGGTAACTAATTTCAATATCTCTAACACATCTCAACAATTTTTGGTAAAACCCCGTACACTTATAAATTGTATTTTTTTCTAGAAAAATATTAATTATTTAAAAGAAGTAAAAATATTTTATGATTTCTTTATACATCTCCGTGCCTTCAGGTAGATTAACACCGAATCGGGGTCTTTTCTATATCGGGGTCGCGTTAATAAATAAATTATATAAAATAGAAAAATACTTACCCCGCATCTTGTGCTTCGTGTGCTCTTATTATTGATAAAAGATTATTATTTTGTAGAAAATCACAACAAGCCGTGTAGCTGTAACAAAAATTCCATATCAATTAAACAAATACAACAATGTAATTTTTGGTGTCACTAACATAACGATGCGTTCAGTTTCCATAATTATCATAAAAACATCTTCTACTAAGTTAATATTTGATGATCTTTACACTGTTACGAATTCGCCCACTGCTATAGACCGTGAAGCCGGTCCTATCCGGTCATCGATACTAAAGTTTGGTGAATGCGCCGTTTATACGCCGGCCGTTTCTTTGTATCGTTTTTAGCGCTATTTCTAGCTATCTGTTTACATTATGTTCTGACTTTAAAAAGCCTTTTTATTAGTTTACGACAAAGTGATTTACAGGAAATCGAATATTCTGGAAAGCAACAGGATAGTTAGTAAACTATTTGATGTCATAGTCATAGGCATATCGGTATAGTTCAACCAAACGATGTATTTAAATAAATTAATGTGTTAAGAATTATGTAAAAGTGTTGGTGAAGAGTTTAGTGTTAGTATATAAATGAATTACGTAAGTAATATGGATCGTGTGTATAAATTCACCCCACCGTTTAAAAATTATTCAAAGAAATAAGAACATTAAAGTACGTGGTGATTCAATTGATAAGATTGAAATGAGTACCATGATTCGATAAAGAATTTCGTAAAATATTAAATATATAGTCGCCTTTCAAGTCTATACACTCAGTTCATCGATGATTCATTCTTCTGAACACAATAAAAAATCTCTAATGGCCAGATCAGGCTGATACGGTGGATGACCAACCAATAATAAGGTGCAGTTTTTGAATTTTAGCCTTCAAAGTGCGTTTTCCTGATGGATTTTGCTTCAAATGCGGTCGCTTCCCGCAATACATTCATCCACCTTAAATGCATCGATCAATGAAACCGCTTTTGTCCTTTTAAGAGCTGGTTTACCCTTTGCACTCCACTGTCTCTATTGTTTTTTCGTTTCAGGTGTATAGGGGAGGATCCAGTCAACCACAAAAGGTCTTATAATGGAAATAAATCCTAGTGCAATATAAAATTGAGCTCCAAAATAAATATTTCAAATAGTTTCAAACACCATCCTGTAACTCCTAAGAGAGTCATGACAAAAGGTATCTAATTGATCATCTGCCAAGAATGCTATTGAGATATTTGGTATTTACCCTACACTACAGATAATTATATGCTCTGCCAAGTTAATTAGGTCAATGAGACATATTGACAACATAACGATATTCACCTAAGCACCTACGAGTTGATGAAGAGATTTGAATTGTTAATTGTGTTTGTTTGCAAACCAATCTTCATCATTTCCGTTGTGATTTCAATCCTTCATTATTGTTAGGTAATAAACGATCATCAATAACGGAGCTCAATAGAAACGTTTTACCTAATAGTATAATAAATTCAATTGATTTTGATATATAGGACAAACATCACAATGTTTGAGAAGTAGATTCAATAAACATCAATAATAAAACAACGTTAATAAACAATGAAATACTAAAATTAACATACTTGGTTAGATTGAATATTAACCAAAATGGTGTAAATTACTCACCTGTAGAAATATGAACAACCACGTACTGTGTTGTGTGAAAAATGTTCGGCGTTGTTTTCATTTCCGAAATCTTCTAGAGGATCCGACCATAATAGATCGCACATGGGTCCAAACGCGGGAGGTTCCTTAAATCTGTCTAACTGTAATGGAAAACAGCAAATATTACTCATTACCAAAGAAAAAAATTATATTCTTTGATATAATATTTGAAAAAAGTATTTTCTGCACTGAATTGAAATGACGAGACAAAGATCTTGTAGTTGAGTTGAAAAATTATTGGCTACTTTTGAGGTTAAGCAATATATTTTATGTCAATGTCAATGTCAAAACAAGCACAAAGTGATGCAACGCTCTTCTGCTTTTTTGACGGTCGCGGGATGGTCCGTAGGACCGTAAATCAAGTTTTCTGCATTGTTTCGCAAAGATTTGTGTTGATTTTTCACTGCCATACATTAATTTATATTTTTGTAGTGTAATTAAAAGAAAAAATAAGTTTTATCGAAGTGTATAGTGTATACCTGGTATGTTAAATTAGTTTTCCGAAGGTAACTTAATATGTTGAGAAGTCAACACGTGTCCGTCTGAGACACAAGTAAAATATAAATAATTCAGCACCATCCGGATGACGGAACATCCCTTCTAGTCATGCAAACACACCCTTGGCAGGATTGTATTAAATATTAATAGAAGTGAAGTTAAAGGAGCATCCTTTGCGGCACTCGATGGTGATGAAAGGAAATTGTAGTAGAATATAAATAACGAAGTAGGCATTAAACGTAGGCAATTCAATTTGCATCATAATTAATATACCGCAGAGAAAATTATAATATATGGACGTGTTTACTCTAAAAATTGTGAAATCTTTCTTAAAGAAGAAATTTAAAATGAAAAATCGAAAAACAAGTAAATTTTCACGTGGAAATAATCTATTAAGAACTATTGCCTTATAATTAAAGTCACTGAAGTAAAGAAATCAAAAATGATTTAAAACAAACGATGTAGATGGCGCGCATGTATGTTTTCGCGGCTTGATTATGTGTTGTTGGTTTCTTATTAACGGTGTGACAAAGCTTTAGACGCTAATGCACGTTTCACGCGCGCGCTACGACATTGAGTGAACGTCAAGTGCCCGCCGCCGTTGCGCAATGTATTATCATTCGGAAATAGTAAGTTCTTGTTGTTTTTGAATGTGCAAAAGCGCAAAGAAGGCCGCGAAGTCTTCGACAATGAGCCGCGTGATCGTTGACAGCGAACTAGCATCACACAAGACATCAGAACAACTTGTTGTTGAGGTAGTTGAATGAATTGGAAGCGAAGACAACCAAGTCTGCGCAAGGAAGATACTTGAGCTTCCTCCCTACAACCCGGACTTGTTACCTTTATGTGGAGCACTGAGAGAAGCCCCCGAAGGACAAAAATTTAACACCTTCGACGAGGTACAGGTGTGCGCGCATCGCTCTGTGAGTTTTCCAAGGAATTCTTCGATAACGTCGTATACATTGATTAAGAAAATACTTATTCATATCCCTATAATAGGGTAGATCCTTGGTAGAACTGGTAAAAAAATATCAAAACTTGAGATGACATCGTAGGAAGTAGCACAAAATTATCTGTTGTGGGACAATAAAAAGCCGTTGGATTCACCAAAAGAACTGGCAGACAATCCAAACTATACTAGCACTGCTACAGAAAAAGTACGCCTACGCTAAAGATTTAGATCTGTTAGATGTCTACTCTGTCGAATACGATGTTTATCGTATCTGTAGACAAACCAGTATAGCGGAGATCTTCGTTTTTAATATCACTAGTCTCATTATTTAATAGCCACGAATTCGTTGATATAGACCGTGAAACTAGTCCTGTTCTAATACCTATACGTTTATGTTTTTTTGGCCTGAAGATTTCTAGGAATCGAAGATTCTAGAATGTGATTATAATATACAAAACGATTCTCTATCTAAGTATTAGTAAATAGTTCGGTATATAATTATAACATCTCATTTTATGTGATTTTTATTCGGAATTGGATAAAATGGATAAAAAAGTTTTTACTTAGATAATGTTTCCGGTCATTTGCAAAGCGTTACCCTATAAAATATTTAACCGAGTCTCGAGATGTAATGTTTTTATAGACGAAGCCGGTAATGGACTTACAAGCACCGACGTACATTTTCCACGGGAATGTTTTCTTTACTACGTGGATGTACTTTATATTTATCGGCCCTCTCTTAGTATTCTTTATGTGTTGCTTTCTTAAATTATTACCTAAAGTGTTTGCGGTCTTAAGTGCTTCGAAATATATAGGAATTAAGGACTCGTAGCATCTCGGTTTTTAATGTGTTGGTTTATATAGATGAAATAAATTATAGAAGAATATGCACTATGTGAAATATCTTATAGTATTAGACTATACAGTGGGATGGAAATGAATTATAATCAAAATAAATTAGAAACAACACGACAAGATGAAATTATTCGAAACGTTATTGCAGACAGCAGGGAAAATATACGAATGTAAATAATAAAGCAACAGGAGTTGAAGAAAATTGGAAATTTTGGGTGAAAAACTTATACAGAGCGCGGAGATATTATAGAACAAATTATTTAAGTTGAAAATTCGGAAAAAGTTGTGCGATATTGTTGATTTTATTCAACAACAAGGAAAATTTGTCGAAGAGATTTGAAAGGGGCATTTTAAACAACGGAAAATATATATTGTATCGATGTATTGGAGGAAAAATTGGAGGAAATGAGAGAGAACTAACAAAAAACGAGATAATAGATGTAATTAGAAAGATAAATGTGGAACTGATAAAATAAACCGGATATGAACTGCGTAAACGATATACGAAGTGATAACAAGTATATAGATAGAAGAAAAGATGCTAGAAAAATTGCCAAAACTACAGAAAATTACGCTTCTATATACAGGTCTTAAAATAAAGTCAATTATAATACATAGATGCCCAGGAAGTGAAGCAAAACGTATCTTATATATTAAAAAAATTGATGATTTCCATTCCGAGTCCGTTCAGGCGTTCTACCCAACCGATTTGCTTAATTTTTTTTTCAATGAAAGGTATTGATGCACAGATCAGCCCTCAACCATCAGATTTCATCTAATTTTCACCATTCTCAAGTTATACTCAAATGCGATTTCCCCTTGTACATTATTTATGGGAGTTTTTCACATAAACACGTTCTATCCTCAATATATCAGGTTCTATTCAAGATAGAGACTTAGTTTTGATTTAAGAACACTCGCTAAAACACCTTCTTTCTTTTGAGTTTTTGAACACTTAAATCGGTTAAGTTGGAGAGGAGCTAGGCGCGGACATTCAATGTGGAGTTATGGATTTTTGTAGGTTTTTGGCAATTTTTCTACATTCAAAGATCTATATCTCAGGTTCTAATATAGCTACAGAGTTCGTTTTGGTTTAAGAACACTCGCTGAAACATCCTCTTTGTTTTGAGTTTTTGACCATTTAAATCGGTTGAGTTGGAGAGGAGCTAGGCGCGGACATTCAATGTGGAGTTATGGATTTTTGTAGGTTTTTGGAAATTTTTCTACATTCAAAGATCTATATCTCAGGTTCTATTCAAGATAGAGACTTAGTTTTGATTTAAGAACACTCGCTGAAACATCCTCTTTGTTTTGAGTTTTTGACCATTTAAATCGGTTGAGTTGGAAAGGAGCTAGGCGCGGACCTTCAATGTGGAGTTATGGATTTTTGTAGGTTTTTGGAAATTTTTCTACATTCAAAGATCTATATCTCAGGTTCTAATATAGCTACAGAGTTCGTTTTGATTTAAGAACACTTGCCGAAACACCTTCTTTCTTTTGAGTTTTTGAACACTTAAATCGGTTGAGTTGGAGAGGAGCTAGGCGCGGACATTCAATGTGGAGTTATGGATTTTTGTAGGTTTTTGGCAATTTTTCTACATTCAAAGATCTATATCTCAGGTTCTAATATAGCTACAGAGTTCGTTTTGGTTTAAGAACACTCGCTGAAACATCCTCTTTGTTTTGAGTTTTTGACCATTTAAATCGGTTGAGTTGGAGAGGAGCTAGGCGCGGACATTCAATGTGGAGTTATGGATTTTTGTAGGTTTTTGGAAATTTTTCTACATTCAAAGATCTATATCTCAGGTTCTATTCAAGATAGAGACTTAGTTTTGATTTAAGAACACTCGCTGAAACATCCTCTTTGTTTTGAGTTTTTGACCATTTAAATCGGTTGAGTTGGAAAGGAGCTAGGCGCGGACCTTCAATGTGGAGTTATGGATTTTTGTAGGTTTTTGGAAATTTTTCTACATTCAAAGATCTATATCTCAGGTTCTATTCAAGATAGAGACTTAGTTTTGATTTAAGAACACTCGCTGAAACATCCTCTTTGTTTTGAGTTTTTGACCATTTAAATCGGTTGAGTTGGAAAGGAGCTAGGCGCGGACCTTCAATGTGGAGTTATGGATTTTTGTAGGTTTTTGGAAATTTTTCTACATTCAAAGATCTATATCTCAGGTTCTAATATAGCTACAGAGTTCGTTTTGATTTAAGAACACTTGCCGAAACACCTTCTTTCTTTTGAGTTTTTGAACACTTAAATCGGTTGAGTTGGAGAGGAGCTAGGCGCGGACATTCAATGTGGAGTTATGGATTTTTGTAGGTTTTTGGCAATTTTTCTACATTCAAAGATCTATATCTCAGGTTCTAATATGGCCAAAGAGTTCGTTCGATTCCCAAAATGTAACTCACAAATAATAGCATACGAAAAATAATGGAAAGTTAATAAAACTAACAACAGTAAACGAAGAAATGGAATCGAGAGTAGTATGAAACTCCAAATATCAGATTTAAAAGAAAAACTATCAGATGTTGGAAGCAAAAGATTGAATGAATATTTACGTTTCTTAACGCTGTAGTGGAATTCAGACGACAGAAAAACAAGGGGGAGGTTCCGATGAAGAGTTTGAAAGAATAGGACCTGATTAGAATGGAAAGAAAAGACCAAGGACAAGACTTACTGAAGAATAATCAACGATAAAGTTGAATAAATGGACAAACACCTCATAAAAAAGATGTGGAAAGCCTTATGTGGGTTCACAAGAAGTACATTTCATTTTGGAAAAATTAACATTCACGTCACTACGTCAAAAGTGATGCCGCCCCTATGTTTGTGAATTATTTAGAAAATCGGCATGTAATAATTCAAATTTTGTATAAGAATGAATTTTTTCATCAAATAAACGTCGGTTATTTGGGATGCGCAATCAACTGCGAGAATTATGCGAACTTATTGCAAGGTTCGAGAGAAGAAATCAAGCAAAAACGGCCCCATTTGGTTAAAAAGAAGTGTTGTTTCATCAGGACAATGTACCAGCTCACACATCCGTCATTGAAATGGCCAAAATTATTGTATTGCTACTTTATGCACCCTATTCACCAGATTTAGCTCCCTTGGATTATTTTCTGTCCCCAAACTTGAAAAAATGGCTCGGTGGTTTTAAAATGAAGATGTGATATCGGCAGTTAATGGCTATTTTGAGAAGATTGAGAAGTTTTTTCCAAAATGTTTGTGTTTTGTTAGGCCAGGTACGTCTGAGACTATCCCCGTATTCCTGGACAAATAAATGTCAATTTCTGTTGTTTTTCATCTATAAACTTGTACGTTTTCGAATTAATTCCCTTCCCGTAATCCCTCGGCAGAACAATGAATTTATTTAATGTGGAAATTTGATTCTTACATCGAATGATTTTTGCGTCATCAACGGAATCGTAGAGTTTACAAAACAGTTATAAACCAAATTATATTATGTCGAGTTCTATTATTGGTTAATGGCTAATAAACGATCTAAACTTGGCGACATTAATTTCCATTTGCACGTGAATATATAAATGTTTGCGTTCAAAAAGATATATCCGGATATTTCGCAGCAACCTTTCAGAACTAGTTCCAGATTTATTTTAGTTATTCCAACGATTGACGAAGTGCCTAAAGATGAATCGAAAAACGGTTCAACAACGTAGTTAATTGAAATTTCTACAAACGTTTACAAAATTTACAAAAACTACTACGATCGCCAGGCATTGATAATATTTCATTTTATATCACAAGCCTCACCAAGAAGAGTTGAATTCCCGATACCGAAGCGTCGATATGTAACAACAATGTCAAAGAATTGTCTGCAACAAGCCCTTGGAACTCCACAGGTTCAACGAGGTTAATGGTGATGTTATTTAGTACAAAAGGCTGATACGTATTTTTATATTACAAAGTTCAATTTTCAAAAACGTTGAGGCACAATGATTTGAGGCACCACCAGCTTTCGACATTATTCTTAGATATATAGTCGATTTAAAGAAAGTTTTATGTTATGGGAAGTTTAGATTTAGGATTAAACGAAACGCCGAGGATTAAATCTAGAAGATAGTGACAGATGCAATCTAAGGATTCAGGAATTTAACAATTGAAGCCCTTCGTTTAGATATCAGTAGAAATTTCAATGTAGAAAGTTTTAGATTTAGTCGTATCGTCGAACTACCGAAGACATACCGAGACTTTGGACTAAACCTGATTTGAAATCAGACTTAGTAGATGATTTATAACATTATGTCTCAATAATTATGTCTCTGTTGTTTTTATTAACAATAGGAATGCCAGGATCCTTCTTTATTTCGCTACGAGGATGGTTCTGGAATTACCAGGCTTGACCTAGAGATACAGTAAATGTTTCATGTTTGAAGGTCGTCGTTTGGTTATTTCATTTAAAAAGCCTTAGTCCAACCGATATAAAAGCTGAACTAGATTCTACGATTGGGTTTAAACGAGGCTGTATGACTTGTAAATACCAGCATCGCGGTGGTCGACCAAATGAGGTGACGACTCCAGAAAAGTTGATGAAAATCCACAAAGAGAAATTGAGAAATCGAGAAATTTTTGTACCGTTTCATAACCACGGATGAAATTGGGTCCATCGCTTCACTTTCGAAGCAAAAGAACAATCAAAACAGTGAATTAAAAAAGGAGAACCGGCTCCATAGAAGGGAGAGACCGTTTCATCTGCAAGCAAGGTCATAGCGTCGGTTTTTTGGAATTCGTATGGGATGACTATCTTAAAAAAGGTAAAACTATCAATGGCGAGTATTATGCGTACTTATTGTAACGTTTGAGCGAAGAAATCAAGCAAAAACAGCCAAGACAATGCACTAACTCACGCATCCGTCATCGGAGTGGCCAAAATTGATGAATTAAAGTTTGATTTGCTACTTCATGCACCCTATTCGCCATATTTAGCCCCAAAATTGGGAAGATGGTAGTTTTTGACTAGTTTGAGGATCTTGACGACTCTTTTTATAAAAAGGGTATCGAACTGGTTGGACCAGATACTTCTGGGACCAACTTCGTACATTTTTCCACATTCAAGTAAAATCAGGATACTGTATATAGACTATATAGGGTTAAGATCAATTTGATGGAATGTACATAATTTTATTGCCTCGCAAAGTATCGTAAATTTCAGTAGTGACATTAAAATTCGTACAATGCTACCATATCATTTATGGTTACTGTAGGATTTAACCCAGAGGGTATTATATGGATTATATCGTGGTTATAGCGAGGAAGTAGTCAATTGCGTTTGATGGGACTATTACTTTTTATGAGGATAAGCATGAAAACGTTATTGTGGATCGGTTAACACCGTACGGAAATAAAATAAAACGGGATTTTTTAACTTCCAGATGTAACCACGACAATATTTAAATATTCTCCGTATTTGCTGTATCATTGATAACGCTTTGAAACTTCTGCAATACTTTGAAATGTACATTCTTAAATGAATGCGTTATTGCCGGAAATAAAAATTTTTCTAACTGTATAAAACGAAATTCTTTTGTTTTAATATCAATACAATTTTATTGCTATCGAATCAATTTCGCATTTTCGTTTTATTTTCTGTAATTCCAATAGGAATTTAACCTAAATTTCTTGTTGAACTCTTCACGCGTCCCGTCGAACTGCAGCAAGGAATGATTGTTATACATGCACAAAAGCTGTCAACATCGTTACACGTAATAATAAATACAAAGGGCCATTCTGGCCCTTCAACAAGGCAAAAACACACCAGCAACAGCGTGTTAGCACGTATAATATCGTGTCGCACGATTTCGTCGAGGTAGAGGTCAAAAGATAAGAGCCGTTGTTATGGGATTGCGTTAGTTTACTGGTTAACACTACCACGACACGTAAGGGGGTGGTTTTTTCAACACACATATTAATATTAAAAAGAAACGACATAGTTTAGAATATTTTTTTCAAGTTGTTGTTGAATGATGATAATTTCCTTCTGTTTGTCAGACAGAAAACGCCACGTTGTTTAGTATTTGTTTGGCAGCCATCAATTGTGAACGTTTGCAGTGAAAGAACAATCAAAACAATCGGCTTCGAAGAAGGTAAAGACCTTTCCATCTACAGGTAAGGTTATGGCGTCGGTTCTTTGAGATAATTTTCATTGACTGTCTTGAAGAAGAAATCAAGCAAAAACTACCGCATTTGACTAAGAAGACAGTGTTGTTTCATCAAGATAATGCACCAGAACAAACATCCGTTATTGAAATGGCCAAAATTGATGAATTAAAGTTTGAATACACCCGCCCGTATTATTTTCTGTGCCCAGATATGAAAAAATCAACAATGAATAGGTTACGTCAGAATTTAATGGCTATTTCGAGAAACTTAACGATTCTTATTATAAAAAAGGCATTGAACTTATTGAATATCAAATTTTATACAATTTATAACATCCTGGAACCAATATAAGGATAATAGTAGCTCAATTAGATATTTTTTATGTGATAGTAAAAAGGAAATGATAAAAGCGGCAGCAGCTTCGTCTTTATCATCAATTTGATAAGAAATCAGTTACTATAGGCTTCTACTACAGATTTTTTTGTAAGTATGTAGGAAGTTGATTCAAATATAAACTAGAATTTTGCTGCACAGTTTTCCTAGATAATTTTCGACATATTCTAAACACTTTTGTCACCTTTCCGGAATGTCTTTTTCGTCCCTTTCGGCTTGTCACATACCTCAGTATTGCTTTCGAATTGCACTTCGCCAAATGCCTATTTCAACGCACCAAATAAATAATAATCGCGCGGCGATAAATCGAAACTATAAGGAAGGTTTTCCAATGTTTTCCAACTCAATTCGTTGAACGTTTCCATCCTAAGACGAGCTGTACGTGGTCTGGCGTTGTCTTGCAGCATAAAGTATATTAAATCAGTACAAGACTGCTCAGGTATTTAATTTCCTGATACCAACAATATATCTTGTTGTTTATATTTCAGAGCAACTCAATCATTTCGTTCTCAAAATATTCTGAGCGGTTCACGTCTTGTTTTGATACCGATCGATTTCGATTCTAATAAGTCATGGATTTGAAAAGTGGAATAGGACGTAGAAATTTATTCAATACTATAATAGTGAGTAGACAGAACTATTTTATGAAATATACTTACTCTTCGTATATCTTCTAAATTGTGTATTTCTGGTGATAATCCGCCGTGTACGCAGAGAAACTGTTGATTCATGAGCGCCGCTAGCGGCAGGCAGTCGAAAGCATCCATACACGCTTCATATACACGTTCTGAATATTTTATTTTACCTTAAAAGAAAAAAAAAGTTCTCAGAATTTATAAACAGTGAATTGTCCCGATATAATTGAATACATCAGTTTTGAACATTAATTTGGTGAGCTTAGACTTTCTAGTACGTAAAAAAACATGGCTAGAGTACGAGGCCCATACGGGAGGTCCCAGGTTCAAGTCCAGTTTCTTCTTTTGTAGTAATAACTATTTTTAAGTGGTAAAATAGTAAATATATAATGAGGAATCAATAAAAGCGTGGTAGTTTCTTTCAACGAAAATTATTTCCCCCGATTGAACTTCTGTTTTATCTGTTCCTCATTTGACTGATATTTTGAATAACTTTATTCTTATTCATCATTTTGTTTAATGTTTAATTTGATTATTTTTTACTAATTCTCCTTTGGATGTCGGAAGCTATCACGTTGGAGATGATTTAAGGTTTTGGTCAGACTTTAGCGTCTTGTGAAGATTTTTGGGCACTTTTATCTCGTAAAAAGGAGACTGGCAAACCGAAAATGCGACACAATTTTTAGAAAACTAAAGTCCAAGACCTAATGAAAGATATTCGCAAGAAATTACGCCTAGTTGAAGAGCACGGCCGTTGATTAAGGCTAATAAGATACTCATTACAAAAGTATGTAGTTGAATATTTTGTGCCAAAACAATTATTTGTCAGAAATAAGACGAATACCCTTTGTGAGAGTTTCCACGCATGAAAATCAAGGCAACGACCTTTGAATAACGTGTATTCGACCATTCTCCAAGAACAAACCTTTGTCATATCCACGATATGATTCAAGCAATTATGACAAGGACAAAAAACATCGAGTCGCACCCACTGCACTATCCGAAAGTGGTGGTATGGGTTACAATAAACGCCTTTGGACTCATCAGATCTTATTTTAGCGGTTACAAGGACATGTTGAACAATTCTATAAGACCAGACCTAATTTAACCCGCAGATATTTTTTTCTACGGAGATGATAAGTGCTTCTGCTATCATGATAATTTTCCAGAACAATTTTCTCAAGTTTTCTGACGTTATAGTCTTGAACTTAAGTGGATAGGCAACTAGAATGTGGCAAGTAGGACACTTCCGCCATAATTCCAATGTAAACACGAAAGTTCGAGCGAACTTTTCGCTGACAAACCCACACTAATTGAGATTGTACCGATTTAAGACCAGGACGGGTCAAATTTGAACAGACACGAACTCGGAAAATTCAAATCAGTTGAGATGAAGAATTATTCGTACATTCAATACATCCAGGAAGACATCACGACGATAAATAATTTTTTTAATGAAGAAAATCTCAATAATAAAATTAGTTTCTTCAATTATTTTCAATAGATCAAATTACACTTGAAAATAATGACAAAAAAATATGAATAACGAGTTGAAACTGTTTTATATCTAATTTACTAGCATGAAATACGTGTGGTATGAGAAACAGTTTCAAATAATAAATCATACACAGCTGATTAGATTCCCTAAAAGAGCGATCTTCTCTCATTCGTATCGATCGAATGTATTCAAAAGAAAATCAATTTATATAAAATATAACGGTTTCTATGATTGGACGGTTTCCTCCGAAGTGATTTATTGCTTGTCAGTGTCTATAAGACCCGAGCTTAAGAGATTGGTAAATGATGGATGCTAAAACTCGACGTCTGGACAGATAAGTGTCCTCGAGAACGGTATGGAGAGCCTTCGATTCGCGTCAATAATAAACCTATCCAATGGAGATGACTTCACCGATTGAAAATCTTCTAGTTAAGCCCTTCAGATATCAAGGATTTTTTAATGAATTATCTTTGCATGGATATAAGTCAGATATTTTGAAAATATTCTATAAAGTTGAATAATTCGACTGTATTAATTTATTTTGTGGATAATAACTAACGTATCAATACGCGAGAAAGAAATTTTCACCAATTAAAAGTGTCATCGCCACTATTTATAGAATTCGTACGTCAAAAATGATGTTGCAGCGAGGTACAACATACACATTAACAAGGACAAAAAAAAAACATTTTATGACTTTTTGAAAATATATTTACTACTATGATCGAAACACTAATCGTGAAACATTGCGTAAATAATTGTACAAACCTATTCTGGAATTTAACATAAGAAAAAATCACCTTTGAAAAACAGTAGAATTTAGAAATTTACTATTCAGACAAGACGTACAGTTTTAGAACGTAGCATGGGTTGATGGAACCAGTATAAACAGTTAGAAAGCTGTACTTAACAGTATACTCATCGTTCTATGTCAAATATTTCTCCTATTGGTCATTTTGACTCAGTAGTTACTTCTGTTTCATAGCTACTTACCTCTCAATCTGTTCTAGGTTCTAAACGGTCTCTTTTATTCCTTGTTTTTTCTAAATCTTTTTACTTTTCATAACGATATTCTCGCTCATCTATTATTTCTTTCAAAAACTGTTGAGAACAAATTTTGTAAATTCCTATCTTTGACTAGTTATAGTCATATTGAAGCTCCTTTTTATACAGATCTCTTCCACCTACTCGTTCCTTCTATTGTCGTCTCATGTTTCTTATTTGCATTTCTGCAGTTGCCAGGCTGATAAAAAATTGAGTCGAACCAACAGCTACGTCACCATCAACAGTAAAACCTCCACCAATATGAGCAGAAAGGCGCAAGCCTTGCAATCGCAAATCATTGACAAAGAAAGTTTCTATCTCTCACAATCTAACAATATGTTATAATCAGCTATGTATCCTTGTTTACAATTGTGCTAATTAGGGGTAACTGACCCTTATAAACAGACCCATATCTCCGTTAACAATCAATCAACAAGAATTCTATCTGAAAATGGACACAACAAGTGATAAAGTTTCTTAACACGTTGAGCCCCGGTGCGTATTTAACCTAAACTATTTTTGGTCAATTTTATGTTAAAGGGTATAAAAAACAACGAATTTAAAATCAAATTAGTTTGGTATTGTCTATCACGAATTTTTCTAAATGTTTGAACACAAAATAAACATGGCAGATTAGTAACTATGACCTCACGCAAAATTTTTGACCGCGCACAAAAAGTTTTTTTGTTGATTTTGTTTTACAAAGATCAGTTTGCTGTTTCCAGAGCTTATCGTCGTTAACAAGAGAATTTTAATCGAAGACGTGATTTCTGAAGAAAAAGGTGCACATCCAAGAGAGACGCGGGATTCGTTGTCAGCACATCGCTAAGATATCTGGTCAGAGTGGGTGGACAGTCAGAAAAAGACTTTAGGCAGCTTACGTTGAACCAAAAAGTAATCAACGAGTTACCACGGACACGTTAATTCTTCCAACGAACAATGTCTTTTCATACGAAAGCAAAGTGTGCGATAGAAGAGGACGTATCTACAGAAGACCTGGAGAAAGATTTGTGCAGAGTTGCTTAAGAGAAAACGTGGCTCCTCGATGGAATTTCAATTGAAGCAAACACCGAGTTCGTTTTTATTGAAACTGGCGGGGAAGCGGGGGAATAAACGACGTACCGATACATAGAAGAATTTTTAAAGGATCACGTTTTATCGGCGAAATCTTCATCCTTCATTGAACTGTTTTTTATTTTTTCCGCTTTCCGGATTATGCAGTTTTTTCACTTCTTTAATCATTCATTGGATGAAAGGTTTCAGTTACAATATGAAGTAAATAATCAAATTCAAAGTACATTTATTATTTTTTATAATTATTATTATGTTAGTTGTATGATAGAACAAACTTATACTTTAAATTGCAGTTTCTACGACACGCTATTATATTATTTGATTGAGTTTTCAATTTAATGGCCTACTTAAATCACTGTAAGAATATTTTATTACTATTTATCGCAACCTTGAACTTTAAAAGGCCGCTCATGTAATTGGAACATTTCTAAATCGATAGTTGCTATTAACACACACAATTTTAATTTGAAAATATATATTTTCGAAAGAAACTAAAGGAAAATCTGTCATATTTGTTCTAGAAAATTTATCGTGGACTATAAAATATTTTCTGTCTTGATTCTACCTTAATAAAATGGTTATCACACATAGCATGTAATCCCGACTTTTCGACTAACGACTGGTTCGTACCCAACAACTTTTTGAACACACTGAGGTAGATAAAGTACATATGACGTCAGAAGTCATAGAAAAATAAAATTTTATAACAATAGAAAACGTGTGGGCATTTAACGATCTAACACAAAAACATGTACTATTCTTCAAAGAGATAAAATTTATATGTGAAATTTAAGCGCCCACACTATTGATATGTACCAACATTCTTATTTCAAATCTTTAATTTTTATGAAATTTTATCAGTTTTCTCACCATTCCCATGAGAATCTGCGACGAAATGAAAAAGTTGTAAGGGAACGAAAGGGATTCATTAACTTTAGCCCTGATATAGGATAGATTCCTCTGCAAGATACTAAAGACGCCGAGGTGATGATCCAGAGGGTTTGAAGGATGTTTTTGTCAAAGGAATTGTTTAATTAAATAATACAAATCACAAAAAAAGGCTTGGAGATCATTTAGGAGACTCAGCAGTTGCAACTAAAGTCTAATTTTTTTTTATCTGCCATAAAGTTGACGTGTAACTCCCGTACTATCGATTCCTCGTGTGAAGTAGCTAAAGCAGGGAAATTATGTAAATACGCAACCGAATGGTTCACTTCGTCGAAGGAGAACCCTTCTACGATTGTGCTCCAAGGATAACCTAGTAGTTCACGAGGATAATTGATGTCTGTTTATGACAGCCACTATGACCAGAACCCTTTCCAAGGCTTTGGATAATTCCTCAAGACGACATGACGTACGGTAATTCAAATGAAATGAACGGAAACTGAACGAACTAATAGAAGTTAGTCGAATAAATAAATTGATAATTACTACTAATTAACTAGTTAATTAGTGTTTTTTTCAATAAATTCATTCATTATTTTCTTATTATAATAAGCATAAAAAATTTGAAGCGAATATATGCAGGAATAAAATTTCTATTGGAAATTTGTACACCTACTGTGATTGATTAATGAGAAAAGCAAATTTTTATCTAAAAAATCCAATAGAAAATCCTACAGATTCAACAAAATAAGAATTCTCTTTAGAATTAGGCGTTGAAAGCTTTCTTTGAGCGACGTTTTTCCGCATCCGTATTATATAAGTACTCGTTATGAAGCAATCTGGATTTGGCTTTGATCGAAAAACGAAAAATGAAAATATAGGAAATGTAACAACGCGAAATGATAATTTATTTCGAGAAGTTTATGGAATTACTATGTAGACGAACTCGAATGGGGATAAAAAGCTATTAAGCTATTACATTGCATCTAAAAATAAGTTAAATCTAAGGTACACAATAGGAAAATTGAAAATATGAATACTAGATCATAAATTTGATCATTCCGCATATTTTTTGTGTTAAAACACATACACTACGATCCACTTTCGAGATGTTTTATTCAATTTTTATTTTCTATTTAGTTTTCTATCACAAAACGGATTGAACGAATTTATACACTCTGTGTATATCAAGTAATTAATTTATACCTTTACCCGATGTATTTATTGTTCCATTAAATTGTTGACTGACTTATGGCTGCTTTTATTTATACTAAAAAACTTTCTGGAACCTTCGGATTATCGAAATCTCGAGATAACCGTACGCAGAAATCAGAAACAGGACTGATTTTTATCAGCGGGTTCGTAAGAATGAATTAGAGAAGATTAATTTACAATATTATACAACCAGTACTAGTAAACATTAATGCTTTATGTGAACAACTGCTTCAAGGTAATCACGCATCTAGAAATTACGTGGATTCAGATCTGAAGATCGAAAAGGCCAGTACTTCAACCCTTCTGTATCAATCCAATCTCTAGGAGAATTCGTAACTCGAAATTGACTAAGGGGCTGACTAAAATGTACTGAAGCACCGTTTTGGAAGAAATTTAAGAAAATTTCCGTTAAGTTAGGTCTAATTTTACCCTTTTAGGGTTGATATAAAAAAAACAATATTACAAACATCAATAGAGTTGCATTGAAAACAATTATGGCCCTATGTGTTGATACCTCATAGGTTAAAAGTTGAGTATAGATAAAAATAAAATTATCATAAACCATACTCACATTCTTGTTTAAATGTGAAATATTCCGTTAGATGTCGACACTCGTGGTTACCACGAAGTAGAAAAAGGGTTGTAGGATAACACAGCTTCAATGCCCACAGGTACAACACACACTGTAACCAAAAGAAAAATACAGATTAGATCAAATTAGATTTTTTGCATCAAGTATAAATACCAAAAGCAATTGAAAAATTATTATAGGAAATTTATTTTCCGTCTTTATATGTTTTTCTTCATAAATCGTCTCTATTTTAGGTAAAAAGAATTGACATTTTAACCTATTTCGGCCTTAATCAAAATATAAATTTACAATTTACCATAATATATAAAGGTACCTTGTAATGATTGTGATTTTGTTTACATAGGACAGACATCGCAGTATTTAGAAAATAGATTAAAAGGTCATCAATACGAAGGAAAAATAAAGCAGCATTTAAAAACAACGAAATTTCGTTAAATGATTGTTTTTCAAAATATTTTTCATTAATATTGATACGCTTTTGTAAGTGTTTGAACCAATCGTCGAAGCATTTTTTTCATTCCGATTGAAGTACCTCCAAAAGTAGCATTTTTTACATACAAAAATTCTTATTTTCGAAAATCTACTGGAGATACTTAATTATTTTATTATGAATTAGTTTGATTGAAATTGAAAATATGAATACTAGATCATAAATTTGATTATTCCGCATATTTTTTGTGTTAAAAACCAATACACTACGATCCATTTTCGAGATGTTTTATTCAATTTTTATTTTCTATTTAGTTTTCTATCACAAAACGGATGGAACGAATTTATACACTCTGTGTATATCAAGTAATTAATTTATACATTTACCCGATGTGTTTATTGTTCCATCAAATTGTTGACTGACTTATGGCTGCTTCTCTTTATACTAAAAAACTTTCTGGAACCTTCGGATTATCGAAATCTCGAGATTTTATGAATTAGTTTGATGTATGATGATAGCACATTTCTGATCAAAAGTTTATAGATTATTTTAGATAGATAAACATTTCTGTTTGTTTAGTTTGATAAAACGTAGAATTGTTATTTGGGACAATAAAAAGCGCTTTCGGTACTGAATTTGCTCCATTCGGACCGAAAGCGAATTCGAATGAACATTTCCCGCTCCAAGCAAAATGAGTCTGATTAGTGTGTCGATTCATAACTATGGATGAAACCTGGATCCATCACCACACTATTGAAACGAAAAAATAGTCCAGATAGATAACTACGATAACTTATTTCCCAAAAAAGCAAAGGCGACTTCATGTTCAAAAAGGTAAAACGACAAGATGGAAGCATTACGCATCATTGATTTATAAAGTAAATGGAGAAGGTACAGAAATGGATTTGAAGAAAAAGAAAAATATTTTCCATCAGGGAAACGTTGTTTATTCAATTTCAAATTTTAATAGGCACTATGTATACAAAGTTTCCCGCATACTTGGAAAAGCTGGAGAGACTGAAGTTGTTGAAGTATATTAATTAAACATAAATTTACAGTGACATTATTTTTGTTTCATTATACCAGAAGCTCTTTTTCAAATAACTTCATTAAAACATAGGAATGATTCACATGTTAATATGTTAATTCAATTAAGAGATTAAATTAGTTTCCATGATTAAATTGAACTAAAAAACAAATGTAATGTCCTAAGCGTTTAATAAATTACCTTAAATTAGTGTAGCACACAGTAATATAGAGGGTGTTTCATAAATAATGTACGTTTACAATGTTCAATTTGTTAATTAAATAATCAAAATTTTTACCACGCAAAAATTTCGGCATAAATCTGAATATATAATAATCTGACCTCTCTTTGTGATAGGTTCCGGTAAATCTCGGATTCAAACAGAAAATTCAACAGAAATTTTTTGAAAAATGTTTATTACCGACGACTAATCGTCACACAAAAGTTTTTATTGGTCAAAAGATCACCGCCAATGGGTAATTAAATGTAAAAGCATGAAAAAACAATGTCTGATATACTAAAGAACGATTATATATCTTTTTTATAAGCCATTTAACTTTCTACGGTTCTCAAATATCGATTTAATTTAATGCTCAGTTCATTAAGGCAGGTATATAGATTTTCCTTTATATCCACACACTTTTCCGAACGACTGACCAAATCTTCGATTCCACCATGAAAATATGATTGCTGCTTAGAAAAAAAAAATGTTCATATTGAATTCCAACTTCGCTGTACTTCATTTTTGCGAACAATATGATGGATTCCGATAATTTTTTGACGAAACTACCTCAACAAATCAGTGTAATAAGTCGTGTTCGCGAGGAATTCCCAAAATATTGTAGCCATAATTTTTTTTTTAGTTTTTCGTGACCTTTTTTGGCACAGTCTCTCCACTCCATGGGATTTTCTTCCGATGTTAGATACTAGTAAGAGATCACAGTTAAATTTTTTTGTAGCTCTTGTCATCCACGAGATAAATGCCATGGAAAAACTAAGTTTAGAAGCCCGTACCACCTCGCCGGTTCAAGTTACGGCTTAGCCGCAATGTACACTTTTGAAAGGATTCAAATTCTGAAAAAAACTCTTGGTCTCGGTCGAAGCGATGCTATGAAACGCCACCGAGCTATATAAATATAAAAATAACAAATCGGGGAAACCTTTAAACACCTACTTTGGGGATTTTTTTGAGTGCTTACAACATAATTTCACGATGGGGCAGAAAAAAAAGCTTCCTTGCATCACACTGTATATTATAAAGCATATTATATTATAGATAGATATAAGTATAATTAATTTTAATTAGATGGTAACTTACCTCTATACTAAAATAACCCCTATCAACATAATCACCAAGAAAAAGGTATTTTGTACTAGCGGGTGGTCCTCCCACTTCAAATAATTTCATAAGGTCATAAAATTGACCGTGTATATCTCCACATACTGCAACAAAGAAAATACATCATCAGTAAACATATTCAGCTAATGAAAATAGTTTTTCTCAGCTAAAAATAACTCAAATTTACTCTTTTAATATGACTTTAAGAAGAAAATATAACGAAGACAAGGCTATATCCCCTGGTACGTATTTTTGAATAACATTTAAATTATATTAGATTGCAGAATACGTTAATGTGAACGTTAACTAGATAATCTGCATATTTTTTTGAATATCATCCGTTAAAGTGTGGAATTTAAATAAACAAAAAAACTAGTTACTATGCATAGTGAAATTTCGGTGAACCAAACTCAGCTCAGAAACGAACTCACTAAAGACAATATCAAGGTTCAAGATCCAATTGTTTCCAATCAATTACGTTAAAAATATCAAACTGAAAAGCGTGTTAAAACATATGTAATACATAATGAACATGTTGTTTGCTTTAAAGAATCATCAGATGCATGTATTGAATCCAATTAGTTGTTTAATGCAATTTGTGGTGATACGCAATCTGAAGAAAAAAGCAGCAGTCAAAAGATTTTATATAAAATTTGTACAAACAATACATATCCAAAAGGGAAAATCCCCAAAGAAGGTTTCTTTCTGATTTCTGATACTAATCATCCTATAGTAGAAAAAAGCTGCCTCAACAAACTGGTCGGCTGAAGAATCTACCGAAATAATCGCTTGGTATCACCAGAAATCGGCGTTGAACTGCAGTGGATCCTTAACCATCGAGATTAGATTGAAGAATGTTTTAAAAAAGTTCTTTGTACAGATAAATCTTTGTTTGAGCTATCCAGTTCAAAATGAACGTTCGATCCAGTGCCCAGGAAAAGATGATGCCACACTGGGTAGCCCCAACAATGAAGACTGGCCTTTGTCTTGCATTTTTAACAAAAAATTAGACACTAACTTTATCACAGATTCCAGCGAGATGAATGGAAATGCTTCCTAGTTCATTTAAAAAAAAATCAATTACAACCATTCCAAAAATACGCATTCCACATCCTGTACGGGCGCCATTAGTGCAGATAAGTGCGTTTGATATAATATATTCTCGTTCTTGATTTTTGATACATTTCAAACTGCTTTTATGAGATGATTTTGTGTACCTATACTCTTTAGAATCAATTATAAAATGCAAGACTCTTGCAGCCAGTTCAAGACCAAGACTATGCAAGACGAAGACCACATATGAGGCTGCAAGACCAAGAACGGTCTATGCAGGACAAAGACCACATATGACGCTGCAAGACTAAGAACGGACTATGTAGGACGAAGACCACATATGAGGCTGCAAGACCAAGAACGGACTCTGCAGGACCAAGACCACATATGACGCTGCAAGACCAAGAACGGACTATGCAGGACGAAGACCACATATGAGGCTGCAAGACCAAGAACGGACTCTGCAAGACCAAGACCACATATGAGGCTGCAAAACCAAGAACGGACTATGCAGGACGAAGACCACATATGAGGCTGCAAGACCAAGAACGGACTATGCAGGACGAAGACCACATATGAGGCTGCAAGACCAAGAACGGACTCTGCAAGACCAAGACCACATATGAGGCTGCAAGACCAAGAACGGTCTATGCAGGACGAAGACCACATATGAGGCTGCAAGACCAAGAACGGTCTAAGCAGGACGAAGACCACATATGACGCTGCAAGACTAAGAACGGACTATGTAGGACGAAGACCACATATGAGGCTGCAAGACTAAGAACGGACTATGCAGGACGAAGACCACATATGAGGCTGCAAGACCAAGAACGGACTATGCAAGACCAAGACCACATATGAGACTGCAAGACCAAGAACGGACTATGTAGGACAAAGACCACATATGAGGCTGCAAGACCAAGAACGGACTATGCAGGACGAAGACCACATATGAGGCTGCAAGACCAAGAACGGACTATGCAAGACCAAGACCACATATGAGGCTGCAAGACCAAGAACGGACTATGCAAGACCAAGACCACATATGAGACTGCAAGACCAAGAACGGACTATGCAGGACGAAGACTACATATGAGGCTGAAAGACCAAAACCAAGATCACGCATGCAAGCCTGTCTTGGTCTTGCATTTACTCATCAATACTAGAAATTGAACTAGGGATTAGATTAAAAAGGAAAAGTACCCGGTTCCATCGAGTTGACGATTAATTGGAGATGGAATCATTTTCCAACAGGACAGTGATCCCAAGCATAGTTAAAAATTAAGCGGAGGATATTTAGGAGAGAAAGAGGCACAAGGGGCGTTAATAAATATGTTTTGGCCTCCTCAAAGCCCGGATCTCAATCTCATTGAACTTTTGCGGTAAAAACTTGATAGAAACGTTCGTAATTGCGGTTCATCTTCGTGAGAAGGAATGTGGGGAATGCTTTATGCGAAAGTTGAAGTGATATATCAAAAAATTGATTGCCCGTATACGGAGATTTTTTGAAAAGAGCCGTAGAATGTGAAGGAGGATTGTTTTATGAAAAATCAGTTTACCTAATTAAAACCTTTTTTAGTAAGGATAGTTTTCAAGTATATCGATTGTGTTTTTAGATGTTTTGTAGATAATTTTCACCAATTTTATTACGATGGTCTTGAAATTTTGGCCTGCAGTGTATATTAACCGTTCCTAATTTTTTCCGGTGTGTTTATACATTATATTCTCGAACACTATTTTGTTTGCATTAAAAATATAGACGAAAATTATGAGTTTCAATAGCGTGTGTATAATAATTATTAACATCAACCGTTTTAGCAATTAGCAGAATCTTGTTTTTCGAAACCACATGACAAATAGAGAAATTGTTAATTTGCAAACAAAACCAGTATTTTCTCTACAAGCAAAAGATGAACAAAAGAAGGAAACAAAAGGGAAACTCGTTGGACTTTCCATTGCTATACACAAAATAAAGCGGCAGTTGTCTAGATATTAAAATTGAAACGAAATTTTGTACTTGTTATTACAGTTATTTGTTCGTGTAATTGAAAAAACAACCAATAAACAGAAATACACACAATCGATTTATTTGTGTAACGTCTCTCGGTCTAAATACCGAATTTTTACCATCAATTCCAAATATTGTTCGGGAAAGAACAATGTGCGTGCCAAAGGAATATTTGCTTCTAATTCGGAAAGGTTCGATGTAGAAAATGCTGATGACGAAGCTAGCAACCAATAAGATACTTCACACATCAATAAAACACTGAAAGGAAGCAACAGACAAGACATTCTATGGTACAAACCTAACCTAACCTAACGAAAAAGTCTGCGTCAGATCGTCCAGCATTCCTTATGGATCGCGAGCGTCTTTTAGGACAGCGAAACTGGTCATTGTTATCCAGCGCTGATTCCATCCAAATGGAAAACGATCTTCAATCGATGTTGATGCATATATTTGACTAGAAAAGGTACTTAGATCAAAATTAAAGATCCAATTTCCTTCTTGACCACATTAATGTACACTGAAAGGAAGCAACAGACAAGACATTCTAAGGTACAAACCTAACCTAACCTAACCTAACGAAAAAGTCTGCAGCAGATCGTCCAGCATTCCTTATGGATCGCGAGCGTCTTTTAGGACAGCGAAACTGGTCATTGTTATCCAGCGCTGATTCCATCCAAATGGAAAACGATCTTCAATCGATGTTGATGCATATATTTGACTGGAAAAGGTTCATGGATCAAAATTAAAGATCCTTCTTGACCACATTAATGTACACTGAAAGGAAGCAACAGATAAGACATTCTAAGGTACAAACCTAACCTAACCTAACCTAACGAAAAAGTCTGCAGCAGATCGTCCAGCATTCCTTATGGATCGCGAGCGTCTTTTAGGACAGCGAAACTGGTCATTGTTATCCAGCGCTGATTCCATCCAAATGGAAAACGATCTTCAATCGATGTTGATGCATATATTTGACTGGAAAAGGTACTTAGATCAAAATTAAAGATCCAATTTCCTTCTTGACCACATTAATGTACACTAAAAGGAAGCAACAGACAAGACATTCTAAGGTACAAACCTAACCTAACCTAACCTAACGAAAAAGTCTGCAGCAGATCGTCCAGCATTCCTTATGGATCGCGAGCGTCTTTTAGGACAGCGAAACTGGTCATTGTTATCCAGCGCTGATTCCATCCAAATGGAAAACGATCTTCAATCGATGTTGATGCATATATTTGACTGGAAAAGGTTCATGGATCAAAATTAAAGATCTAACCTAACCTAACCTAACCTTTTTTGGACAGCGAAACTGGTCAGTGTTATCCAGCGCTGATTCCATCCAAATGGAAAACAATCTTTATCCAATTTCCTTCTTGATCACATTAATGTACTTGTCGAAGAAAAATGAGATTCCCACAACATGGAAAGAAGTTATATTATAAAGTAGGTTCAATTTTGTGGAGGAGTTGGTTTATTTCTGGAACAGCTCTGTTATAGTAAAGATTTTCGACTACAGAGCGCGTGTTTCCGTCTATAATCATGGGAGATATGAAAAAATTAAAAGTACTGACGATAAAAAAGGAGCAGATATAAGAAAACGGTTGAAAACCTGCAGCATCAACGATAATAGATTACGAAGATAACGCCGAAGGAGCTGAAAGTGAATTACTCACTTGACCCCGCAGACTAACATCAACAAAGGATTGATAAACACAAACATTAAACAATATAAATTGCTGCTGTTATTGGGCTCTCTGCTCGTTTTGAAATATAAATAGAGCGAGAATAATTGAAAATCTGTAAAAACAAATATTCCTGAAAGTTCAACAGTAGAAACCAATTGCGGCTAAACATAATATACAAACTGACTTACAAAAAGAATTATTATCGTTTTCTTTGACAAAGAAGGTCAAGATTTTTCCTTGCTGATATTAAAATCTATGGAAATGATTTCCTGAAATTTTTAAAATTAAAATTACGTTTAATCACGAAATTACTGACTTCGATTATAATTTTACACACGAATGCGCAAAACTTTTATCTTATAAAAGAGATTAAATATGCATTTCATGGTTGGAAGTTATCACATTCTTCATGAAAGCGATTTGAGCGTTTTCAGAAACTACTACCGTAATTTGAATCACTTCCTAAGGAGCGGTTACGATAAGTGTTCGAGATTAATAAAAACCAAGTCACGCTTTTTCTACCAACAGAAAAAAAGTGTTATATTTCTGCCCTATATTTTACTTTCTTTAGTCGATATGAAACTTAGAAAGGGAAACTTGGAAAACTGAAAGTCATGCTTCGAAATCGTAAGTAACACGCTGTTGATAATACGATACTAGACAGAATTTCAACTCCAAGCGATAGATAAGTCACTTTACACGATATTTGAAATATAAAATGAAGTAAAAGGTTTTTAACACGTTGACTGACACGGCAAAGTTCAGAATTCCGTTTAAAATCACAAATCAAATCAAAAAGAGTTTTTTTTTTTAAAAAAAAAAAGGTGTTACGAGTTACCTCGTAGTTGGCTCTTCGCGGAAGCCAACTAGGAGTTAATACGTACGCAGACACGATTCTACCTGTCGCTTCTCTAAATTCTAAATCATATACACGCGTCCATATTCGTCAGTAGTATCCCAGAAATTGTCGAGTGCATTACATTTACGTCTTTCTTGACTTGACTGTTAAGAAAAGACCGCTGACTAAAAATGAAACTGAATACTACGCAAAGTGACTCCGAATTAGACGGGATTTTTGAGAATTCAAGTGATAGTGAAGATGACGTCGTCTCCGAACCTGAAGTTGATCTCGAATCTGAAATGTCGATGATTTCCCAACAGCAACATCAAATGCGAATGATAATTTGTGGACACATATGCAACAAAATCCTGAATTATTTCTGTTGCAAGAAAATGTTGGTGTGGTGTGTGAATTTCTTGCATTACTTGTGGAACAAACTAATTTATATGTTGCGCAAGAAATTGAAATAAAAAAATCTAATAAGTAACTTCTTCTAAAATAAAACTGACCAAGTTCAGAGAAGAATTCGACGTCGCGTTGATTGGAGAAGAGATTTAACAGCAAGAGCTCCATTATTTAGCGAGTCTACCGAAAAAAAGTAGCGTCCGACAAAGCCGTATGTACCCAAACAGAAAAACGCAGAAAAATCGCGTTATTTCTGTCCAGCATTTAAAGAAAAGCCAACCCTTTGTGCGGAAGATTGCTTTAAGAAGTTCCAAAAACAATAAAATATTATTTTATTTCGTTAATTTGAACTAATTGTTATAATTATATTTTTTGTTCCTACACAAATATGGCAAGTAAACCACCGTACGAGATAACTCGTAGTTGGCAGTCAACGTGTTAAACTCGTAAAAGAACCGAATTTAAAAAGAAGTAGGTCTTTCAACCAAAAAATTATCTAAATAATGTGCAATAATGACAAACAATTCACATAACCTCAAAATTTTCAAAACATGGAAATAAAAAACGTAAGAAACGTTTGTGAGCTTGTAGGCGCGTGCAAGTGAAGCCTGTAATGGTACAATGGGTATCAGCATGTCCCTTTTATCAAAGACAGATTCGTAATCGTAAAAATATAAAATTGTAGCAATAGGAATTTATTTTTTTTAAATAAAAATGATATTTTCATAGCTATCATTAAATGCTTATTGTAGAAGTTGTGGCTATAAGTAACGAGACTAGAAAAAGTACGCATGCGTCAAATATTAACGACTGTCAGCTGTTTATCCTACTGTAGACAAACCAGTGTAGCCGTTGTCTTAATTAGCAAAAATATTTGAATATATCGAAGGTGCTAATAAACAAATATACGTAGTTTAAAAATAAAGTATTATGTAATTTTAGTCTAGATTTCTAAAAGCGAACAGCATAGAGTTTCTTTGGATTTTTTAGGAGAAGATACAAAAATTATAATTACAAATGTACGTTTCGGTATATATTTTTTTCTATTCTATTGATTGGTTACCCATTTTAAGGTTTCCCTTGGTTATTTAATCTTAATTACCCTCGTAAGAAACAATTATGATTTTCAGGGGTTTCACCTTATTAGAAAATATCGAGTCGCAGAAAAAGTGGAAAAAATCTCAACGGGATTGATGAATATTTTTGGAAAAATTCAAAAAAAAATTATTTTGAATCAAAATTTGTCATTTTTTTAACGATAAATTGTTTTAAGAATATCAACGTTGGTATCTAAGATATAAAAGACCCTAAGACCCCAAATTATGCTTGGAAAAACTATTGAATTACGATAATATACGGCAATCGAAAAGTAAATGTAGAAATTTAGTTTCCACTGAATTCATTGGTATGGACAAAAATAGATGGGACTATGTGGGCCCAAAAATCAACCCCTTTGCGCACAATGCAAATAAACCAATGCAATATATATTCCATTCGACAACAGAGCAGCCTTCCAAGCACTCGAAATTTTGTAAAATTAAGTCTCTGAACTCGCTAGGAGCTAACAATAAAATTACTATGAAGTGAGTAACCACAAACTTTCATAGGTTTCCCAAGAAGCCATCAAGTAATGAACTGGGAAATGGGGAAATGAAAGAAACTTAAAACTCTGGAACCAAGAAATTTCTTATCTTACTAATTGGAATCTTCAGTTGCAAAAAAATCATCTATTACAGAACCTGTTAATCAAAGGATTAGAAGGCAGCCTCATCAAGTTGATTAAACGTCATCGCACACGCCATGACCGAAGGAAAATAGGAATAAAATACGTGGAACTACCCCGAGGGCAAAAAAGAATAGACATTTCCACTAACCCCATAAAATTATGAAAGAAAATGAGCCCTGGAGGAGACTGATGATCCCAACAGATAAGATATGGTGGAGTAGTCATGTAGGAAAGCCTTTTAAGTTGATTAAGGTCATCGCAAACGTCATAACCGAAGGAAAATAGGAATAAAATACGTGGAACTACCCCGAGGACAAAAAAGAATAGACATTTCCACTAACCCCATAAAATTATGAAAGAAAATGAGCCCTGGAGGAGACTGATGATCCCAACAGATAAGATATGGTGGAGTAGTCATGTAGGAAAGCCTTTTAAGTTGATTAAGGTCATCGCAAACGTCATAACCGAAGGAAAATAGGAATAAAATACGTGGAGCTACCCCGAGGACAAAAAAGAATAGACATTTCCACTAACCCCATAAAATTATGAAAGAAAATGAGCCCTGGAGGAAA
Source organism: Diorhabda carinulata (assembly GCF_026250575.1). NCBI lineage: Eukaryota > Metazoa > Arthropoda > Insecta > Coleoptera > Chrysomelidae > Diorhabda > Diorhabda carinulata. The sequence goes on from NC_079471.1 coordinate 2,593,327, forward strand.
CTGATGATCCCAACAGATAAGATATGGTGGAGTAGTCATGTAGGAAAGCCTTTTAAGTTGATTAAGGTCATCGCAAACGTCATAACCGAAGGAAAATAGGAATAAAATACGTGGAACTACCCCGAGGGCAAAAAAGAATAGACATTTCCACTAACCCCATAAAATTATGAAAGAAAATGAGCCCTGGAGGAAACTGATGATCCCAACAGATGAGATATGGGGGAGTAGTCATGTAGGAAAGCCTTTTAAGTTGATTAAGGTCATCGCAAACGTCATAACCGAAGGAAAATAGGAATAAAATACGTGGAACTACCCCGAGGGCAAAAAAGAATAGACATTTCCACTAACCCCATAAAATTATGAAAGAAAATGAGCCCTGGAGGAGACTGATGATCCCAACAGATGAGATATGGGGGAGTAGTCATGTAGGAAAGCCTTTTAAGTTGATTAAGGTCATCGCAAACGTCATAACCGAAGGAAAATAGGAATAAAATACGTGGAACTACCCCGAGGACAAAAAAGAATAGACATTTCCACTAACCCCATAAAATTATGAAAGAAAATGAGCCCTGGAGGAGACTGATGATCCCAACAGATAAGATATGGTGGAGTAGTCATGTAGGAAAGCCTTTTAAGTTGATTAAGGTCATCGCAAACGTCATAACCGAAGGAAAATAGGAATAAAATACGTGGAACTACCCCGAGGACAAAAAAGAATAGACATTTCCACTAACCCCATAAAATTATGAAAGAAAATGAGCCCTGGAGGAGACTGATGATCCCAACAGATAAGATATGGTGGAGTAGTCATGTAGGAAAGCCTTTTAAGTTGATTAAGGTCATCGCAAACGTCATAACCGAAGGAAAATAGGAATAAAATACGTGGAGCTACCCCGAGGACAAAAAAGAGTAGACATTTCCACTTTTCAACTAACCCTGTGAGAATGTGGAGGAGAGCGAGCCGCAAAGGAGACTGATTCCATGCGGTAAAACTGCAGATCCACAACAATCGAAGAGAATTCTGTCTTATCTAATTAACTGGAATATTTCAATAAACAAACATCGCACATTAAAGATCGTGCTAATCGGAATTGGAAAGATCTCGAGTATCAACTTGATTAAGGTCGTTACGAACACCAGTACCGAGGAAAAGAAGGAATAATGGTACTGCTAACCTGAAGTTAAGAAGAGCTACACCAAGGCACGTCTTTCTCGAACACTATAACATTCAAAATTCAAGATCAATATCCATAGACATCTTCACACGGCAGGCACCACTCGAACTACTCCAGTTTAGTCTTTTGTACATAAAACAAAGAATATAATGGAGATGGAGATAGAATCTCTTATTGAAATGTATCGTTCTTTGAGGAATTGATTTCGCGTAGTTTGCACTACACACTAACAGAGATAAATGCATGATTCACTCACTTCTGGTATTAGTATTTTCCAGAAAGCTTCTTATAACATTAGTCGAATAATACTTAATGTCCATGATAAATTTCATTAAAATAGGAAAAGCCGTTTTGAATTTATAATGAAACACAAAAAATTTTGTCTTCAAGGTCTCCAGAAACTAAACTGATCGACTTAGTACCAAGTTAAGTCCACTGGAGTCGGTCCAAAAATATTTTTATATGTGTATATGAAGATATTGTATGAAATTAAATATTTTTTATATAAAAACAATGCTAAAACTGTCAACTTCACTTTTCCATCGATATTAAAACATAATATCGTCCTCCTATATATATAATAATCAGTTTACACCGGAACAGCTCTAGTTACATCGTGTAAATTAGTAGTTAATTTGCATTTATGCCGTTCATCATCATTAATAGCTATTGTTTATCGTTTAGCATTAATTTATATTGATTCCATCGCGTTTTGAATTTACGTAAGCTCGGAATCTTGTCGAACTGGCCCAAATTAATTTATTCAAAATAACTAATATTGCAAAACATTTTTTTTTTTGGAAACTGTTCATCACTAATTCAAAGGTCAACAACATCTGCTAAGATTATTAAAAATATCTGTCATTAAATCCGTTGTATAAGAATATCATGGGCAGTTTAAAAGGAAAATTTAGAGTCCTCTAACCACAGATGAAGTGTTTATTAATGTTTATAAATAGGTATGTTGAAGGTGTCTATAAAAATCAAAAAAGTAAAAGCAAAAAGTCTAAATGTCTTGTATGATGACTAAAGCAGTGATGAATGAGAAATCAGAAGAACCCCAGCAGGAATACAAAGACACCGCAATCGAAATGAGGTAGTTGCAAGTGAAGTAGGTCACAAAAAGATTCCAAAACGCAAAAAAAATGGATGTGGAAGATGGACAAAAGAAAAGCCGCCGATCCGACCAGAACACGAAAATAAACGCGCAAAAATGGACCGAAGACTTACTTTTAACTAAAACAACTTGAACAGAGTGGGAAATTTGAGGGAAAGACACCAAATTTTGGTTCGTAAGGAGTATCATAATACCGATAATCAAGTACTTAAGAAGAAACTGCAAACGCAACAAAAAATCATGATGAAGACAAGCGATTGATGTTTACTGAATCATTTGAACTATAGGACGAATTTGAACCAGAAAAAGTACTTGATATAATGGACGTGAATCAGAAAAGATGCATCCAAGAGCAGGAAAACGACCTGAGCTAGAACTGGGATGCATTTTCCTTATCACAGCGGGAGGCACAAAAAATTTTACGTTTCAATAGTACTTATATTGACGTCATGTTTATTGACAATATTGAAAAGTTAATATTTGTGCGTATGCAGTAAACAATTTATTATAGACGTACGTAGTTCCAGCATTGCCAGATTGTTTATGAAAAAATTAAATCAATTATTATAAGTTATGTTGCTTTTTTTGTCCCTGTATGTAAAAATAATAACGTTTGTTTATGTAATATACAGTATGTCGCATTGAGACACCGTCATTTAATGATTATTCTATTTAAAAAGTACTTGGAACTAAAAAAAAAAATATTACAAGGACCACTCTGTATATTTTGAGACGCCACGAGTTAAATCTGGTAATATTGCTACTTTAAAATAAGTCAACCGTTTAGTAATAAGCTTTGACTTCATTTGGGTTGCTGCTATCACATACAAAAACACAAAAAATATGAAAAAAATGGATAATTATCCAGATTAGGTTACACCGATTTCGTTAAAATTTTAGTATGTTACAGAGAGAATTATGCTGAATAATTTGATTCACATAGTTTTTCAACTTTGAAATTCCAGAAAAAGAAAAATAATTTGTATTTCTTCATTTCTTTATGATGGAACATAAAATTTGCAGAGAATTTAGGCTAGTTAGTACCGTTAGTAAATCTATCAATATTTGTTTTTTTTTTATTCGCGTTTGACCATGAAAAAGATAAGATTCTATGAATTTTTGTTTATTACTGTTTATTGATTGATATTCTATCAATATTCTTAGTTAAAATTAAAGGTTAGGTTAGATAAAGTTAGGTTAGGTTAGACATGCGAAGCTAAACTATGATTTACAAATTAGTTTTCTTTTTCTGGAAATTCAAAGTTGAAAAACTATGTGAAAGGATGATTTCCGCGCCCTACATATATATATCAAATTATTTAGCATAATTTTCTCTATAACCTACTAAAATTTTAACGAAATCGGAGGGGTGTAACCTAATCTAGATAATTACCAAAAAGCTACGGACTACTGATAAGAAGTGGCAAGTTAAAAGTAATTTAGAAAAGGCAAAGGACCTATACGAGTTTTTCTTGCTGTAGAAGGGCCGAATAACCGAGACAAGGACGGATATTATAATAAGATTAACGATTCTTATCCTCCTAAAAATAGCCAGTAACTGTCGACATCATTGTTGATAAATCTTTGACCACCGAGTCTGGGAACAGAAAATGATCCGAAGGGGTTAAATCTGGCGAATAGGATGCATGAGGTAACAAATCAAACTTCAATTGAATAATTTGGACCATTGCCATTGCTCAAACGTTGCAATAAGTTAATAATTTGTCCTTTTTCTAGATAGTCAATGAAAATTGATCCCACGTGGATCCTTAAAAACCGACGCCTGCAGACGGAACGGTCTTTGCCTTCTGTAGAGCCGATTCTTTCTTTTCAGTCCATTGTTTTGATTGTTCTTTCATTTCGGGTATGAAATGGTAGACCTACGTTTAATCCATGGCTATGAAACACTCGATGGAAACATCTTCACAATCTTGCCTACAGCTTTCTCGTGATCAAACTTTCAGTTAACAAGCACTATGGATAGCTCCCAAGCAAATCTAAGCAACGTGGTGTCTTCAAACTTGAAACATATGCTGTTTAGATTTTGTACTGACTTGAAATATGATGAGGAACTGTATAAATAACAAAGGATTGTAGGATGTTCTGTTTTTCCATCCGTAAAATTTTTTTCGATCTAAACGGACGGACTTTTAGGCACTTGGTGTAAAGTGCAGTGATCTGGGAGGTGATTTCTTTCAAGATAAATAAAATAATTGTAGTTTTCTTGTAGATAAAAGCAAATAGTCGTCGTATGAATTTGCATTTAGTTCTAGCGCGAGTAACTTTGTTCAAATTATATCTTCCAAGTATTTATACTTAAATCGAGAGCTAGTGAATTAATGAATTCCAATTTGAAGTTGTTTGTGTGTACACATAGGATATGCTATTAGCATGCACGCATCTTTTCCGTCTTGAAAAGAACAATAGCACGCGATCCACCGGTTGAGTTGAATTGTGTGATAAATGACCTTAAACTAACCGTGTCTCAACTTGGGAGTCGTATGTGTGAAAACCATTTATTAGTTTCCATATTTATAAACTAAATAATTCTGTACTCGTACTTATTATGGTTTTTTTTACCTTGAAAATGATTTTTAACTATTCAAAAGGTCAAAAATATAGAAATCAGCATGAATTAATTTTTTTTAATCTATTCATATATACGTTTTACTTTTAACTGACCTCTTATATACAGTGTGATACACTATAAAATAGATTTTCAAAAGGAATTAGAAGGAGTTGTTATACAGTCAAGAAAGTTGATTGGATAAAAATCCCGCTTACGAGGTGATACCCAAAAGTAACCGGAATAGCATTGCCATGGGTGGAGCTTTTGTAGTACTGATTTCTGCCGCTAGAGCAACTCGTAGCCAGTTCAGTGCTACGTTGACCGTTTTTGATAGTGCTGTTTAACTGCTGCTTCTTTTTTATGATGGCAAATTTAAGTCAACAACGTGCCGCTGTGAAATTTTGTTTTCTACTCGGTAAAAACGCTGCTGAAACTGTTTTAATGTTGAAAACTGCTTACAAAGATGATGCTATGGAGAAAACTCAAGTGTATGAGTAGTTTTCTCGATTTAAAAATGGCGACATGTCGATTGATGACAAACCTCGCTCTGGACGTCCATCAACTTCCCGAATCTATGAAAATGTCAGTGGAATATCTTGGAGTTCGGTTCAGCAAACAGGTGATTGGTTTTTCCACCATGAAAACCCACCTGCACACTCAGCCATCACTGTTAGCCAGTTTTTGGTTAAAAATAACGCCGCCCCACGCACCTTACTCGCCTGACCTGGCTCCGTGCGACTTTTTCTTGTTTCCACGCATGAAAAGGGACATGAAAGGACGGCGATTTGAAAACATTGAAGACATCAAGGAAAGATCGAGACAGGAGCTTGCAGCCATATCCAAAGATGAGTTCAAACAATGTTTCGAACAGTGGAAGCACCGCTGAGACAAATGTAATGTAATGTAATACATTTCGGTTATTTTTGGGTACCCCCACGTATACACGAACTTCATTGGGTATTTAGAGTTTGTTTTCAATACGTAAATATTAAATTCTGTTAACTATCGACATTTATCTATGATTTATCGAAGTATGGTGGTTAACATCTCACATTGTAAGATACCAGACCGATGGTAAACTTTTACTTATACTCAGGTTTCGAAATAAAGAGTTTAACAAGAATCGGATCACTTAAGGGGGATAAATCCGGCGCTAACAACAAAAAAACTCTTTAAAAAAGTCATCGCCAACATAATTAATTCGAGTACTACACTAGAAGACAATCAAACGTACATAATACTACAGCGTAAGAGGGAAGAATTTGACTTTTCGTTAATGTAATAACAAATCTTTCTTCAGACCAGATAATAAGATATGGATGTTAGTGAAGTGGTTGCATTATGTACATAGTATTTTGACAAAAGTTTCCGAAGCTACTGTCTATAAATTAAGTGAAAAAAAGGTATGAAATCATTGATATTCATACTTTCTCTCAACAATCTATTAAAAACTCTCGAAAATATCAAGACCTGAGATATTTAATTTCAATTTGTTGTAAAATATACGAGGGCGACGATATATATTTTGATATGAAATAAAACTACAAATCTTGTCAGTTTTAATGATTTTATTTATGTTAATCTACATCATATCTAACAGTTGAAAATATAAAGTCTAATTTGAACACAAAGTCCTTATCTACAAGTCTGTCATCCAGCCTATATGGAATAGAGCTGTGGAGTTGCGCTTCCGAATCTGAAATAAACATTATTCAGAGATCCCAATCGAAAATAATCCGTCGAGTACTAGTTGCTCTATGCTGTGTATCAAATCACACCATTCCCATGGATCTGGGAGTACCCACTTTACAAGAAAGGATCATAAAACACACAAATCCACAACTAGAGGAATTATTGAGACCAAGAAATGCAAAAAGACTGAAAAAACACCTAGTATGAGGTATCAGAGGTTACATTAGGGAATGTAAACCTCATGAAGACATTATAGATGTTAGATTATCTAGTACTAGCGAGAAAATTAACTCAAAGATTGTAAATAATTGTTAATAAAATTTTGTCACAACTAAAAAGTCTACATCAATGTACTGTAACCGAAACCTGCACAAATTGAATAAATCTGTTGTTTAGCTTCATCTATATCTTCTGCCGGGCGACGTAGAGCACGTAAATTAATAATCACACGTGGCTAAATCAGGCGAATTTGATGGATGTTGAATGACTATCAATTGCACCAGAAAATCCAAGTGCTACTAAAAGATGATGGTATTTTTAATATCTTTAGTTTCGTAACCTCGTATTAGGGCATTCCATGCCATATTTATCAATTCCTTTCAGATTTTTATATCTTTTTAAGTAACTTAACAAACAAAACCATCAAATTCACGTAAATTTTCAATTTTATTTTTCAAATGTTACGTAATTTTTATTTGGTTGGTTCTGCTTTTGATTTTCTCAAAATCTACAAGAAATAACAAAACAATAATTTTGTTTGACGCATATTTGGCACTTGTTAACTTAGTTACTTGCCAGCTCGTTTGTTATTTCACATGCAGGTATCAAATTTAAATACGCTAATTACAAGTAATTATTACGAATTGTTAAATTTTATAAGCTCAGATTGTCTTACCAGATGAAGCTTCTCACTTTGTTAGTTTCAATTTTTTTATCAAATACACACACTCCACAACTCATTCTGACAGAAATCTTATTTCGAATCTCGAGAAGTTCGCGCTCAATCTTCTTCATATACTTCTAGTCTATGAAGGATTCCAGGAGGACTTTTTGTGTCGTGAAGGATTAACTCTGACCTTCTAAAGATGCGATGAAAAGTAGATTTGTCTAAACAACCCTAACATGGAAAATAAATGGTTAGAAAGCATTTATTTACCAGAGATCCTTTCGAGCGGAAAGTCTTGTTGAATGTCCGATGGAATTATGATTTAGTGTACATCGAAAACATTCCGTGTGATCGAGCTATCAATACCGAGGTTTATGGTTGAAATATGATGATATGAGGTTTTACCGGAGGCATATTTAGGTTGGCTCCAAACGGGAACTAGTCCAACAGCGACTATCGATGAAAACAAATAAAGAAAAATCCAAATATCGGGGTAGGGGGTTCATTAATAATAAAATAGAAAGAGCCCTAATAGAACAACAGAGCTATAATAAAACAGGGAAAAAAGCACGAATGGGGAATGTAAAGAAGAAATTGAAAAGAGAAAACAAGCCAAACAGGAACAGATAAATAAAATAAAACTTTTTTAATCATTCACGCCTCACATTGACACATTGTATAATAATAAAAATGAATGTTTATAGATAAAATGTTTACTAATAGCAAAACCATTTGGTTTCGTTGCAAATTAGGGCGAAGGAAGCAAAATAAGCGAGGTTGTTTGAGTTTGCAGCTTTTCTGAAAACTTCGCAAACACGATTGTCGACTCAAAGTTCACAACGTAATCGATATGTTGGCATACAAACTCCTACGCGAATCAGTTAACAGGTGATATTACTACTATTACTCATAGGTCAATGTATCGATGTTCTAAGATCTAAAAGTTTTCTATAATTTAAATAGACGAAGGTTACAAGATGTCTCAAGGACATAGTATCAATCGATAAGCGACTAGACCAACTACGAGAATAAAATCCCATCGAGATTTATAAATAAGAATCGTAAAACATATTTTTTAATTAATATTTGATTTAATATTAAAAAGATATTGCCTCTGCTTAAAATTTGATCTCTAAATTGCTTATTACCAAGTGAACAAATTGGTAATCAGATAAACTCTTCGAGTTATTACAAATTTCAAATTGAAATTGTAGCAAATGGAAAAAAATCTCAAGGGGAACTGAATATAAATATGCCAACAGCTTTTTTAACTTATAAGATTACGAAACTGGGGTAGGAAGTTACTTCAAAAGTGATTAAATTAATCAATTTAACGATCTTCGTACTGAACTACTAGATTCGATAATTAACAGTTGTGGCATTAAAGCAAAGAAGATTGAGAAGATATGAAGTTTGGAGTGTAGAAAGTAAGTTGTAATTAATAAGAAAACATATGACTTATTATCGAATTGAATATATACCCTTCACACATATCTAACCAAGGGTATATTCCATTCGAAGCACTGCTGGAAGTCATCTTCTGAAAGCTACTTCATAACTCGAACTTTTTAAAATAAATTTCTCCTTGGAAAATAGATAGAAATCGCAAGCCACAAGATCTGGTGAATATAGAGTCTGAAATGTTGGATTTGGTGAAACGTATTGTCTTGTTGAAGTTGATAACTCATAATATGTCTTCTAGGTCATGTTGAAGCTACACCTTGAAGGCTACAGCAATGAAACTATACTTAAAGCAAAGAAGATTGAGAAGATATGAAGTTTGGAGTGTAGAAAGTAAGTTGGAATTAATAAGAAAACATATGACTTATTATCGAATTGAATATATACCCTTCACACATATCTAACCAAGGGTATATTCCATTCGAAACACTGCTGGAAGTCATCTTCTGAAAGCTACTTCATAACTCGAACTTTTTAAAATAAATTTCTCCTTGGAAAATAGATAGAAATCGCAAGCCACAAGATCTGGTGAATATAGAGTCTGAAATGTTGGATTTGGTGAAACGTATTGTCTTGTTGAAGTTGATAACTCATAATATGTCTTCTAGGTCATGTTGAAGCTACACCTTGAAGACTACAGCTTAAAACAAAGAAGATTAAGAAAATACGAAGTATGAAGTAGAGAAAATAGGTTGGAATCAATAAGAAAAAATGTGGAACATAGAAAAAAATATTGAGTGGAATTAGAAATTCCTCTAGATAATCCCCATGTCTAACCACCCTTTATAGTTATAAAAATGAACAGAATAAAAACAACAAATTAACCTAATTACTAAAAACGATGAAATATTGCGAAAGAAAAACGTGTTTTCGTAGTGTTATACTAAAAAATTGATCCACGAAGGTAAAGTGGAAAATTTTTCGAAAAAGACGTAATATCGGTAGCAACTATCGACTTTTGTATAAAGCCTTTCATTGCGTCAACGTGACCTTATTTACATAGTTCCAATTTACCGACAACCCCGTTTTGTATTCCACTAATTCCCCGTCAGCTATAACAGTTATCGTTGAACCCTCTACCTTCCACTTGAGGGCTTAATTAACTAGAATAATAAATTCATTACCTGATAAGGTCCACAACGGGATCGTATTCAAATTTCTGTCAATTTGTTCTATATATAATAAAATAAATATCTATTTTACAAGTAAAAACACTTTCTACGATAATAGTCCCAGAAAAGTACCTGACCCAACAAAGAAAACACAAAAATTTTGGAAAAAAAATAAATTTACTTCCCAACTTAATCTCCTTTCAGATCCACACACTTCGACATCGCCTCTTCATTGTTGGAATATCTTTGAAAATAATCCGAAGGGGCTAAATCTGGCTAATAGAGTGCTTGGGGTAACAATTTAAACTTTTATTAATCAATTTCGGCAATTGCAATAACGAATTTGTTAGCTGGTGCATTGTCTTGATGAAACAACATTTTCTTTTAGCTAATCGCCGTTGATAGTTTTTTCCTTTTTCAAGTTAGTCAAAGAAAAATATCCATAAAACCGATGCTATGCTCTACAATTCAGTTACCACCATTTTATCATTGCCCATTAACTAAATATTTAGCGAAAATCATATTGAAAAAAGTTTGGAGCGCTATAATTAAAAACTTATGCGTTATACAAAAAAAAATTTCAAATAAAAAAGATGGCAAATATTATTATCTACAATAATGATCTTCGCAATTTTTGTCGTACGATGCGCGGTTAGCGAGATATTTAATAAAACGTGTCTTTCAAGATGGTGGCTAAAGTGAAGCCCACCCTCATGACGCCCACTTGGATTTACATTCAGAGGACACCCTTGAACATATTAAAAAAAATCCCAGATCTTGGTCTTAATGTCAAACATCTTCGCGAAGTTGTTTTAATTGTGAACAAACGCGGCACCCATTTTGCGCACAGCTTTCTCATGTTCAAATTTTCAGTTAATACGTGATTTAAAACACAATTTATGGTGTTGCCATTATCGACATCCGAGGAAAGTAGATTAATTCAAACATTACCTTTTTACTTCATTTTGAATAAAATACTTTTTGATATAATCTCGTTGCGAGCAGTTCAAGATTTATGTAATTCAAAATAAAAGTTATTTCGGTATTAGATAGATTTGGATACTGTCTAATGGACTTTATTAGTCATAAATAATTTAAGTACCACATATTTTTCATATTTATATTATATACAACATTGTAAATTCACGCTGTCACAACATAAATTTGAAATATTTGTAAATTTATATATTTTGCATCAATAAATTAGAAAATCTGAAAGTAAATTAATCATATTACGAATTTATCCTCAATTAAAAAGTCGTATGGTCATGGTAGATTAGTTTTTTGACAAGTTACCAATATTAGAGACCAAAATTACAAGTTTACTGTTGAAAAATAAACTTCAAAAGATATTCTACAGTGAAAATATTTTTATTGAAACTGTTGTTATGGTGTAAAGCAATCAATACATAAAGCTACTTGCATCTGATTCAACTGGAAGATAATTTCCAATATTTACGAAAACTCTAACATTCTTTGGAACCCTGCCTTGACTTCTGTACAGTTTTTACAAATATTCTGATCGTCTTTGACTACGTAATGACCACAGACTACTGTTTACTCCCATCCCAGCGCAGGGGATACGTTTCGAACCAAGAATTTTGCAACTTTCTTTGAGACTTACAGAAAAAGTTCGAAATATTTGAATTTTAGCGTCTTTCTTCTCGACGCCACTGAATGAAATTCTTTTCATGAAGACCCGCATTACGCGATCGATTATAAAGTTAGTCGACTGTCAGACGCGACTTTTATACGTTATTCGACTCCGCTATACCAGACAGCATCGTCAGTACAATTTTTTTTTCGTTCCGAATCCTTAATGAAGTTATATAGTCATTCGTAAGTGTGAAATGCCACTATTAATTTGAAAACACGTCTCGAAAATTTCAAATTGTTTTGAAATACGATGCGTAACTGTTAAATAAAAAAAATTGACGCCATAAACATTTTATTTTGAATCATACTTAATATTGAATTAAATATATATATCTCCAAGGGTATAATCCATTCGAAACACTGCTGGAAGTCATCGTCTGAAAGCTACTTCATAACTCGAACTTTTTAAAATAAATTTCTCCTTGGAAAATAGATAGAAATCGCAAGCCACAAGATCTGGTGAATATAGAGTCTGAAATGCTGGATTTGGTGACACGTATTGTCTTGTTGATGTTGATAACTCATAAAATGTCTTCTCGGTCATGTTGAAAACGTTTAACCAACACCTTGAAAGCTACAGCAATGAATCTTGTCATTAATTGACGGATGTTTCTAGGGCAGAATCCACTGGAACATAGCATTGTATATCTAAGACAACTAGCGACCTTTGAAGATGGCATTCGTTTTTGAAGCTTGTTTTAGTAGAATTACCTGCCACAAAAATTGAAAAAACAGCTTTATCTTATCTTTTTTAAGATAAATTCAGGTATCTGGATATGCGTCAATAAAATTTTTAGATAACCCCTACATAGTTGATGAGAAGAAACCATATTTTCCTCTAAATATACCGTCGCATATATATACAAAGAGCACACGAAAATATAATATATGTGAAGATGAAACAAGTTGGTAGAGATCTAAAAGAAATGCTCTGATAGATGTTTCTATACAAATTGATGACCACGACATGTCGAATCGATGGACCATCCACCATAAAACCCTGATTTGGCACTTGTTTTTGTAATTATTCAACATTAGAAGAAAATAACGGTTTTAATACTAAATCGAACGCATATATTTCAATGTTAGACCTAAAATATAAATATATCAACCCTCGTTTGATACGACAGGTTTTAATAACCTATAAACCTTTTGTGTTTCCTTATTTTTATATACATTATCGACAAACCGAACTTCCTATAAATGACCGTGCGTTGAAAAATAAAAGATTTCTCCATTAAATTTATGGACGCTTTACTCAAAATGACAAAAAAGGTGAATAATCGCTCATAAAATCCAATATAAAACTTTTTATTTAAAAAGCTGCATTGCTGTTAAGACGCGATAAGTATATTAAAGCTCGTTCATATGGTGAAAAATCGAGGCATCAAATGCAATGACAGTGTTTGACATTCGACAAAAAACTTTATGAATAGTTTCCAACGCGAACGAGAGAATCAGCGCGAGCGCGAACGTAAAGCTGTGTCCACACTATGTTGATCGAAAATCGTCCGACTTTCGGCCTGTCCGCATTGGCTATAAGGACGTGTCCATCGATGTTAAATGTTAAAATGCTTATGATTAATAAAATCAGTGATGCTGCTACTGCAATTATCATTTCCACAGTTGGTAACCAGCTGGATCGCCCAAGGAGGTTTTGAGTCCGTGCTCAATTTGGAATACCGAACAAAATTGTCGTCCTTTGGTTCAAACCGACCTGATTCGAATTCGATTCGGCTCGACAAAACATGGTTCGACGAACTCGGGCGACACATCCACACTTGATCGACATAGTGTAGACACAGCTTTATATAGTTGATAAAAGTTATAATATGGAGCGAAATAAAGCAAATTTGGGACATAGGATTAGAAGTATATATCAAAGATACGTAGAATGTTATAGATTTTGTTATTAATTGTTTATATTCATATGAAAACCGTTATTATTTACGAAACGCCCTCTGTAGTAGTTGTATGTTTGTTATCACCAAAATTGAACAGTCAGAATTCTCCGCAAACCATTTCTCCGAGTTTATAGAAGAGTTTCTGATTGTTTGAAAACGTATTGCTATGGATTGTATACGGCGGTAAGGTGCAAAAAGTTTTGTAGCTAATAATGTTTTTTAATGGCTTATTTCCAATAAACTGGATCCGCGTAAAAATAATATTGACACTTATTTAGGATAAAATCAATATTAATTTTCGAAAATACATTGCGGTGCTTAACGGAATTATGTAAATAACATCGAGTGCGATTAAAGCGAAATGTCTCAATTCCGTTGAAATTAAATATAAATACGCTAGCTTCAATGTCAAACTATTTTTAAACGTTCGCACAAGCTAATCAGAACGGAGGTGGTTTTCTGTTGAAATATATTGAAATCATCAATGTTCGAACTTTTGTTAGGCAAAAGTTACACATTTATGGCACGAAAAAAAATTTATAAGCGTCTAGTGGAAAAATATACACAGACAAATAAATTAGGCAAATTATTTCACAGAATTATAGTAATCAGAAACAATTTAAAATCCTCCGAAATAAAAATTTATGGGCTTGGATTTATATAGATGGAAATTAATGAAAAACTGAAGAAAATTCAATGGATATTGATAAAAATTAATGAAGACTGAAGAAGATTGATGAGAAAATGAGAAAAAAATCAATGGAAAGCAATGAGAACATCAGGCAACTCAAGAAAGTAGACGAAAACCAATATAACCAATGAAAATCGATAAAAATCGATGGATATTTATAGAAATCAATAAAAAACTGAAGAAAAAAAAAGGATATTGAACAAGATTAATAATAAACTGAATAAAAATCGGTTGTGAACAATGAGAACCGCAGACAACTTAAGAAGTAGACGCAGACCATTGAAAATTCAATAAAAACTAATAGAAATCGATAAAAATCAACGAATATTGATCGAAATTGATGAGGAACTCAAACAAACTCAATCGATATTGATGAAAATTAATGAAGACTGAAGAGAAACTGAAAAAAATTAATGGAAAGCAATGAGAACATCAGGCAACTCAAGAAAGTAGACGAAAATCAGTAAAACCAATGAAAATCGATGGATATTTATAGAAATCAATGAAAAACTGAAGAAAAAAAAAAGGATATTGAACAAGATTAACAATAAACTGAATAAAAATCAGTGGTAAACAATGAGAACAGCAGACAACTCAAGAAACAGACGCAGACCATTGAAAATTCAATAAAAACTAATAAAAATCGATAAAAATCAACTAATATTGATCGAAATTGATGAGGAACTCAAGCAAACTCAATCGATATTGATAAAAATTGATGAAGACTGAAGAAAAACTGAGAAAAATTAATGGAAAGCAATGAGAACATCAGGCAACTCAAGAAAGTAGACGCAAACCAGTAAAACCAATAAAAATCGATAAAAATCGATGGATATTTATAGAAATCAATGAAAAACTGAAGAAAAAAAAAAGGATATTGAACAAGATTAACAATAAACTGAATAAAAATCAGTGGTAAACAATGAGAACAGCAGACAACTCAAGAAACAGACGCAGACCATTGAAAATTCA
This sequence comes from Diorhabda carinulata, assembly GCF_026250575.1. NCBI lineage: Eukaryota > Metazoa > Arthropoda > Insecta > Coleoptera > Chrysomelidae > Diorhabda > Diorhabda carinulata. The sequence continues at coordinate 2,608,562 of NC_079471.1, forward strand.
ATAAAAACTAATAAAAATCGATAAAAATCAACTAATATTGATCGAAATTGATGAGGAACTCAAGCAAACTCAATCGATATTGATAAAAATTGATGAAGACTGAAGAAAAACTGAGAAAAATTAATGGAAAGCAATGAGAACATCAGGCAACTCAAGAAAGTAGACGCAAACCAGTAAAACCAATAAAAATCGATAAAAATCGATGGATATTTATAGAAATCAATGAAAAACTGAAGAAAAAAAAAAGGATATTGAACAAGATTAACAATAAACTGAATAAAAATCAGTGGTAAACAATGAGAACAGCAGACAACTCAAGAAGCAGACGAAGACCATTGAAAATTCGATAAAAACTAATGAAAATCGATAAAAATCAACGAATTTTGATCGAAATTGATGAGGAACTCAAGCAAACTCAATCGATATTGATAAAAATTGATGAAGACTGAAGAGAAACTGAAAAAAATTAATGGAAAGCAATGAGAACATCATGCAACTCAAGAAAGTAGACGAAAACCAGTATAACCATTGAAAATCGATAAAAATCGATGGATATTTATAGAAATCAATAAAAAACTGAAGAAAAAAAAGGATATTGAACAAGATTAACAATAAACTGAATAAAAATCAGTGGTAAACAATGAGAACAGCAGACAACTCAAGAAGCAGACGAAGACCATTGAAAATTCGATAAAAACTAATGAAAATCGATAAAAATCAACGAATATTGATCGAAATTGATGAGGAACTCAAACAAACTCAATCGATATTGATGAAAATTGAAGTAAAATTAATGGATACTGATGAAGATTGACGAAAAACTGAAGATAAATCAATAGAAAGCAATGAGAACATCAGACAGTGGAGTTCTTTTGATGTTGACGGTTTATAACTTGGTTTCAAATCTTCAGATACCTTATCGTGCTGACTAGAACAAATCCCGGGGTGGAATCCTGACTTAATGATCGATTTGGACGATTTTGAATAGCTAGTAGGATAGATGTGTGTTAACAGAAGACAAGTTTGGTAATTTGTTTGAGTTAAACAAAACAAACGAACAAACATTTGTAAAACTAGAAGCTTAATGGTTTCTTTATAACATATTACACCCTTTCGTGGTTCAGTCTGTCGTAGTTTCTACACTAATTTGTGATGTTACTTGTTGTTGTTATATAGTTCAATTTACAACATACTTTTTCTCCACAATCTCTAGAATGTAGTAGCAGACACTAAAAATGAAATTGGTTACTTCCATGATGAGAAATGTTTTCCTCGAGGGTGACACAAAAAGCCGTCATTAAGAAAGTGTTCTTAAATTCCCATTTACGCCAAATACCATGGTCGTTATGTTCTTAGTAAGCTGAAAATATTTTTCCTCTTTTTATTTCCGCGTAATGATCCCTGCCATTGTAAATGTCAAAGTATTAATAAACGAGATGCATTTGATGAAATGAATTAAAATTGCATTGTTAGATTAGAATTTCTGACACTGATATCCAATTAATTATATTATTATAAATATCAGTAACAAATAATAGGAAATGATAATGATGGTATATGTGAAAAAACCGTTTACAATGTCAGGGATTCATACAATTATGTTGATTTCTTCATTGATGAGTTTATTCGAACTAATACAACAACAAAAGTTCAATTTATTAATTGAAAAATTAATGAATATTGGAAAAAATTTATGAGAAAGTTAAGAAAAATCGATGTTTAGCAATAAAAATCAAAGAAAATTTAAGAAAGCAATTGAAAACCATTGAAAATTTGGTGCAAACTAATGAAAATCTATAAAAATTAATGGATATTGATGGAATTTATTGAGAAACTGTGGAAAAATCGATGAATATTGTAGAAAATTAATGAGGGAATAAAGAAAAACATATGGTTAGAGAGAGAGAAACGCTTTATTGTCAAAAAATTGTTACAATTTGTACACAAAAGACTGTAAAAACTAAAAAACTAACATAAAAATAACTAAATAAAGATACAAATAAAATAAAATTTCAATATACAGAATGAAAACCGCAGAAAATTCAAGAAAGCAAACGAAAATCATTGAAAATTTGATGGAAACTAATTAAAATCGATAAAAATCAATGGATATTGATAAGAAACTGTGGCAAAATCGATGAATATTGGAGAAAATTGATGTGAAAATAAAGAAAAATCAATTGTATCAATGAAAATCACAGAATACTTGAGAAAGCAAACGGAAATCATTGAAAATTTGATGGAAACTAATTAAAATCGATAAAAATCAATGGATATTGATGAGAAACTGTGGCAAAATCGATGAATATTGGAGAAAATTGATGTGAAAATAAAGAAAAATCAATTGTATCAATGAAAATCACAGAATACTTGAGAAAGCAAACGGAAATCATTGAAAATTTGATGGAAACTAATTAAAATCGATAAAAATCAATGGATATTGATGAGAAACTGTGGCAAAATCGATGAATATTGGAGAAAATTGATGTGAAAATAAAGAAAAATCAATTGTATCAATGAAAATCACAGAATACTTGAGAAAGCAAACGGAAATCATTGAAAATTTGGTGAAAACTAATTAAAATCGATAAAAATCAATGGATATTGATAAGAAACTGTGGCAAAATCGATGAATATTGGAGAAAATTGATGTGAAAATAAAGAAAAATCAATTGTATCAATGAAAATCACAGAATACTTGAGAAAGCAAACGGAAATCATTGAAAATTTGATGGAAACTAATTAAAATCGATAAAAATCAATGGATATTGATGAGAAACTGTGGCAAAATCGATGAATATTGGAGAAAATTGATGTGAAAATAAAGAAAAATCAATTGTATCAATGAAAATCACAGAATACTTGAGAAAGCAAACGGAAATCATTGAAAATTTGATGGAAACTAATTAAAATCGATAAAAATCAATGGATATTGATGAGAAACTGTGGCAAAATCGATGAATATTGGAGAAAATTGATGTGAAAATAAAGAAAAATCAATTGTATCAATGAAAATCACAGAATACTTGAGAAAGCAAACGGAAATCATTGAAAATTTGGTGAAAACTAATTAAAATCGATAAAAATCAATGGATATTGATGAGAAACTGTGGCAAAATCGATGAATATTGGAGAAAATTGATGTGAAAATAAAGAAAAATCAATTGTATCAATGAAAATCACAGAATACTTGAGAAAGCAAACGGAAATCATTGAAAATTTGGTGAAAACTAATTAAAATCGATAAAAATCAATGGATATTGATGAGAAACTGTGGCAAAATCGATGAATATTGGAGAAAATTGATGTGAAAATAAAGAAAAATCAATTGTATCAATGAAAATCACAGAATACTTGAGAAAGCAAACGGAAATCATTGAAAATTTGATGGAAACTAATTAAAATCGATAAAAATCAATGGATATTGATGAGAAACTGTGGCAAAATCGATGAATATTGGAGAAAATTGATGTGGAAATAAAGAAAAATCAATTGTATCAATGAAAATCACAGAATACTTGAGAAAGCAAACGAAAATTATTGAAAATTTGGTGGAAACTAATTGAAATCGATAAAAATCAATGGATATTGATGAGAAACTGTGGCAAAATCGATGAATATTGGAGAAAATTGATGTGAAAATAAAGAAAAATCAATTGTATCAATGAAAATCACAGAATACTTGAGAAAGCAAACGGAAATCATTGAAAATTTGATGGAAACTAATTAAAATCGATAAAAATCAATGGATATTGATGAGAAACTGTGGCAAAATCGATGAATATTGGAGAAAATTGATGTGAAAATAAAGAAAAATCAATTGTATCAATGAAAATCACAGAAAACTTGAGAAAGCAAACGGAAATCTTTGAAAATTTGATGGAAACTAATTAAAATCGATAAAAATCAATGGATATTGATGAGAAACTGTGGCAAAATCGATGAATATTAGAGAAAATTGATGTGAAAATAAAGAAAAATCAATTGTATCAATGAAAATCACAGAATACTTGAGAAAGCAAACGGAAATCATTGAAAATTTGATGGAAACTAATTAAAATCGATAAAAATCAATGGATATTGATGGAAATTATTGAGAAAATTTATGAGAAAATGAAGAAAAATCAATGATTAGCAATGAAAATCATAGAAATCTTAAGAAAGCTAACCTAACCAATGAAATTTTAGTAAAAACTAATGAGAATCGATAAAACATAATGAATATTGATGGACATGCAAGAGAAACTGAAAATCATGAATATCGAAGAAAATTGATGAGAAAATAAACAAAAATTAATTGGATAACAGTAAACTTGATGAAGCAAACAAAAATCATTGAAAATCAATAAAAAACAATGGATATTGATGGAAATTATTAAAGAACTGTGTCAAAATTAATGAAAATTAGAGAAAATTGATGAGGAAATAAAAAAATCAATGATTAGCAATGAAAACCGTAGAAATCGTAATAAAGCAAACGAAAACAAATGTAATTTTAGTAAAAACTAATGATATTCGATAAAAATCAATGGATACTGATGAAAATTAATGAGAAACTTAAGCAAAATCAATGGATATTTGGTAAAATTGACGAGAAAATTGATGGTTAGTAATGTAAACCGCAGGAAACTCAACAAAACAAAACAAAAACCAATTAAAATTCAGTGAAACTGATGAAAATCGATAAATATCAAAGGCTTTTGATGAAAACTGATGAGAAACTGGAGATATTGAGAAAAATTGATAAGGAAGCGGGGAAAATCAATGGATATTGGAAACGACTGCTCAGAAACTGAAAAAAAATTAATGAAAAGCGATGAATATCCAACTTCTAATCTTCTGACCCAAACATTTCAAGGATTAAATAGTTAAAAGTCTCGTACTACTTTTTTAATCGCTTTTCTATAAACATAAATAAATGGAGGCTTTTCCTAAAGGGTAAATATCCATTTTCAAATCATTCATACTATTTTAGTATATCAACCATTAGGGTAATCACGATTTGAAACGATGAATAGATAGTTGGATGGTTTTGATCATCACAACTACCTAAAATTCCTTATAATAACGTTAGAGCTGAAATGCTGAATCAGTAAATAATTAACGAGGTATATGGATCAATTACCTCAAAGCCGGAGAGCTTCGGAAATAGAATCAGGGGCGGTGTCGGAGACTATGACGATATAGCGACAATATTTCTAATTATAAAAGGTTTATAACTAAGTGAATTAGTTTATATGAACGTGTCTAACACGAGCATGTTTCGAAAGCGTTTTCTTTTAATGAGGATGGATTTGGAAATGTTCCAAGCAAGATTTTTATACCAAATTGAAAATATGAAGTGTCTACCAATAAATCCAACATCGAACAGTTTTTTGAGCCGGTTGTTTTGGTAAAAAACATCTCTAAATACCAATTTGAGCAGACGATTTGGACAAAGATCTCTGATGATCAAATTCAATGGAGTTTCTTCGCGATTCTTGGATTTGTCAACACATTTGATCAACCACTATGACGCTCATCTTGGTAGCTCTATTTCCGAAACTTTTCCTTCGTAAATGAGAAAGAAGAATCACCCAGAGCAGAATCGAGTTCAACTGATGATGAACTGAAGTATTTAAAAAAAATTGTAACATATCAAAACGACGATGAAGACGATGGCTGCCAAACAAATAATAAGCAACGTGACATCTTCAAACTTGAAACAAATACTTCAAAGATCTTTCTAAATTAGATTTTCGCTATATATAGAACAGGATGAATAGTTATGAGGCCAACAAAGTAGAAAGCTAGTAAAGAATTTAGAATGTAGAATCAAAATAAAAGATTTTTTTGATGGTATCTCTTGATGGATTAGAAATACAAAATAAAAAGGAAAAATTAATGAGAATCTTAAAACAGACGATACCTAAAGTACATTTAGAAGCATTGAGAAAAAGATTTAGAGCAAATATTCGAAAATAGAATAAACAAGGAATCCAGAGGAAGACATGGAAGTGCAACTTTTAAACAAAACATTTTTATTTGAAATGAAATTAAAAGGGGGTGAATTTATGATGGAAACCCCGATACTAATCAAATCATTTACACCGTTTGGCATTTAAACTGATTTCACTAATAGAATCAAGGAAACTCTAATTGTTGTAGCAGATTTTCAGATGAATTAACTTGACAAGAATTATTTTGTGGTAGATTTAACTTCGGAATCGAAACTAGGAAGTTTTGGTAGTTTGTAACAGACATGCGTTCAACTTGTCAAAGTTACCGCTATATATTTTGATCAAAAGATTTAACGAAAACTTAATATTAACTGGTATCGAATAAATTTGATCCGAGGTTATTCTAGTACAATACATTTTGTTGAATACTGTTTCTTTGAAGGTTGTAAATGAGTGGAATATAAGAAAAAATACGCTATCATACTTTTTCACTGCCAAAAACGTAGAAGATTTATCTCTTCAACAAAATTTAACAACTTGTAGTATCGCCATCAAATCATGAAACAGTTTAAATTCATTGGATAAGCTGGATATTCATGAACAAAAGATTTATATCGGGCGATGAAATATCTTGGTGGAAGCTTGATTAAGTGATATAAAAAATTACAAAACACGGATTGATTCCACGAAAAATTATGGTGTACGTATAGTGGAAGGTATTGGACAATAAAATCGATCTAATGGGTCTCATCGGGACGTGCCACAGATGTATGATTCGTCAAGAACCGACTTATGACTTATTATGAACTTACCTTACCAAAATAACACATTACATCATTTTTTCGGAAGCAAACAGGATGAAATACCTTCAGACTTTTCCAGACATCCACAACAATTTATGTTTAAACTATTTTTGTGATAAAACTAAGCTAAAACCCCCACTGTATACCAGGGATATTTGGAACTAAAGATTGTAGCGCCATCTGAGCCTGACTTTTGAATAAATTCATCGTTGAAACTTGCGAGATTATGTGGTACACAAAACTATCTCAATTTCGCGATAATTAAACTTCTTTCGGAGTTTTTACTTTTCTTGGAGCCAATGTAAACATTCGTGAAAGACGTGCGAACAATGTTTCACTGTGTTTGAAGACATAATTCATGACGGATAATTCACTAACAAACACGTACATTGTTGGTTAACCAGAGGTTCTAGCGCCACCTTGAAGAAGCGTCTATCAAACATCAAAATTAACCGTGGGAAAACTTTTTTCATGTTACATAGAAATACTATATCAATATCTTTTCATTTAACATCTAATTAGCAAGTGATAGTTAGTTTCGGAGATATAGTTTGTGATTTCTACTCCGTTTGTGATAAAAAAGCGATCGAAGTATAAAAAATTTAAATGCACAAAGTTAATACGTCATGTTGACACTTATTAGAATAGTTTGCTTCATAGTCCAGCGCAGGTGGCGCTATAATCTCTAGATCCAAGCCATAGACAAAATATTAAAGATAGAGAAAGTGACATAACAAGTGAAATTGTACTATTGGTCGAGAAACACAAAGAGTATCGGTTTACCACTCTCTATCTCCTTCTACTCAAAATGGAGTAGAGAGAGACGTTCGGGCCCACTTGAACAAGATCAAAATTGATGATATTTCACAATTTTATTATAATAGTCTTTCTGGAGGTGCATGTTAACGCTCGATGCTGGCTTAGAACGCCAAACGAGGTCACACGGATCAATTTTGACTGGAGCGCCATCTTAAACTGATGCAGCGTCAATGCTGTTTAGGTTTTTAAAGCTAATATTCAACTCAATAATGTAACACATTGATTAATATTTGTTATTTAATACACACTTTATGTTTATGGGTTAACATACAGAGGTGGTGTATTTAGATGTTTTTAAGCTTTTTAAAATTAAACACTCTTATATTTGACACTGCATTAATTTAAGATGGCGCTTTAGCCACTCGCCAACATGTAAATACACTTAAACGTTCATGTGAGTGTTTTACTCCTTTAGAATTTAAACAAGGGTAAATGTCTATTGGTATACGAGGTCTAATCATAAACTGATGGTTAGACATAATGATATAGCATTGATTTAACCTTAAATTTAACATAAATGGTGAATTTAATTCTTACCTGTGACGGGAGCTTCTATATCTATCATGGTTTTTTCAGCACGGAGCAGAGCAGCTCCTTCATTGATGATCCGAAGCGCTGCGGCTTCATCAATGCGACCTTCTAATATGAAATGTTGTTTCAACGTATCCGGTCGCGGTTTCGCCGTCCGAGAATCGAATACTTCGGCTACTGTTAATTTATTACTCGGTGGAAACGGTACCGCTGGAAAAAATAAGAAAAATTTCGTCAGAATAAGGTTTTTCATCCCAAATTAACCGGGTTTGCCAAAATTTGCTAAAACAAGTTAAACGCAGTCATTTTTATAGGGATTCAAGTAGAACGTCATTCGAAATGCTTACAGAACTATGATTTTGCTTGATTCGGGGATCGTATCAAAGAAATTGCGGTCCATGAATACTTGTAAATGAAGTACCAAGTCTCAGCAAGCTCTACACAAAGTTTTAAGTTGCTGCTTTGATCAATTTTATTACAGTTGAGCTCAAAACAACTTGACTGAGTGAAGTTGTTTGGTCTAAAGAAGAATTAACACCAAATAAGTCGAAAACAGAATGGACGCTGTTTCCGATGACTTGTGTTCATAATTTACAACAATTCAAGTTGTTTCGCTGGGGATAGGAATCATTAGAAGATGACCCACGTGCGGGACTACTTTAAAAAACATTAAATTAGTAGAAGAAGTTATTCTTAATGAACTAAGGAAGTATTATTGTAAGGGATGATAAAAATATGGTCCTTTACTATGATCCGACATCCAAAACATACAATCAAAAACAATATTGAAGAATTATCGAAAAAAGGCGAGGCAAAATGAGCTGTGGTGTGTGTTTGTGACTTTACGGAGATTAAACCCACCATATACCCCTGATCTTGTCCTGTCCGACTATTTTTCGTTCGCAAAGCTGATGAACAACGAAGATGAAATTAAAAACGTGGTGTACGAACATTTCGATTCTAATGATTGTATTTTTATAGTGAAGCTTTAGACGTTTTGAGAAGTGTGTGGAAATAAATGGAAAATATATTGGAAAATAATCAGTTTTTCTATTTAGGATCTTTATTCTATGCCAAGTCTACGTAAGCACTACCTACACGTCTTTTTATGACAGATTACTAAGAAATCTTTTAGACCTATGCACCAACTGTCTTACGTTTGTAGACTTGGAGCTATTTCGAGCTATAACATAATGTAAACGTAAAGGATAAGAAGCATCCTGGTCGTAGAATACCAGAAAATGTTGAAAAAGTAAGGAAAACTGTGATCAAAAGTCCAGAATGTTTCGAGTTATACGTCAAACGAATCAATAATGGATTTGACGAAAAGAATGTCATTCCTATAAAATGCTCATTGTTCAACAACTGATTTAGCTTACTGGAAGTGATTTTGAGATGGAATCAAAACTGTTTTTCGAAAGCACAGTTAATGTTAATTCACCTAGATGCATACGTATGCTTGAAACCAGAAATAAGAAGATAACGGATCCCTTTGAAACGTGATTGGTTCCAACAGGACACCGAGTTTACCTTCTCGTCTCTGAAGACGAAATGCGTGTCGCAATTTCGATTTCTGTTATTATGAAAATATGATTTACAACTCCAATTTACATCACGAGCATAAATTATCATTAACGAGTCTATTAAACAGGTTTTTAATTAGATTTGATGGTGAATAAAGATGCCCGTACGAAGAGACGTATTAAAGGGCGCCGTTTGATCGAATTATGGTCAAATCATCCACACTTAGGTCAAATAATTTCAACGTGAACTTTATGCATCTATATTGTCGGCCGCATTCCATTAGTGTTTATCGGAGCTCTAAATTTCAAACTGGTGACAACTTCGGTAAGGTCAAAGGGAAAATGTAATTTGCATCTATTGAAGGATAGTTGGAAATATAGTACGTTCGCATATTCTTGTTGAATAATTTGAATGAAGCGTAGTTGTAGGAAATTTTTGTTCAATAAGCCAAAAATTATCATTCATCATTCAAAGTCATTAGAGATTATGTGATATTAAGTGTTTTGTAGACACATATTCCAGTTTTTCAGGTGTTAGTACCCAAATATATACACAATCCGCCATTATCGACCTTCAGGCGTCAGTCGGCGTTGTGCTACAGCCACGTAAACATGTCCGCCATTATTGATGCTCCCGCCAAGGGTGATTCGTTTTCTACAGCGATAGTGTTGCAGAAATCCATCGGAGAATGTTGTCGAAAGATGGTTGTAATGATGTGCATGATGAAGGGAGCCAAGGACGCGAATCTGTCGTTTCAGATGACCCGGTTCAACGAGTTGACAGAATGGTTAAAGGAAACCTCAGATTCACTATTACTGCTTTGTCTTGACTACGGAATTTCTAGATGTTTCAAGGTCTATTTGGTTGGTCTTTGAAGAGAGTATTAAAAAGCTTGTCCGCAGATAAGACAATTGGTGATTATGTCGACAGTAAATCTTTTGGTAATAAAATTATTGTTTTACATAAACTTGTCTTTTATTTATAGCCTATCGGAGGTTGAAAAAAAAACGACTCTAGTAGTTTTCTATACATTTTTTTTTATTTTTCTTCCTTCCCTTTTCAGATTAAAAAAAAATTAGAAAACGCGTGTCTAAATTTCAGATATAAAAGGGGGACCACTTTACTCTGAAAATAAAAAAAAAACAGTTTCACATTGTGCTAAATTTCTATTTAAAGAAAAAAGTTACCGAATGCGATTTCCTGGAAAACTACACATTTGATACGGAAACTAGAATGATTTTTGAATTTTTAGGAAACAAAAATAATATGATTTGATGAACAGAGTCAGCTCGACGATCTTTTTTCTCTGCTCTTAGCTGTCCAAGTTTCCAGTCAACTCTGGATCGTTTATATGTCGAAGTGATTTCTTCTGTATTGAGTCGAGCATCTTCAGGGTATGCTTCGGAGCTGAGTTCCAAATGAGCGAGTAATATTCCAAAAATGAACGAGTCTGGGTCTTGTAGAGGATTAGAAGCTATTGAGGAGTACATATTTTTTTTGGTTTAAAAGAGAGTTTCAAGTTTTTGTGGAGCTGAGCTTCAAGTTTTTGTGGAGCTGCCTTGACTGAATTTGCTACGTGACTATTCCAAGACATATTGCTGCCAACCTCAACACCCAACAAGCAAATTTGAGGTTATGGTGATATTTTATGACCAGACAGGACAAAATTTTTCGTCAAGCGGAGGTGTACATTGAAATTCTTCTTGGGACATTTATAAAATACAATTTTCAAAACTGATAAACATCAAATCAAATAAAAATTGAATGACATAATTTGTGACTAGTATAATAATGAACGTTTATTATTTTACTATTGAAGAAAAATACTTTTAACTTGTCACTTAAGCGCTCTATTGTCTGGTCTAATTACGTATATTTTCCTTTTTAATTAGTACAATGAAATTGAGAAAATTGGACTTGTTAAAATCAATAAATTTCGTCTTGACACGTTTACTACTTGTTGAAATTGTTAAACGTAAATACATTGCCCTAAATATTCAATTTTATTTACCCAATGAGAGTTTCACGTGACCTTTGGATCAATTTCAATTAACTAGCGAGATTTATTCGTCCTTGATAACGAAATTCCACCAGACCATAATATATTTACAAATTAACTTAGATGTTAGATGAAAACAAACAAAATATATGTTTATTTTCTCAATTATACGTTATACGCCTAAAATGGGCGAAATGTATTATAGAACTTGAACTTTTTCATATTTTTCATAACAGAACATCAATAATTGAATTTTGGAAGTTTTTTTTTAAACAAACATCTTGCTTGATATGAAACCACCAACTTATTGGTGGCGAAATAAACTAACAATTCCAATATTCCAGAATATTCACCAATATATATATAAAAGATGTAACATTTATACAGATCGTGATAAAAAAATGAAAATTTTCAAAGCAGCAATCACACGAGCTCGAACCAGTGCTACTATGAATCAAGCTTTCCAAGTTTGGTTAAAATCTATAACTCACTCCACCCCAAAAAGACGTGTTAACCACGGTTGGTTTCTCCATCAATTTCATTGATCCCAAGGCAAATCTCTTGGTTACCATATTCCAGTCTAGCTTTTATTATGTCCCATGAGTCTTCAAGCTCCTTCCACTATATCTTCCCCACATATTTCTTCTAATATTTTTTTATTTTATCCCCTCCTTAACTTATGATCTCCAATTCTTATAATTCTTTCGTTTTTTCTTTTTCTTCTTCCATTTTTATCATAGTTTGCAATTCTTTAATTCTTACATCCATATAAACATTATAATTCTATATATTTTGGATTTATGTTTCTAAATGTTCTCGATTTTAGGTCTTTTCTGTTTAAAAATTAGAGTTTTTTTAATAATTTTTCAAAGTTAGATAAAAATTAACGTTTCGACTTTACTTTAAGTCTCTATCAAAATATGATATTGACAATTTATGAAAATGACAATTTATATTGATCAATAGATCACCTACATCACGAATATCAAAATAAGAAAAAAATCAAACTAGAAAAAACTTTGTTTTAATTAGAAAATTTAATTTTTATTTAGTCCTTACATCTCAAATATATAGCAGTAATCCAATAAATTATTTGCAGTTTCTTTACAATTTACAAAATAGAGCTACAAATTTTATTCAAGTTATTTAGGTCTTTTTTATCATTTATAACTTTTTCGTTATGAATGTGAACCATTTCTAAAAATTCTCTTTTTCGTGTATTAGATTCCGTTTCAAAAATTTCTCAATTGAAATTACGATTTTTTGATATTTCATGGTTCGTTTTTTTTTATAGTATTGATGACCTCTTAGTCTATATTCTAAATATTGAGATGTCTGTCCTATGTAGACAATATCACAATTAATATAAGGCACTTTGGCACTTTTTGGTGTTTTAGATTTTAATTTAGTTATGAATGTGAACCATTTCTAAAAATTCTCTTTTTCGTGTATTAGATTCCGTTTCAAAAATTTTTCAATTCAAATTACGATTTTTTGATATTTCATGGTTCGTTTTTTATTTATAGTATTGATGACCTCTTAGTCTATATTCTAAATATTGAGATGTCTGCCCTATGTAGACAATATCACAATTAATATAAGGCACTTTGGCACTTTTTGGTGTTTTAGATTTTAATTTAGTTATGAATGTGAACCATTTCTAAAAATTCTCTTTTTCGTGTATTAGATTCCGTTTCAAAAATTTTTCAATTCAAATTACGATTTTTTGATATTTCATGGTTCGTTTTTTTTTATAGTATTGATGACCTCTTAGTCTATATTCTAAATATTGAGATGTCTGCCCTATGTAGACAATATCACAATTAATATAAGGCACTTTGGCACTTTTTGGTGTTTTAGATTTTAATTTAGTGAAATATTTTCAGGAAAGTACTTGTATGGCAAGGAAAAATATTTTATGTTTTGATGTTTCGTTTCTGTTTTGTTTTTTTTTTTTGGTTTCATTGAACAACTAGACCAGGCAAGTCAAAAAATTTGAAAGTTAATTTGGAGAACATAAATTACTACAGGATCGTGTAAACATAAATGATTTGTCATTAACGTATAATATATAATCAGGAAATTTCGATTACAGATATACATTTCGAGTTTTCTATTCACCATATAAATTTTAACACGAATGAATCAGACTTTCTATTAGATTGAATACGCTTTCTACTTCCACCGCGACACTGCTTAAAATATGAAAATACAATGTTTGCTTTTCGACTCTATGTGACTTGAACATGAAAAAAAACATTCGAATCTTCAGTCAGTCGTAGAATAAACAACACTTTAGTGACAGCAAGTCCTACATTTCATGTGAGACACAATTTGATATCCTTTGAGATCCGCTGAATTATGCATGAGACTTGGAAAAACGAAATGGAGACTCGCCATCGATTTCTAAAATGGAAGTTTATTTGCATATTGTCACATTATTCGTACTTTGAAATTTTATCTTCCACGCAGATAAATATAAATTAAGTGAGTAAACTTTTACTTCTCCACACCGTAAGTATTCTAGATTGTCTCTTGAAGTTCTGGAAGGGCAAAAATAGGTTAACGCAGATACAGGACGATGAACGGATCCGGGTCTGTAGATACATACAAAGAAAAATCCTATGAAATGATTTAATGGAAGAGACCGAAGCAGTCTCTGCTGATAACCACGTTATTACACTGCTTTTTGAAACAAAATTTATAGTACCAAAGTACTGAATAAAATTTGAAGCTTTGTCGACGACATTTAGGTTATAATCGTCAACAATTTGCAGGCTAGAGCAGCTGTCTTTCCTCTCTTAATAATGAGGCATACAGAAATCGGACAACGCTCTCGAAAAATCGGCAAAAGAAGAATGAAATCTGCCCGGGGTATGTGTGTGTGCAGGTATCCATGCGGAAGGTCTTGTGGGGTTCTGGAAATGGACAACGATCTAACACTCCGTCATTTTTGTGTGCGGAAGTACCTTAATGTTCATTTTGTTCAGACGAGGATTCGTTGAGCGTCCCGCACTGCAATTGAGGAAAAACTGCGAACAGCTCGACATTCTTCGCCTCTTCTTCGAGAAACGTTGCCGTAAATGCATTGATGAAGATGGGTATCAATTTGAACACTTACAAAAACCCTTTTTAGAATCCCTTTTCACTCATTTTGACGCTGAATTTATTATAATAATTAATAGCTGGAACTTCTGCGAAGGACCCCAACTCGCTAGTACAGATCATGTCCTAGTTGAGTACCAAGCACTTACTCAAAGTTTGTCTAGTGATTTTAGAAGGTTAAAACCAAGGTATCTAATTATTAGAGTACATAGAACTTTAATAGCTTTATCTGTAGACTATAATAAACTATGAACTATAATACGAAGGTTTATACATATTCCTCTGAGTATGACGTTGCATGTTTTTATTTAAATGACTTTATGTTTAATCCTCAAAATTCTTTGAAGTATTTTCTACTGACAAAATGTAGTTGCTATTTATTTAAGCATTATTCAGGAAATTCTAGCTGGAGAACTTACTATTGCGAATGAATTTGAATAAGTAACTTCGAAGCCCGACGTGGCTCGAGTTGATTACGCCTTGTTCCTATATCAACAAAGTAAATTATTCAAGACAAACTTAATCCTATTACGAACTAAGACCTTTCAACTTCACATTTCTTAATGATAATATCAACTTTGTCTTTCCAGCTTTCCATTTAACCAACAGCTTCAGGATGAAACGGGTCAATACTAAACAAAACCGCCATCATATCAATGAGAAAATAATATTAATCACGCGGTTTATATTATTGTTTATATATTAATGATTTTATAATGAAAACACTGTTTACACCACCACTACACTAATTCTGATTCGCGTTTCGATAACCAAGTTATCGTCTTCAGAGACCGAAGGTAAACTGTTCATTCTCTGAGGATGATAACTTGGTTATCGAAACGCGCGTCAAACAGTGTAATTGTGGATTATATTAAATCTTCAGGAAGAGAAAATTGTAATAAAAGAGGCCCCAAAAAACACGTGGAATCATTTTTAGAGGAGGTATTCTAAAATGTTGGAATAAAATATCAAAATAATAAACTTGCATCATTTTTTTTTTAAAGTATTTTTCAATCCAAATATAAATCTCATTCGAATTATCCGAAGGCGTAAAATCAAAAGCGTGTATGAAACGGTCCTGGAACTACAATGCGGAAAGCGCGCATTGTAGGGCGCCGCATCCACCCTGCTGCCACTTCATCTCCCGCTCTTGTTATGCTTTCCCTAGACTCAGCATCCCTTACAAATAACACCGTCGCCGACGGCCATGCAGACACACATAACTCCACGTCGTTTGTAACAACGTTGCCAAAAGTTTCACGAACCCCTACAGGCATAAAAGATATGAAACATTCCGTATCCGTAGATGTATTTCAAAGAGAAATTGGAAGTAAATAAGTTAATTATTATATCAAACAATGAGTTTCGTTATGATAAATAAACACAATCGATTAAAATCGATTATTTTCATAACCTTGTTATTTAGTCCAAATCATACGATGTTGTCGTCGCTTGTCATTAAACATATAATTTGCCTAAAAGATATTTCATCGATCATAAAAGTGGCAACATTGCTTACAAAATCAGCGCTAATGGAATCATTATTGGAAACTAACAAAAATACAAACAACGAGGCAAGAGAAATACCGAATAGTTTTATTTTAAAAATATAGGGGCACACCAAGCGTGAAATTTTCAAAAAATCGATTTTTTTTTCATATTTCCATACTTTTAAAAACAGCAGCATTTTCCGAAGTTGTTGGAGTGATTACTCGGAGACCAATGATCCGATCGCTATCAAATTTTTTTTGCATCTTCTCTATATAGTTCTTCATACGATGACCCTGCAGTTTTTTTGATCTGATCACAAATCGAATTTTGGCAAGCCAAAAACGACCAAAATTTTGGGTAAAATTTAATATTTTTTTTTTCAACATGCCGCCTTTTTGTCAATTTTTGATTTTTTTGTTCGCCCGTGGGTCATCGTACAGACAATATTATTTAGTTTAACGAGAATTATTTTCGTTAGGTTCTATCAACGGAGAAGGCTGCAATCACTCCAGCAGTGTAGGACCTTATTCTAAAAACTTATATACGTAAAAATTAATTTCCCTTTAATCTTTATATAACTTGGGATATCGTAGAATAAAAATTTTACTTGGGATACGAGTTTCAATCATAATTTCAAAGTTTTCGAATTTTCACAAGCTTTCTCAAGACTCTTGAAAGTTTTTAATGGCAAGAAAAGTAGTCAATGAATATCAAGAACACATTTTGAAGTTTATTATAATTGAAGTGGTTGGAATTTATTTTATTTCAGTAAAACTTCACGAAAATTTATCGAAAATAAGTTGAAGGAAACACACATCAATTTATGGTGACGAAAAAGTTTAAAATTCCGTCCAAATTTGGCGCAAAAGAAAGACCCGGTACACATATTAAATCCGTTATCTTCTAATGAGTCTAGAAATACTTAAACCACATGTTACTTCCTGTCACATTCAAATATATTTAGTCTGATATAATCATCTGTTACCACAGTTGCCACAATGTAGAGAAATTCCTGGTTTAATATTAACGCAATTTCGAATTTCGATTACGTGAATGTCAACAAACCGTCTCACCGCAATTATGGACATTAAATTAACATTTAATCGGGTATTTAACTGTCGCGTACACTCATGTGTATATTAGATGATATCAGGTATAACATTTGGCAAATAATAGGAAAAAAAACTAAAATTGGTGTATCAAATCTGATATCAACTGTGTTATATATAAATCAGTCGAGAAATCACACTTTCATTTTAGGTACAAAGATCTTTCCAACCATCGTTCGTTGTATAATCGATTTATCAAGTAGTGAAAGATAAGAAGGCAACCAAAATTTTTTTGAAAGACTATTTCGGTATAGATATATCAGTCATAACTTGTAATATATAAAAATTATATGAAAAAGAATATCCATCTCTTATTTATTTAAATTAGATATAAGTAACGCAGACGTACATTCATTAGACAATATCGGACATAAACAGCACCAAATACGAACAAGGCATCACAATCATTCACACTGAATCGAAATCTACATGCTTGGTTGTTGAAAGCAAAAAATAAGATTCAAATTATCAAGTTTTGTTTCTCCTAAATAATTTCAGTGTGGATGAACCATCAATTCGATGTTTTGACTATCCGAAAACGTTTTTGTTTGAACTGATGTTGTAGAGCTCGCATTGTCGGGGTGGAGAACGATTCGTCTTCTGCGATTAGCTTCCCTGATTTTTTCGAACACTTCTGGCAAACAAACGCCGATGTACCATTCATAATTGAGCGTTCTAAGTGGCTCTAAAGGAAAGTTAGCGACATAGAACCATGGTTCGTTGCCTGTCACGATCTTGTAAACGTCTTTGGAAGCATCGCGATTGAATTTGACACATGACGTTCTTGCACTGTCAGTTCTCAGTAAAAATGTCAAACTTCAATATGTCATTGTTAGATTTGACATATTCACATCATTGTTGCCATATATCAAAATTTAAGTAGCAACCCTCGTAGAGAACGTGTGAAAAGTTTATTGAAGTACAGGCAATAAGGAATATAGTTGATGAATGATTCCAGATTGTCCACCCAAAATTCTATCGTTATAAATATTTGACGAGTTTTGGGAATGTAATGGAAATGTAACAATATGAAATTATGAGAAGTTGATCAAGTTATGGAACATTGATTTTGAGATTCACATGTTTAAACTAGACAGTGGATACAAATAGATTAAATTTTTGATTCAATATAAAAAAATCGATGATTTTTCATAGTAGATATTCAAAAGTATCAAAAACTTTAGGTAATTTTAGACTTTCGCAGTCCCCTTGTTTTTTGGGCTCTAAAAAATCGAAAAATCATCCGATTTCGATGAATTTTTTTTTAAATCTTCGACGGATTTACGAAAAAAATTACGGGAATAAAAAAATGAAAACTTATATAGGTTTCAGGGCTTAAAAGTTCATGAAAATGCACTCATTCACGTATAATTGTTGATAACTTTTTTCCAAGTAACCAAATGAAATTGTTATATTTTTTTTCATAATCTCCAATAAAAAACGAACAAATTAGTGAAAAAATGTTTTTACAATTAAAAATAATAAGAATTTCTCTTAAAATTGACCTTTTCTCACATATAATCATTTGTACCTTTTTTATTAAGTAATCATTAAAGTTATATGAACAAAAACATTCTTAAAATCACTTATTATAATCAAGTATACAATATTAAAAGTTAATTTTGGAAAATTGAAAATTCTCAACATTAAAAAATCCAAGTATCTTACTAAGGTTGACTTTTGAAGATAAAAAATGAATTAACAAACAATTTTTAATTTTTTTTTCCAAAATGTTCGTTTTTTTTGTGTAGATTAACAAAAAAAATATATGAACTGCGTTTGATGCAATGTAAAAAAGTTATAAACGATTATATTGGAAGAAGTGCATTTGTGATCATATTTAAAGACATAAAACTGTGTTAAATCTCCAGGTGAGATGATTCCCATATTTTTTTTCATAAATCCGCCGTAAAACCAAAGATTTAAAAAAAAAAATTCATCGAAATCGGATGATTTATCGTTTTTCTAGAGCCAAAAAACGAGGGGACCGCGAAAGTATAAAATTACCAAACTTTAAACTGTTTATTGAAAATTTTTGTTCATCACTGTAATATTTATTATACCTCTCACCTTATAAACTCTATATTTCAATAACCATTGTGAGAAATAAATACACACAGTTTAATACATTCAAATTTATTCTAACCAGCAACTTATTTGTATTGTAAACTGATAACCTAATGATCTAGTTCTTTTATCAACCATACAAATCAACTAACACTTATTTCCAATATTAATAAAAAAGTCATTTTATAATCCTAGTCTTATTCATAAATAAAAGTGTAGTCGTTATATCCTAGTATTATAGTATAGTAGTCATTAACTGGTCATTATATGAGCCCATTGTTTATTCAGACCGCTTCTAACCCTCGGATGCCGCCCGTGCACCAAATAAATTTGAAATATTTGGGCTGCACCTGTTGCAGCCTTGATTCAGAAACAAACTAAATCGAACTTCAATAACCTCTCTTATCTCAAAATTATTAAAGAAAACACATATTTGGCTAACAAGAAAAACAATTAGTTTTTATTGACAATAGATATTCAAACAACCTGTTCGATAAAAAAGGAAAAATGTTTTGTTTTTACTGTGCTAAATTTAAACTAATGAATAATTGTCACAAAAATGTTTATTTTTAGTCCTCATTGGCTATGGGAAATATCGGTATTATGTGATAAGGAATAGCTAATAGAAACTATAAAAAATCTAAAACGACAGATACTTTTATCTTTGTATAATTGTACTGATACGATCGGTTAAAAAGTAGTATAGATATTCTGGTGTATAATTCTGTAAACATTTAAATAGACGCAGCCAAATCAGGAATGTAGCACGGCATGGCAGTAGGCTGAAACTACGAACCGGGGAGTCGATTTATGTTGATAATTAAATAACTTCTAGGACTTGGAAGATTCTGATAAAATCACGGCACAATATAAACACTAAACACCTCAGAACTGTCACAATATTTTCTCGAAATCGATAGCCATGGCGCCTAGAAAATCAATCCTGCACATGAAATGCGCGTACAGAGAATAAATCCCAAATAAAATATAATCACATCACTGACCTTGTATCATACGTTGCGTGGTCGATTGCTTCTGGTTATTCGAAGACATTGCTTGACTTAATTTTATACACTTTAAACTATAAACATCGGTTTTTCGTCGCACAATTATACACTCACCGTTCACAAGCTATATTCTACTCAAGATGGAGCGACGAGCGCTCAACCCAGCCAGAGCTATCAGCTGTGCGCAACTTCTCTGCGTCGGATCATTGCTGCAGGAAGTTCATCAAACACAACTCAGGAATACGACTGTCAGTGATATCTCGCGGCGAATAGATAAAGAATCATCTTATTGCTCATAGTCAAGGTAACTAAGATTTTCGGAAGGTATCACGTTCTAAATCCGAGATATAGATGGTAGTGATGATATTTTTACGTACGCCATTATCCTATTGTATAAAACTATGAGAATGATATAATACCTCAACTTAGCTCGAAATAAATTGCACTATTTTGTTAATTTTTTTATTTTTAATAAAAATTGAAATACACACACAGTAAAGGGCGCAAAGGAATTCAATTATAACCTTATAAAATAGTATTTGAAGAAATCAAATAGGTAAAAATGATTATTCAGTAAGTAATCTATTCCTACTCAATAAAGTAATCAACTGCGTTTATAAGAATATAATAAATTAATTAAATTTAGTTATCAAGTTTGATATAATGATTTTCATCAATAACATTTATTGACGTCTACCAACTGGGAAAATTTATATCTAATTATTTGCGTGTAATTATTCATCGGGTCCACAATGTTTTTAAGAAGTTTTTGTCTCTTTGGCTGTCTTAGGCAAGTGAAAGAAGCTCCAATAATAAAATTACTTGAGATATAAAATAACACAAGAATGTAGAATTTTATCCAATCCGAATTTGATTACGCCGAAATTATTATTGAATTTACTTCTCAGGAAACAAAAGTTTTTTAAACACTTGATACTTAATCAAGAATGTGGCCCTAATACTTTTTTCGTATGTAGATAGCACTGGATCGTGCCAAAAGGCATATACAGGGTGCATTCATTAAATATAGGCTAAAAAAATAAAGCCATAAGGTATTATTGAAATAAAAGATATGATGATTTTTTGAAATAACATCATCTAAATAACGATTCTCTCGAAGACGGAGCTCCTTTAAACGCTAACGCAGATTTGTGAAAACTCTTGTCAATAAATTTGGAGGGATTGCTGCCATTTCCTGGCGGATATTTCCCTTTAGCTGACTGATATACTTCGGATTGTTCATGTAGACTTTATGTTTGAGGAAAAAAATCAAGAGGAGTCAAGTCAGGGCTACGTGGGGGCCCAGGGATGTCACCTCTTTTGAAATTGAGTCTTGCTGGAAACATCTGTCCCACAGCCGCCATAGAGTCATTTGATGTGTGACAGGTCACTCCGTCTTGTTGGAACCAAGTTCTCGTATTCACTAGTCTTGAACTCGCAATTTCTGGAGTCAAATATTCCTCTAAAATCGCAACAGAGCGGTCGGTGTTAACGGTGATGTTTCGTCCTCGTAAATCTTGAAAGAATAAAGGGCCAATAATTACTTTGCTTGAGATTTTTTTGTTGATTTTTCTGACCCTAACCTAACCTAACCTATAATGATGCCTCACTTATAAAAATTGTTTTGGAAAATCTTACTTATGTCTTTATTTAAAGGCAACTGGGTAGTGGGTAGGTATTTTAAGCTATTCTTGGTAATATTGCACTTAGATATAAACTTCCACTTAATGTTTTGATAATAAAATGAGTCAAAATTGAGGCTACCGTGCAAAATTATTGGTTTGTTGTATAATACTTACGACAAAAGACTTGATTCAGATAAGGCACTAACCAGCTTTATATAATGTGTATGAAAAATGAAATGGGCGTAGAAAATACCAAGGTTACTAGAATAATAGAAGGTTTGTGACATGCGCATGTCTTTGTAAACAAACGATCAGCTGCTAGAACGCCAGCTACGCCATTATGCTTACATTTTTGTTTTGTTTATATTTTTATGTCAAACAGAACCCCATTAACATTATGTTCGAGTTATGAGGATGTGTGTTATCTCTTGCTGATCTGGTTATACAAACGAAAATATTTCTAACTAACGAATTCACAGCTGTGAAGAACCGGTGACGTAACCTTGGCAAATACTGAATCAAGATGATGGAATCGAAGAAAACGTGAATATAAACTTCTGATTTAGCGTCAGGTATGTAGAAAATTATTTTTTTTTTCCAGATGATTACAAATCTTTCTTTGCTCATTAAATAATTGAGAACAATACAGACCCAATTCTAACAAAGAATACCGTGTTTGTCAACAGGATTATCGATGTACCAATCTATCAAATCAATCGAAAAAAATATAGATTAAGTTTAAATTAATAAGAAGCTTCAGTTGTCCAATAAAATGCTCTCAATTCGATCCCGCATATCTTATATCAGATAAAAATCGTACAGAAGCGTTTTGCGCGTAATTTCTCTTATTTGCTTTCTTTCTTGAGTGGCGTTCACATCGTAAAAGCATAAATTTTCGTGTTAAATATTATTTTTCAAAATTTCTTCTCAATTAACTGTTTGTTAGTGTGTGCGATGTTTGTGTGAAATGATGAACTTTTTGAATATTTTTGTTGGAAGGTTTTTCGGAATGAATATGAGTAAGTTTTTGTACTATTTTATTTTAATATCAATAAACTACGAAAATTTTATAATGTGGTTCTAAATAATAATAATATTTAAACGAATTGGCATTAAAATTTAAAATAAAAACTTGAGAATCAAACTTTTAAATGATTTTAGATCTATTCATTCCACGAAGAAAATGTGGATCTTTATTCACTAAATTTCAAATCAGAGAGGTACAAAACATAAAGAATCCGATTAATTTGGAACAATTGGGGGAAAGAGATTGATAAGGGCAGTAAAAACTAGAACAATATGATCTAATAGAACCCACCCTCTTGAGTACAAAGTAAAGTTATGGGTTAGCAGAATTCTGAGGGTATTTTTTTATACAAGAATTATGCCAGAGCTTAATTTTGGCTGGGTACTGGAAGAAGCTGTGACCATTTTGTTCCTGACCATGCAGAAAATTCAACATCGTATGTTAAAACTCGTTTTTCAGACTTACAACACCGCATAGTTGAAAAAAACCCAATAAATACACGTTTCCGAGAGGAAATTTCGACTTCTTTAAACAACATCTCTTTAAGAAGGTTTTCTGCAGTAGAACTGAAAATAATGAGGTCTAAAAACCAACAAATAAATCTGTACAAAGGCAAAATTTACTTACCCCACGGCGGTCATTTTCAAATGGGTATCAGCACATTTTGGATGTTCGTTGGGTCGCCACATAATACTATATATTCCGCTTCAAAAACCGCTGCACCTTCTTTGAGTGGTCTGCATCTGATTCCAATATATTACATGATGTTAAAAATGGTTATTTCAATTTTGGTCAACACAACTTGTTTTAACCACACAAACACGTTTAGAAAATAAGGAAAACTACAAAATTGAAGAAGGTGATGCCGATGTCCATTAAAAAATGACCGCCGAGGGCTAAACAATTCCCAAACAAAAGTCGTTGCGTCAGGTATCGGTGCGTCAGGACTCGAAGGATTATTATTCGATTGAGGAAGCTGTTCCTTAACACCATAAAACAAAAAAACAATACAAAACAATTCTCACTACCGCAAAAAAAATCAAGAAAAGATAACAGCATACGAGAAAATTACTTGTTTACCCCACGATCGCCATTTTGACGTGGATCAGATGTTTTCTTAGATTGTCTAATACATTTATTTACTTGACAGCTAGATATGGATAGATACAATGAAATTGAAAACCAACTAATAACAGAAAGCGAATAAATTTGCGCACAGAACTTTATGGCAAAATCATTTGCTTACCTCAAATGGTCATTTGTAAATGGGCATCAGTTCATTTTGACAGTTCGTTGGATTGCCACATAATACTATAAGTCCCGCTTCACCTTCTTTTAGTGGTCCGCGTTCCAATATATTCCATGATGTTAAAAAGGGCTACCACACAAATAACGAAAACTACAAAAAAATCGCTAAAAAAAAACTAAACAGCATCAAACACCCTTGAGGATTACATTGTTATTCATCGCTATAAAAACCAAATTCAGTGCCATCTAGTGACACGTGATTCCGCCAATTATCAATATTAAAAACTTATGTATGGCGGTATTAAAAATGATAAAGACAAAAACACAAACATAATAAATTGTGTGTGAAATTCGAAAACACATTTATATGATTTATGGAAGTAATCATCAAATTTATAACAAATTATTTATGTTTCTAATTTTAACTAGTTCAAGAAACCGTGTTTAGTATTTGGTATAATAAACAACAACAAACTGTCAAGATCAATCGATCAAATATAATAAATGAAATTAAAGTAAAACATTAGTTCCGGTAGTTAATTAGAAAATCTAAAATTTCATTTACTCTCAAAACAACTTGTCAGTTTGATGTATTGGTAGTTTATAAATAACATTCTTCGTTTACATTAGCTTTGTTGATGTTACCAGATAGTTGGTGTTGGAAAATGTCTCAATAAGAAGATTTTCTACTATTTATGACAACATTTTGGTTAAGCAGGTGATAAAGATTAAGCAGGTAGTTCCCTGTTTACTTTCACTATCAACAACTAAATATGTCAAAAATCGCTGTAGATTGAACCGTTTGACTCAATATTATTTATTACGAGTTCATATCGCATGAAAATGAGAGATACTAGTGGAATTATGCGCCTCAAAAAATTATTGGATTCGAGCAGTCAACAGTTATCTTGGAACACTTATCAAAGATAATGGCGATGAAGAAGAAAATATAGAAACAAGGTAAAGTCGGACAGGCAAACAAAAATAAAAGAGGAGGACAAACTAGGAAATAAAAAACCTGTATGATGAACAAGAAATTAGCAACATTATGGATGGCTGTGACACTTAGAAAGAAGGTCGGAATAAAGATCAAGAAATTAATCGATATAAACATGGCAGGAACACGAAAATTGTTGTTAATGTTCAATAGGATTTGTTTAATGAGATAAAACAGCTTTAAAATAAACAAAACAAAATTATATCATAGACGAAAACTTGTCAGTTGTTGTACATAACCGAAGAAATGAACAATCTAACGAAATGTCAATTGTCCATTCAAATATGGCCGCCGTGGGTTGAACAATTCCCAAAGGAATGTCAGGTATCGATCCGTCGATCGAATGATTATTGTTTAATTGAGGAAATTGTTCATCGGAACATTTTAAGGAAAAATGTTACTCAACGTAGTCGCTACAAAGATACTCGGTTTTAGCTATAATAGTTTCTCTTTAACAGATCTAGAAAGTGTTTGTGCAGTCTTCTTAACACCATACAACAAAAAAAAACAATACAAAACAATTCCTATTACCGTCAAAACCAAGAAAAGCTAACAACATATGAGAAAATTGCTTGTTTACCCCACGGTCGCCATTTTGACGTAGATCAGCTTAGATATGTGGTTTGTTCACAAAATGGCGAAATGGCCCTTTTGAGGAGTATTATCAATATTTATCTGATACTTAATCTGTTTGATTGAGTTCTAATAGATGTTTGAATTGAAAATTGTTTTTACATCAATTGGATGTGGAGGAATTAAATAAATATGAAAAAATTGTCGACTTCACATTCCGTGTAAAATAAAAAAACGTTTCATAATCTATTTGTTGACACAATTAATCTTATCGGTTTATTGGTTTAGATTACATGAATTATAGCAGATCATATGTTTATTTTGATAGTAACTGAATTATGTTTCTATATTATTTAAACATTTATCTTCATTTATTGCAATTATTTTCACAAGTAATGTCACAACTGTGGTTTTTAACTTGTGAGCTTGTTTGGCACTTTTGTCAACTTGCAACCAAACTTTTTTATCTGCTCCGTGATGACTTCCCCAATGTCAATAATGATGTAAATAGTATCTTTTTATAAACATTTAATTGCCTATTTGAACTAATAACTTGGACTACTTTTAAATTCGAAGAACCTCACGATCTTTCGTCCTTTTTATGATTCATTTTAATCTTCCATACCACTGTAAACAGTCTTCAACATTACCATAGACAAATTTTAACAATTTGTGAGCTTGTTTGACACTTTGACAACTTTGCTACAACAAACAACATCTGCAGAATCCATACTATTCAAACTTTCGCGCCTAAATTTAGCGTCACCGCCATTTTGTAATTAATATTTAATGACGCCATTTGGTGCTCTCAATAATTGAGGATTTTGAGTTTATTTCGAGTTGTTTAAATAATTTTAGTAGTTAGCAGACTCACTTTTGAAATTTTGGGAACTTAACTGGTTTTTTGTAATTTCTATTAGCAATTTTAGTTGGAGATAATGTCTATGTTTTGTTTTCGTGATAGATTTGTTACAGAAGACTAGAAAATCAATTGTCTACCTTAATTTATAGGTTAAGTTATTTAAAATTATGTTAAATAGATCAACTACTTTTTTGTTTTTTGTCCTAAGTAATAATTAAAAAGTTTTGACACTTTATTGTGAGTTTACAGTCTAAGGCTGTGTTTCCCAACGTGGGGCCCACGCCCCACAGGGGGACAATTCGAAAAAGGACTCGAAAAGAGTTTAACCTTTTTCCTCTTGACAATTTAAATGCAATTTGATTGCAAAAATTAAGCAAAATCTTAAACGATTTGGTAAATTGATATGATAAATTCGTTTGACGAGGTTGAGGCAGACGGCAGGCTCTGAGCGAACCTCGGAGACTGAGACTGAGCTTGGAACTTTATATAAAATTTCTGCGCGGCCAGCAAGCATCTAATTAAATTTAAAATATTGAATTATTATTGAAAAAAAAAAAACAAGAAAGTTGGGAAACACTCTAAGTCGACGATAATCCATATAATATTTTACTTAAATATTTGGGTCATTCTATAGCAATTACATATTTCATATAAATATACAGTTTGTCCACGTAAGTTGGCGGCATATGGGAAACTTTGTTATTATTAATTTTACGAAAAAAAGTTATTCTTTATAAAAGGTTCTGCATGGTCCAAAACCTAAAATTCAATCATCAGACGATAAATTTTTCCAGTCTTATACGAGGTTTTTTTAAAAAATGTGGTTTTTGCTCTAAAGTACCTTTCTTTTTGACAATATCGAAAATCGTTATAGAGAAAAGATCTTTAAAATTGAAAAAGCTTCTAAATATTGAAAATTGTTTCTTTACATTACATTTTCTCTGCGATTACGTTGGAATCTAAGTTTGCACATTAATGCATAATTAATTTAGGATGCACTGGTATAAACAATTTTGAATATTTGAAAGCTATTTTTAACTCTAAACATCTTTTCTTCATAACAATTTTCGATATTGTCATAAAGTACTTTACTCTAGAACAAAAATCACTTTTTTGACAAACCTCGTATACGACTGAAAAAATTCAACATCTGATGATTGAATTTTAGGTTTTGAACCATGCAGAACTTTTTATAAAGAATAACTTTTTTCGTAAGATTAATAATTAAAAAGTTTTCCATATGCCGCCAACTTACGTGGACACACTGTATAAAACTTTTATTTTCTTTCGTTTATACTCGTGAAATGACCATCAGAAATAAATTCCACAATATTGCTTCGAATTATTTTATTTGAGTAGACAATAATAAATAATCAGTGTTTAAAATAATAAAGAAATAAAAACTATTTTTATTTTTCATTTCAGATTTATTTATGACACTTGAAATAAACAATATGAATCTAGAAATATTAGCTTAATCCTCAACCTAAAATTGAAAATGATTGGCTTCTGCATTATTTTTATGTACTGTATAACCACGGTAAGTTTTATTATCAATATTTTTTTCTTATTTGATTAGATTTTGCCCTTGAGTTTTTAACCTAAAGCACGTGCCAACTCTCCCTAGAAGCGTCGTACAAGGGCCACTTTTTCTGTTTACCCCGGTGACAAGTTAGCAATCGCCACCCTACGAATTGCAATTATGTCTGTGGCCTTGAAGCTGAGTGGTATCGTCTATAATAATCGTCGGGGTGATCATTAAAAGTTGGCGATCTACGGCCCCTCTTACTATCTGACTCAAGTCTAAACATCAATTTTTTATCAATATTTAAAGAATTATTAGGAAAAAAAACTAATTTTAAAACAGAAGAATCAAAAATATTTACAAGCATTCATTTAATCTCTTCGGGTTACTTCTGGCAATAATAAATGAAATAATAATTAAATAGATAAGTTTTAATGATTGATTTGGAGAGATTAATATCTCATTTCATTATTTTTTTAGATCACTCCATATGATTATGATAGTCTCATAGGTAAGTTGTAATTTAGTATTTGAAGTAACGTATATTATTAAAAAATATTTCATAAAAGTTCTCAAACAATATTACTAAATATTACTAAAAGTTTCGACATATGGTAACACTGATGCGAATATGTCAAATCTGACATCGCCGTCACAAAATTTGACATTTGACAGAGGGAGTTGCCATACGAGTGGTATTTGATTTGTTCACAAATACTTGAGGTCGTCCAAAATTGGTTGTTGTATTGAAGAAACATTTGAATGTCAAAAAGATTTGTTCGTGTTGGATACCGCGCAAAATTTGACAATCACTCAAAAAAAATGTCCGTATCTATTTGTTCAAAGACAAACCAAATTAAACAAAAGTTGTTCGCGAACGAAGCGCTTCGAAGCGAGTGATCGCTTGTTTTTTCGAAATATGGCCGCTGTTCACTGTGTCCCATTTTGGTTGAAACTGCACTGTAAGATATAGACATGCGGTAAACAGAATTATTCCAACTACTTTTGTTCCTGAAATACAAAAATGTTCACTTTTGGAGGTGTTTTTAAGATTGGGCACAAACTAGGTTTTTTTAAATAGAACTCCCTGTATATTTAAGCGTAAAGTTGTTACAATTTTTTTCTGAATACATTGATGTTTTACAACCTAATCTTCAATAGGTTTCAGCTTCAAAAACAGAGTCAATACAAATCAATAATGATGGCTAACGGTAAAAACAGAAAATTTCAAAATTTTATCCAAAATTAATGAAGATCCGGATTCTGCAAAAAAGGTAATATGGTCTGAGGTAAAAGCAAAAGCAAAAAAACCAAAATATTACTTTTGAACGACAAAAACAAGGCCGATTTGGTGGTTTTAGTGTTTCATGTCTTATAATGGGGACTAAAATTGTATATACAATTTTTGAGAGTGGCCTAACTGCCCAACGATACCTAAATACATTACAAAATAATATGCCAGAGTTGCTGGAGGACTTACCTTTGACACAGCGACATCAGATATATTTCCAGCAAGATGGAACCTCTGCTCATAATTCAAGGGTGAGAATATTTGAGTGCTTATTTTAGTAGACGCTGGACTGGCACATACGGGCCTATCAGATGGCCCCCAAGGTCACCGGACTTAAGTATTATAGACTTCTTGGTATGGTCATATTTAGAAAATAAGATTTATGCAAATAGGCATAATAATATGGATGAACCTCAAGCCTCAGCCGAAGAAGCATTCGCCGTGAGTTGAGCTGAGATACAGTGCAGTCTAAAACCAAAATGGGACACGGTGTACAAGATAACAAAAATCGATTTTTTCACAAAAAGGTACTCTTTGTTTAGAAGATACGTAGATTTTCAGATCATTACACATGTCAAGGAAACCGTTCGCTATAAAGAGACATTCCGAAGAAAATTATCATAAATTGTAATTATCTATTGAAAAAACAATCGAACATTTCTAATTTAACTGCATACTGTCGAACATCGTGTTATTTACATAAAGAAAAAATTGAAATGTAAAAAAAATTTTTTGGTTAGCAAATAAAAATTTCTACACACACCGAATGTTTTACTTTAAGTCTCGGAACACCCTGTATATATATGAACATCTACAACAAGTATAGTTAAGAGTCTTTATAGTTCATTTTTCATTATTACCAACTATATTCTGATTGTACTCCACCAAGTTATAAATATTTAACTTGTTCACTGACATATTTTCATTTCAGAGACGGAAATTCTCACAAATCTATCAGTATCAGCGTTTCTTGATGAAAATCGTTATATTCGACTCAATATCAGCTGGAGCGACGTCCTTGGTAAGTTTAGTTATTTATTATTGCAACAAAAATCAGAAATGGCAATGGAAAATTGTTTTCAAAGCATAATATCCTAAACATGGGATTATACGAAAAACTCTTGTTGTTTATATAAATTCCGTTTCAGATTCCGTAGATCAAATTTCAATAAGGTTTGTAGAAGATACTGAAGCTGATAACACTGTTTGTGGTGTGATTGATAGCCTTGATAGAATTTCAGTAGCAGAGGTAAAGTTCCCGTTTAATTTATTTATTTAAATTTATAGTGTTGTATCATTTCTGTTAGATCGAAATCAATTAATATTATTTTCAGAAAAATAATATCATTATACCATCGTTAACTTTGTCCAATCCTGCTGATGAATTACTAAATGGATGCGAATATAAAACCGTTGTTGAAACCCACGATCTGAATCCAAATTTTAAACAAATAATGATGTATCAAATACCAGGTGAGATGACAAAAAGATTTAGAATGATCCAAAAACGCCTTAAAACGATATAAAGGAATCCAAAGCGATATAGACTGATCCAAAGTAACCGATAATATCTTAAAATCGATTTATAATGATACAAAAGGATCTAAAATGTTTTTAAATCAATATAGAATAGTCCAAAAACGTCCTAAAACCATATAGATGAATCCGTAGCTATCTAGAATGATCCAAAGCGTTCTAGAAATGATATAGAGGAATCCAAGAGATCTAAAATTATCTTAACCGATCTAGAAAGTTCCTAGAGCAATCTAGAATGATTCAAAACCCTCTTAAAATCATATAGAGAAATCCAAACCGATCTAGAATGATTTAAAGTGATCTGAAATGATTCCAGATCAATCTAGAATGATTCCTATCGATTTAGGTTGCTTCTAAATCAATCTAGAATGATCCAAAATAGTCCTAAAATGATATAAGGGAATACGAAACGATTTAAAATGATCCAAAGCGATCTGAAATGTTCCTACAGCAATTTAGAACGATTCAAAGGGTCCTAACATGATATAAAGGAATACGAAGCTATCTAGAATTATCTAAAGTGATCTAGAATGTCTCGATGGATCTAGGATGGTTCTAAATCAATCGAGAATGATCCAAAAGCGTTCTAAAACGATATAAAGGAATCCAAAGCGATGTAGACTGATCCAAAGTAACCGATAATATCTTAAAATCGATTTATAATGATACAAAAGGATCTAAAATGTTTTTAAATCAATATAGAATAGTCCAAAAACGTCCTAAAACCATATAGATGAATCCGTAGCTATCTAGAATGATCCAAAGCGATCTAGAAATGATATAGAGGAATCCAAGAAATCTAAAATTATCTAAACCGATCTAGAAAGTTCCTAGATCAAATTAGAATGATTCCGATCGATTTAGAATGATCCAAAAGCGATCTAGAAAAATCAATAGTGATTTAGAATGATCCAGTGATGTAGAATGTTTCTAGATCAATCTAGAATTGTCTCGATAATAAAAAAAACGATAAAGAGCAATACAAAAGTATCTAGAATAATCTAAAGGAATCTGAAGTGTTCCTAGAGCAATCTAGAATGATTCCTACCGATCTAGAATGGTTCTAAATCAATCTAGAATGATCCAAAACCCTCTGAAAACGATATAGAGGAATCCAAACCAATCTAGAATGATCTAAAATGATTCTAGATCAATCTAGAATGATTCCTATCGATTTAGGTTGCTTCTAAATCAATCTAGAATGATCCAAAATAATCATAAAATGATATAAAGGAATACGAAACGATTTAGAACGATCCAAAGGGTCCTAAAATGATATAAAGGAATCCGAAGCTATCTAGAATTATCTAAAGTGATCTAGAATGTCTCGATGGATCTAGGATGGTTCTAAATCAATCGAGAATGATCCAAAAGCGTTCTAAAACGATATAAAGGAATCCAAAGCGATGTAGACTGATCCAAAGTAGCCGATAATATCTTAAAATCGATTTATAATGATACAAAAGGATCTAAAATGTTTTTAAATCAATATAGAATAGTCCAAAAACGTCCTAAAACCATATAGATGAATCCGTAGCTATCTAGAATGATCCAAAGCGATCTAGAAATGATATAGAGGAATCCAAGAGATCTAAAATTATCTAAACCGATCTAGAAAGTTCCTAGATCAAGTTAGAGTGATTTCGATCGATTTAGAATGAGCCAAAAGCGATCTAGAAAAATCAATAGTGATTTAGAATGATCCAGTGATGTAGAATGTTTCTAGATCAATCTAGAATTATCTCGATAATAAAAAAAAAACGATAAAGAGCAATACAAAAGTATTTAGAATAATCTAAAGGAATCTGAAGTGTTCCTAGAGCAATCTAGAATGATTCCTACTGATCTAGGATGATCCAAAACCCTCTTAAAACGATATAGAGAAATCCAAACCGATCTAGAATGATTTAAAGTGATCTGAAATGATTCTAGATCAATCTAGAATGATTCCTATCGATTTAGGTTGCTTCTAAATCAATCTAGAATGATCCAAAAGAGTCCTAAAATGATATAAAGGAATCCTAAGCTATCTAGAATTATATAAAGTAATTTAGAATGTTTTGATGGATATAGGATGGTTCTAAATCAATCGAAAATGAGCTAAAAACGTCCTAAAACGATAAAGAGCAATATAAAAGTATCTAGAATAATCTAAAGGAATCTGAAATGTTCCTAGAGCAATCTATAATTATTCCTATCGATCTAGAATGGTTCTAAATCAATCTAGGATGATCCAAAACCCTCTTAAAACGATATAGAGAAATCTAAACCGATCTAGAATGATTTAAAGTGATCTGAAATGATTCTAGATCAATCTAGAATGATTCCTATCGATTTAGGTTGCTTCTAAATCAATCTAGAATGATCCAAAAGAGTCCTAAAATGATATAAAGGAATCCGAAGCTATCTAGAATTATCTAAAGTGATCTAGAATGTCTCGATGGATCTAGGATGGTTCTAAATCAATCGAGAATGATCTAAAGGATAAAGAGCAATACAAAAGTATCTATAATTATCTAAAGCAATCTGAAATGTTCCTAGAGCAATCTAGAATGATTCCTATCGATCTAGAATGGTTCTAAATCAATTTAGAATGATTCAAAACCATCTTAAAACGATATCGAGGAATCCAAACCGATCTAATGATCTAAAGTGATATGAAATGATTCTAGATCAATCTAGAATGATTCCGATCGATCTAGGTTGGTTTTAATCGACCTAGAATGATCCAAAAGAGTCCTAAAATGATATAAAGAAATCCTAAGCAATTTATAATGATCCAAAGCGATTTAAAATGTTCCTAGGGCAATGTAGAATCCGAAGTTATCTATAATTATTCATAGTAATCTGGAATGTTTCTAAATCAAGCTAGTATTATCCAGATCGATCTAATATGGTTCTAAATCAATTTCTGATTATCCGAAAGCGTTCTAAAACGATATAGAGGAATCCAAAGCGATCTAGAATAATCCAAAGTGTTCAAAACCGTCTATATTGATTAGAAATTGATTAGAAAGTGCTCTAAACGATATATAATATTTCTGAAATAACCTAGGATGATTTGAAACGATCAAAAACCATTTAAATTGATTCAGAAGGGCTGTAAAATGATTGAGATGGATCCATAGTGATATAGAATATTTCTTAAACAATCTAGATTTATCCAAAGCGATAAAAAAAACCATATTGATTGATCCCAAAGCAATCTAAAACAAAAGAGAAGCTTAGTCTTCTCTACAAGTTTTGTGGTGCTCCTCCAATATTTCCAGATTTTTTCGGAGTGATCAAGCTTCTCAGAAATTATTTAAAAGTATATGAAATAGCGTATAATTTCTAATATTTTAGAATGTGTTCATGACAAATGTCGATGTAAAGAAAAATCTCCATATCAGCTTAGCAGTATCATTCCACTACACGATGATAATTATCTTCTCAAATGGAATGAACTTTCTCATGAGAACCTTACACTTATTAGTATATATTGGTAAGTGATAATTATCATTATAATCAGATGTTTGTTATTAGCAAAGCCAACAAATTATGTGAACAACATTTTGACAAATGACAGTAAAAATGTCATATACGCACAATCAAGTCTGAGAAAAAGAAGAAGAAGAAATATAATTGGGTATTTCAGAACATAACCTCAAAAAATCATTGTATTGTTTCCTAATTTTTTTTAAAGAGATTTTAACGCGTTTTTTTGTGTGTTTTAAATTTGCTTTTGTACGGAAAACATAGTTTAAGACGATATTTCGAAGCAGAGTGCTCGTATGTTACATTAGGATACAAAAATAAGCACAACAATAGACAATTTGAATTCCAATAATATCTTCTTTTACCATAAGGATGCCCATTAAAAATCGTTTGTTTATGGTACAAGGGGCAAAATCAACTGATTTATTCCACTTTTTACTTCTCAGACTATTTATATATTTTTCGTGATGGTCTATTTTGATTTTAGGTCTCTTTTCAATGAAAATTAGTTTAAAATAAACTATAAAATTCGACTTTTTGACCTACTTCTTTATCAAAATATTTTATACTGATTTTCATAGAAAAGAGCCCTAAAATTAAGACAAGTCAACTGATTTCGACATAAACTTGATATAATGTCGAAATGGTTTTTGGTTCGGAACTTCACTCCAGATGTAAGGTCTTTGATTTGGCAGGAAATTGGCAGACATCTCAGAAGAAACTCGGGTTTATTGAAACAAAGGGAGGTTTAGACGTAAACTTTCATATATTGTGTTTTGTTATTGTCTGGTGTTAATTTTAAGTATCTGACTGTGGTTTGGTTTTAGTACAAGGAATAATAATAGTCTTGGAAATTCTTCTACTACTACTTTCATCAAAGTACAGGAAACTAATGTGTTTAAAGATGGCACAGAAATATTGTTACCAGATATCAAAGAAGATGTTACCTATAGGATCACTGCAAATTTTCATCATGACGGTTGTGCTTACAGAAGCTCGATTACGTTTGAAGGTATTAAAAATATGTGTGAATTGTTTTTTTTTTTATGGAACAATTATCAGATTTTATTTTATAGTGCCAAAAACAAGAACTACATTGACGACAATAGTAGGATTGATTTTGTTATTAGTTGTTTTATTAGTTCTTTTATTTGCTGTACTTATAAAATCCAATAAATATAAACGTATCTTCGAAAAGTACACGAAATGCTGGAAACAAGACGAAGTAGGGGATATTTATGCTATAAAACCCTTATCTTGTAGGTTAGTTTCACAATATGTTCACTAATCTTGCCCCAAATTCTAAATCCAAATTGAATATTTTCAGTTTTAGAAAAGAAGAAATTAATAGTCAATATACACCTTTAGAATTTGTTTTGGTAAGTCTTTTTTATGAAACATTTTTCTAAAATCAATCTTATATATTTTGTTTCTTTAGAATTCTTATAATTACGACAAATATGAATTTCCAAAGAATAAAATTATTCTCAAACAAGAAATTGGTAAAGGAGCCTTTGGGACTGTATATTATGGAGAAGCTTTCGAATTAAATAATAATCCAGGATATACAAAAGTAGCTATCAAACAACTGAGAGGTGAAACTCACTTTATAAAATATTTAGTTCATATTTCAAGTATAATATATACGAGGAAGGTCCCAGAAGTACTTGGCCCAACAAACAAAACACAAAACACTATCTTCTTGCTCAAATGAGGCCGTTTTTCCTTATTTTGTTCGCTCAAACGTTGCAATAAGTTCGCTTAATACTCGCCGTTGATAATTTTTCCTTTTTCAACATAGTCAATGAAAAAACAGACGCCATGACCTTCTTGCAGATGCGATCCTGGTCTTTGCATGTCGTACGACCTCGTTTAAACTCTGTGACTCAATATTTTACTGTTGATAACGAAGGAGCATTTTTTTTTGGGCTAAGGTATTTTTCAAGCAACTACCGCCATCTCTAGATCAGGCCTGGTACTTCTGGAACCATCTTTGTGTATAAATTTCTAACCCAACGTAAACTTGGTTGTTGTATACGTTCCTCGATCAAATTTTAATCCGGATTTTATATGAATTGCGTCCCGAAAACCTGTGGTACCAAATACTTCTTTAAACTAATTATACTTCTAAGGATTATCGATATCGAAATACTGAATTCTGGTTAACCATTTTCTTACCTGGAGCTTAAGCAAAATAAAATTATCATTTTATTAATCATAACATCTCCCCACATGTTGCGATAACTACCATGGATGGACATACGTTTGAAGTGATTGATAGAAATTTTAGGACCACAAATATTTTTGCGAATCTCATTTCAGCCTTCCACTGTAGTAGCTCAAGTGAAAGATCTTTATTTCTGATCCCAATACAAAATGCAAGGTCATGGTTATTGTTTTATTTGACGGTGAGGACATAGAAGAAGTAAATACTGAATTTTATAACGATGTAAAGGAATTTTTGTGTGCTTCACTCATTTTATTTAGTACGAATCGAGTTTACAGTCATCCGAAAATGAAAAACTTGCTAAAAACTGTTGAATCAATGCATGAATGAATGTTTATGACAACAAAAACTTATGTTGCATCTATTTTTACTAGTATATTTCATATCCTCAAATACTAAAGGAAGCAGTGATAAGTTTGAATCCGTTCCAACTTCTCAGTCTTCTACTAAAGTAGCTCAAGTGATAGATGTGGATTTAATTGTTATTGGAAATAAAAATTAGATAAGGGTGATTCCGTTCTAACTGTGATATTCAATGTCCTGTATTGTTTTTTTGTACTAGTCATTAATTAATAATCAATTAATAAAAATTTTGTGTTAATTGAATAATTCTTAAGATATTTAAACATTATTTTTATACAATATAACTTGCCACTTAAAGAAAACTTATACTACATCACTTGAATGTCAGTACCGTGTCATGTCCATTCCTAGAATTTACCGATAAATTATTAATTTTTTTTGTCGTAACAAATGATTTAAACTAATTACCTTATAAATTCTAATGTTTATGATCAAACTGAGGAAAATTGATGCACTTGTTGTTTAATATCTTAAGTTACCATGTCAGTACCGTGTCATGTCCATTCCTAGAATTTACCGATAAATTATTAATTTTTTTTGTCGTAACAAATGATTTAAACTAATTACCTTATAAATTCTAATGTTTATGATCAAACTGAGGAAAATTGATGCACTTGTTGTTTAATATCTTAAGTTACCATGTCAGTACCGTGGATAAATGAGTCAGTACCGTGGAACTCAAAATCCGACATTTGTGTCTTGCTCGTGATACTTTGAAGTTGTAGTAAATTCCTCTTAGAGTTTTATTTTTACAGTAAAATAGATGAATAATATGCATAAAAAAGTTAGAAAAGTTAAATTTTAAAATCTTGAAATTTTAAATACAAAAAATCACAGTTAGAACGGAATCACCCATAAATAGTTATGATCCCAATACAAAATTAGGTTGTTCTTAAGGGGAAATTTGTAATTCGCATCGAAAGGTAAACATCAAGGTCGTACTCATTATTTTCTTTGATAGTGAGGGCATAGTAGTAGTAAATTTTTAATTATATAAGAATGTAATGGAATATTAGTGGAATAATTTGTGTTTTTATCCACTAAATATCTTTCTGTTTTTCTACATTTAGATTTAGTACCATTATTTCATCTTTTTATTTCATTTTTGATAAATCGTTTCATTTTTCTATTACACCTCGTATAGAATAGTATCGAAAGTAGTTGAGACTTTTTTCATTTAAGTAAATACGGTTTTTCTGATATAAAATTTGTTATGGGAATCTGCAATATATAATTGAAATAACCTAAAAGTTGTTTTAATTCTGAAATGTAATATTTTTTTTTTCATTTTGTAGAAGGTGCTCCCGATGAGGAAAAACAAGATTTATTGAACGAAATTCGTATTTTGAAAAAAGTTGGGGAGCATGAAAATATAGTTAAACTTTTAGGTTGTGTTACCATAAATCAACCATACATGATACTGTTGGAGTTAGTACCTTGCGGGTCTCTGAAAGATTATCTTCTCAAATTGAGAGAAAATTGGTCTGTGAGGAAAACTCAGTTTTTCTTTACAGGGTAAGTTTTTGTGCAAAAAATATTTGCTGTACATTAAAAACACATAATTCAGTTTTACCCTAAGACTAAAGCAGTTTTTTCGAGAAATATTGACAAAACCATGTTTTTATCTACGAATTTTAGGTTTGACTCTCAAAAATTGAAATACGCAAAAGTTATATTCGAGTAAGTACGTTGACAATATTAACAAAATAAGTCTCCGCACCAGCAGTTTCAATTACACGGTCCTTCAAGCCCTTCATAGGTCACAGATTCATATTCAGCTTAAAGGACTTGGTAATTGTGATTGTTGTGGTAGTGATAGCAAACAATGTGTTCAGTATATTCATAATTTTATCTAAAATAATGTAAAAAATTATTTTAGCACCACTGATGATTCTTATATAACCCCTGATAATATTTCTCTGAATGATTTAACAGAAAATGAAGTATTGAATTTGGAGTATATGTCTGAATCTTTGAAACCCGAAAAATCTCAAGCTCCCCAATCACCAATTTCGATTGTTTCGAGTGGATTGATTTCTTGCGCAGACAGTAAGTCGAATGTTAATCATTATTACATCGTTACAGTGTGGTGGTAATTTTTATTAATCAGTGAATGTCTTTCCACTGTTGGACTTTCAGCCTTTCCTCTTCATTTTCTCATCTTTCATTATCATTATTTTGAAAATTCTTTGATATCGAATCATCAAAATTTTCCAACAACTTGTTGTCGTTCAGGAGTTTGATTTTATATAATCGATCACTGATTGTTTTCGTTTTAGCGGAACTTACTTCTTTGCCTAGTTTACCACCAACTCCAGAAATAAGAGGAAAAAATGATGGATACTTCCAAAGAGCTGAACCTCTTTTAGACAATGGAGAATTGCAACAATTTGCCCAGCAAATAGCTCGTGGTATGGGGCATTTGGAAAAAATAAAAGTTACCCACAGGTATTTTTGATATTATCATTGCGCACAGCTTTTTCATGTTCGAATTTTCACTTAATATGCGATGTAACTCACTTTTTGAAATGCTTAATATGTCTGCTAGTTCAAGCACTTTCAGTCGACGATCATCCAGTACCGCTTTGTCGATTTTCTTCGTCGACACCTTATTTGGTCGGCCACTACGATGCTGCTTAGGTTAGGTTAGGTAAGGTTAGGTCGTACGGCCTCTACTACCCAATATTTTACTGTTTATAACGAAGGAGCAGTCCCACCGAGAGTAGAGATCTTACGAAAGTATTGTATCGCATAACAATGATCTATTTTTTTCATGTTTACAAATTCATTGAAAACGTTCACTATTGATTGCTGCCAAATAAATACTGAACAACTTTCTAATGCAGCGCTATTTTTCAAGCAACTACCGCCATCTCTAAGTCACGCCAGATACTTCTGGGACCATCCTCGTAAAGGAATAATGTCCACTGTTACCATATATGGTCCGAGGTTCTCTGTTGTGTAATGAAATGCTCCTGTTAGAATAATACTGAAAGAAAGACACACAACATTCCAAAGAGTTACTTCAGAAATTTGATACCATATCATCTGGGTCCTATTTTTTGACAGTTGTAAAGCTTCCCGAGTTTCGTCTACTGTTAGTGCTTCTACTTCTTGGTTATCACCTTGAATATCACCATCAACTGTAATTCAAATTATAAACTCAGCAGTCAGCAGTTTTTCGTAATGATCTTTCCATTTCCACTTCCAATTTCTTGTCCCATTTTTACTTTTTATGACTTCTTTGCTCTACAGATCATGATATTATTAATTTCCACCACTGGGAATTTGATTCTAAAAATTTGTTTTTCAGAGATTTAGCAGCAAGGAATATTCTTATGACCAGTGAGAAAATCTTGAAAATTTCTGATTTTGGCCTGTCACGAGTGGGAATTTACGTCAGTAAACAAGGGCAAAAGTTACCCTTGAGATGGATGGCTATTGAGGCGATCGAAGAAAAAACGTGCACCAACAAAAGCGATGTTTGGTCGTTTGGGGTAGTCCTATGGGAAATTGGAACTTTAGGTAGAAAAAAAAAATGTAATAGAAACGATCCACTTCCTTAATTAATTTTTTAGGTGGATTTCCTTATTCAAAAACCCATAATAACCTAATCCTTTATGAATTGAAACAAGGAAAGCGACTCGAGAGACCTAAAATATGTACAGACGAACTTTATAAACTAATGATGGATTGTTGGAGTGAAAAACCAGAAGATCGACCAACATTTAGTGAAATTATGGATCAGTTAGACGAAAGGAAAAAGATTTACGTTAATTTTGATAAATTGAGCCCCACCTATGATTTTCCTATTTC
Source organism: Diorhabda carinulata (assembly GCF_026250575.1). Lineage (NCBI taxonomy): Eukaryota > Metazoa > Arthropoda > Insecta > Coleoptera > Chrysomelidae > Diorhabda > Diorhabda carinulata. The sequence goes on from NC_079471.1 coordinate 2,649,523, forward strand.
TAAAGAGCCAGAAATTTTCTAATAATGAAATACTATACGTAGTAAGGAAGTTTGAGGTTATGGAATAGATGATATAAAGCCTCGGCTTCGCCTCGGATGAGAAATTCAACTGTCTGCTTTTAGGTTGAAATGTACATTTTTGTATAGACTGATATATATTTTTTTATCTACTTTCTGTACCTTCTAGTTTAATTTTGTATAAATAAATAGATAGTTGAAATTTTAGACAATTTTTTTAACTTATTTTTTAATTGATTCATCCTAATCGATAAAGAGCCCGTTGACGGTGATGGTAATGAAAAATTTCAAAATATATTAACAACTTCTAGAGATTGATATCATTTTTCAAAACGCGCTCATAATAGCGGTGCCAAAAAACCAGCTTTTCCTTGCGATCGCGAACCGACTTCACGTTCTCAAAAAGCGACTTTTCCTCGGATTCACTGAACGACTCCACTTGAAGAATTCGTTTAGCGACATCAAGTACTGCGGAGCGACTCTCCTGCAGGTCGCCAAAACTGACTGTTCCTTAAGATCGCTGAGCGACTCCACTTGATATCGCTAAACGACGATATCCGGTATAATGATAATAAAAACTAGAAACCGGAAATTCTGACATATTTCGACTGATGATGACAAAACTGAATCTTGTAAATCTTGTAAATGATACTACTTTGTTTACACTTTGTAAATATAGGATCTTTTCGAATTCTATGATCTTGACAAAACTAAAACTGGCAACAACGAAAACTAATAACACACGGCTGCCAACGCTTATAATGTCATTTCCCCTGTTAGCTGAGTATTGATTTACTCATACGATGTTTTGTCAATCTATGATCCGATATGATGCTGATAATAATAACTAGAAACCAGAAATTTTGACATATTTCGACTGATTTTGATAAATCTAAATCTTACAAATGATACCACACGTTTAAAATGTAATTTCCTCTAATACACGAGTATCGATTTTGTTTACACTTTGTAAATATACGATCTTTTCGAATTCTATGGTCTTGACAAAGACAAAACTGAAACTGGCAACACCGAAGACTAAAATCAATGTTTATAATGTAATTTTCCCTAATACACGAGCATTGATTTAACTTATACGATGTATACTTATACTTATACGATGTATACTCAATCTATGATCCGGTATATTTAACTTATCAGCTGATTGCGGATCGTAACCCAGATCGAGATTATGATCAGTTTATCACTTTAGTTTCATGCGTAATTTTTTTTACTGATTTTTGACCTTAATTTAGTTGTGTAATAGATTTTAAGTGTTTGAATAATTATTATTATCTAAAATGCAGAAAAGTGTAGAAATCGCAAACCTGATTAAAATTATGATTCAAAAAACCGACTATAAACAACACAACTATCAGCTGATCGCCTTTATCTACGATATACCGGGCATTTGAATAATAAAATAACAAAATGGCGATTTCAATCTATAAATTATTTTCAAACTTACAAATTTTCTAACGCAAATGAATCGATAATAAAAAGAAAAATGCTATATATCTACTTGGTAGCATTTTAGCATTATTTGCTAGTTATGTGTATTTCGATTAATGCCGATAACCGAAGAGCCATTGTAAATCACAGATAAATTGAATCTAAATGCTATAAAAAGTGGCCCCAATCATTGTCCTTTAATCGCAGTATATTTCATGTTATTAATTTGATTAGATAAGATATGGTATCTTTTCGAAGAAAATTGTGAATAGTTTAGTCAGTTAGTTCGAAGATGACAGTAACTTCGTTTGTAATAAAATGACAACACAAACTGATGCGGTTCCTAATCAAGTAAAGCGGCAAAATTTTACTAGAAAATCGTCAATATCTGTTATTCCACCAAAAGTATCAACAATTTTGAATTATTTTCAAGGTACGTGTGTATATTATATTTAGATAGAATTTTATATAAATTGTTTTCAATTATTCCTTCTTTTAATATTTTTTCATACGTTTTATTACTAATTATAATTTGTTTGAAAGCCATTTACAGTCAGTAATGACTACGAAAACTGCTATTTTTTGACTAGGAGTTGTAAATAAATATTTCAATAATATTATTTTGCGACAATGATGCAATTTCTTGCATCATCTCAAGTTTTTTTTAATTTTGAAAACGTATTAGGTAATAAATCTTTTTTGCTAGAATAAATATTAATTTTTACGCAGCTTCCACTAAAAAGATGTTCATAGTCTTAACAGAAATTAATAAATCGTGTAATGAATATTAGAAAATGCAAACCCGTACTTTCTTAGCCTATAAAACACTTTAAATGGTGTCAATATACAAGGTTTATTAAAAATAATGAAACTGTTTAATCTTAAGCTGAAACATGAAGATTTAAACTGAGCTGCTAGTTAAAATGAGCTCAGTTTTTTTTGGAATTTGTGCTTTGTTGTGTAGGTACTGAATAATCAATTGAATAACAACATAAGATAGTAGCAACTGACTGGTTGACCACTCCTTGTTTCTACGCCGCAAATTTCATTTCATACTTCTTACTATTTCTTGTATATACGAGGTTGGTACCAGAAGTACCTGGCTTGACCTAGCGATGGCGCTAGTTACTTGAAAAATCCCACTTTTATGTTAGAGAGTACACGATCTATTGTGTTTTCTTTGTTGTGCCAGGTACTTCTGCAACCATCGTCGTATGATGTAATCGTAGTGATTTTCTTCTGTTCTAAAGTAGTCTATGTTTTTGTTTTGAAAACTAGAACCATTCGTGGAACGTAAACACTTTAAAACAGACAAATTTGAGTACAGTCGGTCGGGAAATGAAGCGGGCTTGGTTTTTATAGTAAATCAAGAGAATTTCTTAGACAAAGAAATAGAACAAAGAAGAGGAAGTCGAAGAGATGTTAACGAACTAATTATATGTTTTCAAAGACTTGGTTTTAATATTGATCAAAAAAATATACTTCCAGATGCTACAACAGAAGTGATACATGATAGAATAAGTAATAGTAAGTTGACTAATAAAGTATAAGGTAAATTTATTCTTACTATTTGTTAAGAATAAGTATAACATCGAAATATGCAAACAAATCTACTAAAATTTGCGTTCATAACTCCAACATGTTGTTCAGATCGTTTTACATTGTTTATCTGAAGTTTTCTTTCTTTACTTGACAATGCTGCACTGCTTTTTCATGAACAATTAGTAACTACAACTATTAATTGAGTGAACCCCGTAGACTCTATTCCTAACCGACTACGACGCACAATAATCTGGTGGTTGTACTTCTTCTTATCAAATATCAACTGCTGAAGATAATTTCAAAAAAAAATCGATTTTCTTTCATTTATTAATCATTTTAGTTGCCGATGAAGACTTTAGCGGTTATAATAGTTTAATATTTTTTTATCTATCTCATGGTTGCGAGCATAACAGATTGCATACCTATGATGGAACAATCGCCGCCCACGACATCTGGGGAAAGTTTAAAGAAAATCCTAGTTTGAAAAACAAACCAAAAATGTTTGTTTTCCAGGTAACTACTTTGACATTGTTGAGTACTACTCTGAACTAGCGAATCATATCATAGCTAAGAAAAAAAATCGATGAACTAAATTAGCACTGGAGGGTAGATTAAAAATTAATTTCAATACTAAGAATATTATCATAAAATTGATTGTGGAAAGTTTATATCACTTCTATTTGTAGAGCAAAATAGTTTTAACAAAAAATGTAGATCGTGTAATTTTCTACATAAAATTTTCTGAGATATAGCGATTCGAAGTTGAAAAAATATTTTCCTCTCGTTTCCACGACATACAAGTGGTTGGGACTATTTTTATCGTAGTTTTCCTGGTGTCCTTCGTAAATTACTTTCTTTTTATTCAAGATTCTACAAAAAACGTCGAGTAGTTAGCTTTTTTCAACCATTTATGTTCTACTTTGATAGATATTAGGTTTCACCGTGTTATTGCAGAGCCAATTAAACATTTACTCTCTTTTTGGTAACATGAATTCATGTTATTTTAGGCATGCAAAGGAGAAGGGAAGTCAACAACCGGAGCTAGTACTTCCTTCAAACCATCATCACTTGTACCTCCAAGTACTTTCCAAGCAAACAACTTATATCCTGATTTGTTGATAGTATATTCTACAGTAGAAGGTGACATAAAGATTTTTTAATAATTCTTGTCCTAAAAACATCGAAATCATTCATATTTTATACTACAAAAGTCAGTAAAGAAGACATAAAACAAACAACAATTAATTTGCTAATTTTCTATTTTTGGAAACAAGATTTTTTTATTGAAATATAATTTTTGTAAGTCTTAACACCATCATATTCGTGACTACACACACAGATAAAGCTCTTGGACCACACCATATTTTCTAGAAAATTTCTAGAATTGATTTCGCAAAAAAAATTGCAAAGTACATTGAAATTCAAAATAATCTGAATTTGATTTTAAGAGAAAAACAACCTCAATGCTCAGGATGACTTCTTCTATCTGTTCTTAATGGAATTTTTAACAGCTCTTCTAAATAATGCTCTGCCACGTGCTTAAACGGATTGATACCAAGTAAATTTACTTACAAATGTACTTGTATACATTTTCAGAACATTTTAGACCATTTCGGACGATAAAAAAGTTGTTTTCTCGTGAAATAATTGGTCTAATAGAGTTGTATAAACGTATATTTCCTATCAAAGTCGGTAAAGAACAAAATATTAATCAAAATTGAGCAGCGTTGCAAGCTCTGGTCCTCTTCATATCTTAATACATTTATTATTAATTGTTGATCCTAATTTGAAAATAAGAAACGTTTTTCCAATACGGTAAAAGTCAATTTGTGTCATCTAACTCAAAAAATACATAGAAGTAGCCTTGAGTTCGAAAGCGTCTAGAAACACTACACGCCACCCCACGCCACGCGACATCCCGATATTATCGTGTACACATTTGTTTGTATATTAAATAGGAAATCACATTGACGCAACTCTTGTTGCATTTCGAGTCAATCTTTGATTTTAACCCAATGCGATGAAACTTTTCCATAGACTGGCATACAAAGACGAGTAGAGAAGCATACTCGTGACGGTTGGCGTGGCGTGGCGTGTACGTAGACAATTAAATTAAATGGAAAGATATATGCACACATATTCGGTGGCACACATATGTGTGGAGCTCCGCCTTTAGTAATATAACATCAAATATACGGTACCAATGATAAGCACGTTGGTTCTTAGGAATTAAAAACCAATTATTATTAAATAGCTTCGGAATTGACTTACTACTTAAAATTTACTATTTAAAAAGTTTTTTTATATAATATTGAACGGAAGTTTTCACATCTGCCAATACGAAATACGGTAAAGAAATGACAAAAATATTTGTGAACATTTAGATACATCAAACAAAAAATGGTAGTGTAGTGGATTGGTATTCTGTCTGCTAACCAAATTGGTTGGCTTCAAAACTGATTCTACATTTCACACAAAATTGGAAATTTGTCTAAAGTTCATAAACTTTTTCATTTCGTGTCACCAACACACAAAAATACATAGAAGAAAAAAAATCAATGTGATTGGTAAGTTTGATGATCTCCAAACATTTTTTTAAAGAGAGGAATCACTGCTATTCTTTCTTTCTTAATATATGTTGATTTTTGGACGATATTTGTAACGCAGAAAAACGGAAAATCCGGCTTCGCATAGATAAGATGTTGCAAAGGGAATTAAAATTCTCAAAACTTTTAAACTCCAGCAAATCGGTTGAAGCGAATTTTGTTGTCGTAAGAGAGGTCTCCTAGTGAAACAATTTTGATGTGCAAGGTGCGTGGAAAGGATTTATTTATGTAAAAAGCAAGCATAAAAGTGTCAAGTTGTAGTACTAGGGAATTACTTACCTTGGTGGCTGATTCCAAAGGCTTGTACTTCTCCAAAGAAATGAGTCCCGATGAATTGAAGTTTTGAGCGACTTCAAGCAAACTCGTTGCTCATAAACCACGAGTAGGTCTCGCAAGAACTGCTTCATCCATCCGGATAAAGTATTTTGCAAACCATTCGGTAGGTTTGGTAGGATGTTCCTTGAGAAGGGACAATAAATCTTGAGAGGATTATGGAAAACAATCTTTGCAGAAATAAAATTTCTATTTTCAACCAACCAGCAGTAGTTTATGTCATCAAACTGCGGTAAATTTAGTTGTATCCACAAAATTGTCACTAAACAACAACTGCTTCAAATTAACAAGCGAGTTAGTAGTATAAATAGTTGTCGGTAGAAGTGAAAAAATAATTATTTTATATTGGGAAATGTTTCAGGTAACGTATCGTTTAGAAATTCTTTGCAAGGTTCATGGTTCATTCAAGAACTTTGTAAGAATTTTTCTATATATGGAAAACGAGACGACGTGGTCAGTCTGATTATAAGGACGTCAAAGTGCGTCGCTAGTAATTACTATCACACAATTAAGGAGAAGGCGATCGATAGCAAACAAATGCCTCTGTTTGTTTCGACTTTGAGAAAAAAATTTTACCTTAACGTATCGAAAGATAGGGATTTGCTTTTAAGAGTGATCGAAACTAACGAACAGATATTAAAAGAGCTCAAAGACATAAACAAGAAATTGAACGACGATGGTAAAAAGAAGAAAGAATTGAAATAATTATTTTGTGATAAAATATATATTTATAATTGTTTACTTTCATTTTATTCATTATAATAAAAGTTATCATTGAGAATTAATGTTATTTATTTATATCCCGCATATTAAAAAATTCCATAATGAAAAATATATTACAACAATCCGTAACTTTCACAGGGACAACCTGTACATTCTAAAGACAGCAAAAATTGATTTTTCAATCGATTTTTTAACGAAAAGGTACTCTTTGTTTAACTCGATAAAATTTATGGTTTAGGAGATATTTAGATTTTTATATGGTTGTACATACGAATACCATAAAGAGACATTCTGAAGAAAATTAACATAAATTGTAATTATTCATTGAAAACACTTATTGAAACATAATAAAACATTTTGGAGAACTTATGAATAAATAAATAAACGTTTGTATTACATACTATCATATTACTGGCATAAGGAAAAACTTGAAAGAGAATAATAAGCTACTTAATTTATTAATATCAGTTTTCTGTCGATGTTTTCAAAGCCTGTCATCAATAATTATCACATTTTATTTAAAGTTTCATTACGGCAGAATTTACTTTTTATTGAATATGCCGACATGCATTTGATGTATGATTTGGTTTCTGGTAACTCGTCAGAAACCAGAAGGTTGCATATTGAATGCTTTCCATGCAGGATTGTATCCGATTGTAGAACTTTTGTTAGGGTTGATCGCAGCTGACGCGAAACAGCTTTTTCTATATAAATTAAGTAAACTAGTATTTGATTTTTATAGATATTTACTTGTTTTGTTAACCATTTCAATGAAGGTCTATATAAAGAGGACGCAAACTGATAATTGTTGAGGCCTCTGCGATCAGAATGATATTAATGAAAAAAATGGTTACTGGGAATATTATTTCATGCTTTGCTTTATAATCTAACATTTTTATCAATAAATATCGTAGATGTTGTTGAAATAATATGAATACGTCCCTACTATAAAAGGGTTTTTTGATTTTGAATAAAACAAAGGAAATAAAACAGAAGATCTAAATCGATGTTTATCTCAGGATTCCATAGAAAAAATCTTTATTTTCAACTAATAACAGGTTCTACTCATAGTTGTGAAAAATGATGTTGATAAAATTTTCATTATGTATATAAATTCCTAGGAAATATTTGATCTTATCAAAGTTATCAGATATGATTTTTTTTGGATTCGTATAGAAATAACGTGACTCATTATTAATAATTATAATCAAATTTGGTATCGAAAATCTTTTTTAAAATTCAATTTATTGACATTTCGCAATCTTTGTTCATTTAAACAATATCTATATGATAAAAATAACGACAAACGTATAAAAAAAATATTTTAAAGTAAAATTAATGATATCGTTTTATAACTTTCAGCCCTTATTTCTTAAATTTTAGTTATTAAAGGTTGTTTGTAATAATTATTATACCTTTTATATAAGACAAATATCTTACTAATTTGAAAATAGATTGGCAGATCACGAAAAATATCCAATAATCGAGAAATTTTATATAAAACAGTTAATAATGAAACAAAATATATGACAAATATCTTACTAATTTGAAAATAGATTGGCAGATCACGAAAAATATCCAATAATCGAGAAATTTTATATAAAACAGTTAATAGTGGAACAAAATATATGACAAATATCTTACTAATTTGAAAATAGATTGGCAGATCACGAAAAATATCCAATAATCGAGAAATTTTATATAAAACAGTTAATAATGGAACAAAATATTTCACAAATATCTTACTAATTTGAAAATAGATTGGCAGATCACGAAAAATATCCAATAATCGAGAAATTTTATATAAAACAGTTAATAATGAAACAAAATATATGACAAATATCTTACTAATTTGAAAATAGATTGGCAGATCACGAAAAATATTCAATAATTGAGAAATTTTATATAAAACAGTTAATAATGGAACAAAATATTTCACAAATATCTTACTAATTTGAAAATAGATTGGCAGATCACGAAAAATATCCAATAATCGAGAAATTTTATATAAAACAGTTAATAATGAAACAAAATATATGACAAATATCTTACTAATTTGAAAATAGATTGGCAGATCACGAAAAATATCCAATAATCGAGAAATTTTATATAAAACAGTTAATAATGAAACAAAATATATGACAAATATCTTACTAATTTGAAAATAGATTGGCAGATCACGAAAAATATTCAATAATTGAGAAATTTTATATAAAACAGTTAATAATGGAACAAAATATTTCACAAATATCTTACTAATTTGAAAATAGATTGGCAGATCACGAAAAATATCCAATAATCGAGAAATTTTATATAAAACAGTTAATAGTGGAACAAAATATATGACAAATATCTTACTAATTTGAAAATAGATTGGCAGATCACGAAAAATATCCAATAATCGAGAAATTTTATATAAAACAGTTAATAATGAAACAAAATATATGACAAATATCTTACTAATTTGAAAATAGATTGGCAGATCACGAAAAATATCCAATAATCGAGAAATTTTATATAAAACAGTTAATAGTGGAACAAAATATATGACAAATATCTTACTAATTTGAAAATAGATTGGCAGATCACGAAAAATATTCAATAATTGAGAAATTTTATATAAAACAGTTAATAATGGAACAAAATATTTCACAAATATCTTACTAATTTGAAAATAGATTGGCAGATCACGAAAAATATCCAATAATCGAGAAATTTTATATAAAACAGTTAATAATGAAACAAAATATATGACAAATATCTTACTAATTTGAAAATAGATTGGCAGATCACGAAAAATATCCAATAATCGAGAAATTTTATATAAAACAGTTAATAATGAAACAAAATATATGACAAATATCTTACTAATTTGAAAATAGATTGGCAGATCACGAAAAATATTCAATAATTGAGAAATTTTATATAAAACAGTTAATAGTGGAACAAAATATATGACAAATATCTTACTAATTTGAAAATAGATTCACAGATCACGAAAAATATTCAATAATTGAGAAATTTTATATAAAACAGTTAATAGTGGAACAAAATATATGACAAATATCTTACTAATTTGAAAATAGATTGGCAGATCACGAAAAATATCCAATAATCGAGAAATTTTATATAAAACAGTTAATAATGAAACAAAATATATGACAAATATCTTACTAATTTGAAAATAGATTGGCAGATCACGAAAAATATTCAATAATTGAGAAATTTTATATAAAACAGTTAATAGTGGAACAAAATATATGACAAATATCTTACTAATTTGAAAATAGATTGGCAGATCACGAAAAATATTCAATAATTGAGAAATTTTATATAAAACAGTTAATAATGGAACAAAATATTTCACAAATATCTTACTAATTTGAAAATAGATTGGCAGATCACGAAAAATATCCAATAATCGAGAAATTTTATATAAAACAGTTAATAATGAAACAAAATATATGACAAATATCTTACTAATTTGAAAATAGATTGGCAGATCACGAAAAATATCCAATAATCGAGAAATTTTATATAAAACAGTTAATAATGAAACAAAATATATGACAAATATCTTACTAATTTGAAAATAGATTGGCAGATCACGAAAAATATCCAATAATCGAGAAATTTTATATAAAACAGTTAATAGTGGAACAAAATATATGACAAATATCTTACTAATTTGAAAATAGATTCACAGATCACGAAAAATATTCAATAATTGAGAAATTTTATATAAAACAGTTAATAGTGGAACAAAATATATGACAAATATCTTACTAATTTGAAAATAGATTCACAGATCACGAAAAATATCCAATAATCGAGAAATTTTATATAAAACAGTTAATAATGAAACAAAATATATGACAAATATCTTACTAATTTGAAAATAGATTGGCAGATCACGAAAAATATTCAATAATCGAGAAATTTTATATAAAACAGTTAATATTGGAACAAAATATATGACAAATATCTTACTAATTTGAAAATAGATTGGCAGATCACGAAAAATATTCAATAATCGAGAAATTTTATATAAAACAGTTAATATTGGAACAAAATATATGACAAATATCTTACTAATTTGAAAATAGATTCACAGATCACGAAAAATATTCAATAATCGAGAAATTTTATATAAAACAGTTAATAATGGAACAAAATATATGACAAATATCTTACTAATTTGAAAATAGATTCACAGATCACGAAAAATATTCAATAATTGAGAAATTTTATATAAAACAGTTAATATTGGAACAAAATATATGACAAATATCTTACTAATTTGAAAATAGATTGGCAGATCACGAAAAATATTCAATAATCGAGAAATTTTATATAAAACAGTTAATATTGGAACAAAATATATGACAAATATCTTACTAATTTGAAAATAGATTCACAGATCACGAAAAATATTCAATAATCGAGAAATTTTATATAAAACAGTTAATAATGGAACAAAATATATGACAAATATCTTACTAATTTGAAAATAGATTCACAGATCACGAAAAATATTCAATAATCGAGAAATTTTATATAAAACAGTTAATATTGGAACAAAATATATGACAAATATCTTACTAATTTGAAAATAGATTCACAGATCACGAAAAATATTCAATAATCGAGAAATTTTATATAAAACAGTTAATAATGGAACAAAATATATGACAAATATCTTACTAATTTGAAAATAGATTGGCAGATCACGAAAAATTTCAATAATTGAGAAATTTTATATAAAACAGTTAATAATGGAACAAAATATATGACAAATATCTTACTAATTTGAAAATAGATTGGCAGATCACGAAAAATATTCAATAATCGAGAAATTTTATATAAAACAGTTAATAATGGAACAAAATATATGACAAATATCTTACTAATTTGAAAATAGATTCACAGATCACGAAAAATATTCAGTAATCGAGAAATTTTATATAAAACAGTTAATAGTGGAACAAAATATATGACAAATATCTTACTAATTTGAAAATAGATTCACAGATCACGAAAAATATTCAATAATCGAGAAATTTTATATAAAACAGTTAATAATGGAACAAAATATATGACAAATATCTTACTAATTTGAAAATAGATTCACAGATCACGAAAAATATTCAATAATTGAGAAATTTTATATAAAACAGTTAATATTGGAACAAAATATATGACAAATATCTTACTAATTTGAAAATAGATTGGCAGATCACGAAAAATATTCAATAATCGAGAAATTTTATATAAAACAGTTAATATTGGAACAAAATATATGACAAATATCTTACTAATTTGAAAATAGATTCACAGATCACGAAAAATATTCAATAATCGAGAAATTTTATATAAAACAGTTAATAATGGAACAAAATATATGACAAATATCTTACTAATTTGAAAATAGATTCACAGATCACGAAAAATATTCAATAATCGAGAAATTTTATATAAAACAGTTAATATTGGAACAAAATATATGACAAATATCTTACTAATTTGAAAATAGATTCACAGATCACGAAAAATATTCAATAATCGAGAAATTTTATATAAAACAGTTAATAATGGAACAAAATATATGACAAATATCTTACTAATTTGAAAATAGATTGGCAGATCACGAAAAATTTCAATAATTGAGAAATTTTATATAAAACAGTTAATAATGGAACAAAATATATGACAAATATCTTACTAATTTGAAAATAGATTCACAGATCACGAAAAATATTCAATAATCGAGAAATTTTATATAAAACAGTTAATAATGGAACAAAATATATGACAAATATCTTACTAATTTGAAAATAGATTCACAGATCACGAAAAATATTCAATAATCGAGAAATTTTATATAAAACAGTTAATATTGGAACAAAATATATGACAAATATCTTACTAATTTGAAAATAGATTCACAGATCACGAAAAATATTCAATAATCGAGAAATTTTATATAAAACAGTTAATAATGGAACAAAATATATGACAAATATCTTACTAATTTGAAAATAGATTGGCAGATCACGAAAAATTTCAATAATTGAGAAATTTTATATAAAACAGTTAATAATGGAACAAAATATATGACAAATATCTTACTAATTTGAAAATAGATTGGCAGATCACGAAAAATATTCAATAATCGAGAAATTTTATATAAAACAGTTAATAATGGAACAAAATATATGACAAATATCTTACTAATTTGAAAATAGATTCACAGATCACGAAAAATATTCAATAATCGAGAAATTTTATATAAAACAGTTAATATTGGAACAAAATATATGAGAAATATCTTACTAATTTGAAATTAGATTCACAGATCACGAAAAATATTCAATAATCGAGAAATTTTATATAAAACAGTTAATATTGGAACAAAATATATGAGAAATATCTTACTAATTTGAAAATAGATTGGCAGATCACGAAAAATATTCAATAATTGAGAAATTTTATATAAAACAGTTAATATTGGAACAAAATATATGAGAAATATCTTACTAATTTGAAAATAGATTCACAGATCACGAAAAATATTCAATAATCGAGAAATTTTATATAAAACAGTTAATATTGGAACAAAATATATGAGAAATATCTTACTAATTTGAAAATAGATTCACAGATCACGAAAAATATTCAATAATCGAGAAATTTTATATAAAACAGTTAATATTGGAACAAAATATATGAGAAATATCTTACTAATTTGAAAATAGATTGGCAGATCACGAAAAATATTCAATAATTGAGAAATTTTATATAAAACAGTTAATATTGGAACAAAATATATGAGAAATATCTTACTAATTTGAAAATAGATTCACAGATCACGAAAAATATTCAATAATCGAGAAATTTTATATAAAACAGTTAATATTGGAACAAAATATATGAGAAATATCTTACTAATTTGAAAATAGATTCACAGATCACGAAAAATATTCAATAATCGAGAAATTTTATATAAAACAGTTAATATTGGAACAAAATATATGAGAAATATCTTACTAATTTGAAAATAGATTCACAGATCACGAAAAATATTCAATAATCGAGAAATTTTATATAAAACAGTTAATATTGGAACAAAATATATGAGAAATATCTTACTAATTTGAAAATAGATTCACAGATCACGAAAAATATTCAATAATCGAGAAATTTTATATAAAACAGTTAATATTGGAACAAAATATATGAGAAATATCTTACTAATTTGAAAATAGATTCACATATCACGAAAAATATTCAATAATCGAGAAATTTTATATAAAACAGTTAATAATGGAACAAAATATATGACAAATATCTTACTAATTTGAAAATAGATTCACAGATCACGAAAAATATTCAATAATCGAGAAATTTTATATAAAACAGTTAATAATGGAACAAAATATATGACAAATATCTTACTAATTTGAAAATAGATTGGCAGATCACGAAAAATTTCAATAATTGAGAAATTTTATATAAAACAGTTAATAATGAAACAAAATATATGATTTAAATTAATAGATTTCACTTATGTATCTATGAAAAAAGTTGTGAAAGGGTTTCTAATATATATTAGTACGTTTACATCTTAATCACGTTAACTTTTAATTAATTTCAATAGGAAGGGATTTTTCTCAACGAGAACACCTTCACTCAGGTAAAAATGAAATACCTAACCAAATATTTGAAAACAAAACATCAGTACGAAAAACAGCCATTTTTCCATCTTCCAACGTCATAAGATCCAAAGCTAACCAAAAGAATTGCTAAAGAAAGAGTGGATAAACTTTTTGTATAACCTGAAATCTTCTGTGGAATCAGCTACAAAACAGTAGAGAAAACATTTGAAAATGAGATAGAATAATCTAAGTCGAACAGACTAGCTGCCTGGGAGCTTATTAAATATAGAAAATGAAGCAGTCACATCAATTTTATATCCTAAGCTTTGAAAGGTGGAGTAGATCATCTGCAAACACTGAGAGTTTCCAGTGTCACTGCAAGAAAAGAAGTCACAAGAGATCCTTTGGGTTGCAGACATCATAAACTATACCTACAAGAAAACTATATAGCTAAGGTTAATATAGAGTGAGTCCAAGACGCCACAAGATAAGATCAATATCAGCAAGTCCTAGAAACTCGTATGCTGCCTTCACATAATTCCTTGATGAGAAGGAATTTCTGTTTATGCAAGATTTATGCTTTAAAAAGAAGTGCCAAACAATGCCGATGTCTAGAAAACATAGCGAGGAGAATGAAACACTTTTTTTTTCATTAAATTACTCATAAGATATGTATCTAATAATTATAAAAATACTATTATTTCGTGAAGTACTAGATAATTGTCAATGTCAAATAATATTTTCATAAAGGCCAAACTTGAGTGAAAACATCTAGAGCTATTTCTTTCACCTTTTGAGCCTCTCAACAAAAAAACTAACTGAATCATATTATAGTTCAGTTTCAAGAGGGTCTGATAAGATAGATTATATTAACGAAACGCTAAAAAAAGTGTACCCAAAGAGGTACCCTTAAAAACAATGCGTAATATATATGAGGAATAAATAAAAAATACCGGGGAAAAAAGTTTTATAGATTTAATCAAGTACAATGCATTTATTACCACTAGTATGCTTCAAATAATTAATCGGCTCGTAAAGAGCTTTCTCTTCAAGCTAAATCTCTTCATCTTGGACCCGCGTTGGCATTCCACGGCTGTTCTTCGCTTGGTTTGCGTTTACTCTGTTCATTTGTTGTTCTGTGATCTCTTTAGCTGTTGCTTCACGTGATTGGACCATCGACCAATCTATTGCCACTAGTATGTCTCATAAGGAATTAATAATTGCAACAATGCACAAATAGAGTGCTTCAAATAATTAATCGGCTCGTAAAGAGCTTTCTCTTCAAGCTAAATCTCTTCATCTTGGACCCGCGTTGGCATTCCACGGCTGTTCTTCGCTTGGTTTGCGGTTACTCTGTTCATTTGTTGTTCTGTGATCTCTTTAGCTGTTGCTTCACGTGATTGGATCATCAACCAAACTGTCGCGTTTCTTGGTCCGTAAAATTGTCTTTGTGTACTCAGCTAAGTCGTCCAAGCTCTCTTCTTTCATGATCATCATCTATACGATAATCCCGGGAATTGAGTGCTAACAGAACTACTGGGATGGTCCGGCAATGGATAATACAGCTGGTTTTGATACTGAGCGGTATGTACCACCCTGGTTAATCTTTTGAAGTGGACCTCTATCTGCGTAGTCTCCAGATAGTTCTCCATTATCAAGTCTAATGTGAATCCTAAATATTTTATGGATTTTTTTGTCTCGATGAAGAGTTCCTCGATTTTTATCGCTTGGATATTGTCAAATTTTTCCTCCTGCTTCCAAGAAGATCATATCGGTCCATGGTCATCGAGCCATCTCCTCGGAAACCGCATTGCGCTGGTTAGCTCATCTTGAATTTTTTCTTTGTCTCTTCCCGTGAAGAACTTATAGTAATAGGTGATATCTACTACACAGTCTTATGTTACTAGGGAGCAGAAATAAGCTTATCAGACTATTAAGTTTTTCGTCATGCTATCCTAGGTGAAACACCTAATTTCACTCAGTAATATCGCTGACGCTCATCCCGTTTTGAAGACAATAGTTTTACCTCAAAATTTAGATCAATAATTGGGGGATTCTACCAATTATTTTGAATTTTATTTTATGTTTTACCAATTTTTCGATATATAAATTCGTAGAAGTTCGATTTTTTTATCTTATCTTCTGATTAAAGGAGCGATAAACAGAATACTGAATTTATTGTGATCAATATAATCAAAAATAGTTGAAAATTAACAAAGCAACGCCATGAGCAGTAATGCTAATCGACTTTCTTATATAGAAGAAGACATTGAAATAAAACCTTCTGCGGAATTGATACCAGATGAATACAAACATTTTACGGAACCGAACCAAAAAATTTTCCTATATACATTCACCAATAATGGTGAGATTTATGAAAGCAGTGAAAAAATATTTTTAACAACTATGGAAAACTATGGATACGTATTTGCCAATAAGTATAACTTAGATAAAGATAATCTGAAGGAAGCGCTAGAAAAAAGTAAGTTTTTAAAGAATAACAGATTTTTTTGCACACGTTTACATTCAGCAGTAAAGTACTTGGGTTGTGACCTCTTTGGAATGACCTCTTCTATATTTCTCGACCTCCATCTTGGTGATACGTGAAGGAGTTGGTTTCTTCGATCCCTATAAATCTATTTCTACTACGAGCCCAAGATATTGCAGCACACATGTTGCTTATTGTAGTTAATTGTTAATTTTGTATTTTGATGCCGAACGTTAGAATCTTTACCACGAGACAATAAACAACATCATAATTTAAAGTTGGTGGATGGTAGTTTGGAGCTATGAGACTATGTGGAAGTCATGGCTCAGTGATATCGCTGTGAAATGATCATTGAGGTCTAGGTCTAGGTCACAATCACAAACAACTTCACACATAAAGTTTGTCGTTGTTTAATCTCTATAGGGACGAGGTTTTCCACCGTTTCATAACCGTCGACGTACTACAGATCTACTACATTAAATTAGAGAAAATAGAGCAGCCAAACTCTAGTACCAACTTATTAGGTGCATTCTACGAATATTTGGTTAAGAAAAACCGTTGAAAATATTTATGAATTAGGCTACGAATCGCTCCCTCATCCACTCTATTATCTCCGATCTCCGATCGACTATTTTTTGTTTCCAAATAAATAGATGGAAAAAGATCAATACCTATTTTGGTACCCGGGATAAATCTTAAATTGTCTTAAACTTATTGACTTCTCCCGGTAATTATGATTGATATTTTCAGTTGCCAAAAGTTGTAACAACGATGTAGCTGGACTAATTCTTTTCTTTTCTGGTAATGTAACAAAATATAGTTATTTTGAGAGCGATATACCTGAAAATCGTATAGCGATCCACAATATTTGGTTAGGTTTTAACTCGAACTCATGTCTTCAGCTGAAGAATAAACCGAAAATATTCATTTTTGATGTAAGTATCCGTAGATATTAACTGTTGCTTTTTTTTGGTCATATATATATATATATTAATATAATCAACAGATTATTATAGATTCAACAACTCGTCAACTGATCGCATTTCCCTTTTGATTATAACCCTATTACTGTGTTGTTTCCGAACTATCGTTCGTATAACGGTAACTGTCCTAGTGCGCAGAATCATCACCATACCAATGATGGGTGGGAACGATTCTATTAGCTTCGTTCGCGGGTCAGTTTAGAAACCGGACTCGAGCGCACTTTCAAGAGTGTTCAAGAAATTTTGAAAGTGCGTTTGCGATCGGCTCTAAACTGATTCGGAATTTGACTCGCGAACAAAGCTATTTTCGATTTTTAGCTCATAGTTACGCCAACACTCATACAAACTGATGGGAGATTGATACATAAGGGATACGACACCCCAGCGGAGGCGGATATTTTGGTTATATGTAACAAATCAGAAGGTAATTAAAGTCAAATAATTGTATCAAGACTGTCAATTTTAGTCCGGGAGATATAATAACATTTTATGCCGATGGATTGAAACGAAGAAAATCAATTGTCATCTGTCATACCCGCGTTGGGTGTGAGTGACTATAAAAGTTGTAAAAACAACCTACACCCGCTATTTG
This sequence comes from Diorhabda carinulata, assembly GCF_026250575.1. NCBI lineage: Eukaryota > Metazoa > Arthropoda > Insecta > Coleoptera > Chrysomelidae > Diorhabda > Diorhabda carinulata. The sequence continues at coordinate 2,667,915 of NC_079471.1, forward strand.
AACAGCACTTTTTAGTCGTAAACTATTGAGATAACATCTTATTCATTTCATTTTCATCGCTACCTCCCGGACTAATTCTCTTATATACTGTTAATAGTTATTTCATTTTTAATACTACCTTTGGGACAAATTCCTTTACTTAGTATTTATGATTGATTTTTATCATCATTTCAATAATTGAAGTTAAAAAATTTTGTTTAAGGAGCGACTGATTTCGTATATCAATTTTGCGAGAACATCAAAGAATACGGAGAAACGGAAAACATTGTCACTCTGGCTAGTTGTGTAGATGAGGACACGCCGCTCGTAATATCTACATTAACCAGAAATTTCTATTTCACTCCCAGTTTCAGTAATTCTAGAGGAAATTATCGTATAATAGAAAAACATCAGGAAGATATTAGATCACAAATAGATAACTTGAAAAAAACAGCAATTAAACACATGGAAAAAAAGAAGAAGTCTTCCATACTTGACAGTTTTAGGTTAGGAAAGAAACAAAAAGACGAAGAAGTCTTTGCTGAACCAGTAGTATCTTCTAAAGATACAACAAAAGCTCCTAGTGATACTAGCAGTAGTAGCATGTCGACAGGACATAAGTCGATTACTTCTTCAGTACAATCTAGAGGTTACAGTGGTACGAATTATCAAAGAACAAGATTAATGTCACAAACTGAACCCGAAGGTTCCCGATCAAGCACCAAAAAGAAAAATGAAAATAAGAAACCGATTTGGAAACCATAAAAAAGTGTTGAAATTATATTAGATCAATAATCAAAATATTACTTTATTTATCTGAATGAAATTTAATTTTAGGGTTTACAAAATTTTTGTATTGTCTCCATAATCACTTTTGTAAATAAATTGAACTGAAATAACAACTCATATTTGTAAATTGTGAGAAAATCAATTAATAAACTTATTTATAAATATTGATATATGATTTATTTATTCCTTTTTCGAAAATTAATCGATCACAACAAAAAATCGAGCCATTGTTTGAGAGGAATAAATCGATGTATGTAATGTAAGTTTGACGTTTGGCACATGGTACGCCTCTAACCTCAATTTTGTCACATTTTTAATTTAAATACCTGTGTTATCAAATAAAACAATTTAAAAAAATGGATAGTCTCTCGTCGTTAACGGGTGCACAAAAAGATGAACTCATGGATAATGTTAAACAACAAATTGCAGTAGCCAATGCCCAAGAACTTCTTACAGTAAGTGAATTTTACAACATTGAAGTTTTCATAATAGTATCGTATTTGTATTTTCAGAAAATGACTGAAAAGTGCTTTAAAAAGTGTATTTCAAAGCCCGGAACATCATTGGATAGTTCAGAGCAAGTGAGTTGTCAGTTTTAATATAATTAGAAATATAATCGTGATTTTAGATCTTTATTCATGAATAACGTATTTTTTGTATAAAAAAATCATCTAATTTTATATTTAACTCCAGTCTCTATCAAAATATTGTTAATATAATAAAATATATTGTTTAGATATAATTTCAATCTGCTGTTAGGTATAAATGTAACTAAATTATGAATTTTTCTATCAATTACGGAAATTTTAAGATATATTTTGTATCTATATTTTGGGCTTCTCTCTTTAGAAATCCTGGTTTTGTACTAAAAACTCTATTTACTTTTTAATGCATTTGTTTTTCTTAAACTTGAATATGCCTCTCTTATTTGGGACCTAAACTACCAAACTCTTATCAACAAAATAATTAATATTCAATGAATATTAATTATTTTGTCATATGTCATATGAATATTATATATATCTCTTTGTGTGTTCTTCATTTATAAAATTGTAATGGCTAAAATTTGTTCAAAATTGCTAGAACTTCTAAGACTCCATATCTTTAATTTGCCACTCAGTCCCACTGTTTATTCTACTTTCCAGTTGTTAAAACTGTTTTCTCCTTTATATAAAATGGATCAATATCACTGTCATATGCAGAACTTTTTGGATACTATTTGTATCACTATTTCTACACAGTTTTATAACTTTGCCTTGTTATGCTTATTTTTTGCATCCATTTTGTCTATTGAAAATCATTTTTTAAAAAGCTTTGATCAAATTCCTTGGTCTTTGCTGTCCAACCCATTGAGCATTTGCTTTCATTACTACTGCTACATCACTTTTAGCTGTATTACAGTGTATTTCTAGATAAACTAAAAACTTGAATAATCTGTGTGTGGTATTTTCAGTTGAATCTGTTTTTTTTTTCAGAAATGTGTAGCCATGTGTATGGATAGGTATATGGATTCTTGGAATTTGGTATCAAAGGCTTATAGTATGAGGATCCAAAGAGAAAGAGGAAATATGTAAATAATTGTGAATATTAGAAAATAAATTATTGTTAGTAAAAAAATTTCTGAAGTTCATTAGTAGTAGTAGAAATTTTTTTAGTTTTATTTTATTTTACTTGGATCATCGGCATTCAAAAATGTAGGAATAAAAATAAAACTACACGCTGTTTTTTTTTCAACTTTTTATCTATTAGTCCTAAGAAAATCACAACTTTATAAGGCACAATTTTTAAATAATGTAAAAACAAAGTAAGTACAAAAACATTACACTAAGTATATAATAAATTAACTTAAGATATTCTCATTAAGAGGAATGTAAGATATTACTTATAGAAACCTAGGCGTGTGAAGAAATGAGCTTGAAAATTTCATCAACCCAATACCTAAACCTAACTAAACCATTATAAAAAAACAATTTGGAAAAATTGATTGATAACAAAAGTTAATCAACGTAAAAGGATATAAAATGAATTTTGAAGAAGGTAAGAGCACTATGGCACATCATTAATAGAAACTTTCCTCTCAAATGTAAACTATAAATACTCGAATAGTGTCATAAGGGAAAAAAACAAATTATCAAGTAATAGTCATTTGAAATGAAATCTTAACTTCGTTTTCCACTTTTCTGATAACTCAAAACCTGACAATATTACCGCAGTACTAACTATTTACATGACATTATTTGAGATTAAATGTTCTAGAACTGATGGTACGATAAAAGAGATTTTCTAATTTTTTGACTTATGACACTATTTTAATGGAAATGCGATTTCAAGTCCAAACGGAAACTAGCACTTCCAAAGATGATTTATTCAGTTTTTAAAGTATATTTCCAAATAAACACAAACAAACTTTATTCTAGTTAGTGGATCACAAATTTTCTACCAACTATTGCCTCTTCTGTATTGAACATTTGAGACAGCTATAAAAAAAGTGTTTCATAATAAGCAAGCTTGTCCTATGAGATATTTTTAAATAATAGACTAAACAATATCATCTTTAAAGAGCGTTAGTTTCATTAAGAGAATCTTTCTGATAGTAAAAAATAAGGTTAGAGCTATTATGTTAAAAAGAAAGTTTCTGGACATCTGTATTTATCATGTAAAAATATTTCATGGCACAGCAATGAATAGTTGAAGAAATAGTGCAGCAAACATAGTTAAAACCATGTAAAGATGTAAAAATAATGAAAAAATTATTCCAGAAATTTAGAATCAGCTAACAACTATGATTAAGTTGTAATAATAAATAAATATTGACGAAAATAGAGCGTTTGATAGTTATAAAAGTTCTGTCCATTAGATTATTAGACAAATAAGGGTGTAATAAAAAGTACAAAATCAAATAACAGACATTTTTTCACCATGCAAGTATTCAAAATTTATGAATCAAAAGATTTGTGTAGTAAATATTCACTTATAATTTTATTCCTCGTAGTATAAAACATTAGAGCCAATAAATAATGCTTAACAATTTTCCATTTACACCAAAACATTCTGGTCCAATTCAAAATGTGCAACTGGGGTATATTCTCATTGTCATTGAACATTTAATTTAAACTATTTATTTTTTTGTGAACTTCCTGCAATCTTTTGTGGAATTTTTGTTTCTTTCCTATTTAATGGTGTAGTTATTTCATTGCTGTTACTCATCTGGTTCGTTTGTTGTAGTTCTTTTAACAAACTAATGTTGCTATGATCCGATTTAAGAGATAAATCATCACCGCTATACATAAAATCTTCTTCATATTCATCATCTATATCAAATAGTTTATCCGTCTCGCGTATATTTGAATTATCTTTAAAATCTTTGTTATATAAAGACGGTAGAATATCATTAACTTTGGGTTTATTGAGCGGAGGGAGATCTGCCAGTGAACTCAAGTTATTTTTTGATTTGGATTTTTCAGACTTTGGAGGAGATAGTTTAATTTTGTCAGTAAGTTTTTCTTTGATTTCAGTCTCTTCTAAACCGTTTATTTGGACTTCAGGAACTTTTTCTTGATGCATTGAATCTGTATCTTCTTGCAAGGAACTTGTTTCATCATAAGTATCATCATTTTGTCTTCTACTATTTGAGGTTTTGGGAAGTTCAGTTCGTACATATTGGGAGTTATTATTGTCGTTATTAGGTTTAATAATAGATTTTGAATTTATTATTGGACTAGACACATCAAATGTTTTATTTAGATCCTCAATTGTCTGTCCGTTTGTTATTTGTAAAGGGATTTTGATATTTTCTTTACTAATACTACCTAAAAAAATAATTAAAGCTTGTTCAGTGATAATAAAAGACTAATATAGCAGATAAAAGGCAAAATAAAAAGAAAATTCAAAATATAACCATTAACTAGGGTAAAGATGTTTTGAGGACACAAAGATTTCAAGACAAACATTGAGTTATGAGAAAAAAATAGACAAACCTTCGATAATTATAGAAATAAAGGTCAAATAATAATATGGAAGATCAAGTAGAAAGTGTAGAAAATGAAATGTCACCAAAAGATAATCATAAAAAAATCAGATGAAGAAAAGAAAACAGGAATATCGACCAAAATTGGCTATTGAAAAATACAGATTAGAGGTTAATTATGGAAAAACGTGAAAAAAATTAGTAAAAGTTGTTTCGAAAAACTGAATTGGTTGGGTTGCCACCTTTTTTTGCAACTGAAGAAGTTAGGCGAGAAAAAAAAGTACATAGTATAAAAATAAAGCACAATTTACTTTTATTTATTATGCCGGTTTTAGCTTCCCATTTTGGGGGGAGGTTCATGAATTAATATCAAAAAAAAGAAAGTAAAACTGTGATTAAAACTTTCTAAGCTTCTGCTTAGTTGTTGTTCTTCAATTTCTGTACTAATCTTAAACTGTATCAAAGCTTTGAAGCTTTCCTAAAATTTTTCCTGAAAGTAAGTCTGTTTGACAAGGGGGTCATGACTCCCTTGAAACCAAGCCTGCCTTTGATAAGTATAGGAGCAAAGACTAATAATACCGAAAATACATTTAAAATTTGAGATAATTCAAAATACAACAAAGATCATTGGAAAACATAAGAAGGTATTGTATAAAATCCAAAAAAAGGGTTTATAAAGCAAACCAAAGATGCATAGAAAAATATGATCAAAATATTGATATGAAGATACCTTATATTGACTTAGAACAAACTTTAACAATTATGCACAAGGAAATATTTTCATTAAATTTTCACGTATTCACTCAAACTGAACCTAATTTAAAAATAAACACTAAGCCACAATATCAGTAGTAACAGGAAATATGAAAATTCAACAAGAAAAAGAAAAAAAACTTAATATGGGAAGTAAACAGAACAATTAGGACATTCTTGATATAAAAAACTTTTTCCTATGTATTGAGCACTTCTAGTCAGTTAATTTCCTTCAAAAGACAAAAATTGGGGCTGACCAGACAAACCAGAAGTATTTACACAGGAAGAGAGAACAAAATTAAACAGTTAAGCCAGCTTGATTACCTTGGGAAAATTGTTTACAAGAGATGATCCAAAGATAGCTAGAAAAATGTACAAAATGCTCATTAATTTAACATACCTGAGCAAATATTTTCTGGTACAGAGATACTATCTGATTCACTTTGTAGACTATCAGATTTTTCTTCATGGTTTCCATTCACATTGAGATTAATTTCCAATGTCCTTTTTGATTTTTGAGCAATTTTCAAAATCTGATATAAGAGTGGTTCACTATTATCTTCAATATTTTCTAATCCAAACTGTTGCGCAATTCTTTGTTTTTCCTCTTTTTGACAATCGCAATCTAAATACGACTCAGGTTCATATACAGCTAATGTAAAACTTAAATTAAAAAATTCCAGGAATTCGTGGACTATGTAAAACATAGATTTGCCCTCTGTTGTTTCCATAAAAGTTTTGATTTTGTTATTTAGCAAAGGTGTTTGTGAACTAATCTGAAATAAATATCCTTCAATGCATTATTAATCAGTATGTATCAAGTTTCATAACCTACCTTTTCATCTTCATCCAAGGCAAGAAAAAGACTAGCACGTAATTGAGCCTAAAACACAAGATAACTTTTCTGTTTCCAAAACAAATATATAACTATATAAGCTTATTTAATATTGTTTTAAGCTTTAATTATATTTAGACAAAACAAATTAAATGAATATTACAATTTTCCCTTTGTTAAATATTACTTTGAACAGTTTAAAGCTAGGGCATGAATAACTGTAGATATTTTTTTCCTTAACATATACTTTACGTTGATTCCACGATTCAAAAGTATTTGATCGTCTCAAAGCTATTTATTTTAGTCAAAAACTCGATAGTGTTCTTGTTAGCCAAAGTTTTCCAATTAAGGTCATAATACATGTATCCATTTAAATAAAAACGATAAACAGTGTAAATTTAGGCGAATTATAAAATTCAGTGGAATAACGTTATGTTAATATGTGTATTACGTCCTATTTATAAAAAGAGTAAACTAATATAATTTGGATACCTTTATTTTGGCTAGTGTTCCGTTGAATTTTAAAGTTTGGGCAACTAAATCCTTCAATTCTATTTCTTCTTCTACTGACATTGTGATTGATAATATTTACAATAAGCATATGTAAGTGATAATAAAAGTTTTTAGTTAATAAATGACCAAAATACTTTTTGTTTTATTCCAAACAAAGTTCACGTTTATAAGACAAATTGACAATTTGAAATTTGACAAGAAGTACTAGTGATGTACTTCGATTTTTTCGTAACAAATTTTAGAAGTGGTGTAAATTCCTCAATAAAAACCAAGTATTTATAGAGGAATGGAAAGAAATAATCATAAAATGGTCCATTGAACTCATCCTACTATGAGTTTTATAAAAATTCGAATATAATTGAGTTTGAAAATTTCTGAAAAAATATCAGTGACTTATAGCTGTTATGAATCAGTAGAGATTTTAGAGTAGAGACTTTACAAAAAAGAATTTGCATGATTTATTAACAGATGAAGCAATATAGTTCATAGTAGTAGATTTTTCTTTGCAAAGAAAAAATTCTTTTAGTATTTTAATAAGATTTTATCCATCAGCATTACGTAGTTGAAACAATGCCATTATCCATACATTTGAATAATGTGGTTGAAAATATTCTTTTTGTAAACAATACGAAGATTACAAGTAATATATTTTGAAAAGTTAGCATCCTGTAGAAGGTGTGTGGAAATATATAAAAGTCCTACTACAAAATTAATCTTAAATCGAGTTGTGCCATCTATTATTTTCATTCTGCTGTTACTAATAGTAAACGAAGTAGATAAGTTAGAAGTATACTTCAAAATATTTCGTACGCCAGTGTATGAAAGTCCCACTACAATATTAACCTTGAATCGAGTTATGCCATCTATTATTTGGAAAAACTACTAATTATGCACTAGAAATGTGATTCCTAATCACAGTTGAGTTTAATTGATTTCAATAATTTTCATTTTGCTATTACTAATAATAAACAAAGTAGATAAATTAGGAGTGTCATTAAAAATATTTCATACACCAGTGTATAAAAGCCTACTACAACATTAACGTTGAATCGAGTTGTGCCATCTATTATTTGGAAGAACTACTAATTATGTACTTAAAAATGTGATATTCCTAATAACAGTCGAGTCTAATTGATTCTCTTTCTGTTTTAGAGATTCCATTGAAACAGTTCTAATTTGAAACACCCGTTAGATATATTTTAGAATACTATATAATTTGTTCTGCTAATACAAATGAACGAAATTTTTGCAACGAAGCCCTTGACTCATTATCACTGGTGGATCTAGGGAGCACAGAAAATTATCTTACAGTGGGGGTATCAAATTATTTACTAGATTGAACTTTAAGAACTAGAATTTATAGCATTAACCGTCGGTTTCATAATCCCCTTCTAACTAGCACTTTCTGACTACCTTAAAGTTCAAATTCAAATTTGAAAAATTTAGTCTAAATGTCTATTATGAAACGCGCGACTCAATTTAATGGAAACGTTAAATTTAAAGTTTCGTTTAAATATGTTATGAAGTTTTAAAAAAAAATTCTCAACTAATTACTAAAATAGGGCTAAAAAGAGTGTTTTTGCATTAAAATCTTCCGTACCCCTTGACCCCTGGGTGGTGCCAAATGTATATCCTTGATCCGCCCCTGCTCATCACAGCCGATTATGCACCCTGAATAAATCAACACATTGATGGAACTTAAGAGAATATACTTTTCAAATGAAATTATTTATTTGATTTAAACATAATTACAAACAAATTTTGAGTTGTATTAGATTTGTTTGTTTCTTTTCAATGAACTCTAATAGGTTATAATGTTTCAGTAAAATTGTAGTTGTAGGATTAAAAAAAACTAATTATAAAAAAAATTTAATAAAGACAATAACTATCCACATAATAATATGTATTTGTATTATTGTGAGGTGTAAATCTGAATATGGTAATGTAAGGACTCCAAGAATCCAGGAGTGATTGTAACTTCAACGTAATTAAAACCAATACCTCCTGGTCCAATAACAGGTGTGGCGCTACTGTGACCCAAATCGCTGATCTAAATGAAGAATAAATTCATTTAATTGAATCTTAAATACTTACACTAAATAAATTACTGAAGTTGCTCCAATGGTTCATGATTTTTAACTGAAAAATACAATTAGACCGAAACTACTCAAACAGCTGACAGATTTATAGTTTCATAACCTAAAATATTTCTTTTTATTCATGAAGGTAACAAATTCAGTAATATATAATTACAAATTTTCAAAATAAAATATTTGTTCGTGAAGCAACAAATGTATAAATTTGTATTTAAATATTACATTGAACATTAAATACTTACAAGTATGCAAGATATTTTGTTGTCATAAAATCCCACAGATGGAGCTACAATGTGTATCTTTTCATTTATTGTTCCTTTAATTTCGTAGTCCAACTGTTTATCACCCCTAGAAATGTTCGATAGGGTTAAATTATATCGATTATATATGTAGACATATATAATAAAATGAGTTAAAGTATTTTCGTAAGTAAATAACTTGAAGTAACGTCAATATTGATTATTATAATCAGTTTATAACGGACGTGTCATATAATAGACAAAAATATTGAGATTATGATTATGAGAAAATGTTTTCGCATTTCTATTATGACAAATTTTTGAAAATTTAAATGTATGAAATGTTTTCGTCCAATCAACACCAGCTACAGTAGTTGATGTATGAATTTTGATCGTGTGGTAAAATGTTAAGCTGGGTTTGGTTCTTGTTTCTAAGTATATTAACCAATGGCAATACGGGCTTTCTCTCAAGGCGCAACTGCTCCAGCTAAGATGTCACCTTCACACCTTGGGCATCCCGGATGATTTGGAGTGCCGCTGGTACATGGAGGAGGACGAAACTGCAGACCACGTTATCTGTGAGTCATACAAGCGCGATTTAAACACCTGGGCAAACCCCACAACCTGCCTAACGACTTCAAAGGGTTCAAGCCAAAGCGCCTGATCGGCTTCTCAAAGAACATCGGACTTTGGTGACGCCAACTATGGCAATACAGAAAAAGTTATGTTAATAATGGGATACAATTCTCATGGTTGTAATCTGCGTTGCTTGAGCTCTGAAACACTTCGACCCACCTCATGACAAAGGTCGTCGTGTACATCTGTTTGCGTTTGGTACGTTCGTCCCATTATTTTCCATAATATCGTCCATAAATACTGGATTACAAACAAAAACACGAAAATATCACGAAAACAAGAAGCAGTACACACGTCAAAAGGAATAAAAACATTTTTAGGTTAACGGTAGCAACGTCAAGTTTATGAATAGGATGTAAAATTTACTGGGAACGTCAAACGTCAACAACAAACAGGAAGTGAAGTATATGATCGGCCTTAAATCTAAAACTTGTAAAGTTTTCTTGTTTGTCCACCACTATCTGAATCAGTCTCGAATTTCCTCTTTGATACATAATCTGCAACTGAAAGTGACATTCCTTTGTCTAGAATCAGTTTCCGGTGTTTCCCGTCATTAAATATTATTACATTTCAATTGAATACTGAAGAATAAGCAGAGGTTAATCGATTTATTGACAATTCCCAAATTACCAGTATCTAAATGTTCATGGCAACTTCACTTAGATGTAGTTACACTTTTCTACCCACCAAAAGGTGGAGCGACAACCTTGAAGCAGGATAGGAGGCAAGGATGTCGGCGCACGCCTAATACGAAGAAAAAGAAGAAGAAGGTTGATAACAACCATTGGTTTGATCGGTTACATCAGCTGATCGATTGCTGATTGATTTATTAACCTAACTTTTATGTTTTTCGTGGTTAATATCACATTACTGACTTTGGTTTAATTTACTGGAGGATTGGTAGCCAAACAAAAGAGAAGAAGGTAAGTTTTGGTTAATACGTGGTGCTATTTCTTTAAAATATTGCGTACTAAAAATCTAGCACGTTCTTATATACTATATATATATATATATAAAAAACTAGCAAAACTAAAATAAGAAGTAGAGTACATGAATTCCAGCAAAAGAAATCTTGGTCGGATTTTTGTGGTGTAGTTTGCATTAAACTAACACACTTGAACGCTATTGAAATTATAAAAAACGATAAGTCTTGCTTTGAAACAGCATATTTCTATTTTTGATCTGATGAATAATTTAAAAAAAATATATAGTTATAGTCAAAAGTTTACAGTGGGTATATTTCTATGCACGCAAGTGTAAATATTTGAAATAGACTTTTTACTTGCCGTGTCGTTGCCTCAAATAATGTCCAATATAAAAAAAAATCTTACGGTTTCGTTTGATCAGGGCAATCGACTACACTGTCACTTCTTGCGGTATAAAGTTCGGTACATAGCAGAAAAATTATTATAAAATGCTTAAACATTTTCGTTTATAATTATAACTATTATTACTTGTGTGAAACAATATATGATTTCCCGATATTAGCGAGCCTTTTTATACAAAGTTGATGATTACACAGTTTCGTTGATAACGTAAACGACTGATAACAGTATATTGACAAGAAATCAAATTCAATGCATTGAAAATTATAACAAATATAATCTACATTTTCATAAATACCGTAGTCGTAGTTTGGGCCAAATATAATTATAATGTTAAAGTGGAATGTTGAAATTTTCTGTCTTTGTAAGATAGAGGTTCAATGTATCTTGTTTTGTTTGTATTTATAAATGTTTTCTTCAAAAATATTTAATTTCAATGTTTTAACAAACTAATCCATTTATCTCACTGACGCTTCAACATTTCGAGCTTTCGAGTCTAGGTTAGGGGAGTGAGATTCGTATATGTTGCACTGTCATGATGGAAGAACCAGTTTTTTGTTTGTTGCAAATTGGGTCTTCATTGTCAAGCACCATTGTGCAATATTCTTTACCTAACCTAACCTAACCTAACTTAACCTAACCTAATCTAATCAAACCTGACATTTGACGTTTCCTATCGAGTGGACTGTGGCTTTGATTCTGGGTCACAACAATCTGGATTAGTTTCAAGCAGCTCTCTTTTATTTCTCATTGTCTCTCAGAGCCTTACGAACAAACTTTGATTCACATTTTTCGTTAAAATTGTGTGAATACGGCTCTAATAAAACCAATTATTTACTGATAATCATTTTTAACGAGTAGAAACTAAATTTCAAAGCTGCACGTTGTTCAAGTTCATTGTGATGATCAAAACTAGTTTTTTAGAAGTAACTGAAAGTTATTTTGGTAATTATACACTTTCACGGTCACCTGGTTTTTTGGCTCTAGAAAATCGAAAAATGGATCGATTTTAATGATAATTTATCTATTTTTCGATTTTTAATGGTCCAAAAACTATTAACATTGAAGAATATAGTACGAAACTAGTATAGTACCGTTATTTTTGTTTATTAATTATAAGATAACTCCATTTTTGTTTACTTATTTCGATATATGATAAAAGAAAGACCAAAAGTGGTTAAAAGGCAACTGGAGTATAAATTCGCGTTGACGACTGATTTTATGTCAAAAATAAAATTCGAACGAAAAGTTAAAAAGTTTGTGTAGGCGTAGAAGGTTTCTGTTACTTCGGAGAAAGCTTAAAAAATGAAGAAAGTAGCATCAAGATGTGATAATCTAAAAAGCTTTTAATGCTATGTAAATTCATCATTATTTTCTTAAATTCATAAAATAGCAAAGCTTTCGAATTGTTTATTTGCAAAGATTGGTTTTAAAAATTAATTATAGATCAAAAAACACTTATAAATATCCATTTATTGTGTCCCAAACGTTGTCTTAATGATTACGATCAATTATTCATTCATTCAAAATAAAAACAACATTAGTAATCGATAAGGTTTTTTTTTGGATAAAGAGGTATGGCATTAATTTTTAGGAACAAGGTTCCATATAGTACTTCAAAAAACATATTTGTTCAAGCTTAGATATCATTAAATCAATTGTTTATTAGCTGTCCGACATAAGTGTTTACATTCCTAATTTTATTAACAATTCATTTTATCGTTTTTTGTGTTTAAATTGCTGTAATTATTGCGACTGATTTGGGACAAATCCACTAACTCCTGTGGACGGTGCGTTTATTAATACCATTTGTTTTCTCTAATTTCTAGGGATGTGTATCGATGGTTCGATGTTATCAAAACATCGATGGTTTCACGAAAACATCGATCTTTTTTCAATCGATGATTTTCTTTCGATGTTTTGCAGATGTCGATGGTTTTAAATAAACATCGATGTTTTGCCTCTCAGAGGATATGGCTGCGAAACTTATTTTTCTGCATGAATTAGATGACAAATTTTGGGAAATTTAATACCCTTATATTTTTATTTTAAAAATTAATTTCAGTATTTTATTTGACAATAAATTTTAGAGAATCAAAAACTTGTATTTACCTATCAGCTATTACGCAAAATCAGTTAATTTACAAACAGAAAAATCAGTTAATTTACAACGTTTGTTTCATTAAAATATGATCCGAATTGTTTTTTTATTCATTTCTTGTTCTTTTAGGAAAACATCGATGTTTCAAAACATCGATGATTTTCTTCCGATGGTTATCAACAATCGATGTTCACCAATTTAAAAAATATCGATGGCAAACATCGATGGTTTCGTGAAACCATCGATCTTTTTTCAATCGATGATTTTCTTTCGATGTTTTGCAGTTATCGATGGTTTTAAATAAACATCGATGTTTCGGTAATTGCAATAATTCCTAGTTGTTGAAAAGCTACTTCAATTAATAAATTTTAAATTAGCCAAGACTAATTATTTCATTATTTGAATATTCTCCCAAGCAGGTCTGATTTTAACTCTCTCAGAAATCGCCTCTAAAGGATATGGCTGCGAAATTTATTTTTCTGCATGAACTAGATGACAAATTTTAGAAAATTTTTTATTTCAAAGTGTTTATCTTTTTAATAAAGTTTGTTTTGAAGCTAATAACCTTGTTTTTCTCCTAATTATTTTTGTGTTATAATGAGTGAAAAATTACAGATGATTTTTATTAGGTAATACAGCTAAATACACATTAAAAATAACTGGGTTTCGTTTTCGACTTAATTTAAAAATTAATTTCAGTATTTCATTTACCAATTATTCTTAGATAATCAAAAACTTGTATTTACCTATCAGCTATTACTCAAAATCAGTTAATTTACAACGTTTGTTTCATTAAAATATGATCCGAATTGTTTTTTTATTCATTTCTTGTTCTTTTAGGAAAACATCGATGTTTCAAAACATCGATGATTTTCTTCCGATGGTTATCAACAATCGATGTTCACTAATTTAAAAAATATCGATGGCAAACATCGATGGTTTCGTGAAACCATCGATCTTTTTTCAATCGATGATTTTCTTTCGATGTTTTGCAGTTATCGATGGTTTTAAATAAACATCGATGTTTCGGTAATTGCAATAATTCCTAGTTGTTGAAAAGCTACTTCAATTAATAAATTTTAAATTAGCCAAGACTAATTATTTCATTATTTGAATATTCTCCCAAGCAGGTCTGATTTTAACTCTCTCAGAAATCGCCTCTAAAGGATATGTCTGCGAAATTTATTTTTCTGCATGAACTAGATGACAAATTTTAGAAAATTTTTTATTTCAAAGTGTTTATCTTTTTAATAAAGTTTGTTTTGAAGCTAATAACCTTGTTTTTCTCCTAATTATTTTTGTGTTATAATGAGTGAAAAATTAGAGATGATTTTTATTAGGTAATTCAGCTAAATACACATTAAAAATAACTGGGTTTCGTTTTCGACTTTAAAAATTAATTTCAATATTTTATTTACCAATTATTTTTAAATAATCAAAAACTTGTATTTACCTATCAGCTATTACTCAAAATAAGTTAATTTACAACGTTTGTTTCATTAAAATATGATCCGAATTGTTTTTTATTCATTTTTTGTTCTTTTAGGAAAACATCGATGTTTTAAAACATCGATGATTTTCTTCCGATGATTATCAACAATCGATGTTCACTAAATGAAAAAATATCGATGGCAAACATCGATGTAGAATGTTGTTGACATTTTTCTTATAGATTTCCAATTTTTGGTACAAGTTTCGTAAATTGACTCTAAGCCGCTTTAACAAAAGCTTTTCCCTTCTTTCTATCGCATTTTTTTTGGTTTTCTGTATTATCCAATCGGTATAACTGTCTCAACATGTCGACATATATCGTAAATTATTTGTCTTGCTTTTTCCATACATACAAAGTGATTAAACACGAACGATTTTTTGATTTTGTTCATAAATCTTTTAGATTTTCAATACTTGAATCTAAACTTTTCCCATAGTCCATTATCAATTAAATATAATTTAATGGTCCTTCGAGCCGAATTTACTGGCATGTTGTTGTAGGTGAAGATAATAATTTTCCTAAAAATCTATCTCAAAATATATAAAACATCATTTATTTATGGAAAAACTTTATTTTCTTCTAGTATTTTTTCACCAAATTTTACTAGTAATTTCGATTCTAATCATCATAATTTTATTAAGAATTTCATTCGTCGAGAATTGTTGGTAATTGTCTCTGCTATTGTTAAGATTTTTTAATCAAAGCTGTCACTCTAATTACCATACCGTGTTAAAAGTAAAACAAGATATTGTGTACAAGATTAATTCGCGTATAAACATTTTTCTTTCGCATAATAATAATATCTGGAATTGATCTTTCTTCAGTCACGTAGAAAATTACTTCACAATTGCATAAATATGTAAGAAGGATATTAAGAATTGTTTGATTTTTCTCTTATCTTTTTGAATCATTAGATTCTGTAATATATAGAACAATACCGAAATAATTAAAAGGATATGTGCAATTGCAAGAATGAATTTTTCATATAAATGATGGTGATTGTCGAAACGATCAATAGTCACAAATATATCATCAACATGGATACAATGGTATGTATTCTCTTGTTTAATATGTTTCTGTTGTTATGTTTTGTAAGTCCAAGAGTTTCACCAACCTTTTTTATAACAAAATGAAATCCGACATCGCTAATTCCTTTTTGTTGTTGTGTCTGAGATTTTTTTTCGAAATTAAAGTATACTCAGCTCTGTTTTTACGATTTTCTTTCTAACTCAGTATTATAAAGAAGTTGACATGACGATGGACTTTTTCTTAACTAACTCTTTGCTAATTTCATAAATGGTTGTCCATTTCCAGGTCCCTATTGCGAATGTACCAAGGGGTATTTACTACGTTCCTCACTGTTTTATTTTGGAATATTTAGTGTTTAGTTTAGTGTTTAGTGCTAAGTTTTTAACTTTGGTACATTCCCACAGTTGGTTACCATAAGTAACCATTCTAATTAACCAGTACATTTTACTATTTATCAGTCCAAGTTGTTTTCTTTTCTTTTTAATATGAATAGACTTTGTAATTTCACAATACTTCCTTCCAAACAACATTGGCTGTGCGTCGACCCTTTGGTTCAATCTCTACCTTGGCATTTTTGAATGATTTCCCACGTGATAAGGCTATATACAACTCTGTAGCTATATTAGAACCTGAGATATAGATCTTTGAATGTAGAAAAATTGCCAAAAACCTACAAAAATCCATAACTCCACATTGAATGTCCGCGCCTAGCTCCTCTCCAACTCAACCGATTTAAATGGTCAAAAACTCAAAACAAAGAGGATGTTTCAGCGAGTGTTCTTAAACCAAAACGAACTCTGTAGCTATATTAGAACCTGAGATATAGATCTTTGAATGTAGAAAAATTACCAAAAACCTACAAAAATCCATAACTCCACATTGAATGTCCGCGCCTAGCTCCTCTCCAACTCAACCGATTTAAGTGTTCAAAAACTCAAAAGAAAGAAGGTGTTTCAACGAGTGTTTTTAAAGCAAAACGAGCTCTGTAGCTATATTAGAACCTGAGATATAGATCTTTGAATGTAGAAAAATTACCAAAAACCTACAAAAATCTATAACTCCACATTGAATGTCCGCGCCTAGCTCCTCTCCAACTCAACCGATTTAAGTGTTCAAAAACTCAAAAGAAAGAAGGTGTTTCAACGAGTGTTCTTAAATCAAAACGAAGTCTCTATCTTGAATAAAACCTGAGATATTGAGGATAGAACGTGTTTATGTGAAAAACTCCCATAAGTAATGTATAGGGGGAAATCGCATTTGAGTATAACTTGAGAATGGTGAAAATTAGATGAAATCCGATGGTTGATGGCTGATCTGTGCATCAATACCTTTCATTGAAAAAAAAAATTAAGCAAAACGGTTGGGTAGAACGCCTGAACGGACTCTGAATGGAAATCATCAATTTTTTTAATATATAAGATTATTAATGCATCTAAATGTTCTTGATTTTGTGTCTCTTCTGTTTTAAAATTGGTTTTTTTATTAATTTTTGGAAGAAAGTTAAAATTTGACGTTCCGAATTTTCTTCAAGTCCATCAAAATATATTTTAAGTCTTTATCAATGTTTGTTAGAAAATTGACGTAAACTTAATGACTAATGACGTTTGAAGGTTGGTTTTATTTGACTTATACCCAAAATAACGTCTATTATGTTAATTATTTTGAAAATAAAACAAATACATTGAAAATTTTATTTGTAAAAAATAAAAATAAATTTGATGACCCCGACGTGATTTGAACACGCAACCTTCTGATCTGGAGTCAGACGCGCTACCGTTGCGCCACGGAGTCCATATCAAAACTATTACAAAACACGTATTTAATTATCTTAAATACTATATTTTTATAACAAAATTTTAACACAAAACATCAAATCAAAATTAATTTACTTCGGGTAGTTTATTTAAGTAGAATAAACACTATTTGTTTAATGTAGAAATCTTATTAAATAATTTTTCTAAGGTTTTCTGGATTTTCGTAATGTTATTTGTTGTATCAAGTTGCCAGTATCCTAAATCTCGGGAAAACAATTACCCGAAGTTTCCAAATTACAGAGAAACCAAAATTGTGAAGCAAGAAAGTAACATAGGACTCCCAAATTACAATTTCTCGTAAGTAAACTGTTGATAATTATAATATACAATTCTTCTTTTTCTTAGTTCGAATTTGTGCCATGTTAAATTTAGCACAATAGACATTTGAAATGTTTTATCTTTATATTACGTATTCGAATCAAAGTATTAAATGAATTTCGTTCTATTATTTCCAAAAGTCATCCTCCAAATGTTAATCGAATCTAACAACAATCATTGACACTTTTTATACGATTTTGTAGTTATGAAACAAGCGATGGATCTCGAAGAGAAGAAGCGGCAGTACTCAAAGATACCGGTAATAAAAAAGAAGCGGTACTGGCTGTTAGCGGTTCATATACTTACGTAGGTACAGACGGTGTGACTTATAAAATTACCTACGTTGCCGACGAGAATGGTTACAGGGCCTCCGGAGAACATTTGCCAACAAATAAACAATAGTACAGTTTATGTCAAATTTTATTTATTTTTATTAAGTAATAAAGAGTTGAGCAAATAAGGAGCTGCTTATATAATTAATGTTCAGTTTTGGCATAACCCTTTTCTCATCTTCGATTTTAATAGGAATGAAAATAGAATGGGTAGTAAAAATATTCTCCAGGCACAATCAATCTACTCACATCATTATTACGTGATTATTGAAATCTCTTCATAGTCATAAACGTCTGTAGAAGCCTTAAAAGCCAAGACTCAAATCTAATGAATGATTATTTAACAAACCAACGTTTCACGTTTGATTAATTATATTATCCTCATGATATTTTCACAAAAGATTATATAAGAAAGAATGTTACCTCACGTGCGTTCTTTAAGATTCAATTTTTTATATTTTTGCTCACAATTACAAAATCTTATAGGTTAACTTGAGACAATCGCGTCCCGTACATTATCCTCTATCATACAAAATAAACCAGTTTGAACTAGTATCGGTACAGATAAAGTTTCAAGAAAAACTAGCTTCTAAAATTAGTGAGCTTAAACATTTGGATGTGAATAATTTGACTGGGAAACTGGGAAAAGTTGGACAATATAACTGATGAAATGTTCGTTCCACTGGAACAGTCCATCTTTTGATTTGGATATCTGTGATAATAAACTGGACTGTTCCTTTGGTTAATCAAATATAAGTTATGAATTCCTTCATATTCCACATAAAAAAATATTTTCTGTGTTTCTAAAATTCCGTTGAAACAGTTCTAATTGGTGTGTCGTTAACCTCAAATAACGATCATCTACTACCCAAGTTACCCTTGTCCGAGTCTTCTGGTTAGCTGTCCAGTTTCTTGGTGCTTTGTTGAACTCCAATTACCCCGGCGACGTATCTTTGACTGCGGCCATTTTGTACGAGCGCGATGATTCTAGCGACTTCTTCATTCGACACATGTCTTGTTAAACGTTGAGGCACATCCATTATTAACAAAATAAATTCAAATTTTCACTATACAATAACACAATTTACCTAGAAAGTTCTCGATCTGAATGCATTCTCCAAGACAGAAATGATTTACTCGAGTATTTTTGCTTCCAAAAAAATTTGTAAGAAATTGGAATATTTTTTGGTCCACGATAAAAAACCAGAAATATCTATTGAGTTGATAGATATACAGATTGTCCCAAAAAACTATAATTAAGTATTAAAAATATCCTAAAATACCAGTGATGCGATAATTTTTGTGGGGTGTATATTACTTTCATAAAAACGTCAAATTTTTACTTGTCTTTAAAAAAGGTCTAAGAAAAAAGATATAAAAGAAAATTATTTACTAGATTTTAGTTAGTGATATGTGGTTCGTACGTGTCAGTGCGTAGAAAATATTTTTAAATACTTAAATATAAGTTTCAGTCATCGAGGTGATCAAATTCTTAAAAAATTTTGTCGCTTGAGATTTCACTTTTCCACTTTTGCGACTGGTACCACTAACAGACCTAAATAATTAAATTTGACTCAAATTTTCACTGTAGTAATAAAAGCTAATGTGAAAGCTGCCTAATTCGCAAAATAAATTTAATTACCCATCTTTCATACTACGCGGTTAAGTTGTTTGTCATTTCAATTTAATCAGAAAAAAAATCTTCATTATAACGAGGAGGAACGTTTGTCCTTCCTTTTAGAGGTGTAGGTCACACTTTCATATGAGAAAGAATATACACGATTTAAAGTTAATATTCTTCGTATTAAAGAATGTATTGCTTATAGTTGGGAATGGTAATTTCTTCATCTTGTGAAAGATTACTTAATTTGATTTGGAATTAAACACAAAATTTGTATTTTTTTGTTAATTTTTAGACTAAAAATTGGGGTATCACATACAATGCTACCCAATAGATCTTCCAATTTTATCTTATACACTTCCAGATGTAGTGCTCTTTATTGTATTGAGGCGACAGTACCCGGTAGGATGTTGATACATCCAGCAGATCTATTCTGGTAGTTGTTTTCCAACCAGCTACTTCATTTCCCTTCACCCCGGTGTGTCCCAGAATCTATTGTAGGGTGAATTTATTTTTCTTGCCTAGCTCGTTTAATTTTTGTATGCAATCCCAAACGAGTGCAAATTTTATGATATCGAGGCTTAAAACTCTAATTTTTTTGGTAGGATGGCAATAGTTCTTCTCTAGATTGAACTGGACAAATGTTTTAAAAGCATAGCTGCTTGAAAAATGGTTGGTGTGTTGGTTCCTTACACTCCTATTCCAATTCTGTCTGCTGCTTTAGCAAAACTTTTTCGATACATCATCCCCAGGTATGCCCCAGGTTCGGTCGTTATTTAGGAACGGTTTTTCTTTGACGATTCCCTCTTTGAACAACAAGTAATGTCTGCCACGCTTTTCAGTACTATGTGCGAGATTTAGAATCACTTCTAGCACAAATTTTGCGCATTATTCCATGGCCCCGGTTGCACATATCCAAGTCAGCTTTTGTACCTTTAGGAAATTGTTTCTTGTGGTAATAATTGGCTGATCAATCTGACTTTTGGTTACAGTTGGACCAAGGTTCACTCAACCAAACCTGGGAGTTTGATACCACAAATTACACGACATTAACCTCACTTTATAGCAGTTGAATAAAATGTGAGTAGCTTCTTAAGTTTCGGAAAATTAAGCACTAAATAAGTAAGGACCCAAAAAAATGAAGCTAAGCAATACTACCCACGCTCTTATCAATATCAACAATATGAAAACTTTTATAGGATAGCTGTATGCTGTAATTTGTCAAGTGGATTGTATTTTTTATGGAATAGCTCTTGCCTTAAATCAATCATATGCATCTGGCTTATACAACGAAGTTCGTGTCGAGTATACACGACTTCAGAGAGAATATAGACTAAGAAATGGCTTTGGTACGGACATGTGATAAGGATGAATCAGAACAGATGGCCGAAGAAATAGAATAGGAGACGAGGAAGAGCCTCATGGACCTGGAAGGATAATCTTCTTCTTCAAGTACCATACACTTTGCAGCCTGTAGGTGTTCTCTTGTGTCCCTCTTCTTCTGCACTACGAAGACAGGAATGTTGTTTACGCCCTGATCCTCTTCTTCTGTCGATCTTTTCCGTCAGTATGAGCTTGAGAGTTGAGTATCTCAGTCCTCGCAGGATACTTTTCGTTGTTTAATTACCGCGACCAGTTCTCTCTCTAGTCAGTACTTCTTTTCGTAATGTGATCGGTCCATGGGATCCGTAGAAGTCTACATTTCCATTGCTTCTATTCTGTTTAAGGATCTCACACCATACAAAAGGATTGTCCAAATATAACATTTTATCACCCTCAATCTAACGCTTAGGGGGACTTCTCGCCGGATTAAGAAGTTATTAA
The DNA here is from genome assembly GCF_026250575.1 of Diorhabda carinulata. Classification (NCBI taxonomy): domain Eukaryota; kingdom Metazoa; phylum Arthropoda; class Insecta; order Coleoptera; family Chrysomelidae; genus Diorhabda; species Diorhabda carinulata. The sequence goes on from NC_079471.1 coordinate 2,689,578, forward strand.
ACTTTGTAAAAGCTGTTTTTGCAATTGCTATCCATTTGATGGATAGCAATTGCAAAAACAGCAGCATTGTTGTCTGCTTATGAACATTGGTTTGATTTTATGCGCGTTTATTGTGAGGTCGTATTCGGTTACAATTTCGTTGATAGAATTGACTAGTTCTTGTAGATTTTCTGATGGTGTTCCGCTAGTTCTCAGTTCCGCTGTTTGATCTGCAAACAGCTTTTGTTTAGCTCGAAGGAAATAACTGAATAAAATATGGAAGACAGAGACATATCCACGAAAACGAATGGATAGGAACACTCTGTATATATATATTATATATTTACGACTTTTGTTTATCCAATATTCATATTATAAGACGTAGAAAATGTTTTTTTAGTTATGGTCATTCCAAATATTAAAATAATAGGAATGAGTGTCCATCATTTGTTACAATAGAGAAACGTTTCGAAATTATTTTCGTAATTACTTAATAAACTTCGTCGGGTTTCTTTAAAACACGCTACCACGTGATAAAATGATAAATAGTTGGCAATAAAAGATTAATTGATTATTTTGCAACGGCTTTTTATGGACGACTGAAATTTATAGCTTCTAATAGTAAAAGTTTTCACAAAGAACAGATTTATTAATTATATACTTATTTATTGATTACGACAAATATTCATAGGATTTATGATGAAGAATTTAACTAAATTTTCAATTTCAGGACTTAATGTTATGAAATATTCGTCCAAGTGTTTCGTAGCATTTCGCTACATTGTACCACTAAAGAAAAAATATCTGCAAAGAAGCTCAAGAATAATAGGTGAAGCTTTTGTAGATCAAAGATAAAATCGTCAGAAATGAAAGAAAAAGTTTTTATAAACGCCAAAGCAAAAATCTGGAATCTCTTCTTAATATAGCAACCGATGATGTTTATTGTAGAATTCTACACGATCTAAGAAAGTGATCCAGTGATTCAGTGAAAGTTAACATCAAAATTTTGACCGCTAAGCGATATATTTTAGATTAGATTTTCAAAATTCCGAATTTCGCAAATAACTCGAAATCTATGCTAAATTCCGGAAAAAGTAAAAGAATCAAAAATGTAGTTTAAGAAATTTTCTATAAAAAAGGTTTTTTGTAATTTTTCCCTAAGAGCTGTCATTTCTTTGAAAAATGCTCTCAAACTTTGGGGTCGCATCTTACTAAAAAGTTTTCGCGCCACGTAGAGTTTGAGGGAAATTACGTCCCCGGTTGAAGATGAATCTGCTGTATCTTCTCGGAAACTCAACATTTCGGGACTGAAGAAAATGCATTTTAATCGTTAGAGTCTCTACTTTTCAACTGCATCTGCAAAAAAATTCAGAATTGTAAAATTTTCTTGGGAAACAACACGAACGGGATTGTTTTTTGCTGGTTGCCTGGGTGAACTTAAAACACATGGGTCTGTGACTCTGATACACCCAGCAGCGAACTCTGTTAGTTGTTAGGTTATGAAAAATCATATTTAAGCTATAATTTCCTGCTCGGCATTTTTTTTTTAAGAAATTTACCTCTAAATTTCAAGTTTTTTTGAGTTATCCGCAAAAAATGCACTGTTGGAAAAATCCAGTAACACGAACACGCTTTTTGTAAGAGTAATTTTGAGATTAGGAAAAAATCACAAGGAATCTTTTTTATAGGAAATTTTTTGAACTACATTTTTGATTTCTTCACTTTTTTCGAAATTCGGTATAGATTCCGAGTTATTTGCAAAATCGATAGAACACTCTCAGAACGAACAACCTAAATCCATAAAATCGGCGACATAACTAATTTCCGTGGGTTTTGGCTCTAATTGGGCTGTACTCACTGGTCTATTATATTTATATCTGTCCCTAACAGGATCGGATTATGTATGGTCCTAACGCCTTTGTCAATCTCGGCTCATTTCAAAGTAATAAAAATCAAATAAATTTCATAAAGTTCAAATTTACTTTGATCACAAATCTTTCTTAGGTGTGTTCATCGATTGCGATAGATCGGTCTTTGAGAAAGCTACTAAGCCAGTCGATAAGTGGACAATCTGTATGATCCTTATTGAATTAATAGATTGGCATATCAAACCCTGTCAAAAGCCACTGCGATTTCTATAGATTCCAAATATTTCTTTGTAGCCGTTATTCCCAAAGTGGTCCAGGTAGACCACGGGAGACTCGACGGAGTATGGCAAATTGGGAGTCCACAATCGTAAGCGGGGGTTTTGTTAGTGAAGAACTAAAGCTTCTCTTATTAATATAGGTTGATAATATTTTAGAAATCTCAGCGACTGTTGCTTGTATAAACTTGCAAATTCAGTGCAACGCGTCGAGTCCTGTCCTGAGTGATTTTCTTAATGAAAAACTGATTCCATCCACAAAAGTTATTTCGGGAGTAACAAATGGAGCCCCTGCTATGATATCGTGGGTTTATATGCCATCTTAACGTAATTATACCAGAGAAACCACCGACAACATCTAGCGACATCGCTTATTTGACCTCAACTTACAATTACATTGGGACAGCCTCAATTTAATAAGAACAAAGTGTGTTATTTCAGCTTTTATTAAGGAAAATATTAGTCGGTATTAGTTTTCAGACTTGTCGTAAGTAAAATGCAGACATACGTTCAACATTTGATTGCCCTGCGTGATAATTTCAAAATCATATTTGAAAAGATTCTGTCGATGGAAATACCATCAGAGATCATAAATCTTTTGACCATTCCGAATAGGAAGTTTTCTAAATAAAATTTGTGATAATTGATTGGTTCTTGTGGTGTAGATTTCGAAAAAGTAAAGTTGGATGGAGTCCAGCTTAGCTTCCTTAAAATCCACTCAAAGTACAACTAATTAAAATTTGATTGAAAATTTTTTTAGTCGATTTTACTATCAAATAATTAATTCTATCAATTCCAACATTTTTTTTCTCGAAAACTGTTGATTCATCGTTGAAATTCATCCACAATGCAACAAGTTTCCATAGATAGATCTTATTTTCACTTTTTTTGAGATTCGGAAATTGGTAGCTGGATTATCTAAAATTTTGAAAGTGGAAATAAAAAAGGGAGTTGGGCTCATAGAAACGTACTCCCGGAATGTAGAAAAATATATTTACTTGGTTGTAAGTTTTGTTATTTAAAAAATAAAAGTATAGAAACGAGGAACACAGCATCGTACCGGGTAAAATCGGGTCAAAAAACAAAAAAAAAAAAACAATGAAAAAAGATGAATAATTGCTCACGGTGTATAAAGGTTAAATTTTTTTTACTACGCTGGAACAAAAATATCATCTACTTCTTGAGGCTACATTTTTTTTTATAAATAGGCACTTCATTAAAATAATTATGTTTGTTAATAGAACACAATAATTTTTTGTGGTGATTACTGTTAATAACTATGCCGGCTTCTTTTAAGTCATACAAACATCAATAATCACGTTTCATAATAATATTATTTCGATAAATTGCATATTAATATGGTTTTTCGAATATTCTCACGAGATTCACTCAATATAGGGTGACCCAATCACATATTTCGACATTGATAAACTTGATTATAATAACGTTAAAGTTTTTCTGAAATATACTGAGTAAACTAAATGGTCATTCCCCCAATAATTTAATCGAATACAGTGTTTTAATTTGTTGTTTTACAACGATAACCAAGGGTTTATCAAATCTATGCATGCAAAAAAATAATAATAATGATACAGCAATACAAACTGAAAATCACAATCCCTGATATCGATTAACAGCAAGATGATTAGTTTAAAAAGAAAGTAGAAGGATTTTTCTATGCTTTATCTAAGGTAGAAACACCTGAATCCGCGAACTGACCAACAAAAGGAGACTTATATGGTGAAATACAAGGATTCAAAACAAAAAATTACAGCATTTTTTACATAATTACAAATTACTTAACATCAACATTAACAACTTAAATTAACAGTTTCACATGTGAAGTACACCAAGAAATTTTGAATAGGTTTGGTTAAATTTTACTCTACAACCCCAGATAATTGAGACATCTTCATCGTCGGTAACAAACCAGACGTTTGAGGAAAGAAATCAAGAAAAAACGGCCGCATTTGGCTGAAAAGAAAATGTTGTTTCATCAAAACAATGGACCAGCTCACAAATCTGTTATTGCAATTGCCAAAATTAATGAATTGGTCGAAGATTTTCCAACAATGAAGAGGTGTTGTAGGTATGTCAAAAACTAAATATATTTCTAAGTATTCCAGTTATTATTGAGTAGATCTTTTGTCTTAGGAATTCGCGTTTAAATTGCTTTCAAAATATTAACGAGAATAATGATAACTCTGTTTAATAACATGGTGTGCAGAAAAGTTAATAATACAAGTGATGATGATAGGAAATGACAGAATGAAATCGTTTAGTAACAGTGCAGTGTTTTCTTACAAGATAAGAGTGGAAGGCAAAGAATATCTAGTATGTTTTAAGGTGTTTTTAAGCATATTTGGTATTACTAGAGGGAGAGTACGATAACTACAAAATAATCTTTTGCTTCAAGGTAAATCACCACACGATAGAAGAGGAAGGCGTAAGGCACGAGAAAATACCGGAGCCTGTAGCCATATCCAGTGATTTAAAGCTCGACAATAACATTCTTCAAGATGAAAAAATCCAAACAGATTGTACCTTCTATAAACACTTTTTGTCAAAGCAATGTAGTCAGGCTGACAAATTCTATGTTATATTAAAACCAAAATCATGTACTGACTTGGAAGAACGTGTTAGTATTGAAACAGAGAAAAATCTTCATCTATGTAAGGCTGACAAATTCTATGAGGTAAAAAGGCAATGTAATCTTAAAACAAAGCAAATGCAAAATTTGCCATTGCCCCACATTCAAACTGGTGATGTTTTTTAGCCAGCCAGCTCTGGTACTATGCTTTTGGAGTGCATGATTTGGCAACTATGTTCGTGCACGATGAAACTGTTGGCAATAATGTTATTTCTTTGTTGTTGCATTATTTTAACAAGACAAATATAAACAACAAAGACTTAGTGGTGTTTAGTGATGGATGCCCGGTGCAAAACAAAAATTATTTGATGGTTAGATTTCTTTACGCCTTGGTTCACATTCGAGGACATTCCCAACTGCCCAACGATCAAGATTTTAGGGAAGAAGACTGCAGAAGTACAGTTTGACTGGGATAGATTAATATCTATTATTAAAGTCAGTAAGAGTGATTGAAATAACTGCTAAAGTAGACTATATACAGACTAAGCAATCTTACACAGATGCCTGGGAAACAATACATCTACGAAACCGGAAGAAGCTTGGTGCCGAACTAACATTAAAGCAACTATATCCAGGTGAGATTCAAATCAAACTGCAGAATCTTACTTGCCTGAAAGTTCCCAAGAATGTCCACTATTATCTCAATCTGCAATTAAACCTTGCTCAGCCCAGCACCTGGAGCTGAAACAGACATCGAAGACAATAGCAGTGACGAAGAAGATTAAACAATGATGCCGATTTTCTTTGTAGTTATTACAACTTAACATTGTTTAAAAAAATCCTCAGTGCCATAGAAATTCCCGTAAAAACAACCATATGTCATATGTCATATGTCATATGTCATATGTCATATGTCATATGTCATATGTCATATGTCATACATAAGAAAAAAACAAATTTAGCAAAACGTTGGACGACATAAAATCTTTTTCCACTTTCCCAAAAAAGTCAAAACTGTGGTGGTTTTTGTAAGAAACGCCTCGATTTATAATAATCGGTTATGGATTTAATAACATATTTTTAGTACACCTTATAATCACAATGCTTTGTACATCATTTCCATTATATAATTTTGTTAACACATTTATTGGAATATTGTGAATTGAAAGGTTATTAATGTGTGCCATGATAGATAGCGTACGACTTACGAAATTGACTAGACCTAACAGATTTACTCGTACATATCACACCATACTAATTATTGAATTTTGAATATGATTTACTGAGGTTTGAAAGTCTATCTAATTGTAATGATTGTCTATAATATTCAAACAATAAAGTGAATTACGAGATAATGAACTGCAGCAAGAGGAAATTGCATCATTTGAAGGGTTTTAATCGATAAGAAAAAACGTTTAGTGCTACATACAATGTAGTCCGAATAAATTTTAACGTTATTATGTACTATGTGAAAAAAAACCGAAACTGGTCGATTTCTATTTTTAAATTGACATTTTACAGTATGAAAAATTATCTCCGACTGCACCCCATCTGAATTATAAGCACCCCCTCGACAATTTCAAATAAAAAAGGGGGTCGTGTGGTACCTTGTGAGAAAGGGATTTTTGTCATCATTTCGGCAACATAAAGTTTTTTTTAAAATTTAGCGCAATCATAAATAATAAAACAAGAGCTCAAAAGGCGGTTTGTGTAATTTTTAATAATAGATACCCTGGTCAACACGGTTCGCAGTCTACAATCAGCAAAATCGAAAAAAAGTTTCGAGAAACCTAACACGTGAAAAATATTGAAAAACCAGGTAAAAATGATGATAAAACAAGGTTTCCTTCACCCCCAGGTGGATTAGAAGACGTGAAACGATCGAATGGTCAACTAGATCGCCCGATTTGACTCCTCTCGAATATTTTAATAGACCAGACAATATCGCCGATTTAAAAATTAGGACGTGAATTCCAAAATCGCCTATGTTATTGTCAAGAAGTGAATGGTGGTCATTTTGAACATTTAATTTAAATGTAAAGGCATATAGACATTATCAAAATATTTTACATCTTAAAAATTAATTTTCTCAAGTATAATTGCACCAAATTTAAAAAATTTCATATTGCTGAACAGAGGACTAAAATCTCTTTCTCACAAGGTGCCACTCGACCCCCTTTCTTATTTAAAATTTTCCAGGGGGTGTTTATAAATCAGAGGGAGAGGGATAATATTGTCAATTTATGAATAAAAATCGATCTGTTTCAGGGGTTTTCCACATAGTACAAAATAAGGTTAAAATTGAATTTATTCCATACATATTGAATGCATTGTATAAAGTAGCAGGTTTAAGAGGGAGGAAGTTATAATTTTCTAAAGGGATACGTTTATAGAAAAATGTTGATACTTTGTACTAAAGAAAAATGCATTTTTTTCTTGGATTTTATGATTTGTTCTGAAACAGCAACAAATTAACATACATAATAACAAACTTGACACTAATAACGTGTATTGCATTGATGACTGCTTGAAGTCGGCGCGGCATACTTTGAATTAAGTTGCGGATCACATTCTTGTCGATGTTATCCCATTCCTGCAACATCAATCTTCTCAGCTCCTGGGTGGTTCTTGGTGCTGGTGTGTGTCTGCTAATCAGTCGTCCCAACTCGTTCCAGACATGTTCTATGGGATTCATGTCTGGGCTGCGAGCTGGCCAGTCAAACCGCCTAATTTCTACCTCATCCAGATACTCCCCGACAATTCTGGCTGTATGTGGTCTCGCATTATCTTGCATGAAAATGCCACGTTCCTCCATAGTCACATGGTCTTCTAGCACCTCCGTAATGTACCTGTGAGAGGTTAGGGAGCCATATTCTATGAAGACCAACTCTGTACGAGCTTGTGTAGTGATTCCCGCCCAAACCATAACTGTCCCACCGCAAAATGGAAGACGCTCGTCAATGAAAACTTCAGCATATCTTTCCCCAGGTCTTCTCCACACTCATCGACGTCCGTCTGACCCTGAGTGAGGCAAAAACGCGACTCTTCTGAGAACAATACTCAGCTCCAGTCATCATCATTCCAACGAACGTGATCTCTGGCAAATGTCAATCTTGTAGTCCGATGCTGGCGTTGCAACGGGGGACCTGTAACCATTCTTCTGCAGCATGAAGGTCCATTCACTAGCAGTAAAACCGCAGTAGCTATTCCGCAAACTTGTGGACACCCAAAAACGGCCATTTCGTTGAATTCTAACTCTTTTTTGTCCAAACCCTGGTCTTGTAGTGATCAGGCCAGTGTCCAGAAAGCACTGATACACCCTTTGCATACCACAAAGACTAGCACCAACAATTCTTGTCACAACAATCGGATCTAAAGGCATTATGGGCCTGTTAAATCACTACAGTTTGCAATCGTTAGGTTTAACACAAAGAATCAACAGTAAACTGGAAAACAGGCAAGGGAAATGCGAATGTTCAATTAGTTGTAATCTAATACATCGAATGACAGCTAATGACAGCTGTCAAGTCTCGGAATAAATTTTCTTTAACGCCTACTTATCCTTATCAATATTGACGCTAAAATTATTCGTAATTTCTGAAGTGATCTCAATTTTTTGCTCGCCAGTGTATATATGAATAGACAAATATGAAAAGAACTCATAAAAACATTTATTATTGATTTGTGAGAAGAAGAAGAAATTGAACTAGATAATATATAGTATATATATTTTTTCTGAATATCATCGGTACTTTATAATAATATCTGGAGTAATTATTTGAATAAATTTCAATTTCAAATAAGTAGGTCTAGTACCATCGTGAGTAAAGTCATCATCTCGTGTCACCTACCTCCGAGGCAATGCACTTTTACATCAGCCTCAACTCTTCAATATTCTACGCATTATATTATTCAACGCAAAGTTATTATTTAATATTATTGACACACAAATTTCGGGTGGGATGGTTCTAGTAGTATAAATAGTTATGGGTATCTAACAGGGTAGTTAGTTCTTCAATAACCCAACCGCAAGACAAACTAAAATGAATCGTATGGTACGTAAATATACAGTGATAAGTGAATTTCGTGGTAATTGCGTTGAAGATGAGTAGTTGAAAGTTCAACTACTTTTACTTTCATTTTTTTTCAAATTTATTTAGAAGATACAATACAAGATGAATTACTAAACACTTATTCATTCTCAGATTATATAAACAGTGATAAATTTACAAATCAAAATGATATTTAACTTCTGCAATCAATTTGTAATCTATTTTCGACATATATACTGCTTTTAATTGGTATTTTTTTGAATTTGTCGGTTTTCTCAAATTATAAAGTAGTACCTTTCTCATTTTCCACGTATATCCTTTGTTTATTCCCTCTTTGAATTCGTTACTATTTTTTTCAATCCCTATTCAAATCCATTTCTAAATATATCACTAAATCTTTCTCATTTTCAAATTTTATTGCTAATTTTCCTTAAAATTCAGATGTTTTTGTGATTTTTCTTCTTCTCCTTCAGTATTCTGATTTTCAGTTCCCTACATCTTCGTCCATATCCAAGAGTTCTCGTCATCGTCGTCATCGTCGTCGTCGTCGTCGTCGTCTTCATCATAGCAATTCATGATTTCTGTTAATCATTTACTCTGTTTTGGCCATTCATATGTCAAATTGTATTAAAACTTCTCCTTTTCTAAACATTTTTAATTTTAAGGAACTGCATGGTACTAAATTTGGTGCGTGAAGTTGATGTAGATCGCCAGGAACAATTCTAGAAGGCAGAAACTCGAAAACTTGAAACTTGAGGTTTTCGTTCTTCTTCTGATTCTTTTTCATTTTAAAATCGCTCATGCCACGTGCAATTAGTCTTCAGTTATTACATTTTCCATAGATCTCTCTTTAATTATTATCATTTACCAGTTTTTGTTTTCATTTATTCTCTTTACTATCGATTTTCAAACTTTATCGTACTACTATGTTTTTTTTAGCTCTTGAACCGTTTTTGGACGAAAACAATTTTCAATAATCCCAATTTCATCACATTGTACGTCAGTATCAATGAAAATGATTATTAACTTTACTTAATAGCGGATTTTTGAGCTAATTATTAAACAGTGTCCTTAAATATCACAGTCTATTTAAATCAATTGAATCGTTAGTACGAGGTGTCTTCAAAATAGTCCCTACGTGGTTTAGAACTGTTTATTTACATCAAAAATGAAGAAATGTTAATAAAAATGTATCAAATATGCACGTGCATCTTCCCATTGTATGCAAATCACTTTCTAAATTTAACTTTAACAAAAATCTAATTACGATCAATCTCAGATCATCGCAATTTGATTGTATTTACTTTGTAACAAAAACCGTCTCATATAATTGATTTTGAAATGGTAAAAGTTGAGCTTAATCTATCTGGTCATTAGTAAAATCTTTTTGCAAATCCTCTAGTTACATAATTTGTTTATAAACGACTTCTTTAAATAAGACAATGATTTGTCTTCTTTTTAATAGGTATATTCTGATATAACAAAGTTTACATAATGTATCATTCGCTTCCTATATAGTCTATTGCTAGCTTTATATTTTTTTATTGAAAAGAAATTATATGTTTAATGATTAATGCTTATCCACTTTTCGGTTTTCAGATCCTAGTCCTTTCTGCTCTTATCAGTGTTTCACTGGGTCAACAGAGCAATCAAGCCGAACCAATAGCTATTGTTCGATATGAAAATGAAGGAGTTAATGCTGATGGATCATACCAGTGGAAGTAAGTTTTCTACTTTTGGAATAGCGTGCTGGGTAAACAATATAAAAATAATTAGCTTCTTAATACCAACAATGAAACGAAAGTTGAAAGGTTATTCATTTTGTTATAGCTTTGAAACTGCCAATGGAATAGTTGCTGAAGAGCAAGGTTCCATTAAGGAAGTCGAGGAAGGTCCAGGACCAGATGTTCAAGGACAAGTACAATACACCGCTCCAGACGGTTCTCCAATTTCTCTTTCTTACATCGCTAATGAAAACGGTTTCCAACCTCAAGGTAGCCATTTACCCACACCTCCACCAATTCCAGACGAAATTTTGAAATCTTTGGAATACAATGCAGCACATCCTGAAGAAGACAATGAAGAACAAAACAGAATCCAGAGAAGGCAGGCAGCCGCTGCTGCTCAATCTCAAAAAAACAATAACAGGTTTAGATATTGAGCATCTTGATGTTCTGAATATATGTATTTAATTGTAAATATTTGAATAAAAATATAAAATCAACGTTGTTGTTTTATTGAAAAAATCGAAATCGAAAATAAGCGAAAAATTTAAACAGCATAAATTTTTCAATACGAATCTAAACATTCTAAACATTCATTACGATCTTCTTTCAAATCTGAAAACCATAATCGAGGTTATACCACGTCACATGTCAAATCGTTTAATTATTACACAATTTTCACCTAAAAAAGTTACTTTGAACATAAAAAATTGAAATTTGCCTTCATAAAAAATGAAGCTACCTTGTTATTAATTTTCGATTAGTTCCTTAATTATAACAATCGATTCAATCATCCATCATTCACTAAAATATTTATTTGAATCGAAAAATCGATTTTATTCAGATAGATACAAGTAGATTTATTCATTCAATTCCTTCTCGAATCGTTTGGAAAATTGTATTGGGCTTAATAATCCATCACTGTCACGAAATTATCACTAATTTTGTAAAAAATTTCTCTGATAATAAAACTGGTGTTACCTTTTTACAAATTTTTTAAATTCAGGATACAATCGATTCAATCATCCACCATTCACTAAAATATTTATTTGAATCGAAAAATCGATTTTATTCAGATAGATACAAGTAGATTTATTCATTCAATTCCTTCTCGAATCGTTTGGAAAATTGTATTGGGCTTAATAATCCATCACTGTCACGAAATTATCACTAATTTTGTAAAAAATTTCTCTGATAATAAAACTGGTGTTACCTTTTTACAAATTTTTTAAATTCAGGATACAATCGATTCAATCATCCACCATTCACTAAAATATTTATTTGAATCGAAAAATCGATTTTATTCAGATAGATACAAGTAGATTTATTCATTCAATTCCTTCTCGAATCGTTTGGAAAATTGTATTGGGCTTAATAATCCATCACTGTCACGAAATTATCACTAATTTTGTAAAAAATTTCTCTGATAATAAAACTGGTGTTACCTTTTTACAAATTTTCTAAGTTCAGAATACAATCGAATCAATAATTCATCATCCACCAAAAGCTTTTAATGGAATTATCGATTTAACAGAGCATTCGACCAAGTCAACATTCGTTATAGCAACTATTCTAATATCTTCATCAATTTTTTGAATTTGGTAATGTCAAGTGAGGCATGACGGGCCTATCAGAAAGCTATGTACTCAATGGTACTTGCCAGCACTCCATCTTAGTATTGAACTATTTAACTATTTCGCGAAACGATCATTGCCTTTGAAACTTGTTCCGCTAGTATGTTTCGAAGTCAGCTAATGCCAAAAATGGATCAGGAAAGCAGCATACGACTCATTAAACCTTATCAAAGGTACCGATTTGTATGGGATGCCCAATATAAGGCACATAATAACAGAATGATGCATGGAAGGATGGTGTAGGCGTCTTGTATTCCCTCTTTTCTTTTTCTTCTCCAAAAAATCATCGTCATAGCTTCAAATGCTAACTCTGTATTTATTCTCTTTTGACCTGTCTAGAATCCGAAACGTTTTGTTGTGTCTCCCGAAGATATTTGCGCGCAGTGACAACCCGCCATCAGATTTATATCGAGTAAATGATATATTTTGAATCTAAATCTGTTCCTACAAGATGCGTCCAACGTTTGCGTCAACATTCTCCTTCCAAGCAGGCTGGAATCCTACCTAAACTTACAGCATACAACAGATAAAACTTATTTTCAAATAAACCGGATGATACTGGAAACTTTGGTCTTCATACAAAACACGTAGCAATAAAACGCAAGACGACAAGAAGTGTGTGTAGATGCACTACAACTATTGGTTCCATCTTCGTTCCAATGTTGGGTATTCCTTTATGAAAAAAACCAAAAACCAACTTTCGATGGTCAACATTGGAAGCAAAATTTTGGACGTATCGGAAAGAATTCTTCGAATTACAATTATCTATCTTGGGCGCGTGTTTTTGAATGGTGTAGGCGCTTTAGTGAGGACCGAGAGAGCACTGAAGATGACCAGCGCCCAGGTCGCCCTGTGACTGTTTCAGCTCCGGAAACACTGACCAAAATCAACCAAATTGTGCGCGCAGATCGTCGAATGATCATCCGGATGATTGCTGAGGCAGTAAACACCGATAAAGAAACAGCTAGAAAAATTTTACACGAGAAATTGTACATGACAAAAGTCTGTGCGAAATCTGACCCCTGGCCAAACGGTTTTGCATCAACGGATCTGCTCAGAATTTCTTGAAAGGATAGAAAAAGATTTGCTTTGAAAGGGACCCGATTTGAATCGATGGAAGTGGTAAAGAAGAAAACGGCAGAGCTCCTAAAGTTCCTCACCAAAAAAAGACTTCCAGAACTGCTTGATTGATTGAAGGGGAGTATTCAAACGTAGAATATTTTTTATAATAAAACCTTTTTCGTAACCTCGTATGATAAATTATATTTGTTTTTATATTTGTTTTCACTCTCTAAAAATGACTTGTAAAAAGGAAAAAACCATTAACAAAATCCATCATTGAAAAAAATCTATATTATCCGTGCTTCGAGCATTCAAGTATGCGGTACAAAAATTCCAAAGAAATTTATATTCTGACGATGTTTTTTGTCATCGGAGGTTACTTAGGAGCGGTGCCGTTGAAAACCGGGAAAACTTATGGGAGGTTTTGTGTTATTTCAACAACAATTATCAGTATTATTAACGTTTTTCTATTTTTAATGAAGTTACATTTGAGGAATATGTTGAGGAATCCTATAAGTTACAGTTATTTGGCTCGCCCGGTTTTGTTCACTTGTTTTCATTTAATTGGTGCTAGTGATATTTTCAGACGAGATAATTCCTACAAAACCATCATCGATAATATTTTTATATTGGAAATGAATTATCCAAGGAAAATTGATACTTTTTATCGATTTATTGAATTGGTTGGAATTATGATTTTACCTTTTGGTATACTGTCAGAATTTTACATTTTCCACTTTGACTTCATACAATTATTCAACCTCCTCTTTCATTTTTTCACGATACTCAAACTTTCTATTATTGTTATGATTATTACTTCTTTCCTCAATTATTTATATAATAAATACAGCGTTATAAACAAAATATTATCACAAGCAAATTCTTGTCGGTATAATAAATTTGGATACTTGAAACATGTACGAAATCTCAAAAAGCTACTCCAAAAACTGCATCAAACTGCTATGGAGGGTAATGAAAAAATGGGAGGATTTTGCTTGATATTATTCATGTATGCTTTTTGGCGTGCAATCGAATCTTTATTGTACGTTGTTTTATGGAAAAATTACGACACTTTCTTCCTTTTTTTTATAACTTATAACATTGTAGTAGTACAGGTAAGTATTTACTTATGTTATTCAATTTTTTATTTGCTTTAAAACACTATAAATTTGGTTCCTTTGTGACCAGCTGTTAACCTATGTCCCAACAGTTTATTGGATACTTCTGTAGCCAATTTTGGGTTTTCCCTGTATAATGACAGAGCCCCAAGTCCGACCGAAACATCATATCGTCTCCAACGTGGTATTGACGTACAAAAGCGAGGTAATCTTGAATATAGCTTTCAAAATTTGGACGTGAAGGAGAAGGTTATTAGCAATTCTCAGAAGACAAATAAATGTTTATTTCCTCCAGATCTTTATCGTCTACTTCAACACAAGTGTTGTGAGCCCAGCGCCCACAGATCTGGCTGCCCAGCCAAGGTTCCGACGATGCCAGCAAATTGTTGTTAACATCACTACAATATAAGCAAATGGCATCTTCGTCATTGTTCTTTTGTTTTTTGGTTGAGTGTTTGGTATTTTATTAGCATTCTTTTGAGACGAGGATGATTAGAATTGGATATTTTCCCCAGCTATTTCAAAATTTATTTATCAGTATTCAAATTGTGTGTCTTTTTGTTTTTAACTGCCAATTGGCATGCTAGATTGATTGTTGTTAGTCCAAAAAGACACTATTCCATATCTTTCAGGTAGGTTTCACCGTCTTGTTAGGTGTAAATATAGATTTTTTCGGGCCTAAAGGTAAACCAATAATAACTTCAACCCCATCCTTAGTTTTCTTAACATATCGCTCTGAAATAGTCTCAGGCACTGCGTATGCAGAATCAGCTTTTTCTGTGCTTCATTTCTTTGCTTAAAACTTTATCTACAGCTATTTTCATGGAATCTATCGATCATTTTCTTTTTTTGGTTTTTTTCTTGTAAGTACGTACCATGATTTTACCTAAAAAAATAAAAAATCAATGTTATTTATTGAGAAACTTAAATGAACTTAAAGCCACAACCTCAGACGGCCATCTTGTCTCATAGAGTCACTCTGAACAAAAAAAGTAAAATGTTTCCGATTCTTATAAACTTACCATATCAAAATAAACGAAACTATTAAGCAAAGATCAAAAAGACATAAATGCGTTCATAATTACCTTAAAATAATGACTTTTAACCTTATAAAAAATTTTTTAGACGACGCCATCTGAAAGTTGGTCGTTCTGTATTCATTTACATAACAAAAGTTGCGTTTTGTGTGTTCCATGTAGTGATAATGACAGTTCCGTACTGGAAAACGCTTTCGGGACGTTCTGGAGTAGACAACTTTAACTTCCTTAAATGTGACTCTAGCTACTTGTTGACAGTTGACAGTTGACAGTTTCACTTCGATGATTTTATGAATTTCTTTATCTAATCTGATATGATTTGTATATTCGAAAATGCATAATTTTAGATTTGATGCATCTATAGATATCTTATTTCAGATTTTTTCTATGATAATTATTATGGCTTGCGATAAAGTTACCGAAAGGGCAGATACCTTAATCCAAACATGTATCAACACATTAGCAGAAGACGAAGCTCTAGATTTGGCAACTATAAAAAAAGCGTTAGTTCCAAAGTTTACAGCAGCGGGATTTTTTGAAATAAACCGAAACATACTACCAACTTTTCACTTCAATGTATCTATATATTTAATAATAATTTTACAGTTCAGAGCCGCCAACGAATCTACTTTTTATTGATAGATAGGCACTTGGACTTAAATTATTCACTTATTAATAAAGCTCTTAATATAAATACTTGGTAAGTTTTATTCGTAATCAAAATCCAACGGGCTCAACCTAGTTTACGAAGAGATTTTCTTCAACGGGTTAGATTTTGTGAATGGTTAATGAATGAATGACGAGAATCCCCATGAGATTATGAAGAACCATTTTCAAAATGTTTTTCCAGTGTACCCATGGATTAATATTGTAGAGAAGTTAATTGGGTCACATTCTCTGGCTCAGTCATTGAATGGAATTTCTCGAAAATGATCTCCCTGAACTACTTGAAGACAATATGAGACAAAGCTATTGATTCCCGACCGATGGTGCTCCAGTACACTTTAGTTGGACTGTTAGGCTAGATGCAACATGTCCCAACCGTTGGATTCAGTCAGGAATGTCCCATTATTGGCCTCCTCGATTTCTAGAGTTGAATCTTTGTGATTTGTGTTTATGGGGTTACTTGGGGTGCGTCAATACACATCATCATCAAACGATAATCGATTTAATCGATATCAATCGATATGATTTGAAATAGTTAAACGTTATGTTCTAAAATGACATCAACTAACGTGAATCGATAACAATCGACGCAAATAGACATCAGTCGACATCGATCAACATCAAATGAGAATTCAATTGATGTCAATCGATATGATTTAGAAAAGTTTGATTCTAAATGACCTGAAATGATTTGAATTGACGTGAATCGATATCAATCTGCGTCAATACACATCATCATCAAATGATAATCGATTTAATCGATATCAATCGATATGATTGGTAATAGTTAAGCTCTATATGTTCTAAAATGACATCTACTGACGTGAATCAACGCCAATAGACATCAGTCGACATCAATTAACATCAAATGACAATTCAATTGATATCAATCGACATGATTTGAAAAGTTAGGTTCTGAATGACTTGAAATGATATGAATTGACGTGAATCGATATCAATCGACGTCAATAGACATCAGAGATGACAGATGACAGACGACAGAGTCTAGACGACACCCATAGTTGATATCAACGATTTGAATCGTATAAATTTAGAAACACCTTGTTTATAATGTTCGCAATTTTGAATGTATATCCTACAATGTGAACACTTTGTTTTGCTGCTACATTTTCTAAATGTGTGCTAATACAAATCACTGATATTTATCTGTTTTTTTTTTTCTGTTATTTCGTACAACTGAAAAAACTTTAATCTAAAATCTTTTCGTCACTTTGGTTCATTGATTGTTTGTTTATGAAGGAACTCGCAATCTTGTGATACAATTTTCATTTGAATTTCGAATAAAGTAATATCAAAAATTCACTATTTTATTATTTTGTCAAATTTAGTTTCACTTTTTTTAGTTTCTATTATAATCTAAGCTATACAGATATCACATACGTATTTATCAAGCTGGGCGGGAGATTCGAAGACCTTGATATGAATTTAGACTTTAATATAATATTTTAAACTAATATCGTTTAGCCAATAACTGAATCAACCCATTAAATTTTGTTAACAATAAACTAAAAGTAAAGATACGTTGTCACAACCACCTTGGAGGCGATTGTACTTTTACATGAAATTTTAAATGTTTTGAATTTTATGCATAAGTATTATTCAACGGATGGTTATTATTAAATGTTAATGACACACAATTTTTTTTTTTGGTGGGATGAAACCATTGGTATAAAAAGATACGTCTTCTCAACGGGGTAGTTAGTTCTTTTTAAACACTACTCACGTAATACAACTCAAGATGAAGCATATGGTACGTAAACAGTGATTTGTGAACGAGTGAAGTGTCAAACATATTTATTTTATAATTAACTATTGATAAATTGATCACTAAGTACGTAAAATTATCCATAAACATTGATAAATTGGAAATAGTAGAGAAATTTCCATGTGAAATGTTAAGAAACATAAATTTAAATTGGAAAAGGTTCTAGAACGATCAACACGTTTTGTAGCAGTTGATTTCAGCTTTAAAAAACATTCTGTGATCTTGAATCTTGAATCTTGAATCTTGAATCTTGAATCTTGATTCTTGAATCTTGAATCTTGAATCTTGATTCTTGAATCTTGAATCTTGAATCTTGAATCTTGAATCTTGAATCTTGAATCTTGAATCTTGAATCTTGAATCTTGAATCTTGATTCTTGAATCTTGAATCTTGAATCTTGATTCTTGAATCTTGAATCTTGAATCTTGAATCTTGAATCTTGAATCTTGAATCTTGAATCTTGATTCTTGAATCTTGATTCTTGAATCTTGAATCTTGAATCTTGATTCTTGAATCTTGAATCTTGAATCTTGAATCTTGAATCTTGAATCTTGAATCTTGAATCTTGAATCTTGAATCTTGAATCTTGAATCTTGAATCTTCTATATAATACACAAGATATTTGATTGTTTGCGATTGTGAACTAGATCACATACGGATTTTATTATATTTTGAATGAGTGAATAGCGAAAGCAATGAATATAATTAAAGTGAATGTAATCGAAATTGTCCTTTTCGTATTGATACAAAATTATAGCGGACAAGATTATATGCAGAAAAAGTTAGGATTTTGAAAAGTTACATAACAATGGACGTTTCAGGTATGTTAAAAGATGCTAAAAAAAAGAAAGAATGTATTATGACACGTTAAATATCAAATATTTCATATTATATCGAAATTATTTACGTCGAAAGTGGTAAAATCAGTCCAAAGCATTTCTAATCTCATTTTCTATTACCTTTGAAATAGGTACGTTCAATTATTCGATTATATTCGATTATATGAACGATTTCAATCGATTTTAAACTATCAATCGAATGTAAAGTTCGATTCACAATATACTATAATACTTTATCTAATCAAATTTTATAACCAATAAGGGAACGTTCCAATTCTAATTGGAATTTAGCTTCGTTCGATCTTAACACGTTAAGTAGCGATGATATAGGGACTGTACGACGTATTTTATTTCATCTTCTCCTCGGCCGAAGGGACCGTACTTGAATATATTTTACAGTTTGGTTAGACAGTCCTGGATCATAGAAACATTACCCTACACTTGATCCATTCGATTTTTTTGCAAGATCTTCAACTCCATTGTAATACAGAAAACTTCACTTTTCATATTTTGTCGCTTTTTCCAACATAATCCAAAAAATATTTGATTAATTTTTTCTATTTGTGCTACTTCACGATCTCATCTAATATTTCTCAAAACACATCGTACATTTTTGTACCCTTTACATAAAAACATGAATCATCGTTGATAAGGATAAAAAAGCCAACAATTTCGAATGAAAAGTACAAAATATGATGCTTTTTGTCTATATTACCGCTCTGGGCACCGGGGAAAGTTTTAGCGTTAAAATTTCCCTCGGGTCCACAAAAAAGCATCATTTTTTCGCACTTCTTATTTCAAATAAATTTTTCCTTGGATCCACACTTCATTTGGAGCGTAAATTTTTATAAACTTCGTAGAATCAAACTTGTTTCGTATCGTATCTCTTGATACAACTTATTTTCCAGATATTTGTTTTTGTTGCACTCATCGGTATTACTTTGGGGCAACAGGTGAAGCAAGATGAACCAATCAAGATCGTACGATTAGAAAATGAAGGTGTAAACGCCGATGGATCTTATAGATGGAAGTAAGTAATATCACACTTTTTGTTAATATATTTTCATCATAATCCAACCAAATGAGAAAGTAAGGTAATTTAAATAACTGGAAATGGATTCGAATTGTAGAAATTACCAGAAAAATATTCAATAACAGTGTTAAGTGTTAACTTCGATGTTTAAATTAACTTTGGTTTCCACAGTTTTAGTATCCGAACAGTAATTAGAGATATTATAATCAAAATTGATGCGTAGGCATTTCTTCAGTTGTCATAATTATCATCCCTAATGGGGTTACACTGCAATCATGCTCTTAAAATCCTCTTGTTGGGGTGGCGCTTATTTTCCACCACAATTTCCCATTTCGTGTCTTTTCCTGTCAGTTTATAACTTCTACTCTGCTTGGATAATCTTCCATCCCTTTTAACCATTTTGTCCTAGACCTGCCGCGTAATTTTCTACCCCTGCATCATATTAGATGGTATAGATTTGTTCGTCAGCTAAAACTCGGTCTCATCATCGTTCTGATTATATTTCTTTCCATTTTTCTCATGTTTTCTTAATCATTTCTTGTTAGTCATTATTTCCAGCTGAGTACATCATCACTGGTCTAATCATCGTTTCAATTATATTGATCTTCGTTCGTTTTGTGAGTAGTTTTCTTTTTAATAATTTCCTATTAGCATCGAAGGCTCTATTAATAATGTTGATAGAATCTTATCTTTATTGGAATCCTTTCCTTAAACTAAATCTTCCTGATTAGTTGGTATATTCTTTCTCGAAGTTTGGATCCTCTATACTTTATCAGTTCTACGCTTATTTCATCTATACCGGGTGCTTTCTTTCCTTGATCATTCTCCTCCTGTTCCTCGTCCTCGTTCTGTGTCTGTTTCAGTTAGAAAATCCTTAAAGTAATCAACCCATCAGTTGTCGTACACGCTTGTATTATGATTTCGGATTCATTCACGAATAAATCCCCCAATTCCTTTCGTGTTTTGTTACAGCTTTGAATCTGCCAATGGAATAGTTGCTGAAGAGCAAGGTTCCATTAAGGAAGTCGAGGAAGGTCCAGGACCAGATGTTCAAGGACAAGTACAATACACCGCTCCAGACGGTTCTCCAATTTCTCTTTCTTACATCGCTAATGAAAACGGTTTCCAACCTCAAGGTAGTCATCTACCAACTGCACCGCCAATACCCGAAGACATTTTGAAAGCTTTAGAATACAAAGCGGCACATCCCGAAGAAGACAATTTATAAAATACAGAAAATTTATATATATTTAATTGTGTTGTACACAAATTTTTTCAATAAAAAATATTCATTCTAATAGATAGTTGTTTAATTGGTTGATACAAAAAATTATTGCTGATTAAAAGCTCTCCGTCCTTTAAGTAGTAAAGGAATTTCATAAAACTAAATTTTAATTACCTGGAATAGAATATATATTTTTTTGGCTTATGACCATCACATCTGTTGCAAACAGGTGATGACAGTATGAATAAAAAAGTCAGTCATCTACTGCGAGCGAAATCGGTTAGTTGTCAGCTGAGGTTTTGTGTTGTCAGAGTTCTAAGTTCGGAATCAGATGAATCTGATGGTTTTGATGATATCACTGCAGTGGTTATAAAGAAGAAAAGAAAAAAAAATGGATAAGAACTTTTATGCAGACACGAGAACAAATTTCACAAATTAATAAATGACCTAGACGATGTTGAGCTCAAGAACTATAGCAGAGTCAGTCGAGAATAAATTTGGGAATTACACGAATTCATGGCGAGTGATATTCAAATGGAAAACACAAATTTTCGGCAAGCAATAAGTACTAGCAATCTGCTTGCCACATTCTTTTGTAATTTGTTCCCAAAGATTCAATTTTAAATGAGCATCACTACACTCTTTTGAACTGGTGTCGTATAGCATAGTGTGTCCTGTTATTGCATTGATCTTAAGGTATACTCCTCTAGAAATTGCTCCTCGGATCATGCAGGAACCATCTCCATAAGCACTCCGCTCTTCGAAACAGTTCTGGTCTCATCCGAGAGCAGAGCAGATCCCCATTGTTCCAAAATCCAATTCAGATGATCCAGTCCAAAACGCATGCTTGCTCACCGTTGAACTGGAGTAAGTTATTGAACAATCGCAGGTGTTTTGGGGGTCAGATTATTTTCTTGCAGTCCACTGACTAATAATCATGAAGCTGATAAATAATTAATACAGTTAAAGATAAAAGTTTACAGAGGGATGATTTCTATGTTAGGTTAGGTTTTCATCGGTCGAGATAACTGGGACTACGACCTGGAATATAATTTCTAGAGTGCTCCTTTCTTGTCATGGTGATGTGCAAGCTCATTATTAGTGATTAGTGTAAGAGGGAAGCCATATAAAAGGTATAGAGATATACAGGGGAATCAAAGACAAGTATTTCTTCATTAATACTGCGTATACTACAATATAATTACAATTAATCGAAGATTTGGCACTATTTTTGATGCGAACATATTGTAGATTGGACGTAACTTACTTTGTTGTTTATAAAGCTTCTCTTTAAGAATGATTTGACCTTTAATACATCGTATTTTCTTGGTATTATTTGATTTAGTAACCGGTTTTATTTAGGGATTCCAAGAGATTAATTTTTTGTATAATGATGTTGTTTATCTATACTTTGAAACGATTCACTGATTCTGAAAATTAATTATTGTAATGCGGACCTGGAGAAATTGATTACTATTCATTTTGCGGTGGAGTATCTCTTATCTGTTCGGTACTTTTTATGTTCCCTACCCATTATTTACTTGATTTATCGTTCGGCGTTACCTTCTATTTTCTATACATTTACAGAATTTAAACGATGATCTATCGATGAACATAACATTATACAGTCATCAACAATTTTATCTAGTTTCTTATTAACAATACATAAACATTATGTAATATTGAAGAACGCGAAATAAATTTATTACATTTTTTTTTCAATAAGAAGTAGTTATGAAAAAGTTATGTTATACCTATTTATGTGTCGTAACCTTGAAAAAATCTTCATATCAATTAGATAAAGCAATTGATTAAATATAAATGGTCGCTTCTATATATTTATAGGAATTAAATGATGTTACGAAATATGAATAAATACCAAGAGGATGACACTATTTTTTTCTCTTGACCAGTACCTGATAAAATATTCATGATAAATGACATGATGTTTTATTGGTTTGATTATTTACCGATGAATGTTTTATAATAAAAAAGATGCATCAATTCGTTTCAACATGAAAAATCAAGGACACTCAAGTAGGTTACTATATTTATTAATATGAAATTAACTGTTTATTCTATTCGAATTTCAAGATAACTCAATTACTTCTACTAATTCGTTTTTTTCACTACGACTATTTATTTAAAACTAACTAACTACGTTTACACAAATCACTTATATTTAAATATAAATTATTTAAAAGAAATACTGGAAATAAACAGCCTGCTACAATGAAAAGTTCTGAAAAGACACATCAAGACGCCACCCGAAAAGCGCTGAACTAAAATTACATAGTAGCTGGACAGGATCGGCCTAGGGAGCCGAACAGAATGTATAATTTAGAAAAAATACGCAGCTTTAAATACTTATAGCTCAGAAACGAGAAAGATTAATAATGCTGCTTCAACTTATCTTTCTTAACTGAACCTGCTCTAGCTAAAATCGCAGAAATATTCATATATAAAAAATGTTAAAGCTACCGCCGGAAAATTTTTAAAATTTCATAGTAGCTGGACAGGGTAGGCCTAGGGAGCCGAACAGAATGTATAATTTAGAAAAAATACGCAGCTTTAAATACTTATAGCTCAGAAACGAGAAAGATTAATGAAGCTGCTTCAACTTATCTTTCTTAACTGAACCTGCTCTAGCTAAAATCGCAGAAATATTCATATATAAAAAATGTTAAAGCTACCGCCGGAAAATTTTTAAAATTTCATAGTAGCTGGACAGGGTAGGCCTAGGGAACCGAACAGAATGTATAATTTAGAAAAAATACGCAGCTTTAAATACTTATAGCTCAGAAACGAGAAAGATTAATGAAGCTGCTTCAACTTATCTTTCTTAACTGAACCTGCTCTAGCTAAAATCGCAGAAATATTCATATATAAAAAATGTTAAAGCTACCGCCGGAAAATTTTTAAAATTTCATAGTAGCTGGACAGGGCCGGCCTAGGGAACCGAACTGAATGTATAATTTAGAAAAAATACGCAGCTTTAAATACTTATAGCTCAGAAACGAGAAAGATTAATGAAGCTGCTTCAACTTATCTTTCTTAACTGAACCTGCTCTAGCTAAAGTCGCAGAAATATTCATATATAAAAAATGTTAAAGCTACCGCCGGAAAATTTTTAAAATTTCATAGTAGCTGGACAGGGTAGGCCTAGGGAACCGAACAGAATGTATAATTTAGAAAAAATACGCAGCTTTAAATACTTATAGCTCAGAAACGAGAAAGATTAATGAAGCTGCTTCAACTTATCTTTCTTAACTGAACCTGCTCTAGCTAAAGTCGCAGAAATATTCATATATAAAAAATGTTAAAGCTACCGCCGGAAAATTTTTAAAATTTCATAGTAGCTGGACAGGGCCGACCTAGGGAACCAAACAGAATGTATAATTTAGAAAAAATACGCAGCTTTAAATACTTATAGCTCAGAAACGAGAAAGATTAATGAAGCTGCTTCAACTTATCTTTCTTAACTGAACCTGCTCTAGCTAAAGTCGCAGAAATATTCATATATAAAAAATGTTAAAGCTACCGCCGGAAAATTTTTAAAATTTCATAGTAGCTGGACAGGGCCGACCTAGGGAACCGAACAGAATGTATAATTTAGAAAAAATACGCAGCTTTAAATACTTATAGCTCAGAAACGAGAAAGATTAATGAAGCTGCTTCAACTTATCTTTCTTAACTGAACCTGCTCTAGCTAAAGTCGCAGAAATATTCATATATAAAAAATGTTAAAGCTACCGCCGGAAAATTTTTAAAATTTCATAGTAGCTGGACAGGGCCGACCTAGGGAACCGAACAGAATGTATAATTTAGAAAAAATACGCAGCTTTAAATACTTATAGCTCAGAAACGAGAAAGATTAATGAAGCTGCTTCAACTTATCTTTCTTAACTGAACCTGCTCTAGCTAAAGTCGCAGAAATATTCATATATAAAAAATGTTAAAGCTACCGCCGGAAAATTTTTAAAATTTCATAGTAGCTGGACAGGGCCGACCTAGGGAACCGAACAGAATGTATAATTTAGAAAAAATACGCAGCTTTAAATACTTATAGCTCAGAAACGAGAAAGATTAATGAAGCTGCTTCAACTTATCTTTCTTAACTGAACCTGCTCTAGCTAAAGTCGCAGAAATATTCATATATAAAAAATGTTAAAGCTACCGCCGGAAAATTTTTAAAATTTCATAGTAGCTGGACAGGGCCGACCTAGGGAACCGAACAGAATGTATAATTTAGAAAAAATACGCAGCTTTAAATACTTATAGCTCAGAAACGAGAAAGATTAATGAAGCTGCTTCAACTTATCTTTCTTAACTGAACCTGCTCTAGCTAAAGTCGCAGAAATATTCATATATAAAAAATGTTAAAGCTACCGCCGGAAAATTTTTAAAATTTCATAGTAGCTGGACAGGGCCGACCTAGGGAACCGAACAGAATGTATAATTTAGAAAAAATACGCAGCTTTAAATACTTATAGCTCAGAAACGAGAAAGATTAATGAAGCTGCTTCAACTTATCTTTCTTAACTGAACCTGCTCTAGCTAAAGTCGCAGAAATATTCATATATAAAAAATGTTAAAGCTACCGCCGGAAAATTTTTAAAATTTCATAGTAGCTGGACAGGGCCGACCTAGGGAACCGAACAGAATGTATAATTTAGAAAAAATACGCAGCTTTAAATACTTATAGCTCAGAAACGAGAAAGATTAATGAAGCTGCTTCAACTTATCTTTCTTAACTGAACCTGCTCTAGCTAAAGTCGCAGAAATATTCATATATAAAAAATGTTAAAGCTACCGCCGGAAAATTTTTAAAATTTCATAGTAGCTGGACAGGGCCGACCTAGGGAACCGAACAGAATGTATAATTTAGAAAAAATACGCAGCTTTAAATACTTATAGCTCAGAAACGAGAAAGATTAATGAAGCTGCTTCAACTTATCTTTCTTAACTGAACCTGCTCTAGCTAAAGTCGCAGAAATATTCATATATAAAAAATGTTAAAGCTACCGCCGGAAAATTTTTAAAATTTCATAGTAGCTGGACAGGGCCGACCTAGGGAACCGAACAGAATGTATAATTTAGAAAAAATACGCAGCTTTAAATACTTATAGCTCAGAAACGAGAAAGATTAATGAAGCTGCTTCAACTTATCTTTCTTAACTGAACCTGCTCTAGCTAAAGTCGCAGAAATATTCATATATAAAAAATGTTAAAGCTACCGCCGGAAAATTTTTAAAATTTCATAGTAGCTGGACAGGGCCGACCTAGGGAACCGAACAGAATGTATAATTTAGAAAAAATACGCAGCTTTAAATACTTATAGCTCAGAAACGAGAAAGATTAATGAAGCTGCTTCAACTTATCTTTCTTAACTGAACCTGCTCTAGCTAAAGTCGCAGAAATATTCATATATAAAAAATGTTAAAGCTACCGCCGGAAAATTTTTAAAATTTCATAGTAGCTGGACAGGGCCGACCTAGGGAACCGAACAGAATGTATAATTTAGAAAAAATACGCAGCTTTAAATACTTATAGCTCAGAAACGAGAAAGATTAATGAAGCTGCTTCAACTTATCTTTCTTAACTGAACCTGCTCTAGCTAAAGTCGCAGAAATATTCATATATAAAAAATGTTAAAGCTACCGCCGGAAAATTTTTAAAATTTCATAGTAGCTGGACAGGGCCGACCTAGGGAACCGAACAGAATGTATAATTTAGAAAAAATACGCAGCTTTAAATACTTATAGCTCAGAAACGAGAAAGATTAATGAAGCTGCTTCAACTTATCTTTCTTAACTGAACCTGCTCTAGCTAAAATCGCAGAAATATTCATATATAAAAAATGTTAAAGCTACCGCCGGAAAATTTTTAAAATTTCATAGTAGCTGGACAGGGCCGGCCTAGGGAACCGAACTGAATGTATAATTTAGAAAAAATACGCAGCTTTAAATACTTATAGCTCAGAAACGAGAAAGATTAATGAAGCTGCTTCAACTTATCTTTCTTAACTGAACCTGCTCTAGCTAAAGTCGCAGAAATATTCATATATAAAAAATGTTAAAGCTACCGCCGGAAAATTTTTAAAATTTCATAGTAGCTGGACAGGGCCGACCTAGGGAACCGAACAGAATGTATAATTTAGAAAAAATACGCAGCTTTAAATACTTATAGCTCAGAAACGAGAAAGATTAATGAAGCTGCTTCAACTTATCTTTCTTAACTGAACCTGCTCTAGCTAAAATCGCAGAAATATTCATATATAAAAAATGTTAAAGCTACCGCCGGAAAATTTTTAAAATTTCATAGTAGCTGGACAGGGCCGGCCTAGGGAACCGAACTGAATGTATAATTTAGAAAAAATACGCAGCTTTAAATACTTATAGCTCAGAAACAAGAAAGA
Source organism: Diorhabda carinulata (assembly GCF_026250575.1). Lineage (NCBI taxonomy): Eukaryota > Metazoa > Arthropoda > Insecta > Coleoptera > Chrysomelidae > Diorhabda > Diorhabda carinulata. The sequence goes on from NC_079471.1 coordinate 2,716,884, forward strand.
TTAATGAAGCTGCTTCAACTTATCTTTCTTAACTGAACCTGCTCTAGCTAAAATCGCAGAAATATTCATATATAAAAAATGTTAAAGCTACCGCCGGAAAATTTTTAAAATTTCATAGTAGCTGGACAGGGCCGGCCTAGGGAACCGAACTGAATGTATAATTTAGAAAAAATACGCAGCTTTAAATACTTATAGCTCAGAAACGAGAAAGATTAATGAAGCTGCTTCAACTTATCTTTCTTAACTGAACCTGCTCTAGCTAAAGTCGCAGAAATATTCATATATAAAAAATGTTAAAGCTACCGCCGGAAAATTTTTAAAATTTCATAGTAGCTGGACAGGGCCGACCTAGGGAACCGAACAGAATGTATAATTTAGAAAAAATACGCAGCTTTAAATACTTATAGCTCAGAAACGAGAAAGATTAATGAAGCTGCTTCAACTTATCTTTCTTAACTGAACCTGCTCTAGCTAAAGTCGCAGAAATATTCATATATAAAAAATGTTAAAGCTACCGCCGGAAAATTTTTAAAATTTCATAGTAGCTGGACAGGGCCGACCTAGGGAACCGAACAGAATGTATAATTTAGAAAAAATACGCAGCTTTAAATACTTATAGCTCAGAAACGAGAAAGATTAATGAAGCTGCTTCAACTTATCTTTCTTAACTGAACCTGCTCTAGCTAAAATCGCAGAAATATTCATATATAAAAAATGTTAAAGCTACCGCCGGAAAATTTTTAAAATTTCATAGTAGCTGGACAGGGCCGGCCTAGGGAACCGAACTGAATGTATAATTTAGAAAAAATACGCAGCTTTAAATACTTATAGCTCAGAAACGAGAAAGATTAATGAAGCTGCTTCAACTTATCTTTCTTAACTGAACCTGCTCTAGCTAAAGTCGCAGAAATATTCATATATAAAAAATGTTAAAGCTACCGCCGGAAAATTTTTAAAATTTCATAGTAGCTGGACAGGGCCGGCCTAGGGAACCGAACTGAATGTATAATTTAGAAAAAATACGCAGCTTTAAATACTTATAGCTCAGAAACGAGAAAGATTAATGAAGCTGCTTCAACTTATCTTTCTTAACTGAACCTGCTCTAGCTAAAGTCGCAGAAATATTCATATATAAAAAATGTTAAAGCTACCGCCGGAAAATTTTTAAAATTTCATAGTAGCTGGACAGGGTAGGCCTAGGGAACCGAACAGAATGTATAATTTAGAAAAAATACGCAGCTTTAAATACTTATAGCTCAGAAACGAGAAAGATTAATGAAGCTGCTTCAACTTATCTTTCTTAACTGAACCTGCTCTAGCTAAAGTCGCAGAAATATTCATATATAAAAAATGTTAAAGCTACCGCCGGAAAATTTTTAAAATTTCATAGTAGCTGGACAGGGCAGACCTAGGGAACCGCACAGAATGTATAATTTAGAAAAAATACGCAGCTTTAAATACTTATAGCTCAGAAACGAGAAAGATTAATGAAGCTGCTTCAACTTATCTTTCTTAACTGAACCTGCTCTAGCTAAAATCGCAGAAATATTCATATATAAAAAATGTTAAAGCTACCGCCGGAAAATTTTTAAAATTTCATAGTAGCTGGACAGGGCCGGCCTAGGGAACCGCACAGAATGTATAATTTAGAAAAAATACGCAGCTTTAAATACTTATAGCTCAGAAACGAGAAAGATTAATGAAGCTGCTTCAACTTATCTTTCTTAACTGAACCTGCTCTAGCTAAAGTCGCAGAAATATTCATATATAAAAAATGTTAAAGCTACCGCCGGAAAATTTTTAAAATTTCATAGTAGCTGGACAGGGTAGGCCTAGGGAACCGCACAGAATGTATAATTTAGAAAAAATACGCAGCTTTAAATACTTATAGCTCAGAAACGAGAAAGATTAATGAAGCTGCTTCAACTTATCTTTCTTAACTGAACCTGCTTTAACTAAAATCGCAGAAATATTCATATATAAAAAATGTTAAAGCTACCGCCGGAAAATTTTTAAAATTTCATAGTAGCTGGACAGGGTAGGCCTAGGGAACCGAACAGAATGTATAATTTAGAAAAAATACGCAGCTTTAAATACTTATAGCTCAGAAACGAGAAAGATTAATGAAGCTGCTTCAACTTATCTTTCTTAACTGAACCTGCTCTAGCTAAAATCGCAGAAATATTCATATATAAAAAATGTTAAAGCTACCGCCGGAAAATTTTTAAAATTTCATAGTAGCTGGACAGGGCCGGCCTAGGGAACCGAACTGAATGTATAATTTAGAAAAAATACGCAGCTTTAAATACTTATAGCTCAGAAACGAGAAAGATTAATGAAGCTGCTTCAACTTATCTTTCTTAACTGAACCTGCTCTAGCTAAAGTCGCAGAAATATTCATATATAAAAAATGTTAAAGCTACCGCCGGAAAATTTTTAAAATTTCATAGTAGCTGGACAGGGCAGACCTAGGGAACCGCACAGAATGTATAATTTAGAAAAAATACGCAGCTTTAAATACTTATAGCTCAGAAACGAGAAAGATTAATGAAGCTGCTTCAACTTATCTTTCTTAACTGAACCTGCTCTAGCTAAAGTCGCAGAAATATTCATATATAAAAAATGTTAAAGCTACCGCCGGAAAATTTTTAAAATTTCATAGTAGCTGGACAGGGCCGACCTAGGGAACCGAACAGAATGTATAATTTAGAAAAAATACGCAGCTTTAAATACTTATAGCTCAGAAACGAGAAAGATTAATGAAGCTGCTTCAACTTATCTTTCTTAACTGAACCTGCTCTAGCTAAAATCGCAGAAATATTCATATATAAAAAATGTTAAAGCTACCGCCGGAAAATTTTTAAAATTTCATAGTAGCTGGACAGGGCCGGCCTAGGGAACCGAACTGAATGTATAATTTAGAAAAAATACGCAGCTTTAAATACTTATAGCTCAGAAACGAGAAAGATTAATGAAGCTGCTTCAACTTATCTTTCTTAACTGAACCTGCTCTAGCTAAAATCGCAGAAATATTCATATATAAAAAATGTTAAAGCTACCGCCGGAAAATTTTTAAAATTTCATAGTAGCTGGACAGGGCCGACCTAGGGAACCGAACAGAATGTATAATTTAGAAAAAATACGCAGCTTTAAATACTTATAGCTCAGAAACGAGAAAGATTAATGAAGCTGCTTCAACTTATCTTTCTTAACTGAACCTGCTCTAGCTAAAATCGCAGAAATATTCATATATAAAAAATGTTAAAGCTACCGCCGGAAAATTTTTAAAATTTCATAGTAGCTGGACAGGGCCGGCCTAGGGAACCGAACTGAATGTATAATTTAGAAAAAATACGCAGCTTTAAATACTTATAGCTCAGAAACGAGAAAGATTAATGAAGCTGCTTCAATTTATCTTTCTTAACTGAACCGAACAGAAAAAATACTTGAAAATAATTTCTGATTTTGCAGCTTTAAATGCCTATAAATCAGAAACAGGGGGTCGTGTAAGAAAATTTCTTCTGTCACAGCGTTTTCACGTTATCTATCTCGAATTATCCTGAATTTTCTGCATCAAGCACCCGAACACTTTGTATAATAATAAAGTTACTCAAGTTTTTATTCAAGTATTTACTTTGATTTAATAAGTAATTGCTAGATTTTTGTTCATCATTTTATCAAATTTGTTTTGAAATGCGTAATTTTTAATTACCAGCGTACATTTTATAAGAAGTTTATTTCTGTTAATAAATTAAAAAGTACTGATAAATGACATAATCTGTAAATTTACTCGTATAATGAAATTGTAGGTAGTCATCCGATGTTCATGATATATTACTATTCATTGAATGAATTTGTACGTGAATATAAATAAGTGAATATATGAATATTAATTAATGGCAGGTAATTTTGGTCGTTACTTACAATTTGACCATGAAAACCGTAAAAAATATACAGAAATCTTGTGAAAAAGAATCGATTATTATTACATACTAAATAGACTTTACTCCCGTATTGAAGTTCAAAGATTCAGTCGTCGACATTATCCTTATAGAGCTCCTTTTCTTCTTTTTCTTTATCTCTTAGTACTTTACCATCCCCATCTTCACAATCTTGGAAAAGATCAATCAAAGATGTTCCTAACGCCAAAACGAACTCAATGATTTTTAGACAAGGTTTATTCATTCGAAGGTAACTGAATTAAATACTTTTAACTGGGAATGGAAATACAAGAAAACAAGAAATTGTATAATTAGACTAAAAAAAGCTTTTGATAGAATACCCAGAAGAAAATATGGAAGATACTGGCCGAATGAGCAGTTAACTTATTGAGTTATGAAGATAATACAAAAGATAAGCCAAAAACTTTGTGTGGAATATTCGCAGCTACAGAGAATTGAAATCAGTGAGTGAACATTTGCAGACGATGTTATACTAGTAGTAAGCAATGAAAAAGAATTACGAGAAAACATTGAAGTGTGGAAATCAACAGTAATAGACATAGGAATGAGAATTATCAAGAAGAAAATTAAAGTGAAGGTGATTAAAAGATAAATGTAAGAATTCAATGTAATCTTCTTTTAGCTCCACACACTTTTCACAACGATGTTCAATAAGTTCCATAGTTTTTACTTGATTTCTTCTTTGGAGACGATTCTTTCTTTTCAGTCCATTGTTTTAATTGTTTTTTGTACTGCCCACTATGTCTGTTAGCTCCCGCAATTTTAGTCGACGATCATCCAGTGGATTTGCTTCAACATTTCTGGAGTCGTCACCTCATTTGATCGACCACTGCGATGCCGGTCTTCACAGGTCGTACGGCCTCGTTTATAATCTACAACCCAATAGTTTACTGTTTATAACGAAGGAGCAGCCTCTGGACTAATACTTTTCAAATAAATGGCCGTCAATCAAATACTAAACAACGTGGCTTCTTCCAACTTGAAACATATGTTGTATAGATTGTGTAATTAATGATACAGCGATTTTTTCAAAGCAACTACCGCCATCTCTAGGTCAGGTCAGATATTTCTGTGACCATCCTCGAACATCATGAACACTGAAGATACTTAAAACAATATACAGAGGAATTCGAGCATTTGGATATGAATATCGTGTATTGAGAGACCGATAAAAAGTAAAATTGAAGCGACAGTAACGAAATATTTCAAAAGAATGACAAAAAAAGATAAATTAAAAAACATACATATAAGAAAAGACCTAAACGTACAACCTACGTACGATTTCCGTGGCGCCTGGATGTGACTATGCCATTTTGTAAATCGATTCAAAATAACTCGGAAATAAGGAATAAAATTTTTCGATATCTCGCTTCGTTTTCGAGATATCGATACTTGAAGTTGGAGAGATTTATTTTTATTTAATATTTGTTTATATCAACCTAACCTAACCTTCTCGTGGTGCACTTTGAGCGCAAAAAGTTCAAAAAACGTGAATTTTTTAAAGCCAGAAATATTTCTTCGGGTGAGGATTATTTTAGTTTTATTTTATTACTATTTTGCCACAACGGGGGCTTCGCTCCTCGAACCTCCAGAGGCTCTGCCCCTGGACCTTGAATTCTGGTCTGGTAAAAAGCCACAGGCCGCGAAGAACGGGTGAGTTTGAAGATTGGGGGCAGATAAATTCGGAGCGGGTAGATTTGGAACGGTTTTCTATTTTTCATTCGTTTGATTTTGTCGTTAAAAATAGCAAAAAGTTTTTACGTATTGAACGCCATCTGTTCAATAAAGCAAATTTTGAACTAACGTTTGATTATAACTTTAAATATCGATATCTCGAAAACGAAGCGAGATATCAAAAAATTTCATTCCCCATTTTCGATTTAATTCGGCCGCATTAAGCCGAATCTAAGCCGAAGACAATACAATAGTGGGGATACTTATAAGGGATGAAGGAACAAGGTTCTGTTATTAGAATATGGAAATCGGAAATTGAAGAAAACAAAGAGAGAGGTAGAAAAATAATCGTGAGACAGATAATGTTCTAAGAAGTGCTAAGAAAGATTAATGAATCTGCTTCAACAAATCTTCTTTAACTTAACCTGCTGTAGCTATAGTCGTAGAAGAAACTAATCAAGAGGGCAAATTACAATATAAGTGAGGACAAATTTTACAAGAGAAGGAATTTCAAGTTAAGAACGTAAAACACGTTTTGCGTATTTTCACCAATAGAAACACCCCTTAAAAAATTCTATATATAGAAAAGTTCCTAATTACACTCCTGTATTTATAAGGTTCCACCCTTCAATTTGAAAAATATATTCATGGCGTTTTGGTAGTTTTTACGAAACTATAAATTATTTTTTACCTTGAATATCAGGAATGCAGTGTTAAAACGAAATACGGTTTCCCGAACTAACACCTCTGACGTAATCCCTAGACACAGATGTCATCTTCAATGCTCACGGCTATTTACTGGCATTTCGTAAATATTTTAAAGTTCATGTGTAACTATAATTATCCGATAAACAATAATACGTTTTTTTTTGGGTTGAACCCAGGTAGAGTGGGGACTTTACATGAAAAAAAAAATATAAATATCTCCATTTCTATTCGGTACGATATAGTTGAAAATTCATCACAATTACAACAAAATGAAACTGGTAGGTGATTTGCTTCACATGAATTTTTCCAATAAGTTATTGATAAATGAATAAATTGTTGATATTGCTGAAATTTATGTTTTTGTTTTTTAATTCTCACTGTTTAGAGACTTAAGGCTGAATAATAAATATTTAATCGTTAATAAAATATTTAAAACCCATATAAAACATTATTATATTTTTATAACTTGATAATAATACTTTATTTTTACTTCCAGGTGATATTTGCATCTGTAATTCTTGCGGTGAGCTGCGCCCCCCCTGCAGCAAAGGAAATAAATAAAGAAGTAATACCAATAGTGAGGTTAGAAAATGAAGGTGTGAATTCTGATGGATCTTATAGCTGGAAGTGAGTGAAAAACTTCATACGTAGTGAATTCGGATGACAGATATAGTTTTAGTAAACCCATTTCACGTTTTTTTTAAAAACAAACAGTGATTTGTAGATATGCAATATCAGAAGTGATTTCTGCCTTATACAACAAACTTTATTTGTTGTAATTCCAACGAAAATCATTTGTAAATCAACTTGATACTTGAATTGAATTAATTTTATATTCTTATTTATCTGGAACTCATTTTGCGTGTATAAAACATTAACGGATACTTAAAATTCCTCTGGCTCTTCATAAAACCTCAAGTTCGGATATTTTTTTAGTAAAGAATTGAAGAGGGGGAGGTTAATTGTAAATAATAAACATTTATTCACAAAACAGTATCACTAAATCCTATAATTAAAAATTTAAATGACTTTAATATACATAATCGTCGAAGTAGATAGTTCCAAGAGGGTGACATGTTCGATTGTAAGAGGTATGGAAAGTTGCCTAATCAATAGGGCCGATTATTACGTAGAAACATGTGTTTTTGTCTCTTTTTTGGATTATTCCAATCATCAATATATTCACCTTTTTTTAGCACAATTGTTTGTTCACGTAAAGTCAATTTTTACAGTGATATGTTTATTTAATAATCATTTTATATGAATTTTAGTTTTGAGACCGGAAATAATATAGCAGCTCATGAAGAAGGTACTGTTAAAAAGGGAGAGAAACCCGATGAAGCCGAATTAGAAGTTGTCGGAGGTTACGAATATACTAACGAAGACGGCACCAAAGTCCAAATTAGCTATATCGCTAATAAAGATGGTTTCCAACCCCAAGGAGATGTTCTCCCAACTCCTCCACCAATTCCACCAGCAATTGCAAGGCTCTTGGAATATATTAAAGCTCATCCTTCAGAAGAAGATCAAAAACAGTGAAAGAATATTTGATTTCAAATTAGATATACGGCAGTTTTTGTATATACAATGTAAATAAAAAATATTTTTTATTTTTGTTGTTTTTTACTTCAGTAGTTTAACGAGAAAATGAGATTTTTTTAGTGTTTAAAAACACGCAAAGCGGTAATTTTATAGTACTGAAGTCAATTCATTTTTCGGTTCTGGTAATTCCAAAAATCATTCGATTTAAATGATTTTTTTTCTTCGTTTTCACGACAGATTTACAAAACAAATTACGGAAATTCAAGGTTTTCAACGTTCATTTGAATCAACAAATTCACGTATAATTTAAAAGTGATTAATTGAAGTTTTAATTTTTTTCCTTAAACCATACAAAAAATCCAACAAATTGAAAAAATGCATGAGAGTAGGTGTTGGGAAGGACGTTAAGTTAGGTGGAGTTTAGGTTAGGTTCAGAAAGGAACATATGGAGCCACCGAATCATTCCTATTATCGAAGTCTGGGTGAACTGGAAACAAGAGGAAACTGAACTACTTCTTAACCCAAGCACTCACAGCCCATGGATGCTTTTCCAGGTACCTTTATACCAGGCGGTGATCAGACACTCCTAAATGCATCTAGCAGTGAGAAAGACGATGCCTAGCATACTGCTGTAAATGGGAAGAAGTGAAAAACTTGTATATCCGGAGAAGTGGACGAAATTTCAATATTGCCAACGTGATGGAATAATGCTCATTATAAATTAAAGAGAAAGAGTCTTTGCAATGGTATCCGCTCTTGCTCCATTGCACAGTGAGGGTGCCCAGGGAGAGTTTTGGTCGGTAAGAGGCCGACACTACCCGACAAGGACGCTGGGTGTTTATGAGGGTTTCCTCCCTTTCAGGAAAAATGTCAGGCTTGGAATAAGTTTTTTTTTACAAAAGATATAAGAACTTTGCAAAAGCTATGATCGATAATGTCCAAAGAAGAGAAATGCGTTTATGATAATCCATTTTTCAGAAATTTACCTCTAAATTTCAAGTCTGTTGAAAAAATCCAGTAACACGGAATTCGCTTTTTGTAAGAGTAATTTTGAGATTAGGAAAAAATTACAAGAAACCTTTTTTGTGGGAAATTTTTTAAACTACGTTTTTGATCTCTTCACTTTTTTCAAAATTAGGCATAGATTCCGAGTTATTTGCAAAATTTGGAATTTTGAAAATTTAAATAGAAATATATCGCTTAACGGCCAAAATTTTGACGTTAATTTTTACTGTATCTATAAACCACCTTCAGAACTACCCGAATCCAGAAAATCAGCGACATAACCAATTTACGTGAGTTTTGGCTTTAATTGAGCTGTACTTGAACTTAATGAAAAATACGAAATTTCAGGTTAGAAATACCAGCTGTGGATTGAATGCGAACATCCTCCAAAATATTTATTTCTAAAGTCGAATTTATTGAATGTAAAAGCAAGTAAAATCGGCTTTAATAAAACATTTATGCACGCGTCAGTGACAAGTTTCAACAAGCTCTACACAAAGTGCCAACTAGCTGCTTATATCCATTTTATTATAGTGGACGACCACACAGTCAAATTATTTTGAGAAATGTCTCTAATAGAGTGAAAATTGTTGACTGAAAAAAGGATTAACACCAACCCAAATATTTAGAAGATGACCTACTTGTGGAGGTGACTACTTAATAAAACATTGAAGTGACTGGCGCCTGACATTAAAAAAAATTGCGGCACGCACCGGCATTTCCAAAACAAGCATTTCAAAAGTCTTAAAATATGACAAAAATGGTGACTCTTATTCTCAAAAGCAACGTCGAGTAGAATGTTGTGAGCGATTTTTGGATATTTACCACGAGGACCAAAAAAGTGTGATCCGATAAAATCAAAGGTCACGAAAAGCACCAAAAAAGTGATGGTTACAATATTTTGGGACTACAAGGACTTCAAGGAATCAAGTTCGAAGAAGTTGCGTCATAAAATTGTTAACAAATCAGTCGAGGTGACAATTATCCAGTATACATTGCACATCCAACGTATAGCCATGATCTGGCCCTGTCCGTCTACGAACATTTTAATTCCGAAGATGAATCTTAATTAAAATATTTATAAGTTTCATTTTCGCTCATTTTAAGTTAATAAAATAGATAATGAAGTCGTTGTTTATTATGTCAAAGTATTAATAATTGTTTTTTGAGTAATCAAAATATGTTTGTTAACCACTGACACTGACATGAAATTAAAATTATTTTTATAAATCCACGCCTCTGTTGTATACATATAAATTCATATTTGATATAATCAACGTTGTTTATATTATGATTCAATACTAAACAGTCAAAATTAGTCTTGAAGACGATAAAATGAACACTTAGGAAAGAATGAAATTAAATTAGAGTAAACTGTATGGAATGGACAACTAAGAAAGGCAGTTGGCCATATCTCAGGGACGGACTATATTATTACAGCTTCAGGGAAAAAGATTATAACAAAAGTAACCACGAGAAATACATTGAAATTATTTTTAGTACGTTTCATCCACTATTAGAGGGAGTATTTGAAAATATAAAATTAATAAAGCAAAATTTATTAAAATTTAACCAATTAATTTGGACTGGCTTAGTCTATCTCTTCAAATAAGAGTTGGAGCATTGTTATGAAAAATGTCCCAAGTCCGGTTCTGCTTAACCGATTTTTATAAGCTAGTATTCTTTCAAATTCAGCAATACGAAATATATAAATTCTAAGCAATTTAAATAGCAATAATTTTTCGAGTTTCAATGATTTTAAAGAATGAGTAATATTTCTTATATAATTCTTATTGAGTGCTTACTGATTTCAATGTACAAAAAAGTTCAAAAATTACAAAACTCGACATGTAAATTGCGCTAATAATAGATAGGTAAACGTCTATAAGCCCATATATAAAATCCGTTACTCCCAAACTCTCTGGAATCTTTAAATTAAGACAGCGTACAGTTAAACCCCTCAATATTCAATCCATTTTTACTAAAATAAAAGATAAAAAACCCATCAAAACATAGTATATGAAATTCCTTGTTCAAATTGTGACAAAAAGTACATTGGTCAGTCTAAGAAGTCACTCACTAATCGGATAACCTCTCATAAAAGTGATAGCAGATTATATCCTTAGAGATGTATTAATATAAAAACTGATTTGAATATGAAAACCAACTTCACTCATAACTACCTAACCTATTACCTAACCTAACCTAACCTATAAAAATTCAATGTGATTCTTAAACTAACCAATCACTATTCAAAATCATTCACAACCATCTAACTTTTTGCTAACCTAAAAAATTCAACGTCATTCATAATCTAACTAATGAAAACTAATAACGATTTGGATTACTTTCTGAACGTTTAAATAATGATCGGGTTGACCTAATCATAATTTCCGTAATGCCCTAATTATAATTCAATATCTTACGCATCGGTAACACCACAAAACAAAACCAACAAGAAGGTCTGAATTTCAGTAAGAAAAATTTAGTTCTATCACTTACCTATTGTGGCGCTAATGTAATAAAAATGTGCCATTACTGTCAATGTCAATTGTCAAGATAAATAATAATTTGTTTGAATTTCCCGAACGCTCTCTTGATCTGTGTTGTAAACGGGAAAAAATTTGTAAAATATCAAATGTTCAATATCAAATTATCGCATTTGTGAAAATAATTTTCTGGAAAGTGATTTTACAAATTTCAATAGAAAACATTTGAAGTATGAAGCTATCCTATACCCTATCTGCCTTAATTGTCTACTTCCATTTATGAATTTTTTTTTGGTTTAGTTGAAAATGTTTGTGATTATTATTTTGTAAATAAACGTGACCCAATTGTTATTTATTATGAATTGAGGAAACTGCGAAACCGGAACTGGATTGAAATTAATATAGTAGATATTCTGTGTTGTAAATTTGAAAAAACCGCGAAAATAGATTAGTTCTGCAAAGTACCATCGAGGGCACTGGTATCGAAAATCCGCCATGTTGTTTCCATGGAATAACAAGTTTTCATTACTACTTAGGGTATGTTCTGTGTGCGAAAAGACGAAAAGAATTAAGCTTCAGTGTAACAAATTTGAATTTAATGATATTATAGAAGATAATTGATAGGCGATCCTCTCAAATCCAGGCCATTGTCAGGTTTCATTAGACTTTACAATGTTTGTATAACCCAAAGAAAAAGTCTCTATAGTTTGTTGTCTATTTTATTGCAAATAAGCTAATTGTTATGTAAATAAATATCTCATTGAATGTAATTTGTGACACTGTCTGGATGTAAATTGACGCCAGCGGCTGTATTATGAGAATCTGTTGATGAATTATCATAACCTCACATTCTAACTTTGTAATTATTCATATTTTATTGAATATTATTATGAGAACGTACCATTTACCAGATTTTTAATACTTGTACCTACATACAAAGATTTAAGTGAGGATGACAATGATGAAAACTTTCGACATAAGCAAATAAGATCAATATAATCTTTATAAAAATGAAGAGGGGTGTGGTGTCGATTATAAATACTAAGACACTTGCTGAAAACAGCACAGTTTGAGCTTACCTTAACCATACTTTTCAAACACAATGAAATTGGTAGGTTTTTTTGATATAATCAAGTGGAGAAGTGTTAACAAGTGAATTTTTTAGTGTCGAGAAATGTGTAATTTCATTGTTATAGTTTTTTTTTGGTGAATATTCATAATTTTACTATCGAAATCAACACAAATCTGAGTCAATTTAATTTATTTTCATATATTTTCAATATTTGAATCTTGCAGGTATATAATCTTATATTCTTTTTATCAAAATTTCATAATTTCATCAATTTCAAGAAATATTAACAATCTTTTTTATATTCATCACTTATTTCGTTATTTCTGCTTTCTAAACAAACACAAGGTCAAGAAGCTTCTTAAAATTCATCAAGCAATCATTGTTGGCTTCAAACAAGCTGCGTTTCAGTGATTTTTTCCCAAAAATAGGTCCTTAATATGTTTTTTTTTTCACTTTATCTTTTAATGTAGATGATTAAACATTATTCTACATACGTAAATTCGTCGTTATCTTCCGCCAAACATCTTGCTGCTTGACTTGTATCTCTCAGATACTTTATTAATGTGCTTGCTAGTATTTGAACTGCTACAAATGTTAGAGCCCAAAAAACTACGAGTTTGTTCAAGTTATATATCCTAACCTAACCTAACCTAACCTAACCTAACCTAATCTAATCTAGCCTAACCTAAACATACCTTAACTTTGAAATTATTTACAAAAAATTGTGTGAAAACATTGTATGATTGATCAGTAAAATTATTTATTGTTAGATCATCGTCAGTTTGGCCTTCTTGTCAGTCTGTTACGGACGTCCCGCTGACGCACCAACAGCCAGTGATGCTCCAATTGCTATCGTTAAATTTGATAATGAAGGAGTAAACGCTGACGGATCTTACAAATGGAGGTAAATAATCTAATTCATCTTTATATATCTATCTAATGAATCGGGTTCGTAGATTAATAATTAAATCCATCATTTAACTTTATTTTCCTTCCTTAATCAAGAGGATTTCTAGACAGATATTTCTACTATTGAAATATTTGAAGATGGATATTTTTAATACGACATAATGGATGATTTATATCGCTCTTTTCTTCAAAGTACCAATATTAACAACATTGACAGGAAACACGAAGTTGGAAAGGGCTTGAATCTGCTTTGTTGTGGACTTCTCAACGCTAGAGATGGTGTCAAAACTTCACCCTTTGAATACATTCAATTTTTGGAAAATCAAAAGTTATTTGTAGCTTACCGCGTTGTATTGATAAATAATAAAGCCTATTTTACACGTATATATCATAGTATATCGATTCGCAAACATTCAAGAACTCAAATCGGCTGGATAAATGAATACACACATTTTTACTTTATTTTGAGGTTTTTAACTTTTAACTAGTTAATAATTTTTGAGTTGCTACATGTTTAATAAGCGAAAGTTCATTGTTTCAATTCAAATTTATTCTACGTAACTTTCAGCTTTGAATCGGCGAACGGAATCAAAGCTGAAGAACAAGGATCTTTCAAACCAGGTGCCAGCGACGGTGAAAGTATAGCAGAAGTTTCAGGACAGGTTGAATATAAAGGCGATGACGGTAATCCAATCCATCTAACCTACGTAGCTAACGAAAACGGTTTCCAACCTCAAGGAGATCATTTACCTACTTCTCCTCCAATCCCTCCAGCGATTCAGAGGTCTTTGGACTATTTAGCTGCCAATCCTCAACCCGAAGATGATGCTACATCAAGACGAAAATAAATTCAAGAATAATAAGGTTCTTGTAAAGAAAAATTGACCGAATTCAGTCAACATTTGGAAAACTTTTCATCATATTATTCTATTTATTTGTAGTTTTGAATGGGCATGTTACTTATTTTTATATTTGATGTACTTTTTTACTTATATATGTGAATAAAAAATTGCGTTTCAGATGTTTGCTCTTGTTAAAGTCATACCCACAGAATTCACTTCGAGGTTGATATTTAGATTGTTGTTAAACGACGATCTTGTTGTACACGTGTTCATTTCAGTTTCCCTCCACGCTTTCGTGGTCCTCCTTGAATATTTTTTACCATCGACGCAACACTTCTTCACCTAACCAAAAATCATCATACTTTCAATACTAAGCCTTTCTTTGTGAACATTCTTGTACTTTCTTCAGCACGTGAAATCGAACTATAGAAAAAAATATAAGAATTGAAATTATGTTTTGTTTGTTTACTAAAGTTTCATATTCTCCACTTGAAGATTCTACTTTTGTTTCGTAGTCAAATAAACTAAAGAAACAGTGAATCTGGAGAGATTTATTCGAGGCTCCATCATTATAAATCCACTTGCAATTTCTACCTACTTGTTTTTGTAAAATTAAAAGTTAATTGATCCAAATTAGAAAAAAAAAGATGAAAATAAACAAAGAATCTGTTGACGAAGTGAAAACTTGTAGGGGCGACATAGTAAAAAAATTTAAAGTGCAAAAAGATATAAAACAGTAGTAGATATCGATCTTTCAAGGTGGAAATCTATTTTCTATGGTCCAACATAAACGAAAATTTATTTTAGTACACGATAAGTTCCTTCAAAGTTAGGAGTTCGAGTGGACAAATCTGCCAGAAACTTTTTGATTTACTTGACGTTTATACACTCATCTACTAATTTATTTAATGAGCGTACGTTTCAACGTTTTATGAAACAGTCACAGAGCTAGTGAAAGTATTCACAGTACCTGCTACCAACTTCAAGACGATATTATTTTATAATAGTTTACTTGGAAGATCACACAATAATATTAAGAAGTTCAAGGATCTTTAAAATTTATAAAATCCTTAATACACAATGTATCCGTACAATATCATATGTATAGATGAGGCCTTTGCGATAAAAGAAGAAGAGTCGATATCCATCAACACAGAGAAGGAACTTTAGCGAAGTTCAAGCAAAACTGTCAGAAGGCATTATTCAAACGTAAAGCTAAAAAATACTTTCCTTTATCATGTCTTGTCAAAAAAAGGCTTTAGTGTGGTTACAAAGGTATTAACACAACCAAAAACTGCTTTAAAATCAACAATTTTGACAACCTACCTTAGATCCATAGGTTTTATTTAGGTGGCTTGAGGTCTAGTGAATTTAGATTATTTTACCATCTTGTAAAATGAATCTCTCATGTGGTTCTTCATTAGGAGGTTTCTTAAGTTCAGTACCACAACTTCTTGCTCATTCAAGTGACTTGTGGTCCAGTGGAACTAAACTATTCCATCTTCCATCATCTTGGATGATGAATCTCTCATATACGAATAGTTTTTTGTTATGGGCTTTCTTGAGTCTAGTACCACAAACTTTTAGCTTATTCAGGTGACTTGTATTCCACTAAATCTAGATTCTTTCATATTCTACCATCTTGTAAACTGAATCTCTCATGTGGTTCTTCATTAGGAGGTTTCTTAAGTTTAGTACCACAACTTCTTGCTCATTCAAGTGACTTGTGGTCCAGAGGAACTAAACTATTCCATCTTCCATCATCTTGGATGATGAATCTCTCATATACGAATAGTTTTTTGTTATGGGCTTTCTTGAGTCTAGTACCACAAACTTTTAGCTTATTCAGGTGACTTGTATTCCACTAAATCTAGATTCTTTCATATTCTACCATCTTGTAAACTGAATCTCTCATGTGGTTCTTCATTAGGAGGTTTCTTAAGTTTAGTACCACAACTTCTTGCTTATTCAAGTGACTTGTGGTCCAGTGGAACTAAACTATTCCATCTTCCATCATCTTTGGTGATGAATCTCTCATATACGAATAGTTTTTTGTTATGGGCTTTCTTGAGTCTAGTACCACAAACTTTTAGCTTATTCAGGTGACTTGTATTCCACTAAATCTAGATTCTTTCATATTCTACCATCTTGTAAACTGAATCTCTCATGTGGTTCTTCATTAGGAGGTTTCTTAAGTTTAGTACCACAACTTCTTGCTCATTCAAGTGACTTGTGGTCCAGAGGAACTAAACTATTCCATCTTCCATCATCTTGGATGATGAATCTCTCATATACGAATAGTTTTTTGTTATGGGCTTTCTTGAGTCTAGTACCACAAACTTTTAGCTTATTCAGGTGACTTGTATTCCACTAAATCTAGATTCTTTCATATTCTACCATCTTGTAAACTGAATCTCTCGTGTGGTTCTTCATTAGGAGGTTTCTTAAGTTTAGTACCACAACTTCTTGCTCATTCAGGTGACTTGTGGTCCAGTGGAACTAAACTATTCCATCTTCCATCATCTTGGATGATGAATCTCTCATATACGAATAGTTTTTTGTTATGGGCTTTCTTGAGTTTAGTACCACAAACTTTTAGCTTATTCAGGTGACTTGTATTCCACTAAATCTAGATTCTTTCATATTCTACCATCTTGTAAACTGAATCTCTCGTGTGGTTCTTCATTAGGAGGTTTCTTAAGTTTAGTACCACAACTTCTTGCTCATTCAGGTGACTTGTGGTCCAGTGGAACTAAACTATTCCATCTTCCATCATCTTGGATGATGAATCTCTCATATACGAATGGTTTTTTGTTATGGGCTTTCTTGAGTTTAGTACCACAAACTTTTAGCTTATTCAGGTGACTTGTATTCCACTAAATCTAGATTCTTTCATATTCTACCATCTTGTAAACTGAATCTCTCATGTGGTTCTTCATTAGGAGGTTTCTTAAGTTTAGTACCATAACTTCTTGCTTATTCAAGTGACTTGTGGTCCAGTGGAACTAAACTATTCCATCTTCCATCATCTTTGGTGATGAATCTCTCATATACGAATAGTTTTTTGTTATGGGCTTTCTTGAGTCTAGTACCACAAACTTTTAGCTTATTCAGGTGACTTGTAGTCCACTAAATCTAGATTCTTCCATATTTTACCATCTTGTACACTGAATCTCTCGTGTGGTTCTTCATTAGGAGGTTTCTTAAGTTTAGTACCACAACTTCTTGCTCATTCAGGTGACTTGTGGTCCAGTGGAACTAAACTATTCCATCTTCCATCATCTTGGATGATGAATCTCTCATATACGAATAGTTTTTTGTTATGGGCTTTCTTGAGTCTAGTACCACAAACTTTTAGCTTATTCAGGTGACTTGTAGTCCACTAAATCTAGATTCTTCCATATTTTACCATCTTGTACACTGAATCTCTCGTGTGGTTCTTCATTAGGAGGTTTCTTAAGTTTAGTACCACAACTTCTTGCTCATTCAGGTGACTTGTGGTCCAGTGGAACTAAACTATTCCATCTTCCATCATCTTGGATGATGAATCTCTCATATACGAATAGTTTTTTGTTATGGGCTTTCTTGAGTCTAGTACCACAAACTTTTAGCTTATTCAGGTGACTTGTAGTCCACTAAATCTAGATTCTTTCATATTCTACCATCTTGTAAACTGAATCTCTCATGTGGTTCTTCATTAGGAGGTTTCTTAAGTTTAGTACCACAACTTCTTGCTTATTCAAGTGACTTGTGGTCCAGTGGAACTAAACTATTCCATCTTCCATCATCTTTGGTGATGAATCTCTCATATACGAATAGTTTTTTGTTATGGGCTTTCTTGAGTTTAGTACCACAAACTTTTAGCTTATTCAGGTGACTTGTATTCCACTAAATCTAGATTCTTTCATATTCTACCATCTTGTAAACTGAATCTCTCGTGTGGTTCTTCATTAGGAGGTTTCTTAAGTTCAGTACCACAACTTCTTGCTTATTCAAGTGACTTGTGGTCCAGTGGAACTAAACTATTCCATCTTCCATCATCTTTGGTGATGAATCTCTCATATACGAATAGTTTTTTGTTATGGGCTTTCTTGAGTTTAGTACCACAAACTTTTAGCTTATTCAGGTGACTTGTATTCCACTAAATCTAGATTCTTTCATATTCTACCATTTTGTAAACTGAATCTCTCGTGTGGTTCTTCATTAGGAGGTTTCTTAAGTTTAGTACCACAACTTCTTGCTCATTCAGGTGACTTGTGGTCCAGTGGAACTAAACTATTCCATCTTCCATCATCTTGGATGATGAATCTCTCATATACGAATAGTTTTTTGTTATGGGCTTTCTTGAGTCTAGTACCACAAACTTTTAGCTTATTCAGGTGACTTGTAGTCCACTAAATCTAGATTCTTTCATATTCTACCATCTTGTAAACTGAATCTCTCGTGTGGTTCTTCATTAGGAGGTTTCTTAAGTTTAGTACCACAACTTCTTGCTCATTCAGGTGATTTGTGGTCCAGTGGAACTAAACTATTCCATCTTCCATCATCTTGGATGATGAATCTCTCATATACGAATAGTTTTTTGTTATGGGCTTTCTTGAGTCTAGTACCACAAACTTTTAGCTTATTCAGGTGACTTGTATTCCACTAAATCTAGATTCTTTCATATTCTACCATCTTGTAAACTGAATCTCTCATGTGGTTCTTCATTAGGAGGTTTCTTAAGTTTAGTACCACAACTTCTTGCTTATTCAAGTGACTTGTGGTCCAGTGGAACTAAACTATTCCATCTTCCATCATCTTTGGTGATGAATCTCTCATATACGAATAGTTTTTTGTTATGGGCTTTCTTGAGTTTAGTACCACAAACTTTTAGCTTATTCAGGTGACTTGTATTCCACTAAATCTAGATTCTTTTATATTCTACCATCTTGTACACTGAATCTCTCGTGTGGTTCTTCATTAGGAGGTTTCTTAAGTTTAGTACCACAACTTCTTGCTTATTCAAGTGACTTGTGGTCCAATGGAACATCCCACTTCGGCTAAAACTAGGAATTTTGTCAAAGTAATCACGTGATATACAGAAATGTTCTTTGAGACACTTTTAACTTTTAAAAAAATATATTTTATTTACAATAAACGACTCATAATTTCTACAGAAAATAACTTTACAGACAAATCAATTCTTTTAAACAAAGTAATGAATGAGTTCCGTATTTTGGAATCCGCTGATCGTGTGGCGGTGTCGGGGACTTGTCACATTTCTATATTTTCTGTAAATCTGGATATATCTAGATTTAGTACAAGTAAAAATACATTGATAAATAAATAAATTTATTTCTACTTACTTACCAAATCTCCCCTACGTGTAATCTTCTTTGACAGCATATGGTTCATTGAGATTTTTAATGTGAAATTTCTGAGTTTCTGAGAGGGCAATATATATATATCTGTTATTTTTGTCAGGGAAAACATTAGTTAGAAATTTCACTGTAACATGAAGTTCATTATTGTTAAGGTGTGTTTTTTCTATTAAATAAGTGTCAATAAATCGGTTATAGTAATATTGTGAATACGTTTGAAGTGCGAAAAAATTGTTTATCACTTTTTGGGATAGCAAATATTTCATTATCGACTTAAATTGAGCCTTTTTTAACTGTAGGAGTGAACGTAATATATACAGATTAATCAGAATTTATCAAAACTAACGTTGATTTACATTTCTCATTCACATAAGCTCAAACGGTTTAGTTACTTTAAGCCTTCGTATTAAGCAGGAGCTGAAATTTTGCTAATATTGCAAAAACAAGAAGAAATGGTCTAGTATTGACCCGCTAGGTCGCCAGACCTAATGTCCTTCGATTTTATTCAAAGTTGTCTAAAAAGTAAACCTAGTTCTTTGTCAAACTGCGGTAGTAAGAGTATTTGAGTATTTGAATTTTGGATTATGGTACAATTAACACAAATTTTATGTGTTTGTCCTTTCGTTCAAGTTAAATCTGAAACTAATTGACTTTTGTTAAAAGTATTTACGAAATCAAAAAATGTGGTCAATCAAAACCAATGAAGTTTTGTTTATTATGCGTTTTTGGGCCACCCTTTATATTTACAAGGGATCTAATTGGATATAACACAAAAATTTTATTTGAGATAAATTTGTGAGAAACATTTTCGGTATATTTAAGTAACTTTTCACACACGCTGTTTTGGACATTCTATTTCGTACTATCAACGTCTTCGTAGTGTAGGGGCTAGAGTACGAAGCTCACACGCGGGAGGTCTCAGGTTCAAGTCGCGTTGTTGCCGTTTTTTATTTTTCTACTTTCTACTTTGTATTTATTAACACAAATTTGTCTGTTATTTCGTCAATTTGATCTAATCTTGAATAAAATATGAAAAACATTAATAAATAGGAAAGGGAAATTATAATTAAACTTGTGCATTTTGAAAAAAATTTCTCTAATAGGAAAAATAATGTATGCAATTCGTGTGTGGAGGCTTTTTTTCGACTGCCGCTCCTGCGAAAATATTATTTTACACACTTGTTAAGTAAATAAATATTCATGAATTTCAACAGGTGTTTACAGTAATATACGTATTACAAATAGCCAGAGCTGTAGATTACCATCATCATCAACATCTTCCAGACCAAACAGAGCATCATAAAAAACCTGTAATCCCTATTTTGAAATACGAAACAGAACAAGACCAGAAAAGTTGGAGATATAGGTTAGTGAAAAATCCATTAATCAATTACAAATCCTCATATCTAACATGGAAAAAATAGTTTCTTGTTTTCCAATTAAACATATTGCGATTCGTAGCTTTTTAAATCGAATATCTTCATTTTATCGTAGTTATGAAACTGGAAATGGAATTCATTCCGAAGAAGAAGGTTTTATCAAGAATTTTGGGAACGAAAAACACGAATCGGTAGTCCAGCAAGGCTCTGTAACTTACCATGATGAACACGGTAACCCTATCACTCTGACTTATATAGCTGATGAGCATGGATTTAGAGCACAGGGTGAACATCTTCCTACAGCTCCACCAATACCAGAAGCCATTCTAAGAACCATAGAAGAAGGATATCAAGAAGAGGTATTCATATTTTATTATTTGAATCGATGAAAATAAGTTTCAAAATTTGTTCACGTTTATTGTTACGAATTTTTTTTCCACATCGTTTATTTTTGAAATAATTCCGAATCAATTGTTTCAACTTTTATCAAGTTTTGTTCTTCATACTTTATCTTTAACAACATTATCTTTAGTTTCATTATTATTGTTCTTCATACTTTATCTTTAACAACATTATCTTTAGTTTCATTATTATCTTCATAATTTTCAATATCGTCTTCATTTGTATGTATGTACAAAACATTTTTAATTCGTTGATTGATATTTCAGCAGCAGCCTGTTGAGGAAAATACAGTAGTTGATGGAGAAAAAACTGAATATGGACAAGACACTCATGAGCCATCACAATCTTATACAGATGCACAGTCAGCAGATTTGAAACAATTTTCATATCTAAATGGTGAAGCACACAATCCACACATCGGATTTAATAAACGTAATGATCATGACTAATTGTGAAATAATTCTTAAGCAGTGTTTCAATACTGTCTGGGAATAGGTGTCGATGTATTCGCCGAGAAATTTTTTTAAATTGGTGCTACATTTTTCTAAGATTTAGGTTCGTCATCACTTTCACAGTTAATCAGTTAATTTATTATAAAATCACACATTGTAGTTGTTATTTTATTCATTATGAAATATATTATAACTGTTTCGTTTATTTTTATAGTTTTTTTTGTATTTCCTCCACTAAGATCAACTATAAACGCTGAGATTCGGTTTTTTCGATAAGTCGTTGGATGAAGTATTCAACAACTGTTTTTGATTTTTGAAACATTGACAATTTCTATCACTGCTATCAATAGTATTCTAGAATTTTTGATATTCAATTTAGGTTGAATTCAAATGAAAAGTTTTTGGACCTTAAATATGTGTTTTATATAGTTTTTCGATCTAAAATATTGTTTGATTAATTTTCGGACGTTAAATGTTTGTTTTCGGTAATTTTTGAAACTCAAATATATGTTTTTAATAGTTTTTAGACCTCAAATAAGTGTTATTAAAAGTATTTGGGCTTTAAATATGTGTTTTAAATAATTTTGGGAACTAAAATATTTATTTTGAGTAGTTTTAGACCTTAAATAAGTGCTCTGATTAGTTTTTGGACATTGAATATTTACTTTGAGTAGGTTTTGAACCTTAAATGTGTGTTTTGAGAAGTTTTAGAACCAAAATTTAAGCTTTGATTAGTTTTTGGACCTAAATGCGTTTTGAGTAGTTTTTAAAAATTAAAAGTCTGTTTTGATTAATTTTTGACCTGGAATGTTTGATTTCGATAGTTTTTGAACCTCAAATATATGTTTTTAATAGTTTTTGACCTTAAATAAGTGTTATTAAAAGTATTCGGGCTTTAAATATGTGTCTTAAATAATTTTGGGAACTAAGATATGTGTTTTCAGTGTTATTGTACCTAAAATATTTGTTTTGAGTAGTTTCAGATCTCAAATTAGTGCTATGCTTAGATTTTGGACCTTAAATATTTACTTTGAGTAGATTCTGAACCTCAAATATGTGTTTTGTATAGTTTTTCGATCTAAAATATCATTTTAAAAGTGTTGTTATTAATATTTGTGTTGAGTAATCTTGGGACGTGTTTTGTGTATTTTTTACATAAAATATGATAAGTTTTTAGGCCGAAAATATGTTTTGAGTAGTTTTTAGATCACATATATATGTTGTACTCATGTTTTGTCACATCCTTTATAAACATATCATTGTTCTAATGTTTTCTCAAATAAACAGTAGAAAACTACACTTATATCGATAAAAATTCCTGTACTCTATAAAAGTAAGCTTCATCTATTGTAGGGTAGATGGCACAAGTAGATCGATTAATCAATTAGATGATTTTCCTATAAATATCCACAATACTTCTTAAAACCTTCTTAATTTTAGTAATAAATTCTTCTACATACATACCGATAATATATTATGTATATTATATAACGTTTTTCTTGTATATCGATTAAATCCAAAAATCTTGCCATCTGTCATTGATGCTCTGTACTTCTTGAAATCATGAAATATTATTTTACAGATTTCTCTAATATTCAATGTATACATGACCGAATAAAAATCATTCATGAATAGTTTTAAAAAATATCGATACTACGATACTGTCACCGAAAAGCACTGTCAAATAATTGCTAAGTAAAAAGACGTAATTTTCATAATTCTGCAGATCAAAATACTCTGACAACGAGCAAGAATACATATAGGCGCGACATCTAGCGGATTTCTCGGAACTATACACGAGACTTTTCTCCTATGAAGATTTTCAGGTTACATCATAATTTAGACTGACTTTGGAGAAGCATTAACAAGATCATCTTATCAAAATTCGTAATATATCAATAATTTCATATTGTCATTCATATAATGTATCTTTTCAAGTGAAAAAATAATCCGTTCCTCGGATTTACTGTTTATTAACTGTGACATAGCGACAGAAAAATTCACTTTGATTGCGTTTGAAGCTATACAAACATTTGTTTGAATTTTTGATTAACATCAAACAAAACCGCCTCACCAAATATACAAACAACTTTTTATATGTTGATATGGCCACTTTTAAAAGCAGAAAACCACTTATAAAACCAAGTAAATTAATCAAGTCGTCTTCGTATATTTATTTACAAAACAATTCTCGGTTCCTAAAATATTGTAATCGTGATATTTTTATCTCATCATCTGCATCTATTGCTCCCTATTCATACGTAATTAATTGCGATTTAATTCTTTATTTGTTTGTCCTCGGTCACATAAACTATTTGAAGTATGCACCATTGTGTATCTTTTCAAAGAAACTCTTGACTAATATATTACAAAAGGGTAGGAAAGGCCGATACTTTCATTGTTTGTTTGTTACTATATCACTAGGATGTTTGAGTTCACAAATTTTTTTAATTCGATTTTATTTACGCTTAATTGAAAATATCAATTTTCGCCGATGAATTGAGGATGATAAAAAAACAAACACCATCTTGCATCATCTTCCTCAACCAGTGAATTAGAACGTTAACTAAAAAAACTCCACGTCGTTTTTGGAAACGATTTTATATGATCTACCTTTTCTGGAACTATTTTTACTTGTAAAAAGTTTTGGTTATCAGATTACGACTAAGGATACAAGCTTCTCTAAAATGAAAAAAATTAACAATGAGCAGCAGAAAAAGGGATGTGGTTGTTTCTATTTGCCGTACACATAGAATTATTCAAAGAATTTGTGCCACAAGACCTGAAAACTCAATAATCATCAAGAGATCTTCGTAAAGCAACGGTTGGTTATTTTTGTTGAACAAAACCATTCAAATTACTTTATGTTGCACCACGATGGTGTCTATGGTAGACTTTCTCACACAGCCCTATCAATGAAAGAGATTTTAATCTGTTAAAACCTTCTGGTCAACTCTTAATCTTTTTATTAAACATTTTCATCAACCAATGAATTGGAATCGTAACTAAAGAAACTCTATTTTGGTTATCAGAGTACGACTAAGGATACAAACAAAAAACATACTCCAGCTTCTCCAAAATGAAAAAAATTAACAATGAGCAGTAGAAAAAGGGATATTGTTGTTTCTATTTGCCGTACACATAGAATTATTCAAAGAATTTGTGCCACAAGACCTGAAAACTCAATAATCATCAAGAGATCTTCGTAAAGCAACGGTTGGTTATTTTTGTTGAACAAAACCATTCAAATTACTTTATGTTGCACCACGATGGTGTCTATGGTAGAATTTCTCTCACAGCTCTATCAATGAAAGAGATTTTAATCTGTTAAAACCTTCTGGTCAACTCTTAATCTTTTTATTAAACATTTTCATCAACCAATGAATTGGAATCGTAACTAAAGAAACTCTATTTTGGTTATCAGAGTATGACTAAGGATACAAGCTTCTCTAAAATGAAAAAAATTAACAATGAGCAGCAGAAAAAGGGATGTGGTTGTTTCTATTTGCCGTACACATAGAATTATTCAAATAATTTGTGCCACAAGACCTGAAAACTCAATAATCATCAAGAGATCTTCGTAAAGCAACGGTTGGTTATTTTTGTTGAACAAAACCATTCAAATTACTTTATGTTGCACCACGATGGTGTCGATGGTAGACTTTCTCACACAGCCCTATCAATGAAAGAGATTTTAATCTGTTAAAACCTTCTGGTCAACTCTTAATCTTTTTATTAAACATTTTCATCAACCAATGAATTGGAATCGTAACTAAAGAAACTCTATTTTGGTTATCAGAGTACGACTAAGGATACAAGCTTCTCTAAAATGAAAAAAATTAACAATGAGCAGCAGAAAAAGGGATGTGGTTGTTTCTATTTGCCGTATATGAAAACTCAAGAGATTTTCATAAAACACTTTCGAGAAACTCTACGCCAGAACTGAAACGAAAAGGTACTTTCACATTTAGGAACCGTTATTATACAATTTTCCTTCTTGGAGCTGTCATTATCGGTAAAAAATTTTGATTATAAGAGAATAATCAAGAAACCAAAGATAATAATTCCATAGCAAATTAGGGCAGGATCTTCTTACAGCTTCATTAATACCAGAAGCCATTTTAAGAACCATAGAAGAATATGAAGAAGAGGTAAGGATATAAAATTACATGAAGCGATGAAAACAGTTTTTTATACATTAAGGAAGCAATAGTAGGGTCGGGATGACATCATGCACTATCTCTTATATTCTGGTTTCTGTTGCATCACTTACTTTCCTTCCATTGAAGTAAACTATAAACCAAACCGAAAAGATCATACTCCAGCTGTTCCAATACAAATAGAGCAATAATGAGTAGCCCAAAAACGTCGAGAAACATCCAGAGATTAAGATCTTTTATCTAAGGGAACTGTGAACATTGAACTGCAACGTGCATTTACCTAAATAAATTTAAATTTATAATTTGAAATGGTATATATCCCAATTTATAGTGGTTTTAGTACGTCTCTGGAGAAAATCAGTATGGTCAAGTGCTACTTGAATGTAGAATTATACCATTACACAATGGACTCATCTTTCATAGTTGTTTAATGGAACACGATGACCATCTCTTACATATATGTCGCATATTCCAAGGGCAGCAATTAATTAAAAACCAATAAATGATTCTTCTTAGTAAATTGTTTCATAAATTTACATTGGAAAACTCGTAAAAAATTAATTTTGTTATTTATACTGAACTATTAGAAATATTACTGCAGTGTAACAAACATAAATGAAATTAGTCAGCTGGAAATCTCTCTAGAAGAAACTACAGGTCCAAGAAAATATCACCACAAAATAAGAGATGAATGTGTACTAGACCACAAGTTCCGAAGAGCTTGTGGAGGACAAGTGAAACTAAAAGAAGTCGTGAAGGAATTACAAACACATTAAAATGCGGATTTACGAAAGATACTAAAGGAAACGATAGGAAATATAAGAAACCGAGGAGTTAAATTAGGTTGATTATAAAACGAAAAAATGTAAAAAAGATTTCGGAATTGGAAACAATCCAATTGCTTTGCACTTCGTACACAAGCTTTGATTTATACAACAAAAAAAAATCGTTAAGGAGTACAGTTTTTACTAAAGGTCAGAACAATGCTAATTGAGGCCGCAAACCTCATTCTCATTTCTACAACAATATAAAAAAACTACGACATAATCCTGGAATCCCCTACAGAACTAAAGGAGTCGGATAGAGACGATGTCCTGGTGGAATGACTGAAATGAATGAAATTGTAATTTGTTCATAAAACACTCAAATAGATGTCTCATATTTTACATATAGGTTAGGTTAGGCACGAAAAAGATTCTGGAGTAATCACGTAGAAAGAATGCCAGAAGACAGATAGGCTAAAACTCAGAGACCGAACAAACACAGACCTGTAGGTAGACCACCAAAGAGGTGGTACGAGAGCTGGAGTTCAGCTTCTTAGGAATATCCAGGAAGAGGGCCAAACGTACAGGATTGAACAGGACCTGGTCTTATTGAAAGAGGAAGAAGAAGAAGAAAAAGATGAATTTATGGTTGTAGGGTTTCATACACGAGCAGAAATGTTATGGATATTGAAATTGAAACCTCTAAGAAAGGATACCAACATAAAAATAAGAAGATGATCTGATTTATAGATAGCGGAAGTTGCTTGAAAAATACCACTTTCAGTTACCTTTTATTTGAAAGGCATTAGCAAAACCAATATAGAAGAAAAACTAGATTCTACTCTGGGCGAGACTGGTCCTTCGTTATCAACAGTAAAATATTGAGTAGCAGAGTTTAAACGACCTGCGAAGACCAGTATCGTAGTGGTCGATCAAATGAGGTGACGACTCCAGAAATGTTGAAGAAAATCCATCGTCGATTGAAAGTGCGCGAGCTACTAGATATAGTAGACAGTTCAAAAAGCAATCAAAACAATGGAGTAAAAAGAGAGAACCGGCTCCAAAGAAGACCAAGACCGAAGCAATCAAGCAAGTTCCAAAATTAGTGAATTAAAGTTTGAATTGCTACTCTATTCGTCAGATTTATCTCCCTCGGATTATTTCATGTTCCAGACTTGATTAAATTATTAAAAATAGGTTGATGCTTTAAGATTTTCCAACAATGAAGAGGTGATGTCTGCAGTTGATGACTATTTTGAATACCTTGACGAT
This sequence comes from Diorhabda carinulata, assembly GCF_026250575.1. Taxonomy (NCBI): domain Eukaryota; kingdom Metazoa; phylum Arthropoda; class Insecta; order Coleoptera; family Chrysomelidae; genus Diorhabda; species Diorhabda carinulata. The sequence goes on from NC_079471.1 coordinate 2,744,879, forward strand.
TTTTATTATAAAAAGTGTATCGAACTTATTGAACATCGCTTGGAAAAGTATATGGAGCTAACAGGTGATTACTTTGTTGTACCAGATACTTATGGGACTATCCTCGTAAATCTCCATTAATTTTTGTGGCACACAGAAACAGTTACGAAGAAATTTATAACTGTCCTTGTTTGTTGTTCCATTAATGCTCAGTGATGTCTAGTTATCATGTTGATTTTTTCGTTTTTACAAAAAAAAAAACTAAGGAATGATATAATACGTACAAATGTAAGAGATGAATTTCAAATTCCATACACGTAACTGCATTTAAAATAAGAAGATGACATTCTGTTGACTATATTTAGGTATAGATTACTTGTTACAAAATTCTTCATTGATTCATTGTGTTGAATGAGCATTTTGATTGATTATTATTTCAAAATAAGTAATTTAAGAATCACAGTTTCATCAAACATGATCCTATTATTACTACTAGTCAATATTTCGGTTAAAATATAATGTCAGATCGTATTTCTTGTAGAAAACATTAAAACGATATTCTAAATTCCTCACAATAATATTATTTTTCAAAATAATGTACAGTAATTGAAATTTATTTGTTGTATCATTTTTTTTTTCTTTGTATTGTCTCATTTTATTTCAAATTCCATACATCTCTGAGATATCTAATACTTATCAATGAAAAAATTTGATTGCTCCGAAATGAAAGTTAAATATACTAACTACAGCTTATTGACTGTATTTAAATGATATTCACTGTATTAATATTTGGGTTTATAAACTAATCCACACCATAAAATATAAAGTTAACTGAATAGTATGGTAAAATCTTTAGTTGTTTCACGTATCATCGTGTTTTAAACCATTTCGAAAGCGTACTTTACTTGATATACTAACTCACTTAAAGTGATAAAGATGCTTAAGATTTCCTTAACCTTTATACCACATTAACATATATATCTTATTTTGAGCTTGTTGAGATTCTTACCAGTTCAGGATTTACAAACTATAAAGGACAAGTAAATACTGGATTCCTGATTGTTTTCCTTTTTTTAACATAATCTTTAACCACTTGTAGGTTTGATAGTTTGTTGTTTTACTTGTAACCGACTTCTTTAGACTTTTGAACCATTTAAAACATTCAAATTTCATTCAAACTTTGTAGAATTATCAATTGCCGATGACAAGACAATAATTTGAAGAGTTTTTTGTAGAATAAAGCTTACTAAACAACATATGAATATAAATATTGTTTTCCTTGGAAAAATAAAAACTTGAGAAGCCGAGAATTAAAACAAAAAAAATTCTCTACACATCCGATCAAGAAGAAAAGGGATTCAATTTGGATGATGCTGATTCCATCATAATATCCAAGGAAGCGAATCATTGCAAATCATTTTTTTCAAACTAACTCAACTAACGCTGGAAATACTCATTAGTGTCTAAAAATTTTAGTAACCCTACTATTCTATTGAGCTTTTTCACTAAATTATTGATGAACTACTGGTGATACTCATACTGAACACACTGTTTACACCACCACTACCTTTAATCAGTCTCTGAAGACGATAACTTGGTTATCAAAACGCGCTTTAAACAGTGTAACTGTGAGTGTTGGTGTAGTGGTGGTATAAAAAGTCTTCAGTCTCGTCGAAACGTGCGTTAGATAGTGTAATTGTGAGTGTTGGTGTGGTAGGAGTATAAACAGTGTGTTCTGTATGGACTATGGATTGGTTAGCAATTTTTATATCGAGGTCCTAATAAAAATAATTGTTGGGGCAGTACTACGTTCAACAGGAATATTTCTTGATATTCTATTTTGGAAATGTATAACTTGAATGTCACTTCTACCCAACCACAAAGTTGTATACCATGTACAGACGGTTGCAATATCTATTTATACCAATCTCTTCATGTTTCTTTTTAGTTAAGTCTAACGTCAAGTTTCACTCCCAACTATTGAACATTATTTTGTTTACTTTCAACATGGTACGCCATCTATTAGTCCAGGTGTTAATTATTTGTAATTTCTAGACCAAAATGGCGATGTATCATCAGCAAACGTTGCAATAAGTTGTGATTGATAGATAGTATTCAGTAAATAGAATACATAGCTCTGTACACTACCCTGAGGTATTCCTGTCTTAAATTTTGTTAGATGGGAGTATACTTATATATATTATATTCTTTAAATAGGTGGATAATGGGTTCTCAGAACATTTTAGATGCCCTAACCTCAATCTCCATTAATATCTACCAAGCTGTGTTACTGCACATTTTTATCAATCTCACATGTACATAAGAAATAGTTTGAGTACTCAAAACAGTTGGTCGTAAAAAACGAACGTTTCTTCTTAATAATTTAGCATCTTAATAACAGTAATCTCTTTGTTAGAATGGTAATAAATTTTAATTTGTAGAAAAAACAGCGAAAACAAGCTGATATGTCGCGCAATTAAGAAATCTTATTTAGCCTAAGTCTGCAATTATACTATCATACCAAAATTAGAATAAGTAATTAACGTTAATTGAAAATCCGTCTGTATGATACAACTATCGTAATACAATCTACGTAAAAGTCGATAAGAAGTTTTAGTAACTAAAATCGAGTGTTAAGAAAAAACACAAGCGATTTCATCATTGTTAGAATTAAAAGGTTTTGATCGAGTGCACAAGGAAATGTTCTATTGAGAGTCATATCGGCTGAGGCGGCCCCGTTGCCCTGATAATAGCAGAAAGATGCTTCCTATATAAAATAGAAGGTGGACTGGCCATACAAAGACCCAATAGATAAAGAATATGATCAGGGATATAAAAAGATGAGTAGATTGCAAACACAGAACCACCTCCTATTTTTTCATTCAAGTTCTTACGGGACATGGATATTTTAGAACCTTCACACACAGAATCCGAAAGACAACTAGCGACCTGTACGCCACATGCGGCAGAAGGGATGATCCGGGTCATGACCTGTACGAATCTGCACGATGGGATGGAGAGACCAAAGAGCCGGAGGATAGGATTGGAAAAATACCGCCAATAGACGAAATCGTAGACTATATGCTGGAAATCGTGACCAATTGGAAGACGGTATATGAATACATCATCAAAATAGTGAAGAAGAATGAAAGCTGATGGGAAGCAGTGTTGCCTTTTCGGCGTATGTCATTCCAAAGGTGTTCAAAGCGGAGGATGGGTAAGTGAGTGTGAACGAATGTGTGAACTTCGTTGAAAACTTCGTCGGAACGAGCAGTACGGTACGATGTTCAAGCGTTTTGGCAACTTTAATAACAGTTTCTTCTCGATCGAAGTCCTCTTTCAATTACATGGACATAACAGCAATCAAAATTTTTGATTTTGGAATACAGAAAACTCCAAATCATTACACCAAAGTTCTTTGACTTTCTTGAGAGTTACAACAGTAGAACATGGTTGCAACAAGATGGTGGAAACTGTCATATATCTGACGTGATTAAAGAAATGTTTCCGAACAAGTTGCTATCACGTAGAGGACAGATTATTTGGTCTCCCACGGCTTAAATCTATATCCAGCTGATTTTTTTCTAATAGAATACGTGAATAAACCAAGAATAATAGGTAACATGTAAAAAATCTAAGCTTCAGGATAGAGAAACGCCAGTGGCGTCATGGACCATATTATTTTTAAGAAATAATTCCCCATTTTATGTCGTTTATCCTCACTAATATTATAAATGTGAGAGCGTGGATGTTTGTTACGCTTTTACGCAAAAACTACTTGACGAATCATCATGAAGCTTTGTACACATATTCTGGGAGGTACTAGAGTATTGAAAAAAATATTTTTCACAAAATAAAAAAAAATTTGTCAACAAATATCAAAATTTTGCTATTTCAGCGCCATCTAACATACAGTAATGAAGTTCAAACCCCCAATACAATTGACTATAGTTTCAGCTGTTTGGAATTTTTGAGGTTAGGTTATTTTCAACTGTCACTGAAAGCGTTTGTCTAAAAAATGCCTCGGAAACGTAAATCTACATTATCTAAAAATTCGTCACGGGCCCGTGCAGCAAAAGTTGCACGAAATCAAGAATCTTTTCAATTGTTAGAATTCAAAACTATTTATTTTTGTTACAGGAAAATATATTTTAACAATTGTTATTGTATTTCAATAAAGCATGTTTTGAAACTTCATTGTATGTAGTAATTTTTAAAAAGGGATAATACTAACCCAGCAATAAAATAAAGTTATCATATTCGATATATTTCTATTATAATGATTTCTGATACTTATTGTATTGTATTCATCGATAAATATGGATCTCGACTGACGTCTAGCTAGGCGATGTCGTTTATAAACAGAATAGGGCTTAGTGCCGAACCTTGGAGCACTCCACATTCTATTGGCTTGCAAGAAGACATCGTTAAATCAACCCTTAGAAGCTGACTGGTAAAGTATGACTTAAACCATTCGAGAGGTGTTCCCCTGAAACTGTAACGAAACATTACGAGACTTGGCGGGTCTTCAATTGTTTGTAATGTCTGGATTCCATTTCATTCTTTTCGAGGATTTATTTCTGCATAATTTCACATGACTATAATATATTTACTTCGATTAATGACAATCCTCTACAGACCAAATCAAACATCTCCATACAAGAGATTTATTTCAGATAAGTAGATAATAACTACATTCATTGAATTTAAACAAGTAAAATTTAACTGAAGACCGGTTAATTACCATACATGTAAAAATGGGTTAATGAATGAATATCAATATTCTGTAATGTCGTCCAATAAAGTGTTGTATTAATCGAAAGTATCTAGTGGCACACATATTCTATGCACCTGTTGAGTAGGTGATGAGAAGATGGTCCAGCCAACAGTACCGGACTGAATAATATTCAGAATTCATTACATTTCCAACCATTTTCTCGATATTAGGTTGAAAGTTTACTGCTATCTATAAATATTTTAGTGATTTAAAGCAGATCGAATATAGTCGATCGATTCCAATATACTTTTTTAACGTGTACATTAAGAATATTCCGTAATGAAATTTATACTAAACACACAGTAAATTACCACAACACTAACACTCAAAATTACATTGTCTGACGCACGTTTTAATAATCAACTTGTTGTCTTTAGAAAGGTTGATTGATTGAATCGAATAACTCTTTTATCTTCATTTAAACTATTATTGAGCAATTTTAATGTATTATTTTAAATAAGCTAGATGTTTCTTTAATCATGTATAGAGGAAACTCCTTGTTTGCCCAATATACTTTCCATAAAATGGTTGAAGTTAGTTTCGTAAATTGCACTCTGCAAATTCACTATTTCATACCAAGGATTAATCGGAATTTGTTACAAATATTGTTGAATTATTAAATTAATTTTTGTTTTTTTAAGCCATTTGTAAAAAGAATCGAAAGGCACCTAAGAATTCCACCTATTGTCATTTAGATTACAAGAAAAACGTAGTCCCTCGAAGAGTTTTCTTGAACCTAAAACGATTAATCAACTTAACTACTAAACACACTGTATATCACCGCTACACTAACACTCAAAATTACACTGATTGACGTACGTTTTGATAATAAATTTGTCGTCTTTATAAAGGTAAACGTATATTTAATTTGTACTCCATGTATATACTAAATTATCCAATAAAAAAGAAGAAATGGAAAGAGTAGTACTTTTGTCTCTGTTTAAACTGTTTTCTTTTGGAAAATTTTTGATTTAGTATTTTAAATAAGCTGGGTGCTTCTTTAATCATATATCAACAGATCTCCTTGTTTGCCCAATATACTTTCCATAAAATGGTTGAAGTAGTTTCGTAAATTCCACTACCAAGGATTAATCAACATCTTTTACAAGTATCGTTGAATTAATTTAAGTTTTATAATTTCTACGTGAAAATTACTTTTTTTGGCACAAATAGATGAATTTGAGGCTTGTTATTGAGCCTCCCACATTTGACACTAAATATATATCATTTATTGAGATTAGTAACTCCTATTTGAATATATACTTCTGTAGATGAAGTATGAAAAAGAGAAGTTCCAAGGTCAGAGTATGGCATCAGTTTTTATTAATAAATTTTGATAGCATGTCTTTTACATATTTTCCCTCGTTTCCAAATGACGGCCCTCGAAAACATCTTCAATTTCGGGAAAAAGAAAAAGCTGTGAATTAGAATTGTTCATCATAAACAATTCTTTCTTTTTGTTCAGATTTGTTTTTGCATCATTTTGAAACGAAATTTTTGGTACGTCAGTCAAATCATAATCCAAATTTCTAAACAACAGTCTAATCTAATAATCTTAACCAAGTTTAGTATTCCAAAAAGATTGACGCCAACTTTTGTTCTTGATAACTAATTACTAATGGGAATTTTCCAAAATTTTACTCGTAAATTCATCAAATTCAATAATAAATCATTTACACCACGTTTCTTCAATTCCGAAGCTGTATCTGTACACAAACAAAAATAACATTCAACTCATGGCTGTCAACTGTCATAACTGTCAAAAATAACGTATTAGCTGTACGAAACTGAAACTCAGACTAATAAAAGTCTGAGTATCGTGTTTGATCTTCCAGTAGACACGACGTTGCCAAATCGTCCACAGTATTTTCATTCTCATTACTTTATCGAGAATATACATGGCGGTTTTTAATGAAACGTCATTTTCGCGAATGTTTGTGCGAGGGAATTTTTCGCACGAATGCATAGGTCAATACACACCTCAATACAAATAGATGCGTGTCGAAATCCAGACAATCGTACAGAATCTGTGTAAATTTAGAAATTTATTCGTACAATTTATCTACATTTGAATGTGAAATGAATATAATTAAAATGTGAGGTATGGTATAGACCAGGGGTGGTCAAGACGCCGACTGGTCGACCGCGAAGACAGTTTAGGTAGTTCGCACGAAACGATAAAAATATATGCGTCTAAATTAAGAAAACACGAATTGAGAGACTTCAAATACATGGAGGAAGGGTGCATCCATAATCCAAATCGAGACTTCGAAGATTTCGTCGACATTTAGATGTTTTGATTGAAGAATTTGAATATTTACATATTGATTTTCCATTTGAAATCATACTTTGCATCGACGTTTTTTTGCGAATCTGCTCTTTCAACCATGAACGCCATAAAAACCAAAAATCGGTCGCGTTTAACAAATAAACTTGTCGCAGATATACAGTACCAAATTTCAACTGAACCAAGTAAATTTTCGATGTATAAACAATTTAATTATTTTCGTCAGTAAATTTTTATTTCGTGAAAGTTGTGATCTATATATAAACGTTTTTTCTTATTTTCGAGCCGGTTCTGAATACTTAGGAGAAGCTCCATCATTTAGCACAGTTTTAACCTAATTAGGAAAGGCACGTTCACGAGTACGGCATTCTCTATTATTGTCATCGGATGATCTGTATCGATATCAACTGCTACGATGTGGAAACTATTTATTTATTATTGATGAACTCAAATATGGTAATCAGAAGTATCAATTGATCTTAAAAACAATGTACAAGGAGCAAGTACTGTCTTTAATTTAACAAGTGTCCTGAGATAACGGTATTCTTTACCCTATAGATGGAAATTGATAAAAAATTTATGCGTATCCTATTTTTGTATTATCGGTAATGGTACCAACGTGAGGCAATTATCTACAATTGTAGAAACTAAAGTTTCGTGAGCAGAAATTCACATTGAAAATGGAAAGTAACTAGTTAATTTCAAAGTTAAATACTTCCTGGATTCATTTACGATTATAGTTTTTTTTTATCTTTGGAAAATTCCACTAACTTTACATTCATGAAAAAAAACCTGAAAGAATTTATGAATAATTTGAAACTTGTATGGAAGTAATTGGTCTGGTCTGGAGTTGACAGTAAAGTAGTGTCACCTGAGCTTAATGGATAGTTTTAGTAGGGTAGTGCACGTATGACAGATTGCCTACCTAGTAGATTCGATTCCCAGACAGTAATATGCAAACACAATGTATTTCCAATAAGATACTGCACATATTTGCGTTTACGGTAATTATAAGTAAATAAAACATTTGAATTTATATGGAATTTAGAATAGGAATTCATACAGAATGGTTTACCAGCTACCTTTTTAAAGATACCTCCAGAGAGTCATCAATATTGGATAGAATGTCGAGAAAAACTATCAGGTTTGGGAAAAGCATTGTAAATTTCTTATTGCCTTCCATACATGTTATATGTGGGAATCTTGAGGATAGTGGACGACGATGAACATGTTGATATGTTATGCTTTTGATCCAGGGTGACCTTGAGCCAATTTATTAGAACAGTTCGTGGTACATGCGCAGAATGATCGTGCTCAACGTTGGAGTCCTCTAACTGAGGTTTATATAGAAAATATCCAAATATAAACACATTCCAAAAACACTTCAATTGATTTGTTATTGTTTGACGATTAGAAACGATTAGAACGAATATTGTTTATTTATTGATAATTTATTGTTAGTTACCAAACGAAAACGTTTTCTACTTGACAGTTCATTTTATTACAATTTTAACAATATGTATGTAATGTAATTTTTTTTCTAACGATTAAAATTATTTTCACAGTCTAGATGAAGATTCAATTATTTTCATTACAGAAATAATCTTAGACTGTGGTTTTCATAAGGAACCTCCGCCATTACCATTATAAATCATGTGGTGTAAGATGCATTTATCTGTGATGGGTGCATCTTTGCACTTTTAACATAATACGATCTGGTTTCGCTATTCTAAATATTTCAAATCCAGAGTGGGGTTGTTGTAACAATATTTTAGTATATAAACTCGATAAAACTCGGGGATGTCAGTCAGTTATCGTGATTTAGTTTAGAATAATATGTCAAACATGAGACTGGTAAGTGGAAAATCTAATATCGAGGAAAAATTGGTTATAAGAATACTGAAAATAGACAATTTTTAAAAAATATCATTTTATTAACATACATACTATTATAGTACCACAATTTTTTCGTTATTTAATATACAGTTTGTCGGTATAGGGTAAAGGGTAAAGTAGACTTTAGATTACGCTCAAACTATTCTAGACGAGGTTATGTTGGACAGTATGGAAAAACTTTTGTCGTGGTAGAATCGGTAAAACAGACCCAGATCAGTCAGTTTCTCCTATGCTCTAAGCTGCGCAACTTTCTAATCGAACTACTACTTTCTGTATCGAATTAAGAATCTTCAAAGTATTCTCGGGAGCCGAGTTCCAAATGTGCAAGCAATATTCCAAACATGAACGAATCTGGGCCTTGAAGAGGATTAGAAGTTGTTGTGGAGTATATATCTTGATTAAATCGTCCACTTGACTGTACCAAAACATATTTCTTCCAACAAGCGAATTTGCGGTTATGGTGATATTTTAGGTCCAACCAGGACCAAATCTGGATCTTCAGTTCCAGTTGTAAAACAGTAGCCTGGGTCTTGGTGGGTTTTGATGGTGATGATCTGTTGATGTCTGCGGATTTAGGTGTTGGCAGAATTTATTGGGATGCAAATGAGGAAAACACGTATGAAAAATGATAGTTTTGAGAGGATCGAATGTATGAATGGTTGTCTACCCAATAGGTTAATCCGAACATTAAAAGTATTAAATTCAATCTTTGTAAATCGTATATGGCTGTGTGCGAATTCAAATTTTGACTTCTTAGTATAAAATTGCTTGTTTTTTAAATGTCACAGACAAAGATCAGTCAAAAATTCGGCAAAACAAACTTTCATCGTTACATAAAACTATTTCTTGACAAACATTTTTTAAATGACATTTTTCAGTTATTGCCGGTTTTCCTGGTGGGGATCTGCTCAGCTGCCCGTTTGGACAACACCTATTTACCACCAGGTGCGAAAGGGGCTGGGGGTGGTCCCGGTCTATCGACTCCGTTTGGTCCCGGAACCGGTGGTGCTGGACCCGGAGGCGGTGGTGCTAGACCCGGAGGCAGTGGTTATAGACCCGGAGGTGGTGGTGGCTCCGGAGGAGGAGGAGGAGGCGGTGGTGGAGGTGGAAAGTTCGGTGGTAACTAGTAAACGGAATATTAAAAATATGTATCAATACATTCCGTAATTTTGGTTTCATATTTTTTTTTAAATGAATATAAGAAAACTAGGAAAATTGATACATATTTCGTGATGAGTTTCTTGCAACTAACTGAGTGGCGAATACAATCATCCACATGATTACAAAAATTTGAAATTGCAGGAATATTGGTTGAAAAATTTATCAAAGAGAAAGTTATAAATTACGAAGTTATATATTGTAAACCATGACAAATATATTCCTTTTATTTCAAAAACACGTGCTACAAGTTAAACCTCATTAAAATTACTCAAAAGAAATCATTATACAACAACGATAAACACTGCTTAGTTCGAGGAACATTTCTTTACATATTCAATGAAGAAACATTCACCAATCACGATACAGATTGAGTACATTAAGACAACTTATTGTTCAGATTCCTATCATGATCTAACTTTTTGCTTTGCTAAGAATAAACGCACTCTTAACAAGCACAAAACTGTGAGTATGGAAATTTCACTGAATTTAATAATCTTTATAACAAAACCATTTAATAATTATGTACAAAGATAGTCCCAGAAGTCCCCGGTCCAACAAAGAAAACACAAAAATTTTATCAAGCTTGGGAACAGAAAATGATCCGAGGGGGCTAAATCTGGAGAAAAGGGTAGCAATTCAAACTTTAGTTCATTAATTTTGGCCATTTTGTGAGCTGGAGCATTGTCTTGATGAAACAAAATTTTCTTCTTAACCAATTGCGGCCGTTTTTCCTTGATAGATAGAAAAGCATCAGGATTAAGATAATCTAATCTAAAAAATGTTAGATCACAACAATTCCAGATTAAAAATCACTTTATTATGTTTACTATTTCATTAATTTTAGCCATTGCATTAAGGGATTTGTGAGCTGGAGCATTGTCTTGATGAAACAAAATTTTCTTCTTAACCAAATGCGGCCGTTTTTCCTCTATAGATAGAAAAGCATCAGGATTAAGATAATCTAATCTAAAAAATGTTAGATCACAACAATTCCAGATTAAAAATCACTTTATTATGTTTACTATTTCATTAATTTTAGCCATTGCATTAAGGGATTTGTGAGCTGGAGCATTGTCTTGATGAAACAACATTTTCTTCTTAACCAAATGCGGCCGTTTTTCCTCTATAGATAGAAAAGCATCAGGATTAAGATAATCTAATCTAAAAAATGTTAGATCACAACAATTCCAGATTAAAAATCACTTTATTATGTTTATTATTTCATTAATTTTAGCCATTGCATTAAGGGATTTGTGAGCTGGAGCATTGTCTTGATGAAACAACATTTTCTTCTTAACCAATTGCGGCCGTTTTTCCTCTATAGATAGAAAAGCATCAGGATTAAGATAATCTAATCTAAAAAATGTTAGATCACAACAATTCCTGATTTAGAATTACTTTATTATGTCTAGTATTTATCATCCGTGATTTAGTTCTGTTTTTATAATAAGTTTCGCCTTTTTTTCAACTCAAATGTTGTAGTGACAAATTTCTTCGTATTCATTGAATGATAAAATTTATTAAACAACCAAAAAATTGATTAATAATAGGAATCACGTATAAGTGAATACATATGACATGAACAATGTCTTTTGAAATGTTAGTAGTTGTGTTCTAGAAAATTTCCACCCAACCCAAAAGCAGAAGACATGAAAAGATCGTTACATAGATAAATAAAAAAATAAAGTGGCGAATGAGAAACGTGAAAGGTTGAATTAGTTGACGATTGAGTTACAAAATACACAAAAAAGTATTTAATTTAGTTCATTTACTGTGTAATTAGAAGGTTCACAATCGAACACGACGATTCTTTGTGTACTTTTATTTCCTTATTTCAATCAAGACGACTTTTCAGACAATGATTTGTGTCTTATTTGGGAGGAAATATAATTTTCGTTCAATAAATAAACTCTAATTGTTCCTATATTTATAAATATAATCGGATTGTTAATTTTCTTCATTTTGAATCATTTTTTTCATCTTGTCATTTAATGTAGATTACTTTTTATGGTTTCTTAGATCTTTGGCTGCGTCAAAGTTCAAAAATTCGTAGTAGATTTGTTTTAATTTCGTTAAAATATTGTTATTTATAAATATACATTAAGAGCCCATTCATATTCTTTTGAAATTTTACGACGAGTCGGTTTAAGTATTCCATAACTTTTCAGGAAGTGGTGGTGGTAACGGGAACGGGAATGGAAATGGAAATGGTGGTGATGTCATACCTATAATATCCTATGAAAATGTCAATAATGGAGACGGAAGCTACAAATGGAGGTACTGATTTAATTACAATTAAAAAAATTATTTTCACACGTTTTTTTTTCAACTAAAAACTAAAACTTTGTTCCTTATTTGGCGTCAAATTATTGATCATTATAAACAATTATATTCTTTTGAAATACTTTTTCAGTTACGAGACTGGCAATGGAATCAAAGCTCAAGAAGAGGGAGAATTGAAACCAGGAGGCGAAGAAGGTATCCAATCAGCTGTAGGATCTTATTCATACACTGCCCCTGACGGGACGGAAATAAAATTAGAATACACCGCAGATGAGAACGGCTTCGTCCCCGTGGGTGATCATCTCCCTACACCACCTCCAATACCACCAGAAATCCAGAAAGCTTTGGACCAAATTGCCGCCGAAGAAGCTGCAGGGGGTGGTAACGGAAATGGAAACGGCGGTGGAAATGGAGGTGGTGGTAATGGGGGCGGAAATGGATATCGTTATTAAATTGGTAAACATAATTTTTTATTTATTATTATCATGAGGGTTGACATAAAATTCGTCAAACATTACCCAGAAATTCGATCATAACAAGTTAATTATTCATAGCTGTTGAAAAATTTGTAATTTTGTCTCAATATTTCTTTTAGCAATTACATATTTGACAGTATAAATTTCATTTACCACAAATATGTAATTTAGTGTTATTGTTGATCTGTAGAGACATTTTCCATGTATATTGACCTTTTTTATCGTTTTTCGACGACGCAAAACTAAATAATGTCATATAAAGATCAAAATGGAATAACCCAGTATTGTTAAGTTTTGTTGTTCAATTCATTTTGTCATTTGTTCATCCTCTCAATAGTTGATATACCCTGAAATTACGTGGCACATTGTACAGAACTTTATCTTCAATTTATTTTCCAGAAATGTCTTTAAATATTCCACACTTTCCAGCCTCCTTCTCTGTGTATAGATACTGTTCAAAACTCTTCCAGCAAAGCTCTAATTTATAGTCGATATTAAGGTGCCAAAAAATTATTGTCAATAAGTTCCACACCCTTTTTATAATCATAATATAAAACTCCTCAAAATAGCCGACTGAGGTAGCAATTCAAACTTTAATTCATTAATTTTGGCCATTTTGTGAGCTGGTGCATTGTCTTGATGAAACAACACTTTCTTCTCGGCCAGATGCGGCCGTTTTTGCTCGATTTTTTCGCTTAAACGTTGCAATAAGTTTGCTTAATACTCACCGTTGAGACAGATGGAACTGTCTTTGCATTCTTTGAAGCCGATTCTCCCTTTTCAGTTCATTCTTTTGATTATCCTTTTGCTTCAAATGTGAACTGATGGACCTATATTTCAACGCAGATATTCGGCTTTATTTCTGTTAAAAATGCCAAAGACTCGATGAAAACATCTCACGAGGCTGTTTTTCTTCAACATTTCTAGAGTCGTCACATCATTTGGTCGACCACTGCGATGCTGGTCTTAGCAGGTTGTACGGACTCGTTTAAACTTTGTTACCCAATATTTTACTGTTGATGACGAAAGAGTAGACTCAACCAGAGTAGATTCCAGTTCAGCTTTTGTATTGATTGGGATAAGACCTTTCGAATGAATCAAATGCCAATCAAATACTAAACAACGTGGTGTTTTCAAACTTGAAACAAATGTTGTATACATTGTGTACTTTCTAATACATCTAATACATTTCAAGCAACTACAGCCAACAATACAGATTGCCAAACGCATTTCAGTTTATTCAGTAGTATTAAACCTCCAATTACCTCTCTTATTTCTAAATTTGAAGCTATTCCAAAGACATTTATTGCGATTTTAAGACATTTTTTGAACTACACTATCCATGGTGTTGACACCTTGACACCTTGACACATTTGATGATAAAAAGAAACGCATAAATACAAAAAATATTGAACCGAATCTACTGGATCGTTTCCAGATGAATAAACAGATAATAATAGAAGAGAATGTTGAAGAATACATTGAAACAGTTCATATTTCATCAAATCTAAAGATATTTTACGTATGATATTTGGTAAACTGTACCAAACAAAATCTTTCAGCTCTCTCAAGTTTTCAGATCTTTTTTAAACATTTTTTTTATATTATTTTCAGATTCACGAGATGATTTCACGCGCGAATTACCTTCAAATTATTATTTAAGCACATATCAATGTATATATCCATTCATTTATCGTTTAGTGTTCTTAGAGGCAAAAAATTAAAAAACGAACATATATCTATAAAGTACATGATATTTTTAAACTTCTAGTATTCATAAAATATTCTTTCTCTTACGTTCCTAGGATAAAAAAATACCAAATTACATATTTTTGTTTTGTGTTTATTTGTACCTATTTTTTCTTCTCTATTTTCATATTTTGCTAAAAAATAATCATAATTGTTGACGACTACGCAATGGCAAGGTAAGCTGATTAATTTTCAAGACTATTCAATTCATATAAAGTGATTATATCGTTTCACAGTCTCATTGTTGATAGAATGTAATGAAAACTATTTTATTTGTTGTATATGTATAGATTCATATGCAGTTATTTATGCAATAAAAGTTTATTGTCGAATATTTTGTATTTATTAGCCCCCGAACCAATTAATTATATGTTTATATTCACAACTGCATACATAAGGGTTTATAAAAACCCAGCAATGAATGTGACCAGTCCTAAAAGAATCAAACATAGGTTGGGTGTCTTTTCTAGTACCAGAAGAGAAAAGATATCATACAAAGTATCAGAAATAATAAACATAATAATAAAAGAACGGAAAAGAAACTGTGTACAATACAAAAACACATCTAGTAACAGAAAAACATGTGGGTAATAGTATAACAAAAACCCAACTTATAGAAACCATGATGTCGTTGAAATTTTACCTCTGACAAAACAATTTGACAAAAATGTGTCAAAATAATTGAACCTGATGCAAAGAGACTAATTTTTGACAAGAATAAATCAAAAATACGAAAAATCACGCTTTGTTGCGTTGCAATAGTAAACGCCGAGCTCCAACCAAAGTAGACAAAAAAAAAACCAGATGGACAGATCAAGATAGATGTAGATAAATGATGTGGTGGTAGAAGGGGTTGGATTTGAATGGGTACAGAGTGGTATCATGGTTTGGTGACACTATTTTGAGAAGTCCTTTTGGAAAACTTGAAATTCAAGGGAAGCGTAAAACTTTTCTCGCTACAATTCTTAATCAAACTCTTTAATAACTGGCAATAGTAGTAATTATGATTTAAATTTACCTCAATTGAAAGTAAATAGTGATAAATTACATATAAGAAAAAGTAAATTGGATGGACAATATGTGGGGATAATTTTGGATAAACCAGAAACAGTAAAAAAAGTTGCAGGCACTAAAATGTTTGAGTAACTAAGTGACTATCACCCAATATTCATTGGGTGTTACAGGTGAATCAACCTGTTACATTGAAGAGGGAAGATGACTCCATACTTTTATTAAAATTATATTACAAAAAAGTAAACGTGACTATGATAGCTACACTCGGTATACGGAACGCCTTCTGCTTAGTCAGGTGGCGCTTAACCATCGTTTAAGGAACCCTGACTGGTTGACCCAAATAGTGGCAGGTGACAAGACAAATAACGAAGGATCAATACTGAGACCGGATCTATGGAGTGGTCTATATAATATGCTTAAACTGGAGTTGTCTTTTAGCGTGCCTCTCGACGCTCACGCTGATGATGTGATAGTTGTGATTACCAAACAATCTGCAAAACTAGCGCAGCTAAAATTGAACCAGACAATGAGACGAGTAGGGGGATGGATGATAATTCACCACGAAAAAAAAACAAACTAACGTTTATCACAAAGAATCAAAAAACTACCCACTAAGATCGGCGACAGACGAAATCGAGTCCAGATGGGGGAGAACTTAGATGATTTTTGGCCCCATGTATGGAACGATCCACTCGATTCTCCTATACGGGGCGTAGTCCTGGTCAGAGGTCCCGAGGATAAAGAAATATAGCAAAACGATGTCGATTAAACCTTCCGGATTGTCTGTCCTAGTGGTAGCGAGTGTGGTCCTTGTGGAATTCCTGGCATTCGGGTACAAAAGTTATACTGAAGCAGCATGAACGATACAAACGTGGTAACAAGGTGGACAGAAGAAAATTAAGGTGAATGGACGCGACGACTGATAAACGACTTCACATTGTGTACCGAAAGAAAGTTCGTAGATGTGAACTTCTATATTACCTAGTTTCTAATGGGACACGGCTACTTTCGATGGTTTCTTCCCCAACTCATGGAAGTACGTATTGTGAACACGAACCAGATGATTCTGAATAAATGTTCTTCGTCTAGATGATGCTGTACAAGATCGAATGGTGCCAACTGGATGCTACCTGCACAGAGATAATTTTCAGACAAAAGAATGTAGATAGTTGCCTGCTATGATAATATAATAGAAAACGAACAAAAAGAGCAACCAGACATGCACGGACAGATCGTCCAACCAGAGATAATATCACCACAGTTCCTAGTTAAACAAAAGATGGCGCTTTAGTGGTTATGCTACGGAAGTTCTCCTGGTGGACTCCGTTACTTGAATTCCGCATTTTCTTGAAGAAAAACGTGATCCTGAATTATATACTCTATATCTCATTCATCAATTTTTGATATAGTTGATTTTGTGGTCGACTTTCTACTGAATCCTTAAAATTCCGTAACTATTTAGTAAACACTGAGATTTGCTTAAGTTCAATTCATAATTAATTTCAAACTTGACCCAATCAAAACCTGAAAACAGCAACTCCATTAATTTTATAGATAATGTAATTAATCCTCATTTGAATGAGATACTTGTATATATTAAAGAAAAAAAAAAAGAAATAAATTACCTGATTTTGACAATGATTCAAGGCTCTCCTACATTGATCAACCATATGTATTCTTTTAATTTAATTTAGTATTGTCTTAAATATAATTAATGATAAGTACATATCATAAAGACTCAATTGAAATAAAAATCCATATTGTTTTGCAATGGGAAAATAGTGAGATGTGAAAACTACTTTTAAAAAAATTCTATGATGATTAGTTGACAACTAATTCACAATTTCTATCGTTAACTTATTTTAATGCGTTTTGATTACTTACATGAACCAGGAAAATCGTTTAAATTTTTAAACTGCCATGTTTATATATCGAATCCCCAAAATATATGGAATCGAAAGATTGTTTTATTTTTTATTCCTTAAAAAAAGTTGAATATTTCTCATATAAAGTTGCTTATATCCAATTTCACATCCAAAATTTATGAAAAAATGATGTATGAGATGAAATAATGGACTGGATACTCATATTAACAATTTTTTTTGAAAAAATCGTTGAAGTATTTGATTGTGAGACATACAAACGTCCTGATTTTTTTTGATATACTTTGAAGCTTCGTATTTCCAATACTGTAAACAATATCAACGTCCTGAACGAGTTTGAAGAACCGTATTTCTAATAATTTAGTCCTGAAAATCTCCTGATTTTTCTCTACATTAAACTAACCTTCAAAAATACTTTTATGAAATTCCAGCTCAAAACTCTGATGATTTTGGCGTGAGTGAGTTACTAAATAAGCATACGTTTTTCACTAATTTTGACCTATTTTAAAGAGTCGTATTTCCAATAATGTTAGCCCTGAAACTTTCCTGATTTTTCTCTACATTGAACTAACCTTCAAAAATACTTTTAAGAAATTTCAGCTCAAAACTCTGATCATTTTGTCGTGAGTGATTTATTAAATAAGCATACGTTTTTCACTAATTTTGAGCTAGTTTAAAGAGTCGTATTTCCAATAATGTTAGCCCTGAAACTCTCCTGATTTTTCTCTACATTAAACTAACCTTCAAAAATACTTTTATGGAATTTCAGCTCAAAACTCTGATCATTTTGGCGTGAGTGATTTATTAAATAAGCATACGTTTTTCACTAATTTTGACCTATTTTAAAGAGTCGTATTTCCAATAATGTTAGCCCTGAAAATCTCCTGAATTTTCTCTACATTAAACTAACCTTCAAAAATACTTTTATGAAATTCCAGCTCAAAACTCTGATGATTTTGGCGTGAGTGAGTTACTAAATAAGCATACGTTTTTCGCGAATTTTGAGCTAGTTTGAAGAACCGTATTTCCAATAATGTTAGCCCTGAAACTCTCCTGATTTTTCTCTACATTAAAGTAACCTTCAAAAATACTTTTAAGAAATTTCAGCTCAAAACTCTGATCATTTTGTCGTGAGTGATTTATTAAATAAGCATACGTTTTTCACTAATTTTGACCTATTTTAAAGAGTCGTATTTCCAATAATGTTAGCCCTGAAAATCTCCTGAATTTTCTCTACATTAAACTAACCTTCAAAAATACTTTTATGAAATTCCAGCTCAAAACTCTGATGATTTTTGCGTGAGTGAGCTACTAAATAAGCATACGTTTTTCGCGAATTTTGAGCTAGTTTGAAGAACCGTATTTCCAATAATGTTAGCCCTGAAAATCTCCTGAATTTTCTCTACATTAAACTAACCTTCAAAAATACTTTTGAGAAATTTCAGCTCATAACCCTGATCATTTTGGCGTGAGTGAGTTATTAAATAAGCATACGTTTTTCACTAATTTTGAGCTAGTTTGAGGAACCGTATTTCCAATAATGTTAGACCTGAAAATCTCCTGAATTTTCTCTACATTAAACTAACCTTCAAAAATACTTTTGAGAAATTTCAGCTCATAACCCTGATCATTTTGGCGTGAGTGAGTTATTAAATAAGCATACGTTTTTCCCTAATTTTGAGCTAGTTTGAGGAACCGTATTTCCAATAATGTTAGACCTGAAAATCTCCTGATTTTTCTTTACATTCAACTGACCTTCAAAAATACTTCTATGGAATTTCAGCTCATAACCCTGATCATTTTGGCGTGAGTGAGTTATTAAATAAGCATACGTTTTTCCCTAATTTTGAGCTAGTTTGAGGAACCGTATTTCCAATAATGTTAGCCCTGAAAATCTCCTGAATTTTCTCTACATTAAACTAACCTTCAAAAATACTTTTTTGGAATTTCAGCTCAAAACTCTGATCATTTTGGCGTGAGTGAGTTATTAAATAAGCATACGTTTTTCACTAATTTTGAGCTAGTTTAAAGAGTCGTATTTCCAATAATGTTAGCCCTGAAACTTTCCTGATTTTTCTCTACATTAAACTAACCTTCAAAAATACTTCTATGGAATTTCAGCTCATAACTCTGATGATTTTGGCGTGAGTGATTTATTAAATAAGCATATGGTTTTCGCGAATTTTGAGCTAGTTTGAAGAGTCGTATTTCCAATAATGTTAGCCCTGAAACTTTCCTGATTTTTCTCTACATTGAACTAACCTTCAGAAATACTTTTAAGAAATTCCAGCCCAAAACTCTGATGATTTAGGCGTGAGTGAGTTATCAAATAAACATACGTTTTTCACTAATTTTGAGCTAGTTTAAAGAGTCGTATTTCCAATAATGTTAGCCCTGAAACTTTCTTGATTTTTCTCTACATTGAACTAACCTTCAAAAATACTTTTATGGAATTTCAGCTCAAAACTCTGATCATTTTGGCGTGAGTGATTTATTAAATAAGCATACGGTTTTCACTAATTTTGAGCTAGTTTAAAGAGTCGTATTTCCAATAATGTTAGCCCTGAAACTTTCTTGATTTTTCTCTACATTAAACTAACCTTCAAAAATACTTTTAAGAAATTTCAGCTCAAAACTCTGATCATTTTGGCGTGAGTGATTTATTAAATAAACATATGGCTTTCGCGAATTTTGAGATGGTTTATAGAGTCGTATTTCCAATAATGTTAACCCTACGAATCTCCTGATTGTTTTTACATAAAACTGACCTTCAAGAACACTTATAAACTCATAACATTTCAGCGAAATTCTCCAATTACTTTCTCATGAGTGATGAAATATGGAATTTGTAATCAAAATCATTTGCCAGATATTTCAAGAAATGAGTTTGACAATTCCTTACCTAAAAGTGTAAAAAACTGTACAAATCCTTAGATCTGTGGACTTAGTGACAAGAATTTGGAGAGCTGGAAGTTAAATAAATTGAAATGAGCTAGACCTGAACCGTTATGTGGAATTGTCGATTGGTAATCGTAGTGCTTCAAAAGACGTCTATAATGTGAATACGAGCTTTCACACATCAGTTCAAACAAAAACGTTTTTGAACTGTCAAAACATCGAATAGATTTGATTTGACACCTTCTTATTCCCTAAGACCCTGAAGAAGCGATTGATGCGTTCAAATCGCAAGTTTTTGAGGTACCTCAGTCGAAATTGTTTAAAAAACAGTTAATTATAAATATTTGTTTCCATTTGGTCTATCTCAAAACTTAAGTAGCAACCTTTGTAGTAACTAAAGATCCATACGACATTCGTTATTTAGAAAAGAAATCAAATTATCTCCAAGCTTTATTTTCGTCTATATTGCGAAATTGTCTTATAAAAATTAATGTTTAATATATAAAGGTCTCGTTTGAAATCATGAATATGAACAATACTGAGAGCGCGAGGAAATTAGGTGAAGACGACATTTGACCTCATAGTGGGAGACAATCAAAATATTTTCAGTTGATTTTTTTAGGCAGGGGGAACGAATTAACCATATAAAAGTTTTATATCGTTCAAATATTTCATAGTTGCAGTTTTTCATAAGGTGATACTAGTAATACATACCAAAATGAGAGTGCTAGTAAGTGAAGTGGAAATTACTACAGATATATGTGATATTTATACAATATTTTAATAATAAATATCTGCAGGATCATAAAGAATCGATTATTAGTATGATCAAACATTATATTATTAGGAACAGGATTTGATTATCCCTTAGATATGTCCATCCAGATGTATCCATTGATAAATTTTCTTTTTGTGCACATTATCCATAACCCGTTAGAAGGATAATGAGAATCCATTGAATAATGTTTTTTTTTTAAGTGAAAGTAGATTATTGCTTAAACATATAAGCATGTGGGTGGCTATTATTACCTCAGACTTTTTGTATCGAACTTACTACTGTTTATTTATTTTTTTATATATTTACTAGATTTCTTCAACCATTTGAGTAGGTTTTTATGTATAACTCAACGTTTCGCTCATTCCTTGGGACCATTTTCAAAATATTTGATGATTAAAATATTTGTAAAATAGATAAAACATATCTTAAAATTATCATTAAAAACATAGTATTAGAATCAGTGTATTTACCTATCATTTACAAATCATTTATCTTGTTTTATGTGTATCATTTCTTTCATTAATAATTTTTGATAGTTAGTGTCATGATCTAAGATTTTTGTTTTTTTAAAATCAAATTCAGGATGTTCATTTTTTTCGTGTTTATGTAGAGCAATCGATGCATTTTTGGTGTATTTGTGACCATTTATTCTGTTTTCTAAATATTGCGTAGTCATTCCTATATAATTTTTAGGACAATTCAAATATAGTATGGTATTTAATTTTATTAATGAGAATAATTTGTTTTGCGTTAATATTAAGCTACAAATCCAATTTCTCTTAGGACTTTTCTCATATCACAAAGAATTTTTCGTCTAATTATTTTTGTTAATTGTAGTGTTGGTATTCCCTGTAGCTTCAAAAAAAAACAAATTTATTAGATTTCAAATGGTATCACAACGTTCATACAAATTTTTTCAACGGTTTTGAAATTGCTTGCAATAAAAATTTAACAAGCGGGAACAGTCCAATAGAATTTAACGCGAAAATAGTTGAAGGTTCTTAAACTTTTGAGAAAATTCTAAAATTTTAATGATTTATAATGATGTAGATTCAGGGTTTTCGTTTTAAACGTCTCACTTTCTAATTAAACTTTGATAATACTTTGCAATGGTGTGGTCAGGTCCAAAGGATACCTAAAAATGGGTGGCCAAAACTTATGATGGAATGAAAGCCTCCAGAATGAAGATGACCAAATTTTAAATATAAAAAGACAAAAATTCTCACCAGGGAATATTTTACTTTAACTTCTGGAAGTTTATTGAGCTATATCAAATTTTTAATGATTGAAAATGAGCCTTAGAACTTGTGAGGCATGTAATCTTTCCTGATGTGACCAATAAGTAATTACCTATACCAAGTCTGGAAGTTTTTGTATCGAATTGTATTATAAAGAATCTCATTCTTGCTTTCTTGAAGTATAACTTACTTTCTTCTAAAAAAGCTGACATATCAACATGAAGAAAATCTAAAATTACCTATTTTCATTCCATATATAAAAATGGTGATTATCTGTGAACATATTAAAGATCCTCCAATATTATGCGTTCAACAAATTGCTGGTTTTGTCGAAATCCTTGAGAGACTCCAGTTTTTTGAGTTTTATATAATTTTATACAGCTTTGAGACATTTTTAGCATTTATATGAGATCTTATCTGATGATATACAGTTGGGTGTTTCAAAATCGACCCACTCTGTGGGATTCAACTCTCAAAATGTTAAACTTCCAACCTAACCTAACCATAATCATTAAAAGGTTACCAAAAACGACTTTTTACAACGAAATTTTCATTTTATATTATAGAGGTTTGTCCACACGTATAAAAGTTGAATAATAATTAATTTCTACAATTATTAAGACTCACTCTGTAGGATTCAACTTTCAAAATGTTAAACTCCCAACCTAACCTAACCTAACCTAACAATAATCATTAAAAGGTTACCAAAAACGACTTTTTACAATGAAATTTTTATTTTATATTATAGAAGTTTGTCCACACGTATAAAAGTTGAATAATAACCAATTTTTACAATTATTAAGACCCACTCTGTAGGATTCAACTTTAAAAACGTTAAACTCCCAACCTAACCTAACCTAACTTAACCATATTCATTAAAAGGTTACAAAAGACGACTTTTTACAACGAAATTTTTATTTTATATTATAGAGGTTTGTCCACACGTATAAAAGTCGAATAATAATTAATTTTTACAATTATTAAGACCCACTCTGTAGGATTCAACTTTAAAAACGTTAAACTCCCAACCTAACCTAACCTAACTTAACCATATTCATTAAAAGGTTACAAAAGACGACTTTTTACAACGAAATTTTTATTTTATATTATAGAGGTTCGTCCACACGTATAAAAGTTGAATAATAATTAATTTTTACAATTATTAAGACCCACTCTGTAGGATTCAACTTTAAAAACGTTAAACTCCCAACCTAACCTAACCTAACCTAACCATAATCATTAAAAGGTTACCAAAGACGACTTTTTACAATGAAATTTTTATTTTATATTACAGAGGTTTGTCCACTCGTATAAAAGTCGAATAATAATTAATTTTTACAATTATTAAGACCCACTCTGTAGGATTCAACTTTAAAAACGTTAAACTCCCAACCTAACCTAACCTAACTTAACCATATTCATTAAAAGGTTACAAAAGACGACTTTTTACAACGAAATTTTTATTTTATATTATAGAGGTTTGTCCACACGTATAAAAGTTAAATAATAATTAATTTTTACAATTATTAAGACCCACTCTGTAGGATTCAACTTTCAAAACGTTAAACTCCCAACCTAACCTAACCTAACCTAACCATAATCATTAAAAGGTTACCAAAGACGACTTTTTACAATGAAATTTTTATTTTATATTATAGAGGTTTGTCCACACGTATAAAAGTTGAATAATAACTAATTTTTACAATTATTAAGATACTTATTACGATATGGTCTCCATGAAAGTACTCTCCCTGAGACAAGATGAATTTCTGACAACGCCGCCGCCGTTTCCATTATTGGTAACATTGATGAAGGTCTCCAGTTGTCGTGAAGTTCAGTTGCCGTGTCGTTTCTGCCTTGATGGCTTCCATATCTCCCAAGTGCTGCCGCCGAAGCACCATTTTGCATTTTGCACAAGAAGAAGTCTGAATCGTTTGAATAAGGCGGGTGGTATGTCACGGTGATTGAGCTTCGGGAAAAATTCGTGTGATGACTCTGTTGAGAAAGTCTCCTCTTTCTGAAGTTCTGGAGTCAAGAGTTTCAGTACTATTTTTGCACACAATTTCTTCATTTTTTGCGTCAGAATTTGGTTTTTGGAGATATCGTTCTAACTATCGATCTACAGTCTCAAACACACATTTTTATCAGAACTCGATGACGACAAGCGTCTTGGACAAGAGTCTCCTTTCACTTCTTCTCGGCTTTTTTAGAACCTTTTTAATCACTTGTTCATGGTTGGTTCTTTCAGAAAATTATCTTATTTCAAACGCTCAAACTCGGCCATTCCTGTCTAGCTTTGCAATAGAGATTGGGTCTATAATTTTGCAGGAATTAATGTTGATGAAATATAAAGTAATACAATCGATATCATAAAAAATATTCTTTGGTTTATGTAGGAACGATTTGATATTAATAAACGTTTTCAGATTATTCTAACAAGTCTAATTTGCGTGAGTTTCTGTGCTCCACAAGATCTTTCGAATCCAGAGCCAGCTAAGATAATACCTATTGTCCGGCAACAACAAGAAGTGAATGTTGATGGAACATATGAATACAGGTAATCTTGATTGCCCTTTTAACGTATTTCAAAAAAATAAGTATTTCAATTTTGATATCATGGCTGGAAACTTCTATTTTTTCCGTTTAGGTCTTCTCAATTTGGATATACAAGAATACTTTCATCGTATCATGTTGAATAAGAAATCTGTTGGCCAATTTTCAAAAATACGATATTATCATCATAGACAAATCTTCTTTTGTACATTTTTCCAAACCCAAATCAAACTCATATCGTTCCAGATACTGGAACTGGAATTACTGTAATCAATTTTTATATTTACAGTTTTGAAACCGGAAATGGAATTATCGGCGAAGAAAAAGGCTTTCTGAAAGATATAGGTAAAGAAGACGAAGCCCAAGTAGCTCAAGGTCGTTCTGAATATACCTCGCCGGAAGGTATCCGCATCGAACTCAACTATATTGCCGATGAAAACGGTTTCCAACCTGTAGGTACTCATCTACCAACTCCTCCGCCAATACCGGAAGCAATTCTGAAAGCTCTTAAGTTGATAGCTTCCCTCAATTCTTTGAAGGGAAATGAAAACACGTCTGATACAGATGAAGAAATAAACAACAATATCCGGTGAAGAGATTAATCGAAATTGTGATAATAATTTATTGAATACCTATTTTTAAGAAAAAATATTGTTTTTAGTGGTTAAGAATCGTGTATTTTCATTTTTTTATATTTTGTATAATTCACAACAATCCTTTTTATATTAAAATACAAAGAGAGAAAGTTTCTGCTAGTTTTTTTATATCTTATGGAACCTATGATAATACAAACTAAATATTTCGAGATTTCAATAATTTTTTATTTATTTTTCACTACTTTCCACTAGTAACAGTAGAAGTTTACGCTTTCCACGATATCTGTCCACTTTCTGATTTGTAAGACATTAAAACGAAAACGAAACAGTCCTTCACTCCATTTGGATTAAAATATGTCAACCCTAGAGTGCTTTAGCGCCACATTCCTCCTTTTCAAAATCAACGAAAAGTTGCCGTAGATCAAAGTAAGTTTATACTTTTCATTAATCTTGCAATTCAAAAGGTATCTATCAACTAATATTCCAGGATATGACGTAAAACATGACAAGAAACAAATTTCCTCACGCCACCCTCCGTTTCTGAATTATAGGCATTCAAAGTTGTGAAATCAGAACTTATTTTCTAAATTATACATTTTAACATCATGATTTTCCAATGGATGATTACGTATGTCCATGGAGTCCGTGTTTGACTACAATATTACTAATTTTTCAATCGATTTTTTAACAAAAAGTTACTCTTTGTTTAACTCGATCAAATTTATGGTTTAAGATATATTTAAATCGTTGTGAATCCCTAAAAAACCGTTCAAAACTCACACCCGAATTTTTTGTTTAAAGTCCTGGAACACTCTCACTCTCATTGTATGTAAATATTTTTGGGAACGTTCTGAGAATTATCGCGTATGATATCACAAAATTATGAAATGAACAATGCATTATATTGATGACACAATAATGTAATATGCTTGGTGTTGTCATTAATCCGATTAATATTTAGGAATGTATAATATGAAAAGTAGGATTAAAAAATATTGGTAACTATACAATTTCGCATAAGAAAAAATATAAATTAATCCACGTTGAGAATTGATATAATACAGTTAACAATTGCTGCTGAAACTAAAAAAAACTGGAGCTCGTATTTTAAATAATTTGAATTTACGAAAAACAAGGCGAGAAGTTTTGAAGAAATAATAATTCCGTGATTTACATATTTGCTTAATCGAATAATAATTTTGTTTAAAAGAGAAAATACATCATATACTCAACTAATTCATATCTCATTTGATTTTTACGAGAGCGGTTCAAAATGTTCATAACTTTTCGGATTTACCGCCTCTTAACAAACTGGTAGAAGACATATATCATTTGATTAATTTAGTTTGGGTTTGAAAGCTATAGGAAAGCAGTGATAATAATAATAAATTGGTAAATCTGGTTACTAATTGATCCCTTATCCACCAACTACACCAGATTCAACACAGAATGACTATTTTCTCAAATTTCGACCACCTCGATAAATCATAAACATAAAAGACATTGGATAAAGTGTCTAGACCTCAAAAAAGTTTCGTTTTTTCGACAAACTTGTGTATTTGGATTATGAGGTATATAAAAAAAACAAAATTGGATAAAGCATCTTCTAAATGAAACAAAATTGAAAGCTACATTCGAAAAACTTCATCTGAATCTCGTTCTGGATTAGAATTCGCAATCAGCCAATATGTGATCAAACTTAAAGGCTAGAATTGTAACATTTTGTTCTAGATCTTCTCGCAGGAAGGAAAAATTGGTAAATCTGGTTACTAATTGATCCCTTATCCACCAAATACACCAGATTCAATACAGAGTGGCTATTTTCTCTAAGTTGGACCACCTCCATAAATCATAAAGATAAAATACACTGGATAAAGTGTCTAGACCTCAAAAAAGCTACGTTTTTTCGACAAACTTGTGTATTTGGATTATGAGGTATATAAAAAAAACAATATTGAATATAAGATCTCTTAAATGAAACAAAATTGAAAGCGACATTCGAAAAACTTCATCTGAATCTCGTTCTGGACTAGAATTCGCAATCAGCTAATATGTGATGAAACTTAAAGGCTGGAATTGTCACTTTTTGTTCTAGATCTTCTCCTAGAAAGGAAAAATTGGTAAATCTGGTTACTAATTGATCCCTTATCCACCAAATACACCAGATTCAACATAGAATAACTATTTTCTCAAATTTGGACGACGTCGATAAATCATAAAGATAAAAGACACTGGATAAAGTGTCTAGACCTCAAAAAAGCTACGTTTTTTCGACAAACTTGTGTATTTGGATTATGAGGTATATAAAAAAAACAATATTGAATATAGGATCTCTTAAATGAAACAAAATAGAAAGCGACATTCGAAAAACTTCATCTGAATCTCGTTCTGGACTAGAATTCGCAATCAGCCAATATGTGATCAAACTTAAAGGCTAGAATTGTAACATTTTGTTCTAGATCTTCTCGCAGGAAGGAAAAATTGGTAAATCTGGTTACTAATTGATCCCTTATCCACCAAATACACCAGATTCAATACAGAGTGGCTATTTTCTCTAAGTTGGACCACCTCCATAAATCATAAAGATAAAATACACTGGATAAAGTGTCTAGACCTCAAAAAAGCTACGTTTTTTCGACAAACTTGTGTATTTGGATTATGAGGTATATAAAAAAAACAATATTGAATATAAGATCTCTTAAATGAAACAAAATTGAAAGCGACATTCGAAAAACTTCATCTGAATCTCGTTCTAGACTAGAATTCGCAATCAGCCAATATGTGATCAAACTTAAAGGCTAGAATTGTAACATTTTGTTCTAGATGTTCTCGCAGGAAGGAAAAATTGGTAAATCTGGTTACTAATTGCTACCTTATCCACCAAATACACCAGATTCAACACAGAATGACTATTTTCTCAAATTTCGACCACCTCGATAAATCATAAACATAAAAGACATTGGATAAAGTGTCTAGACCTCAAAAAAGCTACGTTTTTTCGACAAACTTGTGTATTTGGATTATGAGGTATATAAAAAAAACAATATTGAATATAGGATCTCTTAAATGAAACAAAATTGAAAGCGACATTCGAAAAACTTCATCTGAATCTCGTTCTGGACTAGAATTCGCAATCAGCCAATATGTGATCAAACTTAAAGGCTAGAATTGTAACATTTTGTTCTAGATCTTCTCGCAGGAAGGAAAAATTGGTAAATCTGGTTACTAATTGATCCCTTATCCACCAAATACACCAGATTCAACATAGAATAACTATTTTCTCAAATTTGGACGACGTCGATAAATCATAAAGATAAAATACACTGGATAAAGTGTCTAGACCTCAAAAAAGCTACGTTTTTTCGACAAACTTGTGTATTTGGATTATGAGGTATATAAAAAAAACAATATTGAATATAAGATCTCTTAAATGAAACAAAATTGAAAGCGACATTCGAAAAACTTCATCTGAATCTCGTTCTAGACTAGAATTCGCAATCAGCCAATATGTGATCAAACTTAAAGGCTAGAATTGTAACATTTTGTTCTAGATGTTCTCGCAGGAAGGAAAAATTGGTAAATCTGGTTACTAATTGCTACCTTATCCACCAAATACACCAGATTCAACACAGAATGACTATTTTCTCAAATTTCGACCACCTCGATAAATCATAAACATAAAAGACATTGGATAAAGTGTCTAGACCTCAAAAAAGCTACGTTTTTTCGACAAACTTGTGTATTTGGATTATGAGGTATATAAAAAAAACAATATTGAATATAGGATCTCTTAAATGAAACAAAATTGAAAGCGACATTCGAAAAACTTCATCTGAATCTCGTTCTGGACTAGAATTCGCAATCAGCCAATATGTGATCAAACTTAAAGGCTAGAATTGTAACATTTTGTTCTAGATCTTCTCGCAGGAAGGAAAAATTGGTAAATCTGGTTACTAATTGATCCCTTATCCACCAAATACACCAGATTCAACATAGAATAACTATTTTCTCAAATTTGGACGACGTCGATAAATCATAAAGATAAAAGACACTGGATAAAGTGTCTAGACCTCAAAAAAGCTACCAAAACTCAAAAATGGAAAAGAATCAATTGTTTGAATGAATCATCAATTTTCCGGTATTTCTTAATCTTGATTCTTTTTTATTATAAACGTCAATAATAAAAATGAATAAGGAATTAAGTATTATTACTTCAATGCACGATACTAGATTTTCTAAGTTTATGAAAAAAACCAGATGCAACTTTTGCTTGGTCGATGTCTAAATACTGAATTTAGCACTCTAGCCTGTGAACTAAATTATCAACAAAAACGATTTTTAAGTGAAACAGGGGTTTGTGAAAGGTATTTCTAATTTTACCAAAGTAGGTACTAATTTCATTAATGGAAACAATTTGATATAAATGAAAGTGTCTTCCGTAACAGATTTACTTGTATAACTGAGCCCGTAGTGACCACATGTTTTAGGTTTTATCTATCAGTAATTTAATACATAAACAATAATTTGAATGGATTACTCTCACTGAAGTATTAAATTATGCAACTATCCTTTTAATTGAAAAAGACGAGTGGATAGTGAGGTTCATAACATTCAAAATAGAAGGTGAATTTATGTGAAAATGAAAGTATCGGTAAGTTTGACAATATATAGTTTTTACTACATAATATTTTGCAATGACGGTTTTCGGAATCTTCAGATTATCTATTGGAAATGTATATTGTCCATGACATCAATTAAAAAATCATTAATCAATAGTTAATATGAAACCAACTACGCTTCTACTAAAACATGAAATAAGACATTTTTCAATATTTTATATTCAATCAGATTTAATCAAATTCAAAAGAATCATGCGTAAAATACAACGAAGAGATACAACTAAAAGCGTAGTAGTTCCGACCGATCCAATATTACCAACTCTAAATTTAAAAAATCCCTAGAAACGATGACATATTAAACATAAAGTTAACAGTAAAGACAGAGAGAGATCCAGCTAAATGGAATTGTTGTACTCTTCTGAAAGTAATCCAAAAAAGCATCAGTTTAACATTCTCTGTCACTCCTTCTGGTTGTTGTTTTATGAATAGAGTTAATATCAAACATACAATCAGAATAGTGTAGAGATAGACAGTATATGTTTGCAGTAACCCCATACAATCTAATTACAGCAAGAAAGCATGAAAGCTTTCGTTTGGTGACAAAGAACAAAGAACAAAGAACAAAGGTCATATTTTCCACTGTATAATTGAGAGCAGCATTTCTAAACTCAATTGGTGCAGTGTTTTTTGTCATATCGGGTGCATAAACTTTGCAGTGAAGATAAATCATACGATAAATTTTGTTGCTTGACTATAACGAGAAGTTTTGCACGATCAATTGCAACATGCCAGGTCCATCTTGTGTTGTTTTCGTATGTAAATATTGGAACTGTGAGAAGTCTGGAATTCATTTTAAAATCCCCATTTTTTGTTTTTTGTTAATTGTTACTTATTGATCGGTGTATTTTCAACATAGGGCTTATTTTGGTTGCTTTTATTGGACATAAGTGTTGTTGATCTTGAACCTTTTATAGATATTTTCAATTCCTCTCGCACTCCTGGCCATTGCTCAGTATCCAGGACTCTTAAGTCTAACAAGTGTGAGTCATATTCTATCTTATTGGTGGAGGTACCATCCACTGTTGATTAATGACTGGATGGATGACACTGCTTGGCTATGGTTGATGAACTGGATCTTCTGGTTATTTGTGAGGGAAAACATTGTTAAAACGATACTCTTTCTCAACAGCGTAAGCTCCAAGAGATTTGGTTCCCAGTTTTTCTTTGAGAAGAACCAAATTATTGTACATAATGGCTAGATTCAATAGAAACTGAAATTCTGTCTGCGTCAAAAATAGCCTCTTCGAAATGGTTACATATATCAAAGTATTAATACACATTTCCACTCTGGGTGTATATTTCTCCATCCTTGCAATTATATCTTTTTTTTTAGATTATTTTTATTTTTCTGAACATTCTTATCTTCGCCAGAACTCAGATCACAATGAAATCAAGTTTAACGCCAGGCATAGTGAGACAGACTTTTGATATAAGTCCTGACGGGACGTACAATTATGCTTTCCAAACAGAAAATGAAATTTATGTAGAAGAAGAGGGATACATCAATGGAGAGAATAATTTGGTCAAAAAAGGTAGAATCTTCTCATCAATAAGTGATTTATTTCTTAGTATAAATGAAGATTTTTAATACGAATGTTGTCTCAAAAGTCTCAACTTAGAAACAAAGCATTTTTCTACCAAAATTAATTTTATTTCCCAAATTGGGCATTTATGTATATAGAATGTTCTCGTTTGTAATGAAACTTTAAGGTTAGGAAACAGATAAAGTCTCTGGAGGACAGATCTGGTGGATACAGTGGGTAGTAAGCATTTCGAAGTTTAGTTTTTGAATTTTAGAAATAGCGTTTAACAAAGTGTGAGAAAATGCTTTGTCGTCCTTATAGAGAAGCACTTTCTTTTTCCAATTTCTTCCTTTATCTAATGAATGAATAATACCAAATCTTGTCTTATTATTAATGAACCTTTTTGAAGATATCGTTAAACGCAAATCCATGACAATCCGACAAATGAGTCTCCATCACTGTTCTAGCCTATGAAACTGTCTCTGCCTTTACAATCCAAAGTCTTGACTGTTTCTTCATTTCAGGATTGTAGTGGTGAATCCAGGATTTGTCTACAGTTATGAATTTACACGAAAAATCCGACTCATTTTGCTCAATTCTCATTAATAAAGCTTTAGGTCCAAAGTGAGTCTCATCAGTTGTAAGTTCTTTGTGATTTTCTAAATGTTTTTGCACCCTCGGATGGAAGAAGATAAACCAGATAAGTTCATATGCCATTAAGATGTATTGCATCTATGACACTCGATTCACTATACAGCTGGAGATATTCGGCAAGTTGATTTTTGTCCTTCACGATGACCAGATCTGAAGTTGTGTGATTTCTACCTTCGGGAGTTCATAAAGGATCATGTATAGAACCTCCACTACCAGCTGACTGTTTCAATAAGATGAACAGGTCATTAAAATTATTTTTCGATGACAGAACTTGATATTGGTATGATCAAAATAATTAACATTTAGAGACAAAAAAATAAAAGAGGCAACACAGCATGCGGTGTTCCCAAGCGGTCACCCATCCAAGTACTAACCGCACCCGACACTGCTTGACTGCGGTGATCGGACGAGAACCGGTATATTCAGTGTGGTATGGCCGTTGCCTACAACCCAAGTAATTCTTTGCCAAATGCATGAATCCGACTCAATTATATTATCAATTCAGAATAATATTTAATAATAAATATCATAATGCCCAATATTCTCAAGAAACTATTGTGAAGGAATAACTTTTGAAATTCAAATATAGCTTTAAGAATTTCCAAAGTCAAGTTTTTTAGATTTGCTGAACTGAAGTTGACTTGGTTGATATTTCGGCAACCTATCATTGTTAGTTTAAAAATAATTTATTTACAGGACAATATCAGTACACTGCTCCATCTGGTGAAATTATACGGACGATATACACAGCCGATGAAGATGGTTTTCATCCACAAGGTTCCCATTTACCAACAGCCCCGCCGCAACCATCCGGTTCTTTCAGTTTGAGTAACTGGCCCTAATATAATTTAAAAATTGATAAACAAAGTGTTTTTGTTCAAATTTCTAATCATAGGTTATTATTGATAATAAATATTTATTGTAAACGTACTACTTTTGTTGTGATGCTACATTTTTCAAAACTTGACTAAAATGTTTAAGACACCTAATCATTTATAACAAAAAAAAATGGAAAATTATATGCTCTAGTTATCCTTTCCTATAAAGAAATCTTTAACGAGTTACTGAAACTGAATAATTTTATAGGAATTTCCAAATTTTTATTTCCCAGATTGAACCAGTAGTTCGAACTAAGAACGGATTTGTAACAAAAATCTTTCGAAAATGAAATTCCAAGGATTGGATGTATATCCTAATAAATAAACATTCTTTATTCATATCCTATAATATTTGATTATTAAGTTTCATTTTTGATATTTATTTCTCATATCCCACTTTAGCGCCATCTCTTTATACATTGAGGAAGCTTACAAGGTAACGAAAGAAATCTAATATTGCAACATCTGATATCGATATTAAAAACTAGATGGCGCTAAAGTACAAATTATTTAGAAAGGATATCGCCAACTGATATTTTTGCAAATACAACGAAATGAGTCAGCTTACATTATAATAAGTATATTCTTATTATAAATAAAGGTACTATTATGACAGTTTTTTTTGTCTAAAAATTCCATTTTGTTTTTCTGTAGCATTCGAAAGATTTCTAATACAAAGTTTGGCAATGGTATGGATATTGAATAGTAGATGGCGCCAAGTGTTGCATTATTTGAAATCTATATCCATATATGAATGTGTTAATCAGCTGGTTATTCTGAAATTATTACTAAGAACTCTTCTTGTTATCACAACAAATTGAATGGAAAATGGAAATACAAATTTTACAAATCAATCGAAAAAATTTGGGATTGCAAGATCGTCTGGAAGATTTACTATAGTATAGAAATTTTTTACTAGATGGCTCTGTCTAACATTTTATTCTTCAATCATCTGATTCTATTGATTCAGGTTATTATAATATTTTATGGTCACCGAATTTGAGGTTAATTCA
Organism: Diorhabda carinulata; assembly: GCF_026250575.1. Lineage (NCBI taxonomy): Eukaryota > Metazoa > Arthropoda > Insecta > Coleoptera > Chrysomelidae > Diorhabda > Diorhabda carinulata. The sequence continues at coordinate 2,779,194 of NC_079471.1, forward strand.
CCTAAAATTCAAAAAAAGATTCAAAAACAAAACGCATTTGGCGTACAAAAAATATATTTATATATAATCATATCTATTGACGCTTGTTACGGTCCTCATCTTCTTCAGGATGAGCAGCATTCCATTCTAAAGACCTAAGGATTGCTGGTGGGATTGGTGGAGGAGTATTGTTATCTACTGGAGGAGTAGGAAGGAGATTTCCTTCAGGTTGGTAACCGAATTCATTAGCGATGAACTTCAAATAAACTGGAATACCTTCCGGGCTTTTCCATTCGACAGTTCCAACTACCTCAGAGGCAGCATCTTTGGTTCCGGCATTCTTTTGTACTCCTTGTTCAGATACTTTGATTCCGTTCGCTGATTCGAAAGATGAACGGAAGTTACCATCGATAGATAGTTCACTTTCTTGGCTAATAATTGGGATTATTTTCGGGTTGTTGACTTCTAAGCTGGCGCCGAAGGCTACAGCTAATAAAGTTGATAATGCTAACTGAAAAAATAAATTCGATTGTAGGTATTATTTTCATTCCACTCTAAAAGATTCATGATTGTATAAAAAATTTGACTATATCACACTAAAAGAAACCTCTCTTGAAAACCACCACAACCCCAGCCTTGCAGAACAAGTTTTCTTACACCATATCCTAGATAAATATGACTCTGGATGAAGTAAACGGAAAATGGTACATACAGAAACATATTAGATGTAGTTATGAGTGATGGAGAACAAAACAAAATGAAAAAGTGAAATATTTGGCACGTTGATTATCGAAAAAAATGTATTAATTAATCATTTTCTTCAAAAATGAAACGATACGTTGTAGAACAGTGATTCCCAAACTGGTCCAGGTGTCATTAGTGTCAATGTCAAATGTCAACGTAAGTAAACATTTTTTCTAATTGAAGTGTATAGAAAAAAGTTTAATAATACAATTTATTAATTTAGTTTTGTAAATAAAAGTGTCCCAGATGTTTATTGTCGTGAATAGAGGGGACTGGATTAGTTCTGCAACGTACCATCGAGGGCACTGACATCGAAAATCCGCCATGTTGAATAACAACTACGTTTACATTCCTTCTTAGGGTATGTTCTGTGGATGTGCCCCCAGGAGTCCACGGGAAGCATTACAACAGGAGTATATTTGAATTTCTATGTTTTTTACGAGCTGGACATATAATGTAAATGTATTAAGTAAAACTAGTAATAAGTATTTTAAAAATGATTTACAAAAAAATAAGTTTTGGAGCTTCTGTTGTAGACGAAAAGTATTGATGGGTAAGAAGCTGAGTGGTACTCAATTTAAAAAAACGTATTGAGAGAATAATGAGTTAAAGTGATGGAAAAAAAGTTAAATATAATGATAATACTAAATAGCAGTTGGAAAGACTTATTATAGATATAGAAATTTTGGAAAAAAGAAAATTTTGTGAAAGAATATTTCCATTTGGACAATCCGAAATAAGTGAATGAATATCACCTTCAAAATAGCTAAAGTACAAAAATAAAATACGAATATGAAACATATTATTCATCTCAACAAATTTTTTTTATAATCTCGATATGAAACTAAAAATTAGATTCAATTAACAACTGGTCCTACTTACAACTACTTTCATGATGATTGACGACGCACTCCTAAACTTCGAGTATGATCAGTTTAAAAATTCACACCAAATTTATACAAATCTCGATGACACAAATTGGAATTCAATTTAGAATTAGGCGGTTTATTTTTCTGGCGTTGCGACAAGGCTAGACTGTTTCATTTCCAAGGTCACATGGAAGAATGTACACCCCACATTAGGTAATCCGATTAGTACGATGAATTATGATTTTTACGATCACAGACACTCGATACGTAATTAAACATACTTCAGTTTCAAAACGAATCATTTTCTTTCTTGTTATTCTAAATATTTGTTTGAAATTATTAAGAAATGTCAAACACACAAAATCTGTTCGGAAATAACAGCAATATCTTTAAATCTATTTACCTCGCGTTTCTTGAACTAAATTAGAATGGAAAATATAAGAAAGCGGCTGTAAAGATCTCTCTAATCAGATGGTGACTCCTCTAAAGAATTCAGATTAATTTCAATATGTATTCTTAACGACTACCAGCAACAGCAAGCAATAAATCAACAGCAAAAGATTATGAAGAAAACTGAGAGCAACGAAATGAAATAAGTCGAATGAAGTACTGGGAATAAGCTACAACATGAGAAAGATGAAGAATAAAATCTAGGATATGTGTAAATAACAAAGCAGAAACAATGGGTACATGTGAGATCCTCTGAAGAATGCACCAATAGCATTTGTATTCATTTCAATGAAACAGAGAATTTTTTTTTCATTCAGAACAGCTACCAGCACCAGCTAAAGGAGATATCAAAATAGAAAACAAAAAATTTATTTCGAATCGTGGATTGAGGACTCAAAAATAAATAAGTCTAAAAGTTAATCTGAAATGCAAACGTTTCAATCCTTTATTTGATCTATATCAAGGCTAAAAATGTTTCAAACGTTGAGGACGATAAATAAAAAGCCTCTGGAATTCCATACCACGAATGACTGATTAAACCTGGAAGCAACAAAATGCAATAGGTCCAATTAAGTACCAGGAATAAAAGTATGCATCCTTCTAGTTGGAACATGAGGAATAAAATCTTCGATTTGTGTAAACAAAAAAGGAGAAACAATAGAAATAAGTAAGCAAAAATATACAATTACAAAAACAAATAAATTTATATGTCCATGGATTAAACAGTTGGAAAGAGACTTATTCCTGATTCAGATTTGTCCCATGAAGACTTACGTGTCATAGTTAAATATATTGAAGAGCTATTCAAATAATATCTTCTTCTTCTTATTCATTTTTAAGATTTCATCATCTGTTAGTTTAGCAGGTTCCTCTGTATCAGTTCCTGGGAGCTGGACTGTCAGTTGTCCATCCACTTCTTAGGTTGTCATCTCTTTTCCCTATCGGTTTCCCTTCAAGCACGATGCGTGGAAGTCTAGTCTCGTCCATTCTTCTTACTTGGGTATCTTTTTCTTTGTCTCCCCCATCTTACGATGTCTTCCACCTCGCATTGTTCCCTGATGTCAGTCTTCTTCTTGTTTTTCCCACTATAGTCCCGAGCGTTTTCGCTTTGGCAGTCTCTTTGTTGATCTGGCTTTCTAGGTCCTCCACTGTGTCGTGATAACTCGACAGATCCATATCCAGGTATTTAAATTGTGAGAATTGTTCGACGATTTTGAACTACCAGCTTACATCGTACGGGTTCTTTATCAAAGGTTAGGCTTTTCGTTTTTTTTTCTGTGGATGTAGTCATGTTCAAATAATATAATGTATATAAATACCAATTCGAGACCTGTCTAATTTTATCTAATATTGATTGCATTGAGTATAATATATCGATGTTTATTTGAATGAATTTTTAATTAAATGCAAATTGTCTACATATCAAATGGATTACGTCTTGCCGTACGTCGAACATCTTTATAATTAAGTCCAATTGAGTTATTAGCACGTTTATCAGAACCTGTTCAAAAGAGTGTTTTAGATGTCTGGGTTACTATTTAAATCTCAACGGTGTGGTTTCTATTATTAACAATATATCCGTAGAATGTATCTAACTGATCAATTCAGATTTGTCGTGTTATAATTTTTAATAAATTCTTTAGAAAAAGCATACAGTTTGCGAAAAAATCATTGTTTAATGATTGTAACACATTGACATGTTCAGAAATAACTTCCTTATTTCATTTAATGTTTCTCCTTGAATTACAACTTTTCGGAAACTATGATCGGTTTAACCGGATGATGAAACTAACCCGGATCACGTTCATTTTTTGTTCGGAAACTGATCAAGTTGATCGGGTCGTAGTTACATGTTATGATCCTTTCTACCATGGTAGACCAATGGTTAAATAGAGTGAGCTGGAGGATTGTTCCATTTGTTTATGAATCTTTGATAACTGATCAATAACATTAATCATCTAGAATCTATTATACAACTAAATAAATATCCTGGAAGAATTAGCGCATAGAAAAGTAATAAAAGTCAAAAGTTCTTGTTTATCATGTTTTAAATTCGAAATTTCTCCCGGAAATTGAACGTGACGTTCCGAAACTTTGATCTCAATCTCGTTTTTGTTGGTTTATATTTTTACTTACAGAGGTTCGATTATGTGCATTGTTTAGGACTTAAAAAGATAGACGAGAATCATTTCTAAAAGTTATTTTTTTTCCAGGAAGACATTTGAAAGATAGTCCTGTATCGTCAGCGTTGAAAATATCATCGGGGTCGTATCCATTCGATAAACTCTCCAATTGGCTTTTCCATTATGTGCTAACTTCTTTGCTTACAATTGTCATACTCTTTTGATGGCGAAATCTTGTCGTTTCTAGAAATTTTCCAACCAACCATTGATAGATTTAAAATTATGGATTTGCAGTGATTTAACGCATTCTTCAGCTTTTTTCTCTAACACTGATTTCAGTATTTCTACACTGCTTAAACCATGTTCTGCATTAGGAAACTCAGCATTTCTTTGTCTTTTGCTTCCTCAATAATTCAGCCTCGTTTTTTTAATATGGTGGATAATGTATTCTGAACTGGACTGCAAAGTTTTTTCTCTTTTCACAGCTCCGATCGCTTTTAACTTCTCAGTTCACAGTGTGCAAAGAGATGCTTCCGGATCGAAGCTACTGAGACATCCATACGAATAAGTTAATGTACTTAGACTTTAATCTATTGTTTACAATTGAAGACATTTGGTAAACAACGGTTTACAGGAAACCTTTTTTGTTTTCAGATTCATTCAAAATCTCTCGGTGATAGATTATTGAACTCATGAGTTAATGAGGTTCGAAACCCAAATTATTCGTTTTGTTTTTTGAATTAGGAAGAGAATTTGGACTCTGAGGGAAAGGGAACACAAGTTATCATGGATTTTTTGTTTATGAAGTAATACGACAAACAGAAAACAGAAAGAATTTTGGATGAAAGACTCGATGAAAAAAGAAAAGTTTACGTAGATAGATTAAGTAATTATAATAATGTTTAAATATAATAAAAAGATTAGAAAAAAAGTATTAAAAGTTATGAAACAGATTCCTTTTGACTCCTACAACGCCCACTCAGTGAATATAGTGTTATAATAGGTAAAATTACTACACATAGGTGTTGTTTTTAATTTCATGTAACAACAAAAGCGAGAGTGGAATACCATCTCGAATAATCGAGGGCGTCTATAGCTATAGGTAGGTACCGTTTTTCACAATGTATATAATTATACAATACCGTTATATGCATTATTTAGGAATGATTTTGTGAAATTGATGATATCTCGATGTTGTCGGTTTTACTTTTACACCAGTTTTTACTCACACCAATTATATCATCATATTTAAATGAAATATGCTGTTTGAAAATGTTTAACATACTGAAATTCTTGACGTTAATGACATTAATGACATTGACATTGACAATTTAAAACCTAAATCTAATCAAGTTAGCTTTTGTTTTTTGTGGAATGTTAAGCCTTCTGCAACAATGAGCTCTGGTTAGTTGGAATGTTTGGAACCGTTGTTGATATTCATAATGAACACACTTTTTACACCAACACTCACAAATACACTGTCTGACGCGTGCTTCGATAATCAATTTATCGTCTTCAGATACTGAAAGTAAAAAAGGTACTACATAAATGAAATTTCCTCAATGTACGTATCAGCCGTTAAAACTCTTTTTACGTGAAGACGGTCGCCCATACGAATGAGCACAAGGTTCGTGCTAGTAAAGAAATACCAGATCATTCAGGAACCACCCCTCCTCAAAGCAGCAATCAGCAAATTGCTCTGTTGGTATTCGGTCGCTGCCTTGGAGGTATATTTTGGTCTTACGGTTTTTTCTCACAAGTTTTTGATGACTTCTTTTGAGTTTTAATTTACCAACCATAAGTTCTAAGCCGCGGTTAGCAACCGTTGGATTTTGAGCCTTTTTTGACTAAATATATTAAAAAAAAAATTATGTTTTATTGAGTTATGTAATTATGTATTGCGTATTTGCGATCATACTTGAAACTTCTCATCAAGGGCAACAAAAACATTTTTAATCATTTGTAAAACTATTCTCATTTATTTTTTATCTGGTAGTAGCAGTTGATTTAATTTAATAATAATACAATACAACTTTGAAACGAATTGGGTAATATTTTCTGTCTACATAGAGAAATAACAAACAAAATGGCAACACTGAACACGATTCCAATGAAAGTAACATTTTTATTGGTAAGGAAGATTTCAATGCCAATATATTTCTTGCCTATATAAGGTATTCAATGATATTATTTATTCAATGCAGTCGCTATAAACCTTATTTCAATTTGAAATTTATTAATGTTCAATAAAGAAATAATTTTGGATATTTTGGATCAAAGTAAGATAGTAACACTCTTTCTGTGAAGCTGTTTATGTTTTTAGTACGTCATTCCATAAAAGAATTTTATTCTTTTAAATACTGTTCCCTGGATTTCTCAGGGAGAAGGTTCATAGTCGTTGCAGTTACCGATTCAACAACATTTTTGGTGTGCAGTCTATTACTTTCCATCGCTAATAATAATACTACACTCCTGTTAATTAGATACAAAACGGATTTTCTTGAACGAATATCAAGAAATAAGTTTATCGAAGAAACGAATCGACATGAGAAAGAGCCCAAAAGCGCTAAAAAAGGAACAGCTCGGTACTTTTTTTCACGCCCTTTCACCGATTCAGAAATTACATTCTTTGCTCAAGTAGACATCCAATGAAATCAATTAATTTGAAGTCATCTGTTTGAAGACAATTGGCTTAATTTATCACGTTGCCATTTATACATTTCAATTTTGGCGTTTAAAATATTTAATATATTAAAATGTCGCGATTTGGTCGTAATACTGACGAAAATATCAATGAAATTATAGAATCAAACATAACAAAAAATACCGTTTACAATGATAGAAAGAATCAATTAGATGGATATTGGCTTTGATTTTAAAGGAATGTGCTGTAAAAATTAGAACATGGTACAGAGTTTGAGGAAATGACGGATTTTTTTGAACAATTATCAATGTCCTTGGGTTAGAATCCGGTCAATTTAAACATTCGAAGTTACATAAACTTTTTCGCGATTATCAGCAAAATGGTGAGTTTTATCATAAAAATACCTCAGACAAAAATTGTAAATCATGAAATTATCTACAAAAAATGTATCGATACTTTTTTTTTTACAAGCCACTGTTTCTGAGATATAATGATTCAAAAAGTTTCGTCAATATATTTTCAGCAGTAAACATTGAAATGAACCGAGACTTGTGAGTATTTGTAAGAAATTTGTGTTGACTGGTTGGAACTGTCATAAATTCATCAAATAAATTATCAATTGACGAAGATGCTGCTAAAGTTCAACGATGTTGGTATGCAGCTTTGGTATTTCTCGTGCAATCTGAAACATTATAACTTTTACAACTTTTTGAATCGTTATATCTCAGAAACGGTGGCTCGTGGGGAAAAAAGTATGAATACGTTTTTTGTAGATAATTTTATGGTCTACAATTTTTGTTTTAAGTATTTTCATGATAAAACTTACAGTTTTACTGATAATCGCGAAAAACTCTTTTTGAAATTATATTTTAAACAATTTCACCGATTTTCAGCTTGATGGGAATTTATGTAGCTTCCCCCGGACTATTAGAACTATTGATAATTGACTGGAAAGGTAAAAATAGATAATTCGCATTTCATCACTTTATTTTTAAAATATAGACAATAATCAAGGTATTAATTAGATTAGAATTTTTTCCCACCGGTTGATTTCCCTACAATTCCATAATTTTCTTCCGGATGTGCAGCATTGTATTCTAATGACTTTAATATAGCTAAAGGAATTGGTGGAGGTGTGTTTTCATCTACAGGCGCCACTGGCAAATGAGCTCCTTGAGGTTGAAAACCGTTTTCGTTAGCTATGTAAACTAAATGTATCGGTGTACCATCCGGTGCGGTGTAATCAAAAATTCCCTGAACTTCTTCAGTTTCTGCATCTTTGTTACCTAAACAAATTAATTCTACTATTCAAATATTTCTATTATTAACCACAGAGTAGTTTTTTACCTGCGTTTTTTAAAACTCCTTGCTCTTCTACAGTGATACCATTTCCAGTTTTGTATGACGAATGGAACGTTCCATCGAAGTTAAACTGTCTATCTTGACTGATTATTGGGATGATATCTTTTTCTCTAATAGGACCTTGCGCCCCAAACGCAACGGAGAACAAAACTAAAATTACTACCTGGAAAGATATTCAAATTTATATAATCTATCCTCATAATATCTAAATCCTAATGACAAAATTGTTCCATTTAAAAATAATCTTCTTCCGCACTAAGATATTGCAAGGATGTAGTTTCTCAATCCATTATATTCTCCGAATTTAGTCCCGTTTGAGTATTTCTTGTTGAAAAACTTGGTAAAACAATAAGGTGATTAGAAGTACGTCTCTAAATCTTTAATCGTCTGGAAACAAGTACCAATTTCGAATGGAGATTAGAGACAACAAATATGGTGCTTAGCATTTAAAGCATTACAAAATTTATGGACGTACCCTCGTATTAAGATTGGAACGAATACATCATACATTTTTGTAACCAAAAAAAGGTAAAGTTTGAAATTAGTGTACATAAAATTATTTATATCGTTCGTGTTACAACATTTTTTTCAATTCGTCAAAATAAAATAGAATTGTCTTAAGAAGCAAATAACCTTTTTGTTCGTGATGCCAGACCCATTCGAAAATTCTGCAGCAATCGTACTCTTTTCACTTGGGTGATGATAATAATAATTGTAGATTACTTACGGCTATTCTCATTTTGTTTCAATAACACAAAGCTTACTGACTTTGACATTTTATCCACCTATATTTATACCTTGATTACTATCGAGTACTTCTGCATATAAATCTTCCTAAGACTACGATACATACAGTGTGGAAAACAATATAATATTAGAAAATATTATCATAACATTCCAGGTTGAATTGAATCGGGAAAATATTTTTAGTAGTACGAAACTACGTCGATAAACAAATAATTCTCAAAAACACTGATTGACAAATAGCAGATTGCAATCGAAACAAACTGATTGTTGAAAAAATATAGATTAAGAAAAGAATAATCTCAAGAGTATGATAGAAAATCGTGTTTTGGGTTAGGTTAGGTTAGGTTAGGTTATGTGAGGTTAGGTTAGGTTTGGTTAGGTTAGGTTAGGTTATGTGAGGTTAGGTTAGGTTTGGTTAGGTTAGGTTAGGTCAGGTTAAGGTTTTTTGTAAAGATGTTCTATGAAAAATTCCTTAACTAGATAAAGACAAGTGAATCAGTACATGTCAATTATTGTGTGCAAATTGAAACTCAAAAAAATGTTGAAACGCGAATAACTCGAACACTATGAGGAATTCGAAATAAAATGCTGAACGAAAAATTACACAACAAAATTCTCTACAGATTGGTCTTAAAGTTTTCTTCATATCTTCAAAATTTTCACTGTCAAATGTACTAAAATAAATTTTTAATAGAGGATAACTCGAAAACTATGAAGATTTTGACATAAACTGCCGGATCAAAAAATGTGGAGCACAATATTTTATAAAAAAAGGTTTCAATTCTTTCCTAACCTCAAAATTTCCATTATAAAACTTGTTTAAACGCTCAAAAATATTTTGATTCGCGGATAACTCGAAAACTATGTGAATTTTGACACAAACTGTCGTGTCAAAAAATTTGGAGCACAAAATTATGTACAAGAAAGGTTTCAATTCTTTCCTAACCTCAAAATTTCCGTTATAAAACTTGTTTAAACGCTCAAAAATATTTTGATTCGCAGATAACTCGAAAACTATGTGAATTTTGACACAAACTGTCGTGTCAAAAAATGTGGAGCACAAAATTATGTACAAGAAAGGTTTCAATTCTTTCCTAACCTCAAAATTTCCATTATAAAACTTGTTTAAACGCTCAAAAATATTTTGAATCGCAGATAACTCGAAAACTATGTGAATTTTGACACAAACTGTCGTGTCAAAAAATGTGGAGCACAAAATTATATACAAAAAAGTTTTCAATTCTTTCCTAACCTCAAAATTTCCGTTATAAAACTTGTTTAAACGCCCAAAAATATTTTGAATCGCGGATAACTCGAAAACTATGAGGATTTTGACACAAACTGCCGTGTCAAAAAATGTGGAGCACAAAATTATGTACAAAAAAGGTTTCAATTCTTTCCTAACCTCAAAATTCACATTATAAAACTTGCTTAAACGCTAAGAAATATTTTGAATCGCGGATAACTCGAAAACTATGAGGATTTTGATACAAACTTCCGGGTTAAAAAATGTGAAGCACAAAATTATGTACAAAAAAGGTTTCAATTTTTTCCTAACCTCAAAATTTCCATTATAAAACTTGTTTAAACGCTCAAAAATATTTTGAATCGCAGATAACTCGAAAACTATGTGAATTTTGACACAAACTGTCGTGTCAAAAAATGTGGAGCAAAAAATTATGCACAAGAAAGGTTTCAATTCTTTCCTAACCTCAAAATTTCCGTTATAAAACTTGTTTAAACGCTCAAAAATATTTTGATTCGCAGATAACTCGAAAACTATGTGAATTTTGACACAAACTGTCGTGTCAAAAAATGTGGAGCACAAAATTATGTACAAGAAAGGTTTCAATTCTTTCCTAACCTCAAAATTTCCGTTATAAAACTTGTTTAAACGCTCAAAAATATTTTGAATCGCAGATAACTCGAAAACTATGAGGATTTTGACACAAACTGCCGTGTCCAAAAATGTGGAGCACAAAATTATGTACAAAAAAGGTTTCAATTCTTTCCTAACCTCAAAATTTCCGTTATAAAACTTGTTTAAACGCTCAAAAATATTTTGATTCGCAGATAACTCGAAAACTATGTGAATTTTGACACAAACTGTCGTGTCAAAAAATGTGGAGCACAAAATTATGTACAAAAAAGGTTTCAATTCTTTCCTAACCTCAAAATTTCCATTATAAAACTTGTTTAAACGCTCATAAATATTTTGAATCGCAGATAACTCGAAAACTATGTGAATTTTGACACAAACTGTCGTGTCAAAAAATGTGGAGCACAAAATTATGTACAAAAAAGGTTTCAATTCTTTCCTAACCTCAAAATTTCCATTATAAAACTTGTTTAAACGCCCAAAAATATTTTGAATCGCGGATAACTCGAAAACTATGAGGATTTTGACACAAACTGCCGTGTCCAAAAATGTGGAGCACAAAATTATGTACAAAAAAGGTTTCAATTCTTTCCTAACCTCAAAATTCACATTATAAAACTTGCTTAAACGCTAAGAAATATTTTGAATCGCGGATAACTCGAAAACTATGAGGATTTTGATACAAACTTCCGGGTTAAAAAATGTGAAGCACAAAATTATGTACAAAAAAGGTTTCAATTTTTTCCTAACCTCAAAATTTCCATTATAAAACTTGTTTAAACGCTCAAAAATATTTTGAATCGCAGATAACTCGAAAACTATGTGAATTTTGACACAAACTGTCGTGTCAAAAAATGTGGAGCAAAAAATTATGCACAAGAAAGGTTTCAATTCTTTCCTAACCTCAAAATTTCCGTTATAAAACTTGTTTAAACGCTCAAAAATATTTTGATTCGCAGATAACTCGAAAACTATGTGAATTTTGACACAAACTGTCGTGTCAAAAAATGTGGAGCACAAAATTATGTACAAGAAAGGTTTCAATTCTTTCCTAACCTCAAAATTTCCGTTATAAAACTTGTTTAAACGCTCAAAAATATTTTGAATCGCAGATAACTCGAAAACTATGTGAATTTTGACACAAACTGTCGTGTCAAAAAATTTGGAGCACAAAATTATGTACAAGAAAGGTTTCAATTCTTTCCTAACCTCAAAATTTCCATTATAAAACTTGTTTAAACGCTCAAAAATATTTTGATTCGCAGATAACTCGAAAACTATGTGAATTTTGACACAAACTGTCGTGTCAAAAAATTTGGAGCACAAAATTATGTACAAGAAAGGTTTCAATTCTTCCCTAACCTCAAAATTTCCGTTATAAAACTTGTTTAAACGCTCAAAAATATTTTGAATCGCAGATAACTCGAAAACTATGTGAATTTTGACACAAACTGTCGTGTCAAAAAATGTGGAGCACAAAATTATATACAAAAAAGGTTTCAATTCTTTCCTAACCTCAAAATTCACATTATAAAACTTGCTTAAACGCTAAGAAATATTTTGAATCGCGGATAACTCGAAAACTATGAGGATTTTGATACAAACTTCCGGGTTAAAAAATGTGAAGTACAAAATTATGTACAAAAAAGGTTTCAATTCTTTCCTAACCTCAAAATTCACATTATAAAACTTGCTTAAACGCTAAGAAATATTTTGAATCGCGGATAACTCGAAAACTATGAGGATTTTGATACAAACTTCCGGGTTAAAAAATGTGAAGCACAAAATTATGTACAAAAAAGGTTTCAATTTTTTCCTAACCTCAAAATTTCCATTATAAAACTTGTTTAAACGCTCAAAAATATTTTGAATCGCAGATAACTCGAAAACTATGTGAATTTTGACACAAACTGTCGTGTCAAAAAATGTGGAGCAAAAAATTATGTACAAGAAAGGTTTCAATTCTTTCCTAACCTCAAAATTTCCGTTATAAAACTTGTTTAAACGCTCAAAAATATTTTGATTCGCAGATAACTCGAAAACTATGTGAATTTTGACACAAACTGTCGTGTCAAAAAATGTGGAGCACAAAATTATGTACAAGAAAGGTTTCAATTCTTTCCTAACCTCAAAATTTCCGTTATAAAACTTGTTTAAACGCTCAAAAATATTTTGAATCGCAGATAACTCGAAAACTATGAGGATTTTGACACAAACTGCCGTGTCCAAAAATGTGGAGCACAAAATTATGTACAAAAAAGGTTTCAATTCTTTCCTAACCTCAAAATTTCCGTTATAAAACTTGTTTAAACGCTCAAAAATATTTTGATTCGCAGATAACTCGAAAACTATGTGAATTTTGACACAAACTGTCGTGTCAAAAAATTTGGAGCACAAAATTATGTACAAGAAAGGTTTCAATTCTTTCCTAACCTCAAAATTTCCATTATAAAACTTGTTTAAACGCTCAAAAATATTTTGAATCGCAGATAACTCGAAAACTATGTGAATTTTGACACAAACTGTCGTGTCAAAAAATGTGGAGCACAAAATTATGTACAAGAAAGGTTTCAATTCTTTCCTAACCTCAAAATTTCCATTATAAAACTTGCTTAAACGCTAAGAAATATTTTGAATCGCGGATAACTCGAAAACTATGAGGATTTTGATACAAACTTCCGGGTTAAAAAATGTGAAGTACAAAATTATGTACAAAAAATGTTTCAATTCTTTCCTAACCTCAAAATTCACATTATAAAACTTGTTTAAACGCTCAAAAATATTTTGAATCGCAGATAACTCGAAAACTATGAGGATTTTGACACAAACTGCCGTGTCCAAAAATGTGGAGCACAAAATTATGTACAAAAAAGGTTTCAATTCTTTCCTAACCTCAAAATTTCCGTTATAAAACTTGTTTAAACGCTCAAAAATATTTTGATTCGCAGATAACTCGAAAACTATGTGAATTTTGACACAAACTGTCGTGTCAAAAAATTTGGAGCACAAAATTATGTACAAGAAAGGTTTCAATTCTTTCCTAACCTCAAAATTTCCATTATAAAACTTGTTTAAACGCTCAAAAATATTTTGAATCGCAGATAACTCGAAAACTATGTGAATTTTGACACAAACTGTCGTGTCAAAAAATGTGGAGCACAAAATTATGTACAAGAAAGGTTTCAATTCTTTCCTAACCTCAAAATTTCCATTATAAAACTTGCTTAAACGCTAAGAAATATTTTGAATCGCGGATAACTCGAAAACTATGAGGATTTTGATACAAACTTCCGGGTTAAAAAATGTGAAGTACAAAATTATGTACAAAAAAGGTTTCAATTCTTTCCTAACCTCAAAATTCACATTATAAAACTTGCTTAAACGCTAAGAAATATTTTGAATCGCGGATAACTCGAAAACTATGAGGATTTTGATACAAACTTCCGGGTCAAAAAATGTGAAGTACAAAATCATGTACAAAAAAGGTTTCAATTATTTCCTAACCTCAAAATTTCCATTATAAAACTTGTTTAAACGCTCAAAAATATTTTGAATAGCAGATAACTCAAAAACTATGTGAATTTTGACACAAACTGTCGTGTCAAAAAATGTGGAGCACAAAATTATGTACAAAAAAGGTTTCAATTCTTTCCTAACCTCAAAATTTCCGTTATAAAACTTGTTTAAACGCTCAAAAATATTTTGATTCGCAGATAACTCGAAAACTATGTGAATTTTGACACAAACTGTCGTGTCAAAAAATGTGGAGCACAAAATTATGTACAAGAAAGGTTTCAATTCTTTCCTAACCTCAAAATTTCCGTTATAAAACTTGTTTAAACGCTCAAAAATATTTTGAATCGCAGATAACTCGAAAACTATGAGGATTTTGACACAAACTGCCGTGTCCAAAAATGTGGAGCACAAAATTATGTACAAAAAAGGTTTCAATTCTTTCCTAACCTCAAAATTTCCGTTATAAAACTTGTTTAAACGCTCAAAAATATTTTGATTCGCAGATAACTCGAAAACTATGTGAATTTTGACACAAACTGTCGTGTCAAAAAATTTGGAGCACAAAATTATGTACAAGAAAGGTTTCAATTCTTTCCTAACCTCAAAATTTCCATTATAAAACTTGTTTAAACGCTCAAAAATATTTTGAATCGCAGATAACTCGAAAACTATGTGAATTTTGACACAAACTGTCGTGTCAAAAAATGTGGAGCACAAAATTATATACAAAAAAGGTTTCATTTCTTTCCTAACCTCAAAATTCACATTATAAAACTTGCTTAAACGCTAAGAAATATTTTGAATCGCGGATAACTCGAAAACTATGAGGATTTTGATACAAACTTCCGGGTTAAAAAATGTGAAGTACAAAATTATGTACAAAAAAGGTTTAAATTCTTTCCTAACCTCAAAATTCACATTATAAAACTTGCTTAAACGCTAAGAAATATTTTGAATCGCGGATAACTCGAAAACTATGAGGATTTTGATACAAACTTCCGGGTCAAAAAATGTGAAGTACAAAATTATGTACAAAAAAGGTTTCAATTATTTCCTAACCTCAAAATTTCCATTATAAAACTTGTTTAAACGCTCAAAAATATTTTGAATCGCAGATAACTCAAAAACTATGTGAATTTTGACACAAACTGTCATGTCAAAAAATGTGGAGCACAAAATTATGTACAAAAAAGGTTTCAATTCTTTCCTAACCTCAAAATTTCCATTATAAAACTTGTTTAAACGCTCATAAATATTTTGAATCGCAGATAACTCGAAAACTATGTGAATTTTGACACAAACTGTCGTGTCAAAAAATGTGGAGCACAAAATTATGTACAAAAAAGGTTTCAATTCTTTCCTAACCTCAAAATTTCCATTATAAAACTTGTTTAAACGCCCAAAAATATTTTGAATCGCGGATAACTCGAAAACTATGAGGATTTTGACACAAACTGCCGTGTCCAAAAATGTGGAGCACAAAATTATGTACAAAAAAGGTTTCAATTCTTTCCTAACCTCAAAATTCACATTATAAAACTTGCTTAAACGCTAAGAAATATTTTGAATCGCGGATAACTCGAAAACTATGAGGATTTTGATACAAACTTCCGGGTTAAAAAATGTGAAGCACAAAATTATGTACAAAAAAGGTTTCAATTTTTTCCTAACCTCAAAATTTCCATTATAAAACTTATTTAAACGCTCAAAAATATTTTGAATCGCAGATAACTCGAAAACTATGTGAATTTTGACACAAACTGTCGTGTCAAAAAATGTGGAGCAAAAAATTATGTACAAGAAAGGTTTCAATTCTTTCCTAACCTCAAAATTTCCGTTATAAAACTTGTTTAAACGCTCAAAAATATTTTGATTCGCAGATAACTCGAAAACTATGTGAATTTTGACACAAACTGTCGTGTCAAAAAATGTGGAGCACAAAATTATGTACAAGAAAGGTTTCAATTCTTTCCTAACCTCAAAATTTCCGTTATAAAACTTGTTTAAACGCTCAAAAATATTTGTGGAGTACAACATTGTGTTGTACAAAAAAGTTTTCCATTTTTTCCTAACCTCAAAATTTCAGAAATCTTTTCTCGATGTATTTAAACGTTAATTTTAAGAGACAACCATCGTCGTATGTAAGTGATAGTTAATTATATGGTGTACATATAAGAGATTTATATCTGCAAAGAACTTTAAGGATGGTAACTGCTCTTTGTTAATGTTATGCAACTCCTATAAATGCCATTGTACTTTTCATCGGGCATTAGTGTCGTTGTGAACTACTAAGACGTAATATGAAAACATTGGTAAGTAGATGTTACATAAAAATATGGTTATAACTCTAAAATCAATATTAAAACTTTATCTAATTTTATAACAATGAATTAAAAATCAATTAATATAATTGATTATAATAATTATGATAATAATAATAAAAAAATTATCATTATTATTCGAAAGATTAATCATTACTCAGTTTAGAATCAATTCCGGATACAAACTATCAAAAGGTTTAGGCTAAATTGACATAGTAAACTCAAGCACTGTGCGGCAAGTATTCAATATTACATTCTTCTGAATTTATTCAAAAAATGTAATTAAAGAAAATTAATTTTGATATTAAGCGTTATTTTCACTAATATCAAAAAACAAACAGTTTTTTTTTATACTTCTCTGTACATTTGTGCCTAACTTTAGTCGTGCGAAGAAGTCCAACGAATTAACTAAATAAATAACAACATACCAAATTATTTTGTAAAAACTGTGCGCCCCGGTAGTCAGTCATGTACTTCCCGCGCTGTTCAAAAATTCCTAACCTAACCTAACCTAAAAATTCTTTATGTAGTAGGTTGTAGTTTATTTTATGCTAATGCTTTGATTAAATGAGTTGTTGAAAACAATTAATTTTACAATCGCTGAGTAATCGCTCTGAAAACTACTAGAAATTTCACTAATTAGACTGAGTTTTTACTAATATGCTAGTCCCAGTATAGGTCCAGATTTGGGCCATGTATGTACAACTCTGACCCTAGCTTGGAAGCCGTTATGGGCCCAGACTTGGTGGGACTCTGGGATGATGTCTTTCACTTGGTTTGCAAGCCTGGACCAGACCAAGGAATGATACTAATTCTTATTGTTTTTATGCATAACAGAATTTAATTCATAAAAAATTATTACTTCTAATGTAGCCCGGCTGACAATAGGATGGCCGAGGTCGGGTTACCCAGAGTTCAGCCAAACTTGGGCCATTATTGGTTTGCTAAGGCCTGGTTTTCCAGCGTTGGCGCAAGATTAGACCCGTTGTCTAAGTCTGGGGGCTCCTGCATGGGTATTTATTCCAAATATATATATATTTCCATGATCGATAACTGAATATTTCTCTAATATTATTTCTAGATCTTTTTGGGAATTTATGTTTACTGCGTGGCTGCACAAGGAGGAAATAGACGCATTCCAAATTCGGGACAAAATCCGGAAGGTAATGCACGGATTATTAGTGGAGCTTCCGAAGTGAATCTTGATGGAACTTATCAATGGAGGTAAAAATATCAGTTTTTTTTTAAATATTCTCATTATTACATGATTCTTGCAGCCGTAATACGAGGATGATCCCAGAAGTAACTGAGTAAACACAAAAATTTCTCTCCTTTTAGGTCCAATCATTTCTCCCAGCGATTTTTAACAAGTCCGACTCCCTTTTTATGATAAGAATCGTCAATTTCCTCAAAAAAGCCTTTAACTGCCAACATCTCCTCATCATTGTTGCAAACAGAAAATAATCCGTACATGAGGTAGCAATTTAAACATTAATTCGTTAATTTTGGCATTAACGGATGTGTGAGAGCTGGTACATTGTTTATGAAACAAAACTTGCTTCTTAGCCATTTTTGGTTGATTTTTCATGATAGTCAAAGGAAATTATCCCACAAGGATCCCCAAAAACCAACGCCATGACCTTTCCTGCCGATAGAACTGTCTTTGCATTCTTCGGAGCCGGTTCTCCCTTTTCAGTCCATCCAAACACTCGATGGAAACATCTCACGACGTTGTCTCTGATCCATTATGAGCAAACGATGCAACCATCTTGCGAAGAGCTTCCTCATGTCTAAATTTTCAGTTAATATGCAATGTAGCGCACTTTTTGAAATGCCTAGTAGGTCTGCTAGCTCGAGCACTTTCAGTCAACGATCAACCAGTACCGCTTTGGGGATTTTCTTCAACATTTCTGGAATCGTCACCTCATTTGGTTGACCACTGCCTAACCGTTCACTATTGATGGCTGCCAATCAAATACTAAACAACGTGGGGTCTTCAAACTTGAAACAAATGTTGTATAGATTGTGTACTTTCTAATACAGTGGTTTTTTTCAAGCAGGTACTTCTGCAATGAAATATATTTTATTTGTAAAACCAACAGGACAGGAAATATGTAATATATTACACAATAATCAATACTATCCCTCGAAAATCTAGATCTAGATCTAGATCGTAGATTTTAACGTTAAAAAACGTGAAAACGAAGGTTCTGTGTGGCATTAGAAACAGCCGGATATCAAACGACTCGTTCAATTAAGTACACAATATATTCGAAAATAAGGGGGTTGATTTTAATGTTGATTTCAATGGGCTAGAATATAAATACACTCGGAATAATTTTAACTTAGTTTTCTGTAAATTTTTCCAAAGAAAATATAATAGGAAAAACCTGAAAGGGGAGGATACGATGTTGCTATTTTCTCTATCAAAACGCGAACAAGGGAGATGTGAAACATGAATAAGAAATAAAGTTTTTGATATCCTATATTTGAGAATAGTAGCCTTCCATATGTATATATACAGATAGTCCTTTATTTTTCGTATAAATTTAATTTATTTTTATATATTAGTCTCCAGATATTCGTGGACTTGAATTTAACAAAATCTTACGGTACCTTTCCCATTTTCTGAGGTCTATTTTAGTTTCCAGTCCGACAACGGTATATCGGCTCAAGAAGTGGGACAAATAAAAAATGCCAATTCCCAAGATCCCGCCGAAGAAGCGCAGGGAAATTTCCAATACACAGCTCCTGATGGTTCACCTATCCAATTATCATATGTTGCGAACGAGAATGGGTTCCAGCCGAGGGGTGATCATCTTCCCGTCCCACCGCCGATACCAATAGAAATTCAAAAAGCTCTAGAATGGAACGCAGCGCATCCCGAAGAGGATGATGATGGCAGCGGAAAGCCCAGAAGACTTCGATAAAATATATTTGCAATAATCCCTATCATTTTAACTCAAATTTCGAGGTTTATTATTGTGATATACGCAGTTTCTTTGTAATATAGAATTATTTTTATCACTGAAGTGTTTTGTGATTTGAAAAAGTACCCGTTCCTCGATTTAGATCCTCATCAAACGTTGAACAAAACGTTATTCGTTTTATCTGTAAATATATATCACGAATACAAAAAAAATTCATTGATTCTGATGATTTATGAACCACAGGATCATTTATTATAATTCATACTCATATTGTTGAAATTTATTATTAATACCCATTGAAACTTATCGTGATATTAATACTTATAAAGGGGGATTCACATGGTGCAAGAAATTGCATGCAAAATATTCCATAGATGTGAAATTTTGGAAATTTTGATATCTGCTGGTTAGTTGTTAATCAAAAAGTAATTAAATTTCTCCCTATTGCAGCTTGCACGCAATACAACTAGCAACAAATGCATAATGTTGCAAGTGCAAGATTTTGCCTTAAAGAATGAGCTCAACTTCATCTGTGCATCATTTTTATCAAGAATTACGCCTTGTATTGTATTGCACGTTAAATTGTATCATGCCAAGCGGCCTTAAACTATACAGGATGTCCCACGACGAGTTAAAACTATCTTTATATGGCGAAATACTTATAGTAAAATCATGAATATTTCTACGTTTGGGTTTTCGGATACAATCTTTTTAATTAAAATATTTTCTACCGGAAGTCGACTGTATATTTGTTAGTTTAAATATATATTAATACATTTTTGAAATCTACATGAAATTTTAGTAAACTTTTGTCTAAAATCTTTTTTCGGAAAATGGGTTATTAATTTGTTTGTAAAAATTTGACCGTTGCAGACCCTTATAAATTATTTTTTTACGAAGATACCCTTGAAGATATGAAAATGGTTTCTGTTCGGTTGCTTTTAGCAAGGTC
Source organism: Diorhabda carinulata (assembly GCF_026250575.1). Taxonomy (NCBI): domain Eukaryota; kingdom Metazoa; phylum Arthropoda; class Insecta; order Coleoptera; family Chrysomelidae; genus Diorhabda; species Diorhabda carinulata. The sequence goes on from NC_079471.1 coordinate 2,799,710, forward strand.
AGACCTATTTGGAACTATGTTGAAAAATGTTTCATTTTATACGGGGTGTGTATAAAAAGTGTTGAAAGTTTAACTTCACAAATATCAATATTTCTTTATGTTTGTAAATAGAATCACTCGGTTTTTTCTATTTTAATGCATTCAGGGATAAAAAATAAGGCAAATTCATGTAATTTTCTATACCTTAACCTTATCGTTATCTATATATTAAATGTTTTCTGTAAATTTTTAGAGATGCAGGTGTAGTCTGAGTTTTTTTATGTATACTTTTCTTGAACTGTCATTAGTCAATTGTTGACACTTTCGTAAATCGTTAAAATGGCTCGTTCTCCATTTAATAACGAATAAATAAGATTTTGACCACAGTTACATCTCTAAGAATTTACAGAAATTTGATATTTATGAAGTTAAACTTTCTACACTTTTTATACGCACCCTGTATAAAATGAAAAAATTTTCAATATAGATTCAAGTATGGTCAACTTTGCTAAAAGCAACCAAATAGAAATCGTTTTCATATCTTTAAGGATATCCTCGTAAAAAATTAATTTATAAGGATCTGCAGCTGTCAAATTTTTTACAAAAAAATTAATAACTCAAAAAGTATGTATTTTTCGAAAAAAGTTTTTAGATAAAAGTGTACTTAGATTTTACGTAGATTTCAAAAATGTATTAATATAGGATGTTCCATTTAAAACAATAAAGTTACAATCGACTTCTGGCAGAACCAGAAATTGGACTTTGAAAATATTTTAGTCAAAAAGATCGTATGCGAAAACTTACCAAACGTAGAAATTTTCATGATTTTACGATAAGTATTTTGCCATAAACAGATAGTTTTAACTCGTCGTGAGACACTCTGTATATTCGAATTTCTATTTCCAATTCACTCAGGGCTGCCGAGAAACTTTTGGTGGCCAATCGAGAATTGAAAGTAACCTTGAACTTAAACTGGCATAAAGTCTCATTTTTCCGTCTTGACTTAATAAAATTTGTGTTATGAGCTGGGCTTTTCTGAAACATCTCTAATAACTCAATAGGCTTACAGGTACTGTAAAAAAGATATAGATGCATAGACGGTTACTTTTGCCAAGAAAACGATTCTAAATTCTGATATCTTACAGATAATTTAGAATGGTGAATTTACCTACTAGTTATACAACCAATTTATCGTATTACCAAAACTGCTACGATTTGATCTTTACCCGTATTCTAACCTTTATTCTAATTATGAATGGAAATAACCTTCGAAAACGTGTTAACAAATGTTTTAGATACGTTTTAATTCATAAAATTTTATATGAATATAATTTTTTACGCAAGATAAATTTAATAATAAAATGTGTTTAGGTCCTGTTGGCAGCACAGATCGTTCACCAACGGAAGAAACTTTACGAGGACCATTTGACAATAAAGTGACTTTTCAAAAGAAAATTTAATTAATTATAAAACTACTACAGTTTAGTAGAACGCTGAATTACTACACTCGCCTGAAACTAATTAATATTAACTGTTTAAATTAATCGTTCTCAGCCACAAATTTACAATAATTGGGTGTTAATTCGATTTGAAAAAGTATTAACTGACATTACTTCGCTCATAAGAATAAAAAAAAACTTTTCCTTTAGTCCAGTCGGCTTGTATAAAGCGCAGTTAATCGTTCCAGGGTCGGATCTATTATAAATTTTGTTTATTGTTTAAATATACAATTAATTACCGCAAAATAGTTGGTAAATGAATATTTAAATAAAGAAAAGTAAATAAAATACTTCATTTTTCTTTCGAATTCATCCTTATTGGAACCATCAGCAACCAATGTCAACTTACAATTCACGACATCCAAAACCTTTCGATGCTTCATCAGTAAAATGATTTGCCTTTTCCAGCGCGACCAGTTGCTTTGATTCTTCAGTTTCTCAATATAAGCCTTGAAACCAAATGATCCTGACGACCCAGTCACACACCAGTTCACAAAACAAACTTGTACTCAACTTCTACAGTTTGCGCGTATCTGGTCCCATAAATCAATATGGAAACTTGCCTATGAAGTTTCCAAAGTAAACGAACGTACACAGAGTGTTCCAGGAGAGACTAGATTACAGTAGTCAACTGGATGAGAAATATTTGATTGGGTTTTCATACCTCCTGTAAATATTTCCAATAAATAATGACAATTTATGATAATTTTCTCCGGAATGTCTCTTTGTGACGAACGGATTCTTTGGCATGTACGACGATCTGAAAATCTACATATCTTAAATTTTATCGAGTACCTTTTAGTTAATAAATTCATTTTTGCTATCTTTGGATCGTACAGGTTGTCCATGTGAAAGTTATTGTCAAACTACATGGACATACGTAATCATCCGTTAAAAATTCATTATGTTCGAATGTATGATTTAGAAAATACACTTTTTTGTATCCCGGAACACCCTGTATAAGGATCGCATTAAAACGATTCGATCATTATACCGTCCCGTTGTTTCAAAAACGTTATACTGACAAAAAAAGTCTCTTGATTCCTCTCTTCGTCGAGGTCATTTTGGCATACGTAACAATCTATTTATAAATTAATATAAATAACCTCGAAAATCATCTAACATTTATTGAAATCGGAATACTATACGTATAATATGAACATTCTTGCATATTTTTATAATCAGCCATCGACGAGAGATTCACAACGTGATCAATTTTTTTTTAGTTCATTATAAAACATTCAAGCACGATTCCAAAGAACAGAAAACTTAAACGTGTTCTCTGTGATCCTGAAATTAAACTATAATGAAGGATTTATATCTCACTTTCTTCCTGTAGATTGCGCTTTTCAGGACGTTGAGTAAAATCTCGACTTTAGAGTAAGCGCGGATCCAGGAGGGGTCATGGGAGTCATGATCCCCCTAAATTCTGATTAATTAACTCGGTTTTTTGTTTCTTATAAAAGAGCGTTGTGATATATGATTCGAAGTCGATGAGGAATTGAGGTTTTATTATTATGCTGTCAAAAACAACGTAATTAACTTATATTTCTTGTTTGTCAAGACCCTGGATCCGTCCTTGCTTTAGAGCTTCCTATACCTCGATGATTATAACATCTGACGATGAAGTTAATTCGCAAGTAAAGAAAATAAAAATACAAGACGATCAGTTGTTCGAATTATCAAAATACTACAGTGGTACTACCAATACGTTTCTATTTATCAATTAAAAACGATGTTTGGTTTAATTTTTGATAAATACAGTGCAACCTTAATATAACGTACCTCAATATAACGACTTCCTCGGTTCAACGCGCCTAGCTCCTCTCCAACTTAACCGATTTAAGTGTTCAAAAACTCAAAAGAAAGAGGTTATTTCAGTGAGTGTTCTTAAGCCAAAACGAACTCTGTAGCTATATTAAAACCTGAGATATAGATCTTTGAATGTAGAAAAATTGCCAAAAACCTACAAAAATCCATAATTCCACATTGAATGTCCGCGCCTAGCTCCTCTCCAACTCGACCGATTTAAGTGTTCAAAAACTCAAAAGAAAGAGGTTATTTCAGTGAGTGTTCTTAAGCCAAAACGAACTCTGTAGCTATATTAAAACCTGAGATATAGATCTTTGAATGTAGAAAAATTGCCAAAAACCTACAAAAATCCATAATTCCACATTGAAGGTCCGCGCCTAGCTCCTCTCCAACTCAACCGATTTAAGTGTTCAAACACTCAAAACAAAGAAGGTGTTTCAGCGAGTGTTCTTTAACCAAAACGAACTCTGTAACTAAATTAGAACCTGAGATATAGATCTTTGAATGTAGAAAAATTGCCAAAAACCTACAAAAATCCATAATTCCACATTGAATGTCCGCGCCTAGCTCCTCTCCAACTCGACCGATTTAAGTGTTCAAAAATTCAAAAGAAAGAAGGTGTTTTGGAGTGTGTTCTTCAACCAAAACGAACTCTGTAGCTATATTAGAACCTGAGATATAGATCTTTGAATATAGAAAAATTGCCAAAAACCTACAAAAATCCATAACTCCACATTGAATGTCCGCGCCTAGCTCCTCTCCAACTCAACCGATTTAAGTGTTCAAAAACTCAGAAGAAAGAAAGTGTTTCAGCGAGTGTTCTTTAACCAAAACGAACTCTGTAGATGTATTAGAACCTGAGATATAGATCTTTGAATATAGAAAAATTGCCAAAAACCTACAAAAATCCATAATTCCACATTGAAGGTCCGCGCCTAGCTCCTCTCCAACTCAACCGATTTAAGTGTTCAAACACTCAAAACAAAGAAGGTGTTTCAGCGAGTGTTCTTTAACCAAAACGAACTCTGTAACTAAATTAGAACCTGAGATATAGATCTTTGAATGTAGAAAAATTGCCAAAAACCTACAAAAATCCATAATTCCACATTGAATGTCCGCGCCTAGCTCCTCTCCAACTCGACCGATTTAAGTGTTCAAAAATTCAAAAGAAAGAAGGTGTTTTGGAGTGTGTTCTTCAACCAAAACGAACTCTGTAGCTATATTAGAACCTGAGATATAGATCTTTGAATATAGAAAAATTGCCAAAAACCTACAAAAATCCATAACTCCACATTGAATGTCCGCGCCTAGCTCCTCTCCAACTCAACCGATTTAAGTGTTCAAAAACTCAGAAGAAAGAAGGTGTTTCAGCGAGTGTTCTCAAACCATAACGAAGTCTCTATCTTGAATAGAACTTGAGATATTGAGGATAGAACGTTTGTATGTGAAAAACTCCCATAAGTAATGTACAGGGGGAAATCGCATTTGGGTATAACTTGAGAATGGTGAAAATTAGATGAAATCCGATGGTTGATGGCTGATCTGTGCATCAATACCTTTCATTGAAAAAAAAATTAAGCAAATCGGTTGGGTAGAATGCCTGAACTGGATGGAAATCATCAATTTTTTTAATATATAAGATTACCTACATAATGTATGTACCCACCAAGATATGTACCTACTTTTACGGATTTTACTGCATTTAATTTTGATTATTAACCTAAGAAACAAATTTTGTTACCTACCTGATTGTTTTTAAATAGAAAATACATACAGTAATTTGATAAAAATGTGTTATCGTTTATTAGAAGTTGTTTTTTATAACAAGATAAATGCGTAATGTTGAGGTGAATAAAACTATTTTTTTACATCTTTTTAACGAATTTTAGACCAACCTAACCTCAATATAACAAACCTCAGTTGAACGAATTACTTGATATAACGAATATTTACTTGTTATATCGAGGTTGCACTGTATAATGAAATAAATATTATTTGAGCATCGAAAATGATTATTAAGTTGTTTCATATAACAAATTTGTGGTCAACAATGAAACATCTTGAATAAATTTCTTCTTCCTCTTCAAATATTCAAAAATTCGCCAGATGTTAAAATGCCACTGAAAGTCGGTAGATAGAACTGCGTATAAATTTAATTTGGCGTGTAACATCGTTCTCGAAAATTAGAAAACAGAAAACTGTGTTTCCTCATCTCAAATGATTTATTGTCAAAAATCCTCTAACGTAGGTAGAATTTTAATATCTTGAACAGCCTTGAAACGGTGTATAATATTAAATAGGAATGGACTGTTTCACATTTTATTGAATAACACAGATACAAATGTCAACCGATGCAAAAATTTCTACTAAACCAAGCGTCTAACACTCCCATAGATATATTTTAATTAGTGTCATCCTTAACTAACATATATAGATGTAGGTGTCCATAGATTTACGTAACATGATTGAATAAATAAAAATAAAACGATAATTGTTTTTTAAAAAAAATCATACAACTTCTTTCGTCTTAATTCTCAACCAAATAAACATAAGACTCAACAATTTAAATGTTTTAGACTGAAAAACAATACGTATATTCATTTGATAACTTCGTAAATCATAATAAAAAGTTCGATTGTCCAAATTAAATTAAATCCAGCTGCTTCAAAGTTATTATGAATACTATTATCACTAGTATATTGAATTTAATAGTGTATCGGTTTATATTGATACTTAATTTTCATCACAGAAAGCTATAACATCTACATGTGTAGTTTCAAACAAAAATTCTTGTTGCACTTGTGAAAAAATAGCGTTCCTTTCACACAAACCGCAATTTTACGCTTTATCACTATTATTTTGATAAGAAAGCACGAAATATTATTGAACATTTGGCTGTCAAAAAGATTTTTCCACATAATTTGACAATAGTTCAAAAATAGGTTAGGTTAGGTTCTTCAAAAGACGTTTATTAGATCGGAAAAACTAAAGATGTCACCACCGTTCCATTAGGGAAACATAGAACGGTCAAATCTGAATGTCACATCAGCAATTGTTTACCAGAAATGTTCGAGGTAAAATCAAAGAAACCAATCGTAAAAGACGCATCAATCTCCACCAAAACAATGCTCTGAGCTCTGACATATCAGTTCAAATAAACAAAAACATGGAATTGATAGGTACAGCTCTTGCTCAGGTACGTTTTTATTTATCTATCTTGAACCTCGTATTAGAAAGGGAATACGGTCAAAACTCAATCTTAAGATGGATAAACATATACTCAAATGCATTCGGTGGTATGGTATTAATCTGTGGGACTGTGCTAGTTAAAGTATTCTACAAATTATTCACGAATTTGTGGTATTTTGGTAATAGTAGCCTTCCTGAAGATCTGAAAATTGATATTGTTGATTATAGTCAAAAAATACGACGACATCTTCATTCTAATGTTGATTTAATTCAGCTACGTGTATGATCCCTCAACTGACCTAGAGATGGCGGTAGTTGCTTGAAAAAGTACGTAATCTCTACAACATATGTTTCAAGTTTGAAGCCCCCACGTTGTTTAGTATTTGATTGGCAGCAATAAATAATGAACTTTGTAAACATTGAAAAAATTGGTCTGGATTCGTAATCGATAATGATTTCCATATCTTTAGCCGACGAAAACTTATTTTTATTGATTTTTGTTCTATTTGGGGCTTTTGACAATATTTGAGTGCGAATTTCCTTGATTTTTGAACCAAATTCTCATCCTTTAGAATGTTGCTTACATATTTCTTAGCAATTTTGAATTTTTTGTTCAATTTTCGCAAACTGACTTCCAGTTTTCCGTGAATAAGAAAAAGCATTTGTTAGAAATGACTGTATTTCGAATATTCGAGAACCAATAAAATATTTAGCAACAGGGAAAGAAGAAAACAATCTTTAAAAACTGATTTTTCCCCTACAAGCTTTACAAAATATTTTTCGCCAAGATGTAACGAGAGACATTATTTGTTTGTTTGTTTGATTTGACAACATAAGTTCACGACTTGCAATAAAATAATCACGATCTAATCCACCCGACTATTAATTCTTCGAATTCGCGACACCGAGTATAATAAGTGATAATTTTAGGGAATTAGCTTTATTACAATAATTTATGCATATATTAGTTCTCAGATTATTTAAGAGCTACTAGGAAGCACTTCAATTCAGTTGGCATTTCATTATACCAACGATTACATATTATACATCATCATAATACTTTATTGTAAGCAAAAGGTCAAGCGGTTCAAATAAATTTAACACACTGTATTAATTATATGTAGACGTTATCGGTTTTATATAAATGAACGAAATAATCAAATTTGTTTTATGGAAAAATTGGGTATAATTATGATAAACAGTTTGTTTCAGTGAAAAAAAAAAATTAGTTCTTCCGCGACAACTCACAGGAAACATCAAATAGTCTATAACTAACAACCTCTTGCTTAACAGCTTCTTCGATTTATTAATACATATTTTTTTTACCTACCTTTCGACAATTTCGTTTCATCAATTCGGAACGTTAATCCCCTTGAATCCTCTCGCTATTCCTGCTTACGAAAATACGAGGATAGTCCCAGAAGTAGCTGGCCCAATGAAGAAACCACAAAAATATATTAATTTTTCAACGTAATCCCCCCATACACTTTTCCCAGCGGCGTTCGATAAGTTCGATATGGAAATCTTTGACAACCGAGAAATTTTTTTAAATCTGGGAACAAAAAATAATCCGAGGGGGCTAAATCTGGCGAATAGGGTGCATGAGGTACCAATTCAAATATTAATTTTGCTATAACGGATGTTGTGAGCTGTTCCATTGTCTTGATGAAACAACATTTTCTTCTTAACCAAATGCGGCCGTTTCTGTTTGATTTATTAGTTCGTATAATACTCGCCGTTGATAGTTTTTCTGTTTACAAAAGAGTCAATGAAGATTATTCTAAACGCATCCTAAAAAACCGACGCCATCACCTTGCCAACAGATGGAAAGGTCTTTACCTTCTTTGGGACCGGTTCTTCCTTTTCACTCCATTGTTTTAATTGTTCCTTTGTTTCTGGTGTGAAGTGATGGACCCACGTTTCATCCATGATTATGAAACGACTTTATTTATATAAAACTTTGCCAAAACACTCGATGGAAATATCTTCAAGACGCTGTCTCTGGTCCATTGCGAGCAAACGCGGCACTCAACTTGCGCACAGCTTTCTCAAGTCCAAATTTTCAGTTAATATGCGATGTACTGCACTTTTTGAGATACCTACTAGGTCTGCTAACTCGCGCACTTCCAGTCGACGATCATCCAGTATCGCTTTTAGATTTTCTTCAACATTTCTGGAATCATTTGGTCGACCACTGCGATGATGGTTTTCGCAGGTCGTCTTCAAACTTGCGTCAAGTATCATGGATGAAATTAAGCTTGAGATTGTTGTTTATCACGATATTTTGGGATATTGAGTATTGGGTATCTTATATTCACTTAATATCTATACATAATTTTATCTATACATGATTTTATTTTAATGAGGACTAACTCGCCGTATGAATGCGGTTTTCCTATTTTTCTTGTATCGACCTTTTCGTCTTTAGACTTTTTTACAAAACCAAAAAGTTTTCTTAACAATTTTCCACTCCATTCCAATTGATTCATCTACAAAGTGTATTGGTATGAAAGAAATTCTATTGATAAACTAAATATGGATCTTTCGCAATTATTAATACAACTATTGTTCTCGGCAAGGCTAAATTCGTTCATTAGCTGTTTATATACCCGCATAAATTAAATTAATAATGAATGTTATCAAGTTTTCTCAATAGCTTCTCTCAACTATTTTTTTTTGTATCCACCCACACTTGTAAGTTAAACATTGTGAGCCTTCAAGACATTAGAGATCATGGTCAATACAATTTTCGCTTTCAGTTGGTAAATGCCAGATACATCCAAGGCATTCGATACATCAAGGAATTTATTCTTCAAATAGTGATGGTAAATTATGGAATAAACTTAATTTTCAGATTACAACTTATGCGAATTTCATCGACGCATTCTTTTATTGTTTCGAAATAATAAAGGTTAAATTAATTTCAGTTGCTGAAGGGAATACCTGTCTAATATAATAGCAGGTGTAACGAAGAATATAATTGTATAGGGACGCGTTAAAAAAATGTTAATGTATGCTACAAACCTCTTGACTACATTCCAATATACATGAAATTGTGTGTGTGTGTGTGTGTGTTTGTTCCTGACCCAATTACTTAGTATTTTTACAATTTTCAGCAAACGTCGATGTTCGATCAAGTATTAAAATATATAATTCAGTAGAGTATCTACTTATGTTAAGTAATAAATTTTTGTAAACCATTTTGGATCTAAAGTTTGAGTACTACTAAATATTTCACCTTTTGAATGAGTTGTTATGAATACACAGCGGATTTATATGCAAAAATATACCTAAAGTAAGAACAGAAATTTGAAAAATATATATTTTTTATGTAAAAGAATGAAATTTATTCACATTTATTTGAAAATATGCTTAAATTTCACGTTACCTATACGAAAATTTTAAACATCGATGTGAAAAGTTTATGGACTTAAAAGAAAATTACGTTGAAAAATAAATATATTTTTGTGTTTACTTTTGGTACTTCTGGAACCATCCTCGTATCTACATGTCGCTTCTACTTGGAATTTTTAAGTACAAGAGATGTTCCAATAAAAAGACTCCGTATAAACTCCAAGAAACTAACGGTTATTTAATGTTTTCAAATAATTAGTTGTCATACACCTGTGTCCTTCAAGAATATTTTTACCGACTGCAAACAATATTCAACCGGGTACCAGCAATTTAATCTGAAACCTAACCTCAAAAAAATCCCACAGAAATTTTGTTTCTCGAAGTACCAATGTAAAAATATAATTTATATATTCTATAAAATTGTAATAGTTCTTTATGTACTTTATTATTATATTTCTTGTTCCTTTCCTAAATAAAGAATAAAAAAAAAAACAAAAAGTGTATTCAGAAAATCAACTAAATTAGAATTAAAACCGTAGATTAGGTCCTCGTTTGTTTTATTGTAAATGTAAAGGTGATGGTAGAATGAATTTGAATGACTTTATATCTTATTATAGTTTCCATAAATTTTTAATTGTTTTTTTATTGAATTATATATTGATCTAAGTGGGGAAGCTGCTGTAATTGTTAATATCTTGGAGAATACTCCTTACAATAATAAATATTATCATTTAAACGTAAAAAATTGGTCACAACTGCTTACATGATTTCAGCAATCTTGATTATTCCACTTAAATTCATGATTAAATAGTATAAATTTTATAATAATCAGTTGACTAGTTTTTGAGATATCTTTGCAGCTGTTGAAAGAAAATTATAATTAAAAAATGTTCCCACCAATAATCAACAATACCTGGATCATTTAGCACACCTTCGTCTTCTTCAAAGAGGCCCTGCAAGGTTGTTTTCTCTTTATTTTTCGAAAACTCGATTCTCAAGCATGACTATAAAAGTGGAAATTTCAATGACCTCTGCACCAGAATGTTGATACTTTGTTGATAAGATATCACCGCAAAATTGTTGGGTGTTGATGTTGGGAACATGGAAGCCTCTTTAAGACCAAAAAGCTAGACCCAGATTCGTCCATCTTTGGAGTATTGCTTGCACATTTGGAGCTAGGCTCCCAAGCATGCTCTGAGGAGACTCGACTCAGAAGAGAGCGATTCGATTTAAAGGCGATCAGAAACACGGAAAGCTTTCCCACCAACATTGCGGTTTCTATAAGATCTACTCGATACGCAGACGCGGCTGTGTACACCAAGTTCGTCTACAGACGTTTAGAACGTCACTTTATCGGGACTCCTTTTCTAAGTCTGTGGAATTTGCTTCCTCGAACACTAAATCATACAGAACCTCAAGATCAATATACACAGACATTGCCATACAGCAAGCACCACTAACAAAGTTCAGGAATCCAAATTAGTGAATTTAGAGATTCATCATTGTTTTGAATATCTGCTAACAATTTTTTTTGAGAAATCCTTGCTGAGCGTCTCCAACGCTTTTTGTTATCTGCTCCTTTGTTAAACTGTGACTGAATCACACTAAATCCCAAACATTGTTTTCTATTCACGTTTTAAATGAATTAAATATTATTTGTGAGGTAAAAATCAATATTTTGAACTTATCCACGTCACCAGCGCTGATTGAATACTATTTAGTTCATAAAAACATGAAAAATCGGTTTTTTAATCATTTGAAATATTATTTAAATGTTTTTTTTTTGCTTAAATATGGAAGTGTTTCATCATCTTCGGAATAATAGACACTAGAAGCAACGTATTAACAAATAGAGAAATATCTGTGTGGGAACCACCCCAAATAAAATTTAATTACAATGATTCCCACATTTTGGCTGTTAACCTCTCACTCGTGGCATAGCTAACAACAAGATGTACGTTACGAAATTGTGTTGGGCGCTGGCGTGCGAATTTCGTTGTCACATTCTTCATGTAATCGTGACGAACGTTGCATCCGTGATAATTCATGTTAGGTCGGTTTTTAATATGCATATCCGAGAAACAAATGAATCATCCTTATGACACCTTCTTACAGGATCGGTGATTAAGGCATCTTATAATCTTCTTCTGATTTTTTTCTCCGTATAACCGATTTTGTTTACATATAACACATCACTCAATGAGTCGTGTGATAAACTAGCAATTACTTTCTCATTTGAGCTAAAATTCTTATCGTCGAGCATTTTTTTGAGATATGCGAATACCCAATAGTCACTGGGGGGCCAGATCTGGTCTATACGGTGGATGAGGAAGCTATTCGAAGTGTTAATCGTTCAATTTAACCATCGTTACCATCAACTTGTGAATCGGTGCATTGTCTTGATGAAACAGTTCACATATGAGGTGGTTTTTCCTTGATTTTTGGATTCAAATAATCCAACAACTCCATGTTGTATTCACTATTGATTTTCTCTCCCTTTTGGGGACAGTTGATTAACAATATTCCATGCGGATCTCAAAATACTGAAACCATAACCTTCTCTGTTGATTGTTGTGTCTTCGGACGCTTCGGACGTGGTTTACCGGCTGTAGTCCACTCAGATGATGATAGTTTTGATTCCGGAGTGAAGTAATGGATCCATGTTTCAACCTTTTTCACATATCGATGCTAAAAATCTGATTTATTACTTGTAACATGCCCAAACACTCTGAATTATCAACACGTTGTTGTTTTTGATCGACTATAAGTAAACGCGGCACCCACTTTGAAAAAAGCTTTCTCGTGGTCAAATCTTCATGCATAATTATAAACACACTGTCTTACGGACCCATCTATCTCACGCGATTCTAATTTACGATTAGATGTAACCAATTTGTAGACTTTTTTGATGTTTTCTGGAGTAACCTCTCTTGGACGACCAGAATAATCGGTGTTTGAATCCAGTAGTTCTTCTCGATGGGCAAAGTCCGGATAACACTTTTGAAGCTATTGCTGAGCTTTTATCGTATTTTTTTTTCATCAAGAAGCAATGATAAATTAACACACAAACTTATACAAAAGTAGCTTCACTTAAATGTGTTTCATTTTTTTCTGACTCATCGAAATGTCATGAAATTTCACACAGAGTCTTATGAAAGTTGGTACTTCATAAACGTCATATGGATTTGACAATGACAGCGTCATTTGTCTGTCAATCACATGACTTATTAAGTGATGTAATATCGATATAGTTCTTGTTGACCATAATAAACGTTCATTTTGTTTGCATCACGATCAACAATATTCTTTCTTAGATGTTTCGACTTAATCTTGCCAGTAGTCCATGTAATTAGATGATCTAAAGGTTATTCACATAACACGATAGAAGAGTCATCTAGGAAGGTTAGTTAGTTAGTCAATTTTCTCTGCTAGACCAAGGATTATGAAGACAATTTATTTTTTAGACGACGCCATCTCAAAGTTGTTCGTTCTGTATTGCGTTTTGAGTGTTCCATGTAGTGAAAGTGACAGTTCCGTACTGCGAAACACTTTCGGGGCGCTCTGGAGTGACTCTGGAATGACAGTTGACACTCTCATGATTTAGCATAACCTTAAATTTTCAATTTTCTCTTTTATGTTTATGTGTGGTCTAAAAAATATTGTGTACGCCACACTTTCAGTCCATGACATACAAATAACTATTTATTGACATATTTCTGCTGATAATTATTTTAAGTTGTAAGTAATTTTCAATCAGAAGGGACCTAAAATCAAAATTGTTTTGATTAAACTAATGTGTGAAAGCTCGAATTGTCTCGGTGGAGATTGATTAGTGTTCTGCGATTGGTTTTTCTGTTTTTTTCTGGTAAACAAATGCTGCCGCAGTTCTACGAAACTATTTCATTGAAATGTCTAATGTAATTTTTATGAAAACGTTATATGAGATGTGATTAATCTACTGGATTAATTTCATTTATTTAGAGTATTGATGTGAAATATTTGTTTATAAAATGAAAACAAAATCTAAAACACCAAAAACATTTATTCAAAAAGATGAGTTATTTGGATAATAATATGTTTTATCACTCACTACAATAAAATGGTAAGGTTTTCCAATGACATACTTTTTATTTATTTAAATTCGACGATTGACCTTTTCCTAGAAGATTATGATAATTGAACGAAGTTTTTAGCAACGTAACTAATGATTTCCAATGAATATTTCCTAATACATATTCTGAATTATTGTCGATTCATCTTCGTACTAATTTATATAATAAATATACAGTCAAATTAATTGAAACCAATTTAGGTTGTAATCCCTTAAAAAAAACGTTTTCCTCTATTCGACTAGAATATGGTTTCAAACGAAATATCCCGATTTCCATTCTATTTCCATGACAGTTTAGAAAATAGGCGAATAAAATGTATAAGGGAAAATGGAGGTGTAGATTTATATAACCTAACTTTTTTGTTTTACCAAAGCAAAATACTATAATCACGAAGAATTCTTTTGAGATACAATAGTCTCAGAAATTATTTGATATATTTCAATAAAGCCCTTTGCAGTGCCACCATAAACTTAAGAACGCATACAAAAAAAAACAAGTTATTCAACATCTATTTTCTGCATCTTTCCAAACTACTGGTTCATCTCCAGATGAAGAATGGTAAAGATAATTATTTATTCCAAACTTTGAAGCAATTGCATTATGTTTTAATGGTATATATAATTATAATAATTATAATTTATGATAATTTTCTTCAGAATGTCTCTTTATAGCGAACAAATGATATATATTGAATGACAAATGTAAAATGCTCAATATCAAAGCTCAAAATTGTGTAGTTAGGTAACAAACATTAATTAATTAATCAATATGACTAAAATAAGCTCTTTAAATCAAAATAGAAAATCAGGAACAGTCATTTCAAGTTACAATTCAGTTTAAAATAAATCAAAATGGTATAACGAGATTTTTAATTCACTCACAACAAACAACAAGGTAAAGCGAAGAAAAGGAGGTGATGGAATCGTGGATTATTTGAGAAACTTCTATTTATATGTACCTACAGGGTATTTAAATCTAAATATAATTGCTAAAAAATACAGACCTAGAATTATATCACAGATTATAGTTATTATCGTTACATTTGTTTTGGTGATAATTGCCTCATAATTATTATGACCCGGATATTTTTATACACGATTCGTACATATTCTAAAGACTTCTAATATATTTTTTTCATAATATTGGGATCGTAGAGGTCGAATACGATTTATATCTTTACAATCAGTACGAGTTTTTCGTACAAGCATTTAGTACCATTTATAACAAAATAAATTACTGTTTGAGAAACTCTATACACACCATATTTGATGAAGCAGCTACGACTAAAAGACACTGTATCAAAATGCCAATGTGGTCAAAGCAAAAAAGTAAGATCCGTGATACAATAGAAAGCGAAAAAGAAAAATAAAAGGTTTAAACAATATTCCAGAAACTCTAATGATACCAAAGTGATAAGGACATAAGAAAGAAGCAAATAGATGTGACTGGAAAGAAATAAATAGCTTACGAAACATAGAAAAGACACTAACTAAGATCTGTTGGAAGTTGGAATGATATAGGAAGGAGGAGTGGAAAGCTCTACCAGCCTACACTGCCAACGAATGTGACAAAAGTGTGCAGATCATAAGGAGGAGACTTCAGTTTATTTACTCCTTCTTCATTACTTCCCTGCATCCCCCAATCGATAATAGTTGGTAATACAGTATGGGGTTGACTCTTCTTGCTCTTCTACTTCGTCGTCGTCTTCTACGTTTCTCTATACCAGAGCTTGCCGCTATTTTGTTCTTCGCGTCGCAGGTCCTGTAGGTTTTTTATGATGAAGGTTGTTATTCAAATCAAATCATTCAAATCTCTGTTTTGCTTTTCTGGGTAGCGAACATCTAAAATGTATAATCATTTACATAAACCTGCGACTTTAGAAAAAGTATAACGGCGTCAATTCGTACAATTTCAACAACCAATTCACGTCTCAATAATTAGTGAAGAATGTCCAATATGGCATGAGCTGTGTGGTACAAATCGATGTCCCGTTAGTGTATATTTCTTCCAATTTAGATCAATAGAAGTGACTAATTATTTTTTTTTATTGCTTATTGTTGACCAAACTGTTCCTATAGAAATATGGACCGTTGAGTTCTCCAGCTGAAAATCGCAAAGGGGTTTGAACGTTCTTGGATATCATGTGAATTGGTATCGTTTATATTCAACAATTTTGTCTGCTCATACATCCATTTATGAAGGAATTGTCCTCATACCTTAAGTGAACATTGAGTTGGGATTTTGGATTCTCCAGAGCTCATTCAGCCAACATAAGTCGTTGTCTGTGGTCGTTTACCTTGAGCTCCTGAGATAGTTGAATTGCGTACGAGTGCAAGCCACAATCACGATAAGTTTTGGTCTGTGGAAGGCCGAGTTCATGGCCACTATCAATTATTGAAGTTCAAAAGATCGTATTTTCGGTTATTGTAAGTATTTTTTCTAAAGTTATTAACATCATCGACACAAAACTCAGGTGGTGATTGGTCATATGAAATTAAGATGGGTCTTAAAATTTCCCAGCCCATTCTTTACCAGGATATCACAAAAAGTGCTGACTGAAGTTGAGTTTATTTTTTTTCTTAAATTGCAGTAAAATTATAAACTAGAAATGTTGTAATTTCCGTGCATTCCCAAAGGTCTAAATACGGGTATTTTTTCAATATTCCTGTTAGATTATACGGGGGTGAATTAGCAGCCCTTTTTGAAAATGAAGTTTTTGCTTTGTTTTATATAAAAATATTTGTCATTCTTGCATTTATTTCTAAAATAAATAACCAAATGGATGGCCGTACATGTTTAGAAAAAAAAAATAACGAGTAACATCCTGTATAATACAGAACGCAACGAAATTATGTGAATTTTATTAATAATTAATTTTGATTCGTCTAATGAATAATTAAGTAAGAAAATCAAAATATTTGAAGAGTTTTGTTTACGGAAATGTATATTTGTATAATTTTGCATACTATTTTTAAAAAGTATTGATTAAATGAATTAGTTAACGTACCATACAGCAAAAAAACCTGAATTTTGTGCAGCAGCTTCTTATATACCTTCATTAAAGTTTCTAATGAGTACTTTATAATATATACAGTACTAATTTCCACCATGCAATGGTTTTCATAGTCGTTGTTTATCTCATTACTCATTTTAGTAACACATTATTAATAATAAACCTGATTGACACACTGTGAGGTTTATAATAGTTGTTATTTCACCTAAAAGATCAACAATATGTCCCAATAGAAAAACATTAAATGGAATGATGCAATTAAGTTTGAATAACATTTGTTTTGATATTTTCTTTATGTCCTCAATCTCTCTTCCAGTATAGTTAACAACATTTTCAAAATAAATCACTCAATCAATTTTTTTCGTTATTCATTTAACTCAAATTTCCCAAATACCTCAACTTCAAATCGATAAATCTTAATATTGATTGAAATTAAGCCCAAAAAAACCTGAAAACTTGACCTCTCATTACAGATATATGAAATATAAGACTGTGCTTGATATATAAGCACTCAGGAACTCACCGAAAACCTGTCGAATCGCTTTGAGTGGCTGTTACCTAAGGTGGTACATAATTGAATCGATTGGCTTCAAAAGCTACCGATGAATAACTATGTTAAGCTTATGTGTGTCCCTGAGCAATCTAGAGGCCAGGAAATGAAAGGTTTCCTATCGGTTTGGTATCATATGCTACAAACAAAAGTTTAGTTGGAAATATCTTTCTGAATTAGTGGTTAGAAACCACCGGAATGCGACACATCTTATCAGAAGGATAAGGTACTGATGTACCTTATCATCCAACTCAAAAGAAATCATCTAAGGCTGATCATAGGTTTGTTTATTGGCTACTGGTAAAGAACAAAGCTACTGGAGATTATGTGAATCACGTATGATGCTCAATACGCAAGATGTAAAGGTGGATGTTCACCCCATAAGTGAGAAAACATCGATATCAAGAATCCAGATAGATTCAGGCCTCTTTGCGAGATAGTACTAAAAAATTTCAGTGAATATAAAGAGAAAATATCAAGAAATTTCCAAAAGAATTACTGATACGTCAGTATCACAAATGTTCAGTATTTTATAAGAAAGATCTAATCAGATGACATAATTTGTGTTGGAAAACTTTCAGTGTCTGTAAAAAAACACAATTCATTCTTCGACAATACCAATAAACAATATTTTAATTTTATTTGAATTCCATAACCCAGTTCAAACACATTACTATGGAAACGATTTTATTATACAAAATCTTCTGATTTTATGGTCCTATTACATGACATAATTCATAGAATTAACATTTTTTTTCATGTTACATAAAGTATTGAGACATTTTAGAGCTTAATGCACCTGATATATCAGTATACGAGAGTTGGAAAAATATTTGCTCATACCTTGGGAGATTTTCACCTAAATTTCAGCAAATTTGGACACATAATTTTTGTCAGACACTCATTAGGAGACTCGGCATTATCATTTAAGAACGAGCACCTAAATTCAAACGTTGCCATCTCAGACAAATTTGCGACAACGAATATCAGGCAAAAGAAGTTTGGAAGTTTTTGTTGATAATATACAAAAACCAAAGTACATTATTAGAAATAGGAATATCAGATTTAAGTCTTTTATAATAAAATATAAGTGCAATGTCACCAAATATCATCAGATATTTCTTGGTATTTGTTTTTGTACCTGTTTGTTGTCACAGCACATTTTCCAACACGAGAAAATTACCTGCAGCTAAATTTCTATTATACTTCTCCGTTCTATTTCAATAAGACCAGGTCCTGCTCAATCCTCTACGTTTAGTACGTTTGGTCCTCTTCCTGGATCTTCCTGAGAAGCTGAACTCCATCTGTCCTACCACCTCTTTGGTGGTCTGCCTACAGGTCTACATGTGTTCGGTCTCTGAGTTTTAGCCCACTTTGCCCAACTGTCTTCCACGTGATTCCTCCAGAATCTTTTTCGTGCCCTGACCCATCTCACCACATCCTGTAAGCTCAATTTTTCTCTTATGTCATCACTCCTTATTAAGTCCCTGATGGTGACTTCATTGATGGTTCCCAGTATTTTCGTCTCTGTGGTTCTCATTATTCTTTTTGTTGTTGATGTCTCAGCTCAGGTTTCTGAGGCTTTTGTGAGAATTTATAGATTCTGGTCTTGCTCTCTTAGCTCCTCGCTTTGTTTCTCCACACTATATCTCTCAGACAACCGCTGACTTTTGATGCCTTCATCGCTTGTGTTCGTGCCTCCTCTGTCAGGTTTCTGTCACTAGATACATTCACTCCCAGGTAATTGAATCTTGATACCTGCTGTATTATTCCGCTATCAACTGCCAATTTGCATCTAATAGGATTATTTGATATCACCGTTGATTGTGTCTTGTTGACTGAGATGTTCAAATTGAATTTTTCGGCAGAAATTCTCATCTTATATACTAGATGTTGTATGTCGTCTTCATTTTTTGCTACGGCAATACCATCGTCTGCATAAAACAATACCTTTAGGGAGCGGTAACCCATTCTGTATCTATTTCCAATAAGAGGTGTTATTTTGAACAGCCCGCTATTTCGGTAAATGTCACTTTTGAAGCTGTCATTTTTTGACATTTGACAAGTAGAAAATACGCCATTAATGAAAATGCGTTCAACAACGCATTGAAATTATTAAAATTCGCTATAAAAATGGTGAAAGTTTGGCAGAGACGGTTCGTAAAACTGAAACATTTTTGGGTCGACGTGAAGCACCTTCTCGGACCGCAATACAGAAATTAGTGGAAAACTTTGAACTGTTAGGACAAGTTAGTGATGTGAAGAATAAAACCCGTGCACGTCGCTCAAGAACAACTGAAAATATTGCTGCTGTAGCCCAAAGTGTTGAAGAAAACCCAGGTTTGTCCATTCCTCGTCGTTCTTTGGAATTAACCATTCCACAAACGTCATTACACCGTATTTTGCATAAAAACTTGGGTCTTAAGGCCTATAAAGTTCAGTTAACACAAGAACTCATGCCGGCCGATCATCAACAACGTCGTGTCTTTGCTGATTGAGTCCTTGAAATGCATGAAAATGATTCAAAATTTCATCGAAAAATCATCTTAACTGATGAGGCCCATTTCCACCTAGGTGGTTACGTCAATAAACAAAATTGTCGAATCTGGGGCTCGGAAAATCCAAGAGTTATTGTTGAAATTCCTCTCCATCCTCAACGTGTGACTGTTTGGTGCGGTTTATTGGTCTGGCGGTGTCATTGGACCTTACTTTTTCGAAAATGAGGCTGGAGCAACAGTTACGGTGAATGGATTGCGCTATGGAGAGATGATTAATGACTTTTTATGGCCGGAATTGGATGGTATTGATTTGGACAACGTTTACTTTCAACAAGACGGCGCTACGTGCCACACAAGCAACGAAACCATCGATCTTTTACGGGAAAAATATCCGGACCGTGTTATCTCTCGAAGAGGTGATCACAATTGGCCAGCGAGATCTTGTGATTTAACACCTTGCGACTTTTTCCTTTGGGGCTACGTGAAAGATAAGGTCTACTCCAACAGTCCAGCATCGATTCAAGACCTCAAAGATGGAATTCGTGAGGCTATCGAGGACATAGGGCAGCCGCTTTGTAATTTGGTTACGGAAAATTTAATGAAAAGGATATGGTCCTGTAAGCGCAGTCGTGGCGGCCATTTGGCTGATGTTGTGTTCCATTATTAACGGCATACCTTTCTCTTTATAATGAAATAAACATCCGATCATTTATCTCAAAAAATGGCATTTTTCTTTGAATATCAAAATAACACCTCTTATTAGAAAATACTTCACTTGTAAGTTTTCTATTCACCCACTCATCAAGCTTCATAGCTTCCAAATTTCCGCAATTATCTTGGCTTCAAAAGATGTTTTATCAATAACGAAAACAACAGCAAAAAATCAGATGAAGTCACATTAACAAAGGAGAAAGTTTACTTACTATATGAGGCAAGAATCTGATGACTAAAAACTACTGGTTGGTTTTCTGGAACTGCTCCTTAAGACGGTAGACATGGCAGAGAACGACTACTGCAGATTCTGCGAGCAAGCCTTGATACAACAGATTATCTCCTCTGTTCTGTCCCCATTTGGCTTTGGACAGTGGGATACTGAAAATAGCCTCCTTTGAGAGTTGTTGCAATTTATAAATTCAATGGTTGCATCAATGGTTGTTCAGCGCTTCAACAACAGGCAGTAGAAGAAGAATAACAGCAAACAAAAGCGAGTTGAAGCGAATGGCGTGCCAAAATAGTCAAATTCAGAGGTTAACAATGTAAATGTTACGATTTATAATTAGTTTTCTATCACTATTAGTCAATTTTGCAATAAATTAGTTTGAATACCAGTTCGTATCGTTTCTATGGAATACAGTCCACATAATGAAAGATAAATTAAAGGGATAAAAAAAAAGGAAAAGTCTACGTATTTTGAAAGCAGAACAAAGAGATGTAGAGTAAAAAATATCTTTTATGTATAGGTGCAGATTAGTTGGAAGGCCAAAAAGTCTAGACTCCTCAAATAATATACGTTCAAAATTTGATTTTCCACCAATAAAAGCACCAAGAATGAATCTTGATTCCATTTCTCAATAATTCTAGATGTTATATTGGGTGATGGATGATAATTCAAGATTCTAATCATAAGCTGTGTCTTATTTTCTTTTGCAAGGCATAAAACAATCAAAAAAATTCGTATGCTAACACCAAAAGGAGCTGAACAACCTCAACCAAACTAAAATTATTATTATCTTCCTTTGAAATTAAGTGATAAATAAAAAATTCCAAAAATTTCAAGCTAAGATCGTTAATAATGATAAATAGTTGCCTGTTTTAAAATCTTTGTTATTTAAAGATTGAAATCGAATTCGACAATTTTCACAGAGGATAATTACGAGATGAAAACAATTAAAAAAACAGCGAATATATATGTCTAATGATATAGAAAAACTACCTTTTTTTCAAGCACTAATTACCACACCTTCCAATTTAATAGTCTTCGCCATCCTGGTGACCTTTCAGAAGAAACAGATACGATAAAACAAAAAGAAATACATCGAAAAATTTCACGGCGGTAAGAGAAGGGCATTGGAGATGAATCAAAGATGCTAGACATCGATTTACTATAAATATGAATTAAAGAATTCAATTGCTTGTGCTTAGTTTAAAAGTGATCACTGAGGCATTAACATGATTACACTGGTGAGTTCCATAGTTTTGGAATATTAAGTGATAATAATACAACTTTATTTTGGAAAAATAATCATTTTTTACCAAGATACATGATACATGAAGTAGTATTTTGATAATATAATGTCGTTATTACTTTTAATAATAATTTTATATTAAAACATAAAAATAGTTGATGTAGGAACAAGTTATCAAACTCAAAATGTTTCAGAACAGATTTCGAAGCACTAAAACTAGTCACTAATAAAGTCATTAAATATTTAATTGAAAAAAAAAATCATTTTAAATTTAAATCTTTATATAATCAACTATGTTGAAAAATATATTTCCCAATATGATTGGTATAATCTTTGTAGCTATTTCTTCAATATTTGTTAATATTATAATCTCCCAATTTCATTGATCCCTTTAACATACATTAGGATTTCCATTCCACTGTAATTTTTTCTTAATCTCATTCCTCCTCGCTCTGTTGTCAGTTTCTTCAACATATTTTCCATTATAAGATTTTCGAGAACTATAACCTGAGTTTAGGTACATCACATATCAAACTGATTGCGAATCCTAGCTCAGAACGAGATTTAGATCACAGTTTCCAACAGTAACGTCCAATTTTCAAATTTCAAACATGGTCTACAAGAATTTTTGATGTTTTTACTTTTTCGAGCGTTAATTCTTCCTTAATATTTATTTTGTTATATAATACATTCTAGATCTACCCACAGAAATGGATGTTTTATTAGTATTTTAAAAAACCATAGACAAATTAAAAAAAACCCGTCAGTCTTCCTGGGTAAAAAGTATCCTATCATATGATTACTATCTGATTAAGTCGATCAGATTCCTTACAACAATGAACGTGATCCGGATTAATTCAGACATGATCTGGTTCATCACCCAATCATAGTTTCTACGTAAGCTATTATTCAACCCCTTCTGTTACTCAAATAAGCAATAAAGATAGTGAATTATTGTGGCGTCTCCTTTATTAATTTTCTCCTTCACTAGTCAGTACACTTGCTAGGTCATAGTCATTCAGATCCTTTGATTGAATCAAAGGCTTGTTGAAGATCTTCAAATAACATTTCAAAATCGAATTTCCTCTATAGTTTTGACACGGCTGTTTATTAATTTTTTTGTGTATTATAACGCTTTTTTGATTCTTTTATTCTTCTGGTATCTTTTCTCCTCTCCATATATTTCTTATGAATCTATATAATCGTTCTTGCAGATCATTTCCATTATCCTTTACCAGATCCATATTAGTTCATATTTTTTAGGTGTTTTCTAATTCTCACTATTTCTAATTACTTCAATTTCCACATTTTTTTTTGTTGGTTACTCTGTTAATTCCTCTCCGTTTTTTATACTTTTCGTTAACAGTTGTTGTTCATCAGATATCTTTAAACTTCATTTATTTTACTTTTATGTATCTAGTTTTCTCCATGTATTCTCCCAGAAAATGCTTTTGTGTTATTTTTAATCTTTCTTTCTCAACAATTCTTATCTTGACGTGACGTTTTTTCAGGTTTTATAATTGTTGTATTATATTTTTTCTTGCGTCTTCATATTATTTGATCGCCACCATCTCAATCTTGCCATCACTATTCACTGCATTTGCTCTACGTGATTTCTTTCTTATCCCCACGTATAGTAGTTGTTGTACAAAATAAAGTGACGAAACTGGAAAGCCCTCATTATTTATCATTAGAATGATCATATCATTTTGTTAATATTCTTAACCTCAATTTGGAAATCGTTTGTAAATGTTGTTTACTCGAGGAGTAGCTTTCGGTTGTAAATTATTAAATTTAATTTGATTACTACTGAATATCACATCATTAATGAATTACCTGTTCGTTTCAAATAGACTTCTTCATATTTTGTTGTGCAACTAAAAGAAAATTATTGATAGATCAAATTTATTTGATATTACCTCCGTAAAATCTATCTAACTCCATTTTGAGCTTTTGATTCTTAACAAATATGAATTTCTTTGTAATTACTAGCTTTGTAAGGATTTGAAGGACCTGGTAATGATTCAAACATTTATTTGTTTGGTATAAGTTTTGGTTTTAGTGAGAAAACTGAGAAATATTATTGGAAATGTGTTAAAGAAATTGAAAATATATATACAAATACAAAAAAAATGTTTCACACTGCTTTCTTTAGTGTTGAAACTATTTTATAGCACTAAACAATACTATTATGAAATTGATGACCTATTTTTATCCTTAGGTACTCAAATTTGTGAGAATTATCTCGAAAAAATGATAAATGACATCAAAAGGAACTACAATCAATTTACGAAACAAAATGGATACTAAAAAAGAAAATGTAGAACGTTTCCTCACAATATGTACAAAGACCTTCACAACAACTATCATTCTAATAAAAATTATATTAGAATAACTCCAAAAGGGCATAAAAGTGATGTAATATATGAAATACTTGTCATGATTGCTCCTAATATAGGACAGACATCTCAGAATTTGAATAAGAGATTAAAAAGACATCAATTAATTTATAGATTAAAATTTCATTCTTATACTTTAAACTGATATCTGCTTTTTATTCGTGATGTAACTATTGATGAGAAAAGTACTTTAATATCAATTTGCGACATGATCTATTGATTAATACAATTATACGAGGTGTCAAATATATTTTGATTAAGACCAAAAATATTTATTGACAAAAACATGTGACAGAATTGAATGAAAGAAATTATTTAATCGATTTATTCAATGCTTTGCAACTAATTTTTTTCGCTCTACTTATTTTGACTGGAACAAAGTACAAACCATTATTTGAAAGTCTCTCTGATCTACAAATAACTCAAAATTTTCGAATTCTTTCTGTATCATACTCACTCGACCGCCTTCAATTTTTCTTATTTGAAATTTTTGTATCCGAAGTTTCTTACTCTCGATATATTATTGTAAATATTTGTAAAATTTAACAAATTTTGTTTTCAATTGGCAGGTAGTTCTTATTGGTTTGTTTGGCTGCTCTTTGGGTCAGTATAGACCGAATCCAGCAGCTGGATCTGCAGCAGCAGCTCGTATTGTTAGCCAAACACAGGAAGGACCAAATCCTGATGGATCTTACGCCTGGAGGCAAGTATTTTTCATAACAATTTTGAGAAAATCGTCTTTGATCAACTAGCGATAATTTTTACAACAAAATTTTACGAAACTTATATAATACAATTATTGCTTTACGGGCGTTGCGTGAAAATTTTGTTCAACAAGTATGTTAATCCCTTTATTTTCATCATTTTAATAATAAATTCATAAAATGAATCATAATAATATAGTTAAAACTTTCTGGCAACATAATTTTTGCTCAGTATTGATTCAAGAAGCAATAATAATCGTAAAGGTACAGTTTTGATACCTAAAGTGGTCAGTCCAAGGATCAGTTTTGATCAGCAGCTCTAGGTCTGTTTTTAAAGCCTTGTTTAGCTTATAACTTCTTTTTCACTTATAAACAAGAACATAAGAATGAATCTAATTTGTACAAAGACTCGAGTTGGTTTGAAAGTCAAAGAAAGGGTAGAAAACAAAGATAAAGAAGTTTACAGAATCGAAAATCGCACTGTATCTTTAATTAGTTACAATAAATGTGATGAAAGTTAATGGTTATCGATAACATAATCTAAACTTCATTATTTCAAAATCGAATAGTCTCTACCTAATAATATTTCACGTTTAAGCAAAGTTTACACGTAACCTAACTTAACCATGACTATTTTTTTATCATCTCCATTAGTTTGATGATATAACCCACCCACACGAAAAACATAAACTCAAATCTATATTCTGTTTTGCAGTTATGATACAGACAACGGTATCTCCGCCAGAGAAACCGGTAGACCGAAATCTGCTGACATTCTTGAAGCTCAAGGCGAATTCAAATTTACTGCTCTAGATGGTACTCCCATCCAATTAATTTACGTTGCCGACGAAAATGGATTCCAAGCTCAAGGCGCGCATCTACCAACTCCTCCACCTATTCCAGATGCTATTTTAAGATCACTCGAGTACAACGCCCAGCATCCAGAAGAAGATGACAGCCAAAGACCCGCCCAAGGTGGTGGATTCAGAAGTGGATAATTCCGATTCAACGAGATTATTTCAATATAATGCTCTGTGGTATTTAATTTTTATGTGATGTTTATATGTTGTAATATATTTAATATATCTGCAAATAAAATTATTGATAAAACTAGTTTTTTTTACATTCCTTGATGTTTCTTCTTGAACACATATCTTGAACTGAATTTTAAGGTTAAGTAAAGGGAAAAATAACGAAAGAAATATGATTATCGTCTCAGGTGTCAGCACATGTTTTATTTGTTGCTATAACTAGTAAATTTTTCGAAAAATATGTTTCAAACAGCGTTCAAAATCTTCTTTTCTAATGTCCAGTTTATTTGTAAAGGGAGAAATTAGGAAGAACCGAAAAAAAGTCGAACAAATCTTGTTGACAAGAATTCTCTTGGTTTCATATCAATAAAAGAATCAATAGTGACCATTTCAAGTACTTTTCCAACGAAAAATGTGTACAAAAAGTTATAAAGAGCTAAAGAGTATGTATTGAGGTTATGTATGTACCGTTTTTTGCTTATGTCTACATACTTCATCCACTTGATGCATATAAACTTTTTCCAGTTGATGAAATTGCTACTAGGATTGAAGAATACGTCGATAATATATCCAATGGCAATTATTACTAAAAATAACATAATATTTTACAAAAATAGTTATAAATTATACTTGTTCACCTTAAATTTATTCTAATTATAGTGATAATTCATGATTATCTTCTTTATTTAATAATTTTAAGCCCATAATTGCCGTTTACTTTATTCATAATGCAGAATGAATATACTGAATTGTTTTGTGGGAGTCTCAAATAAATTATACTTAGAATTTAAAAATAATTCTATTACCAGGTCATATAACCCCGATTGAAATACTAAGAATACGTTTTGTAATGTATAACGTAACATCCTATTAGAAAACTTACCAATCACCACACCTGCTAATGTAATCCTGGTGATCTTTCAAGATGAATTTTAAACGAAAAGAAATGCATCCAAAAATTGAACGACGGAGAAGAAGAAGAAGAAGGGATTTGTTAGTGAAATGAAGATGCTAGACCTCGATTTACTATAAATATATAAAATTAAGAATTGAGAGTTGCGTATATTTAGTTTACAAGTGATTATTGAGGCAATAACATGGTTTCATTGGTGAGTTGGTTAGGGTAATAAAATTTGTGATAATAATAGTAATTTTCTGATAAAAATAATCGTAGAAAAAACATTTTTCGGGAAAATATAATCAGATCATAACTGCAAAATTAATAAGTCATAACTTCCCTGATTTGACAACTGTCATATACGAATGTCATAATAGCAGAGGTATAAATTATTTTTTAGACGACGTCATCTAAAAGTCGTTCGTTCTGTATTCGTTTACATACCGAAAGTTGCGTTTTTAGTGTTCCATGTAGTGAAAGTGACAGTTCCGTACTGCAAAACACTTCGTCAAAGTTGACAGTTGACAGTTTCACTTCGATGATTTTGCATAACCATAAATTTTTAATTTTCTGAAATTATTTATTTTCTTTCCTCAGTGTAATTGAGTAACCAAGTAATTTCTATAGTAACCGAGTTTTGTATTATTTAAAACTATAAAATAACTTGACATATTTTGTCGTTTAGTTGAAAGCGTGACATTTATTATAAAATGAATGTTTAAAATGATGCATTTGATTGTGTTTATGGTAGAACAATGCCCGTTTTAAAAAAAAAATATTGTACGTAATACGTCCCGAAAGTTGTTTTTTTCTGGACTCACAGGCTTGCAATTTGCCCCCTCGTCCAGTGAAACATCACTTTCGGGACTTGTTACGTGATAGTAGTTTACAATGGACATTTTTGTACCATAAACACAATCAAATGCATCATTTATTTTATAGTTTTAAATAATACAAAACTCGGTTACTATAGAAACCAATTGACCACTATCTTGGACTAACTATTTTATTATTTTTTTCAATAAATTGAATTGAAAACAGTCAGGATGTAAAATGTGTTATGATTCATAATAAATGCTTAAAAGCAAAGGCTATTTCCTACCTTTAGAAGGTCATAGAAAGTCTACTACTTCCTCTGTAACCTCAAGATCCCATACCTCAACGCGAACTATCTTCAAGAAGCAAATCTTCGATATTCCACCATCAGAAGATCAGAAGATCCCCAGTGGAACATCTGATGAATGTTTCTGATAAAAAATAAGAACGAAAAAACGATACACCGAAACCAGATCGATTAGAATCAGTATTATAAGAGTACAAGTAGTTTTCATCCGCTAATTTGGAGCTTAATTACCAAATAATGTCTTGGCGTCTAAGGAAAAAAATATCATGACTGAACGATTAAAAAACGCTGTGCATTTGGCTCATCAACTTTTCTTCTCTTCATTTTCATATATTTCAAACAGTTTACAAAAAAATTAGTATCATCATTCACGTAATTAATTGAATATATTTCGACTTTCTAGGCCTATAAGTTTTTCGATTGTATCAATACATAAATACGGGGTGTATTCGAAATTATAAAACATTTTTATCTTATCTATTCCCAGGTAATTCTATTTGCATTATTCGGATGTACCTTAGGTCAATATAAACCGAATGTAGCTTCTTCTCCAGAAGCCGCAGCACGTATATTAAGTCAATCTCAAGACGGTCCTAATCCTGATGGATCCTACGCTTGGGGGTAAGAAATTCTAAGCTATAAATTATTTAAACCATTCTTATTTTCATAATTAAAAACTAATAATATCAATGTCTCTTTTTTCAATTGTATGAAACTTTTTGATATCACCGTATGAAATTCATTCTTATTCCAACAGTTACGAAACGGATAATGGTATTTCCGCAAGGGAAAACGGCGTACCAAAAGGTGCAGACACACTCGCAGCTCAGGGTGAATTCAAATTCACTGCTCTAGATGGTACTCCCATCCAATTAATTTACGTTGCCGATGAAAATGGATTCCAACCTCAAGGTGCACATCTACCAACACCCCCACCTATTCCAGATGCTATATTGAAGTCTCTCGAGTACAACGCTCAACATCCCGAAGAAGATGACAGTCAAAATCCTCCGTCCAGAATTGGTCTGAGAAGTGGATAATTTAAGAATATTATATTAATATAAAAGCTCTGTGGTATCTTGTATAAATCTGTGAAAAATTAAAGCTGTGAATAAAACGTTTCATAAATCAAACTTTCTTTTTATCTTGAGATGGTTTTTCACAAAGCCACAGGTTTTCCAAAGTGTTCTATTATACAATCACTGATTGGATCATTTTACTAAGTATATATCGACATATTATTATATGTCTTATGTATTACTTAACCTAATATTAACATACGATTATTAATATCTTCTGTTACAATGTACCAGCTCGTGATCGTACTTGTCTTGAGGATTAGACAACTCGTAACGAAAGATTATTCAGCTCAGGATTTTAATTATGAAATGACTAACCTAACTTAACGTAACCTAACTAATTACAAGTGTGCATTATTATGTTTTACGGAATTTTACAAATTTCGGTAACCGCAAATTTAAAAAATTCATTTCTCTATTGTATAGCACCAACAAATTGTTAAAAAACAACGTGTAGAATACAAAAATTCTGGATTTTAATATTTGTATTTTCCAACTTCATAAAACTCTTGATTAATCTGTCACGAGTTTTGAGTATTTGTACTCGGACTACCTTTTCGTTTACCTGAAATATCTCAGTCCCGATTTGGCGCATCTTAACGGATTAAAACGTCACAAGTTGTAGCGCATCCCAGACGACAAGGAGGTCACAAAAATTCACTGATTAATTAAACTAACACAGAATCAGGATTCTTCTTTAAAGTACAACAAATTTTCAGCTACAATTCTCGCTGATTTGTTCAAAAAGTATTTTGATCAAATCAAATCAATTTTTAACCAAAAAGTTGCCACAGGGGCTAGAATTATTGTCGATGACTTAGGACAGACATGGATACTCAGTATAAAAAAGTAAAAAAGCACAATTGTGCAATTAGAAACCAGCATCCAAAAAAAACGTAAAGCTGAGTTTGATGAAAATGAGAATCAATTGTTTCTCGTAATTTGACAGCTGTCAACCTGTCTGTCAATCACCTCATTATACTGACAGCATTAAGATCCGTAGAAATAACGAAAATGTTGATTTCATGGAATAACAATAACCCTGAAGGGCTGCAATGAAAATTCTATCATATAATAGCTTGGCGAAGATGGAAAACTGCTGATTGCTTGACTGACTCTTTTGTATCGAATCAAACAACGATGGTTCTGAAACAAATCGAGTATTCAGCAAGACTTTCCAACGTAGTTCAGGAATGTGTACTGAAAATAGAATATTTAAAAAAATTCACGTCAAAAAGGGGTCACAAAAATGCTAATCAATAAAATTACTACTTGAATATTGACAATGAACATCATAATCAAATTATTAACAGCAGCATGCTTATCAGAAATACATCTTCATCAGTTGTAGAAACTATTACGTGTGGATCTTCACTGAAATTTTCCAATTGTTCTTTTGTTAATTGCATCTCCAAATAAATTGGTTTTGCCCTGCATTTTTGAATAATTGGCAAGAAATTTTCTATCCGAATAACCCTGTTTCCAAGTAACAAGCTTTCGAAATCGTCAATGTCCTTAGGTTATTACTACTGAATTTTTTTAACAAAATCTGAAGGTTAAACACTTTATAAGAATGGGAATGGCCAGAAAAACAATTTACTATATCTGTCGGCGTGTTAAGTCACGAATTTCGATCGGAACAAAGTCAGAATCGGGCAGAAAAACAAAAAACATGCCAAAAATAAGTGAGAAGCTTTGGTTAACGCGACTCACAGAAAACTATTCCGAGAAAGCAACAAATGGAACAAAATTCAAAACTTTGAAGTCTCAACGAGTCATATTTTACTTTGACAAAAGTGAAACAGCGAATAATAACAATTATTATTGTAAGAAAGGCGCGGAAGTAAATTCAGTAGTGTATTTCAAAAGATACAACTCGAAGGTGTTTTCTGGCGATATATTTTTGTATTCGTTCTTCAGCAGACATTCTGTAACCACCAAAATACATGAAAAATAGTGTGTTAGATCTAGATTTATGCGGTTCACAAAGAAGAAGCATCCTGAAGGAAGTGTTAAATAATTAAATTGAAACAGTTTGTTATAATTAGCTTAAAATTATATTTAAAAAATGATATATATAAAAGTATATTGAAAAATGAATCCCTATTGAGGTAATGAGACTTTATATTCGAAACTACTCCATTACAAGCCAGGATTGAGCCAATTATCTCACAAATAACTTAATTATTGTATCTAAGAATAATATATTGATCTTGATATTGAATAATACACATTATTTATCGAGTAGTTTAGTGTCAGGTCTATTTTGTTGTGATAACACAATTGTTGTCATTACTAATTAATGATTGGGACGATGACATAGCGATATTAATTCTGTATAACACACAGAGAAAGACAGATCCATAATGTGTTTGATTACCTTTCTCAAAATCATATTAACGCGAGAAGTTATAGTAAATTGGGGATATTAAAAAAATATTTTCATAGTTTTAAGAAATGGAAGTTATAAATAAATAAACAAACGTTTCTATTTATAATCTAAAGCCAATTATCGTTAGATAAAATACAATTCTCTTCATGGAGCTGTTGAAAAACCATATTTTTGACTAATTGTTAATAAAAACAAAAATTTTCATAACCTTTTAGAAACGATATCAATAGCAATTTGTTTTATCCTTTATGAACAAATAAATCCATTTGAATCCTCATTATCCTGATTATACGAGAAGGATAATTTTATTGAAAGACTACCTCACATACAAGCACTCACTTTCCATACAATAGTTTTAGAGAAAGCAACAATATTTGATTGTTTATAACAAATGATTTTATTTTATTAAATTTCTGAATAATATCTGTATTACCACATAAACTTAACACCATAAAATTACACATAACGTCGTTGTTTAACATGGGAAATTCACTAATACACCACACCTCTCGACGTAATCGTATCTAGGTGATATTTCGGAAGAAACATATGTCAAACAAAAATAGATGGATCCAAAAATTTGAAGGTGAAAGGAGGGATTTCAAGATGGATTAAAGATGATCGCCTTCGATTTACCATATATATTAAATTGAGAATTGAGTTATTTGTGGTTAGTTTAAAAGTGAACACTGAGGCATTAATATGATTTCACTGGTGAGTTCAATTATTAATTGTTGAATATTATCACATATTTCCAATACTGCTCGCGAATTTTATGATAAATTATTATAAAAATGAAAAAAATGAAATTTGAAGTCATATGTGAGTAAATAATTTATAGGTAAGACGTGCGTTGGTTTATTATCTTGTGAAACAAATCATTGATTCCTCTGTTCACATTTTTGGGCTTAAATATTTTATTTTTAGTTTGAAAATAATTCGAATCTTATAATAAATAGATACATATCTTTTTCCCAAATTATTTCATTATTAAATTACATTGAATATTAAAAAAAATATAAAATCTCGATAATGATAAATATTTTGTAAATAATATATATTCAGTTGATATTTTTGATGTTTATAACGATGTCTATTACTTTTATGTAACTCTAAAAATGGTTAATTGGAAAAAACAAACCATTATAACAAGATCTGATAAGATATTTTCTATAATAACGTTTCGTCTTCTTATTTTATCTTATACATTAAAAAAAATTGATGATTTCCATTCCGAGTCCGTTCAGGCGTTCTAACCAACCGATTTGCTTAATTTTTTTTTTCAATGAAAGGTATTGATACACAGATCAGCCATCAAGCATCGGATTTCATCTAATTTTCACCATTCTCAAGTTATACTCAAATGCGATTTCCCCCTGTACATTACTTATGGGAGTTTTTCACATACACACGTTCTATCCTCAATATCTCAGGTTCTATTCAAGATAGAGACTTCGTTTTAGTTTAAGAACACTCGCTGAAACACCTTCTTTCTTCTGAGTTTTTGAACACTTAAATCGGTTGTGTTTGAGAGGAGCTAGGCGCGGACATTCAATGTGGAGTTATGGATTTTTGTAGGTTTTTGGCAATTTTTCTACATTCAAAGATCTATATCTCAGGTTTTAATATAGCTACAGAGTTTGTTTTAGTTAAGGAACACTCGCTGAAATATCTTCTTTCTTTTGAGTTTTTGAACACTTAAATCGGTTGTGTTGGAGAGGAGCTAGGCGCGGACATTCAATGTGGAGTTATGGATTTTTGTGGGTTTTTGGCAATTTTTCTAAATTCAAAGATCTATATCTCAGGTTCTAATATAGCTACAGAGTTCGTTTTGATTTAAAAACACTCGCTGAAGCACCTTCTTTCTTTTGAGTTTTTGAACACTTAAATCGGTTAAGTTGGAGAGGAGCTAAGCGCGGACATTCAATGTGGAGTTATGGATTTTTGTAGGTTTTTGGCAATTTTTCTACATTCAAAGATCTATATCTCAGGTTTTAATATAGCTACAGAGTTTGTTTTAGTTAAGGAACACTCGCTGAAATATCTTCTTTCTTTTGAGTTTTTGAACACTTAAATCGGTTGAATTGGAGAGGAGCTAGGCGCGGACATTCAATGTGGAGTTATGGATTTTTGTAGGTTTTTGGCAATTTTTCTACATTCAAAGATCTATATCTCAGGTTCTAATATAGCTACAGAGTTCGTTTTGATTTAAAAACACTCGCTGAAGCACCTTCTTTCTTTTGAGTTTTTGAACACTTAAATCGGTTAAGTTGGAGAGGAGCTAAGCGCAGACATTCAATGTGGAGTTATGGATTTTTGTAGGTTTTTGGCAATTTTTCTACATTCAAAGATCTATATCTCAGGTTCTAATATAGCTACAGAGTTCGTTCTTTTCTATTATAATGATTTCTGATACTTATTTAATGGATTCGATGCGAGCGAAGCCGCGGGTAAAAGCTAGTTACTAGTTTAGTTTATAGAAAAATTTACATGGATTCACTCTCCCCCATACATGTAATAATATGCGTCAAAATAAGAAAATATTCACAGATATTTTCAAAGGTTTATTAAGAAAAGTTTTAAGACTTGATCCTGTTTTTGGGGCACAGCTAAATACTATGTATACAATAAAGCAGTTTATTAATTCAATTATTCCATATTCTAATTTTTCTTCAATACTCTTTTTCATTATTTTCATATACTCTATTCTATTCTTCATTTTCTCCATTTCCATTTTTTATTTTCTCAATTTTCATTCTTCATTTTCTCAATGATGATACCTAAGTAAATTTGCTAAACACAGTCATATTAATTTGAGATGAAATTGCTAAAAATTGTCTTTAAAACACTTTATATTCTCAGGTACTTCTAGTTGGATTATTTGGTTGCACTTTGGGACAGTACAGACCAGATGTACCCCTCAGTAGAGAAGCAACGGCCCGCATCGTAGGTCAATCACAGGACGGACCCAATCCTGATGGATCTTACGCTTGGGGGTAATCAGATTATAAAGTTAACAATTATTGAATTAGCAACTTTGTTGAGATTAGTTTCCTTATAAAATGTATCATTACTAACATCTGTTGTAAATTTAACAGATACGAAACAGAAAATGGTATCTCCGCAAGAGAAAACGGTTTACCAAAAGCAGCAGACACACTCGAAGCACAAGGTGAATTTAAATACACTGCTCAAGACGGTACTCCAATCCAACTGGTTTATGTTGCCAATGAAAATGGGTTCCAACCTCAAGGTGCACATTTACCAACCCCTCCACCTATCCCAGAAGAAATTTTGAGATCTATTGAGTACAACGCACAACATCCCGAAGAAGATGAGAGCCAAGTAACTCCTGTTGTTGGTGGATACAGACAGAGGATAAAATAAATCAACAGAATATATTAAAATTAATACATTGTAGTATTTAATTTATATTCAAGTGATATGTGGAGATATATATATATATATATATATATATATATGTCTGGGAATGTATTTCATTTCTTTAAAATAAAATTTATTGTCTAATATTTGTTTAATTCTATCTTAGATATCTTAGATCAATAACCAATCAAAGTTCAATGGAAAAGAATTTGAAGACAATTTCATTATTTTGTGCTTGAAATTCCGTTCAGATAAAACAAACATGGAATAGCAAAAAATATGGATTGAATTATAAGAAAATTAGAATTGATGCAGCAGAAATAACAGTTATAAACAGTAAACCCAAATTTCATTCGAGTATTTTCAATAAGATCCGGTGATTTGGATCTTTGAGTATGTGGAGAGTTGAGGTTTCGGGCAGCTTACCTCGAGATTATGCTCAAAATACAACGTCGTTAACCAATTAGCAGTTTTTTTATATAACACGGAAAAACTTGGGAAAAATTCTACTTGCCAATTCCAAAATTACTTACACTCGATAATATCAACGTTCATCTTTCGATTTTCTTGTATTAGAACGTTGCCAATCCTCAACTGTAGATACTATAAGTTTGTGTAGTGTTATTTTTCAAACATAAAATTTACTCCAGCTTCAACACGTATATGAACCGAAGACAAACGTTTTCTCAATTGATTCATGTCAAAAATAAATCGATACCTCAAATGGATTCGCAAATATTGACATATTTTTTGACATAATAGTTGAAAATACATCTTTACAGTAAAACCATAAGGTATAAAAATAATATTAGCTTCCGAATCAAACTTTAGTTGTCCAGATATTATTTTTTAGTCAAATAGTAATATGTTCCACATTTTGGTGTTTGGTGGAGTGCTTTCAACTTCGAAATATTCAAATAACGTATTTTGAAATAGAAAATGATAATGGTGTGCCGTATCTAATTTAAAAGGGTTGAGATGTTTACGTAGAAGGAAAATTTAGAATGTTTAGAATGTTGAAACAAAATAAAACTAGTTTTGATCGCATGGAATCAGTTTTTTGCACACAACATCTTAAATTCCATTCGTAAAATGGATTTTTTGTTCCATAGACTATATCGAAATAAAAATGTTGTACAAACTTTGTACTCATGTGAAAGAAAATACCAAAAAAAGTATGAACAATTCAATAATTTACATAAAAAATGAGAATAGTGCAAGAATTTGAATATAAATGAAGCAAATGAAGAGGACTTCGAAATATCAATATTTTTGAAGGTCAAGTTAGGGTTGAGTTAGAATAATATGATGATACGAGGATGTTCAATAAGTTCGATACCTTATTTATAATATGAATCGTCAAAATAGCCATTAACTGCTGACATAACCTTTTCCTTGTTGGAAAATCTTTGACCACTTATTTTTTCAAGTTTGGGAATAAAAAATTTGGTGAATAGGGTGCATTAGGTAGAATTTTCAAATTTGAATTCATTGATTTTGGCCATTGCAATAATAAACTTGTGAGCTGGTGCATTGTCTTGATAAAACACATTTTTTTCAGTCAAATGCGACCGTTTTGCTTGATTTCTTCGCTCAATCACTGCGATAAATTGTTAGTTTTTTCGTTCTCGAGATATTCAATGAAAATTATCCCACGCGCATCCCAAAAAACCGATGCTATGAACTTGACTGCAGATGGAATGGTCATTGCTTTTTTTGGAGCCGGTTCTCCCTTTTCATTCCATTGTTTGGTTTGTTCTTTTGTTTAGGGTGTAGAGTGATGGACACACGTTTCGTCCATGGTCATGAAACGGCTTTATTTGTGTGAAACATTGCCAGACACTCGATGGAAACATCTTCAAGACGCTGTTTTTGTTCCATTGGGAGCAAATTCGGCATCCATCTTGTGCACAGCTTACTCATGTCCAAATTCTCAGGTAATATATTATGTACAGCACTTTCTAAAATGCCTGCTAGCTCGTGCACTTCCAGTCGACGGTGATCCAGTGGATTTTCTTCAATATTTCTGGAATCGTCACCTCATTTGGTTGACTACTGCGATGCAGGTCGTACGGCCTCGTTTAAGCTCTGCTACCCAATATTTTACTGTTGATAATGAACTCAACTTTCATATTGGTTGGGTTGAGGCCTTTCAACTACATTCCAGACCATCCTCGTATGAATATTATGTAGGATTATTGAAGAAAAACTAATAATTGAACATTTTTATATGAGGTTTTGTTCAAAAACTTCGTTTTTTGTATCGATGTACAAAAAAATGATGTACAGCATTTAAAATCACAAAATCATATAAAATCTTCATCAGATATATTTTTTTTCCGTGAGAACAAAGATTTTTTAGATTTTAAACTATATAAATATAATCAAATATGAAATTATTCTTTATTCTGTTATTGAGCAAGATTTTCGGGCTACATTTCAATAATTTTTTAATTATAACCATGAAGCTCGGAGCAGATATTTCGAGAGCCGAATTGACTCAATCAAGGACGTGTTTTACATCTCAAAAATATAAAAATGTAAGAAAATTTAATGAAAAAGAGCTTAATCAAATTCTAATCTAATTTTACCTTATTGTTCTCTGTATTCATGTAATTATTTTGTTTTGACCTCGTACATTTCATTAGAACGAGACTTTAAGTGAACATGAATT
Organism: Diorhabda carinulata; assembly: GCF_026250575.1. Classification (NCBI taxonomy): domain Eukaryota; kingdom Metazoa; phylum Arthropoda; class Insecta; order Coleoptera; family Chrysomelidae; genus Diorhabda; species Diorhabda carinulata. Next base: position 2,837,586 of record NC_079471.1, read on the forward strand.
GTTATAATGGATATTTGTTAATATTCACATAGATACATCTGAGGTTTAAACATAGTCCGTTATTCTAGTGAATTCTTAATAACTTACAGATTTTTCATTATTCAATTCTTTCAAAAATTAGTTATATAACTCACCTTTTGAATGTTTTCCGATCAAAATAACATATTCATCACTATTTTCAAACACACATTCTGTTGACAAGTGGTAATTAACATATCACCATTTTCACCTTAATGCGGTGCATCTTTGCACTCTTACTCATGACCTTTCGACAGAACCAGATGCGTTAAAATCGAAAGAAATGCATAAAAAATGTAAAAAGTGGTTATGAGCAAAGTAGAAGGGCGTATGGAATAAAAAATCTAATTAATTCGTTGCATATAAATATGGAAATAATTTGATACAAAGATGCACTTGTATCTAGTTTTGATTGGTGATCAGATCGGTGTATTAAAAATGTTTTCATTGGTAAGTATTTTCAATACAATTCTTATCGATTGAGATGTTTCTTCTCTAAATAATTCATAATAAACACCGAAATCTATAATTTAACTACAAACCTTGCAATCAAAATGGTAAACAAAACTTATAATGGAATAAAATTTTTGATTCGAAATCTCGGCTGAGTTAACTAATATAGTTTTGTAATTTCAGGTGGTTTTGTTTGGTCTATTCAGCTGTACACTTGGACAATATAGACCAGCTATAAACTCACTTCTTTTCCAAAATACTCCCGTATCCGTCCTCAAACCAAATATCCCGATTAAAGAGCGTGGTGAATTGTATAGAATCATCAGTCAAACCCAAGAAGGACCAAATATTGATGGATCATATTCTTGGAGGCAAGTATTCATAATTTACTGATCAATTCAGTTATAAAATTGAAGTTTCGAATCGAAACAACTATCACAACATTTGATACAGTATCCAATTAGCTTTAAAATTGGAATTCTTCGGCACCGAGGTATGATATGATGTTGGTTTGAGACTAAATCGGGTATGTAAGTATGCTACACGCCACGCCACGCCACGCTCTACGACCTTTAGAGCCCCTTCGACGATCTATCAACCAACTTCATATAGAAAAGGTACTTAGTTGGAATTTCTACGCACTCTAAGCATTTATTTTGACTGAAAAAAATGTTTGTAGTTATTATTCACCAAACCCAATATGCAGCCAACATAAAAACTGAGTTACTGAGTATTATATGAGTCAGTATATAAAAGCAACTGTTGAATACTCTCTGTAATTAATTTTTGTACTTCAATTTCCAGTTATGAAACCGAAAACGGAATAGCAGCTAATGAAGTTGGGAAACCAAAAGCTCAAGATCTTCTGGGAGCTCAAGGAGAATTCAGGTACACTTCTAAAGATGGAACTCCAATTCAATTAACATACACTGCCGATGAAAATGGATTTGTTGCACAAGGAGCTCATTTACCTACGCCTCCGCCGGTACCTGAAGCCATATTAAGGTCTTTGGAATGGAACGCAGCACATCCAGAAGAAGATGATTATCTTAGAAACAGACCTGCTGGATATGGACGGTAAATTGGGCATGAATAAAAGATTTATCGATACTGCCTCATATAATTGTGATTTCAAAACAATGTAATTTTGAAAATATACATGCTAAATATAAAATTTCTTTTTTTTTCTCTTATATTTCTGAAAAATCAATGTGGCAACAGCTCACAACTTTGTATGTAGTTCAACAAGAAAGATGAAGCAGAGGAAACTGAAGGTAATTTATGAATTGAAGACTTGTTTACATAGTCGTACATCTAAAGGACCATGTAAGTGACCGATGGTTACGATTAGAAACCAAAAGTCACGACGTACATCAAATGGCTACGTTCTAAAAGCAGAATTCTTTAACTCTAAATTGAATGAATATCAGAAACATACAAACAGATTCTCATCCAGAGATGCAAAGAGGTATACCTGTGCTTCAACGATTTCTCCAAGGCAATCGGTAACGTCAAACACGTCAAAAAACTGTATATCTGGAGTCAAACTGCAAAAACCAAACTTGGTAAATCGCTCAGAGGAATTATTGCTATCAAGAGGGGAGTCCGACAGGGTTGCATTCTGTCACCTCTTCAAATCAACATTTACTCGAAGAAATATTTAGGAAAGTACTGGTAGAACTATTAGATGGCATCAAAATCAACGGAGAAGTAATCGACAACATTAGAAATGTCGACGACAGAGTAATTATTACAAATAACAACGTAAAACTACAAAATATTATGTGAAAAATATATGAATATATAAAAAAATTATGATTAGCAAAAGGCAACATCCATCCAGTGCGTCCAACCATAAACTGTCAAGATATAGACCGGGTAGAAGCGTTAAGACTTGCGAAGTGCCAAATACTTTCTTTTTTGTTCTGTGATGTAAAAACTTGGACCACATGCGACACAAAAAGGACCTTTACACACGAATTGCATACAATATTTTATCTACTAGCGAAAATTTTCTTTCCCTATACAATTTATCATATATTTATTAATATTTTCAACATTTAAATCGAGTTTTAAGCAAATTAACAAAACAACAGACGAATTTGTGTTATTGAATTAGTCTAATATTCTCTTCGATACGTATAAATGCCACCTAAAATAATTATTACTACATAAGTAGAAAAATAAAGATGGCATTATCGCGACTTGAACCTGGGACCTCTCGAATATGAGCCTCGTACTCTAGCCACTTCGGAGACCTTAATAATATGTTTTATACGCACTACTACTTAAAGTATTAAAGTTTTAAGCACACGAAAGCGTGTTAATCATCAGATTTCAATAGTTAGTTTCTTAATAAAATCATTCTAAATTGCCATGAAATCTCATATCTGAATATACCTTTAAATCGAGTTTTAAGCAAATTAACAAAACAACAGACGAATTTGTGTTATTGAATTAGTCTAATATTCTCTTCGATACGTATAAATGCCACCTAAAATAATTATTACTACATAAGTAGAAAAATAAAGATGGCATTATCGCGACTTGAACCTGGGACCTCTCGAATATGGGCCTCGTACTCTAGCCACTTCGGAGACCTTAATAATACGTTTTATACGCACTACTACTTAAAGTATTAAAGTTTTAAGCACACGAAAGCGTGTTTATCATCAGATTTCAATAGTTAGTTACTTAATAAAATCATTCTAAATTGCCATGAAATCTCATATCTGAATATACCTTTAAATCGAGTTTTAAGCAAATTAACAAAACAACAGACGAATTTGTGTTATTGAATTAGTCTAATATTCTCTTCGATACGTATAAATGCCACCTAAAATAATTATTACTACATAAGTAGAAAAATAAAGATGGCATTATCGCGACTTGAACCTGGGACCTCTCGAATATGAGCCTCGTACTCTAGCTACTTCGGAGACATTAATAATACGTTTTATACGCACTACTACTTAAAGTATTAAAGTTTTAAGCACACGAAAGCGTGTTTATCATCAGATTTCGATAGTTAGTTTCTTAATAAAATCATTCTAAATTGCCATGAAATCTCATATCTGAATATACCTTTAAATCGAGTTTTAAGCAAATTAACAAAACAACAGACGAATTTGTGTTATTGAATTAGTCTAATATTCTCTTCGATACGTATAAATGCCACCTAAAATAATTATTACTACATAAGTAGAAAAATAAAGATGGCATTAGCGCGACTTGAACCTGGGACCTCTCGAATATGAGCCTCGTACTCTAGCCACTTCGGAGACATTAATAATACGTTTTATACGCACTACTACTTAAAGTATTAAAGTTTTAAGCACACGAAAGCGTGTTAATCATCAGATTTCAATAGTTAGTTTCTTAATAAAATCATTCTAAATTGCCATGAAATCTCATATCTGAATATACCTTTAAATCGAGTTTTAAGCAAATTAACAAAACAACAGACGAATTTGTGTTATTGAATTAGTCTAATATTCTCTTCGATACGTATAAATGCCACCTAAAATAATTATTACTACATAAGTAGAAAAATAAAGATGGCATTATCGCGACTTGAACCTGGGACCTCTCGAATATGAGCCTCGTACTCTAGCTACTTCGGAGACATTAATAATACGTTTTATACGCACTACTACTTAAAGTATTAAAGTAGTTTTAAGCACACGAAAGCGTGTTTATCATCAGATTTCAATAGTTAGTTTCTTAATAAAATCATTCTAAATTGCCATGAAATCTCATATCTGAATATACCTTTAAATCGAGTTTTAAGCAAATTAACAAAACAACAGACGAATTTGTGTTATTGAATTAGTCTAATATTCTCTTCGATACGTATAAATGCCACCTAAAATAATTATTACTACATAAGTAGAAAAATAAAGATGGCATTAGCGCGACTTGAACCTGGGACCTCTCGAATATGAGCCTCGTACTCTAGCCACTTCGGAGACATTAATAATACGTTTTATACGCACTACTACTTAAAGTATTAAAGTAGTTTTAAGCACACGAAAGCGTGTTTATCATCAGATTTCAATAGTTAGTTTCTTAATAAAATCATTCTAAATTGCCATGAAATCTCATATCTGAATATACCTTTAAATCGAGTTTTAAGCAAATTAACAAAACAACAGACGAATTTGTGTTATTGAATTAGTCTAATATTCTCTTCGATACGTATAAATGCCACCTAAAATAATTATTACTACATAAGTAGAAAAATAAAGATGGCATTATCGCGACTTGAACCTGGGACCTCTCGAATATGGGCCTCGTACTCTAGCCACTTCGGAGACCTTAATAATACGTTTTATACGCACTACTACTTAAAGTATTAAAGTTTTAAGCACACGAAAGCGTGTTTATCATCAGATTTCAATAGTTAGTTACTTAATAAAATCATTCTAAATTGCCATGAAATCTCATATCTGAATATACCTATAGTAATTTTTGTCTTATAATAATTTTACTGTGAAAAATCACGAATCTACCTATTTAACTTTCATTGTATTGTATTCGAACGCACCGTCCCCTGACGGAAACCAACGTCTTACTTAAGCGATTCCATTACTTGGACACTTGAAGTTCCATTAACTTATCAAATTACTTATTTTTGTATTGATATGACTCTAACTATCATAAATATTATTAATTATAGCTTTTGTATACAAAAGGATTAGTATTTAAGAGAGTGTGTACAAGGATTGAGTGTTTTTAATAGTTTTGACATCCAACAGTGCAGTACCTAGTCAACTTATTGAAACAACTCTATTTATTCATATTTTATGTTAATATGTTGTGAATCAAGTATTTTTTCAACGACTTACTTAAGAACCCATAAGTTTATTTGAAGCAATTTGTTACGGACCTCGCGCTTTCTCAATACGGTACTGTACACTAATTATTTCCTTTTGAGATGCAACCAATCGACTAGACAACCATCGAATTACGTAATATGCTGATGTACTTTTGAAAATGACTGGTAAAGAGAACAAAATTAACATAGATTATAGAGATAAATATCAAATTTGATACTATTATTCATCTTTCATAAATTATATTCCATACATCATGACGTATAACTTTTAACGTTTGTATGACAGTTAAATAGAGCGATTCATTATATACATAGACACTCATATAAATTCAACGAAATTTTTTTCTATATCTTAGTAACGTGAGAACGACTGATTCTTATGTAAATTAAATAACTTTATTCACAACTTTGTAAAAACTATTTATTAACATAAAATATAAATAAATGGAGTGGTTTCAATAATGTGACTAAGTCCTGTACTTGAGACTATTAAGAACGCCCTATCTGCGTATATATACACTCTTAAATACTAATCCTATTGTATACAAAAGCTATAATTGATTATATTTATGGTCGCTGAGTTAATGGAGCTTCGAGTGTCCAAGGGACGGATGGAATCGCTTAAGTAAGACGTTGGTTCTCGTGAGTTTACAAAAAATCTTCACAGTCACATTAATATAAGAAAAAAATTATGTAATTAGTTGTTGTCTTATCAGCGAATATAAAAAACTGGAGATAGACAGAGTTTCAGTAGTAATAAACCCAAAAATAGTTATATTTCGAAAGCTTGTCGCTTCGAAAATCACTAACGCCGTTTTTAAGCATTTCGACTAACCGCGGTCGTTCTATTGGAGTGATTAGTAATTTTTCTCTCCTCGATATTGAAGCCAATCACTTCGGCAGACGATTTAGTCCAATTTTGAATCGTATTTCTTATACAGGGTTATATTCAACTCGATTTGTTACAGAACCATCGTTGTTTGATTCGATACAAAAAAGTCAGTCAAGCAATCAGCTGTTTCCCTACCTCCCCAAGTTAATTCTACCTCGGATATGTGATAGAACTTCCAATGCAGTCCTTCAGGGGTATTTTCAATCCATAAATTCATGATTTTCGTTATTTCTACGTTACTTAATGCTTGTTGTGATACAATGGGTCAATACTAACTTTCATTCCTTCATAATATTTTTCTTGTAACAGCTTTCCTGTTGGGCTCCACTATTTTTTACCCTAAACAGTCTTTTTAATATCTTTGATTAATATTTTTATCAATATCACAATCACAATAATTTGACATTTTGAAATATTGAATATTTGAAACGTCAAAATAGAAATTTATCTATGGAAACTGTTTGTTTATAATGTACTGATTGGTTATCTACAATGACTTCAAATTAATTCATTTCATTGGATTTCTGTTTGAGCAAAAAATTTTCTATGAAACTGAAACATAGACAAAATCTAGTATTAATAACAGTATATTATCTAACTGGCATTACCACAAGTTGTATTTACAAAAATGGAGAAATTCCTCGAGTTTGGATCATTTATTGAAAACATTTCTGAGAGTGCAGTCCAAGTATAGAGTCGACGATTTAGTGATGTCAATTTTAATAAATAAGTATGTTTCATTGACCATAGCAGAGCATTCGTCAACGTCAAACACGAATTAAGATCAGATTTAATGTCTATTGGTTTAGTTGACAAAGATGTCAAAAATACACCAGCTCCATTCAATATATTATGCAATTTGAAAGTGTGGATAATAATAAACGACATGGAGTAAGTCAAGGCTGCATATTATCCCATATATTCCCAAACTTTTACTCCAAAAGTGGAAATAGTAACATTGAAATATTTGTAAATTGCGGAAGATTAAATAATTTAAGTTGTACGAGGTCTGGCTATTAAATAACGAGACAGGTTAAGAAAAAGGGTTTTATTATAAAAATTATTCTACATTCGAATGCAAGATAAGTTGATGATGAAGATAATGAAATAATGAGATCATTGGAACATATATGGAAGCATGTACTGAAAACAGGGATACGAATGATGGTAGAGTGAACGCAAAATGGGATGTAAACTATTTACCTTCAGTCTCTGAAGACAAGAAATTGTATATGATAAATATCGTGAATGACATTACTTGAAATATCATTTGAAATAGAAATGAATATTCATATTCACACAATAAATGAAACATTTCACATAAATAAGTGTAATCCCACGATAAATTTGATAAAGGTCGCTAATTTCCATTCATTTTAATCGATTTTAATTTTTTATATAAATGGATTCAGCATTCCTTATTGATTATACAACCAATGTATAATATGAATTTTCTTTGGTTTCCATAAGCACCAAGAATATTTCTTTCAAATCTACTTCTCAAATATAATCAATAAAAAGAAGACAAAAAGCTATAAAAAGGGGGTGATTAATACCATACGCGATATATCTATAGTAGCAAAGAATGATAAAATAGATAAGAAGAAAGAAGAGATAAAGTGAAAAACTGGAAGATGAGAATTCGAATTCATCAAAAATATCAAATACCCGGGTCCAACAATTAGAAACGATGCAAATAAAACAGAAGAAATAAGAGAATAGATACAAACAACGAATAAAACACTTGGTTCAAACAAGAAAATTTTGAACAACGAAGAAATAGAAAATAAAAACAAAATTGAAAATATATAAAACAATAATAAGGCCCATCATGACGTATATCAGAAACAATGAGCATTATTAAGGAAATAATGCTGAAAATAGAAAAAGAAAATGAGTTATGAGGGGTTTTCCAATAAGGAATTGACAACTTTTTTTCAAAATAAAATGAAAACCATTTGAAATATTTCAAAAACTTTATTATCTGGTTGAAATACATTCAAAACATTCATGAATGGAACTCGACTCGTACGGCCTCCGCGAGCACGTTTGCAGCAGTTGATTCGTTGGACCCAATTTTCCATGACTGGGCTACACATTTCGGCCGAAACGGCTGCTATTTCGCGTTCAATGTTGGCTTTGAGCTCTTCCAACGTCTTCGACTTATTAGCATAGACCAATGACTTGACGTAGCTTCAAAGAAAAAACTCTAGAGGCATAAATCGCACGAACGAGGCGGCCAATCGACTGGTTCGTTTCTTGAGATAACACGCTCATCAAACTTGTTTTTCAATAAATCGATTGTACTCGTAACGTGTGCTGTGTGACTTGTGGCGCCGTCCTGTTGAAACCACATGCTGTCCAAGTCCATATATTCCAATTCGGGCCAAAAATAATCGATAATCATGGCGCGATAACGATCATCATTCACAGTAGCCGCACCAAACAGTTATTTTCTGTGGATGAAGTGATTTTTCATTAAGAACATGTGGATTTTCACCCGCCCAATACCGCATATTTTGTTTATTGACAAACCCATTGAGCCAGAAACGAGCTACGTCACTGAAGATGATTTTTCGATTAAATTGATCATCTTGGAGATCGTACGTCGCTTCGAATAGTCCATAGGCTTCAATTCTTGAATGAACCTGATTTTGTATGAGTGTAAAGTAAAATCCTCACGCAAAATTCGCCATAAAGCGATGCCCAACTCTTGAGAACGTCGTGGCATTAACTGATTTGGATCATTTGCTACGGACGTTTCAACGGCAGCGACTGGCACAGCAACATCACACAACGAATATGTAGACTCAAACTTTTCCACTTGTTACTGCCTGTCTACTAGGTCGAAAATACGACCGAAAATCTGAATTAACACCGACTCCGAATTTCTGTAGTGAATTTTTAAGATTTGCAGACGTTGTTCGTTCCTGTACTTCACCATGATGGAAAGGTTATGTCTACTGTATAAACTGACGGTGACAGTTCGATGTGAAGTGAAAAGGAGCGTTCACAAACTAAATTCAAAATTGTCGAGGCACCATGATGAAAAGGTTATGTCTACTGTATAAACTGACAGTGACAGTTCGATATGAAGTGAAAAGGTGCGTTCACAAACTAAATTCAAAACTGTCAAGGCACCATGATGAAAAGGTTATGTCTACTGTATAAACTGACAGTGACAGTTCGATGTGAAGTGAAAAGGTGCGTTCACAAACTAAATTCAAAACTGTCAAGGCACCATGATGAAAAGGTTATGTCTACTGTATAAACTGACAGTGACAGTTCGATGTGAAGTGAAAAGGAGCGTTCACAAACTAAATTCAAAATTGTCGAGGCACCATGATGAAAAGGTTATGTCTACTGTATAAACTGACAGTGACAGTTCGATGTGAAGTGAAAAGGTGCGTTCACAAACTAAATTCAAAACTGTCAAGGCACCATGATGAAAAGGTTATGTCTACTGTATAAACTGACAGTGACAGTTCGATGTGAAGTGAAAAGGTGCGTTCACAAACTAAATTCAAAACTGTCAAGGCACCATGATGAAAAGGTTATGTCTACTGTATAAACTGACAGTGACAGTTCGATGTGAAGTGAAAAGGTGCGTTCACAAACTAAATTCAAAACTGTCAAGGCACCATGATGAAAAGGTTATGTCTATTGTATAAACTGACAGTGACAGTTCGATGTGAAGTGAAAAGGTGCGTTCACAAACTAAATTCAAAACTGTCAAGGCACCATGATGAAAAGGTTATGTCTATTGTATAAACTGACAGTGACAGTTCGATATGAAGTGAAAAGGTGCGTTCACAAACTAAATTCAAAACTGTCAAGGCACCATGATGAAAAGGTTATGTCTATTGTATAAACTGACAGTGACAGTTCGATGTGAAGTGAAAAGGTGCGTTCACAAACTAAATTCAAAACTGTCAAGGCACCATGATGAAAAGGTTATGTCTATTGTATAAACTGACAGTGACAGTTCGATATGAAGTGAAAAGGTGCGTTCACAAACTAAATTCAAAACTGTCAAGGCACCATGATGAAAAGGTTATGTCTACTGTATAAACTGACAGTGACAGTTCGATGTGAAGTGAAAAGGTGCGTTCACAAACTAAATTCAAAACTGTCAAGGCACCATGATGAAAAGGTTATGTCTATTGTATAAACTGACAGTGACAGTTCGATGTGAAGTGAAAAGGTGCGTTCACAAACTAAATTCAAAACTGTCAAGGCACCATGATGAAAAGGTTATGTCTATTGTATAAACTGACAGTGACAGTTCGATGTGAAGTGAAAAGGTGCGTTCACAAACTAAATTCAAAACTGTCAAGGCACCATGATGAAAAGGTTATGTCTATTGTATAAACTGACAGTGACAGTTCGATGTGAAGTGAAAAGGTGCGTTCACAAACTAAATTCAAAACTGTCAAGGCACCATGATGAAAAGGTTATGTCTATTGTATAAACTGACAGTGACAGTTCGATATGAAGTGAAAAGGTGCGTTCACAAACTAAATTCAAAACTGTCAAGGCACCATGATGAAAAGGTTATGTCTATTGTATAAACTGACAGTGACAGTTCGATGTGAAGTGAAAAGGTGCGTTCACAAACTAAATTCAAAACTGTCAAGGCACCATGATGAAAAGGTTATGTCTATTGTATAAACTGACAGTGACAGTTCGATATGAAGTGAAAAGGTGCGTTCACAAACTAAATTCAAAACTGTCAAGGCACCATGATGAAAAGGTTATGTCTATTGTATAAACTGACAGTGACAGTTCGATGTGAAGTGAAAAGGTGCGTTCACAAACTAAATTCAAAACTGTCAAGGCACCATGATGAAAAGGTTATGTCTATTGTATAAACTGACAGTGACAGTTCGATATGAAGTGAAAAGGTGCGTTCACAAACTAAATTCAAAACTGTCAAGGCACCATGATGAAAAGGTTATGTCTACTGTATAAACTGACAGTGACAGTTCGATGTGAAGTGAAAAGGTGCGTTCACAAACTAAATTCAAAACTGTCAAGGCACCATGATGAAAAGGTTATGTCTATTGTATAAACTGACAGTGACAGTTCGATGTGAAGTGAAAAGGTGCGTTCACAAACTAAATTCAAAACTGTCAAGGCACCATGAGGAAAAGGTTATGTCTATTGTATAAACTGACAGTGACAGTTCGATGTGAAGTGAAAAGGTGCGTTCACAAACTAAATTCAAAACTGTCAAGGCACCATGATGAAAAGGTTATGTCTATTGTATAAACTGACAGTGACAGTTCGATATGAAGTGAAAAGGTGCGTTCACAAACTAAATTCAAAACTGTCAAGGCACCATGATGAAAAGGTTATGTCTACTGTATAAACTGACAGTGACAGTTCGATGTGAAGTGAAAAGGTGCGTTCACAAACTAAATTCAAAACTGTCAAGGCACCATGATGAAAAGGTTATGTCTATTGTATAAACTGACAGTGACAGTTCGATGTGAAGTGAAAAGGTGCGTTCACAAACTAAATTCAAAACTGTCAAGGCACCATGATGAAAAGGTTATGTCTATTGTATAAACTGACAGTGACAGTTCGATGTGAAGTGAAAAGGTGCGTTCACCAACTAAATTCAAAATTGTCAAGGCACCATTATGAAAAGATTATGTCTACTGTATAAACTGACAGTGACAGTTCGATATGAAGTGAAAAGGTGCGTTCACAAACTAAATTTAAAATTTTCAAGGCCCTATAGCCATTTACATGTGAGGAATAAGTAAATATAGAAATAAAAGGAGAGCTTGAGGAAGCGAGTGCGGTAAAGATAATAAGAATTGTAGAAAAAAGATTACCGCGACATTTATCAAGAACTGGATCGGAAGCAGTGATGAAAATGATTGTAGAGTTAACGAAAAGTGCGAGTAGAAGACCGAGATCGATATGGTAGGATTCGGAAAGAATTAGGGTGAAACACTGAAAACAAATTGCTATGGATAAGTAGAAATAGGGAGGAATAGTAAACAAGAAGATGTAAGAATACGGAGACGGCGTCTTCTCTGAAAAAGGATCCACACAGCTCCTAGCCAAGTTATACTGGTTACGAAAAAGGGTTTTATTATAAAAATTATTCTACATTTGAATACTCCCCTTCAATATACTCCTCTCCCCTCGCCACACACCTTTCCATACGTTTTTTCCATTGATAGAAGCAGTGCTGGAAGTCTTCTTTGGTGATGGCCTTCAGGAGATCTGTCGTTCAAAGCAGATCTTTTCCTAACCTTTCAAGGAAATCTGAGCAAACCCGTTGATGCAAGATCTTTGGGACAGGAGTCAGATTATTTGGCACCAACTTCGCACAGACTTTTGTCATTTTGTTATGTGTAATTCCTCGCGTAAAATTTTTCTAACCGCTTCTTTATTGGCTTTTACAGCCTCGTCAATTATCCGGATGCTCATTCGACGATCTGCACGCAAAATTTGGTTGATTTTGGGCGCTGTTTCCGGAGTTGAAACAGTCACAGGGCAGCTCAAAAACACGTGTACGAGATTAAGAATTGTCCCCTAAGGCCCCTTGCAACAATTTATAGCAATTTTTTTCAATTTAGCGAGAAATTTGAGATTGATACGTTGCTCGTGTTTTTTCGTCAGACATGGCGAGAAAAAAACACGTTTGTTTCAAACCGCTACTACACAAATACTATAATAGTGACGGAAAACTGTTTTGGGACGTGCATAGATAAGATATCTAGTTACCAAATGCACCACTCGTTTTTTGCCCCACCCGTCTAAGGCGCCCTCTAGGCGCCTCGTTATTTATTAGGCAGACTAATACTTCAACTGTAAATTAATATCATTAATTGACTAATTAAGCAGTGTTTGAATCATTTCTATTTCGTTTCAATTGACGGTTGAATATGTATAAGCATTTAACAATGAAAATCTTTATATTTGTGCAAGAATTCTGTAGAAAAATCATTATTGAAGCTTTTTCTATAAATTCTGGCCAGATATGTAATTTTGCACGATTGCTGCGTTGCAAATTCTCTAATTATAAGTGAAGAAGTAGAATAAAATAATCAGTATACGTCCCAGAGACAATGCTATTGATAAATTGAGAAATTATTCATCAAATGAGTCTACGCCCATTACAAATTAGGGTTCAAATAAGACGCAATCAATTTGTTTGCAACACTTGTCTTTTTATTTGCGAAGAAAAGATAATTGAAGACAGCATCTCATTATATCTATATATATATTCAAATTTCAAGCATAAATTTTCTTAATTTATAACGAATAAAAAGACGCGCCTATCTTGAAGCTCGTGACCTTTTGTTGGTAAAAAATTTATCGAAAAACGAGGATGGTTGAGGGGGCTCGCAATTATTTTCCCGAGACCGCATTCGTATATAAACTAGATCTAGTAATAAATGTTGATACAGTGTAGTTGTGGTCAGTATAGAATTATGAAATTTTTGGTGAGTACCTTCGTCAAATATGTGAATTTTTGGAAATTCTTAGAAACAAGACAACCTAAACAAAAGTTGTTTATTACCATAAACTCATATTCAATTTTCCTGGAAATTTACTCAAAAATAAACCATCGAAAGTATAAAAAATAGTAGTGTTGGGCTTATAAACAATTTTTTTAAATTCGAACTTATCGTAATAAAGTTTATTTTAATGATTTAAGTTTAAGTGTGATAATACTATTTCGTGAATTATTTGATTGGGTAACTACTGAATATAAAGGAAATATTAGAGATATAAGTCGAGAAAATACAAGAAAAACATTCCCACAAGGCTGAAACAATTTTCTACACGCTTTTTCCATCCCTTAATCAAACTTTAAAGCGGCAAATCCAATCTCTAAAATGGACCTAGCCGGTTGAAAATTCCACTTCTTGAGAAGCAGTGATAAAACGTTTGTTTAGGTTCAGATTATGCAATTTTGATCTCTCACCAACCCCGACAACTTCAGACAGACACTTGCTAAGGGCAAAGGAAGTGGCTCTCTTCAAATAAATCAAATCACAGCGTACAGCGAAACCTGTTTGTATTCCAAAACGATGTTTGGCCTATATACACGAATCTGTTCATTTTGAAATGCCGATATTTGGACAAACCTCACCCACCATTCTTGCCCGATATCGTACCTTCGGATTTATATTCATTCCAATCGATACAAAATTTTTTTAATGCTAGAAAAATGGAATTTTATCGGTTTTGCGTTGAAATTTTAGTATTACATTTTTGGGAAACTTTATTTGTTTGTATTTTTCGTTTTTTTTTTTTTCAGATAATACTGTTTGCTATTCTAGCAATCGCTAGAGCTCAATATTACAGACCAGCAATAGGGGGGGCTGCGATAAGAATTATAAGTCAAACGCAAGAAGGACCAAACGCTGACGGATCTTATAAATGGAGGTTAGTGAATACTTTCCTTCCATTGTTATTCAAATAATTACGAGCAACTATTTTTTATAATATTTATCAATTTAATATATTATATTTATATGTCTAATTAATATATCATCTTAAATATAAGTTTGAACCATGCCGCGCCATCTTTGAATAAATAAATGTATATATAAATACAGAAATTCTTTAATCGCATCATCATTGAATAAAAATTTAATTATAAGGTGCTGAGCGCTTAATATAGATGGCGTTTATATCCGAAAAGCATTGTTTTTCGACAACTGGATGACTTTTATTTGTTGGTAAAATTGTCATCACTTACTTCCAACTGTCAAATACCCCATAGAACAGCAATTTGAGGATTGACGTCTGAATCTATTGTTTTGTGAAACATATTTGGTTTCCGGTGTATGTAAGCTTTGACAGTTTTTACTGGTTTCTTGTGAGCGAAATTTATTTTAAAGAATCGGGAAATACTAACAATAAGAAGCGAGGCATCAATTTTAGTATCGAATTTACTGTTGAGACTTGCTAACAAGCATAAGAATATAATAGATCCAAATTCTCAAGATTATTTCTGAGTTCTAAACTCTCATTTAGAATTTACAATGACTATTATGCATTTAGTATACCCTACTTTTCAGTTTGTACATTATACTAGCGCAGTATTCAATGAATAATCGTTCCAAATATACGAGGGTACTACTACTAGTATAATGATTCTTTCTACCTTAGGATGTCCGATTTCTTTCAAATTAAATTCAAAAATTTAGTAAACATGGAAGATTGTAAACAAATTTAGACTCAACATTTTGTAAAATCGTAGCTCTAAC
This sequence comes from Diorhabda carinulata, assembly GCF_026250575.1. Classification (NCBI taxonomy): domain Eukaryota; kingdom Metazoa; phylum Arthropoda; class Insecta; order Coleoptera; family Chrysomelidae; genus Diorhabda; species Diorhabda carinulata. The sequence goes on from NC_079471.1 coordinate 2,853,028, forward strand.
CACCCTTACCAGTAATCAACTGAGCAATGTTTTTATTTTAAAAGAAAATGTTTTCTCCTCAGATAATACGCGTATTTTAATTAATTTTTGTTTCATTATTTTACAGTTACGATACGGAAAACGGCATTTCTGCAGAAGAACAAGGTATCTTGAAGAATAGAGGTTCTCAAGCAGAAGCAACTGAAGCTAAAGGAGGATTCAGATATACCGCACCAGATAACAGCGTCATCTCTTTAACATACGTTGCCGATGAAAACGGTTTCCGCGCATTTGGACCACATCTTCCCACTCCTCCTCCAATTCCACCTGCAATTCAAAGGGCTTTAGATTTAATTAGAACGAATCCTGATCCTAGATATCAACCTGGGGCAAGATACGATTCTAGATATGACGATCGTAGATATCAATAACAAGAAAGATGGCACTTTAGGTAACGGAAATTAGAATATGTGATATAATACGATTGGAAATTTTGTTGAGAAAAACTATTTATTTAAACGGCCTTACTAACATAACCAATGTAGTTGTTTTATTATACAAAATGTTCTAATTTTGTATCAACATAAAAAACTAATTTATATAAATACATCAGCAATTTGAAATATTTTGTTTTATTTTGAATATATTGAAGTAGAGACGAATACGAAAGGAAAAGGAATAGAGCAAGAGCAAGAGAGATAAAAGCGAGAGATGGCAAAAAAGAACACCGACCACAAGAGATGGGATATATATGGAAAGAATACTATAGAGAAAGACTTAACAAGAAAGAAAAAATCAAAGCAAATAAAGAAATAATGTTAACAGAGGAAGAAGATGAAGAGGTAAAATGCCCCACAGAAAATGAGGTGCAATACGAAATAAGAAAACTGCGGATAAAGCGGACAAAGCCCCGGGAGATGATGGAATAGAACCGGAACTTCAGTTCAAGTTATTGACTTCAGAAGTGCTTTCGACTCAATAAAAAAGGAGAAAATAACAGAGGAATTAGAAAGACAAGGATATCCAAACAAATTGAGAAAACTCATAGAAATAATATTGAATAAGAGTGACATTAAAGTGAGATTCGAAGGTACAACATCAGATAAAACGTACACAAATAAGGGCGTTAAGCAGGGAGATCCAATGTCACCAACGCTATTCAACATAATTCTGGAAGGTATTGTGAGAAACGCAGGACTACAAAATAAGAAAATTATATCAGCATAACGAATATAGCGAATGGACGGAAGGAATTAATAACATCGATAAACAAATTAGAAGAAGAATCAGACCGGACCGGAAATAAATGCAGAAAAAACCAACTATCTAGGAACAAACAAACAGAGAGAGGATAGAGGATAGGATACAAAAGGGCTATCAAGCTTATGGAAGAAACAAAAACCTGTTAAAAAACAAAAACATAACCAAACAAAACAAATGAGAAGAACAAGAACTCAAAAGAATCGAGGGAAAGATGTATGAAGGTCCAAACGTAACACAGGAAGGAGAAAGAAGAGCACAGAAAAACGAAGAAATAGAGCTGGAGAAGAAAAATATAGTGAGATACATAAAAGCAAAAAGACTCAACTGGGCCGGGCTCATAATGAGAAGAAAACCAATTGAAATGATCAAAAGAATGACGCAATTGACTCCATAGTGGTCAAGAAGAAAAGGCAGATCGAGAGAGACTTTGAGAAAGGAAATAGAGAAAGACATAAGAGCACTTAATATAGAGAACTAGAGGGTAAAATGCCGGAACCGAAAGGAATGGAAAATAGGTATAAAAGCAACCAAGACAAGCGATAAACTGTAAAGAAAACAAAAATAGAAAACGAGGAGTAATCCACCTCAAAAAAAAGATTTTAAAGCTCTAAAAACGATAGCCATAATCTATATAGAATTGGAAGACTTGATGATGATATTGAAGTATAATCTCGCCAAAAAACTATTTTCAAATTTCAACAAAAAGTTGATAATTCCAAAAGATAATCACAGTTATCTTGGAAAAAAAATAAGACCTCTTTGTTAATATAATCTAACAAAGAAAAACTTTTTTTTTTTGGTAATAATCGATTTTATTAATCGTAATCTCCTTCGAGATCAATATATAATTCCAACTATTCTCTGACTTATCGATGCAGTGCTTGTAGAAGGATTTTTTTCCTTTGCTTCAAAATAGGCTTCAGTTTCAGCTTCTTCAGCTGAATTTCTCATCAATGAGTTCAGCAAATACCCAGTAGTCACTACAGAATACTTAAGCAAGTCAGTTAACACAAACAGCAGAGACACGCATTGTAATAGCGGAGAAGTAACGACAGAAAAAGGCTAACCAGAGCATTTTGCAACGTTCAATACTTTAACGACGCGTTAAGTGTATAATGTTTACACGAACAGATTTTATCCCCATCAAGTGACCAAATATAATAATATTAAAGAAAAAAAACCTTCTCTTCATACCAAAAATCGTGTACACTACACGGGCTGAAAGTTGAAATTTCGGTCCTCGGCTAGGCCTCGGAAATCATGACACGCAGGTCCGAAAAGTTAACTTTCGTCCCTTGTAGTATAATATACTAGTTTTAGAACTGAACTTTTATCATTTGTTGGTAAAATGAAGTGAAATCAAAAATAAACTGACTCTATTAAGAGATAAAACAATTTTTTTTGTTGTTGGCAATTGTTTATGTCTTGTTTCTTTTTTATATTCCTCTGATTATTGTATTTGATTTGTTCGCATAACTTCACCTAACCTAACCTTACCTAACATAACATAACCTAACCTAACCTAACCTAACCACACTATCTAGCTGTCACTGCATAGATTTTTGTATTTCTGACTAGTCGACTGACGAAATAAATTTGTAATTATTTGTACGAGGTTCCAAGATTCAAATATTATAATTAGTAAAAGATATAATATCCTCTAGATCCTTTTTGTTTATGACAACCAATCATTATAGAAAAACTTGAATGTTTGTATTATCTAAAGTAAAGAGAAAGGTTCGTTGGGTTGTTTATGATTTGGAACATTATTCATGCTGGAGGGACATATTAGGTTTGTTCTTGATAAAGAAAAGATTCCTCTGCAGTGCTGGAATTTCGGAAGGTCGACGAAAGGAAAAAAAAAGAAAGTGTCGACAAAGAAACAATCATTTCCTTTCGAAAATACTATTAATGTTGATTTTACTAGATATTGTTTACCTGAGAAAGAACGCAATGATATTTTAATGATAATAAAATATGATGTTTTGTGTAAAAGTTAATATAAACGTGTGATATCTTTAATAATGTATATCCTAACCGAAATCCTATGAGAGAACTACTGTAAGTTATCTAAGTAAGTTTTTCTATTAATTAAAATGTAAATCGACATATTTCTCATAGTTGGATGGAATAATTAGTGTTTTAAACTCGGTCTCATTTTATTTTCATCAGAAAAATTGAAGTTTTGATTCTCTATTTAACTTATTTTGTATATAAATATCAACATAATTGTAAATATCTTTGGAATAATAGGTTTTATCGTAAAGGGCGAGAAAGTAATAGGGAAATGTGTATATTAATAAATAAAGAAATGTTCTAAGTGGCCCTACGGGGAAGCTTGCACCCTACAATAGCAAAAAATTAATGTATGAGCTAAAATAATAGATGAAAAAATATTCGTTTTCTTCACCATTGCTATAAACGTAAATTTTAGGTTGTTTCCACGTATGTAGATATTATCCAGTTCATTTGAAGTCATTTCGACGACATTTCAAGATGGATTCATCCAATAATGATAACTTAGATTGTAGATTTATTTAACTAAAAGTTGTATACAATTCGAAGATTCTTTTTAAGTTACCTCTGAAGAAAATATTCGTTTAATGCGAAACAACTTTTTAATAACAATTCCTGTTAAAGTCGTATTATTTGTGACCTTTTCAAAAAGTCAAGTAACATTTTCATAATTATTGCATTCATATTTATTTTTAAAATGCAGATTGCCACTAAATCCTTGTATGTTACAACAACTAAATGAAGATGTGCAGCAATAATAATAAACTCTTTGGTATTTATAATATATTCTTAGGCTAGTAAAAATATGAATACCAAGAGAATTAAACTAGCAATATCTTGATAATCGAATTGAAACAAAAAAAAAGTTATTTCAAAAATTAACGGTGGTATTTATAATTCTGCGGCATTTTGCACGTACATTCAATTATCTATAAATTCTGCAAATCATATAGTTCTTGAATGTATAATACCAACCTTTTTTTTAAATCTGGGAACAGAAAAATAGTCCGAGGGGGCTAAATCTGGCGAATAGGATGCATGAGGTAGTAATTCAACCGATGCTATGAACATGACTGCAGATGGAATGGTCAGTGAGTTTTTTGGAGCCGGTTCTTCCTTTTCAGCCCATTGTTTGGATTGTTCTTTTGCTTCGGGTGTAGAGTGATGGACACACGTTTCATCCATGGTCATGAAACGGTTTTATTTGTGTCAAACATTGCCAAACACTCGATGGAAACATCTTCACGACGCTGCTTTTGTTTCATTGTGAGCAAACGCGAGATCCAGTACTTCTTTGCAGATTTTCTTCAACTCATTTGGTCGACCACTGCGATGCTGGTGTACGCAGGTCGAACGGCCTCGTTTAAACCCAATATTTTACTATTAACAACGTAGAAGCAGTCTCGCTCTGAGTCGAATCTAATTCAGCTTTTATATTGGTTATATTGGCTTTCAAATAAAAGTAATGTATCACATTCAAACCTAACCTTCAAACATATTGTATACATTCTAATACAAGCAACTACCGCCATTTTAGGTCAGGCAAGGTACTTCTCGGACCATCCTCGTAAACCAAGTTACAACAAATTGTTAAAAATGACAATAAACAAGTGGTTTAAGAATAGATTTCTTCGTACGGTAAGATTTCTCGTCTAAACGGTGTTTGAATAAGATTGTATAAGTTAATTTTACACGGAAAACTTTATCACATCACTTCTTTACCACCGAGATTGCTTGAATCACCACCTTATCCTCGCAATCATTATAGAACATCCTAGAATTTCTAGGATCTGTCTAGAAATGAAAAATGTCTGTCTAGAATATTCTATTCGGTTGTAGTTAACTTCTTCTTAAAAACAACTAGAAAAATAGCTCAACAATCGGTTTCCCACTAACAGATGGAGCCACCTGCTATATTTGATAGAGACATTATAGTTTCTACTTCGTTATGTCACGGTCGGTGCCATTAGACTTTTCCATGAATTCCAACTATCTGATTCCAACCTTCACAAAAAGGAAACAAGATGTTGATGAAATCTCTGTAGATGTGTTTGTGATTTCGATAGAATTTGTTGATTGATTCGTATTTGTGGTGGAAGAAAGTTTTGCAGAATCATCGAAGTGAAACTGTCAACTGTCAACATTGAAATAGTTAGGAAGTCTACTCCAGAACGTTCGAAAGTGTTTTGCAGTGTCACTTTCACTACATGGAACACTCAAAACGCAACTTTCGGTATGTAAATGAATACAGAACGAATAACATTGAGATGGCGTCGTCTAAAAAATTTTTTGTTGAATTATTGAATGCGATTGAAGGCGAAAGTCCTATGATTTTTTTTATAATAAGTTTGATGAATAATTTATAACTTTACCTGGAGATAATTTATATTGGAATATCCGGAAATGGTACTAAAATACGATTCTTTGGAGAAGAATCAATATTATCATCTGAGTCATAGATTCACGGTACTTGTTTCTGAGAAAACTGAATCAGAATACCATGTGTCTGTTAGATTAACAAAAGATTAACAATCTATCAGGGATATTGATATTTCATAAAACAGTGATTAAATATCGGATGAAATGGAGAATTTTTCCAATTTTCTTGTTTATCCATGTATTCTAAACATTCCATTCAAATATTACCACCTCGCCTTCTATTTCCAACGTATCAATAAAGATTCATCAAGTAATCAATTGTTCATTGCGTAACCCAGCAATTACACGGATTTAAGCTATTTTATAGAAACGCACCTCTGTGGATTTTATACTTTGCATCCGTGAATTCGACGAATATGTTGTTTGTCAGGAGCTTTGTCATTGTTGGTGCTTTGGTGGTTTACTGTGTAGAGGCCAGACCTGCCGATGGAGACGCTCAAGCTCAAATTGTCAAATTTAACAACGATGTAAGATTGGACGGATACAATTTTGAGTGAGTTGAAATTTTTCATTGATATTGATAATTTAATGTTTTTAAATGAAATTGAGTTCATTAAAAATTCATAATGTTCGAATGTATAATTTAGAATATATACTTAAATATCTGTATTCGCAACTTCAAATGCCTATAACTCAGAAGCAAGGGGTTGTATGAGAAACATTTTTTATGTAACAGCATTATTTTTACATTATCTACTAAGTTCCGTATTTTTTTAATCCAGTTTTTTATACAAATAGAAGCTGTACGAAATTGAAGAAAAAATATTAATATTTGTAAGTTATTGTATATAATTCATAATGAAGAAGCCATCGATTTGCTTTACCTCGACTATAGGTTACAAAAAAAGTTTCTAATAGTTGTGTAATAACTTTTAAATAGCTTCAAATTTCGGAGAAAACTCATTTTTATATCTATTATTATATAATATAATCACACATTATCAGATTTTGTGGTACTGGTTGGTATTTTTAAATAATTCCAAGGATAGACTGTAGATCAAATCAGTAAATTTCGTGTGACTACTAAAAAGTCTTTGTCACAGCTTCTTACCTATTAATTACAGAGAAATATTAGGTGAATAGATATTTTTTCTTCATAGATCACGCTAAGAATTTTTAAAATTAAGCTTAAGATTATTCACAAGCTGAACTAGGTTTTCGGAATGGTTGTTAATGTCTTCTTTGACGTAATTATCGTTTCCAGTGATTCGAGTGATCACGATAATGATATTAAGAATTACTTATGCAATTCAAAGAATTTAGTTAAAGTGTGACTTCACTCACTAAATCATTTACTATATAAAAATATAGCAACTCTCTATATTCACTGACATTAGTATTACAATCAGAAGGAATTATTCCTTGACCTTAATTTTCTAAGCAACCTTGATTACTAAATCCCATCTAATATGAGTGGGTTATAATGCACGTCCACATGTTTATATCCAGCAAGATAATTCACATTTTGCAAATCGATCTATGATGCTTCTGGAAGAAAATAACTCAACCACCTTGATTACTAAATCCCATCGAATATGAGTGGGTTATGATGCACGTCCACATGTTTATATCCAGCAAGATAATTAACATTTTGCAGATCGATCTATGATGCTTCTGGAAGAAAATAACTCAACCACCTTGATTACTAAATCCCATCTAATATGAGTGGGTTATAATGGACGTCCACATGTTTATTTCCAGCAAGATAATTAACATTTTGCAGATCGATCTATGATGCTTCTGGAAGAAAATAACTCAACCACCTTGATTACTAAATCCCATCTAATATGAGTGGGTTATAATGCACGTCCACATGTTTATATCCAGCAAGATAATTCACATTTTGCAGATCGATCTATGATGCTTCTGGAAGAAAATAACTCAACCACCTTGATTACTAAATCCCATCTAATATGAGTGGGTTATAATGGACGTCCACATGTTTATATCCAGCAAGATAATTAACATTTTGCAGATCGATCTATGATGCTTCTGGAAGAAAATAACTTAGCCACATTGATCACTAAATCTGAATACCATCGGATATGAGTGGGCTATGATGGGGAAAAGACTGTCCAATTTGCACAACCCTTCATAGTTTCCGGTGCAGAGAATCCGCGAACTTGAAGCGAGATGCCACAATCAAACATCAACATTCTCTTTGATATCTAAATGTGCATAGAAATTAATTACAGACACGTCAAATATTATGTTCTGTGAATAAACTTAAAATAGAAGAGGCTTGACCACGAGATGTACGAAAAAAAAACTTGTTTGGGTTCCTCGACTTTAAACTATCGAGGCATTTAATCAAGGTTTCCATAACATGTAATTTAAATAGAAGAAACATATTTTAATACTAATATCCATTTTTCAGATCTTTTGTATATATTTTCACGGTTTTTAGTTTCTTTTGATTAATAGCGTGTTTAATAATAATTGTGATGTCATTAAAAGTAAAAAAATTATTCCTCACGTCACACAACTACAATTATTTTCTTTATATTAGAATATTATTAATAATCCTTCAGATCCTTCAGGCAATGGTTAATATCATCCAATCGGGATGTTTTATATGAAACGATCAAGTATACAAGGTGTCCAATTTATAGAAGTTAATGATCAGTTGAAAGAACATTCACATTGAAAATCGTCACAAGTTGATAGTTGGACAATTATCGTGTAAAAAATGTCGCTTGTGTTGTCAACCATGTGGTGGCCGCCAAAGATTTTAGATAGAAGAAGAGGTCCAGGTTGTACGGAGGGTGATCATGTGATGCAAGAGCACCAATTGTAAACCTACGGTTTAACTCATAACTTTCTTCATTTGCGTGAACCAGCTCATTAACAACCGAAGATAGGCATTCACATTGTCATTGTCTGATCCATCCTCTAATTGAATCAATCATTGCATTTATCCATAAACATCGTAGATTTGCCGATAATATTCATTTGGTTCAACTTTCATTGCATTTTTAATTGAAACTGGCATCGTAAACAAGTACTACAAAGAAAATGTCTGCAGCAACGGTCTAAATATGGCGTTGATACATTTTTTCTTCTTGGAAACTGCGATCGCAGCGCTGATACATATTTCGTATGTTAAATTTGCTTCATTCGAATCAAAGACACAAGCTTGGATTCTTTTAAATATTCGAATATTGATAGATATCTCGATCTTTCACCCATATCCAACAAAATGATAACAATATCATCGATTTGGGTCATTTGGGTCATCCTGTATATATCGTATGTAAACATTTGAATTAGAACGATTGATATTTTGGAGGTATTTTCATTTTACAAATGGTCTGACGGTTGTAATCGTATAAATTGTTCTTTTATAGTTTTGAAACAAGCAACGGTATCAAAAGACAGGAATCAGGAGTAGTAAAACCAGGAGCCACCCCAGATGACGCACTTTTAACTGTAGATGGTGACTTTTCTTATACCCTTCCCGATGGTACTCCAGTGAGTGTAACGTTTGAAGCTTCTGAAAATGGATACAGACCCAAAGTTGTTATTGGTCAACCACGTTCTGGAAAACGATAGAAACAAGGAACTTTGTTATACAATTACATGCAGAATACTCTTTAATATATGTCAACAAATATTTTATGAACAATTATAAATATTATTAGCAATAATTTAGTATTTTTTCGGTCATATTTCACATCTTTATATACTGTTTCGTGTCTGATCATGTAATCAACTACTCTTCAATAAAATTATTTTTGGAAAAAGTATTTTGTTTCATTTTACAACGTAATCATTAATAGTTTATTGTTATCTAAGTTTTTTTAAATAAAAAGTCCTTTACAAATCGAAACTCCAGGACCTCGACACCCCTTAGGATCAGACGAAATTGCAACCGCTCCAGACATACGCTATCTTAATATTGGATCCCAAAATCTCCAAAATTAATCATGGGACTGATGCAGAAGAACCATCGTCTTCAACCATCCCTCCAACTTGAGCGTAAGACTTTTAACGCGTAATTTCCACCTAAGGATTTGAGGAGAACGTCTCGTGATCAGCAGAGAAAACGTCTGAGGTGGACGGTCGATTTGACCAATAATTTGAACGGAGTTTGTCTCATCAAGGCATTCAGAGGAGAATTTGAACTAACTGATCCTTTTATCCTTCTTCATCCGACCAATAATCGAGTATAGAGCAACCGCCTACTGTACCTCACCCAACTATGTCCTCAAAAGGCTCTCATAATTGACATAAATCCACTTCCGAGCCTTCTAAATGACCTAAAATACCGATACATAATTCACTCTATCGAATTTGGATTCTCCAACAAGAAAGAATCGTTTTAATACCAAAATACCATGACTAGGGTAACTGAAATAACTCTTCCAGATCACAAACTCCAGAAAACAACACCGAGGAAATAGTGGAACGTTCACCAAGGTATCTTCGAAGAATGAGAAATGAAAAATGAACCAGCAGCTTTTTATTTTATTATGAAAATGCTCTGTAATTTGTCTTTTTGTCTACCCAAATAACTTTGATACCAGTAAGACATAAAATCAGCCTTCCAGAAAGAAGTTTCTTGACTCTGCGAACAGAAGATGGCAGAGATGCATGAAATAAATGAAGATCTAGCTCTAGCTTGTATCTCGAAGGCTGTAGATCAAAACTAGTCTAGAAAATATATAATAATCATAATCAGGAACTTTCCATCTTGTACAAGGACATAGATCTGATCAAGTACATATGATTTGCGATACTGCGGATTAACATATTCAATGTAATTTGAGAATGTCAAGGTATTTTTTTAATATTCAATTGATAAATTTCGGATATTGGAAACCAATTATTTCAATATTATATTAAACGATAAATCAAAAACAAACTTGAATGAAAACCTTCTTATAAATAATTGTTACCAGGAACTTTTATAAATAAATAATTGATAATCATAATTAAACGTGACTCTGAAAAGTAATAAATTTAGCTATAAATCATAAACAAAATAAAATGAAAACCTCCTTATAAACGATTGTTTCACGGAAGTTTTATAGATAAATAATTGTGATTAAACTGAAACATCTGAAGCTGTAGCTTTGCAATTGAATTGAAAGTATGAATAAAAAAGTGGATTTATCGAAGGTTTTTCAAGCTTTTTTCGGCTGCGTTAATTACTAAGTACTGAAACTTACAAATAAAGGAAACTATGATGTATAATCTTTACAAATTACAATTCTGACAATATTAGAAACTACAAAAAAGTCTGGACATTTATTAGAAGTGAAGTATATGTTGTTCAAAAGAAATTTGGCATTGATTGAATTCGGTGTATGAATTTAGTATCAGGAATATATTAAAATGAGATTTTAATTAGATATTTTATTTTAAAATTCATGTTTGAATTAATAAAAATGGAATTAGTCACAACTCAAAGTTTATGCGATTCTTCTGGGCATGCAGGATCGTATTATAGAAAAATTTTCTTTTCAATTCGACAAAATAGAATAAATTCCAATAATGGAATACAAAAAAGATACCAAAAGACGAAGAATTGTTTAAGTTTTCGACGTCTAATGCCTTTTCAATACCTGCACGTGGTTTTGTCAAAAATTATGAAAGTGTTTTTCAAACGTTTGAACCAATTGTAGAAACAAAAATCCTGATCTGAATACTATCGAAAAACGTTGGTTTAAGACCAATTATATGTTTGTTATGTTTAAATTACTTGTTGTGGCAATCTAGTAACAAAAAAATGATTTCCCTAACTGAATCTCATTAAAAACGTCAATTTTCGATAATTATGGTTCATTTTGTTTCATATACTTTTTATAGCTATCTAATAGCAGCTAGAATGACCTCCCAGAAGTCCTGAGCTACATCCTATCAAAAAAACGTTGGTGTTTCCATTAATTGTGGGTTTGTTGTGTTTGTATTGCCCCCTAGAAACAATTAGAGTGGCCCCCCAAAAATCCTGATCTGAATACTATCGAAAAACGTTGGTTTAACACCAATTATATGTTTGTTATGTTTAAATTACTTGTTGTGGCAATCTAGTAACAAAAAAAATGATTTCCCTAACTGAATCTCATTAAAAACGTCAATTTTCGATAATTATGGTTCATTTTGTTTCATATACTTTTTATAGCTATCTAATAGCAGCTAGAATGACCTCCCAGAAGTCCTGAGCTACATCCTATCAAAAAAACGTTGGTGTTTCCATTAATTGTGGGTTTGTTGTGTTTGTATTGCCCCCTAGAAACAATTAGAGTGGCCCCCAAAAATCCTGATCTGAATACTATCGAAAAACGTTGGTTTAAGACCAATTATATGTTTGTTATGTTTAAATTACTTGTTGTGGCAATCTAGTAACAAAAAAATGATTTCCCTAACTGAATCTCATTAAAAACGTCAATTTTCGATAATTATGGTTCATTTTGTTTCATATACTTTTTATAGCTATCTAATAGCAGCTAGAATGACCTCCCAGAAGTCCTGAGCTACATCCTATCAAAAAAACGTTGGTGTTTCCATTAATTGTGGGTTTGTTGTGTTTGTATTGCCCCCTAGAAACAATTAGAGTGGCCCCCCAAAAATCCTGATCTGAATACTATCGAAAAACGTTGGTTTAACACCAATTATATGTTTGTTATGTTTAAATTACTTGTTGTGGCAATCTAGTAACAAAAAAAATGATTTCCCTAACTGAATCTCATTAAAAACGTCAATTTTCGATAATTATGGTTCATTTTGTTTCATATACTTTTTATAGCTATCTAATAGCAGCTAGAATGACCTCCCAGAAGTCCTAAGCTACATCCTATCAAAAAAACGTTGGTGTTTCCATTAATTGTGGGTTTGTTGTGTTTGTATTGCCCCCTAGAAACAATTAGAGTGGCCCCCCAAAAATCCTGATCTGAATACTATCGAAAAACGTTGGTTTAACACCAATTATATGTTTGTTATGTTTAAATTACTTGTTGTGGCAATCTAGTAACAAAAAAAATGATTTCCCTAACTGAATCTCATTAAAAACGTCAATTTTCGATAATTATGGTTCATTTTGTTTCATATACTTTTTATAGCTATCTAATAGCAGCTAGAATGACCTCCCAGAAGTCCTAAGCTACATCCTATCAAAAAAACGTTGGTGTTTCCATTAATTGTGGGTTTGTTGTGTTTGTATTGCCCCCTAGAAACAATTAGAGTGGCCCCCCAAAAATCCTGATCTGAATACTATCGAAAAACGTTGGTTTAACACCAATTATATGTTTGTTATGTTTAAATTACTTGTTGTGGCAATCTAGTAACAAAAAAAATGATTTCCCTAACTGAATCTCATTAAAAACGTCAATTTTCGATAATTATGGTTCATTTTGTTTCATATACTTTTTATAGCTATCTAATAGCAGCTAGAATGACCTCCCAGAAGTCCTAAGCTACATCCTATCAAAAAAACGTTGGTGTTTCCATTAATTGTGGGTTTGTTGTGTTTGTATTGCCCCCTAGAAACAATTAGAGTGGCCCCCCAAAAATCCTGATCTGAATACTATCGAAAAACGTTGGTTTAACACCAATTATATGTTTGTTATGTTTAAATTACTTGTTGTGGCAATCTAGTAACAAAAAAAATGATTTCCCTAACTGAATCTCATTAAAAACGTCAATTTTCGATAATTATGGTTCATTTTGTTTCATATACTTTTTATAGCTATCTAATAGCAGCTAGAATGACCTCCCAGAAGTCCTGAGCTACATCCTATCAAAAAAACGTTGGTGTTTCCATTAATTGTGGGTTTGTTGTGTTTGTATTGCCCCCTAGAAACAATTAGAGTGGCCCCCCAAAAATCCTGATCTGAATACTATCGAAAAACGTTGGTTTAACACCAATTATATGTTTGTTATATTTAAATTACTTCATTTTGTTTGATATACTTTTTATAGCTGTCTTATAGTAACTAGAATGACCTCCCAGAAGTCCTGAGCTACATCCTATAAAAAAACTTTGGTGTTTCCATTAATTGTGGGTTTGTTGTGCTTGTATTGCCCCCTAGTAACAATTAGAGTGGCCCCCCAAAAATCCTGATCTGAATACTTTCAAAATCCTCGATTAAGTTTAGCTCGGGTAGATAATTCATTATATCATAAATTTATTTATTTATTCTGTTTTACATTGTTTTTCAAATTCTCCAAAAGTTTAATTTTTTTCCATCATATCGCTTTTGAATGATCTAATTTCTTGCAGAATTTGACTTATTGTAATTTGGGCTTCTGACGTTGTCTTGTACGGACGCATTTAGTCAATGGTTTTATTCTTATTTATCGCACCGTTTCGATCATAAATGCAAGTTAACGAATTGCAGGATATATATATATATAACAGAAAACTTGATAAGTTTATTTTCTGTGTGCGAAGATTATTGAACTTATAGGAATTTCTTATGGAATATCAATTTAATTGCAGTAGACTTAATAACTAACTAACATATTCATCAAAGTTTCAAATATAATCTTTTTGAAATTAAAATATGGTTTATATGATCCTGACCTGTATTTTCGACTACTTAAATCATTCAACATAATTTTTGAGGATATTCTAGTCATCGACGACCCCACCACAATATAAATAGTTAGTTTTCGTTTAAATTCCAAAAATTACTTGTTCTTTGTTAGTAATAACTTGGCAATTAACCAGAAAAAAGAAAATGAAAGTACAAATCGCTCTTTTGGCTGGATTTTTGGCTGTATGTATAGCTGCCCCGGCAGGTCGTGAATCTAGAATTCTCAAATACGACAGTGATGTAAATGAAAACGGCTATGCTTTTGGGTGAGTATAAATCAAACTCAACACAAATTCTCTAATATTTAGACAACTTTTTTGAATAACGATTCATCTTCGGTCTAAAAATCACTTGGAACCTTTCAGCTTCTTAAAGTTTTGTAAAAATTATATTAAGATCTACGTTCTAAATCAGCCGTTTTCATTTTTTATCATGATAGTATGTGATAATCGATTAGACCGGTTTTCGCTTTCTTATATCTCATCAGTATAAAAAATAAATTGTTCCAGATTCGAAACCGACGATCCAATAATTCGTAATGAAGCCGGAAAAGTGTATGTCATTTCACCAGAACAAAGTAACCTTAAAGTAAACGGAGACTTTGCTTTCAATTTCCCAGACGGAGTTGGATTCCAGACAGTTTTCGAAGCTGACGAATTGGGTTACAGACCAAAAGTGTCGTTTGGTACAGCCGTAGCACCCTCTAGATATTAGATCACAAAATTTGAGCTATGTACAAAATGTAGGATATTACAAAATAAATAACCTCAAAACTTTTCTCTCTTTATTTGGAACTACAATTTCAATTGGTATTTACTTTTGTCAAATGTTTTGTGGACAGTAACTTTTATATAAAAGTCAATTCGTCAGAAAAGATCAAAAATGCAATAGTTGTTAATATAAAAACGAAATCACGGCTGGTGTTACCCTGGTATGCATCTTGTCTTCTGGACTAACACCAAATCCTGTAGACAACAACAGATTACTCCCTTTGATCTTGAAAACATTCTGGAAAGGGGTGGTAACAGTCTGATTGGGTTCAATGCAGCAAAAATCGAAGATTGGATATAAAATATCACCAAAATCATGAATTCCACTATTGGATTTTGACAACGACGGCAATATGTCCTGACATATGTGGTCAAAATAGATCTAGCATCCTTATAAAAATTTGGAGCTTCATTTAAAGGTAAGAAGATTGTATACCCGGTAATAGTATGGATTCTTAAGCATACTTTGAAGATGCTCGACGAAATCCAGAAAGGTGATCCAGAGCTAACCAGAAACTTAGAGAATAGAAGAAACAGCAGCAGATGTGTGCATGAACGCCCAGGGCAAACTTGTGGAATCATCTAGCAAGGCATGTCTTTTCGGAACATACCGAAATTCGTATTAAAATAGTTTCTAGTAAAGATTTAGAATTCTTTTCGTTGTGTTCGTATAGAAATATGGATAAAGTATAGTTAAAAGTTTTTGAACAATAAACTTGCTCAACATCTGACGGAGAAGCTATTTTACATTTTGTTTTGCAATTGATTTAAACTGTATACGCATTATTATTTCCAAAAACAACATATATGTTAATTTCGTAACTTTATATTCGAAACCTAAAAAATTTTACATCATTATGTAAGAGACATCACTGACCTTTATCTAACCAACGAATTATTTCCCATGCCATCTTCACCTTTAACATATGTGTCATCGTTCATAAAAGATGTTTCTCGAATAGGTATTCGTTTGTTAAACCTGTGTTTATTTAAAAAAAAAAAAGTATGTTATAATCTATGTTGTAATTCTAATCAAAGTGAAAATTGGCTATTTATAACTTACAAATACCGTTTCTTAATAAACAGACAAAAAACGTAATATAATTACCAAATTACACAAATGATTCTACGAGAATTTTGAGTATCCACTTATTTCAAGTGAAGGGATTCAATGCTAGGATTTATATTAATTCCATGCATGAGATAATTTTCGAGTTATCAAATGAGAACGACTATGATAAAACACTTGAAACTAATAGTCCGAACACTGGTAATCCGAACGCGTTCCGGAAATTGTTTGGACCAAAGTAAAAATATATTTCACAAAATTAAAAGTAATCAAATCAGTCGGGAAGGTGAATTATATTGAACATAAATGAAAATTAAGTAGAACTAGTTTGTTTAATAAGTACATATTCAATTGACACAACGCAAACAAATAACTAAAGAAGGAATATGCAATCAAAAAGATTTTTGGACATAAAATCCCTCATTGTCATGACTATTGCTCCAAATAGCGAAGGGCAACTGCTGCGTTGGCCGCAATCCCTTCGACTGCATCCTTACAACCTGGAATGTTCTGTAGCAGGGGAATCAAGTTAACGGTGTCATTTTTTGTAGACTGTTCTTCAAATTCCAAAGAAATCATGCTCCGAAAGATAAGCCAACCAAAACTATGCAACGGAACGCATTTGGTGGCAAGAAAATTTGAAGATGAAGGGGATCCCGATGATCCCAACCGATTTGCAGTTTGAGTTTAATAGACTTTTTAGTTTCCTATCCGTCTTGTATTCGCCATGATGATTAACAAATCGCAATGTCAATATTTTTAAGTTTGTGGTCTGAATCTAGAAAATCCATGTTTTTCCCATGGTCAATCGTATGTGGCATGTTCACGGGTCGGAAGACCATCTGCGTTGTTTGTTCTTGCGTCTGATAATGTCAATAACAAAACATATCGTCTGTCACTAGGTGCTTCACTGAAGATTGCTTCAAAATACCTGACCAAAGAAGAATATTTAAAATACTTAATTCTTTTTATTTATATTTATCACCCTAATAAAAAATTTAATCTAAAAGGGAACAAAGTTCATTATAAAATTGATATTTTTTCATTAGAACAACTTTTTCTCAACCAATGGAGGCTTTAATCGACATTCCAAATCCAGTATACTAAGAGATATAAACAAAAAGACATACTTTATCATTTTTGGGAAATTTATAATTTTTAGGGAAATTTAGGGCCCTGTATATCGAAAATTGGTCACATTTTATTGGAAAATCAGCACTCTTTGAGTAGAGCGGCTCGTTTTCGTTCAATGAAGACTTTATTTGATGTTTGAAGTTCAGTTTACTAAGAGATCTGAGAAAAAAGACACATTTTATCATTTTTAGTACCTTTGGGGTACTGAATCTTGAAAATTTATAAAAATATGCTCTTTTTGAGCGAAGCAACTCTTTGTCAACCAGTACAGATTCAATTGACACAACGCAAACAAAAAACTAAAGTAGGAATATGCAATAAAAAAGATTTTTGGACATAAAATCCCTCATTGTCATGACTATTGCTCCAAATAGCGAAGGGCAACTGCTGCGTTGGCCGCAATCACTTCGACTGCATCCTTACAACCTGGAATGTTCTGTAGCAGGGGAATCAAGTTAACGGTGTCATTTTTAGTAGGCTGTTCTTCAAATTCCAAAGAAGTCCTTAGTTTATTCCAAGATTTTCTTAATGCTTCAACTGTAACATTTTCCCAAGACTCAGCTGCCCAGTAGACAACATCATTTACGTTTGTTTCTTCAATTCTTTGTACCAAAGGGATGAAAAACCGTTTTCGGTACTTCAGCCTCAGCGTCTGCAAAACTCCCTGGTCCATTAACCGTAGTGAAGGTGTCACGTTTGGTGGTAAAAAGGCTGCCTTCATCTCGCCGCAAATAAGTCCTTTAACTGTTTAACAGACGGTACAAATTGGTCATGAAACCATCTTTTAAATAATTTGCCATTTGACTCAACTGTATGTCATTTAATAAGCCCATAGTCTAGTCAACAAAAACCTAGTTTTTTATTGCTTATAGAACTTTCTGATCCAGTTATAATTAAACGAATTTTCATGAAAACACCACTTTACAGCTCTAGAAATCGTCTTATCAGCTTTTTCTGTAAGATTTACTTAACAATGATAACTTGGGTTATAAAAGTTTTCGTATCTTATACTTCGACATCAAATAGTTGAAAACAGTAATAAAAAAAATACCGTTTACAACACAATAAATGTGTGGAACACACAAGTAAACCAATTGGTAGCTTTTGAAACAAATCTATTATCATCAGATTTTGATTTTGAATAAGGACTATTAAATCATCATAAAATTGGTTATAAACGTTATGTTTTAGACACCTCGTATAATAATTTTGTACTCCTACATGAATATCTTTATTTTTTCAATATACAAGGACAACTTACACAAATCAAAGACGTATACGGGTGCACAAAATATGACGATTGGGGGCAATTTGACTTTTTATCAAGCTGCATCTCAAGAATTATAGGGCCTCACATTAGGGCCCGAAATTACGCGAATTGGATGAAAAATACCACCATTTATGGAATTACACAATCTCTACAGTATATGTTACAAGTTTGAAGACGTTGTTTAGTATTTGTTTCGCAGCCATCGATAGTGAATGTTTTCAGTGAATTGGTCTTCGTTATGTGATATAATACTTTTATTTGAAAGGTCTTAGGCCAACCGATATAAAATCTGAATTAGATTCTAGTCTGCAAAAGACTTCTTCTTCGTTATAAATAGTGAAATATTTGATAGCAGAGTTTGAACGAAGCCTGCGAAGACCAGCATCGCACTGGTCGACCAAATGAGGTGACGACTCCAGAAATGTTGATGAAAATCCACAAGCGGTACTGAATGATCGTTGACTGAAAGAGCGCGAGCTAAAAGACATAATAAGCCAAAAAGTGATAGAAAAATAAAAAAATTATGTATAGAAACTTAGAATTTGCGTTAGCTGATGATGTCTTGCTATTTGTCAATGAGGTTACCAAAAATCTTCGATTATAGAATGAAGTTTTGGATAAAACCAAAATAAAAATCAATAAAAATAAACACAAATCACAAGCTTCTTACAAATCGTATCATATAAAAATATAATTTTTGACACACTGCAATTTCAAAGAAATCGACCGAACACCAAGATTCTACTTATTTGGTTCCATGTCTTCTGTATTAGTTCAAAAATATTTACCACGAGCTGCTAATAATGTCAATAAAACCAAGTTAGATTACGCATTCATAGATTATTTTCTATACGAATGAGAGTTATATAATATTTGAAATTATGATAAAGTTAACAACACAACAAAGCATGTGTCTCAATAAAATCCTCATAATTTATTATTTACGTTTTGTTGGAGGTATACCCACTACCAATCCCTCTCTACTACCATTTCCTGAAGAATCAAACAGATAAAAAATGAAGATAAGATTAATTTTTATTTAGAAGTATAATTATTGGCAGTGATACGCGTTAATTTAATCATAATTGAATACGATTTTTCGTAAGTTTAATTAATTTCATATGTAAAGAAATGGCATTTCTTTAGTTTTAATATGGTTTACTTTATTTATCTATGGGTTATGATGTCTATGATAGATCTGTCATGGATGTCACAAATTTCACTGTCACCAGTGTCAATTTTGATTGATAATAGAGGTTAAATGAGTTGAAGAAATAAACATTAAATGTCGTTTCTTTGTTTTTTAGGTGAAATATAGTTATGTAATATAAAACAGTTTAGTAATATCACTTTTGTAGTGTATTTGTCATAAAAATAAAATCTTTGTTTTACTTTGTTTTTACTTATTATCAATCAAAATTGACACTGGTGACATTGACATTTGTGACATCCATGACAGATCTATCATAGACATCATAACCCACAGATAAATAAATTGAACCATTCTAAAACCAAAGAAATACTATTTATTTATAAATTTTTCGAAAACCATCAAGGAATTTTATTTATATTATAGTATATTACGTAACAAGAGTTGTAAGTAACCCATTACGCACGAAGTGAAAAATTTCATGAGTGTGTAATGGGCTCACAACTCGTGGAACGTACCATACTCTTTCTACGCCCATTCATTTTTTTCCATGAAATAATCATCGCAATTATTCAAACTTTATTATAATGGTTGTTAATAACGATAGAACAATTATTGTAAATTGATTGTACCTTATTATTTAATGGTGATGAACGGTTATTTATAATTATAGTACTGCTCGGTACATCATAAAACGGAGATTGATAATTGGTAATTGCCTCTGATAATCGTTGTGATTTTTATTTTTAAGAGATTGATTCACATAGACTTCCGTTTGTGTAGAAGATTGCCAACCACCAAATCGTTTTAATGATAGCATATCAAATCCTATTTTCAAGGAAGTTGTATAACGTGCTGCCTACATTTAGGAGCATCACTTTTTCAATCCTAAATATATCTCGCTAATGCTAGAAGTTTTATGTTTTTTGATTGACTAAATTTGTGTAAATAGACAAAATAAAGTCTTACGTATATAAAAATTTGATTGTAATTTGATTAAACCAAGAAGTTTCAGTTTTCTTTTCAAAACGCACGTGTATGTTATTGTTAAATGTCATTTACAAGAAATGTTGACAGTACGATTTTTGACGTTTACAGACATTGGCGTAGAAAAAAACAATTATTTTCGTTATAAATAATTTTCTATCTGTTTAGCCTTTAGCTTTTTTCTCATCTGTTGGACTTTTCTTATTCACTCACATTTCTTTTGTTTCTATTTTGGTTTCAAGACTGTTAATATCCATGTTTGTGGTCTACACTAACCGTTTCCTCATTTTCCGTTTTCTCAATTACCTCCACTTTAGTTTTATTTCAATTAATTTCCTTTTTATTTTTATTCAAATCCTCGATCTATATTCGAAGATTTTTGGTAACGTCTTTTACCTAACCTAACCTAACCTAACCTAACCTAACCTAACCTACCTAATTGGCAGATAGCAAGACATCGTCAGCTAACGCAAATACTGAGAGACAGACTTGTTTTTTAGATTTCATTCTCTTCTTTATTTAAATAGGAAAAGTTAATCAATAAAATATATAGGTAATGGTTGTTAACTATGAGAAATGACATTATTTTGTTATAATCTGCTTTTTAGAAAGTACTAAAAATGTTAAATCAATAATTTTTTTACGTATTTAATTTTCAAGATAATTTCTACTCACCTGGGCTTAATTTTTTTATTTTTTTATTATTCATATATATACCCACAATACAATGCATTTTTCTATAATATTCGTTTAGATACAAAATGTATACGAGGTTAATATTACTTATACTTTGTTTATTTACCCTAACCGATACTAAACCTAGCGCGGTCGCCAAAAATAAAAATGACGACAATGAAATAAACAAAAACCTGGATGAATTTGGGTAAGTTAACACTAACATGTACAAGATTTGGATGGTAAATAAAATATATTTGCCAATTAAACCAGGTTTTTATTAAAATAATGAATGAATTAAAATATATAAAAAAAAATGTTTTCATTTTTGTTCACGAAAAATTAAATTCTAATTTAATGATATTAACTTGAGAATATTTGAATTGGCAGCAAAAACTGACAGCATTTTTGAAATTACTTGATATTGACATGAATATTATGAAATATTTAGTTAAAGAAAAATTATTGAATAGAAATAAAATATAAAAAAATATATCCATTAAGTATTATCTTATTCTGGATTTTCAATTGATATTTCAACACTTCTTTGGACTGTTTCCTACCAATAACGAATATCAAATTTTATTCTTCTAGATTTAAAATAAACAATGGAGTAGAAAAAGATGAAATTAATGGTAATGATGTTAATGACGCTAGCGACGATTCAGTAGTATCGAGGTCAGATCAACAAGGTTTTAAATCAAAAGATACCATTAATCTAATGGATGAAATAATACAAGACAACCCTTCCGATCAAACCAAAGCTATTTCGTCTGCTGCTATAGCCTCTTTAAGTGGAGCTGGTTTGGGATAAGTTAAAAAATGACATAAGTTGGGATAAGTTGATTTCATTTATATCAAAACACAAAGTCATTTGTTGATTGATCTTTTTGATCGAATTTTTTTAACGCTTATCTAAGGTCATAACTGGTTTTAAGACGTGATGGTATACAAAAAATTCTCCAACAATTGCTAAAGTCTAAGCTGCTAGAATATTGTATTAACACCAAGTTTCTTCAAACTATTCTAAGCAACTTCAACTGAGCTTGAGTCTGTAGAGGTAGTTTGGGAAGTTTCCTCCCCATCTTATCGCATTCGATCTTTTTTTTGATTTGGTAACCACTGTGACAAAGCATTGACTCCTTGAAGAAACTACAACTTGCAATATCTATAAATCTAATAGTAATCATGCTCCGAAAGATAAGCCAACCAAAACTATGCAACGGAACGCATTTGGTGGCAAGAAAATTTGAATATGAAGGGGATCCCGATGATCCCAACCGATTTGCAGTTTGAGTTTAATAGACTTTTTAGTTTCCTATCCGTCTTGTATTCGCCATGATGATTAACAAATCGCAATGTCAATATTTTTAAGTTTGTGGTCTGAATCTAGAAAATCCATGTTTTTCCCATGGTCAATCGTATGTGGCATGTTCACGGGTCGGAAGACTATCTGCGTTGTTTGTTCCTGCGTCTGATAATGTCAATAACAAAAAATATCGTCTGTCACTAGGTGCTTCACTGAAGATTGCTTCAAAATACCTGACCAAAGAAGAATATTTAAAATACTTAATTCTTTTTATTTATATTTATCACCCTAATAAAAAATTTAATCTAAAAGGGAACAAAGTTCATTATAAGATTGACATTTTTTCATTAGAGCAACTTTTTCTCAACCAATGGAGGCTTTAATCGACATTCCAAATCCAGTATACTAAGAGATACAAACAAAAAGACATATTTTATCATTTTTGGGAAATTTATAATTTTTAGGTAAATTTGGGGCCCTGTATATCGAAAATTGGTCACATTTTATTGGAAAATCAGCACTCTTTGAGTAGAGCGGCTCGTTTTCGTTCAATGAAGACTTTATTTGATGTTTGAAGTTCAGTTTACTAAGAGATCTGAGAAAAAAGACATATTTTATCATTTTTAGTACCTTTGGGGTACTGAATCTTGAAAATTTATAAAAATATGCACTTATTGAGCGAAGCAACTCTTCCTCAATCAATACAGACTTTGTTTGATGTTTCAAGATTAGGTTACTAAAAGATATAACCAAAAATACTTAACAATAAACGGGCAATATTAAAATATTAGTTTGTAATATAAATTATTTTTATAAAAATCATCCTAAAGATAAAAAGTGAAATACGAGGATAATCCCAGAAGTACTTGGCGTCACCTAGAGATGGTGGTAGTTGATTGTATTAGAAAGTGAACAGTCTAAACAGAATATGTCTCAAGTTTGAAGACTCCCCGTTGTTCAGTATTTGTTTAGCAGCTATCAATAGTGAACTTTTCCAATGAATTTATAAACATGCACCCTATTCGGCAGATTTAGCCCCCTCGGATTATTTTTTGTTCCCAGATTTGAAAATACGACTCGCTAGTCAAAGATTTCTCAAAAATGAAAAGCTAGAAGAAGATTACGTTGAGAAATCAATATATTTTTTGGATCAGGTACTTCTGGGACTATCCTCGTAGATAACTTGTACTTTTTGCTAACATTTAATAATAATAAGACGTAATATTGAACATTTTTTCTCATTAAACAAGATTGTAGAGCAGGAGATGTTGAAAATTAAAATATTTTCCGTATTTGAATTAAAAACTCGCTATCTTATTATCAATTTAAAAAACCTGGTTTACACGCCAACCACGTTTGTTGTAGTCTTTCTTCTGAACTGCAATTACCTCGTGAGCCTCCTCTCCGTTTCAAAACAAGTTTTTATAAATACCCTTCCTTTCCAAACAATAAAATGTATATAGTTTCAACCAACAGACGAGTAAAATGATAATATCAGGTTCGAGAAAGAATATTTTAGTTATCACTGTGTATTTTTTTACATTGGAAATCGTTACGTGTGGTTTAATAGGCAGAAATGATAATAGAAAAAACGAGGAACCGATAACATTGATCGAGTATGAGAACAATTTGAGACAAGATGGATACGATTTTAAGTAAGTACTTCTCGTACTATAAAATCGAAGACAAAAGATTAACTTTCCATTTACTAAACTCAATAACCTTCTATTGAAAAAAATAATTGAGTATATAATGAATTGTTGTTAATTAAAAATAAATTTTGCGTCGATTGATATTTGAAAATTGAAATTCGGTATAGCCGAAATCGAATATTAAAAAAACTCAATGCAAACATACATTTTACCGCTTTCCAAAACCAAATATCTTGAAAACAGATACTCCTATTGGAAAAAAACACGTGGAATCAAGCATTTACATCATGAAACCTGCAAAGGGAATCTCCCAGAACACCTTCAGCTCTCCCAAGTACTTCAACTTCTCGTCCGTAGTCAAACAGAACATTCTATTCTTCGACACAATCAATGGACGTGGCACAACCTCTGAATTCTATCGCCAAGAGTAAGTGAAGTTTGTCAAGCTTCTTGAGAAGGTATTTCATTTTGAAGATGCCGATTGGATCGAATCCGCTACGAGACATTTTCAAAATCACTAACAAAGCCAACTTTCGAGTTAGTTTCTCTAAGTGCAGTCGCCGTATTTACCTTCTAATCCAGCGCTGGTATGATAGACCAAAAAATCCTCCCAGATGGATATAGAGTTGAAATTCTCAACACCGTTTCCTGCAAATGTACAAAGGAATGTATAGGGAAGTGCAGATGCCGAATATGCTTCAACTGCAACGGCCAATCATGTTCGAATTCAGCATCCTTCGAGGATGAGGATAATCCCGATGAATAAAACAAAATCAAAAGAAGAGATGCATTAGATGACATTGCTTGCAAAAGATTTATCACATCAGAAATCCTCCCCAGACAACAAAGTTATACTTGGAGTCCACAAGTGCTATTAACACTATAATGTGATGACCTTTGTAATCAAAAAACTGTCACCCACTGTTTTCTGGTCATTGCCATACAATATGCTTACCAATATGTTTTTGTAGGTAGCCCGCAGCAACTAACTCCCATTCTTTGGGTGTTGAAGGTGTCTGTACGTACTCTTTTAAACAGTTCACAATTGCGGTGCAAACCTCCCGAACAATTTTTGAAATCTTTTGTTTGGATACTTTAGATAAATACATCAACGAATGATAGGAATCACCAGAAACCAAAAACCTGAGTGTTATAGCCAGACGATCTTGAACGCTGATTGCTTGGCGAAAATTAGTATTTTTTGAAGGTGAAGTATTTTTGTGAAGGTGAAGTATTTTGTGAAGGTGAAGTATTTTGTGAAGGCGAAGTATTTTGTGAAGGTGGAGTATTTTGTGAAGGTAAAGTATTTTGTGAAGGTGAAGTATTTTTTGAAGGTGAAGTATTTTGTGAAGGTGGAGTATTTTGTGAAGGTGAAGTATTTTGCGAAGGTGGAGTATTTTGTGAAGGCCAAGTATTTTGTAAAGGCGAAGTATTTTGTGAAGGTGAAGTATTTTGTGAAGGCGAAGTATTTTGTGAAGGTGGAGTATTTTGTGAAGGTGAACCATTTTGCAAAGGTGAAGTATTTTGTGAAGGTGAAGGTCTACGTTGTATTTCAGATTTTTTTCTGGGCTGTTTCTAAATCAAAGAAAATCGAAATTCAACAGCCCAACTCAACCATTTAAGTACCACAACTGGTGGTAAGCAAATAGAGTACGTCGAAGAAATCCTTCTTCTTCTTCTTTTATAATGTCCATGATAGAACGTAATCGACTAATTTTTTGTTGTGCTACATATAAAAGAGACCCACAGTTTAACGACAGATTCGAATATCTAGGCAGGATACTCTTCTGCCTTCCAACAGGTGACATATCAAAAATCCAATGTGTATGTGTCTTCAATACCGAGTTTGAGTCCAGGTCAATTTTGTTAGGTTAGGTAGAAGTAGAGCACCGTTGTATTATATCAAAACGACCATGATTGGGCCAAGCGCTCAGAAATTCATCCATTATGTTATGCCTATGAAAAACATTACACAGCTTCGTGTATGAAACGAAGAAGCCTACATGAATCTGTTTCTTTGATTTCGATTTCGCAGTTGAACAATACGTGGATATTGAGCATATTCAGTTTTAAGGTGTTTTTATTATCAAACTTACGATCTTATCACACTTTTGAGTTTTTGTAAACGAAATTCGTTAAATGACTTTTTGTTTTCAGCATTGAAACCAGTGACGGTTTTTCCAAAAATGAAAACGCTACTGTCGATAAAACTGGAGAATTAAAAATTAAAGGAGACTATTATATAAATTTTCCAAATGGTCAATATGAATTTCATGAATACGAAGCTGATGTAAATGGTGTCAGGTCTAATGTTGTTTTTGGAAATCCAGTAATGAAAAGTAAAAAAATCAGCAGTGCAGCTATTGCAAGTCTTGTTGGCGGAGGATTGGGATAATTGTCCATATTTTTACTGCAATCAAACACTATTTGTCCAATAAGTAATATAAATAAGTGTAGCAAAAAATGTGTATAAACATATTGGAAATGAGGTGATTTTCCTAGAAATTATTTAAAAGAAATACCGTTAATAAACTGCCTGCTATAACGAAAAATTCTAAAAGGAAACATTAAAACCACGTCTATTTATATAACACAGATAAAAGGCGGCGCGCGAATTCCCCGAATTTTAAGCTAGACAAATATCGGTTGTATAGAAACTATTACTTAATAATTAGATAGATGTTATCATCATCATCTATGATTTGATTCATTCTAAAAGACGGACTAGTGTTTTTATTATCCTCAAATCCTCATAATGACAAAAAACAATTAGGTTAGGAATGCTGGGATTCTCAGCGGAAAGCTTTGCTTCAATTTTGATTTTTTTACCATCTATGTATATTGTTTGCGTCACTGAACATGAATTTAAAGTTTATGGGCAAAAATTTTGGTCCAAAGCTTTATTTTGTGGGCACTTTTTGACTAAATTCTAACACTTTTTCCAGTTTTTGGGCTATATTTCAGAACGAATGCGTTTTTTCGACAAGCTCATTCTATAGAAAATTAAAGTAAACCTTTTCCCTTATTATTCCTAACGTTTTTTTTATCAGGATTCTATTTACACATCTAGTAATACTAATAGTAATATTCAGTTTTCCTGAAAATCTTCCTTGCTGTGATACTAAACAGTTGTTATAGTTTATGAGTCCCATTTCACCTATAATTGAAATCTGTTCCAAGAAGTTTTGATCTAGTATTTTATTTCTCTTCAATTGATTAAAATCTGTTACGACTATTGCGATATCCTCAGATGCAACGACAAGGTTTGAAGGTGCTTGACATGAAGGATACAATCTACAACCAACGCAGATAAACCTCAGCTGATCGAATTCTCCAAGATCTTCCAATTGGAACTTTATCAGATTGATGCCGTTCCCATTTACTGTAAATTGCAAGTTTAGGAAGAAATTTACTTAATTTTGGTTTAACAACCAACCAAATGTTAGTCAAATCAACTAATATATTGTCATAGTTGTCACTTTATTATTACCTGGCGATTTTCGTTGTATTGTTAATTTTTTATTTAGTTTTATTGTATTGAAGCCAATTAATTTTAATTCAGAGCAGCTATGCGATGAGAAATAAATGAAAGTGATATTTTATATTGAATGTTGTGACTCCAATTGTTTCTAGGAATAAATCCCGGCGAAAAGAACAAGGATATTTTATTAAAAACGAAAAAAAAATGAGTTAACGTTCAGTACTAAGGGAGAGCACTCAATCCAATTACCACTACTTACTATTAGTCAAATAAAGCTCTATTTCAAGTGCTGTAATTATGTCTTTGGCTGGAGGAGGTCTTGGAAAATGATTCTAATACATATTAATTGAGATATTTTGAAGGGAAAGTTTCTTATTTTCTTTAGACACCACCAGAATAATTTTCTAGTCTAACCTATTATTGATGATATTTTTAATCAAAGACTACCCAAAATTTGATAATACTGGTTTCCTATATGTCATCTGTGACCATATTAATACGTCGTGAGTCAGTTTTGGTTCATACTTGGCTAAAGTTTCAAATAATTTTCCAAGTATAACTTGAACCATACACGAATATGGTAATGGCAAAATATCTAAAGAACTGACATCAAAACAATCTTGCACGATGTTATCTTGGAGAAGAATCTTTTCAAGAAACCAAAAATGATCATTTCTAAAAAGAAGATTCAGAAAGTAAGATTTCTATTCTCTGCAAAACGAAGAGGAATGCATGAATAGTGCGTTGCCCTTTAAGTAAAAGTTTGGTAATATTCATAATGAACACACTGTTTACTGCTGCTCCTACCAAATTGTCGTCTGCAGAGACTGGTGGCAACCAATTTTCATTAACTATGGGAATTGGTGGTGATTATACTTAACTCTGACTAGTTATCTTCGAGGTTCAGGGAATTCTAAGCAAATTCCTGGTGCACCACATTTCAAATGCTTTGAGGGTCCACGATTCTAACCGGTATGAGAAGATTAAGAAGGCCAATGTTAGGGTCTACGCAACTAAGATGAATTAACAAAAAATGTAGCTCGGACAGACAAAATTTACTTAACCTTTACTTAACGTTCCTTCTTTTAGCTTGAGGAAAACGTCTTGAATTGTTTCATCATTCGAATTGCAAGTATTTCCTTAAATTTCAATTTACTGACAGTGACAGTTAAATTAATTCATAAAATCATAGTCATTTATAGTCATTTAAACGAATTTTTTATGATAATATTTACATGAACTTTTCCACTGTTTCTTTAATTGTCTTCCTATGTACAAAATCATGATTAACACTATATTTATATAAGAAAACAAATTTCCGCAATATATAAATATGAATAAATATTAAAACTAATCCACCTGTCATGTTTACGTATAATTTTGACAGACGACAGCACAAATATGGCGGAAACTAATAGCGAAAGTGTGACAATCTCTGGAAAGTCACTTTTTCGTCAATCCGTCCCCGTATGTCATCATTCACCATATTTAATTAATGTTATTTTCATATTGAAACATAATCAAACTCAGACCGAAACAATTTATGATGTAGAGATTTAAATACTCGATAAAATCAAGATGATAGCACTTGAAAAATGTCATTAGCAGGACTGCCAACCATTCAAAACAGAAAAAACCAAACTTTCCCCAGATTTTTTATATAATGAGACCAATGCACTCTACTGTTAAATTAAGAAACTAATCTGTTCCTAATGCTAATATGACACAAGGTTCCTATAATTGTAAAACTACCATAATTAGTATCCGCTTTTCTATTATTTCTATTCTTCGACAGATGGCATTATTGTCACTAAGTTTTGTCGAAGATATAAATCGAAGATATTTACAATTGCTTAATGATAATAATGATATTAATGATAATAAATTGATATTCTGACATTTAAATATCGTTTAGTATTCTCCGAATATCCATACAAAACGTAATATTTGTATCTGAATCAATTAATATTATAAATAAATCGACACTTACCGTCAATGACGTTAATATGTGGCCTTAGCCTTTTTTAAATGAATAATTTTCCATCCCAGTTTAAGGTGTAATAGAAAAATGTATTCATTGCATACTTTTTATGCAATTACAGACTAATCCGTTTTTGAAACTGAACAAATAAGATTTAGGTCGAAAATTATTATCTAAACAACATTTATTAACATATAAGAAGGAGTTTTATAAAAAGAAAAACTCAAAAAGAATGTCCACAAAGAAAACTCTTCGTGCTTTAACCTTTGAATGCCGATAGGTTCTCGAAGGACCCCAATACTCCTTAATAACTCTCCTTAATAACTTATCCTGTGTTATCGTGTGTTTTGAGCAGTTAAAAGTGGAGTCCCACTGAGAGAAATGAGGCGTTTCTTGAAGATTTGGGTCAGAATGGATCAAGACATACACATGGCGAACATGAGGAGACGTTTGAAAATCCAAATGCAGACTGTTCGGAATCAGACATTCACTATGAATCGGATGAAGAAGATGAGGACGATACCAATGAACTTAATACGGAAATAGAGGTCAATAACCTGACCCACACCGTACCTATTCTTCACAGAGTCGTACCCATACCTCAAGATTCGAAAGTGTCCGTATATACCTCAAAATCTGGTCTAAAATGGCGGAATATAGTGTGGATGCAATTGCGCCCTTAGATTTTCTCTATTTGTTGAAATGGAAGAGTTGATTTGCCTTCACGCCAACGAAGAAGCCTTTAGATATTACAATAACTGGATTAAAAACATTCAAACAAACAAAAACAGTGCTTACCGGTCGAACTAGATAGTTTTATAGACATTCAGATATAAACTGGGACACTGGGGTGTAGTAAAGAATCAAACTGAGAAGTGTGGTCCAGTAACTGATCCATACGTCGATCGTTCTTTACAGCCGCGAGAAGAGAGAAGGAAGAAGACAAATTAACGGCAATTAGATGAATTTGAGATATGTTTGATGAATGAAACTGTTACAATTGATGAGCAGCTAGTTTGTTTTAGGAGTGAATCGCTTATAATGATGAAAATTCGTTTCGACTTTAGTTTTGCAACTTTTTCCATTAAAGTAGTAGTTAATATATGTCTTCATCATCACTTTAATCATTTTATCTTGTGTATTTAACCTTACGAAGATGAAGATGCTGTTATACATGGAGATTCTTCACTTGAAGAGGTATCTGGTGGAGCAGCACCATAATCAATAATCGTAATCAGTTAGTAGCTTTATTTGACGATGGAAAACAAAAGTTGAACCTACGATAAGATAAATATGGGAATACTATGGAAAAGTGAAGTATCTATGGTGTTTTTTAGTTTTTTTAATTCACAACACGCCTCGTATTTAAATTGGGACTAATTACTGTTTTCATAACACATTCAAATTCTATTAAAAGGCGTTAAAGAATGTGTTCGTTTTATCATGAAATCTCCCAACGAGGACGTTTTATCTTGACGAAAAAATCTAATCAACTTTCAATATCGTAACAAAAGAAAAGAAAAAACTTGGTCGAACACATTTGAATAGAATTTGACATTGATATTAAAGAAGATAAAACTTTACCCTGTATACTGTGGATATTTAAGCAAATAAAATGGCAGTGCGAATACAGTTGATGACAAAGAGTGAAACAAGAACATCGGAAGATGAAAAAGTGGGTGAGTGTTGCAAACAATTAACATAATCCAACAGGTCAACTTTTTAATAATAAAAGTTCAATTAAAAATGTAACATATCATTAGTCTATTTATAAATGAACATTTTTGATTATCACATTGAAAAATTGTCCAAACTAATATTTTTTTAAAGTAATTTGAGTAAAACGATTGGTTTATAGTTGAGACAAAACAACTTTAAATTTAAAAAAAGATTTCGTAAACAAAAACGACTGTCATCAATGTGGTCTGTTTACAAAATGAAAATTTCCTTTTTGAACAATATTTTTAACGTAGAAAATGTTTATAGTGATATCAATTTTCAATACATGGTGTCCCAATGAAAAATACTTGTAATAACTTGATTATTTCCCACTTCTTCATTGTTGGAAAATCTTTGACCACCGAGTCATGTTTTTTTTAGTCTGGGAACAGAAAATAATCCGAATGAGTTAAATTTGGCGAAAAGGATGCATGTGGTAGCAATTTAAACTTTAATTCATAAATTTTAGGCACTGCAATAACTAAAATGTGAGCTGGTGCATTGTCTTGATGAATCAACACTTTCTTCTTAGCCAAATGCGGCCGTTTTTGCTCGATTTCTTCGCTCAAATTTTGCAATAAGTTCGCATTTTTCTTTTTCAAGATAATCAATAAAAATTATATCAAAAAACCAACTCCATTAACTTGCCTGCAGATGGAACGGTCTTTGCCTTATTTGGAACCGATTCTCCCTTTTTAGTCCGTTGCTTTGGGTGTGAACTGATCTTCACGACACATATATTTATCAAACATGTATCGTATAATATATTGGCATCACCATGTATAAAAATTACGCAAAATTCTAGTAAAGTATTTCATATGGATAAAATTTCATATTGACTGGGTATTATCTATCCTGAAGTGATCTAAAATCGAAAACAGGTAAGAAATCAAATATAGAAAGGTGTAAAAACGAAAAATTTGAAGAATTCATATCAATAAGTAGATATTACCACCTCTTTATTCATTATAAATGCACAATTGACTCATGAGGAATGTCTGACAGAAAGATTCCTACCCACGTATAACAAATATACTTTATTATTTCATTAAAACATTACATAAAAGTAACGGTTCCATTTTAAATCTTTGATTATTCATATTAAACTAATTCTTAATATTTTTTATGAAAAAATTTTTAGAATCGTAACTGTTTCTAGTATATTCCGCTTTACAAAAAATTGTTAGGTTAGGTTCAATAAACTCGATTTGACATATAACCTTTGCATACTCTACTTTTCATTGTGGAAGTCTTTTGAGTAAAATTATTATTTGTTATAATACAATACGATATTAAACTACTGTATAATATTTCCCATGAAAAACTGCTTAAAGTTTTTTAAAAAAAACAGCAAATTCCTGATAATCGTTTCACAACAATTTACAAGAAATTGTTAGGTTAGGTTCAATAAACTCGATTTGACATATATCGTTAATAACCTTTGCATACTCTACTTTTCATTGTGGAAGTCTTTTGAGTAAAATTATTATTTGTTATAATACAATACGATATTAAACTACTGTATAATATTTCCCATGAAAAACTGCTTAAAGTTTTTTAAAAAAACATAGCATATTCCTGATAATCGCTTTACAACAATTTACAAGAAATTGTTAGGTTAGGTTCAATAACCAGTGCTGGAAACAACATTTTTTATAAATTAGTACATTTTCCAAATTTATTTATACTACATTCTATTTGTATTAATTTCTTGAAAGCAATTCAGAAAAAAGATCGTTATTTTGATACTATATTGCTGTTCTACAAGAATAATGACTCAAGTCCAAAAATGTGAAAAAAAAGATCGTTGGGTAGGCTAACAAAAATTCTTTGTGGTAAGGAGGATCCATTGGAATTGGCCCTGATATAGGAGTTGCTCCTCTGCAGGTTTTTGTTGGTGATTGCATTGCTTCAAGCTGGAAAATAAAAAAAACGAACGACCAAACTGGTTTTGAAGGTTCCAACTTAAAAAAGAAAAAAACAGTTCCTTCCAGGTTCAGGGATACATTTTGTTTTTTTTTGTAAAGCAAGAAATTAAGGGTGGGTGGGTACAACTGCGGCTGCATTATTCCCCATCGTCGGCCAATTGAAGCACATACCAAACACAGGTAAACACAGACAGACCCAGGATCGAAATATTAGATGCATTCAATGAAACATGCTTCGGTTATCTTTGTGTTTCCTACCACAGATATTCACGTGTTATTTTTGATAAAAACCTGGTTTTTTAGATGCGATTAGAATGATTAAATCTTTATCATTTGAAAACGAAAGTTGAATAAAATAGAAACGGTGAAGATCTTCCATCACGTGACTAATACGTCAGGAACTTTATTCACA
This sequence comes from Diorhabda carinulata, assembly GCF_026250575.1. Taxonomy (NCBI): domain Eukaryota; kingdom Metazoa; phylum Arthropoda; class Insecta; order Coleoptera; family Chrysomelidae; genus Diorhabda; species Diorhabda carinulata. The sequence continues at coordinate 2,886,799 of NC_079471.1, forward strand.
AGTTCTGCCAACTCGGTAGAAATAATCGTTATGACTAATCTTCCAAAGGTTGGCTTTTTACGAATTGGTTATTACAAAATAAAGTGGTATTGAGAAAGTTGATTATTTTGACGTTTAACGTTTCCACAGATATTTTCAGCGCAGTTGAATCATATAATATACATTGTAATTCTCCTTTTTTACGGCATTGTAGGCATTATAAAATGTTTACATGTTGATCATTTCTTAAAAGAAAAGATTTCAACAATAAATACAAGTTCAATCCAAAAATAGACTAAACCTCAACATAACCTCAACATAACCACATAACCTCAAAATGCAATAACTGTCAGTTATTCCCGTTACGTCAATTATATCGTTGTCTCTTTTTACGTAAGTCTTGTAGTTGGTCTTGTGAAGAAGACAATCGATCTTATGTTTGATTTTTATTGATAGAAGAAGATAGTATGTATTCGATAAATCGCAGATTGATTATTTCAAATTTTTGAATGATTATTATGGTTTGAATAACATAGAATATATTCTATCATAGATTATTTTTAATTGCAGATCCTATTTTATTTTTTTATCACTGTCTCTTTGGTCTCAATACAATGTTTAAATGATGAAGACGATGGACAATATCATCCAGATGACGAAGGAAGGTATATACATGATGATTCTGGTAGATATATTCCAGACTACAGCGGTTTATATCACGACGACGGTACCGGAAGATACGCCCATATTGATAGTGAGTATAATTAGCTGCTTTCCATTTCGGATAGAAGATTTTAGACGTTACCTATCTATCTGTCTATCTGGAAGATACATCCACTTATATCCAGTTATACGACCGTAACCAGGTCCTCAGTGCCTTCGTGCCATTTTCCCTTACACCTACTGCCCTAGACGAAGAGAATACTAGAATGGCGTCTCAGGCATGAAGCATACAGAAACAAGGGACGACCACCGATGCCATGGAAGGAGACAAAGGACACCAGTAGACGAGACAGATTGCTAAATGACGATGATGAATACCTGGCAGTTTCTATTAGTTATTTTCATGTTATTGTCACCATTAGTTGATATTTAGGTGTACTCTGATTTTCTATACAATATCTACTGCAAGATAATGTATATCTAGATACAATATTGGTTTGTAGATAAATACAGACATCAACGAGATAGACAATATCCTTACAAATCCGCAAATTCACTCAAATCGTTCAATAATTTTCAAAGTAGAGGAAATATCGCTTCAGACAGTTTTATCAAAAACAAATTAGTCCAACCAACGATCAGTGTGGTAACTGAAACACCTGCCAAATACGGAAAATATGATGATAACAGATGGAAAATTATCAGATTGGCTAGCGATGTTAACTCCGATGGTTTTCATTGGGAGTAAGTATATTCTCTTTACATTATATGGTTTAAAAATCCCTGTAGAAAGATTGAGTTCTTGGTGAAGGGACCAACAGTATTCCCCCCTGGTATTAAAGCAACCATGGTGGCGCTTTTTCATAACGTCCAACTTGGTCCTCCCCAACATCTCCCAAATTATCTAGTAAGTAATCAAGATAACTGATAGCTATGAGCAGAGACTGAATTTGAACCTATTATTTATTTGAACAGACATATGATTCAATATTAAAACCTCTACGAAGCTCTAGCACTTGGAATACCTAAGAAATTAATACGATTGGTGAAAATAACGCTAAACAAAACCTAAGACATAGAAGGAAGGCTTGAAACAGGGCGTTATCAACAGTGTTGTTTCTTTTCCTACTTGAGGTGATTCTCAGCTCAAGGATAGTGGATTACGATCCCTAGGAATGATTTATAATAGTAAGGGACTAAAAAAAAGGTTCTTTCTATTTGAAAAGACAGCAAAAAGATATAGTCTACGTGGGTAACGACTTTTTTAGTGACAACCAATTAAGAGCTTCAATACCTGGAAGTGACGATAACAAGTAAAGGGGGCGAATCTAAAGAATTGGCAAGAGGAAATAAAACAGTTAAAGCTGTAGGAAACCTATTAATTTCCATAGATATCACAATGGTAGCGAAGCTAAGAATTTACAAGACAGTTATACAACCTATGGTGTTATATGGTAGTGAACGCTGGCTCATGAATAAGAAAGTGGAAAACAGGCTAAATGCATTGGAAAGAGGACTGTTAAAAAATATTTTTGGAGGGATACAAGATGAATAGAGAAGAAGAACGAATGCAGAGATTAAAATGTTACATATGGTCAGGCAAAGATCGGCTGTATAGTGATTTAGTTGGTTGGGGGATATGTGGGTGGAAAGAACCTTAACAAGTGGAGAAGGAGCAAAAAGAAGAAGAGTGCGTCCACGTAGAAAATGGTTAGATGCGTATAAGGAACACTTACGGAAGTTAGGGATAGCGAACTGGCAACAATGCAGCCGTGAACAAAAAGAGTTGGAGAAAAGCACTAAATAGGTAAATAGACTCCAAGCCATGGGCCTGTAAGGACTGCTGTGCTGTTTTATACAAATAATCAAGATAACCGCTCAAAAATTGAAATTTTAGAGTAATCTAAATAATCAAATGTCTTCATTGTCATCATTTGGAAGGTCTTTGTTATAACTATTCAGCCATGTCAATATATTTTAATTTATCTAAGGAATTAATAAACTTCCATTATTACAATAAATTGTATTATCCATTAAATACAACGAAGTTCAAATTTTCAACTTTCCCCTATAATTCAATAAGAAATACGTGTCATCAACTCTTCTCGAACCTTCTCTATAACCGCAGTTATTCATGCAACCACGAATACGTGTCCCCTGTACTTTTCAAGTGTCTACATAAAACGGAATCAAGGGAAGTCAAATCAGGTGATCTATACGGCCATTCCATTGGTCCTCTTAGACCTATCCACTGATTTGGAAAGACATTCTTCAAGTGGATGCGTACCAAAACAACACGGTGTGGAGGCGATCCATCTTATTACAGCCATACATCATTTCTGCTTGTAAATGACCAGTTCAATTTGGGAATTAAGATCTTAACAGGTTTCTTCTTATTTTCCGTACCCCAGTACCGATAAATTTGACTAAAATAGACAACTAAATATCACTGAACTCAAAGAAAGGATACTTATTGAAGTTGCGCGAATGAGTGCGGAAGTTAGGTTAGGTTTCTCAAATACAGGGTTTGTCCGGAAAATAATAGGACTGAGTCGATTTAAAAAAATTTATTGAGCCAATCGTTACAATTCTTTAAAAACTTTCAAAATAGGCTCCTTCTGCGTCGATGCAGCGCTGCCAGCGCGATTTCCAAGCATTGAAGGCGTCACGGAAGGCATTCTCCGGAATAGCCTTGAGAGCCGCGGTGCATGCTGCTTGGATCCCCTCTGTCGTCTCGAAATGCTTGCCTTTCATCGGCCTTTTCAGGCGAGGAAACAAAAAAAAGTCCGGGGGGGCCACATCTGGGCTGTAGGGCGGCTGCGGAAGCGTTGGAATGCCGACCTTAGTCACAAGAAAGGCGGTGTGAGCCGGGGCGTTGTCGTGGTGCTCCGTCACAATGTCATGAACCACAGATTTTGGTAAATTTAACATCTGGGCAATCAAACGAATACTTAGTCGACGGTCTGTGTTCAAAACTTTGCGCACACGAGTCACATTGTCGGTGTTTGTCGAAGTCGAAGGTCTTCCAGTACGGTCTTCATCGGCGACCTCTTCCCGGCCCTCCAAAAAGGCCTGGTGCCACCGAAACACACCACTTCTTGCTAAAGCAACATCTGGGTAAGCCTGCTTGATCATATCAAACTCTCTGTCGCAGATTTACCGAGTTTCACACATAATTTAATCGCGTACCTCTGCTCTAACGAACGCTGCATTTTCGGCTTGCACAACTCACAGAAACACGTCGCGCGAAAATGACCGTCCTGACTCTACAGGTGCTCGGAGACAACTGACCAGCCGCTCGTTTGTTAGCTAGGAACGCCCTCTACCGAATCCAGTCGGTGCGCGCACGCTCTGAAGTACAATCGCGGCGGAAGAAAATCAGTTCTATTACTTTCCGGACAAACCCTGTATATTGATATGGATGCATAGGTATTAAGAATTTCCCATTTCTACTCTAAAATTGTAGCGATGATGTCATCACGCTCACGTGAATGACGTCAAACTAAATAATAAACTCAATAAATTTAACATTATAGATTTCTATCTATAATATTTAGGTTAATTTTTTCTCCAAATGACGTTAGTTTCATAATATCCATGTTTCATCTAAAATGCGATTTGAATATCTTTAAACTATAATATTAACTGTTGACTTTGACTTTTTATATAAGGCTGACAAACAATTCATTCTCAAATATCGTGCTGGTATAATTGCCGTATTTCAAGAAACAAATTCGTGAGTATAAATCTAATATTATAGAAAATGTCACGAACAAATTTATATATGCATATTTCCACGATTCAAATAAATATTTAAGTCGATACTTCAAACTTTGAGTAAAAAGTTATTTAATATTCTCAAAAATTACTTGAATTCGAGCACTGTTTGTGGATACGAAGATTTATTAATCTTGTGGTGATGTTTTTTTGATAAATGCCTCTATAAAAATTTGTAGTACCTACAGTTGTGGAATGGCAACGTTGTAATACAAGTTAATCCAAAGAAAAACGTTGGTACTATCGTAGAAAATGTAAAGCAGTTTTTTTTTGATTATACCAACTGAATGTCATAAAATTGAAAGTTTCAATCAAAGGGGACCCCTTTATTTCAGTCTTTGCTAAATTTATCTTTTACGAGGAGCTCGAAAAAGATATCAATTGCTCGGAAAAAAATTATTTTAGTCGGAAAATTGAGTAAAATTTATGAAAATTACATTTCCCGGATGTATTTAAACCGGAAACTAACGCGATTCTTGGATTTTCGTAGAAAATTCATAGTATTCCTTGATTTTTCGCATACCTTCAATATAAATGAGTATTTTCAATATTTTTGTCTAGAAATTTCAAAAAATTTGGATATGCTCGTGCAAAAATTAAATATTTCCCAAGCCATGTGAGTTATCGATTATTTTTTGACACGAATCAATTGAGGGAACGTGTGCCTAAGTAACTATTTATATTAAATTCCTTCAGCTACATATTTGTGCGAAATATACAGGGTTAAAGTTGGAATACATTTTTTTTGGCGAATATCTCTGTATGATTTTGAAGTACCTACAGTTGTAGAATGGCAACGTTGTAATGCAAGTTAATCCAAAGAGAAACATTGGTACTACCATAAAAAAATTCAACGCCCTTTTTTGATTATACAAACTATATAGTATAAAAAAAATTGCTTCAATCTTTGCCAAATTTTTGTAAAAAAGATTTTTTGATACGATGAGTTTGGGAAAGATATCGGACGCTCGAATAATTGAGGAATTTCTGGAAAACGATTCGTTTCATCTTGAAACTAACATGATTTCCAAATTCTTCGGATAGAAAACATAATTTTTCGCATATCTTCACCATAAATGCGTAGTTTTAACATCATAACGTTGATGACCTTTTAAAGGAAATTATTTAATATTCAATTACTTAAATTAGAGCACTGCTTGCGAATAGGAAGATTTAAATTTATGACACTTAGACCTTCGAAAGGTGAAATATTAATCAATAAACAATTTTTTCCTCATTTTCTACGAAATTTTTAGATATGAAACCGAAAACGAAATAAGTGGCGAGGAAAATGCCAAGATACATAATAGCGGTACCAAGGACGAGACCATAAGCACCAAAGGTTTCTACCAATACACTGGTACAGACAATAAAGTATACAATGTAGAATACACAGCAGACGAAAATGGTTTTATCCCGAGAGGAAGTCATCTACATCCAATTTTACAAAAAGCTATATTAGAAAATTTAAATAGGAAAGATATTTAGTCCCCTAACATTTACAAATGTATTTTTATATAAAATAAAACAGTTTTTTCAAATACTTTGTGTCGTTTCTTGTGCCTATTCAACCTTATGAAGTACAGAAACCTTCCATCATCAACATTTTCTCAAATTGCAGGTTCCTACATTATTCAATAATTTCCGTTAAACTAGGAACTGTAGCTTTTAGATATTATCCAATAGATGGCAAGACAAAATATTGATTTTTGTTACTATACTTTATCTTATTATATATGGAATTTTTGTATTATATAGCTATGTAATTGATGTATATTGGAATACAGTACAATATCGTTAAACCGGAATCGCTAGAAAAGGTTTTTCTGATCTTAGATCATACAAATATTCGAATGTATTTAGGGTCGTGCCATCTATCGCGCTAACGAGAAATCATATCGCACTACATAATAATTTAAACAGAGGGAGAGGTATACATAAATTATAATAGATCGCGTTTAATAATGCACAAAAACTCAATTATAAAATGATAACAATAAGAAGATTGAAAACTTTATAAACATACTCTTCATGCTATCCTTATGTATGGTTTTGCCATCTAGTGTCAAATACAAAATACATTACGATACAAACGAATCAGTCCGGATTTTACATATTCTGCGTTGTAGAAGTCCGGATTTTAAGATGTTCTATTGTATATTTATATATTATCAATGATGTTGATAATTCTATGTGAATGAATATAGCAAATTTATAAAAATATCTTCAATTCAATTATTCATAGCATATCGGGTCCTGTTTTATTTAGACAGAAACCAAAAACTTGTATTTCAAGATGTCACCCAATAGATGGCAGGGCACACAATAATGATACTGGAACTATTATATTCATTTATATTTTTAAATATCAGATTTGATAATCTATTAGGTACGTATTTATAATAATTATTAATGAGAAGAAGTGATATTCTCTAATCTAAACATGACTATGCTGGTAATGTGTGTTGCCATCTTTAATAAGCGCTTATTGTCTAACTCTAGTTACAAAGTATCCAGTTTCCATCTGCATTATTTCAAACAATCCTCAGAAGATGGCGGAGAAAGACGTATCAATATAATGAATTTAATTGTCAATAGAACCATGAATTAGATGAAATTTCTATCTTGCAGTATAAATATTTATAAACACCATTTGCCTAACGGTTAATAATAAAATGTAATTATTATAAATTTTAAAAGAAAAGGAATAAAAATGGCGGATCCTAACATCTTGTACAATGAATTATAAAAATAAAATGAAATGATTGGAATTAAATATTCGTTTCAAATATAAATTCATCAGTTTCCAAATATACTCAAGTTATAATAAAAAATTTTAAATTATAGATATGCGTATATGCTGACGATTATTGCGTTTACGTTGAAAAATTCTCCAGTAGATGGCAGTTCAAGACATTGCAATGATTAATAACTTTATTTTTAGAATAAAGTTCTGAATAATATGATTTATCTTATTGTAAAACATTCTTATAGGCATAGGGACAAATCCAAAACATTGTACATCCATTAATTATATAAATAAAGTCACTCTTAAAAACAAGGATCAAAAATGGCGAAGCATAACATCTTATAAAGTTGATAGAAAAATTTAAAATACTTTTTTTTTCTCCAATGGCAAATTTAGCAATTTCAAAATGTGACTAAATTATTAAAGCCAATTTTGAAAAATACAAAAAAGGTACAGGTTTCACTCTTTTGATCGGGCTGATACAGGACTCTCACTCCCAGGCGCGATCCCACTACTACACGACGCGGGGACTTTTGGCTGCTGAGTTTCCTCCCTGGCCCGGTTCGCCCCTCCTTGGCTGACCTGGCCACCCTAGACTCCTCCAGGGTGCCCATATCGACGCCATGTTTAGTGTGGACACCCGGTCGACGTAAGAAATCCTACACCAGGACTCCCGACCTCAAGCAATCCTCTATACCCGGCCTCCAACGTAGCTAGATTACAGGAGACGCCACGCTCCCAGCCTATAAATGTTTACGAAGCAGGCCTCACCTTTTACAAATTGACTAAAATAAAACAATTTTCTTTTACTTCCTAGATTTTTTATGTTTTTCACGGTAATTTTTAAAAATTTTAGCTCTCTGCTTATATGTAAAAATTTACGGTTTGACCTACTTTTGAGAACAAATTGACTTGGACATAATTACAAAAATTACTGAAACTTATTGTATGACTTCAATTTCTTATAGGGATATAAATTTCGCTTTAACTGAAGAAATGTTTTGGATTATTATTTTACTTTAGAGTTTTATGATGACTGATGACAAAAAGGCGTCAAGTAGTTGGATTATAATATATAAAGAAAAAGTTATTTCTGTTTCCAGTAACTGAAACCATATAATCAATCATTGTGACCTTTTATTGAAAACCTTCACCATCGATGCAACATCTTTCTGTAAATCTTCACATTTTAATGACTGAGATTATACCATCTCCACCATGATTTGTGATTTGATAACATTAATATTCAATTACTTTACCTGAATAATAAAATAATGAGGATTGATATGAGATAATATATTAGATTCTTTATATTTTTGTGACAATTTTTTAAACTCCACTTTAAGCATACTTGTTCAAAGCACCTCGTAGAACTAGAAGTAGTTTGGGTAAACGAATATACAAAATGTATTTCCACATATTTTTTCAATCAACAGCCAACAGGCATGTTCCTGTATATATTTTCATAACGCGTTTCAAATTGAAAAGTTAATGAAAGAAATTCTAATTGGACTATTATAAAGGTGTTAATTGACACACTTAACTGACTTTTGGGAAACAATTGAATCAATAATCCTTTAATCTTTAATAGAGTCGTTGACCTAACACATCCACACTGATTGTATAATAACAGAGGTTAATTTTAAACTCAAGAGAAATCTTTTTTACTTTGTTTATCATATTTCGATCGCTAGTGAATTAAATTAATAAACGTCTATTTATTCCATACCGTCTGTTTTTAATGAATAAAGGGTGGGAGTATATTAAAAAAAAACAACAAATAATCCATTGAACAAAACAACTTTTTTCTGTACAGTCTGTTTGAGGGCAATCACCCCGAAATTAACAAGACGAAGAAACAATAAGGTTAGGTTTACAACAGAATATGGCAGAGTTAGTTTTACAAAAGTGTTCTAATCTATCAGCTGATATAATGTTTTGTTATTTGTTTAACCAAAATTAATTAGATTTCTTCCTGAATTGCATTTTTTATGCAGGGTAGATAGAAGGAGAACAAACTTTGTATGTGAAAAGTATACATCGAAATGCGTTAAATAAAGATGGCGCCACATGCGGTATATTTACTACATTATTTTTTACAACGTAACGTGCTAAATTTTCAATAACTGCACCAGTAGTAATTTATCGTATACAACTTTTCTCCCATAAGACATTCTTACATCAATAAAAATATTATACAGTAGTTGAAAGCAAACATCCGCTTTTTTTGTTTGAAACGAAATAATAACAAAATATGGATAAAGTAAAACAATACCCTTACAAGGATAATTACGTTAATAAATCATTTCAAACAATCAACACCAACTCTTGCTATTATGCAAGCGAAATAAATAAATGCGAATACGCACCTTTTGAAATATTCCTAAGCAACCTTTAAAATAAATATCAAATATTTGTATGTTTTGAATATAATCGCTTTGGTGATATTCAGATGATAAGTCACAAGCATTTCAAAAGAATTATTAATTAATTAGCGTAGATGCCAGTGCTTAACGTAGGCTAATACTAATAATTAAAGTCCGGTTATTAATTACAATAGAATTAATATTAAAAAGAGAGAGGAAGAGAGATAGAAGCTTGTTCAAGTAGGCCCGAATTGCTGATAGACAAAGTAAAAACATTGTTATACTACTCTCCATCTCTCTCTACTCTTTATTCTGATTGGATCTAACAAGTTTAGTTCAATACCCAGTAGAAAGAGATAGAGATCTCTTTTCCGATAATACAATTCTGCTCTCTCTATCTTTAATATTCAATTGAGATCACGTGTTACAATTGTGACATTGTTTAGCTTTTGTAATCAGGTATTATAAATATTATAAACTCCAGTTGAAATTATACCACGTGACCTTATTTGACGCACTAAACCAGCGATTTTGATAAAATCGTTGTTAACGCCGTTTTTAAATTTAAAATCTACTGAAAATAAAACTATATAATAAACGCCGCTCTAAATGATGAAATTTGACGTTCCGTTCTTCGTACTTCGTCGGGCTTGCCGATCACCGTTCGCCTATAGAGAACAATCAACATATGATTAGTATCATGTGACCAGTAATAACAAATTTGATTGGATCTTACTATAAGCTAGAGACTTAACGAACGACCGTTGTTCAGTTCATGTTAGGGATGGCGATTCTTTGTAAAAAAGATCGATTTTTTTATCGATTCGAATCGTAACCTGATGAATCAATTCATAAACAAATGGAAGTTTAAAAGATCGATTACTAAAAAATTAATTCGATGATAAAACTTATTTTTATTACCATATCAAAGTATCAGATCAGACATTTATTTTCTAAATTTTCTGCATTTCTGATAGATTTTACGCGTTTCAATTATTTTAATAGGGAGTTGTTCTCGCATTTGATAATTGAAGAAACTTTAACAACAAAAGATGTTATCAATAGATTGGGAATTATCAATAGAAGTTATTGATAATCCTTGTGGTTTTACGATAACATCGATTCTTCTCGGTCTCTATCTATATCACATCGGAACGAAAATTATCGATTATGTTGAATTAAATTACTGCAATTGTAAACACGAAACAGAATTGCTGAATAACGATTAGTCTCATCTCTTGTTATGGCCTTGAAATAAAAATACCAAATGAACAAGGTTGACGGTTCTTATAAACACAATTTTTACAAAGAAATACAGAGTAATTCCTACAAGTACTATTTAAATCTAAATCTTACTTTGTTACTTGAGATTTTAGTATTCAAATATGTCTTATCAATCCGATTGATGAATATTAAGAAATATATAACGATTACGTATTACGTCGAACTAAGATACGAGGTGTAATTGAAAAATAAGTTGAATTATTTCATTCAAAATAAAGTGAAATAATTTGCTGTTCTATTTGAAACGAGCTATGACCTCATAATAAAAGGAAAGGATCAATTTGTATCCGATTTTTGTTGACGGTCCTATTTAGAGGAATATTAGTCACTGTTTTTCTTAATACCTACGTCAAGTTGCAGGTTGCCCCAAGAGGATTATGTTCGGATATATATCCTCGGTGTCAGTATGTTTGAAAAGATTTTGAAAAGATGAAAAGTTCGAAGTTTTTTCTTATTAATTTCAAAAAATCACAAGCGTTTTTAAAAAAATTATGGCTGCAATCAATTTAACTTACGTACAGAGCTTTTCACAACAGAATGTTGTGAAAAATTCCTCGTTTAAATCAAATCAAGAAACAATAGAATTTTGAATTTGCGCCTACGATAAACGTGTGCTTTCATGACAAAGATTTGTCATTCTGTAATAAAAATACCTATAATAATGCCATGCATGCTATTTAACCATCAAATTATAGTCTATGTTTAGAAATACTTTTCGTGTTGTGTATTTACTTGGTTGATTGGAAATGATGCCATTTATTAAATGTTGTAACAATGCATCAAGATGCATCTTGTAGGGGGGAATGTTCATTATATTATATCTAATATAAATACTAGGAGCTATTATATACTTTATATAGTATGCCAAACCACTTTTAAGTTGTAAAGTAAAAATGGATTGGTTGAGGGTGAGTTGAAATTTTTTTTTGAGATAAATTTACTCATTCTATTGATGAATCACTTATAAAAGTTTTGCATTTCAATCAAAGAGCTATTCCATATTTGTTTTTTACAAATCTAATGTTTATTACAAATAAAAAATGCACAATCTCACTCAATTTACACTATTTTTAGTCCGAAAAAGCATAAATTGAAGAAATTGAGTTAAAAAATGATTTTGAACAAAAATATTTTATTTAAAAAACATAAAATAAAGAAATTGAGTGGAAAAATGATTCTGAACAAAAATATTTTATTAAAGAAGCATTAAATAAAGAAATTAAGTGAAAAAATGATTTTGAACAAAAATATTTTATTAAAAAAGCATAAAATAAAGAAATTAAGTGAAAAAATGATTTTGAACAAACATATTTTATTAAAAAAGCATAAAATGAAGAAATTAAGTGAAAAAATGATTTTGAACAAAAATATTTTATTAAAAAAGCATAAAATAAAGAAATTAAGTGAAAAAAGGATTTTAAACAAACATATTTTATTTAAAAAGCATAAAATAAAGAAATTAAGTGAAAAAATGATTTTGAACAAAAATATTTTATTAAAAAAGCATAAAATAAAGAAATTAAGTGAAAAAATGATTTTGAACAAACATATTTTATTAAAAAAGCATAAAATGAAGAAATTAAGTGAAAAAATGATTTTGAACAAAAATATTTTATTAAAAAAGCATAAAATAAAGAAATTAAGTGAAAAAAAGATTTTAAACAAACATATTTTATTTAAAAAGCATAAAATAAAGAAATTAAGTGAAAAAATGATTTTGAACAAAAATATTTTATTAAAAAAGCATAAAATAAAGAAATTAAGTGAAAAAAGGATTTTGAACAAACATATTTTATTTAAAAAGCATAAAATAAAGAAATTAAGTGAAAAAATGATTTTGAACAAAAATATTTTATTAAAAAAGCATAAAATAAAGAAATTAAGTGAAAAAAGGATTTTAAACAAACATATTTTATTTAAAAAGCATAAAATAAAGAAATTAAGTGAAAAAATGATTTTGAACAAAAATATTTTATTAAAAAAGCATAAAATAAAGAAATTAAGTGAAAAAAGGATTTTGAACAAAAATATTTTATTTAAAAAGCATAAAATAAAGAAATTAAGTGAAAAAATGATTTTGAACAAACATATTTTATTAAAAAAGCATAAAATGAGGAAATTAAGTGAAAAAAGGATTTTGAACAAAAATATTTTATTAAAAAAGCATAAAATAAAGAAATTAAATAAAAAAAAGAATTTTGAACAAACATATTTTATTAAAAAAGCATAAAATGAGGAAATTAAGTGAAAAAATGATTTTGAACAAAAATATTTTATTAAAAAAGCATAAAATAAAGAAATTAAATGAAAAAAGGATTTTGAACAAACATATTTTATTAAGAAAAGCATAAAATAAAGATATTAAGGGAAAAAATGATTTTGAACAAACATATTTTATTAAGAAAAGCATAAAATAAAAAAATTAAGTGAAAAAATGATTTTGAACAAATATATTTTTTTAAGAAAAGCATAAAATAAAGATATTAAGGGAAAAAATGATTTTGAACAAACATATTTTATTAAGAAAAGCATAAAATAAAAAAATTAAGTGAAAAAATGATTTTGAACAAACATATTCTCTTGAAAATGTATGAAAAATTTAAAATTTTTGGCGGGAATCTTAGTAGAATTGGTATATCGTGAAGATTAAGGTAAGTACGTCTTGAAGAACCAAAAAATACGATCAAAGTATGAAATAACAAAGGTTTCTGCCGCCTTCAGCAGTATCATAATAAATTTTATTGTTACAATAGATTTTTTATATTTGAATTCTATGTAGATCATTGAATCTTTTAAAAAATTACTTTGTAAATTAAAAATAATTATCTGGCCACCACTTGATTAGATCATAAAGAGATTTCGATGCATATGGTACAAAACCATATGTACTATCAGCTTGAAGAATACGGGGGTTGCTTTTTAAATTTATTAAATTAACGAAACACGATTAACAAAACTTTAATTATCCAGTTGAAAAAAAAACATAATCAATTGTTAGAAAGGGATCTAAATCTGGAAGACAATTCTTTTGTAAATAAACTAATTCATTAATAACGAAACCCAGTTGTTAGAGGGATAATAAGGGTTGAAAATATAATAAATAAATTTTTAATTATTTTCGTGAAAAGTCTTTTCGTCCTTAAAATATTTAGAAAAGTTGTTAGTGAATTACGTATAAAAAAACTATTAATAAAAATTGTATAAAAATGAGTCGTGCAACATTTACATTTTCACATTTCCCATCTACTTCAACATGTTGTTGTCTGTTGATGCTAAATTGGAAAAAAAACACTTTGAACGTTCACGTTTTTCATTACTAAGCAAGTCGGTGGCAATTTAGGAATTGACATAGTAAGTTATCGACAGTGAAGTTTGTACAAAACTAAAAATCACAATCCAAGACGTACGTTAGATGATTTTTTTATGATTTTAAAAAAGGCCTTACTCAACATCAATGCATAGAATTGCTTCGTGCAACTTTTGGTAATGGAGCTCCATCAGAGAATGTGACTTACAGACAGTCTTCTTTTCCTTCAAGTTTTATTGAAGATATTTCATTACTTATTCATGGAATTGCTCTTCTAGTGCTTAACCGTGTCGATATAATATGTTTTCTTTTCTTTCTAGTTAAGTTTGATTTGCATGTGGATGTGCATCAGTTATGGAGCACCTCAAGGTGAAAAAGAAGTTAAAATAATCAGTCAAACCAATGAAATAACGCCAGAAGGAGGTTATAAATGGAGGTAAACGATGATATTTATCATTTGTATTTTATTTTTCTTAAAAAAATTATAAACCTTATGCCTCTTTCATTAAATGAAACAAAAATATTATCTGACAACAAGTATAAAAATTGCGGGTACATGTTTACTCCTCTTGCTGTTGGTGTGTTTTCGAGGGCCATTGTTTCAACTCTTGTCACACTCCTGCATATACTGGGACCTAAATCTTATTACTAGGTGAAACGTCAACAAAAATTAAAGTAGGCATCACTAAATAATGATTCATTTTGTTAACCGTACTTGCCTGTGAATTATTAAAAAAACTATCCAGCAAAGGAGCCAGATAACCATAAATTTTCCATACAAGTACCTAGATGTACACTCAAGGTGCCTTCTATCAGAGCTATGACAGATATCTACTACTCGTCTTCTAGTTCTTGAAGCCAATCAATTAAAGCATTTTGTACGAATCATTTTTATTTGTAATTTGTACAATATTTCTTTTTTCCTTTCCATGGAATCTAAGCTAACTTTTAATACTTTTTGGATCTGTCGGTATCAATTCCGAAGCTACTTTTTAGAGTGATCTATCCAGAAAGTTTTCCTACTCTTTCTTAAAGGAAATAACCACATATGAAAGATATGTCTGTGATCTGTATAGGTAATTTACTCAAAAACAGGAAAACGAATTCTTAGGTAGTTTCCACCAATAGATAGAAAGCTTCATGAGGAACATTTTGGTGTTTCATATGTCAAGGTTTCGTTATGGTGAATGGAAATAACCACAAGTTAATAGACAATGATCTGTGCTGCTTCTGCAGCTCTGTATATACGTGAATTACTCAAAAACCGGAAAAGGGATTCTTACGAAGTTTCCACCAATAGATAGAGTGTCTCATGAGGAACATTTTGGTGTATCATATGTCAAGATTTCATTTTGGGGAATGGAAATAACCACAAGTTAATAGACAATGAGCTGTGCTGCTTCTGCAGCTCTGTATATACGTGAATTACTCAAAAACCGGAAAAGGGATTCTCACGAAGTTTCCACCAATAGATAGAGTGTTTCATGAGGAACATTTTGGTGTATCATATATCAAGATTTCATTTTGGGGAATGGAAATAACCACAAGTTAATAGACAATGAGCTGTGCTGCTTCTGCAGCTCTGTATATACGTAAATTACTCAAAAACCGGAAAAGGGATTCTCACGAAGTTTCCACCAATAGATAGAGTGTTTCATGAGGAACATTTTGGTGTATCATATATCAAGATTTCATTTTGGGGAATGGAAATAACCACAAGTTAATAGACAATGAGCTGTGCTGCTTATGCAGCTCTATATATACGTGAATTACTCAAAAACCGGAAAACGAATTCTTACGTAGTTTCCACCAATAGATAGAGTGTTTCATGAGGAACATTTTGGTGTTTCATATGTCAAGGTTTTGTTATGGTAAATGAAAATAACCACATGTTAATAAACATTGATCTGCGCTGCTTCTGTAGCTCTGTATATATGTAATTTACTCAGAAGCCGGAGAGCGAATTCTCACATAATTTTCATCAATAGATAGAGTGTTTCATGAGGAACATTTTGGTGTTTCATATGTCAAAGTTTCGTTATGGTAAATGGAAATAACCACATGTTAATAAACATTGATCTGTGCTGCTTCTGTAGCTCTGTATATACGTAATTTACTCAAAAACTGGAGAGCGAATTCTCACATAATTTTCATCAATAGATAGAGTGTTTCATGAGGAACATTTTGGTGTTTCATATGTCAAAGTTTCGTTATGGTGAATGGAAATAACCACAAGTTAATAGACATTGATCTGTGCTGCTTCTGTAGCTCTGTATATACGTAATTTACTCAAAAACTGGAGAACAGATTCTCACGTAGTTTCCACCAATAGATAGAGTGTTTCATGAGGAACATTTTGGTGTTTCATATGTCAAGGTTTCGTTATGGTAAATGAAAATAACCACATGTTAATAAACATTGATCTGCGCTGCTTCTGCAGCTCTGTATATACGTAAATTACTCAAAAACCGGAGAAGGGATTCTCACGAAGTTTCCACCAATAACTAGAGTGTTTCATGAGGAACATTTTGGTGTATCATATGTCAAGGTTTCCTTGTGGTGAGTGAATATAACCACATGTTAATAGACAATGATCTGTGCTGCTTCTGAAGCTCTGTATAAACGTAATTTACTCAAAAACCGGAGAATGGATTCTTACGAAGTTTCCACCAATAGATAGAGTGTTTCATGAGGAATATTTTAGTGTGTCATATGTCAAGATTTCATTTTGGGGAATGGAAATAACCACAAGTTAATAGACAATGATCTGTGCTGCTTCTGCAGCTCTATATATACGTGAATTACTCAAAAACCGGAGAAGGGATTCTTACGAAGTTTCCACCAATAGATAGAGTGTTTCATGAGGAACATTTTGATGTATCATATGTCAAGGTTTCGTTATGGTGAATGGAAATAACCACAAGTTAATAGACAATGATCTGTGCTGCTTCTGCAGCTCTATATATACGTGAATTACTCAAAAACCGGAGAAGGGATTCTTACGAAGTTTCCACCAATAGATAGAGTGTTTCATGAGGAACATTTTGATGTATCATATGTCAAGGTTTCGTTATGGTGAATGGAAATAACCACAAGTTAATAGACAATGATCTGTGCTGCTTCTGCAGCTCTGTATATACGTAAATTACTCAAAAACCGGAGAAGGGATTCTCACGTGGTTTCCACCAATAACTAGAGTGTTTCATGAGGAACATTTTGGTGTATCATATGTCAAGGTTTCCTTGTGGTGAGTGAATATAACCACATGTTAATAGACAATGATCTGTGCTGCTTCTGCAGCTCTATATATACGTGAATTACTCAAAAACCGGAGAAGGGATTCTTACGAAGTTTCCACCAATAGATAGAGTGTTTCATGAGGAACATTTTGGTGTATCATATATCAAGATTTCATTTTGGGGAATGGAAATAACCACAAGTTAATAGACAATGAGCTGTGCTGCTTCTGCAGCTCTGTATATACGTGAATTACTCAAAAACCGGAGAAGGGATTCTCACGAAGTTTCCACCAATAGATAGAGTGTTTCATGAGGAACATTTTGGTATATCATATATCAAGATTTCATTTTGGGGAATGGAAATAACCACAAGTTAATAGACAATGAGCTGTGCTGCTTCTGCAGCTCTGTATATACGTAAATTACTCAAAAACCGGAGAAGGGATTCTCACGAAGTTTCCACCAATAGATAGAGTGTTTCATGAGGAACATTTTGGTGTATCATATATCAAGATTTCATTTTGGGGAATGGAAATAACCACAAGTTAATAGACAATGAGCTGTGCTGCTTCTGCAGCTCTGTATATACGTGAATTACTCAAAAACCGGAGAAGGGATTCTCACGAAGTTTCCACCAATAGATAGAGTGTTTCATGAGGAACATTTTGGTGTATCATATATCAAGATTTCATTTTGGGGAATGGAAATAACCACAAGTTAATAGACAATGAGCTGTGCTGCTTCTGCAGCTCTGTATATACGTAAATTACTCAAAAACCGGAGAAGGGATTCTCACGAAGTTTTCTATTTGTGTTAGCCTCTTTATTCCATATGATTCCCTTATGACTAGGACCCCAGACTGAACTTTAATCTTGATATATTTGAGTAGATATTCCATTAATTGCTATCTAGCTATCATAATTAAACGATATTCAACATTTCTCATAGTTGCTTTCCAAGTTCATATCGATTTCTAGTGTTTCTGCATGTACCAGCCTTAAATATTCCCACGCCAGCTTCTTCGCTGGTTTTTTTTATATCATTTGATACTATTAAAAAAATTAGTTGCTGCATCTCCTTTCCTACTCTTCTATTTTACTCAACAACGCAGTAACGTTTCATTTTATGCTTATTTTCATATCATTCCGCTGATGAGACTCATTTGATGAGGTAGGACCGTGATTACTGAATTCTAAAACTCTCATTGGCTGTACTTTACTACTAGAATAACTTCTTGGGCTGATCATTCTATCACCAGATGAATTGGTTTGGCATATGTGATGAATTTAAGTTCTACCAATTCCGTTAAAGGATTTACTACTAATTTTTTTAGAACGAAGATTTCCCTAGTGCTCAAATGGTCCCAAAATGATGATCTACATTCATAACAGAATTTCCAGGTTATATTCCGAGTCCTACCATCTCTTCTGCTTTTATAAATTATTTTAATAGTTGCCAGAATGACTATAAACTCAAGCTCCATTTCCTGGTGCTAAATTTTATCGTTAACTTTGAAGACGCTTCTGATCTGTGACAGATTGCACTTCTAAACCAGATGCTTGAGATGTACCAATTTGTTATAGATTAAACTTTGCATAAAATTTGATAAACTGTACAACGTATTCATCAACTAAATTGTAGAGTTACGGTATTGAAAAGAATATTAAACGTCGTGACATCGCTACTGTTATAAATAAACAGTGTGAAAATATGTTTGACATTCAAAGAAATGTCTTTCTTCGAATCCAGAGGACATTAATCGTCTCCTCGTGATGTTAAGTAAATAATGATCAATAGAGAAAATTAGAGGTTGCGAAGAATATAATGATTACCTTGTAACGCATAACTTATTAGTAAACACGTCGTGTTATGAAACATGATTTTTTTTATCTATTTTTATCCATGCAGTAATAGAAAATAAAAGTTTTACGAAGTAATAATGAATATTTTTCAAAATCTAGCTAACCAAAACGATAAATAATTAGATTAGAAAAAATAATTAGAAGAACTGTTTTATTAAACAGTTTTTTAACTAAATATTCGCGAAAATTATGGTAAATTTTGTTGTAAAATATTGTAAATGTTGTAAATATTATATTGTTATCTAAACACTTCCTTTTGGAAATTGAAAAGACTTGTAATGGAAACCGTGCTAAGTGTAATTCAATTTTGAGGAAAAACGTAGTTAATTCATATTCTAAAATTTATTTAACCTGATATTTTTGTTATTTATAATGTTTAAGCTAATAGTTGGCGATAGATTTCTGAAAAAACGTACTTACGAAGACTAAATCAAAAAGACCTTCGTATTTTTCACCCTTTTCGTATTTCAATTTGCAACTTGACTGACCGCTTACCAAAAACTTTCGATTCACTTTATGTCATAAAAACATCAATCCTTTATTAAAAAATTTCGCTGTGGGTTGAAAAAAGAAGTGGTAGTACCTGTTGAGAATCCATCGATCTAATGCATACCTCAGATAAGGGCAGCTGGCTCGATTGATAGTAATTTTCAAGTTTTTCCAAAGTTCGTTTGACTTTTCGATCATTAACTCAAGTTTGAAGTAATTTTAGACTTTCAAAAATTTGTTATTCGTATATATCTGAATAAAATGTCTTAATTGATACCATTGATTTTTTTTTTAGTTTTGAAGCTGATAATGGTATAAAAGCGGACGAAACTGGTACTTTAAAAAAAACCAACGACCCAGAGAATCCCAATGTAATAGTCGCTCAAGGTAGTTACGAATACACGGACAAAGATGGTAAAAAAATCGCCCTGACCTACGTAGCAGACGACGAAGGCGGATTCCAACCACAAGGAGATCATTTACCAACACCTCCTCCGATCCCACCAAATATTCAAAGAGCTCTCGATTATATAGCATCACAACCATCAACTACGGAACGAAACGGCAGAAAATAAACGAACTGAAGCAATAAATCTCATTTCGAAATATTGATACTCTGTGATATACCTAAAAGATTATTTCCCATCGAGAATTTGGTATTATTTGAACACCGACACGGATTATGGCCATTTTACGACCTGGTATATGATTTTATTTTCAAATTTGAGGGGTAATCGTATTCATTAATAACAAATGAATACAATTATCTCAATATTTTGAAGAATAAATATTTAATATTGTAATTATATTTGTGAATAAATGCTTCAACAATTATAATTCTTATCTTTCACTTGAGATTATAATAATATGATAGGAGTCATTAAATGTGTCTACACCTCGCTGATTTTCCACCTTTCCTCATCTTAGGTCATCTTCCACCAAATAAAATTGAAGAAAATTATGAAATTAACGATAACTAAAAACAGAATGGAATACAAATCCATTTAGACTTCAATTCATGTCATCCTATCACAAAAAAATCAGTTTTACTGTTAGAGCTATCCTAAGATCCTGAATTTAGATGTTTAGCTATACAACAAGCAAAAACTGCATTACGAGAAAATAATTATCTCGAAAAAATGGTAAAGAAAAGAATAAACAAACACTACAATCAATTAAACAACTATCAAATTATTTTAATAAATTTATCAATCTAAATCATGACGTTATCGAAATATTTTACCAAATTAAAGTCGAAATCAACTAAAAAAAGAAGAAGAAATATTATACTTTAGGTACCTTGTATTTATTGTGTTGTTGTTTACATGGTACAGTCACCTCAATATTTAGAAAGAAGATTAAAAAGTCATCAATGCGATTGAAACCATGGAATATCAAAGAAAACATATAATCGATTTTTAGAATTCGAAAATTCTTAAGACAGATTCAAATAGAAGAAAAAGAAGAGGCTAGGTTAGGTTAACATAATATAACCTACGAGATTGTACAAGGTCATCATTAAATATGCACTAAAGTCGAGGAAAATTAGACAATATTTACGTAAATTTAGTTTTTCTTCTGGGTTAATATTTTTGTCTTTCTTATTTATTCATTAGCTGATCCGGCAAACGTTGTTTTGCCATATAAATTATTTCTAGGACACTCTTTTTGTTCAATAAAAACTCGTACATGCTTGGCAAATCCAATGAATTGGATAATTCACAGCTTCGTTGGCTTCGCATCGATATATTTGACACTAAGTCTCTTGTGTCTTGTATCTTTCTTTCAGCCACTTCTGATTTTTATATTGTATGTGTACGTCGTGAAATTTGCATGATCTTCGTGCTCTTATATCTTGCATGACTCTAGATTTGATTGTTCTACGACTTAAATGTTAGGTACAATATGTACAGGTACGGTAATGGTCGTTGTTGGCGGCAGCTCATACCTATGTTTATTTTAATAATTAAATAAGAGAAAAAACTGTCTTCTGTTGGAGTTTTCTTGTGGAAGTGGATAATTCCTATGTTAATTCATGTGGAATGTATCGTTTCGTATTTTTAAACATAACGCATTGTGTTGAAAAGTTTTTATAAAACTATTTTGGTATATCAACTTCTCCTAGCGCTTTGAACATTGGAGAAATCTAGTAGGAGATGTAAGGTACTTACCTATATACTTAATTAAATTTGATGTTCGCGTATAAAGAGTTTTTTGTACCGTAACTAAATTTTACTTCGTTGTCTTGGACTAAAATTAAATTGTTTACGAATAAATTTCTTTTTTCCCATACTTAATAAAGTAAATCGTAAAAAAATAATAAATAACAGAAATTTATTGTATTTTTTACGAGCTTATTCTTTTTAGAGACAAAGTATTAAAAAATATTACATCGTAATATATAAAGTTTCAAAAAATTACCCAACTTGTATACTTTCTGTAATGATTGATATCATCTATGTTCTTATATAATCGCTGCAATTCTAACAGTCCCACGTGGGACTGTGGATATCAAACATCAAAATGTGTACTAGCTCTAATATATATTCCCAGCTTTCGAATAACTATGTACTCATCATCAGGGACTGAAATTATGAAAATTACTGACAAAACTTATTCGAGAGTTGCAGTAGAATGATTTTATCTATGGAATTTTTTATTCGTTTGATTAAAAAATGACAATGGGCATAAATATGAGGTGTGTTGATAGTTATCTCAATTATACTATGTAATTTCCTTAGAAAAAGAACCCTAAATACTTTTTATTACTTTTCCTTCTCTTTTTTTAATATATTTTTCAGCTCTTCTATAATTATCTTCTGTTTCATCAACATAACCTTAAATTTGTATTTGTTTTATTATTAAAATTTTATAAACTGGGTTTCCCTTCGGCTGGATTATTTACATTTTGCAATTTCTCTTTCACTAAATTAAATATGAGGCTTCTTCTCTCTATTTTTATTAGTTGTCAATTGATTCCATTAGTTTGCCTCACTTTATCATCTTTTAACTTTTCTTTGACTTTTAGTTCATCATATGGAAGCTGAGATTATAAATGAGGTAGAGCAAACTGGAAGAGGATACCGAATGGAAAATAAAGAAATAAAAATAGTAACTGATGACGCAGTGATCATCGCAGAAGACGAAGATAACTTACAAAGGCTACTGTATAAGTTTGAACAACTAGCGGAAGCTTTTAACATGCAAACTAGTTATAGAAATCCAAAGAAAGACTACCAGGAACACAGTTAGAATATACAAGATCTGTGTGAGACCAAAATCTGGTCTCGATAGAGACCAGAGTAGAAAACACCGTAAATAAACGGTTTATAAAAACTATCGGCGAAGGGAATAGACAGACTACGTTGACAGAATGTCAGATGACAGGTTGTCAAAGATTGAAAAAATCGAATACATCAGGACGACCACCTACAAGATGGTCTTCATCATCCTAGCTACAGCTAGTCAAACACAGGACTATGTCCTAACGTACGATGAAAAAGAAGAAGATATCGAAGCTTTTCTTTATCTTTTTCTTCGTGCTACTTCTTTTTTTTAATTTTGTACTTGAACGGTTGTAAATAAATTTTTTAATTTTGCTAAAATTTGTTAATTTCTCACTATTTCATTCAATTTTCAACGTTTTATCATATTTACTGCTTTCTTATCAATTATATGTTTATTTCGTAACGTTTCTTAGTCCCATCCATCGTTATCTGGTTCATATTTTATAATTTTTCCAGGGTATAATGAAATACGAAAAATATTTATAAATTTTGTGATGTTAATGAAAATGCGCGTAGTCAGTTTTATAAAAAGTATTTTGAACTATAAATTTATAAAAACTGCAACTAGAAATCAATTATAATTTTAAAAAACATCGTCGCATTATCAAAGAATCTAATTTTTGTTAATATTGACTAACGTATGTAATAAACATTACATGGCTTTCAATAAATTGTTGTAATAGTAATATTTACTTAACTCTGTCGAACACAAAGAAAAAAGGCTAAATTATTTAACACATAAAATTTTAGATATATAAGTAGCTGATGATATTTTTTAACGATCAGTTGCATCCAACTCATTCAACAAAGTGATACATTCAGGAAAACAATGTATACAGTTTTGGTAAGAGTTTCTTCGTATTATGTTTTTATTTTTTCGTTCCTATCTTCTCGTAAAGATCCATTAATCGATTATGTATTTGTAAAGCAACATCTCAATAAATTCAGGAATCAATAAACTGAAACTTTTTCGAATACTTTTTATATTCTTTTATCATTTGTCGAAATCAGAATCATTATCACCGGTCTACAACATTTTGCGCACGGGTTATACTTCTGAATTGGTTTTTACGAGTATAAAATCAATCAAAGTACATAGAATATCAAAAAAGAGATTATTTATTAAAACATATCAAAAATCCACAGCTCTAAATTGTAGTTAAGAGATTCAAAAATCAAGTTTCTTCGTACTTTCCAACTCTACAAAAATATCACTATTCAAATTTTGTTTTATTTGAGGGCCAACAAAGATTCCAGCTTTAATTTTCGCCTCTGAAAAAGCTTTGGAAAAAAAGCTTTAGGACTCGCTTTTACAAATTGTTTAATAAGACCCAATTTAATATGCAATGGTGGCATTATATGATTTTTAAATCGACAATTGCTCAATTCGTGCTCAGTACCAATGTTTTTGTCGATAGTCAGCGGCATCATTTCTACTATCCCACAGGCATAGATTACAGGAGTGTTTAATATAACCACCTCGCATTCTTGTCAAAAAACACACCATTTTGAAATCACCAATAACTTTCCTCTTGTATGTAACCTAACCTAACCTAACCAATAACGTTCCACTTGTATTCAATACATTTAATTGCAGCTAACTGCATTTTAATATCGTGATAATTTTCTTTGAGATGTACGGAATTTGTTAAGGGAATCAATGGAAATTTGTTCCCATTGTATAGTCGCTCTCAGACTTTCAGTTGAACTGTCAACAAAAAGACGCCATTCAGATATATGACACGGAACACCGATTTCTTCAAATGACATTTCACGTCCACTTGTATTCAATACATTTAATTGCAGCTAACTGCATTTTAATATCGTGATAATTTTCTTTGAGATGTACGGAATTTGTTAAGGGAATCAATGGAAATTTGTTCCCATTGTATAGTCGCTCTCAGACTTTCAGTTGAACTGTCAACAAAAAGACGCCATTCAGATATATGACACGGAACACCGATTTCTTCAAATGACATTTCACGTCCACTTGTATTCAATACATTTAATTGCAGCTAACTGCATTTTAATATCGTGATAATTTTCTTTGAGATGTACGGAATTTGTTAAGGGAATCAATGGAAATTTGTTCCCATTGTATAGTCGCTCTCAGACTTTCAGTTGAACTGTCAACAAAAAGACGCCATTCAGATATATGACACGGAACACCGATTTCTTCAAATGACATTTCACGTCCACTTGTATTCAATACATTTAATTGCAGCTAACTGCATTTTAATATCGTGATAATTTTCTTTGAGATGTACGGAATTTGTTAAGGGAATCAATGGAAATTTGTTCCCATTATATAGTCGCTCTCAGACTTTCAGTTGAACTGTCAACAAAAAGACGCCATTCAGATATATGACACGGAACACCGATTTCTTCAAATGACATTTCACGTCCACTTGTATTCAATACATTTAATTGCAGCTAACTGCATTTTAATATCGTGGTAATTTTCTTTGAGATGTACGGAATTTGTTAAGGGAATCAATGGAAATTTGTTCCCATTGTATAGTCGCTCTCAGACTTTCAGTTGAACTGTCAACAAAAAGACGCCATTCAGATATATGACACGGAACACCGATTTCTTCAAATGACATTTCACGTCCACTTGTATTCAATACATTTAATTGCAGCTAACTGCATTTTAATATCGTGGTAATTTTCTTTGAGATGTACGGAATTTGTTAAGGGAATCAATGGAAATTTGTTCCCATTGTATAGTCGCTCTCAGACTTTCAGTTGAACTGTCAACAAAAAGACGCCATTCAGATATATGACACGGAACACCGATTTCTTCAAATGACATTTCACGTCCACTTGTATTCAATACATTTAATTGCAGCTAACTGCATTTTAATATCGTGATAATTTTCTTTGAGATGTACGGAATTTGTTAAGGGAATCAATGGAAATTTGTTCCGATCGTATAGTAGCTTTCAGACTTTCAATTGAACTGTCAACAAAAAGACGCCATTCAGATATAAGACACGGAACACCGATTTCTTCAAATGACATTTCACGTCCACTTGTATTCGATACATTTAATTGCAGCTAACTGCATTTTAATATCGTGATAATTTTCTTTGAGATGTACGGAATTTGTTAAGGGAATCAATGGAAATTTGTTCCCATTATATAGTCGCTCTCAGACTTTCAGTTGAACTGTCAACAAAAAGACGCCATTCAGATATATGACACGGAACACCGATTTCTTCAAATGACATTTCACGTCCACTTGTATTCAATACATTTAATTGCAGCTAACTGCATTTTAATATCGTGGTAATTTTCTTTGAGATGTACGGAATTTGTTAAGGGAATCAATGGAAATTTGTTCCCATTGTATAGTCGCTCTCAGACTTTCAGTTGAACTGTCAACAAAAAGACGCCATTCAGATATATGACACGGAACACCGATTTCTTCAAATGACATTTCACGTCCACTTGTATTCAATACATTTAATTGCAGCTAACTGCATTTTAATATCGTGGTAATTTTCTTTGAGATGTACGGAATTTGTTAAGGGAATCAATGGAAATTTGTTCCCATTGTATAGTCGCTCTCAGACTTTCAGTTGAACTGTCAACAAAAAGACGCCATTCAGATATATGACACGGAACACCGATTTCTTCAAATGACATTTCACGTCCACTTGTATTCAATACATTTAATTGCAGCTAACTGCATTTTAATATCGTGATAATTTTCTTTGAGATGTACGGAATTTGTTAAGGGAATCAATGGAAATTTGTTCCGATCGTATAGTAGCTTTCAGACTTTCAATTGAACTGTCAACAAAAAGACGCCATTCAGATATAAGACACGGAACACCGATTTCTTCAAATGACATTTCACGTCCACTTGTATTCAATACATTTAATTGCAGCTAACTGCATTTTAATATCGTGATAATTTTCTTTGAGATGTACGGAATTTGTTAAGGGAATCAATGGAAATTTGTTCCCATTATATAGTCGCTCTCAGACTTTCAGTTGAACTGTCAACAAAAAGACGCCATTCAGATATATGACACGGAACACCGATTTCTTCAAATGACATTTCACGTCCACTTGTATTCAATACATTTAATTGCAGCTAACTGCATTTTAATATCGTGGTAATTTTCTTTGAGATGTACGGAATTTGTTAATGGAATCAATGGAAATTTGTTCCGATCGTATAGTAGCTTTCAGACTTTCAGTTGAACTGTCAACAAAAAGACGCCATTCAGATATATGACACGGAACACCGATTTCTTCAAATGACATTTCACGTCCACTTGTATTCAATACATTTAATTGCAGCTAACTGCATTTTAATATCGTGATAATTTTCTTTGAGATGTACGGAATTTGTTAAGGGAATCAATGGAAATTTGTTCCCATTATATAGTCGCTCTCAGACTTTCAGTTGAACTGTCAACAAAAAGACGCCATTCAGATATATGACACGGAACACCGATTTCTTCAAATGACATTTCACGTCCACTTGTATTCAATACATTTAATTGCAGCTAACTGCATTTTAATATCGTGATAATTTTCTTTGAGATGTACGGAATTTGTTAAGGGAATCAATGGAAATTTGTTCCCATTATATAGTCGCTCTCAGACTTTCAGTTGAACTGTCAACAAAAAGACGCCATTCAGATATATGACACGGAACACCGATTTCTTCAAATGACATTTCACGTCCACTTGTATTCAATACATTTAATTGCAGCTAACTGCATTTTAATATCGTGGTAATTTTCTTTGAGATGTACGGAATTTGTTAAGGGAATCAATGGAAATTTGTTCCCATTGTATAGTCGCTCTCAGACTTTCAGTTGAACTGTCAACAAAAAGACGCCATTCAGATATATGACACGGAACACCGATTTCTTCAAATGACATTTCACGTCCACTTGTATTCAATACATTTAATTGCAGCTAACTGCATTTTAATATCGTGGTAATTTTCTTTGAGATGTACGGAATTTGTTAAGGGAATCAATGGAAATTTGTTCCCATTGTATAGTCGCTCTCAGACTTTCAGTTGAACTGTCAACAAAAAGACGCCATTCAGATATATGACACGGAACACCGATTTCTTCAAATGACATTTCACGTCCACTTGTATTCAATACATTTAATTGCAGCTAACTGCATTTTAATATCGTGATAATTTTCTTTGAGATGTACGGAATTTGTTAATGGAATCAATGGAAATTTGTTCCGATCGTATAGTAGCTTTCAGACTTTCAGTTGAACTGTCAACAAAAAGACGCCATTCAGATATATGACACGGAACACCGATTTCTTCAAATGACATTTCACGTCCACTTGTATTCAATACATTTAATTGCAGCTAACTGCATTTTAATATCGTGATAATTTTCTTTGAGATGTACGGAATTTGTTAAGGGAATCAATGGAAATTTGTTCCCATTATATAGTCGCTCTCAGACTTTCAGTTGAACTGTCAACAAAAAGACGCCATTCAGATATATGACACGGAACACCGATTTCTTCAAATGACATTTCACGTCCACTTGTATTCAATACATTTAATTGCAGCTAACTGCATTTTAATATCGTGGTAATTTTCTTTGAGATGTACGGAATTTGTTAATGGAATCAATGGAAATTTGTTCCGATCGTATAGTAGCTTTCAGACTTTCAGTTGAACTGTCAACAAAAAGACGCCATTCAGATATATGACACGGAACACCGATTTCTTCAAATGACATTTCACGTCCACTTGTATTCAATACATTTAATTGCAGCTAACTGCATTTTAATATCGTGATAATTTTCTTTGAGATGTACGGAATTTGTTAAGGGAATCAATGGAAATTTGTTCCCATTATATAGTCGCTCTCAGACTTTCAGTTGAACTGTCAACAAAAAGACGCCATTCAGATATATGACACGGAACACCGATTTCTTCAAATGACATTTCACGTCCACTTGTATTCAATACATTTAATTGCAGCTAACTGCATTTTAATATCGTGATAATTTTCTTTGAGATGTACGGAATTTGTTAAGGGAATCAATGGAAATTTGTTCCCATTATATAGTCGCTCTCAGACTTTCAGTTGAACTGTCAACAAAAAGACGCCATTCAGATATATGACACGGAACACCGATTTCTTCAAATGACATTTCACGTCCACTTGTATTCAATACATTTAATTGCAGCTAACTGCATTTTAATATCGTGATAATTTTCTTTGAGATGTACGGAATTTGTTAAGGGAATCAATGGAAATTTGTTCCCATTATATAGTCGCTCTCAGACTTTCAGTTGAACTGTCAACAAAAAGACGCCATTCAGATATATGACACGGAACACCGATTTCTTCAAATGACATTTCACGTCCACTTGTATTCAATACATTTAATTGCAGCTAACTGCATTTTAATATCGTGATAATTTTCTTTGAGATGTACGGAATTTGTTAAGGGAATCAATGGAAATTTGTTCCCATTATATAGTCGCTCTCAGACTTTCAGTTGAACTGTCAACAAAAAGACGCCATTCAGATATATGACACGGAACACCGATTTCTTCAAATGACATTTCACGTCCACTTGTATTCAATACATTTAATTGCAGCTAACTGCATTTTAATATCGTGATAATTTTCTTTGAGATGTACGGAATTTGTTAAGGGAATCAATGGAAATTTGTTCCCATTATATAGTCGCTCTCAGACTTTCAGTTGAACTGTCAACAAAAAGACGCCATTCAGATATATGACACGGAACACCGATTTCTTCAAATGACATTTCACGTCCACTTGTATTCAATACATTTAATTGCAGCTAACTGCATTTTAATATCGTGGTAATTTTCTTTGAGATGTACGGAATTTGTTAATGGAATCAATGGAAATTTGTTCCGATCGTATAGTAGCTTTCAGACTTTCAATTGAACTGTCAACAAAAAGACGCCATTCAGATATAAGACACGGAACACCGATTTCTTCTAATGACATTTCACGTCATGACAAAAACAGACGCCATCTTCCTTACTGAAGAAACAAGAAAATTCTTCATGAGTTTTTCTTTGGCGGGATATTCTAATATCAGATTTAATTACATGTTGCTAGTAACTCGTTTTTGGAAGATTTAAGTCTCTTATTAAGTCATTGAGATCTTGAGATTTGATGAGGTATCGTATTTTTGGTTCAGATTCAAAAACGAATTCATAATGTACGGATAGAGATGAATCTCGTAATTGCGGGTTGCCTTGAGACAGTACAGGATTTTCTTCTGTATGTGATATTGGAGTAGATGTGGATGGTAGGTCAGGATAAGTTAAATAAATAGATAACAATGAGTGTAATTATCAATGGGTTCCCTCCAAATTCTCAGCACTGCAAACCTCATTTCTCTTTTCTCGCCTCGGTACCAATGGTCTGGTAGATCAAAGTAAGCTCGATATCACGTTTATAAATTGGCCGCAAATATATCAAAACGAGTCAGCATCTTGTTTACAACTTTTTGTAGCCATTTTGCACAGATTGTTACAGTGAAAAATAATATGAAAGACGTTATTTCTCTGTTATAATCAAACACTAACTGTCCTGTGTACACAACGAGCGCAAACACAGCTCACATGCCATCTTACTTCTTTTTCTACACCACTGTAAGTTCTTAACAATTTATATAACCTTGCATATACGAGGGTTGTTCCTGAAGTTCCTAAACACAGCCTAACAACCTTGTTTTTTTATTGTTTATCATACGCGTCAACTATATTCCACAATCTACAATTTAGGTGATCAGTTGCGTTAAATATATTAGAAATGATGTTATTTAACAATTTATTTGAATAAATCTTTTAGTTTTGTCTGATTATTAGGTAAGTTATTAGATATTTGTCAATCCAACATTATATCTTGCATATCTTCAATAAAATGTACTAAACTTGAAATTATTGTTACTTTTTAGGTTTCTGTTTCCGTTCTTGTCTGTTTATGTGCAGCCAGACCTCAAGAAGCACCCACAGTAGCAGCAACAGCTCCTAATAATGGAAAAGAACCGATTCAAATTGTATCCCAAACTGATGAAAACAACCCAGACGGAAGCTTCAATTTCAGGTAAGTCTAGTATTTGCTGAACCTCTATTTCGGTAGTTTCTATTCAAATTGGATTGTGCACACCTTCCAATAGGTTGGAAGATGCTAGGAATCGAATCAGGATTAGTTAGTTCTTGTTGTCATTTTGGAAACATCTGTATACCATGATATCAGGTAAAGTATGTCGTCTTTTCAATTCCATATGTTAGAAGGAGAATTTTTCTTACGAGGACCTTCCATTCTCCCTATATCCACCTTTGACCATCCTGATATTAGTAAGGAATTAATTTTTGGTTCATTTATGTGATATTTTTTCCAGCTTCGAAGCTGCTAATGGTATAAAATTTGAGGAAAAAGGATATTTGAAGGATGGTGCTAACGCTTCAGATAAAATTCAAGTTATAGAAGGATCTGTTTCGTACACTGACAATGAAGGAAATCCTGTAACTTTGAAGTAAGTGATCAAAATTAAAAAAAAAACAGCTTAATATTCATAGGATTGTTCATTGTTGACGAATTTCTTTAATACTTTAGGTTTATAGCAGATGAAAACGGCTTCCAACCGCAGGGTGATCATATTCCCAAAGCTCCTGAATCTCAGTCTCCAGCTGAAGCAAAAGCTCTTCCATCTGCAGGAACGCAACCTGCACCTGCCTCTGCTCAACCAGCTGTGCCCGCGCCAGCTGATGCTCAACCAGCTGAACCTGGACCAGATGCTGCTCAATCGGCTGAACCTGCTCCGACCGCGTAAACGGCTTGATTCCTGTACATATATTTTTTTACATTTTTATTGTATAAAACATTAATATAATTTGATAATTCAATAAACAATTTATAAAATCTTGCAAAAATCATTTTCGATCCGTAGATAAGTTTAAAATGAAGATTGAAGTCGTTTATCTACTTGAACTTCTACTAAATTAAACATTTGCAAGTACTGACAACATTTTGCTTTCTTATTTACGAGGGGATCCAATATTTACTCGATATAAATTTATTAGTGGAAATTCGTTGTATAAAAATAACCTGGTACCCTAATAATTACAGCCGAATACCCCTATAAGTGACAGTAGAACCTCTTCTAGAAGGAGGTAGTCACTTTTCACTAGATTAGACCTTTGTAAGTGACTCTAGTTTTCAAAACATCTGTAGCTAACTTACTGGCAATTAAATCAGTGTTCGGATAAGTACTACTTAACCTACAAATCACGTTTTTGTTTTTCACAGAAATGAAAATAATGGGAAAGTGGCGATAGTTCAATAAATTCGACCCAGCGAGGTTCCAACTTTTTTAAACCAGTCTGGGAAATACGTTTTCTATAAGTTCAATTAGTAGGTGGCAAGGACTTGCTGGTTCGATCAAAATCCCTGCACGTCGAGTGACGTTTTCAAATTTGAAATCAAGAATAAGTCGCGCGGCATCAAATCTAGAGAATACGATGGATGAGACAGCAGCTAGTAGCCTGAAATGCCAGACAATAGTTGAATCTCTTACCAAAAACAATAATTTCATTGTTTATTGTGATTTTTTAACGTTTACTATTATTTTAATTGTAAAAAAAAACAATTAAAACGGGTCATTATCATGACATTCTAACAATGTTGTGGTCTAATTAATTAGTTTGTTTGATAATGACTCGTTTTTTCAAACGTGTGTATTATTAATAAGCACTCATATAAGTATGCGATAATAATAATAATCGGAAGTAATCCATTTTTTTTTTATTTACAAATTCGAAGCAATTCAAAGTACTACCAGTGACAAAGATGAAATGTCTGTTTCTCGCTGGTATTATCGTATTTAATTTGACAATTATATACGCAAGAATCAGTAAGTAGTTCTATAAATCGAAGAAAATAGTTCAATAATGAAAAAACCGTACAAGAATAAATTAAATTTATTAAATATCAACTTTTTTGCGATGCAAAAATTGGTTGATAAGTTCGTCGTGATTTATAGATACTGTCGAGTCAAATATAGAAATCTTAAGAACGGAAAACGATTCCATTTTGTTGTCTTAAACTCATTTTGTTTCTACACGTCAAGAATTGTTTTAAAAGAGCACATTCTTCTTCTAAATCATCCGCAAGATCTATCGGGTATAATTTTTGATGTTTTATGGCGATATCTCTCACTTCCAGTTCAGATTTTGTATCCATTTTGTATAAAAATGCAAAATTATGTGTTTCTGCATCATAAGAAGTTTTGCGTCTTCTTAACCCCCTCAAAAATTAATCGCATATTGGTAAGAAGATATTAACCCAAAACACGTCTCCCTCGAGACTTTCATCGTCTAGATTCTTCATCTCAATTATTATCTTGTTAATGCTTCTGTATTATTCTGAATGTTTTCATTTACCAAAACCATCAAAATGATGAATTACTCGTAGAGCCTGGAATCTACCTCTATATCCGCGTCGATACCTTTCAAAAGTTTAGAGACTATATTAAATTGCTTTAACACAGAACCCCTAAATCCCCCTACAGCTTAATTTTCAACCAAAGCTCCTTCTGAGGGAGAGACACTTTTTATAGCTTCAAGAGCCGGTATTAATTGGTTACAATCTTTATTAAAGCTGATGCGTATAACCAGTTCCTACCATTGTACAACGCGGTCATTTAAAAAGTCGCGAAGATCAGTCCGGGACGACCAAGAAGACCAATAGAATAGCGCGTAAATAAACGACAATTCCTACCACGATGCAACACTGCGCTACGTTGTGTGGTTTACTCAAGTTGTTTCCTGCAATGGATCGCCTGGTATGACCAACACCATCAAAAAATCAAATAATGTATTAGCTAAAATTGAAACTCCAGCCCAAGTAGAATGCTTTTTAGCGAAAATTAAAACCAACCACAATAATAGTCGAAAAATAGGAGTCCAGCGCAAAGTTAGACCAAGCGCGAAACGGATTCAGGCTGGTCGTCCTGCAAACAATGAATTAGGAAGACCAAATAAAAGAAAAATAAATCTTGCCCTTAACATTTTTAAAGAACAACCAAATGCAAAGTCACTAGTTCACAGCACTAGTTTAGTTTTTATTGTATTTAGTTAAAACTCCATTTTTAACTTATTGTGGCAGGAATTGTCGTTTATTTACGCGCTATTCTATTGGTCTTCTTGGTCGTCCCGGACTGATCTTCGCGTATACATTCGTCTTGCTGGGCAGCCGGGCCATGGCCTCCTTGGCCCTTTGGTATATACGCTGTTGGATGGTCTGCAGTTCGCCCTTCAGTTGCAGAACCCTAATATCTTCTAGCTTCAAAGAGATCAGAACCTATGCTCATTATTTTTCACTGAAACTAGTCTCATTAGATACTTGTTGAAGTGGTAATGGCATATTTTCACTAAGATCCAGATATATCTTGAATCTTTTTCTGGAAGAATCCGTCGTGGTTTTCCTTCTTATGAAACTTTTTCTTATGAATGGTAAATGGATTTTCCTCAACAACAGATAATTCCATACTAGTAAAAAGCTTTTGTACATTCCTTTTCTGTATATTTCTTTCGATTCTCAAACCAATAAATAGAATGTTTTTTCTTTGTTGGACCAGGTACTTCTGGGACCTGCTCAAATTAAAATCAATCAAATAATTTTTGTTATAGATACCAAAAAACAATCTGATAATCATTACATTCAAGAAAGAAATGATTATCCAGGTAAGAATGAAAAAAAAATTGGAAATGGAAGTTTATTTATTATTTTTTGAATATTCCAGGATTATCGCAGATGTTGAAAGTAACATCAGAAGTAATTGAAAGTCTCTTAGCTTTCCTCACGGGAAATGGTTCTATAGATGACGTAACGAATTCAATTGAAGGGTTTCTTTCAGAATTTTCAAGACTGATTAGTCTACAGGGACTGCTCGGACAAATTCCAGTAGTCGGATTCATTTTACAGCCCATTGTGGGGATGATTGCAACGGTTATGTCACACACTCCACTTTTGGGAGGCATTATATCATTCGTTTTAGTAGGACTTGGCAATTGAAATCAATACCACGTCCACGTTTTTTATTAAAAAATGTTTCACACTATTTTGTTTTATTTATATTCCAACAAAAATGCTATTAACAAAGTTTTTTTTTTTGTCACTTTAGTAGAAATTAAAAAAGCTGTAATAGAAAGCAAACAGACTATTTTTATGCTGGCTTTTACGACATTTTACGTACTAAAAAAGTAACACAATAAATTTTTTACCTCTCACTCGCTCCCATTAGGTTCCGTTCCTGCCATTTTCACTATTTACTTTCACAATTTTCATTCAGCAATTAAAACTTTACACTTGCACTGATAAGATATTTTTTGCCGTCTGCCTTTGCTGCTCCCACGGCGCCCTCTACACCCGTAGAATCTTCGGCTGATGTATTGAAGAAACTCTCCCAGTAGAAAGAAGCTTCTTTTTTCTAATGGACATTGTAACATTTCCAGATTCATTATATCTTCGCTTTTTCTTCAGACTACATTAACAGAAATGCCAAAAACACAGTTTTCGCAAATACCGGAAAACCATCACCGCAATTCTTCCAAGGATTACACCTTAATAGAGTAATCCGATCAAATACTATTCAGCTACCTCTGTAATCAAGCTTTGCGTCTCTATATCTTCGAAAGCGGTTGCGAAGATAGCTGGAAACTTAGAAACTTGGTAAACCAAAACAAATTCTACATATCTCTGAATATACATCGATTCCCTTTTTAAGACGATGTAGAATATTTTTTATCATCTTTGACTGGAACCCCCGACAATTCCTTCGTCACAGTTATCCTCAATCGATTTATGAAAAGAAATCAGTGGTAGGTCGATAGATCCGGCGAATAGGGTGGCTGTGCTAATACTGGAACTGCTTCGAGTCTCTGAAGACGACAAGTTGAGTATCAAAACGCACGTCAGACAGTGTAATTACTAATGCCCAACGTTTCCCCAAATTTTGTGACTGTCAAAAATAGGTATCTGTGATATATTGTCAAATCTATTTCCATAGATCCATATTTTCCACTAAATCTAGAGAAAATGGCGAATTAATAGATTTTTGCCATTATAGCTGCATTTCTTAGTCAAATTATCATCAAATTGTAGCTGGTATAATATCCAAAAAAATCGTCATCACTCTATTGGTTAACAAACCCATTTTGTCTTCGTTTGGCGCTGGTTAAACTTCAAAATACTCATTTTTTGATTGTTTCTTGGTCTCTGATATGTCTTGGTGGATACTCGGTTCGTCCACATTTACCAAACGGTGCAAAAACTTATCTAAATTGAGATTGAATAGCGAAGTTCTCACACAATTGCGTTTCTGGTCAAATACGGCACATATAATGCGAAAAGCACCAATTGATCATTCAAAATTGAACCATTTAGGAATACATACGGCTTCCACAATCTCCGATCTCCAACCAGACAATACTACATCGTAAATTTTTTCAATAGTTTTGAGTGTAAAGCGTCGAAAGTTCCTTGAGATGGTTTTCGTGTTGTTTGTTTGTCAAATTACGACCTTCTCTCAAATTTTGTCAGGAATGGAATGACGGATGCTTGTTAATGGCATCAGAGTCAAAATTTCACCGAAAAAGCTGGAAATTACAAATTACAAATGATCAAGTTTCGTAAAACTTTTGAAATCCATTACAACTTATATTCTATTTCTAATAATTTCATGTTCAAACATTTAATGATTTCCTTGATTAAAATGGTTCATTAATTTTGAAGTTTCGTTATTTTTGTAAAATTATAATTATAAATAAACTAATGCTGAAACTACATTCAGTATCGTAGCTTTCTGTTGCAAGTTAAACTTCAAAAATGAAGTTTTTAATCACTGCATCGATTTTACTGGTTATTGTAGCTTCTGCTACTTCCTCAAGAGTACGTAAGTATAAAAAAAAATTGTCTAGGTATAAAGTGTGTTCACACCTTTTTTATTTTTGATATTTCGAAAAGTAATTATTGTCTATAATGCAATATTACGATTTCTTTAAAATATTATAGGTTTTGAGGATTCTAGCAGACAACAAATAGAAGAAAGAGCCGGAGAAGGTTAGTATTTTCAAAAAACGGACTCATACGTTTTGATTTTTATTCGCAAACTATAAATTTCGTAAATAGTTAATCAAATAAACAATGATATAAATTAAACAACAAGTCAACGTCTAACTTAACTAACTTGAACTCAAATTTTAAATAATACATTGAAATAAGTCTTATAAAAGTTAGAAGTCGATGTATAATCGTTTCAATCTTTTGTATACTATGAAATAGTTTAACATTTAGACTTTAAATGTTGATGAATTGGACTAAATGTAAAAGACACTCCAGTATACATTCCATGTAAAATAAAAGACACTCCAGACCACACCTCTACGTAAATAGTTATTATTAACGGAAAATTTGTTACAAAAAAAAATCGTTACTCAACATCTTTCATAACTATCACATGAAATATGCAACTGTAAGTTGTAAACCTGCAGATTTTTCAATAAAACATGTCTTTCAATAGAAATTGTTATGTTTCAAAGCGGTTTTCTTTGAGTTTCATAAACTCAAGATTCAAACTTGAAACATATGTTGTATAGATACAGATACTTTCTGATTTTTTTCAGTATTTTTCAAGCAAATACTGCCATCTCTAGGTCATGTATAGGGTCCTTCACGACGAGCTGAATCGATATGTATTAGGGAAAGTACTGCGACTAATGTTCTGAAAATTTGCTTCCGTGGGTTTTCCGAAATACTCGTTTCAGCTAAAATAATTTCAGTTTTGTTATACCGGAATTGGGCTCGTTTAATAACCCCGTATATTACCAGCGAATTGAAATAATCTTCATTAATAAATCCTAATGATTAACACTTTTACAACGCTTAAACTTCAAGCTATTTTCACTGTTTGTTTTTTTTTTTGATATGTTTTTTTGTCGCTCCAAATAAACGACAATTAAAAGCCAAGTTTCTACAAAAACCGTTAATTGTGGATATATGAATTTACTAACGAAGTATCTTAATTTAAAACGTAAAATCCAATGGTAAAGAGAAAAATGAGGGTTGCCATTTGAAAAAAATAAGTTTTCGAAGTTTTTATATTTTCTGAACACCCTATATAAATTATTGTCAAGATTTTCACAGATTTTGAAAGCTGTAAATGTTATTTGTCCAAACCCCAAAAATATTAGACCTGAATCACTTAAACTTAGAAATATAATTTTTTTAGTGGAGGACTGCATGTGTCCAAAAATTTCGAAAATGTGAAATAATTAAAAAATGGCGAACCTTAGGCATACAATGCCTCATATAAAGTTATGTTGAAATTTTGCGTAGATTTCAAAAATTTAATAAAAACCATAGCATTCCGTTTAAAATAACGAAGTTTGGGTCCACTTCCGGTATAACCGGAAGTTTTAGGAAACTGAAATTATTTTAGTTGAAACGAGCATTTCGGAAAATCGATTCAGCTCGTTGAGAAGAACCCTGTACTGTACATGAATTTATAGCATGTTAACTCAATATTTGCACCCCTTGGATTTGTTGTTATTGAACAAATACATCATGCCAGTGCCACAAAAAATTATTTTTCGACGCCATGTCTGTCAATGTCAAAAATTGCACTGTCAATATTCCTTGTAAATGACATTTGACAATAACATAATGAGATCTCATAACATACACGTGCGTTTTGAGAAGAAAACTTAAACTTCTTGGTGTGAATAAATTACAATCAAATCTTTATTTACGTAAGACTTTATTTGGTCCATTTACACAAATTCAGTCAATTAAAAAACTTTTAGCATTAGCGAGACATATTTAGGATTGAAAGAGTGATGCCCCTAAATGTAGGCAGCACATTATGCAATTAAGGACACGTTTTCTTAAGTAGCATGCATAAATGGGCGTGGAGAAAGTATAGTACGTTACACGAGTAACAAACCACTCATTATCTGAAAACTTATGTTTGTATGAATCTAATACAAATGTGAAAAAAAATTATTATTTTTACAGGTTTAAATTAAAAATTGAGGTTAGAGAAGTTTCATTAAATTTTCCAATATGCGGGGTTTTGTTTATGCATCAAGCCATTTTGCAATAATAGAAATTAAAAACTGTGAAAAAAATAGACTATACTCAGTAGATCAGTATCCAGTGCTACAAAAAAATCATTTTTCGACGCCCTTGTCTGTCAATGTCAAAAATTGCACTGTCAACATTCCTTGTAAATGACATTTGACAATAACATAATGAGATCTCATAACATACTCGTGCGTTTTGAGAAGAAAACTTAAACTTCTTGGTGTGAATAAATTACAATCAAATCTTTATTTACGTAGGACTTTATTTAGTCCATTTACACAAATTTAGTCAATTAAAAAACTTTTAGTATTAGCGAGATATATTTAGGATTGAAAGACTGATGCCCCTAAATGTAGGCAGCACATTATGCAATTTAGGACACGTTTTCTCAAGTTTTCTTAACCACTCATCATCTGAAAACTTATGCTTGTATGAATCTCATACAAGTGTGAAAAAAATTTTTATTTTTACAGGTATTGTGGACTTACTACAAGCGTTTTCAAATTTATTAAAAAATATCATAGGAATATTGGATGGTAACTCGTCTGTGCAAGATTTGGTCACCGCAATCCAGGGACTAACAAATACCGTGGGAAAAATGGTGAATGTACAGGAACTTGTTAGTTATATTCCCTTCATAGGGTCGTATTTAGTACCAGTTGTTGGTGGTTTAGCGACAATAGTAGGAGATTCGACAATGTTGGGTGGTTTACTATCACAAGTTTTAATAGGTCCCAGTAAGTAGAAAATTTTTACTTAAAAGACATTCAAAATATACCTGAAAGTAAAATTATGATAGAGAGGTTGCATTGAACAAAAGTCCAGCATTAAATATGATACGAACAAAAGTAGTAGTCTACTCGATAAATTAATCAATAAGTCCCGTTCTAATAAATAAAAAAACCTTCAATCAGACCAACGCTTTTCCAAAATTTAAATGCTATTTTCACGTAAACATTTTTCTTTGGTGTTTAAATAAGCTTCCTCGCAGAAATGTTTTTAATAAGACTTTGATTTTAACGAAATCACGCATTATTTTGGTGATGAATTGTATTTGTATACGTGGTCCTCTCTTTGTGATTATTTTTTCCAATTGGTCAAATAATATACGAGGTCTGGCTATTAAATAACGAGACTGCACGTCTAGAGGTCGCCCTAGACGAAGATATCTTGTCTATGCACGTTTCAAAACACGTTTCCGTCACTATTATAGTATTTGTGCAGTAGAGGTTTGAAACGAACGCGTTTTCTTTTCACCATATGTGAACAAAAAACAGGAGCAATGTATCAATCTCAAATTTCTCATTAAATTGAAAAAATCTCCGACTGAGTGCTATAAATTGCTATGAGGATAATTCTCTTTGTCGTGCGCGTGTTTTTGAGTGGTGTAACTGCTTTAGTGAGGGCTAGATGGCACTGAAGATGACCAGCGCACAAGTCGCCCTTCAACTCCGGAAACAGTGATCAAAATCAACCAAACTGTGCGTGCAGATCGTTAATGAGCATTCGGATGATTGCCAAGGCTGTAAACGCTGATAAAAAAACGTTTAGAAAAATTTTACAGGAAAAATTACACATGACAAAAGTCTGTGCGAAAAAATCTGATCCCTGACCAAAAGCTCTTGTGTGTGGCGAGGGGAAGTGACTATATTGAAGCGATGCATTCGAATGTAGAATAATTTTTATAATAAAACCCTTTTTCGTAACCAGTCTCGCTATTTATTAGCCAGACCTCGTACAGTCACATTATATTCAGTTACATGTCAATACTTGAATAGTTAATGTTATGTCACTGGTCAATCAATAATTTTAATACGAATGTTCCAAAATACATTTTTTAGGAATGTCTTAATATATACTCAATAAATAAAAGCAAAGACAGGTACTTACTTTCAATGATGCCAAAACATTTATATTGTTGTTAATTAACTTTTCTTTCTGTACTGATAATAATATTTCTTATTTCAAGAGTGTCAAATTTGTGAAAGAAGAATTTTTTAGTATTGTCAAAATCAGCTGAAGCACATTTAAAAATTGCCGCCGTGGGGTAAACAAAACAGTTTCTGTATAGTTTGTGACGTTATTTACTGGATTTTAGACCTTATTATTTAGTAAATAGCTAAATAGGTAAATATGGTCTGAAAAGCAAGTAAACTGGTGGAAGCTAAGCAGGATTCTGACTGAAACTCGTCTAATTCAAAAGGGGTTAATTTCACCTAAAGCTTCAAGTGATCCTGTACGTTTCAGCTGCCATTGGGTTATCATTTTGCAACTTTAAAAATAAACCCACTCGTGTTTGATAAACTTGAACGAAACAGTAGGAATAAATATCCAAAAAAAACTAAGTATTATAAATTTTATGAATTGCTTGGAAGCCTGCTAGCAAACTGACTAAATAATCAGTTTCAGCTGTAATTATGTCACTGAAATAGTTCTAAAAAAGTCGAATATTTACCCCACGGCCGTCATTTTGACTTTATTCACGTCAGTGATAATGAAATAGACCCATTTTTGTTTCAGGTTACTCTTAACCGACGTTGAGTCAATATAAAATAGAAAATTTCTCTAATTTAAATGAAACTCAGTTTATATCATGTTAATCTAGTCGTAAACAATCTCTCCAGCAAAGCCCTATAAAGATTCATTGTAAGTAATTAAACGGTTTTAAATATTGTATTGTTTCATTGCGGACATGTTTTTCGAGATTTCATTACTACCTATAAATGAGGTTAAAACTTTAAAGAATTGGATAGTGAAAAGAAACACAACGTTTACTGTAATTTATTTACTGAATAATGACAAAAATCAATAAAAAATCAATAGCATATTATTCACAAGTGTATAATGAAGGTGAAGTTTACTGCCACAACGCTAGTAACTCATTATACGCGAGTAGAATACTAAACTGTATCCACGGCTACTAAATATTTTTGTCGGAGTTTTTATTCCATATACAATATATTAATGTTCATTTGAATAAAGTACATAGTTATCGAAAATTATAATAATAGTATATCTCCATAATAAATATAGGCATATATGCAGACCATTTATGTCCATAGACTTGTAATTTCTCTCCACTTCTTTGCTTTTTCTCCTCAGCTCTGGATGTTTCTCTTTCTAAGGTCTTCTTCCAACGTTTCCCTTCCCAATCGTTTTTTTGGTCTAACTCTTCACCTCTCGCTCTCTGGTATCTTCCACGCAACTCGTTCCAAGAGGCTGTCTTCGTCCATTCGTTCTAAGTGACTTAGCCTGATTGGTGCCTTATTGAAAAGTGTATAAATTTCATGGTTTGATCTTTTGATTTTTCTCTCCCAGATATCCAATTTCTGTTTAGTTTTATTCGTCATTATCCAAGTTTCACAGGCGTATTTTAAGGTGGGTCTCAACATCTTACAATATGAAGCCATTTGACTTTTCTTGCATAAAATTTGAAGAGGAAACTTCAGTAGATCTCTAATTTCTGATAATGTTGAAGAAAAGTCACTTTTATTTCCTGTATCAATTTTTGGTTGGTTTTTAAACATAATTTTACATAAGAGAGAAATCTAAACACGCAATAATGTTGACAGTTTTGAGTCAAGTTTATTCTGTTTCAAAAGCTATTTCAATTTATGAATTCTTTCACAAACCATGGAACGTTAAGAAACAGATATACGTCAAACACTTTTATGTTGTTGACAGCTCAATGTTAATGTTCCATGCCTTCGAAATGGAGGTCCCGGTTTCGATTCTGGCTTAGGACAATTTGTTTTTCAATTTTTTATTTTCTATGTGTCCAGAACTTAATTGAAAATATTTAATAGTGTTTTACATGATAAAATTATAAAGACGGAAAGAAGTCTATCGCTTTCGCCATATGTCAACTGTCGTTTGTTATGTGTCATATATCGTTGCCGTTATAAACGAAGTAATACTAGACTACGCTTTCAATAGAATTCGTATTCCAATATTGGAAAGATTTACAAAGAAAGTTTTGGTCCTTTTTAATTTCTTGTACTCCTTCCACCAAAATTGGAACAACTTTTCAATATAGAAAATATATATTTATTCAGTAGTCTCGAATTACTAAGTCTATGGTTGCCGCTATCTGTCGACTGTTCTGTGTGTGCTATGTTGTCTAAAATAGCACCTGTCGTGTTGTCTATGATCCACAAATCATCTACCGTGATGTGTCACCCATCACTTGTCAACTGTCGTGTATGTTGTGTTGTCTATGTATCTATGTGTTACACATATATGTAATACTCCTATATGGACAGTTCTTATGGGAAAAAACGTCTCTACGTTACGGTTCCGATATATTTTTTCTCTCGTTCGAGACACTTTATCTATACTGCGCACGCTTCATGCGCGCAAAAGATGCGCATAAGTAACTAAAGCGCCCGGAGGAGAAAGAAAACGATA
This sequence comes from Diorhabda carinulata, assembly GCF_026250575.1. Classification (NCBI taxonomy): domain Eukaryota; kingdom Metazoa; phylum Arthropoda; class Insecta; order Coleoptera; family Chrysomelidae; genus Diorhabda; species Diorhabda carinulata. Next base: position 2,930,350 of record NC_079471.1, read on the forward strand.
CACTATTTGTTTCACTCAGTCGGAACACATTCCATTTATAAAAACTGTCCATATAGGACTATCCAAAACTACTAATAAACTGGAACTGGAATGGAACAAACTTATTTGTTGTAGAACAAACTCGACTGAACTAACTAATTGCATATTCATAGAAAATATAAATATGATATTATAACCTGAGCAAAAAAAAGTTATAGAAACATTATTTTTTTTAATATTTTTCAAAATTATTTGTGGAATTGTAGAAAGGATAAACTGATTTCATAATAAAAACAAAATAATTACGTATTAGTAGTTGAATGTGTACATAGTTATTTATTGCTTATTTCTAAACGCTTTCCAATGTATTTTTCACATTTATAAATGAGAGTACCCTCTACGGAAAAGAATATTACTCGGGTCCATTGGATTCTCGATCACCCAGGTTCGATTGTACAAGAATAAATTAAATATTTCAATGAATATATCGTTTGCCAAGATCCAATTCTCCAAAAAAAATGTCATAATCGAAAAACCATCTCAACCGAATAAGTCAATTGGTATTTAGAAGAGTGAGGATGATACAGTAGAGAGGGTATATATAGGGACTCAAAGTTGATTTGTAATTTGATTATTTCACAGTTTCATCGTCGGTGTATCCCGAAGAAGAATCATGAAATTTTTGGTGAGTACCTTTCACTTGTTGACCTTTAATATTTTATATAAACATCGATTTCTTGATTATGTAAAAGTAGGTGGGTCTTTGTTAAATTATTTATGCATTTACCGGCAGATGGTATGTTAAAAATTTCAAACTTTTATTTGACATTATTGAAAACGAAAACAGAAAAATAAATTGTTATTGAAGATACCATTAAATTAGAGACTTTATTAAAAAAAATTGAGTTATTTTTTGAGGTTTCATTTATTTCATGTCATTTACATTGTTTTAAAATAAAATTTATATTATAGTACCAATACATACAGGGTTTCTCAAAATAAAACATTTATGGTTAGAAATTTTAACCCAATAGTTTATTATTAAGTATTCGGATGCACAATTTACTTTTAATCGATTTGTCGCATTATACTAAACATTTTATAAAACAGAGAAACAAAATCGAGTGGTGTAAAATCTGGAGTTCATAGTGACCAACTACAACTGAACCCAACGATTGTGTATCAATTTTAATATACAATTTACTTTTTTTTCTAAAAGTTAATAATAATTTCCTTGGAATCGGAATTTTCTGACATTGTCGTACAACACTTTGACAACCAGTGATACCAACTTGGGAGCCGTCTCTCAAATTTAAAAGAGAAACATTGAGAAAGGCTCTTTTCGGTAAAATATAGAATGTTCTGGACATTTTATATTGACAATAGAGTCATTAAATATAAATACACGTTATTCTCTATGATATGCTTCAAAACTATTCATAATTAGATCTCAAACAAGGGTGTATAAAGTTGAGGTTAGGGGAAAACTATTTCAACGGTTGACATGACTGATAACCACTTTTATCACGTGGCTGATAACGCAGTGATGACAGCCTAGGAAATTATCACCAGTACCAGTACCCAAAATCTAGGGATTTTTCGACCTCTACGAATTAATGAAACTGTATTTCACTAAATTACTGTTTTCATAACTGTACACAAAAATTTAAAATATACATAAAAAATTGATATACAAACAATTATCCATAGTGTTTCGATTTAAGAGATATATAAAAAATATTCATTCGAAATTAAAAACTAAAGTGGTTAGAGCCGAATTACAAATTTGTCCTTGAATAGAAATTGCTAAATAAAGCCTGAGTATGTATATCAGATTCATTCACAACTACTTTCTTTAGAATAAAAATGTCCATAATTATTCTTAAATTTAATAAGGAATTTTATTGTCGCCTACCGAGGACACCAACTTCATTATTCCAAATTTCAACACTAACCTACCAACACCGGTGTTCGTAAATTCAAATGACGATACTAAAATTGGTAATCAAGTTTCATTATTTGTCACCGTTTAGTGGGACTGAACTTCAAATAAATTGCGTAATGGCAATAACCTGTTTTATTAAAGGTAGGTTTTACCAAAAGGAATAAAACTTTATAAATTTGGAGCTGTGACAAATCACGTATTCACATTGATAGGTACCTATAGAATTAATTTTTTTCGTGATAATTTACTTTGATTTTCATAGAAAAAAAGACCTAAAATCAAGAAATGATGACGGAATGTCTAATATAACATGTAATTTGAATAATAACTAATATTGTGTTTTAAAAATCATACAAATGTATTCTGTTGTGTGTAAATATAAAAGCTGGTTATCGAACCTTCCTACAACCATTTTTCTATGTTTAGACATTTTTGACGTGTCAAGTCAACGGTCATTGTACTATTGTGCATTTTATCTATGTTTACTAAGGCGCTTTCTATCGTTTTCTAAATTTATGAATAAATAGTGAATTTCTTGTGTAACTTCATAAATAGTTTGATTTAATTAAGTTCTACGTTTACTGGAGAAATATTTCCAATATTTACAATGTGTAATATCACAAGTAAACAGGAATTGACCGTTGAGAGAGAAAGTTTCAAATCGCAAGGTGATATATCTTTTTTTTTTCTAATTTAAGTTTTACATAAAAAAGTGAAAGGATATTTTATCAATTTTTTTGCAAAAACAAAAAAAAATGTTGATTTTCATATCTGCTGAATAGAATAATCTATTCCAAACTATTTTATTCGCGTATAAACAATAAAACAACGTTAATGTTCAAAAATTTTATTATAATTAATATTAGTAAACTGTTGTTTCGTCGGTAAATTCCTAGGTGCAGAGCAACATGAAAAATGAACTGAATTTTCGTGAAGAAAATGGGTCAAACTTCAACTTTTACTTCAATGAGATTTAAAAGTACACTACAATATCAAAAATAGTTGTCCTAACATGTTCTATTAACAATATAGTTCCAAAATTTGTCAATATGATCAGAATTGGAAAAACTAGAAACTATCAGCTATTAAAACACAGAAAAAACTGTTTAATTATGGAACCTGTTAGGAAATCACCAGTGAAAATTTCTAGAAATCGACAAGACATGTAATTAAGAATAAAGTTCATTAATTTCACTTTAATATGCAAATGTTATCAGTCGACAAAGTTTTATCAACACTTAATTCACCAGGATTAAAGAGAAACGAAATTATGGAAAGTTGAACATGAATTAAATTTCGTTTGAGAGAGACAGAATCTTATCAGCATTTGAGGGAAAAGTAGATATTGGATGTTGAAGGAATACAACAATTAAAAACATATTCTATCTAGGGCACGGAGGAGTACAAACTAATGTCAAGACAAACCAGTCAAAAAACTTATTTTTTCAGTATATTGAAGTGCCATTTAAGAGACTCCAATTAGGAAAAACTGTCATTTATTATTACCAATATTGGGAGTCCTTCATTCTTCTCAATGTTGTACTTTTCTCCTCCAGTTTCAGACGCCTAGTTCTTTTAAGTCCTGTTCTTTGTCATCCTACAATCTTATACATAGTTGTCTGACTTTTGCTACCAATGTTTTTGAAGGGTATTTGAGTCAAATAACGGTTTTAATTGCAACTAATTTCGTTATAGTTTTGAGTCAATACAGTATTATTAAAATTTTGTAATTACTGTTCCTCAATTGAGATTATTTAGTCACAAATAAGCGGATATTAGAGTTTATTTTGGAGACACTCTATAGCATTATTATTGCTTTCAGTTAGATAAACATTAAAGAAATTTACCTTGTGTGAATCAAAGGAGTGTTTAATTTACATTCTTAGATGAAAATACGTTTCAAATTAGATATTTGTGTTGGTACCTAACCCAAATTCAACAGTCATGTTTTCAATTTCTTGAGGTTCAAACCTAATTTACAATAGAATGAAATGTAATTTCAAAAGTGAAAATAACCTTTATTGAATATAACCATCTTAATATCTATCATAAATCTGCATTCCATTTGAGTCAAGGTTGTCGGAAGGAAAGAATAAAGAGTTTAAAATACCTCAATAAATATTACATAACCTGAAATGATAGATCTTGTTTTTTAATTTGTTATTTTTCTATTGAATAATGCTTTTGGGTCGAGACTGGTTTTTGTGTCAGACAATTAACATCTACTAAATAAACTGTTGTGAAGAAAACATTTCTAATTGTTCTCCTTTTTGAAATATACAGTGTGAAACAGATATTTGGAATAAATATAATGACAAATTTTTTATGTAAAAAAGTTGAATGAAGACTTGACCTGATTTTTTTTAACAAAGAATTGAAATAGTGGCCATATATTAATTTCGAAAAAATGAGAAACAGTTCAAGTAAATTAACACAAAGTGCGGGTAGCTTTAAACAAAATGGCGGTCTGGAATTACGAAGTTTTCTATTTAAACTTTTAAATTTATTAATGAAGAATCTAATACATTTTCTTAAAAATAAAAGGTGAGCGGAATGTTTAGAAAATACAATCCTGAATGTATTCACACGACTTCTGACATTTTCTATATGTAAACAACTTTAATCTCCATAAAATACCTACAACTAAATCCACTTTACTGCTTATATAACTAAAATATATCGATTATTTTCTTCACCTTTAACCCAGTTGATTACGTTTTCGCTTGTTCGAATGATGAGACATTATTCATTAAGAATTACATAACCAACAAATCAAATTTGAATTCGAAATTATTGTTACAATTAAACGTAAACGTCCGTGTATCGAATAAGTTGATACTTTTTAAAATTACTTTTCAAAAAAGTTTTAAATTATTCTAAAACTATATAATATATTAATTTTTGCCTACATTTTTCATAAAACTTTTATTGACCTAAGAAGTAGCAAAGAAATAATCTAAATATTGAAATTTTATTAACTAAAAATTGTTGTAAAATACAGTGTGGTGGTTGTAGTAATACGCCGTTTATTTTGTTTGAGAAAGCTAAACATACTTTGTTTAGTTGAATTTGATTTTCATTGCAAATCTAATAAAATCAAAATAAGTCCAATATTTCAGATAACCAACAAAAAGGACTAGTTGAAACTAATTTAATTAGTAGTAATATATCACAAAACTTTTGATCCTCTGCCCCTTGTCACACATTGTCAAAACAAACTGTTTATTGAAAAATATTTTTTGTTGTATGTTTTAGATTGTTTTTGTAGTGGTGTTTGGAGCCTGCTTGGCGAATCCACAAAGGCGACCTCAGTCTTATTACGACAATAATCAAGACCAACAACAAAACACTGCACAAAATTACCAAGACAATACTGCGCAGCAGTATCAACAAAATTTGGTCCAAGAACAACAAAATGTAGACAATCGTCGGTATCAAGAACCTAACGAAAAAGTTATTAAGTTCATTCCGATTATCAGATTTGATAAAGAACAAGGAGAAGATGGTAGTTACAAAGCATCGTGAGTATTTTTATAAATAAGTAAAGTAGATGAATGTTTTTTTATAATTGAACTTGGATTGAGTATAAAAAGAAAATTGATAATTATTTTTATAACAAATTGAGAATAAAAATAAAAAATTGTTTTTGCACTATTGTACATTTCTATTATTGTTCTATTAACTTCCTCATTAAAAAATGGACGAAAATGCACCTTGTGTTGAGTACTAGGATTCCATTATTTACATTTTCTTTATCTGTTTATTCTTATTAATAATATAAAAACATAACCTACCTTTGTTTTCTCAACCACTTCAATCAAAATATATTTATGATACATAGAATAATTATAAAACATAAAGAAAGCAGCTGTAATTGAAATTTTTATTAATGTTCATTTATTTTTAAGTTATGAAACCGGAAATAACATCATTGCAGAAGAAGAAGGATATTTAAAAGAACTTGGACCGGATCCTGAAGAAGCCGGAAAAACCATCAAATCCCAAGTACAACTAGGTCGTTTTACTTACACTTCCCCAGATGGAACAGTTATTGAAACTAAATACACTGCAGATGAAAATGGTTTCCACGCTGAAGGTGATCACTTACCAACACCGCCGCCAGTTAGTCCCGAAGTACAAAAAGGACTAGACCTCATTTTCGCTGGAATTAGAGCGCAGCAAGTACGAAAAATTAAATACTCATTCATATTCAATAATATTTATTCGTCCAAAAAAATATATTTCGATTAATTCCACAACACAAATATTCATTTATATGATACAATAGCCAAGATATTAGAACAGTAGAATAAAAACTGGAAATTTATTGATTTATAAGAAAAAAAGGCAAAACAAGCCAAAACTTATTTATTAACATTAAATTCTTCTAATGTAATGTTAAAATTCACTTAAAAAATTTATTCTACTGCCTACTCTACTTAGTTTCTGAAAACTTTCTTCGAAACTAGTAGTTCTTTTGCTCTCGGCCCTTTAATAAACTCTTGATCATGTACTGGCTTCGATTTGGATAAGTCTTCCTACTCAATTCACATAACAAGCCCTTCGATGTTGTAGTGTCTTGCTTTTAAGGAGTATTTGATAAGTTGTTTCATCTTATAACAAACAGAATCACTTCCCAATACTTTGAGGTATCCATAATGTCCTGTTGGTTGAACGCATCCGTCCAATCCCTTCTGGTAATATTTTCCCAGTATTATCTTCGCTTGTTTTAGCTCTAACATGTTGTCGAACCAGTCCAAACTTTTTTTCCCTATTTTTTCCAATATTGTATCAGTGCTGACCAAAAAAGGTCTCTAGTCCCCCCAAAAATTGATTGGGATTGCTTCTTACAAGCTATTTACATTTCTTTATATTCCTGTCTAGTTTTTTTAATACGCCTAAGATTCCTAAACCATTCTGGAATTAATTACAGAAGATCTCGGTACTATAATGGCTGCCTGGTTATACCACACGGCTTTTTCATCATTCTATATTGAATTATTTGGTCCCAATAGGATTTTGTTGTGATACATACATACAAATAATTTTTTTTTATTTGTTTGAAATATTGAATTGATTTTCAGGAAGCTGATGCCCGTAGACTGCAAGAACACCCTGAGCTAAAAGACAGACCCCAACAATATGACGATGGACAATACAGACAAGAGCTACAATAATTTAACAAAATAATAATCTTGCATGTACATTCTGTGATTTCATTATTGTTTTTTCAACAACCCATTTTTTCTTGTAGAGACTGAATAAAAAATCATTGATTACACCGTGGGTAACAACTTGAAATAACAAAAATAAAAATTTTATACCAACAGATTACTTTGTTGATTATTTCCCTCCTGAAAATAGTCAAAGAAAATTCAGTTATTTATTATATATTCTTCTTTTCCCTTTGTAGCTTTTATACAGCTACAGAATATTTTTCTGCGCTATATGAATGTTGAAAAAGCTCAAGACAAGAATTTACAAAAACATCAGAATTTTAGATAAGAGGTTGTAATAATTGATTTCTGTGATCCTAGAGTCCTAAAATTAAATTAAACGATAGAAAAAACTATCATCATCTACTATAAACATCAAATAATTGGAATAGACTACTAGAGACACCTATACAGATGAGAGAAAAGACATCGGAACAGGAAATGAAAATGGAATGAGGGAACAAAGAAGAGAAAGTAACACTAGGGATAGAAACGTGGAATGGCCAGACATAATGCAATATTAGATGGAATGTATTCGGGTGTTATTTTGGTAAGGCTTATTAATTTTTTGGAATGTTAGATTATTTTTAATGCTGTACAAGACAGTATCGTAAGGTTTTTGGAAAACTATGAAAACTGAGTCATTTGGAACTTCATATTCACACCCCATTCTTAGCGTTTACCCTCAGAGTGAAAATATAGTGACTGATCTTAACCCGAACAAGTTCTTTCAACCTTCTTTAGCCTCTAGTCATTATTTTGTAGATTGTATCTAGTGGCATAAATTTTTATTTCTTTGTGTGCCCTTTCCTTCTTCGGATCATTTTATATGCATGGTCCTCTTGCTCAGTTTGTATTTTATCGTTTCATTTGGAGTAGCAGAACTAAGCAAAATAATAGGATACAAAAGAATAGAGTGATTGGATCATTTTTGGAGACGGAAGAATCCACAAAAACAGAATTTTATATAAAAAGTTGTAAAATTTGATTTGGGTGATCCTAAAGTCCTGAAATAAATTAATTAAAACCCCAGTATGTTCAGATGTTAAAACATACACTAAAATATGTACTATTATAAATTGAACGCTATACTACAATGTCTCGTTGAAATTTTTTTATAATATTAGAAATTTTGAGATAAAAAATATGCTTTAGGATTTTAATTAACTATTAAAATATGATTATTGATAACATTTCGATATCTGAATAAATTTTACAATATAATTAACTTAATAATAAAAAAATTGTATAAAAATATTCCTATAAAGTATAAGGTCACTTATCAAGATTCTCTTTTAATTAATTTTATCAATATTGGTCCATCTGGTTTGTTGATAACAGTAGATTTCGAATCTAATTTACCCCCCTCCCATATAATACGGAAACTTCTAATAAGCTAAAAATAATAAGATATATTAATTTTTTTATAAAAATATTAAACCAATATCTTTACAAAGGTACCAGAAACAAAAAAAAACTGTTTACTACCACTCACAACTGCACTATCTGGTCTTAAAGCCTTTTATAGATCACTATTTCATATCCGGCTCGAAGGACCAGATAATATTTGGCTGAGAACCTACACAAAAATAATCAACTTACTTTTAGCAATAAGATAATCATATTCTGTTCTGCCAATCTTCTAGCGATACAAGCTCTCGGTCCATGTCCAAAAGGAAGGAGCAAAAACGGATGCGGTTGTTTATATAAAGGATTACTTTTGATCCACCTTTCCGGTAGAAACGTTTCGGGTTGAGGAAAATATTTCTCCAACTTACAGGATATTTGATTTTGTGTCACCATTGTCGTCTACGATGAATTAAATAGTTTCTCATTGTTTTAAAATTAATTATACAACTTACACCGGCCGGTACACAATAACCAGAGAATTCAGTGTCTTTTGGTAAAATTCGACCTATTCCAACAGATATCGGTCTCAATCTGAGAGATTCTTTGAGTACTGCTTTAGTATACACTGCTTCGGTAAGCATTTCTGATGTCACTGGTGTAGATTGACTTGGTAATAATCGACGAGCTTCTTCATAAATATTATCTTGAACTCTAGGATGAGTCCCAATATGATGAAGAAGAAAACCTGTAGTATATGTTGACTGGAATAAAAAATTTCATATTAAATTATCTGAAAAAAATAGATGCAATTATTGTAGTAAAAAAACAAGATAAAACTTACTGAATAGAATTAATGAAAGAAAAGAAAAAGTACAGAGTTGGAATAAGAGGGGAAACATCTATTTAAAATAAAAAGGGAGAAAATATGGTGAGGTTGAGAAAGCAGTACATAATTCACAATAGTTCCAAGGGCTTTATTCTGAAACCTTCAGAGGATATCAATGCTAGAGTTACTTGCAGTACCATAGAAATTAATCCTGTAGGTCCATAAGGGTTTAAAAATTATCTTCACAAAAAGTTACCAACCAAAATGAAGGAGAAAACGTACTAATTAAGCTTCTTCATTTTGTATAAGTGCTTCAATATATGTATCAATATATACCGAACTTGGGGTACATCAATACAAATTTCAATTTTTAGCTCTAATATTTTTTTATGATAAAGTTAATTTCATTTTGAGGAATAAGTTGAATAGATTTTACTTCTTAAATTGGATTTTACTGTCATCTGGTTCCTTTTATATAACTAAAAACACATCAGACTCCCCCAATATCTTCCAACCAGATGCATTTATAATTTGTAAATAAGTCTTCTAGTTCCAATCCCGATTATTATAATAAAATTATAGAGATTTAATAGAGGGAAAAACCTTTTAGAAAGGAAAAGGGAACAAATTTGGTAAGTATAAGTGAGTAGTAGGTAGTGATTTACATAAAAATTGATTTTTCATTAAAATTAAAATGAATATCTTCTAATTAAATGCATATATAGATAAATAATTCTTACAGTATCAATTCCTGCTAATAGAAAATCACAGACAACACCAATGATATCCTTGAAATCCACTTCGGGGGATAATAAATAAGAGTCCAATAAAGATGGATTATTTTTATCTTGATCCCTAAACAAAGACATCTTGAGAGAAATTAAATCTATAGCTACCCTATAAAAGAACAATTATTATCTGAAAAGTGTCAATTTTTTGTTAACTTACTGTTCCATAAATTCCTGCGTATGTTTTAGTTTCTTATATAAAGGAGTATCAAATTTTTGCCATAAAGCTGGTATCATGTCAGTTTTTAAAATACAAGAATTAGTTACATAAGCAGCTCGAATTAGTTCAGATGATCTTGAATCTTTTCGTCTTTCGTGTACAGAAAAACTATTGAATCTTATATCTAGTGTATTCTGACCCGTTACTGAAAATAATAACTAAATACACCCCTGAGTTATATTGATATTTTTAATAGGAATAGAATAAATTATAACTATCAGGGTTGGACAAATTCTGATTTAAAACTGACTGAATTAATTATTTATTTATGGAGCATAAGGAAATGAAAAAAAGCCTTGGACTTATTAAGGCCTGAACCCTGGTAACTATTATATTTATTTTTTTCTTCACTTAAAAATTACTTGCATTCTAAAAATAGCCTTGATAATTCAGGTAAAAAGTCTAAATTTGGATATTTTCTCATGGATTCCAACATTATTAACCATTCTTGTATAATATTATCAGAACCATTCAAAAATCGTTTAACGGATTGCATGCTACTCAACCCTCTTTGGAATACACTACGAATGCGAAACCACTCTGGACCATTCCTTGAAAATAATTTATTAAAATTAAATTATATTCCTTACCTTACATATTGCTTACGTTGGTAATAAACCTCCAGAATTATACACATTCGGTCTATCTAAACGAAATTTTTCTAATGCTAAATGACTTCTTCGTTTTGGATGTTTTCCTTCGTTCCTAAACAAAGTTTCTATATCTTTTGGATCGAATAATAGCACGATATTAACTCCGGGTACCATTTCTTCTCTAACTAGAGGTCCAAAGGCTTTATATTTTTTAAAACCATTATGGTGTAATTCATCGAATCGATACTTTCCTAAAAAAAAAGTTTCTCTTGATGAAGAACGGTATTTTGTTCATTTGAATTACAAGAAATGTGAAAATCGTACTTTTAACTTATAGTATTCGGGTCTAGTACAATTTCAATTATAATTTTTAATGAAACTTTACCAATTAGAGGAAAATACTGATAAAGTGTTCCAATAGCCGGCAGTGATCGGGGACCTGGAATCGTTTCAAAAGTATGTACATATTTTCTAGATGGGTTATTTTTTCTAAGCCTTGATTTACTATGGAATAAAAAATTGCTTTTTCTACTTAAATGCATTGTGAAAATGATAAAATAAATTAACCTAAAAATACTAAAAATTACATAAAATTTACTAAGCTACGAATTCGTGCGTCCCGCACATGCTCAAAAATTAAGTAAAATATATTTGTATGACGCTTGCGTACAACGTCCTCAGTCTATAATGTGCCGAAAATCCATCAATGAACCTTAAATATTTTTTCAAATATATTTCATTCCCTTGTGGTATAATACGTTCACGTCATTGAATATTCCCTTCCCATATCATTAGAACAATTTTGAATATAGAACTGTAAGATAGTGCTAAATTTCCCACAAATCTATACTTTTCATACGCTTTAATGTCAGTAAAATTTTTAGTAGTTTTGCATATTTCAATTCGCAATAGAAAATCAAAGTTTTTTTAATATACCCATTCATTGTAATGAAATATGAGCAAAATACACACGAAAATAATAAAAAATGTATAAGCAGAAAATATCTGTTTCCAACTTCTATCAATCAATGTCTATGGAACATTTATGGGCGCCACTGAACAAAACAGTGGTGCCAATTTGTAATTATATGCAAAGACTCCGACTACCGTAACCTTAATTCAAAGTTGATAAATTCTAGCTTAAAAATGATTTAATGTTTTAGTTTTTCAATCAATTTAAACTCTATCAGTTTTTCACTACAAAGCATAAATCTGTCTTATGATATAAATCAAAAATGTTTTCGTAATTGTATTAATTATTAATACTATTCCACTGATATAGTCTTTTTATCATATTTGCAACATATTTCCAAATATAATTAATGAAAAAGATTAGTTATAGAAATTTGCTACGATATATCAAACTTTTTTGTATCGGACATAGAAGCATTAGACATTAAAAATTTAAATTTTTAAATGGCAACACTGGAGCAAGTTCATCCTTTTTCTAGAACATCTCGAATTTTATAAAGTCGCTTCTCGTGTTGCCGGTGTGCTCAAATTTAATAAAAAATTGTAATTTCGTTAAAAATTTCACTTAAAGGTAATATTTTGAAGCTTTTAATTTTATTAAGAACCTAATTTTATTCACATTATGTAAAAATTAACTGCATTAAATCAAATATACATTATCGCCATGTGCTTTTTTCCTGAATATTCTGATTGTTTCGTAATATCGTAATTATATCAAATATTTTTTTGCCGCACTAAGAATTTACTTGTCAATATATTTCAATACTTGTATTGTCACGTTACCCTTGATCCCAGTTTTTAGAATAAAATCAAGTGAGTTGTAATTATTTTCAATTTCTGTCAAAAAACAAAATTGAGTCAAAAGTGATTTTACATTTTCAAATAATATTTTCTACCGCTCTTTTATTTTTCGAATATAAAATAATATAATTTGCAGATGTATCGTCTACCTAGCACTGTGCGCTGTGTGGCCCTACGCAAAGCCCAACAATATAATCAAGTTCAAAGATGGTATGCCAAAGATGTGAGGTTCGGATCAGAGGTCAGAGCTCTCATGCTCCAGGGGGTTGACGTCCTCGCCGATGCCGTAGCTGTGACCATGGGACCAAAGGTTCGTTTCTTATCTATTCAACATAACCTCAATCATCTTAAGTTAGAATTCTTTTTAAACATGACTTTTGAAGCTATCAAAAAGGATCGTCAAAAATTGATGTTTGTTAAATTAATTTCACATTTTTATAGGTCTTACTGCAATATATAAATATAAATTTATAAATTTGATTACTAATATTATTAAGTAATTTTGATTTTGCGTAATTATGTAACTTATTTAACTGTTTATAAAAACGGGTGTAAATCAGTTTAAATCTAAAAATTATGTAAATTTGTATTTATTCTTTCTAAAAATGATTGAAGAAGTTATAATCTTTTGGTGGGGCAAAGTTAACCTCATTTTTATGTATCTACCAAATGGTTTTGGTTCTGGGGCTGTTAATATTTTAATGAACACACTATTTACACTGCACAACTGTATTTGGTATAAATATGCCAAACAGCTCCAGAAATTTTAATTATTAGATTCTTGTAATCATTTTATATTACCATATCCACACCGTGGGTAATTACATGTTTAAATAATTTTTTTCCAAGAAACTATTATGAATTGTTGAATTGGGATATTTCAAACATTGTTATATCTGCAATGAGCCCCTTTTTGTGCAGAATAGTGTAGGAAAATAATTTCTGTGATTTTTCCAATTGAAAATGAATATTGACATATTAACCTTAACTTCCTTCTCTTCCTTTTGTACTAATACCAGATATGGTAGATAGTGACATGAAAATAATTATCCTAATTTATTAGAACTTCTTAAAGGGTGTCTTTAGGTTTGGACATACTACCAGCTCCAGCAAATGATGTATATAGCTCTATGCCACATTATATAATTTGAAAATTTTATGATAATTAATGGGTAAAATGGATGATTTTAAATATTTGAAATTAATATTTGTTGTTTATATCACCTTGAAACTGTCTTATTTACATGATATCTATAGGGCCGAAATGTAATTATTGAACAATCATGGGGCTCACCAAAAATTACCAAAGATGGAGTTACAGTTGCTAAAGGAGTAGAGCTTAAAGATAAATTCCAAAACATTGGAGCTAGGTTGGTGCAAGACGTTGCTAACAATACCAATGAAGAAGCGGGTGATGGTACTACAACTGCTACTGTTTTGGCACGTTCTATTGCCAAAGAAGGATTCGAAAATCTAGGAAAAGGAGCTAATCCGGTTGAAATCCGTAAAGGTGATTATTATATTTGAACCAAATTATTTTGTACCACAGTTTTTATAACTTTCAATGATTATAAAAATGGATCCAATTAATGATAATAAAGTGATTTCAATATTTTATGAGAATATACATAAATAATTTCTATCACAAATAAATGAAATTTTAAGAAAATCGATACAAACATATTTGTTTGAAGGTATCATTATGGCAGTTGAGGTAATAACAAAAACTCTAAAAACCCTTTCCAAACCCGTTACTACTCCTGAAGAAATCTGCCAAGTCGCCACTATATCCGCTAATGGTGATAGTTCGGTGGGAAATCTTATTGCTGATGCAATGAAGAGAGTTGGTAAAGAAGGTGTCATCACAGTTAAAGATGGTAAAACTCTCAATGATGAATTAGAAATTATCGAAGGAATGAAATTTGACAGGGGATACATATCACCATATTTCGTCAATACAACTAAAGGTAAATTATTTCAAGTATATGTCTGAAACGGTTAAGAATTAAATGATTTTAGGTGCCAAAGTTGAATACCAAGATGCTCTACTTTTATTAAGCGAAAAGAAAATATCTTCTGTGCAAAGTATAGTACCTGCTTTGGAATTGGCCAATGCTCAAAGGAAACCTCTTATAATCATCGCCGAGGATGTTGATGGAGAAGCTTTAACCACTCTTGTAGTCAATAGGCTTCGCATTGGTTTACAAATTGCTGCTGTGAAAGCTCCAGGATTTGGTGACAACAGAAAGGCCACTCTCCAAGATATTGCAATCGCCACTGGTGGTATTGTATTCGGGGATGATGCTAATATTGTCAAATTGGAAGATGTCAAACTATCAGATCTTGGACAAACTGGAGAAATTGTAATAACCAAAGATGACACACTAATTTTAAAAGGTAATTACTAATTAATTAGAAATTATGTATTATCTAAATAATATTTAATTAACAGGTAAAGGTAAAAAAGATGACATCGATAGAAGAGCAGAACAAATCAGAGATCAAATTGATACCACCACATCTGAATACGAAAAAGAAAAACTACAAGAACGTCTCGCTAGATTGGCTTCCGGAGTTGCGTTACTGAAAGTTGGAGGTAGCAGCGAAGTTGAAGTAAATGAGAAAAAAGACAGAGTAACCGACGCTTTGAATGCCACAAGGGCAGCTATTGAGGAAGGTATTGTACCCGGAGGTGGCACGGCTCTTTTAAGATGTAGCAGCAGCTTAGATGAAATTAAAGCTGCCAATAAAGACCAAGAAGTTGGTAAGTTTTTTTTTCAGTATAATTGATATTTGTAATGATTACCATAATTTTAATTTTTTCATCACATTAACCAATAGATAGTAGGGATATCTAGATATTTGGAAAAGTATTTTATGTATTAATTTACATACCAAACAATTTTTTATAAAATGAGCTATGATCATAGACAAATGATGTAACCTTAAGATATCAGTCCATAAACTTTAACCATTACCAATCAGTATTAATTTTTTTTAGGAATTCAAATTGTAAAAAGAGCCCTTAAAGTACCTTGCATGACAATTGCTGCTAACGCCGGTGTTGATGGAGCAGCTGTAGTAGCCAAAGTTGAGCAACAAAGTGGAGACTATGGTTATGATGCTCTTAACAACGAATATGTAAAAATGTTTGAACGAGGAATCATTGATCCCACAAAAGTAAGTTGAAAACCTCAATGATTGTAGTCAATGAATATAATTGTATTTGTTGTAGGTTGTTAGAACTGCAATTGTAGACGCATCCGGAGTAGCTTCTCTCTTGACGACTGCCGAAGCAG
The DNA here is from genome assembly GCF_026250575.1 of Diorhabda carinulata. Classification (NCBI taxonomy): domain Eukaryota; kingdom Metazoa; phylum Arthropoda; class Insecta; order Coleoptera; family Chrysomelidae; genus Diorhabda; species Diorhabda carinulata. The sequence continues at coordinate 2,946,339 of NC_079471.1, forward strand.
TAATCACAGAAATACCTAAAGAAGACGTTCCGATACCTACTGGTATGGGTGGAATGGGCGGTATGGGAGGCATGGGAGGAATGATGTAAATGTAGTTCTTTCCATAAGTGGACTGTTTAACAGTTAAATAAACTCAGTGATTGCCTTGCAAAGACAAAGCAAAAGACGTCTGTCAAAAAAGTTCCATTTTCGTATTTGGCAGACAAGTGTGTGTGTGTTTTTTTTTTAAATTAGAATTTATTATTTTGATACAATAATTCGTGTGTAGTTTTATTATTTGTAACACGAATTGAAAATTTGTGTGAATGAGAAATTAGAAGTCTCGTATATGGCGGTCGAAGGTGGTTTATTTTTCGTAAATGGTACTTTGAGTGTTGTTTGTGGAATCCTCTTTGGTCGCCGAACTGATCTGCATTTAGAATGTTTGAATATAATTATATAATGACTCTCAAATGTACCTATATTGTTATAAATATATTGTTATGTGACTTTTTATTTTGGTTGTTTTATTAGGACACAGTTTGTCAACATTGATAATATTTTCAATTTTTCATTGCTCTTATTAACGCAATAACCAATTGCATTAAAATCACTAATTTAAAATACAAAGTTGTCTCTTGAAGGTATAGAAAATGTAGGCTTTATAAAAAAAGTTTTACTTCTGGAATTATGTTAAAAAAATCTCTTAGAGAGGTAATTGGCAGTCAATGTGTTAACAAAAAGTCCCTAGCTTGCCTCCTGCCTTACCTCATGGTGTCTACGATGTTACTAGCTTTCTGTAGATTTCCTGTAATCTGGTGAACCCCAAATTAGTGACTTCAGGAAACGATGAAGTCACAGCTTCCCTTTTCACGTAATCTAATTGTTTAAAATTACCAATTTCACCTCAATAATAGATTCATATAACTGTAATGGAAACTGTACATAAGACATAAAACATCCCTACAGGTCGCCAAACAAATTAAATCAACCCAATCCAAAAATCAGAAATAATATTTGAAACCCAACTTATTTTCCTAATTTCCCTATTTATTCCTTGGAATTTTATAAATTAATTTTTTCAATTTATTCATGTGAAACTATAAAAAATTAAATCGATACAATCTAAAAATTGTGTAGTTGTAGTATTTGGTCAGACAAATCTGAAAAGAAAATTGAGTTGATGAAATGAAAGGAATTATGATCCTAGGAACACCCCTTAAGGATGTAGACGTTGAGGGCCGGTATAAAGGACGGCCCACTTTTTTGGGCTAAATCGAAGGCGGAAGCAAACATACCGATGGTGATACCTTAACCATAATCAGGTGTCGCGAACAATTCTTGTGGAAAACCTAGCGAAATTCCAAGTGTTCTACAAGAGGCGAGATCATAACTAATCGTCCTATTCACCTCCGAGGGCTCGGAGGAGCACTGCACCCAATACCCCTAAAGCATCGGATCTGCCGATATTGAAGATTTTGACAAGACTCTGCTTAAAATCAACATCAGTTGTACGGAGAAAGTAGACCAAGTGTTAACGATTCCAGATCCTAAGATTGCTTCGACCTCCAACCCTCATCCGCCCAGAGGTCCAGGTGAAGCTTGTTAAAAGACCAAGAACCTTCCATCACTTGCAATAGGTTCTAGTGGTAGATACGCGAAATCTGAGGGGCGATGCAATCTACAACTGGCAACCTAATACTGGAAGAACAGCTGCTGGATTTCATTGATGATTCAACTGGGCTATCTCATATGATAGAGGAACCAAGCCACCGTAGTTTCTCCCTCTTTACCTGGCTAAGAATCATCCTAATTTATCAAAAGGTTCAAATCAAAGCGCCTGATTGACTTTTCAAAGACATCGGTCTTTGGTAATTAGTGGGGTACAATGAAACTATCAGAAGATTCCCTTGGTCGCCAATTATTCTACTTACAATACAGGATTAAATATATTGATAGGTAAGTTGAATGGATCTGATTGTAAACGCTGATGTCAATAAAACGAGTTATAAGAACTTTGAAATCAGCTATTACAGTGGTTATTAAGATTATATTACTGAAGTGCTCTCAATGTTAAATTGAATGGTTTAATTATGTATCGACAAAGTTTTATTTACCAATCATCAAATTACAATCACTAATTCCTTGGTTGTGGAATAAGCTTTACCAGTAGAATTCCATTTGATTCGAAATAGTAAACATCTATTTGTATAAAAAAATCAAAATTAATATATTAATGTCTAAATTTGTAACTAAAAAACCAAACAAAGCAGATAAATAGTTGAATAGAAACCTAATATATGTTCAGTTATTTACATATGATAAATAAAAGCTCTAATTATTTTATTTATATTTTCATATAATTACTTATTTGAGATATATTTAATAATACATAAAACTACACCAAAATTTTGATTAAATATCTTATTTAACTGTATAATTATGATTTGTGTGATTAAGGGATGATCAAAACTTTAATTTCGAAGTTCTTCATAATGATTACTTGGAAAACTTGAATCAACACTAATACTATTTTTTTTTAATAATTCTAAATAAATAAAACCATGTTTAATAATCTTGTATAATAAATATCAACTTTATAAAATAAACTGGATCACTTCAATCTTGAACTAAAAATCTGACACTCTTCCTTTTCTCTCCCAGTCTCCATATCTAGTTGGTTCGGGGCCTCTAGGGCCACCAATCTCTCCTGTGTGTGGATTGGTATTGTCAGGCCAAGGTGGTAATGGTTCTTCTTCTTCATTAGGATGTTTTCCAATTTGTTCATCTAATTTTCCAATTGGAGTTTTTTGTTGAAGTTTCTTTCTAAATTCTTCCATTCTTGATGAAGTCGTATTTTTGGAAGTAGGAGAAACTGAATCTTTTGTAGACGAAAATTTGTTTACACTTCCTAAAACGTTGTTATAATAATATAACGGTGATTTTATTTGAAATTTACTCACTTTCCCATGCTGAATAAGTCGGAGAAAATGGTGAATTTTTCATTGATCTCAGCACATACATCATAATGCTCATTTTGAACAATTACTTGATTTTCGTAGATTGACTATTATGTTTTAGATCTCCATTTTTTTCAAATAAATGACAATGAAATGCATTTGACAAATTATCTATCAAATCATATTTGTTTTTCATCACTCACATTGCGCAATAAAAGATATAGTATTTAGGTAAAAAAATTAAAAGTTGACAACGCTAGCAACTATAGATAATCTGAAAATGTATAATAAAAAATTCTTTTTTATAATCTGTTGGTATAATTCAAAGTAAAAGAAGAATATGTAACCTACAATTAATTATTTTGACAGCTTATCAACAGTCCGGCTCTCTTCTCTCCTCAGTACCTATGGGTTCACTGTTCTCAGGATTCAACGTCACTAGAATTAAAATAATTAAATGAAAAATGTGGGAAGTTATTAAAAAATTAAGACGGTTCGATGCATATCCTAAAACACTTGAAGATGTTAGAATCCAAACATATGGAGGAGGAGCGAGTAAATACTCATTTATAATATAATTAAACAATTTATATTAATTACAAATTTGTTTTAGTAACTATTATAAGTGTTATCCTAATGAGTTTACTATTTTGGTCAGAATTTTTAAATTATGTGACTCCAGATATTACAGAAGAATTATTTGTAGATACTTCTAGAAGCCCTAACATTCAAATTAACTTAGATTTTATTGTTCCTAGGATATCTTGTGACTGTAAGTGGATTTCTGTGGTACAATTGCAATTATATGACGAATTAATTATTAAAATTGTTTTATATTTGCAAGGTTTAGTAATTAAGTAAGTATTTTATGTTATGAAATTTTAGTTTTAGCATTAGATGCGATGGATTCTTCAGGAGAACAACATTTAAAAATAGATCATAATGTATATAAAAGAAGACTTGATTTAGAAGGAAGACCTATAGCTGATCCTAATAAAATTAATATCACCATTCCAAAAAATACAACGGTAAGTCTATATAAACTAAAATTTAGTCATTGAGTCAAAAATAATTTTGGATCTTGTTGAAATTTCAAATATAAATTAAAAAGATAAATTTTTGAACAAATGCTTAAAATATTGAGAAATAAGCTTAAACTAAAGTTGTATTTTATTATTTTACATTTTTTTTCAATAAAGGACTCTACTCAATCCATATGGAAATTGGGTTCCAGTCCATTTTTCTAGAACTTGGCACAATGGTAGTTTGAGGTTGGAAGGTTTTGGGGTTGAGTCCATGGAGACTTTGCTTCAAACTATCATTATGCAAAATTTCAGAGAAAACTGACTGATAATCCTCCTATTATGGTACCCTTCTGGGTATGGACTCTTCAGGTTTTTTTGGGATTTGGGAGGGTTATGGAATTTCATGTCCATTGAGACTCCTAATCAGTTTGCCTTGAACTATCATTGTGCTTAGGTTTCAGAACAATTGGTCAGAACCAATTCCCTTCCTCCCAGGGTATCTTTGGATACTTCGGTGGTAGTTTTTACGGGGGGGGGGGGCGGTTTGTGCCTATTGAGACTTTTTGGCCTGCTACAAACTATCATTGTGTCAAGTTTGTTTGAAACTTGGCACTTTCAGAAAAGTGTTTAAGGCATTTCGAGGTAGCCCTTTTGAAATGCAAGTGTAAAGCAGTTTTTATCTACTTTCATGTATCACAATCTTAAAAACAATAGAAAAGGGATCTTATTGATTCACCTTAACCCATGTCTATATTAGTTTCTTCTAAACTTGAACAATAATAAATTTTATAGCAAAATTCCAACAAAACAGAATGTGGAAGCTGCTATGGTGCTGCAGATCGTTGTTGTAATACTTGTGCTGATGTAAAAGAAGCCTACCGGGAGCGAAAGTGGGCTTTAGACAATATTGACAGCATAGAACAATGTAAAGATGAGAAACATAGTGAAAAACTGAAAACAGCTTTCACTCAGGGCTGTCAAATTTATGGCAGCCTCATAGTTAATAGGGTCAGTGGAAGTTTTCACATAGCACCCGGAGAGAGTTTTAGTGTTAGCCATTTGCATGTCCATGACGTTCAACCATTTTCATCGAGTGAGTTTAATACATCTCACAAGATAAGGCATTTGTCTTTCGGAAATAGAATAGAGAGCCACACACATAATCCTTTGAAAGATTTAGAGGTCTATGCTAGTGAAGGTATGTAGATAAGTTTTTTTTAATTATATAACTATATATAAAAGTGAATTATTTATGGAAAACAAAAAGTATGTGTTACTTAATTAGTTGCTGTTTATTTTGTATGATTACAACCATGAAAACTACCATAGGATGAACCTAAGGTAGTAACTCAAATATAACTTTAATAGTTACTTTGTAATACATATTTTTTATTTTGATATATACCCCTAATCGGTGATTATATGTTATTGGAAAATATTTGTTGAACATAGGAAATCCATAATTTTTTTCTCTAGATTTGTAGTTCTTTCATTCGTGTCAGTGAATATTTTCTGACCTTTCTGAACTTTTTATCAGTGGAGACTCATTTTAGGATTGCCAAGTTGATATTTCAATTGTTACATTACTAAAGGTTAAAATAGATAAAATGCATATTTTCAGATTTATTAAAACTGAAATTTTCACACTTCTTAAATCAGTACTAAAAATTTATTGTATAAATAGTAAATAATCACATTTAATTCATACAAGTCTAATTAAGAATATGAGACATTTTATGTGAAGCCAGTGCAACATGTATCCCAAATATCTTAACACCTTAACCCAGATCCTATAGCCAAAAATGTCCCAAACGATCCGCCTCCTTGGAGCATCACTTTTCCTACAGTATTTACCAGCTCTCTACCTCGAAGGCCGCCTCTAAAAAATTTTATTAATTGACCAAAAAAATGTAAATATCAGATCTTTATTATATATTCGTATGTTTTTTTTCTTCTAATATTCACCTAAGAGCGGAAAATCCTCCAAACAATGCACCACTGGCCATTCCAACGCAGAATCCTAGAAAAAATCCCATTTTCATCCTGTCCACACAGGAGGGACCTTGCTGTTGATAAACGCCGCCCGGTACAGGCATATTTTCACTATAGCGAAAAATAGTTTTTTTTTTCAATTAAAACGATTTATTTTAAGTGATTATAAGTTTTTTGATTATAAATAATCCCACTTACGAAACATTTTTCACTTTACATGTGATTATAAAAAAGTTGTGTCGAAAATGAAAAGTCAAATGTCATTCTTTATTCAGCTGTAGGCATTTTTTCGTATATATATTTAAAAGTGTAATTTGATATTGGCGTGAAATGTTGAAGTGCTGAAAACTCTCAAATTAACACACCTCAATTAATAATGGATTCAATAATTGCTTGATTAAATTTTTATGTCAAATATGTGAATTATTCTGATCGATAAATACATATTATATCTTTAAAGTTTATCATAAAATATTTACTTTATATGGGTTGTTTTTTTTTGTTATAATACCCATTTGAAAGGTAAACAATGGTTCAGTTTTGACGCTGCACCAATTTAAGATGGCGCTCTAGTCAAAATGTACCACGTGACATCATTTGACGGTTTAAGCCAACGATATATTTTTAGGATCAACGATGTTTCAATACTACATAAAGATTGTTCCTACTTCTTACGTTAATAAGGATGGTACAATAATAAGTTCGAATCAGTATTCAGTGACTAAACATCAAAAAACAGTATCAATTATAAGTGGAGAATCTGGAATGCCAGGAATATTCTTCCAGTACGAATTATCACCCCTGATGGTTAAATACACAGAGAAAGAAAAATCTTTCGGTCACTTTATTACGAATCTTTGTGCGATAATAGGGGGAATTTACACTGTTGCCGGTTTATTGGATCGGCTTTTATATCACTCTATAAAAATTATACAGAAAAAAATTGAATTAGGAAAGTTTAATTAAAGATTATTTCACTAAATTTTCGTTTCATTTTAATAAGCCCTTTACCTATGTAAACTATATCGAGGTATGTTCCGTTATTCGAGTATTGTTTTGATTCTGCCATAAGAGTTTTAGGAAATAGCGCAATTGACTATTTCTATTCCATTCTTCTCATGTTACTGGTTTAAGACTTTAGCCGGAAAAAATACAGCCACATAATTTTGTGAAATTAAAGCATGAACTACGTACAAGTATTGTATATACAATATTATGTGGATATTCTATAGACAATGGTACATTCAATTGGAACAAAAATGAATTAAACTCTATAATGTTTTTTGAAATTACATAACTGAGTAGCAGTAGTAACCAAAGTAGAGACCACGAAAAAGAAGAATTTTTGGTTATATATAACGTCTTTTAAAATTAAAGTCAAGTGTTTGACCTATCAAAATAAAATATATAATCCACAATTTTTTTTAAAATGGATTTACTGGGATCAATTATGAATTCGATGGATAAACCTCCAAGTTTAAGTGAAAAGGAGAAGTTGTTAATAAAAAGTAAGTATATAAAATTAAGTCAACCATAAATCAATTTATATTTCCTAGAACGAAAACAAGAAAATGAACGACGTCAATTAGAAGAAAAGGAGAAGTTGAAACGTTTTAAAGAACGCGTAGCTGCTAAATTTTCATCTCATTTTCAAGATCCAAATAATATGACTTTAAAATTCGAACCTATGGACCAAATATATAGGAGTATAGTGTAAGTTACTAAACATTTACTTGTTAATATTAAATCACTAAACAATCATTTACTATAACAACGATAGTTTTTATTGAATATACGTTAATACCTAATGATAAGTTATGAAAATCATTTGGCCATTTGTATTTTCCTTTATATTTCATACAATAAATCTTTTTAAACCATTTTATTTGGTTTTTTCGTTTGTATGTCACTAGAAATATGCAATTGTAGTTCAACTGTGGATAGTATCAGAAGGAAAATTAGGTTTTGTATAAATTAAATACAGTAGTGACTTGATTAACTATAGTATAGTTGTCTTTTGGCATAATTGAATGAAGAAAAGTGTTCATTTAATATTGCAAATTTTATTTTAAAAATTAACGTTAATCAAGAGATTATTAAGAAATGTTATGTTTTCATATTATTAAACTTCTCGGACCTTCATATGTACTGTGTAATTGGATTTACTTAAAATTTTTATTCATTATTTCCTGTGTAATCATATTTTCCCTCTAGGCATGAATTAGCTGAAGCTAATGGTTTGCTGTCCTTTTCCTTTGGTGTTGATGGTGTAGATAGGTACATTAGAGTATATAGAAAAGAAAATCCACCATGTGAAGATGAATTAGCCGCAAGAAGAAGAAATGATATTTGGAATGATGAAATTAAAAAGAAACTTATTGAAAAAGTGAGCAATTTTTAATGTGAATTCATTATCTTATTTTGAAATTGTTTAATACTTACAGAGACAAATTGAGAAAATGGAGCAAGAAGAGGAAGAACGTGCCTCGAAAAAATCTAAAAAATTTACACCTAATACCAATTACAAAGACAAGTATGTGCATTTGATAGGACAAGATGCAGCTTTGGATGCTGCTAGAAAAACAGAAACTAATAAATCTTATGGATTCGGTTTGTAACTTGTACTTTGATGATACTGTAATTTATGTATTTATATATTTCAGTTCCCAGTGAAAATAAGAAGGATAATAGATCGATTGAACAGACAATGGCAGACATAAGGGCTAAGAAAAGACAAAAACTGGAATCTAATGAACCTACCTCTAATGCTCTTCCACAGACTTGAATATATATTTTTTGCAATCATGTTGATGATCTTTTTTGTAACTATAAGATTGTTGAGTATTATATTAGCTGTAATTAATTCTGTTCTTAAGTCCAAAGAAATATTTCAAATTATAGATGTATAGTTTTAAAAAGATGTACTATGAATATTTGTCTTATTTTAAAATTTGAATACGATGCCTTTCTCTTATACCCCTTGAGATACTAATCAACACATCTAGGTCGAGAGTTTTGATATTACTAGATCCAAAAAGTATTTAGGTAGACTGACAAATATAAAGTCCGAGGAGGATGGAAGAAACTCATGATAAATATTTAGCTCCTTCGAGGTCTCTTTACTAGCAAGAGTCTAAAAACTGTTGTTTATTTAAGATAATTAGAAAACAAATGAGAAGATACATAATTTGGTCTCTTTTTGCTTTTAAGAATGTTAGATAATAGATTGCAATGTTATCAGTTAAAACAGAAATAAAACAATGTGCAGAATTATTTTTTTATTTGAAATACATAATATACAAAAACTATAAATAATATTTCAAGGATACTTATAAATTGAATATTAGTTAAATCTACAAAAAATCTGAAGAATACTTTGTTTTAGTATTCCTAGAAGTAGGAGATATACCTTTTCTTAAAGCAACATATTCTTGCTGCAATTTTTTCAGTGTCTGACATTCGTAACCTACATTTCTATTGTAGATTTCTTGGGAAACGTCTATAACGTTTCCCAGAAGAAAATCTGCATTTTTAGTCAAAAACATCCTTTTCTGAAAAAAACAGTTTCCATCAAGGAAATAAAAAAAAATAAAATAGAATTATAATTAGTTATTCTCATGAAATACAAGTAATAACTTGACACATGGATGAGTTGAGAAACTTAAATTTGAACCAAAAGAAACGGTAATGATTAATAACACTAAAATTCTCTTTTTCCTCGCAACTAAACTGGTTCAGAATATTCAGTAACTGCATAATTATGTAGCAAAAGAAGGAGTTACGTCTAAAAATAAGAAGAATCTAACCAAATACAATAATTTATTTACCTCTTGGTTTGTTTCATTTCGTAATGCATTATCGTTATGTTTTAATTGAGCATCGAAAACATTATAAAGAGTCTCGTCTATAATATACATCAATTCCGTAGTTTTTAACTTCATGCAATCATTTAAAAATTGAAAAAACATTTTAGTGAACGATAAAGTACTTGTTGTGAGTTGGAGCCAAGTATCACCTAAGAATTATATAAAAAATATGAAAAGTTTTGTTTCAGAAACAGAAAGACTAACCCACCGGAAACAAAACTTTCTAAATGTACCCCCATCAGAGAATATTCATGTATAAATCTACTCAAAGCCGATTTCGAATGCAAATTCATTGGATTCCATTTATCTTCTATTGCTCTCAATTTAATTGAATCTATCAATTTATCTCTTGAATCTTTTAATGCTTTTATAATTGAAGACCTCAAAGTACCATCTAATTGGTAACATATATCGAGTCCATACGAATATAACTGAAAATTATTATTATTATTAATTCATCTAATCAGTCTTATATTGTAATGCCTACCCTTTCACATTGTGACCGAACCAATACTATACATTCCGTAACTGTAGATAGTGATGTTTGTGGCATGAAGACTTGTTTAATGAAGTGGGTGGTAAAAACGAGCAGTTCGTTAGTAGCCCAGACAACATATGCTGAAAAATCAGAAAAATTTTTGGATTTCACAAAAAAAATTACCATAGAACCATTATTAATTTTTTTTAAACAAGTACACTGTCTATTTTCTTGATTTCACACCATGCTACTGTTGTAAATAATGACTTTTTTTTATAATCAGTAATTAAACAAAAGTTTGGCTAGAAAACTGGTAAGTACAGTTCTTGAATTGGAGGATTAGACTCTATTGAAGCTAGATACGTCGTTAGAAAATAAAATCTTTATTATATAAGACTGTCATCATCATTCCAATCTGGATATATGTCATAGAGCTGTGAGGCTGTGACTTATACTAAGAGCACAATCAAAGATTCTGCGAGCAACTGTTGTAGCTCCCTAGTATGTTTCAATCCATAAAAACCTTCTAATTGTAACAATACAAGACAATACAAGATAGAAACCAAATACTGGAATCACATGTCAATTCTCTACTACAATCATTGATGCAAGAGAAGACTGAAGACTAAAGAGAAACTGACCAAAGGAACCTAAAATGGAGGAGTCTCATTAGAACATATTTGAGATTTTTTTTTCACTGCAACTTCCAAGTTGATAAAATATCCTATAGAATTGTAAATTATGATTGTTATACTAAAAAGACTTGCCAGGGGTAACAATGTTAGGTTAGACATAAAATCCCATTTCCTATCTCTAGTTAATGTTTAACAGGAGATTTTCTGGATACCCTGTATATACAAAAACGACTGAAAATTATCTGTTTATTAACCGACTGTGCCCTAGCCGCTTCCACCTCAATTTACTTCCCGTGCTGAGTGTTTAGGTTTTATTACTACATTAAAGTTTTCATTGAAATAATCATTGTTTCTACTGACATTTCATATTTATAAAATATTATGATAATAAAGATATTCATTAAAATACAAGATACAATTCTAGGCCTGTTTTAGTGGGTTGCAGTAGTTAAATGTTAAAAAATCTTGCACTTGACTTAAGGGGTGGTCCATATAACGTCTAAACCTCCTAAAAAGGGGCGTAGCACACCAAGAAATCCTAACTAAAGGCGTCGCAGTGAAAAGGTTAGACTTTATATCACATGAATGGTTTAAAAGTATTCGAAAGACATAATTTAATTACCTGATGCACAATTTGGTGAATTTGGAAAAGCTCTTAGAAATTCCTCGGACATATGACACATATTTGTGAATACTACACTTGCTAAATGCCTTATATAAGTTGTTGTAGAACCTTCTCTTTTTACTCTTTTGCATTGGGTCCTCAACATACTACTACATAATTTCAGAAACAGATTGCAAGACTAAAATAAGAAAAAACTATTATTATTTTCTAAAGAACTTATGATATATTCTAAAGACTTATATTGGCCATTAAAGCAGTAGATATTAAGGGAAGGTAACTCAGTGATTACTAAAAAATCAATTATAGTTCAAAAAAGTGAAAATAATTATAAAACACCCTAGAATATTAAATAACTATAAAAGTATATAGATAAAATATAAGTTATGAAGAAAATTATATTAATTATCTTATAATAACATTAGAAATAAAAACATTTTACTTGAGTCTCCCTTCCTAACTGGTTAAGTAACCTCACGGCTCTTCTAGCAGCTCTGAGTCCTCCTTGCAAAGATTTATCTGGATTGACTTCCAATTCCTTCATCAACACTTCAGTCAAACTATGTTGGCGCTGTTCAGCCTAGTTCAATTAAAAATAAGTACTTTTTGATCGATAAACTGTATAATAAAAAAAATACTTGCTTACTTTTCTCTGGATATCAATTAAAACTTGATCATGTTTGTCGTTTGTAGTTTGCAACTGATTAATGTATTCTTTGGATTTTTGTAATAATGAAAGAGCTTCTTCGAAATGTCTTTGTGCTACGCAAACATCAAGCTCTTCTGGGATATCTAAAAACCACTCTGGATGAACTGTTCCTAAATCTTCTTCTGGTTCTTCAAAAGCTATAAAATACAATTGTTTATATCTAATCTAGAAACCTGAAAGAAATATTTGAATTATTTAGTATATTACGGTTATAACTTGATGATTCAATGGAAGTTGAACGCGAAGGTGATTTTTCTGTAACTGATTCCCTCTTCTGTTGTTCTTGGGCTAATCTAGTCTTTTTTGCTTGATCAAATTTATCCAACCATTCTTTCTACAAGAAACAAGAGATGTAACATATTTGTGTTTAGATTTCAAATGTTTTACTTACTTTCCCAGAATTGGAGGAACATTGGAAGACTCTGGTATCCGGAAAAATTAGCAATTTGAAAGCGTGTTTGACATTCCCTAAATCCCTAACGTTCACAACTGCTAGACTACTCAAATCATACATAATTTCATAAATATACTTCATAAGTCCACGGCTACAAAATAAGATATTACATTTGATGGTCTCACTAAAATAGGCTTTAAATCTAACTAAGAATAAAGCAAGTTGAAATCACCTGTTAGAATTTCTGTTTGTTATCATGAAACTATCAGTGAATAAATACACATGAACAGTTTTTAAAGATGTATTTTCAGTTGGATCTATTTCTAGTAAATCTCCTTCAAATAGTAGTTTTCTTCCATGTACTTCCAATAATTCCTTAAAATGATTAGATTAGTGATGTGGGTCGGGCAATTGCCAAGTTTGGAATTTATAAAACCGACAATAGTCCAGGAATTATAAAATTATTAAAAAAATGATTTTCAATCTTAAGCTCAATCATACCTTAAACCAGAAATAAAGAAGATTCTCTATAATGAACAGTTTAAGATTGATTGTTGTTACCTATTTGTTACAATTGTACTTCCATATAATCCAAAACAAGTGTTTGTCTTTTTACATTTATGGTGTTTTATTGAAAGTTTCAACTGTCAAATAATACCTACATCGGCATAATGAAGTTCCAGAAAAAAATGTTTCATTAGACAAGATTTAATAAATAAATAAATAGAAAGCAAATCATTAGACTAAATATATAAATATTGTAAGAAAAATTTGATTAACTATTAATTCATTCATTAAAGTGCTTGTTTGTTTAAATAAACTTATTTCTTACTTTACATCCCTCTACTTTCTCTAAAATTGCCGCTAATTTCTGTTTATTATCTTCCTCAATATCCTTTTCAGTTGCCTTATTTTCCCTTTCTAAATTTATAGGTTGGGTATCTTCTAATATAGATGTTGTAGATAGAGCACTCAATAATGATTTTTGCTCTGAAAGTAAATGAGACAGCTGATACATCTCACTTTCCAAATCTAGCAATTATTAAGAAAACTTTTCTCGACCTGTATACAATACTAAAAAATTTAAAACTGTGAGAATCCATTATTTATATTGAAAAATTAATATCGATTATCAAACTTTATATATAAGCAATTATTGTAAATAAAAGGATACGTGAAATTTCTTTGGCAGTTTCAATAAACTGTACATAATTTTCATAAACATTTTTTTTCAAATTATTACTTGTTTCTTCTGAAAGAGCTTGAATCTTTCTACGAAGATTTTGTAGCTCGGATCCACCCACATAGTTTTGTGATAAACTTTTGACGTCTAAAATAAAAAAAAATAATATATATATTTATTTGTTATTTTTATTACATTTTTCTGGAATGAAGTCTTTTCCACTCAATAGCTTAAAGTTAGGTTCTTTCGTGTTTTCCATTTCAATTTGTCAGTTTGACATATAAAAATAAATATTTTGATAGCAGTGATAGCGTTGTTTTCGACTTCTTAACATCAAATTGCCTGATATAATCAGAGTATTCAGCTAATAGATAAGAGGCTATTCAGTTACATATACATTCAAGTGTTTGAACGATCCAATTTTATTCATTTGATCTTCGACGGATTTATATTAATTTTATTCCTTTTTCTTTGTAAATATAATTTGTCTTCACGCTATTATATAATAATAACTATATCGAAGGTCATTAGTCCACAGGAACACTAACCTTTCCAATTGACATTTTAGATAAAGCTCAAGTGTCATAAGGTTGTCACTGTTTTGATTATTCAAAAGTCAAATACAAAAAATGGCAGCGGAAATTAAACCAGCAACTCAATCAAATGAAAGATTTTGTACAACCAAAAAGCCAGTACTATTATCAAAATTAGATGCCTGTAGTGAAGACATTAATGCCGCTGTTATTATACCCGGCGAAGAAGGAATTATCAGTGTTTCAGATGATAAGTACGTAATATAAATGCTATAATATGCCTGTAGATGTAACGTTAGCCGTGTTTGTGAAACGCCACTTAAACATCGAAATATTCTGCTGTTAATAAAATATAATACAATATAGACGCAAAAAAAGTATTACTACAAGAAAATGATTCATTTCCAATAAGATTTGTTTAGCTTTACAACTAATGTAAATATAGTGTAGATAATTTAAAGTTTACAAAACGTTTATATAAATATTGACAAAAATTGTTTCTCGTTAAGTTGAATTCCAGCCAATTCCTTGTACAATCAATAGGAATATTTGTTTGGCAAGTTTCCAGTTTCATTTCTAATTAGGATAAACATACTTTTTATAGTTTTTGCATGATAACTTTTTTGATTAATTTACCAATTAAATTTTATTTAATTAGTAATACGTAAACATTTGATTATCCTCAAAAGTGTGATAGTTTAAATATTAAAGCACCTCAAAAATATTATTATCAAAACATATTCCAATTTTGTTGATTTATTTTAATATAAAACCATATGATGAAACTATTAAAAAAATATTTATTTTTAATTAAAAATCCACAGCGTATTATGTGATCTCACATAAGTAATTTAAAGTTTTGCTTATTCTTCTGGAGTTAATCAAAGAAAATGTATAGATATAAAATATGTGGTAACTTGTATTAATAAAGATGTATTGATGAAGCTTTATACTTTACTCATAGTCTCCACAGAACTTTCAGTTTTAACTGTGATTCTAACTGTTAGTTAAAGCTGTGCATGTGTAGGATCAAAATTAATTGAGATCATGCTTAAAAACTAGCCTGAGAAATCATTGCCTTGTGAAACTCCATGCGTTTGAGGTCGTATCAAATTAGTTAGACACAGTCACCTTGAGGATGGAGTTTTAGTTCATTTACAATGTTAATGTGTAAGTGATTGGATTTTTTTGAAAATAAAACATTTTGCCCATATAGTTTGCTTTTTTGTTTCTTCTAATGGCATCACACACCTCTATAGTAACAAATATCCATCAGAAACTGTTGTAAAAAGTATTTACTCCAAATATTGACTAAACTATAACATATTTTCAACTGAATGTGTATGCAGTCAGTTAAACTGAATTGCGTAAACTGTGCAGTTAAAACTGTATGTTTATGTGTTACTTTACATTCCAATTCCATTTGAAAAATAATTAAAAGCAGGTTTTAAATTGAATAGCTGTTGTATTTGTCTGAATCCATTCTTTCAGGACTGTTAGAGTATGGCTAAAAAGGGATTCTGGTCAATACTGGCCAAGTATTTGTCAATATATGCCAAGTGGGACCACATCTATTTATTACACTGTTGAAACTCGACAACTTTTTATTGGTCAAGAAAATGGTACAGTATCAGAATTCACATTAACCTCTGATTTTAATAGAATGATGCCTGTTAGAGAATATTTGTCGCATCAAGCTAGAGTTACAGAAATTATATTTGCTATTAATTGTGAATGGGTATTGAGCGTTGGTAGAGATAAAGTATTTTCTTATAATTGCACCCAGACAGGAAGGAATCTCGGAACGTTTAATTCAGAAGCTTGGTGCACAGCATTACAGTATCCTTTTAAAATAATTTTCAACATTTATATATTTATTTTTCATTCATTTAAATTCTCTTTTCTTAGTAATTTTTCCTATCAATTGTGTCAGATTCGATGCCCAAACAAAACATGCATTTGTTGGCGACTATTCTGGACAAATAACAATGTTGAAATTAGATAATAATGGAGTAACTGTTATAACAACATTAAAAGCACATTCTGGATCTATTAGATCACTATCTTGGGATAGTGATAGAAATATGTTGTTTAGTGGATCGTTTGATCATACTGTTATTGTGTGGGACATAGGGGGACAACAGGGCAATGCTTACGAACTACAAGGACACCATAACAAAGTATCTAGTCTTTATTATTCAACAAGTACCAAACAATTACTGAGCGCTGGAGAAGATTGCGTACTAGTATTTTGGGATATGAATCAACCTCGACAAGAAACCCCAGAATGGGTAGAGTCAGATTTATGCCAATTATGTGGTAGACCTTTCTTCTGGAATTTCCGAGCCATGATGGACCAAAGACAACTTGGATTAAGACAACACCATTGCCGCCACTGCGGTAAAGCGATATGTGAGAAATGTTCTACTGGGAGGATAACAATACCTTCTATGGGATTCGAATTTGCAGTTAGAGTTTGTGAACCCTGCCATATTGCACTTAAGGATAAAGAGTAAGTATTAAGAAACATTATTTTTACATTGATGAGGTTCTTTTATATAAAAAATGGAAACCTTATTAATAATTACTAATAGTACATTGTTTACAACACTTACAATTACATTCTTTCGTCCTTTGAGACTCCCATAGGTTATATTTATGAATAATGTGGATTACACAATGTTAATGTAGGGCTTGACCATAATACATTCGAAACTTTGTTATTGTTCTATGGATCTTGGTAAAAACAAAAGAAAAAGCTTCCTCTTTGTTATGTTGGACAGCCCGAAGAGCATCTTCTGTGGTAGTATCAGTAAAACAGAGTCAGGTCAGTGTCCTTTCTTCTATGCTCTAAGCTGTCCAAAAGATGGACGAATCTGGGCCTTGTAAGGGTTGTTACAGGACATTATCACTCTAGGAAGCACCTGATGAGATTAAGTATAACAGAAATTATTTAGTATATATTCTGTGGGGAGGAGGATGACACTGGTTCATCTAGCTCTGTAATACTAATTGTAAACATAGAGAAAAATTACTTCAGACTAGAAACCTGTGGTCTGGTACAGGTACTGGAGCTCATTAGAATCCTAGAACTATAAAGTGAGATGTAGATGACAAAAGCAATTCTGATAGCAGGGGAATATTAGAACCTAAAGTATCTCCGCAATATATATTTATCTATCATGTTTGTAAAAATAATTCTTTTCAACAGGAGACCTTCTTTGGCCACTTTTCATGATGTAAAACATGCTGTAGTTGCGATGAGTGTTGATGAAACAAATAAAAGGCTAGTTACTGTCGGGCAGGATCGTTTAATAAAAGTTTGGGATATAACAGCACTGCTTTGAATATTAAGTAAAATATTAAATGCATTCTAATGTGATTGAACACTTTTTTGTGGTCAGTTAAAGTAACGATCATTACATATTATACTTTTGTTAAAATTGAATGTTTACATTATTATTATAATATATAGGTTCTATTAAAATTGTATATGTATTATAATTCTGCTCTAGCTATTATTTCTCTTTTATTTCATAATAAATTGTTTATGAGTATTATTATTAAAAAGTTTCTACTCTTTACCTTATCTACCCTTCAATATCCTGTTAATGGTATCCTAAATCGTGTGGAATTGATGTATTAACAATATTAATAACATTAATAACAAATCTGAGCTTATCTTTATGAAACTATAAATATCCTTTAGTGATAGATCGATGCTTTTTTACTGGTTAAAATCTTCTTCGGAATGAATTAACCACAGGAGTTGAGCAAGTAGTATCCCAATCTAATTTAAAGCTAGTACTATAAATATTGAATGAACTTTAATATTAAAAATAACAAAAAATTGACGAAATAACCTTGAAGGTGGTTTATTTCAACGAAGATAATAAATATAAACAATATCATGCGCTATTTCTGACTATTTCTCCACTTTAACAATATCAAATTTGCGACAATTTCAAAGCGCAAATTTATTACCCAATATTAATAATTATCAATAGGAAACAATATCGACAACAACGTTATATTGTTCGTAGTGGCTAGAAAATATAGTTTTGAACTTCGCGGTAAATTGACAAACAATATTTACCTGTCGCCGCATTCCGATTGTCTTTGATCTAGAATATTTATCTATGAAAATTGATGAGGAGTTTGGGAACATTACTTATAAACTAGACCATTCAGTACCTAATGATATTAGTTGATTTAGATCTTAATTTTTACCTTATATCATGTCTAAATTAAAATATACTCGACAACTCTGCGATTTCGTTGTTATAAATATCATAAAACAATATGCCAACAGTAGAATTATAATGTCACTCACAGAACATACTCTAAGGTATGGGTATGTTCTATGAGTCTGTTTATCCTTAAATATTGATATTGAACGTAATATTGAGAAATTTCCCACTATAATTTGCATTAATTATTTGATTATTCATTCATATTTTGAATTATATTTAGAAGGTAAATGTTATGAATAGTGTATGAAGTAAATTTTATCAGAGATCTGGCAAGTATGTGTGATTGTCATTTACCAACATTAAGATTGTCCTTGAAACAACTATTGCCAATACACAAACTGAAAAGTAACTATTTAACTTGAATAATTTATACAGTAGTATTAACATTGTTACGTTCGAAATTATGTTGAAAATACCTTATTCTTAGCAGAAACTAATACATATTTTTACATATATACAAATTACTTTAAATGTATCAAAAAATCTTTAATGATTTCTTCAAGTTGGTCATTCGAACGATAAATTTAAAAAAGTAGTTGGCGCCGGCGACTTTCAGGCTGTTAAACCTCGATTGTTGTTGAATGTTTTATGTGCATATATTTAATTATAATTGTCAGGATATATTAGAATTTCTAATATTTTTAGATGCAATTCCGAAATAATTATTTTCCTTTAGATACCCGATTTCAAAAATAGTCTTGAGTTGGAAAATATACTTAACCTTACAAAATTGGACGCTGTCAGATTAGTAAAAACATTTGAAGAAAATTTGACAAAAATGGTTTTTTTATAGCGAAAACCATCAGCCAGTAAAATGTGGCCGTTATTACTAGATATGACCAAAGAAGAGTCTGTTCAGAATTTACGAAATCTAGGTATATAAACTTAAATTTTGTTCAATATTTCATTTAAAAACTATATCTAAAGTTTAAGCAAGTCAAGGCTGTACAGTATATAAAACAGTCTGAAGTAATTAGTTATTAGTGTGAATCCTACATTTTGCTTTATAAATATGGGTTTACTTTATATACAGCAGTTTAATTTTTAAAATACAATATCAATAGAACATTATTGTATATATATACACAGTTTTGAGCGTAAATTTTACTAAATTCATCTAATATCTTTCAATAAAGATTTTTGGTCCAATTATCCAGTCAAAATATATATTTTTAGTGCGTATTTTTTATGTGAATATCATCTGTTTATGATTTGTATTATCCTATTTTTTAGAATTAGAAGCTTATTCTTGTCTAGTTTCTGCTTTAAGGGCTCAAGGTCCTCTTGATGCAGATAAACGTAAGTTGTTGAAGGAAACTGGTTCTGCTTTAAATATTACACAAGAACGACATAAAGCAGAAGTTCGAAGAGCAATTAGTGATGAAAAGCTTAACACAATAGCATATCAGTAAGAAATTTTTTCACTATTTCATGGTAACATTGAATTTTTAATCAATTTCAAGTAAATTTTTAGCTTATTAATTTTCTTATTGATATTAGGGAAAATATCCTGAATATTTCGAATATGTTTTTAGTATAACTGGACAAATCGAGTCTTTAGAAGAATGGGCACAAGAAGGACGTAGATTAGTGCCTCTTTTACCGAGGCAAGCTCCTCAAACACTGTACTCAGCTATTGCAAATGACGTTGCAGAGAGTGCTAGTCAGTCTAATAAATTATTACCATCACCAGCTAATACTGAAAGGAAAAGGCCCGTAGTTTCTCCAATCACTACAATAGCTAATCCTGATACTTGTAAAAATATATCATTTCGAGTCCCTGAACCACCTAAACAAGATGAAAATGTAAATAAAAAGAGGAAATTGGTGGGAGTTACTGAAAATGCAAATATTACGCATAATTTGTTATCTCCCAAATTATGTAGGATTCAGCAAATATACAGGTAAGTAATTATTGGAATGCAGATATAAATTAACATACCTAAAGGATCTATTGTGCTCCATTTTTTCGCTGTGATACTGGGGATCCTCAGTGTTTACAACTAATTTATTAATCACGTCCATCAAGCAAAACCTGTTCCTAGCTAGTATATTTCAAAAATTTGTTACAGCAAAATTAAGCTGCAACCATTTAAAAAAAGTCAGCTTATAATAAAGTTGACATTGTGACATAAATTTTTCATATAGAGGGTGAAAATTAGTTGCAAACCTTTCAAATAGTGGGATTGATAAAAAATTGAGAAAAATCAAAATTCTTTGAAAATTTAAAAACTGTGAATCAGATACAGAAGGTGTAAAGACTGAAAATATTATTCAGCAGTTAATTTTTAATCGCTATAACTGAATAAGGCAGGATAATTTGACAAGATATCAAAAAAGGAGCTTTTTTGAAAAAAATAATACAAGTTGGTTCAACGCCTAAAAAATATCAATCATGTTTACTTAGGGAAAAAATAGTGAATTAATTATATTATTATTTGAGGAGAAAGCTTCTGAAGGTTGTTGGTTGAGCTTTTAACTTTGAGCTTCATATCTGTTAAG
Organism: Diorhabda carinulata; assembly: GCF_026250575.1. NCBI lineage: Eukaryota > Metazoa > Arthropoda > Insecta > Coleoptera > Chrysomelidae > Diorhabda > Diorhabda carinulata. The sequence goes on from NC_079471.1 coordinate 2,967,470, forward strand.
TCTAGTGTCTTCAGTTGTCCAAAAAGTGATAGACTCCTTCTAGTATTCCAGTAGGGTAAAGGGGCAGTCTAGTAGTAGTCCAGGGGGTGAAAAATATGTCTCTAGTACAGATATTGCTCTATTCAAGTTACATAGGTCATTTAGACAGCTTGCAATTGTGGTTATGTTATACCAACTAACTCATTCAGTCTTGTGTTTTGATTTAAGAAAAAACTAACAAAATATATCTCATATCATTGAAATCAATTTTATGGGATAAGAAAGTTCGTACTATTCAAAATTTAAGTATAATGACTACCATAGTGTACTGACTTGTGGGTGGAACGATAAAGATGATCCACTGGATGTGGTGTGTCCCCCGTTGCTACTGATGACTTGACATGTTCTTTTTGTTACTGATTTATATTAATTGATTAACTTTTTTATCTCAGTTACTTAATTTCATAAACAAAACTTTCCATTAAGACTAATATAATAAACAACTCAACTTTTTTGTTATTTGATATGTTACAGACAAAGGTCTAAAGTAAAACCAAAAGAATTGATAAAAAAGTCAGAAAACGAACATATTGACATGGTCCAACAGCACAGAATTATTCAATCAGTTCCCCAACCTCAAGCAGCTTCTTGTTCCTCACCGCAACCACAGTTCTTGAACCAAAGAATAAATGTACTTCAAAATATTACGTTGCAACCAATCAAAGATGAAATTATCGAAGGAGAAGAGACTGAAATGAATAATTCAAAATTACCTGAGCAGTCCATGACTACACCAGTTTCCGTATGTTCCAATGAAAACCAGGCGCCGAAACCTAAATTATTAACAAACTTCAAGCCTAATACAAGTATAACAATAAAACAACCTTCACCTCAACTAGCTGGACCTAGTAGTGAAATTCAGAAAAATATTAAGATAACAAATACAAAAAAACCTATAACAAAAGCAATCAATGCCGGTCAAAAACTGATTGTAGTATCTAACGCCCAAACTATACCATCGAGCAGTATTTTACAAAAGACTCTTCAAATACCTTTTGTAAAGAACATTTCTATAAAAAATTTTGAGAAATTCAAAATCGTCACTAGTAATTCCACACCGACTAGCTTACAATTAACCAATGTTACAAATTCTGGAGTTAATTCGGTGAAACACAAAGTGGTGTCAGTCAAACCAAATTCATCTTCGAAAAAAGTGATACCGCTATCCCAATTACAGGTTTTAAATTCAAAAGGAAATATAAAAGTACTTCCCATCGGAAGTAAAATTGTTAGCAAATCTGTAACCGGTACTTCGTCTCCTATATACATTGTAAATACAACTCAACAGCTAACTAAATCAACCCCAACGCAAGTCGTTGCTACGAGTCAAATACAATCAGAGAAACCTGAAGATAAAAAAACAGAAATTGTAATGAGTGAAGTAGATGGTGTCTCGTCACCGACTAATAGAGAAAACGGAAAATCTTCAGTTTTGGAAGATATATTGAAAGCGTCTGGTATTTCTGAAGAAAATATATCCGAGCATTATGAAGATAAAGTTGAAGATACTCAGATTTCAAATAATAAAGAATGTTGTGAAAATCAGAATCCAGATGGTATTGCGGATAATGCCGTTACATTATCGAATAATTTCGAGGAATATTCAGTTGTTAATGAGCAACATATTGAGGAAGAATATGTGGATAGTGAATTTGGTAAGTAGATTTTCGAGTTTTTAAATTTTTTCATCCAAAAATTTGATTGTAACTCGTATTTCAGCTACAGCATTAAAATCTTTATCTTAATATTGCTGATAATTACTTAATACATATCATTATGAATTAGGCATATAATAGATTATTATCTCTTTGATTATGGCTAGCGCTTGGGGCGCCTACATATCCCTTTATTGGGGTGTATTGCTCCCCTTGTTCTTTTGAACAAAGTATCCGATGCTTTTTTTCACAATAATACTAGTATTTTTCATTCATAATTATTTTAAGCGCTTATTTAAAAAAATATTTTCAACTTTTCAATTTGATGTGTTTTAAAAACTTGTTTTTAGTTTCTTTTCACTTGAATTTATTTTTTTTAATGTTGTTTTATTGATGTATATATAATAAGATAGCGTTAGGTTAGGTTAGGATATCAAACTTTGTTTATTGTTGTACTTAGAAAGTTTTCTAGTCAACTACAAGGAAATTTTATTTCTTACTTATTTGTATATATTTTGCATACCACAAGCTCCCCAATTTTCACTATGTGTTTTGCTACATTTCTCAGGTAAATTATGTTTTCGTTGGCACAAGTATTCAACAGTTACATTAATTTATTATTAATAATAACCGTTAGATGAAAAATAATTTTTTTAGGGGAAAAAGAACCGATAGAGAAAGTTGAAGTAATTGCAAACGAGGTAATAGACTCTGACAATTCCTTACTCGCAACCCCTCATTTATCTGAAGAAATAACAACTGAAGAGGTTCCTTTACCCGTTACTTTGGATGATGAAGTATCGAAAGTTGATGATATGCAGTGTAACTGATATTTATTTATTATTTATAATTCGATATTTGTATAATTGTATTTAATTTTTTTGTACATTTTTGTATGTTTGCTAGGTATTGTTATTTCTTGAAAAAAAATTCTTTACGATAGAAAATTGTTTATCGTGGAACTTGAAATTTTGCTCAAATCCATTTATGATATTTCTCATTACTGGATTCTATTAAATTGCATGAGGTATGGTATTTGAACGACGTTTTCTTCACACTGTGATTTTCTCTGTAATATATAATATCTAATCTGAAATTATTATTTTATTTGACAAATTGTTGAATTTCTTTCTAAATAAATAATATAAGTATGATTAAAAACTATTATTGCAAACTATTATTTAATTTTGCCAGATATACGGAGTGTTCAAAAGTACCAACTCCAATGTTTACCGAATTATCATTACAATACTTTTTGAACACACTGTATTTTAAATATAGAATTATTAGTTAATGCCATATGGAAAGATGTTGAATTTCTTTTTAGAAAATAATATAAATGATTTGAAATCATAGTTGCAAACTCTTTTAACTCCAAACTTATTCAAATCATCTTCCACTTTCATTTCCTTTTTTATCCTCATTTACATCTTACTCTTTATATTCTGTTATGAAACATTTTGAACAACGGGGCATAATATTCAACAAATCGACACGAATATGTGTACTAATGCTGATGGCACTAATAGGAAGAAGTAAAATGAGACTGATTGAGTTGTTTGGAAGACATAAAAGAGAAATGAATGAAATTAAAACGTAGTATATGATCGCTTCAGTGGATAAAACTTCCAACACAGTGACCTTGCACTACAAAACAGAACCTTTAAGAGGATAACAACCTCAAAGTACTTTGGGAAGTCGATAGACAACAATGAGAAGTATTCAACATCCATTAAGGAACGAATACAAGCTGAAATCAGAACTTACTATGCAACTATGAGTCTAAAAACAAAATTTTTAAATGGTACCTGCAAAATGCAGATTCACAAAATTCTTATTCGCTTATTAATCTCATATGTGTAGCGGAACATTAAAACTGACAGTATATTAAAGAAAGAATCGAAAGAAAAGTAATCAGGAAAATATATGAAGGTGTGAAAGCTGGAGGTGAGTGGAGAATGTGATATAACTCTAATATAAGGGACATCCTACAAAACCGAGATATTATTCGTTTTATCAAAGCTTGAAGAATCTAATGGTTTAGATATATTCAACTTAGGGAAAGACACGTGAATATCAAAAAAAAAAAATTCTCAATGTTAATTCTTAACAATACGATGAAATGAGATGTTGCACAATGTCACAGGAGTGTGCTCCAAGTCAAGGAATATATTGCTATGGAGGTTCATTGTAGAGAAGATCAATGCCTATAGATGTAGTGCCGCGTGATAAGGTTATTTACAAAAAAATACCACAAATTTCACCATCATGAATGAATTTATGACGTATAACTCTTATTGAACAATCACTGTATTTCCCTGATACAGCTCCGACTTACTTTTATTTCCAAAACTAAAATCTGCACTTCGACCAACCCAGTTTGGTTTCAAATAATTTTTGCGGCGAGCATTGACGAAAATGTGTTTAAAAATTTTTGGACGAATGGATTAAGGCCCTATTTTACACGTGAAGTTTAAACGTCTGCTTAAGCCACAGATTTTTATGAGGTTTCATAGACAAACTAAGGTTAAACGTAACCGGCGGTCTGACGGATTCGAACTTTTTCAAAATGTTCACATTTTTATGATATTGTGAAGGGTTTTGATAACATCAGTGAGAATGTGATATTAAATAACTATTGGAAGGAATAAATAATAAAGATTAATTTATAAATAATTGTATAAATTATTCAAACTCATTTAACCACAAATAACCTATACTTGGAAGGTTCACAACAATGTTATTTGTTTTGATCAAACTAGCGCTGTCTAGGAGTATAAACTGATTTTAAAATTTTCAATGTACATGAATACCTGTACGGTCAATGTATCATCTACTGTGAAAAAGAAGAAAATTGTGGTTATGTGGTTATGTCAATTCAATGACATATTAATCAAATAATATTGGTAACTGTTGGTTATTCTAAAAACTGAAATTTCTAGACTTCTGTTCATTATTTCAAAAAAATATAAAATCGCATTATTTATAATTTTAAAAATCAGAGCTCAAAATGGTGGATTATAGTAAATGGAAAAATATTGAGGTATGTGATTTTCTGTAAAATTTTTCTCATTTCTATTCCCTGAAAAATATTTTAAGTATTAATGTCATTTCAACGAATAATTCAAGTTACAATTATTTTAATTCTAATTAACTACAAAATGTAGATATCAGATGATGAAGATGAAACGCATCCAAATATTGATACACCTTCCTTATTTCGATGGAGACATCAAGCAAGAATTGAAAGAATGGAAGAGAGGAAGAAAGAATATGAAAATATCGAGAAAAAGAAAAGTGATCACATAAAGAAGACTTCAGAATTGAAAACTAAATTAGCAGAAGCTGAAAAAACAAATGCGAGTAATTTAAATGATCTAAAAAAGGCTTTACAGGATTTGGAAATTGAAGGAGATAAAATAAAAAAAGAGGAAGAAGAAATTAGGAAAAAAGACAAGGTAACCTGTAAATTTTATTTTTCTATTCCATTAGAGTTCATTCTTATTCTTTCTTCTATTTATTCTATTATTTTTAGTTTCTACCTTTAACTATTTTTTTAGTTGACACCATGGAATGTGGATACAATTAGTAAACCAGGTTTTGCAAAAACAGTTATTAACAAGAAGCCTTCTCGTCCCAAAGATGACAATTTGACCGAAGAACAAAAAGAGGCTAGACTAAACAAATTTATAAAGGAAAATGAAAAAGATCTTAAACATTTTGGATTGTTACGGAAATATGATGATTCTAAAGCTTTTCTGAAGAGCCACAATAATTTGGTTTGTGAAGATACTGCTAATTATTTGGTAGTTTGGTGTATCAATTTAGAAATGGAAGAGGTAAATACAAATATACCTATATTTTAATATGTTTTTTACTTCTTAATTTATTTAAACTGTTTTTCAACAGTGGGGTAAATTTATACACTGTCCCTTACTAACACTAGACTTATCTCACTCATATCATAATTAACTTATCACTACTTGTATCATTGAATATTCACAAGTTCATAACTACTTTTCTAAATTATTTTATTTCACTGAATTTTTAGTTCCATTCACTATGATTTTTTAATTATAAACAGTTTATAAAAACATACCAGACTCCGCGAATTTGCCAAATTTTAGAATTCCATTATAACCGGATATGACCGTCTCCTCGGTCGTGAACGAATTCGTAACAATATTTTTCCTATTCATACACATAGAAATTTATATAAATACATGTTAATACTATGAAAATATTTGAATTTTTTTTCACAGAAACACGATTTAATGGCACATGTGGCACATCAGACAATATGCATGCAGTATATACTTGAACTGGCTAAACAACTTGATTATGATCCAAGAGCATGTGTCGACGCCTTTTTCTCCAAGATCCAAGTAGCCGAAGTAGAATATAAACAGTCATTTGAAAATGAATTGGAACAGTTCAAAGAGAGAATCAAAAAAAGGGCTGCTGAGAAGTTAGAGGAAGCCATGAAGGTATGATATGGAATGAAACAATTGGACATCTTTAATTTATAGTACCATAATGGTTTTTTGGTTCCTTCTACATTTCTTTTGGCATCTACTTTATTTTTTTCAGTTTTTGCTTATGATTAAATGTTAGTACTTATATGTAATTCTATCCCTAGATCGTTAATTATTTGTTAACAAAAAATCTACTCATCTAGATCTATCCCAAGATTGAATTTTAGTATCTGTGTAAAAATCTTTTATATTTCCTTCAATTATCCATCCATTTTAAAACCCGAGGTCCAAATAGCATAGGTGGAATTTGAAAAGATATGAGTGATACATGAGAAAAAAGAATATTCCAAATTATTATTCAAAGAAGAATATTCTCGCTTCACATCCCTAAATGCACTTTATGCATCCATAAATTTTTCTTTGCGTCTTCTATTAACTGAAAATGGATGCCCTAAGCAGTAATCTGGCTTTTGAAAGAGAATAGTCAGCCATATTAAAAAGGAATATGGTTGTTGTTTAAATTGTTTTGTTGATTTTTATGCATTCATTTTGAGATTACATCTTTTTCCAATTTAATGTTAACACTATTAAATACTAGTTTTTATGATAATTATTGTAGGAAGCTCTAGAAGAAGAAAAGAAAAGTAGATTAGGTCCAGGTGGATTAGATCCAGTTGAAGTATTTGAAAGTTTACCGGATGAATTAAAGAAATGCTTCGAATCACAAGATATAAAACTTCTACAAGAAACTATTGCACAGATGGACGAAGAACAAGCGAAGTACCATATGAAACGTTGTGTTGATTCAGGTCTTTGGGTACCGGAATCTCGCAAGAAAAAGGAAGAGAACGAAGAAGAAGATTCTGCTGAAGCACCAGAACAAGAACAATCCACATCTTAAAGACTAAATTGTACATAAACCTTTATGGCAAACTGATTAAATTGCATCTTGATCATGATTTTCATTTGATACTAACCTGACAGTATATACATGTGCTCATTTTAATATGATCCATAATCAGTATCTTAAAAATCCGAATGAAGAAAAATTGAACGATTTCTAAATTTCTTTGAAGTAATTAGAAATAAATTCATAAGTTCATATCTTTGATGTTTATCGCATAATAAAAACCCATTTCATTCTAGTTAATGTAACGGAGAACAAGATACTTATGATAGATCAGTTCATCAATTTTTTTTGCTTAAATTAGTATTTAATTTTCAATAAAGAAATTAAAAACAATATGTCGAATTATTTCCTTATTTTCAACAATTCGCGGACACACAAACTGTAGCAGAGGGGATAAAACATCAAAATAATTTTTTTTGGTATGCAATACTCGGAATACCAATTACTTACAACTGCGTACAGGGTCTTCTTTGTTTCTTCTTGGTGTAATGCTAATCGAGGGCCATAACTGTCCCAGGATGTAGAGGACGTTGGCTCGTCGAATTTTCTTCTGGTGGTATTGATAGATTAGCTAGATCCTGATGTATCTCCTTTCTACAATCCTGTGGGTATAATGGAAGTATCCGGCCACTCTTTTAGTAAGATCTTCCTATAAGACATATTAGCAAGTTAGACCTTCCTCTTTGTTTCTTCTTGGTGTAATTATTGCTGATCGTGGACCATAATTGTCCCAGGATGTTGAGGAAGTCAGCTCGTGGAATCTTCTTCTAGTGGTATCGATAGATTAGCTAGATCCTGATGTATCTCCTTTCTATAATCCTATGGGTTTAATGGAAGTATCCGGCCACCCTTTTAGTTAGACCTTCCTCTTTGTTTCTTCTTGGAATAATTACTGCTGATCGTGGGTCATAATTGTCCCAGGATGTTGAGGAAGTCAGCTCGTCGAATCTTCCTCTGGTGGTATCGATAGATTAGCCACATCCTGATGTATCTCCTTTCTCTAATCCTATGGTTTTATTGGAAGTATCTGGCCACCCTATTGATTAAGGTACTTTCCGATTTGTAGTTGGGTTCTATTAAATTGTTTTTACTTCTAAAAAGCTGTCTCTATACTTGTTATTGATTATCTATGTTCCAAGAATTACTAATTTGAGGTGACATCTTCACTGGTTCACCAGGTTATCACATTAGAAATTGCCTTCAGCTCGAAACAGTGCAATTGAGGGTTTTCTTACCTTCTGTGTATCGAGACGTCTTGAATTTCGGTTTCACTAGTTGTACAGCTTGTCCTCCTGGATGTAAGATGATTATTGAAAGAAAATGTGAATAATGATAGAGATTATTTTACAAAACGTTAGTTTAAACTACGATAGGAAACATTGGAGAAACTATATAAAGAAAAAGGCTCGGAAAATGAGCTAATGCCCCACGCCATCGTTTTTATTCGCGAGTCTTAACCTCTTAAAAGTTTACATTCGGCTTATTCAATAGATAATTGATTCAATTATTTTTTGTTTGATAAAATATTTGTATTTTTAATCATACCTCGTACAACTTGAGATAAATTATATTCAATAAACGTTTCTGGTTACAAGAGGCGTACGACAGGAAGAAATGATTGGCGGTGTAAAATTTTTAAAGGGAAGAGAAAACAGGCTCTGGAGAAAAAGATTTCTAAGGATTTTTCTTTCAATTAAGATAATGAGGTTAAGTTGTTACTTAGCTATAGAATTAAGGTACGTATTATAATGTTAATGATAAATTTTAAAATATATTATTCTTCGTACAAAAAATAATACGGGTTTTAAATATGCAAAGTTGTTGTAATTTTAGGGGTCATAGGTCGAATGAATAGATGTGATTACAAAATAATTAATTTTCATTATATAGTCAAATTTATCATTCATGGTTATATTATTATATCTAGCTGAATAATTATTTCTATAATGAATAATATTCTTTCTTATTTATCAATCAAGAATCAGATTTACTAATTAGCAACAGAAAGAAAGGTTCATTTGGCTTCAACCAACGAGTTAATAAATTATTAATGTTATAATATAATTTTAAGTAGATACCTATAGAATAAATTTGTTCTTGGTAATTGACAAGACAGGACTATAAAAAAATATAAAATTGTTGTTTGGGTACTAATTAAGAGAAGAGTTAAGGTTAATTACTGTTTTTTGATCGAGTCACGTCGCGTTTGTTTACCCCGGTGGACAAAACAAAGCAACGAATTTCGAAATTTCCATTTTCAACAGTTGCACTTCTGCCGTTGAATTATTTTATTATAATGGAAAGAAAGAAGTTAGAATTAGACAGTTTTTGATACAGAGAAATAGGATTTAGTCCAACTTTTTCACGACATTTTTTGAGAAACCTGAATACCTAACCTAATCGCGTTAACATTTACCAGTATACATCGATGCCTAAATAACTATTGTTAATATTAGTTTTATTCGCGGGTGAAATTCCTAATCAGTTCAGTCCTTTTGGCGATTGTACCCGCCGCAACCGCCAAACTTTAGATTCTATTAGCTTAAAATAAAAGGAACGGCTTCACGGTCTACGTCAATAGACGAGTTCGTAAAAATATCATTACAATTGTTGAATGAGCCAAATTATGTTTCAAAAATGTTGTTAGAACTATTAATCTAAAAAGACAGCGTTTTGAGCTATGTAGACGTATAATATGATATTGATTGGGGCGAAATTCACTTCCTTTGTCTATGTTGTTCAATCAATGCCAATTTTATTGATATGTACAGTAACCCAGATGATGTTCCACACTATATAATCCTCCACAAATCACATTGAGACACTCTGTACAAGGTACGTACACAAATTGTGATAAAAACTTTTCTACCCAAGGTTATTTATTAAAAATCACTATCTTACTATGCATGCTGAGTTCAAATATTTCACAATATAAAACAAAACAAACAAGACGTACTTTGAATTTTACCACAAGGTGAGTATGAATAAGGCTTATCTATTTATTTAATTTACGTCAATTCATCTTTAAATAATTTTACTTTGATATTTTTAAAGAAAATTTGCAATATTCTAATTTTTAAAAATGTCCAAACTCAACATTTCTAGTAACTTCAACCATGTTGAGTGAATGTTTACTAAGATAATAGATAGGCGGAAAATTTTGTAGGTTAGCATTAAGAAAATCGTTTTTTTAAAAGAATTTTATTTTATTATTTAATATAGTTGCATTCAAATATTGGCAGGGACCTAAGTATATAGTGTTGACAACTAAATCGATTACAGCGCTCGATGTGATCAAATTATCGTTAAATCATGCTCGTAATATGAAATATTTTTAATAATAGTTGTTGTGTTGTGTAAATTTCACATATTTCCAGTAGCTAAGTGGATAGGAGATATAAATGAGAGTGAAGAACCGGAATAGTGTATGTAATCGCACATCCCGACCACCAGGACGACCACCTACAAGATGGTATGAAAGCTGGTCTTCATCATCCCAGCTGCAGCTAGTCAACCGTTGATGCAAACACAGGGCTAAGTCCTAACTTACAATAAAGAAGAAGAAGAGGTCTGAGAACAGAAAAAAGTCACTGGAGTGCAGATCTGGAGTATATTTTGGACACGGAAGCAATTCGAAGCCCAATTCATACATTTTACCAACGTTTTCATTGATTTGTGACGTTGCATTGTATTGATGTAATCTTCTTCTTCAAATGGGGCCGTTTTTTCCTCAATTTCGTCCTTCAAATGCCCCAATAATGCTATTCTGGTTTATTAAGACTTAATAGCTCCAAACACTTCTCAGAATCATAAATTCGCAGCAACCACATTCACGATTAATACAACATGTTTCCTTGATATTTTAGGGTCTGAACTATTACAATCAGCTTCACTTTAAGGTTATCCGACATTATTTTGTGGACTTTTTTGAAGTCACAATCGGTGGCAGCCTCTTTGGGGCGTTTACTGCGTGCATCGTTCTTGGTGCTCATTTCGATTCCTTAAAACTTGAAAAAACACTCCTTAGCCGTCCTGGGCTTAACACCGATAATATTTATTCAGCCAATCATCGGCTTCAATAGTAATACTTAATCAACACACGAAATTCCTCTTTTCCAATTTTTTCAAACTAATAAAGTTGAAAATGATATAATTAAAAGATTAATTGTACAACAACTGTCTTTACATACGTGTCTTGTAAAAGTTAGGTTAGGGTAAGTGAAAAGCAAATAGATTTAATACTAGTAGCGCCATCTATGTATCAGCATACAATTTTAAGGCCACCTAATATGATTCGTAGACCAGGAAAGAAACCTTCTTTGTAATTCAATGCCCTGCAATCATTTCTTGAATAAATAACATCAAAAAATAAATTACTTGTGAAACAATGAATTTGCTTCATAGTTTAGTTGTACCAAAAGGGTTTTTTAACGACTTTATTGCAATAAGAGAATATTTCAATATTTTATTAGGAAATTAAAACTATATTTGTGGATTTTCAGATATAATAACTTAACTTTGAAAACACGACAAAAAATACTTTCTCTCCAACTCAATGTTTCTAATTATAGTGAAGATTTCGCTTTTTATGAAATTATTTCGTTTCAGATGTTATCTTCAACATGGATTATATCCCTGCTAATATTAATTTTAACGTCGATATTTGGTTTGTACAAATATTCCACAAGGCATTTTGATTACTGGAAAAAACGGGGAGTATATTATAAGAAACCATCACCGTTTTTTGGAAATTTCTACGAAGTGTTTACTTTACAAACATCGACGTTTGAATTACTAAAGAAAATGTATGAAGAGACTGACGAACCGTATTTTGGAATTTTTGTTTTCGATAAACCGATTTTAGTTTTGAAATGCCCGAAATTGATAAAAGATGTTCTTATAAAAGATTTCAACGTGTTCTCCAATAGGAGTATAACACCTTCTTCTCATAATTTGACGACATCCAATTTTATATTCATGCAAAAGGTTCCAGAATGGAGAACCACCAAATCCAAATTAAGTCCATTTTTTACTTCGTCAATGATGAAGAATATGTTCGTCACCGTAGATTTGGTTTGTAAAAATTTTGTGAAATATTTAGAGAAATCACATGGAATCCTTGATGCAAAACAAATAGGAGGTCAATTCTCTCTCGAGGTTATTTCTAGATGTTTTTATGGTGTTGATCCGCTGTCATTTGATGAACAAGTTTCGTCTTTTCGAAAACATGTCGAAGGGATTTTCGAATTCAGTTTACGAAATATATTCGTTCAGTCCTGTCACTTTTATCATCACTGGTTGGTTGATACTTTAAAATTAAATTTCGTAGCAGCAAATACCGAGACATTTTTCAAAAATGTATTCAACTCTGCTATGCAAGCAAGAGAAAATTATAAAGGGAAAGCTACTAATCTGATTGACGTCATGAATGCTTCGAAAGATGATTCAGGTAATTGAGTAAGTTTCTTATAGAGATATTAACAAACAAGTAAGTTCCTTCAAAGCGTTAACCAGACCCGTTCAATAATCAGTCCAATCAGTGGACCAAAAAATTATTGAGTTGGGATCAAGAGAAAATGCCCAAAGACGCCCCGAAACGCTGATCTAACGATATTAACAGGATGGTTCCCTGCTAGAAGACAGTTAATAGAGACCGTGCACAGTGGTAAAGATTGAGGGAGACCTATGACCAGCAATGGACGCGACTGGCTGGTCGATGATGATGATGATGAAGAAAGTTTTCTTTAACAAACTACAATGAAATCTCCAATGGAATCAAGGCACCTTTAATTCTGTGACCGCAGATGTATTTCAGAGTTAATAAGTCAAAGAAGGTGTGGTCGTGACGAAATCAGGATCGTTTTGGATCCTCATACGATGCAAATAGACATTCAACAGTATTAGCTAATAATCTAACTCTCCTTGTTTCTTAAACCCTAAGCAAAGCCGAGTTTATCAGCCTCGTATCAGATCTTCAATTTTTTCTCAGCTTCTAATCCTTTCTTTATCTGTTGTTTGTTTTATACTCGATTCTGGCCTTGTAGACTATGATTCTACATTAACAACAAAGACCAACGCTGCATTTTAAAGAAAACTCGAAGCTAGACTCTTCAGCAACTAGCTCTGTGAGACCGTTTGGTTAGTACAAATCAAAATACTTCTCCTTCATAGATTCTGCGAGGTTAGTTACTTGAAAGACTAGTGACCGAACTCCTTAACCGGATACTGCCATCTAAGACGTCATCTTCACACCAATGGCTTCACGGATGATCCGGAGTGGCGCTGGTGTATGGAAGAGGACGAAACTGCAGACCACGTTATCTGCGACTGCCCAGCACTCACACGGGTGCGGTTTAAACACCTGGGCAAATACCACAATCTGCCTAACGATACCAAACGGACTTTGGTAACGTGGGGCCTATCTGAAGGCTTCAACCGCTGCCCACACCTATGAGCTATGAACTATGTTACTTGGAAGAAGGCTTCAGAAGATTTTCTCTATTTATCGATACATTGACATGATTGTATGCTGCTATGGAGATACCGAACACTTTCTTAATTTGTTTATATCTAAAGTTCCAACAGGATTAAAGTCAAAATTCTGCTGGAACCAATAAAATGTGTTATTTGCATCTTAGCACATGTACGTATCATATTTATTTTTTAAACTTGTTTCGGTAGTTTTCCTTCTTTTGTACCAAATCCTTATGTGAAATTTTCAGAATTGACGAACGCTTTTTCAAATGCCATTTTCTTCATGGTAGCTGGCCAAGAAACCACAAGCTCTTTGATCAGTTACGTTTTATATGAATTGGCTCTTAATCAAGACATCCAAACAACTTTAAGAGACGAAATAGAAAATTATGTACAAGAATATGGAGATTTAACTTACGAAGAAGTGAAAAATTTGAAATATCTCAACATGGTTATAAGTGGTAAGTATTGAACTAATTCAAAAGGCTTCTTCCTTTTACGTCTCCTTATTTGGTTGGTGTAATGGTTTCTACGATATTTAGCTCTGTTGGTATTGGGTAATTTGATTCCCCATGTTTTAGTCTAAGGATGAATTTGATCGATAGTTGTTTGTAATTTTGAAGATGATATTCCATTAAGATCTTCAGCCACATATAAAATCTATGTTAGCTAGTTATAAATGTTCAAAATTTTTGAATTTTGAACACATTATCAGTAGTAGAATATTTCTATTTAGAGAGAGAAATGCTTTATTGTCAAAAAATTGTTTACAATTTGTATCTTGTAAAAAACTAAGAAACAAACATACAAATAACTAAAGACATAAATAAAATAAAATGTAAATATAAAGTATACACAAGCAAACTACAATAACAAAAATATCTTTGAAAATGTACATGTGAAAATTTTTATATGTAATATACATAAAATACGAATTAAATAATATTCTAGAATAAAAGTCGTTTATAGAGTAGAAGGCACTACAAATTATTACAAAATGTGAGAAAAGATGTTGTAGATTTGATTTCAATTGGTAAATGATTGTGCATTATTTTGTATTGTAAAGTATTGAGTCATTATCTTTCTAAAATTGGAGAAGCGTGCTTACGAGTTAGGCAAACGGATTCAAAGATTGATAATGAAGGAAGAGTCAAATTATTTCTATTTGTAGTTACAAAATTCAAGTAAAATGTGATAACATATCTCTTCGGTTTTATTTAGAGGGTTTGCGTAAATATCCTGTGCTTCCTTTTTTGGACAGAACAGCAATGGCCGATTATCGTCTGAAAGGAACTGACTTAGTAATTGAAAAAGGAATGACGGTTTACGTTTCCTTTTATGCCACTCACATGAATCCACAATATTATCCAGATCCTGAAAAATTTGAGCCCGAAAGGTTTTTGGACGTTGATTTTAATAACGAAGATGGTTTGAAATACTTTCCATTTGGGGATGGACCTAGAACCTGTACAGGCAAGTGATAGAATTATTTATTCAACTTTTCCATTATTATCATTGAAAGGCATAAAACTTTTATATAGCATATATATGGTAGAGCAGGAAACCCAGCTTGGTAGTGTCTAATCATCTCCTGAGTTTTTCGTTTGTTTGCAAGATCTGGTTTGTCGAATTTTATTATGAGAATATAGTGTTTGAATTCTAGCCTTCAAACTTTTCAAGACAACAATCTGGAAAAGATTAAGAATGTGTATTATTCTTTCTATTCTATTGTTTTATTTTGAAATGAACAATTTGAATTTATTCCGATGCGTTTGAATTAAGTATTCAATTTTTTGTTTACAGGAAAAAGATTGGGTTTGCTTATGGCGACCATGGCCATTTTCTATATCGTGTCAAAATTTAAAATAGAAAAATGTGAAAGTACGCCAGTTCAAATGGAATTTGAACCCAAGAGTTTCGTACTACATTCAAAATATGGTCTTACCATAAAAATAATTCCCATTCAATAAGATTGTATATTGTGTTCGATAAATACTGAATATCATTTTTTATAAGAAAATCAGTTCACAAATCTTGGAGAGGATTCCTTCAGAACTGCAAACATGGCCTTTATGTTAGCAATGAACCATTTTATGTAATATTTTTTATAATAATGTATGTTCTATGCATTTAAAAAGTTTGGAATTGTTAAATTAATGTTAAATAAAGTTTCATTTTCAATCAACTGTTCGATTATATTGAATTATATGCCTGGAGAGTATGTTTTTTGGCTACAGAGGTTTGCATCTTTTCGTCGGTAGTACAGATTTCATACTTGACGTCACGGTGACCTATTCCTCTAAACTCATGACCTCTAATTTCTTCTTACCACAACTTTAATACCTCACACAATGTTTTCCCCATATCTCCTTATCTATATAAAGTTTTTATTCGCAACCAATCTCGCCATTATTAACAAAATTATATGTCAATGCCCTTGTGGCCGCATATCTCCTACGTCGCTTGTTACCCACATAATGCCGGACCATTTTCACAAAACATCAACCCTACTTACGTCCCTTGTTCGCTGCCACTCAAGCCATTATCAACAAAACAATATACTACACCTTGTATATAACTTTTTCTATATACCCCGTATATATATTTCAATATTTCGATGTTACCGTTATCATCTTACAAAACATATACGTCACACCCTGCTTTTTTTAACACACCCTGTCGATGTTTCCGTTATTGCCTAACAAATCACTTTTTAATATTTTTTTAAACACACCCCGTATTTCGATACTTCGATGTTGCCGTTATCGCCTGCGGTTAGACGTGACGATAAGGATACGTAACGATGAATGCGACTAATTTGTGGGATACGTGCCTCGAAAAACTACTCAGTATATTTTGGCAGATCCATCTAGGGCTCCGAATATTAATTAAAAGATTCAATCTTGGGTTATCTGTGTGGAACGTCTATAAAATAGGTGGTTTGTGGTTTAGAGATTTTTTTGGTTAAGTTAAGAATCACTCTGTATGTTGAGTGTATTTGTTCTCAAATAAAAAATAAATTGAAGTAAAATTATACTTTCGTAATAAATATAAAAAAAAAGAGTACAATGAATACAATTCCTCAACAAGCACGATAATTATTTGCCAATTAATTTGTTTATTCACGAGGTAATTACTGAAATTTGTAAGTAAATACACATAAATGTCAAATTTACAATGTTGGAAGCATGAGAACTTAGATAATATTGAAATTCAAATATAATTTACATGATAAAGAAATTACATGTTTTGTTTTTATTCATTTGTGAGATTAGTCTTCAGTGATAGTTTACGAAATCACTTTATTTTTGAAAACTGTTTACAAGTAAGTAGTTGACCCAAATTTATTATATTGAGGGATAAAAATATTCGTAATGATCCCAATTTTTTTCACATCTTAACTTATCTGATCACGTATGGAAAATCATCAAATTTTCTGGCGTTTTTGTTGTAGCTACATGGGAGGTTTAATTTTTTACGTCACAGTATTATTTGAATTCAAAATTAGTGAATTTTGTTGCAATCGCTAGGATAAAGATCGGATTGTTGGGTTAAGTGAAATTTTCAATAGAACCAACAGATGTTAATGCATATATTAGCGTTACTAGGGAAATCAGTTGTTTGATATGCATGAAACAGTGATTGATATGTGTACAGCATAAGATGTTTCTACCGGCTCCACCGTAGCGGTGTACTAAAACTGTATCCGCCCTTTCCACACATTGAAACCAACAAAATGCGTGGATGAACTAAATAGCACTTTTGTTAAACGTGAAAAATATTGGGAGTTAACCGACTGTTGTTGGTTTTTCGAAGATCAAATACATTTGTATCGCCGTTCATCGTGTCGATCACACATTGGTTTGATATTTATTGTGATATTTAGAGAGAATATCGCTGTATTAGCAAGAAAATCTATGATGCAAATTGGAAGACTAGCAGTTATCAAAAGTGAAGAGTTTTAGTGAATTTGGGAACGTCGAAAAAATTAGTCACCGTTAATTTAAAGACATTAGCCCAACTAATACAAAAGCTGGACTAGATTCTGCTCTGGGTGAGAAATTCGGTACTAAGGGGGTCATTCCATGTGACGGCCTGTTTTTTAGGGATTTTTAGAATTTTTTTCTACCACCAGTAAATAGATGGAGCTTGAAGTTTATCATCATTTATTAACATATATGTCGACAGTATAAATATAAGTTTTAAGCTAAAAATATTGTATAGAGCTTGAGTTAAAACGTTCTGAACACACCCGCTTCGAAAAAATGAGCTCGCACTTCCTTCACGATTCCAGCTGATTGGCTTATCTGAAACAAAAAAACTGCGTTCTAATCTGTGAGCCTCAATGCACGGAATGGCCTATTACCAAATGAATATACAAAAAATTGGACTTTTGGTAGACATTTAAAGTAAAAGTTGCGAGTTTTGCGTTTTTTTTTTGTTTTTTGCTATAAAAAATCGAAATTTTGGAAATGTTCGATTGGTTCATTCGTTGCGTTTACATGTGTTGAGTGTGCCCTATAAATTTCAAGTTATTCGGTCAAGCCGTTTTTGAGATACGATGGAGGGAAGTTTGAAAAACACAGTTTTGAGAAAAACGCGTTTAAAGTTTCAAGTCTATTGAAAACTATGAAAATCCGAACTTACCCTTAATCGGCGATGCCTGGTCCATATTTAATTTCTGTTTAAGCCTGTAGAAACTTCTCTAAATTTGTATAGATGTATATATGTATAAAAGAGGGGCCAGGTATAAAGTCGACGGTACACAATAGGCCCGGACCCCAACTGCCAACTCAGCGCTCCGAACAGCTCTTTTTTCTATCTGCTGTATCTTTAAAAAGACTTCCAATTTTCAAAAATCACTTAACTATCCTATTCTAGACATGTTAATGACCCCCATAATAGGCATTTCAAAGAGTGCGGTACATCGCACATTAACTGAAAATTTGGACATGAGCTCGGCTCTGAAGAAGGCAAAAAGCGTTCCATATGCAGGTAAGATCATGGCGTCGGTTTTTTGAGATGTGCGTGGAATAGTTATAATTGATTATCTTCAAAAAGGGATGACTATCAACGGCGAGAATTGTGCGAACTTATTGCAACGTTTGAGCGAAGAAATCAAGCAAAAACGGCCGTGTTTCATCAAGACAGTGCACCAGCTCTCACATCCGTTATTACAATGACAGAAATAAATAAAATAAAGTTTAAATTGCTACCTCATGCACCCTATTCGCCAAATTTAGCCCCCTCGGATTACTTTCTGTTCCTAAACTTAAAACATGGCTTGGTGGTCAAAGATCTTCCAATAATGGACAGATGATGTCGGCAGTTAATAACTATTGATCTAAACGGAGATTACGTTGACAAATAAATATATTTTTTCCAAAATTTTTGTATTTATATTGTTGGATCAGGTACTTGACTGTACTTCCTTTATAATTGCTATAGTTTTTTGTGTCTTCTTTCTTGTTATTTCCATTTTTGCAGCTGTTTCAGTTACTGTATTGTCTTTTGAATTTATATCATATTTTGTTGCTTTGATTTCTGCTACTTTCATTATTATTTCAGTCTCTTTAGTTTCCATCTCGTTAATATCATTTTCTACTGAAAGATATCTAAAATATTGTCTCCATTTTTCCATTATATCATCTCCGTTTGCTATTGTGTCTCCTTTGGTGTAGTTGTTTATCAGTAATTTCTTATTATCGTTTTTTGAGTGCTTTTAATAGTATAATAATTGTTTTTATTATTTTTAGATGCTCATAACGTCGTCATGGGTCCTGGACCTTTTCGGATTAGTGGTAATTTCGGGAATTTCGAGTTACATATATTTCACTAGAAATTTTAATTATTGGAAGAAAAGGAAGATTTATAGTCCAACACCGATACCGTTTTTCGGAAACTTTTTTGATTCTCTTAGTTTCAGAACAACTATTCACGAAAATGTCAAGAAGTATTATGATAGTACTGAAGATCCCTTCTTCGGATTGTACATTTTAGACGAACCTGTTTTAGTGCTTAAATCCCCCCAACTAACTAAAGATGTTCTAATCAAAGATTTTACCGTTTTTTGCGATAGAAGAGTATCAACACCGAAACATTCCGATATGCTTTATTCGGTATTTTTTTTGAAATATAATCGATGGAAAAAAGTTCGATCGGTACTTTCCCCATTATTTCGTACTTCGGTACTCAAAAACAATTACTTTCATTTAGATGACACTAAAAACCTTCTGATTGATTTTTTATATAAAAACAATGGTCTTATCGACGCCAGATTGATCGGAGGACATTTCGCTACAGAATTATTGGCGAGGTGGTTTTTTCGAGTCAATCCTCATTGCTTCGATGGAGGAGAATCCATATTTAGGAGATATATTCATAAATTATTCGACTTCAATTTCCGAAATGCCGTTATACAAAATTTGTTTTTCATCAAACCGTCGTGGGTTTCTTTCTTCAGATTAGATTTCGTAGTCGATGATGCTATTAACACTTTTAAAGATGTTTTAATGACTTCAATGGCTGCTAGGAAAGACCAATTCAATGGCAATGTGCAAGATTTAACCGATTTAGGTAGCAAAGGTGTACTTGAAAAAGAAAAAACGAATAATGATAATATGGGTAAGTTTTTCTCACTGCGAGGTTCCTTCTAAACTAAAACTGTTTATGTCGGAATAACTCTTAACAGAGCTGCAAGAGCAGTCGTTGACTCTTTTCTGCCATTTGATTTTCATTTATTCAATATTATATATTAGAGAAAAAGGACACTACACTAACCAAATCGTTTAGACCAATCAGCTTCATAAAGCTTCTACTGAAAACTTACAATTGATAAACGAAATGCTCTGTGAAATGAAGAAAACGTGGTACGTTCATTCTTATACATAGAAAGCGCCTTTGACATTACTCTACATGTGGTTATCAAAAGAGCATTAGACGTGAAAATAGTAGATCGGAAAAGCTCCAGATGGAAAACACAGTTAGGATCCAAATACCATTTTTATTACTGCAAAAGGAGGAGTTGTATCCCAACTTCTGTGGAGCTTAGTAGGACTGACTGATTTCAACATTTCCTGTTAAGAATATGCCGACGTCATAGTCATATTCGCAAAAAGAAGCTTTAAGAATTCACTCTGTGAAGTACAGGACTCAACTTCATAAGAAGGTGGTGTCGATCGGTGGGATTAAATGTCAAACCGAACAAATCATATTTAATTACCTTCACTATTAAGAAAAAACTCAAAATGTCAAGCTAAACGAGCAAGCTATTGACTGGAAATACCTGGGACTCATATCGTCATCATCAACATCATCATCATCATCATCATCAAGCCTTTCAATCCCTTGGATTATGGCTGTCGCTTTTAGCGCTTTAAAATCCTTTTTTTTGAGGTGGATTACTCCTCGTTTTTTATTTTTGTTTTCTTTATAATTTATCGTTTTTCTTGACTGCTTTTGTTATTATTTTTCATTCCTTTCGTTTCCGGTATTTTGCCTTCCAGTTCTCTATATTAAGCGCTCTTATGTCCTTCTCTATTTCGTGTCTCCAAGTCTTTCTCGACCTGCCTCTTCTCCTTGGCTACAATGGGGTCCATTGCGTTATTTCTCCATCATTTCAGTCGGTTTATATTTTTATATTTTCCTATAAACTTCTTCATACCTATATTCTTCGTGTTTTTTGAAAGTTCATTGAAAACTAACTAAGTTGGAATGTCGGGAATTGTCGGTAAACTGAAACTAACTTCAGTCTCTGAAGAATATCTGAAGTATCTGCTCGGTATGTTTGGATTAAAATAAATTTAATCCCTTTCATTTTTCAGTTTTTGACATAGCAGTGTCGAATACTATATTTTTTTTAATTGCTGGTCAAGAGACATCGAGTACTATTTTAGCTTTTACATTGTATGAACTAGCAGTAAATCAGAATGTACAAGATAAATTGAGGAAAGAAGTTGAAATCAATTTACAAAAACACGGAGACTTTACTCAGGATGGTATCAAAGATAACAAATATATGGAAATGTGTTTAAATGGTAAGTATAATCATTTTATTGAAGATACCTTTAGTTAGTCCACCACCACCACCAGGAGTTTACTTTGTAGTGACCCTTAAAATCATCAAAGAAAACAGTGAACTAACATTCATAGTTTTGGAACAACTTACAAGGGTTGAGACAGGCAAATACTCTTCTGGAAAACTATAACCAGAGAAGACCTGCTGAATTGTAACAATCTACGAATACAAACAGAAGATCTATAGATGCCCTCGCCTCAACGAATACCTGAAGATGCTAGATCTGGCAGATAATGCGGCGTGCAGGTTTTGTTGCACAGTGGACGAAACCTCAATCCACATTCTCTTGATGGATGAAATACTAAAGGGATCCAGGACACAACACCTGAATTAGAAGCCATCCCACATTCTAGACATTTTAAAAGGAGTGGGATTGATGGATCAGCTGTAAACACTGGGTTCTTCAGTACCGCAACAAGAAAGGGGGACGCAAAGACCCGCAAACTTTCTTTTCATTTAGATAACGAATCACAGATCTGATTCCACAAGCGGTGGTATTTTCAATTGAGGCCATCATAAAACAAAAACACTTCGGTAGCAGCGATCTGAAAATGACGTAAATTGCTTCTGCTTGAGTCAGAGTAACTGCCGCGTTTGTTCGGAACTGCGATCGCAGTTCTGTCGCTGATAGAAACTTACTTTATGACATTGTAGTATAAATGAAAGATCCTGAGCTTCAAACGAGTCATTCATTTATTCAGTAACTAGGGTAATGATATTACAGATGTGAAAAAACTAGGAAGATGAAAATCAATCGCCGATTACATCGACGTCAACATAAATATCAAGTTAGAACGAGAAAGAAACTAGTACTACCATGCACGTGGTGTAAAAGTTGTCTTCACGAGTAATACTCACATTAAAAAATACACTTTTCTTTGACTTTCTATTTCTTAGACCTTATATTAAATTATAGACGTTTCGATTTACTTCGGTCTTTATTAAAATATATTATTGCACTCTAAACAATATGGATGGCGTGCTTTTACGTCAGATTCTTTTATATCATGGAAACTTTTTTGATTCTAATACTTCAAAAATGTTTTTTTCGTACTGCTTCGCGAGAAAAAATTATTTAAAATTTTTTGTACATAAGAAACTGTTGTTTAAAGCTCACCAACTCTTTTAGAAACGATGAGGAAGTATCCAGCCTTACCATTTTTGGATAGAATACCTATTACGGATTATAAATTTAATGGTACAAATTTCGTGGTCGAAAAGGGGACGTCGGTTATCATACCATTTTTTGCATTACATAGAGATGAAAATTATTATCCGAATCCCGACAAATACGAACCAGAGAGATTTTTGAACAATAATTTCAATGTGGATGGTTTGAATTTTATTCCTTTCGGAGAAGGACCTAGAGCATGCTTAGGTAAGGCAACGTTGTTGATTGGTTTATGAGGAAGCTTTGACGGAACACAAAATTCTGTAAATTTAGTAGTTATGTACAATTTTTAAATATTAATAGTTTTGTTAAAATTGTTATGAGTGTTAAATAAGAATTTAATTTGCTATCCTACTCTAATAATGTCTGGCGCTCCTTTCTATTTGCTACTACAGCGCCACCTTAATTCGCTCCCTTTCAACGGTCTTCCGTTGTTGAAGAAACCGAGAAAAAGTCATGGAAATATTATATTGAAAGTGTTAAGTTATAAAGAACGCGTGTTAAGCGGTTTTCTGCTTTTTAAAGTGGCCAAATGATACTTAACGTTGGACTAACCGTGTAGATATATAAGAAATGAAATATTTACGATTAATTTCAGATGTTAATAGAGGTATTATTGTATTTACCCACACTTGATACATTATGGGGTCAGAAAAAATCAATAAAACTAGTCATCAACAATTTTTAAGTTGGAATTTCAGGAACCGTTGGCGATATTCATACTGAACACACTGTTTACACCAACACTCACAATTACACTGTTTGAGGCGCGTTTCGACAACCAAGTTGTCGTCTTCAGAGATAAAATCTAATAACTTGACTTATCTGTTTAATACTAAATTTTCCCACCAATAAAGTCTCATCCGTGGAAATTAATTCCAGCGGGAAAAAACTCCTTGGTGGGAATTTTCGTATTCATTCTTTGACTACTAATCTGTAGAGTGGGCTGTAAGGAATTGGCCCTTTTTCCTTACTTAAGCTACTCTTACATCTAGCAACTTCAATGCTTTCAAATGCATCCAACAGTTTTTGTGCTCTTTAAACCGGACAATAACGGATCTCTTAGTCTGACCAATATACTTTCCGTCACAATCACCATAGAAATGAGTGGTTTATATGAAATAAGCAAAGGGCCAATTTCTTACAGCCCACTCGGGGGAGAAGGTTTATTGCTGGGAGAATTTAGTATAAAACATTCACAGGTTATTAGATTTTAGTTTACCTTCAGTTCCTGAAGAGGATAACTTGGTTATCGAAACGCGAAAGACAGTGTGTAATTGTGAGTGTAGGTGTAGTGTTGTTGTAGACAGTGTATTCAGTATAACAATTTTTGATATTATACTGATACAACACGTCTCAGTTCTGATAATAATGTTTCCCTACCAGCGAAGAAACGTTTCACTAGAAAATAATCTAATACAGACAGAAAATGTGTTTTTTTTAATGGAAAAAATTAGATTGATGCGGTTATTTTCCAAATTATACATCAACTTTTCACATTTGGTTATCCCTGGTGTAAATAAAGTTCTAGAAAAGTTTGAAAATACCTCAAAGTTTATAATTAAATCTTTTTAACAATTTTAGGCAAGAGACTTGGTATGATGGCATTAGCTATAGCTATGTCCAATATTATAATCAAGTTCAAATTGGAAAAATGTGATGGAACTCCAGAAAAGATAGAATTCGAACCGAAAAATTTTGCTCTAATATCAAAAGTTGGTCTACCGATAAAAATTACCCCTATTGATTGACAGTTTTTTCAAATTGAAAATAATAAAGATATTTTTATACCATACAGTTTGTTTTATTGGAACGAATTAATTATATTGTGTTTTTATTTTAACAGTTCGGGTATCAGCTTCTGATGAAAACGTCGTGAATGCTTTCAGTAGCATTTCAAACTGCGTAGGACAGTTGCATCAAAAAATTGAGTAATTTAAAAAAAAAAAAATAGGTAGTGTAGGTAGTAGACCAAAAATTCTCAAGATAGTTTCCACGTGTTTGCTGGTGCCACTTTTGATCGTCCAACAATCGGTTGTTGTGCCAGAAAACCTCGATGCTGTACCGTATAAAATCCACTCGGATTCATTCAAGATTTCATGAATTGCCATTGGATACCGCATAATTGGACAATTGCTCAAAAAAAAACTCGTGTCGATAGGTGCAAAAAATGAAGAACCATGGATTGATGCGTACGAGGTCTGGCTATTAAATAACGAGACTGCGCGTCTAGATGGCGCTCTAGGCGGGTGGGATACAAAGATATTTTATCTATGCACCTCCCAAAACACGTTTCCGTCACTATTATAGTATTTGTGTAGTAGCGGTTTGAAACGAACGTTTTTTTTTTCTCATGTCGAAACAATTTTTTCATAACCAGTCTCGTTATTTAATAGCCAAACCTCGTATGAACCCGAAACTAAATAATAATCGACTGTAAGAATTTTTCCAAACGATCCAAATGCAACAATGTTTTATGAGAGTAACGTAGAAAAGTTAATTCTTAATGGTACAACAACATTTATTTGCAAGTGTTCGAAAACACCAACAGCAGAAGACAAATCATTCTCTACCACGACTATCACATATCAGTTCAAACAAAATCGTTTTTGACCAGCCAAAACATCTTATTGATGGGTACAGTCCTTGTTTTGGACCCAATGATTTCATTTTATTCCTTCAGATCAAAAATAAATAGCGAGGTCAAGGTTTTTCTACACTTGAAGAAGAAGAATGGAAAAAATGCTTCGACAATTGGTTCAAACGCATGCAGAATGTATTGATCTTAATGGGGAAAAATCTCAAAACTTAAGTAGCAACTCTAGTATATTAATATTTGAGAAACCTCAACACTTTCCAATGATATTCGAAGCGTCAGTGACCTACCACAAGTCCAACAACCAGTTTAGTAATAAAAATGCAGAGCATGACATTAAAATATATTATTTTTGGTGTCAAAGTTTTGAGAAGCTGTTATTGAAAATGTAGTTGGACGCATTAAATAGTTAAAACGTTTAAATCCTTGTAGCAACTCACTATGAATGTTTTTATTTTTGAACGGCGGTGTGTTTAACAATACAACGTCCTTGAAGCAATAATGAACGTTTCTTATAAAAAGTGTTTTTTTTTAGTTGTTAATAAACTTTAGTTGAATTAAATTTATTACGTTGCTACTGCAATTATTAATTTATATAATGATATAATTGATTCTACATTGAATTAAAACTAGCATGTCACTCAATCAAAACGAGACATTGCAAGGAGGACCAGATTTCCAGTTTATTCACGATAGTATATTGGTCACCGCAATACTTTGGATTCAGTTGATATCAACCTTTGTAAATATAAAATAATCATCGAACAGTCTTTGAGCGAGGTCAAGAATTATCCTTTAACTATTTTTCAACTTCTACCTACGTTATTTTAACGCTCCCATCTCTATCACATTTACCTTTAAAATTAACAAATATTAGTCTAGACGCAGCTGTTTACTTCAGAAAGATAATTATTGCATATACCAGGTTTAACAATTAAGTGTAAAAATGATTTTTTACATAATTATTATATGATAACATAATCTGCTCTAAAATTAGTCTCTTTCACTCTAATATATTAAGTCAAACGATTTCTTCCGGATTTATAGTAAGTCTTTGTATGGAACCTCTTACAGAGCTCTAGTCATAGTTATTTTGATTTGAAATGCGTTCTGGTTTTTGCTTTTTGGAAAAAAAAGAAGCCGCAGGACAATTGATCTGGCGAATATGATTGCTGTGGTAATCTTTCTGGAAACTAAAAACTGCGTGATACCATACGCTCAGTGGTGTGTTGCAATACCCAATTATTCGCTTTGGCTCGAGTTTTTCGAAGTATAATCAACATAGAACAATTTGTGTCAACGAACCACTTGTGCATCGTTCATGGAATCATCACCAACCATTTTTAATACTTCATTGTAAGTTCTAGTCTTGGAATCGCTCAATTTCTAACAAAATTTGCTCGAGATGCAATGATCGAAATTTTGTTTCTCATATTTGGTGACAAGCACCACTAACTGTCAATTATTCGCATTGCTTTGACGCTTTATTGAAGTTTATTTCTTATAGAACAATTTATGTCAATGAATTAATTCTGCACCGGTTTATGAAATCATCACCAAACACTTTTAATACTCGATTATAAGTTCTAGTCTTGTAATCGCTCAATTTTGCACAAAATTTACTCGCAATGCGTTGCTCGAAGTTTCGCTTCTTCTATTTGGCGACAAGCACCACTAACTGTCATTTATTCGCATTGCTTTGACGCTTTATTGAAGTTTATTTCTTATAGAACAATTTATGTCAATGAATTAGTTCTGCACGGTTTATGAAATCATCACCAAACACTTTTAATACTCGATTATAAGTTCTAGTCTTGTAATCGCTCAATTTTGCACAAAATTTACTCGCAATGCGTTGCTCGAAGTTTCGCTTCTTCTATTTGGCGACAAGCACCACTAACTGTCATTTATTCGCATTGCTTTGACGCTTTATTGAAGTTTATTTCTTATAGAACAATTTATGTCAATGAATTAGTTCTGCACGGTTTATGAAAACATCACCAAACACTTTTAATACTCGATTATAAGTTCTAGTCTTGTAATCGCTCAATTTTGCACAAAATTTGCTCGCAATGCTTTGCTCGAAGTTTCGCTTCTTCTATTTGGCGACAAGCACCACTAACTGTCATTTATTCGCATTGCTTTGACGCTTTATTGAAGTTTATTTCTTATAGAACAATTTATGTCAATGAATTAGTTCTGCACGGTTTATGAAATCATCACCAAACACTTTTAATACTCGATTATAAGTTCTAGTCTTGTAATCGCTCAATTTTGCACAAAATTTGCTCACAATGCGTTGCTCGAAGTTTCGCTTCTTCTATTTGGCGACAAGCACCACTAACTGTCATTTATTCGCATTGCTTTGACGCTTTATTGAAGTTTATTTCTTATAGAACAATTTATGTCAATGAATTAATTCTGCACGGTTTATGAAATCATCACCAAACACTTTTAATACTCGATTATAAGTTCTAGTCTTGTAATCGCTCAATTTTGCACAAAATTTGCTCGCAATGCGTTGCTCGAAGTTACGCTTCTTCTATTTGGCGACAAGCACCACTAACTGTCATTTATTCGCATTGCTTTGACGCTTTATTGAAGTTTATTTCTTATAGAACAATTTATGTCAATGAATTAGTTCTGCACGGTTTATGAAATCATCACCAAACACTTTTAATACTCGATTATAAGTTCTAGTCTTGTAATCGCTTAATTTTGCACAAAATTTGCTCGCAATGCGTTGCTCGAAGTTTCGCTTCTTCTATTTGGCGACAAGCACCACTAACTGTCATTTATTCGCATTGCTTTGACGCTTTATTGAAGTTTATTTCTTATAGAACAATTTATGTCAATGAATTAGTTCTGCACGGTTTATGAAAACATCACCAAACACTTTTAATACTCGATTATAAGTTCTAGTCTTGTAATCGCTCAATTTTGCACAAAATTTGCTCGCAATGCGTTGCTCGAAGTTTCGCTTCTTCTATTTGGCGACAAGCACCACTAACTGTCATTTATTCGCATTGCTTTGACGCTTTATTGAAGTTTATTTCTTATAGAACAATTTATGTCAATGAATTAGTTCTGCACGGTTTATGAAATCATCACCAAACACTTTTAATACTCGATTATAAGTTCTAGTCTTGTAATCGCTCAATTTTGCACAAAATTTGCTCGCAATGCGTTGCTCGAAGTTTCGCTTCTTCTATTTGGCGACAAGCACCACTAACTGTCATTTATTCGCATTGCTTTGACGCTTTATTGAAGTTTATTTCTTATAGAACAATTTATGTCAATGAATTAGTTCTGCACGGTTTATGAAATCATCACCAAACACTTTTAATACTCGATTATAAGTTCTAGTCTTGTAATCGCTCAATTTTGCACAAAATTTGCTCGCAATGCGTTGCTCGAAGTTTCGCTTCTTCTATTTGGCGACAAGCACCACTAACTGTCATTTATTCGCATTGCTTTGACGCTTTATTGAAGTTTATTTCTTATAGAACAATTTATGTCAATGAATTAGTTCTGCACGGTTTATGAAAACATCACCAAACACTTTTAATACTCGATTATGAGTTCTAGTCGCCGAATCGCTCTTTAATTATTTATCGAACCTTTTATTTATCACAGATCGGTTTTTCATTAATTATTTGTCTTCTTTTTCTTTGTTTGTAATCTAAACATATAGAAAACATTTGAAAACAAAACAAATTCCAACGAAATAATATTTATTATATGTAAACATGTGAAGGAATCCCATCTCTATAAATGTGGTCATCTACATCGCGGAGTGAATATTCTTTAAACAATCTATTGAACTTCGCAGAATAATTGGTTTTGCAAATTAAAGTGGTTGTGAAATTGATAGTTCTAATAGAATAATAGTAAGTTTTCCAATTATTAAAATGTTTTTATTCTCTATTATCATTTATCATTTTGTTAATTTTTCTTCTGTAATTTTGTTCGTTCTCTTTTCTCAACGACTTGGATCTTGTAGCTGGTTCTTATTAATAATTTACTCAATTTTTTCTTCTGTACTCGTTTCTATTTGTACTGTATCTCATTTTATATAAAATTTTCTTTTGTATCTCTTATTTATTTCACTTTTTCGTTGCCTTTCCTCAACTTTCTTTTAAATTGTTTTTGATATTTGTATTCTTTTGATTGTATTTTTGATTCGGCACACGTTCATCTCAATTTATATCAAATACTAGCTTCTTTTTCTGGTACTCCCTTTGCTTGCTGTGGCACTGAAAATGCTCAGTGATTTAGAGTACTCCCCGGTGTACTGCTCTAGTTTTTCGTAGTCTCTACTAAAATAATGTGGATAGAGATTAGTCTTTTACTTTGAGGGGCTTTTATGTATATCTAGACTTCAATAAATGTTTTGTTTTTAAACAAAAAGAATTATTTTTATTTTCAGATGTTTTTAACGACATCATGGTTAGTAGATTTGGTTTTACTCCTTTTATTAGTGGTGTTTATATTATACAAATATTCTACGAAAAACTTTGATTACTGGAAAAAACGGGGAGTGTTTTACGTAAAACCGATACCTGTATTTGGAAATTTTTACGAGATACTTACATTTAAAACAACTATAGCGGAAGGCTTAAGAGATCTTTATAATCAAACTGACGAACCTTATTTAGGAGTTTTCGTGTTCCACAAGCCGGTATTACTGCTGAGATCTCCTGATCTCATAGAAAACGTTCTGATAAGAGATTTCAGTTATTTTAGGAACCGCAGCTTAGCGTGTCCGCGACATAATCCCATGACTGGTAGTTATTTAGTTTTCCAAAAGTATAAAGATTGGAAAAAAAACAGACATAAACTTGCCCCTATTTTCACTAGTGGAAAGTTGAAAAAATTGTCGTTGATAGCAAAAACTGTATGCAACGAATTGAAGGAATATATTGACAGAAACATACATTTAACTATAGATGCAAAGGTATTGAGTCATAAATATACAACTGAAGTGATATCTCGATGCTTCTTCGGGATCAATGCTTATTGCTTCCAAAAAGATGATTCGGATATTCAAGGTATTTCTAGAAGAATATTTGGATTTTCTGCTAGGAATGCCATAATTCAGGGATTATATATTTTTAATCCCGATTTGGTTGAATTTTTCAAATTAAATTTTATAAAGAAGAAGGATGAAGATTATATCATAAAGGTACTTAAGGAGGTGATTGCAGTGAAAAAAGCGAGTGGGAAAAATAACGAGAAGGCTTTTGATTACATAGATATTCTGGTAGAAGCCTCGGATCAATATGAGAGCGAAAAAAGTGAAACTAATAAAGCAGGTGAGTTCCATACGTTTATAATTATCTTTCCAACACATCAGAGATTGTTTTATTGTGATATTTTCCTCAGGAATATGTAAGGGAATAAATTTTTCTAAACATGAAACATAATTTTCACAACTAGTATGGTAGAAGATGAAATTTTTGTCGAGGGAGAATATTTGGGATCGAAATTAAAATTGAATTGAGAATTGCTTTTCGAAATAAAGGGTTGAAGGATGGGGTAGGATGGAAAAAGAAGAAAGGGTGAAGCTGGAAATGCTTTATTTCCTGTTGTCGGCCATTTGGCTGATGAAAAAGTTCACCAAGTTACAGGGAAACCGCTGGAAAGTTCCAAGACCGACGAGTGGGAACATACAATGTATTTATATGGACGACCTTCACGAAATTCATTTTGGAGCGAAGTGCGACCACGATTGAATTCGGAAAACCAACGAAACACGGTTGTTCGAGTTGGTGCTCCATCACCAAAAGTCGAAACGACTTAATTAGCAAACCGCTGCTGGATTAATCCACGTCGAAATCATAGAAAATCATCGTACGATAATGTATGAAACTTTCAAGAATTTGTAAACAAATAGCACTCGAATAACATTAAAAATGTCAAACTTTATAATAATAATAGCCATTTATTTAAATTTATAAGAATTATTGTGAAATTTACTGTGTAGCATGTGATGCAAATGATAGGAACGCAACCAAACTACAGAGACATAACCTACAAAACCATATTTTTAGGAATTACTTAACAGGTAATAAAGTACATGTGATTTGAAGTGAAAAATTGAGTTTGTGTTTGTTTGAATTTTATACGAACACTAATAAACAAAGTGCAAACGATTTATCTTGACTTATATTGACGTTGACAACACAGGTATGCTTTGAGAAGCTCAAGCAAGCAGATAACGATTCTGCTCTTATTTTATTTCGGTTCCATATTCGCTCTAAAGTTACCGAATTTCTTGTGTCTGGAATTTGCTTTGGGGATAATATTTTTGCTATAAAATGAGAATTTTCATCACCTGATAAATTTTTCCAACATTTTTAGCACTGACTGAAGTATTGGCAAACGCCTTACAATTTTTCATTGCTGGTACGGAAACAACTAGTGCATTAATTTCATTCACATTATACGAATTGTCGATCAATACTGAAATTCAAGAGAGAGTTCGCCAAGAAATTACAAAAATTTTAAAGAAGAATAATGAAATTACTTACGACAGTGTACAGAATACGGAGTATTTGGAGTGTTGTTTACTAGGTATGTTATTCAAATATGAAAAACAAATCGATATTTGTGCGTTCACAGGTCTCATATTATCTTCAAGACTAGACTCCAAATAATTACAAATCAACAACTTTAAGTCCCAACTCTTCTTCTTGCGTGTACTGAAAATCAAGATCCTTATGGTTGACTCGTTTGTCAGATGAGTTGGTTCTGCTAAAACTCTAAATATCTGCTAAGTAAAGCCCTTATTTCACCTCAATTCAAGTGAAGTTGCTTTCAGAAAGTTTAAATCACAATTAGCATTCTAAATCGTAAGAAGTGTAGCTTCTGACTAACTAAATCAATTAGTATCATTAATATCCCTAATTACGAAGCGATTTAAAGTGTAAAGTAAATTGAAATAGCGTTTGGAAAGTTGGGATTTTAATTAGCATCCTAAATCGGAAGATATGTAGCTTATGACTAACTAAATCAATTAGCATCCCTAAGTACAAAGCGATTTAAGGTGTAAAATAAATTGAAATAACTTTTGGGAAGTTAGGATCTTAATTAGCATCCTAAGTCGGGAGATATGTAACTTCTGACTAAGTAAATCAATTAGCATCTCTAATTACGAAGCGTTTTGAGGTGTAAAGTAAATTGAAATAGCGTTTGGAAAGTTGGGATTTTAATTAGCATCCTAAGTCAGAAGATATGTAACTTATGACTAACTAAACCAATTAGCATCCCTAATTACGAAGCGATTTAAGGTGTAAAGTAAATTGAAATGGCGTTTGAGAAGTTAAGATCTTAGTTAGCATCCTGAGTTGGAAGAAATGTAGCTTCTGACTAACTAAACCAATTAGCATCCCTAATTACGAAGCGATTTAAGGTGTAAAGTGAATTTAAATGGCGTTCGGGAAGTTAGGATCCTAATTAGCATCCTAAGTCGGAAGATATGTAGCCTCTAACTAACTAAATCAATTAGCATCCCTAATTACGAAGCGATTTAAGGTGTAAAGTAAATTGAAATAGCGTTTGGAAAGTTAGGATCTTAATTAGCATCCTAAGTCGGAAGATATGTAGCTTCTGACTAACTAAACTAATTAGCATCCCTAATTATGAAGCGATTTAAGGTGTAAAGTAAATTGAAATGGCGTTCGGGAAGTTAAGATCCTAATTAGCATCCTAAGTCAGAAGATATGTAACTTCTGACTAACTAAATCAATTAGCATCCCTAATTATGAAGCGATTTAAGGTGTAAAGTAAATTGAAATAGCGTTTGGAAAGTTGGGATTATAATTAGCATCCTAAATCGGAAGATATGTGGCTTCTGGCTAGCTAAATCAATTAGCATCCCTAATTACGAAGCGATTTAAGGTGTAAAGTGAATTTAAATGGCGTTCGGGAAGTTAGGATCCTAATTAGCATCCTAAGTCAGAAGATATGTAACTTCTGACTAACTAAATCAATTAGCATCCCTAATTATGAAGCGATTTAAGGTGTAAAGTAAATTGAAATAGCGTTTGGAAAGTTGGGATTATAATTAGCATCCTAAATCGGAAGATATGTGGCTTCTGGCTAGCTAAATCAATTAGCATCCCTAATTACGAAGCGATTTAAGGTGTAAAGTGAATTTAAATGGCGTTCGGGAAGTTAGGATCCTAATTAGCATCCTAAGTCGGAAGATATGTAGCTTCTAACTAACTAAATCAATTAGCATCCCTAATTACGAAGCGATTTAAGGTGTAAAGTAAATTGAAATAGCGTTTGGGAAGTTAGGATCCTAATTAGCATCCTAAGTCGGAAGATATATAGCTTCTAACTAACTAAATCAATTAGCATCCCTAATTATGAAGCGATTTAAGGTGTAAAGTAAATTGAAATAGCGTTTGGAAAGTTGGGATTATAATTAGCATCCTAAATCGGAAGATATGTGGCTTCTGGCTAGCTAAATCAATTAGCACCCCTAATTATGAAGCGATTTAAGGTGTAAAGTAAATTGAAATAACTTTTGGGAAGTTAGGATCTTAATTAGCATCCTAAGTCGGGAGATATGTAACTTCTGACTAAGTAAATCAATTAGCATCTCTAATTACGAAGCGTTTTGAGGTGTAAAGTAAATTGAAACAGCCTTTAGAAAGTTAGGATCTTAATTAGCATCCTAAGTCAGAAGATATGTAACTTATGACTAACTAAATCAATTAGCATCCCTAATTATGAAGCGATTTAAGGTGTAAAGTGAATTTAAATGGCGTTCGGGAAGTTAGGATCCTAATTAGCATCCTAAGTCGGAAGATATGTAGCTTCTAACTAACTAAATCAATTAGCATCCCTAATTACGAAGCGATTTAAGGTGTAAAGTAAATTGAAATAGCGTTTGGGAAGTTAGGATCCTAATTAGCATCCTAAGTCGGAAGATATATAGCTTCTAACTAACTAAATCAATTAGCATCCCTAATTATGAAGCGATTTAAGGTGTAAAGTAAATTGAAATAGCGTTTGGAAAGTTGGGATTATAATTAGCATCCTAAATCGGAAGATATGTGGCTTCTGGCTAGCTAAATCAATTAGCACCCCTAATTATGAAGCGATTTAAGGTGTAAAGTAAATTGAAATAACTTTTGGGAAGTTAGGATCTTAATTAGCATCCTAAGTCGGGAGATATGTAACTTCTGACTAAGTAAATCAATTAGCATCTCTAATTACGAAGCGTTTTGAGGTGTAAAGTAAATTGAAACAGCCTTTAGAAAGTTAGGATCTTAATTAGCATCCTAAGTCAGAAGATATGTAACTTATGACTAACTAAATCAATTAGCATCCCTAATTATGAAGCGATTTAAGGTGTAAAGTGAATTTAAATGGCGTTCGGGAAGTTAGGATCCTAATTAGCATCCTAAGTCGGAAGATATGTAGCTTCTAACTAACTAAATCAATTAGCATCCCTAATTACGAAGCGATTTAAGGTGTAAAGTAAATTGAAATAGCGTTTGGGAAGTTAGGAACCTAATTAGCATCCTAAGTCGGAAGATATGTAGCTTCTGACTAACTAAACTAATTAGCATCCCTAATTATGAAGCGATTTAAGGTGTAAAGTAATGTAAACTCAACTGGACCAGTTTTATTGAAATACTGCCTTTGAGAGAATCTGTTTTTTTTTCTACATACAATGCGAGTTTTAAAATAAGATAAATATATCTCGGTTATTTTAAAATACGTATGGTACCTTAATAAAGTATAGAGGGTGTCCCACTTTATGTTTTCATTGATTTTGTTAAATGGAAACACTTTTTTATGGTATGTGGGGTTGTTTTGGCAGTGTTGCCATTGCCCTGAACACTCTGTATACATTATTATTGTATGTGAAACTGACAGATTCATCTTATAAACATTGTTCTGGATATATAACGATTGTAGTATATTTTTAGAAACTATGAGAAAATATGTTTCACTCCAAGTCATCGATAGGGAGGCGACTGAAGATTATGCAGTACCAGGTGGAAATCTGGTTATTGAAAAAGGAACAACTGTATACGTTCCGTTCTATGCTATTCATAACGATGAAAAATATTTTCCGAATCCTAAAGAATACAATCCAGATAGATTTATAGGAAAAGATGTCATGGGGAAATTTTTGAATTTTATTCCGTTCGGAGCTGGACCAAGAATATGCATTGGTAAAAAAAATTGATATCAGGTTATAAGTAGGGTAAATAAACTGAGTAAATTACACCCCTACTGTTAGATCTACTGACTCGATCCTTTCCTAAATATAAAAGTAGTCCCAGTAGGTGATTATTTCAATAAATTCATTTCTCTTTTCATTCGTATCATCAAATAATTTTTGCTGTTTGTTGCTTCCTTCTCTACGCCACTAGGTTTTTAAATATTTCAATTGAAGAATGCAATTATTCAGTAGATTATTTGTTAAGATGGAAAATCTACATTTGTACAATTTGATATGTGAAAATTTAACTATCAAATTCCTTTAAATAGTGTCTTCAATCTGAAATGCAACACACCGGAGAGTTGAGTTCAAAATGTATTATGTTGTTTGTTTCAGGGGACCGTTTCGCAATGATGATTTCAAAATTAGTAATGGCAACTATACTCACGTCTTACGAAGTTCAAAAAACTGAAAGTACACCTGTACCTATGGTACTGGAAACACGAAGCTTTGTTTTCCAGTCAAAATACGGAGTTCCTTTGAAATTTAAACAATTGAAAAAACTTTAACTTCACTATTTTTGATATTTTTTTCTACTTATTCACCTTTTATGATCACTTAGTGATAATTTTATTGTTTTAGTATTATAATAAGTGGATTTATGTTTTTATACGAGGGAATTATTTAAGTAAAAACTTTAAACGAAACCGTAGTCTTTTCTTCAAAGTCCTGTATTTGTTAGCAATTTTAATTGTCAAGAATAATGTCAATGTTTTCATAAAAAGAATAAAAGCATGAGCTCACTGTTTAGGTCTGTATTTCGTGGATGGTTATTAGATAACTTAAACGAGGAAGTTTATTCACATTTTCATTTATTTTTAATGTCCTATTTTTGAAAAAAAACCATGTTAACCAATTAAAATTTTCAATGTTTCCCGCGTGATTCATTTCGAATTGTCTTCTGGAAATCGTAAAGTAACAATAGATTAACTGTTGCAGAAGCTCTTCTTTAATCATAGGTCTCACTTTCCAACAGTAATTGAAGAGTATAACCCACCAGAACTTGACTTGAAGACGATAATTTGGTTATCGAAACGCGTGTCAGTCAGTGTAATGTGTTGGTGTGGTGGTGGTCTTAACAGTGTGTTCAATAGGATAATTCTCAGACTATCTAACTATCAGCAGATACCGGATATTTATTTCAATTTGGTATAAAAAGTTGCAGCTCAAATCGTATTTAATTCAGTCAATCAAGTGAGCTGAATATTTGGGTTAACATGTTTAATTTAGTTTCATGTCATTTGTCATTTTAATCAACTCACTCGAATAGTATAAACGCCCCTTTAAGGATGGTACTATTCAAAATGCTGTGTTGCCAGTTCTAATTCCTCTAGTTCCGTAGCATCGCAAGATATACACGGTCTTCATATTTCGTGAGCTTCTTTAATACTATTTTCAACTCACAAAAGATAAATATAACTATTAAAGCGAACAAAGTAGTAGACTGAAAGCTGAAATTATTTGACTAATTTGACATGCAAAATCATTATAATACATTTTTATATCATACTTACATTTAAAATAAAACTTTTAGTTTAAAATTCCCGCTGAAACGTTCATTACAAATATGTCGTTTTATTGACGTCAATATATGGTAAGTTTGTAAGCAATAAGCGTTTTTGCTTAGGGTCCATTAAGCTTAAACGCATTACAGCTTGACCCTATTTGTCTTAACAATGCAAAAAACCCACTAAGTTAAGGAAGTATTTGACTAATTTGACATGCAAAATCATTATAATACATTTTTATATCATACTTACATTTAAAATAAAATTTTTAGTTTAAAATTCCCGCTGAAACGTTCATTACAAATATGGCGTTTTATTGACGTCAATATATGGTAAGTTTGTAAGCAATAAGCGTTTTTGCTTAGGGTCCATTAAGCTTAAACGCATTACAGCTTGACCCTATTTGTCTTAACAATGCAAAAAACCCACTAAGTTAAGGAAGTATTTGACTAATTTGACATGCAAAATCATTATAATACATTTTTATATCATACTTACATTTAAAATAAAATTTTTAGTTTAAAATTCCCGCTGAAACGTTCATTACAAATATGGCGTTTTATTGACGTCAATATATGGTAAGTTTGTAAGCAATAAGCGTTTTTGCTTAGGGTCCATTAAGCTTAAACGCATTACAGCTTGACCCTATTTGTCTTAACAATGCAAAAAACCCACTAAGTTAAGGAAGTATTTGACTAATTTGACATGCAAAATCATTATAATACATTTTTATATCATACTTACATTTAAAATAAAATTTTTAGTTTAAAATTCCCGCTGAAACGTTCATTACAAATATGGCGTTTTATTGACGTCAATATATGGTAAGTTTGTAAGCAATAAGCGTTTTTGCTTAGGGTCCATTAAGCTTAAACGCATTACAGCTTGACCCTATTTGTCTTAACAATGCAAAAAACCCACTAAGTTAAGGAAGTATTTGACTAATTTGACATGCAAAATCATTATAATACATTTTTATATCATACTTACATTTAAAATAAAATTTTTAGTTTAAAATTCCCGCTGAAACATTCATTACAAATATAGCGTTTTATTGACGTCAATATATGGTAAGTTTGTAAGCAATAAGCGTTTTTGCTTAGGGTCCATTAAGCTTAAACGCATTACAGCTTGACCCTATTTGTCTTAACAATGCAAAAAACCCACTAAGTTAAGGAAGTATTTGACTAATTTGACATGCAAAATCATTATAATACATTTTTATATCATACTTACATTTAAAATAAAATTTTTAGTTTAAAATTCCCGCTGAAACATTCATTACAAATATGGCGTTTTATTGACGTCAATATATGGTAAGTTTGTAAACAATTGCTTCAGGTCCATTTGTTTTTCTGTTTAAAATGTCTTTCAAAATTTATTATAACGCTATATGTACTAATGCTTCATTGAAATTACATAAAAAACTATTTATTCGCGTTCCAGGAGCAATAAAGAAACAAACAAAGTTGTGACAACTCATTGTAAGAGATCCAGGTATTTTATCAACTACAACTTTAATTTATATTTGTGAAAATTACTTTGATTTAAGTATAAATTGTTATATTTACTTTATAATAGGATAGTTTGTGACCGCAAGAAAATAAAATTAAAACAAAAATAAACGACGTTAATCGGATCGAATCGGGCGTTTACTATATAGTGACGTCTTTCGCAGTTGATAGGTGAACGCTCTATTTTTGATCACATGACGAAGTATTTAAATTTAATGAATTTACTGTCTTCGTCATTTTCATTGTTAACGGATGATAAAAAAAATGTTTGTTATAGGAATTTTCGAGATTTATAAAATGAAGAACAAAAAATTTATATTTTCATTCACCGCCACATACGCAAAACTTCCTAAATTTCGGTATATAAATAACAGGAAACAGTTTATTGAACTTAATTATATTTCCTCGTCGTTTTCTTTAATACCTTCAATTTAATTTTAATTTTACGACTGTTTCTATCAAACGGAAAATCGAATAATTAATAAAGTATTGAATTAAGTGATATTTATTTCGTATGTTAGATACACCAGCTATTATTTTGGCAAAGTAATTATGCAATAATAGAAATTACATGCAATTAGAAATACGACTTTTCCAGAGTTATCATTGTAGAATTGGGTGATTAATGATAATTATAAAAACGTCGTTTGAAAACATGATGCACGCGAAACTGAATATCCAGGCCGGTATTTTTGTTTTTTTTTTATGAAAAAAAATATAGTGAAATGAGTGGATTTAATTATTCAGGTGCAAAAATATTGGATTTTGTCTTGTGAGAATCAACCTCTGGGAAATGATTTTCTAAGTTTAATTAAGCGAAAAGAGCACCGGGGACGATACAAAATACAAAAAAATTTCGAATGAACGTAAAGTGAGTTGGTTGAGAAAGCTGAAATCCTAGAGATATCAATTTGGATTTGTCGTAAATGAATATAAAGACAACAACGAATTGATCATTATGAGCAGTGCTTGATACGTGATTAATGAAATATGGCTCTATCATCTTACATCGGAGTCGGCTGGCAACTTCAATCGATTATAAAAGAACATAAACAACTATTAAGAATAGTTATTGGACGGTTTGAAGGACGAAATCGCGGAAAAGCAGCCCTATTTTGAGAAGAAAGTTCTGTTTGAAAAAAACGATTATGAAATTGCATGAATTTTCCTTCAATTGCTGTCACGTCCACCGTATTCTTCAGATCTTTGCCCCAGCGACTTTTTCCTGTTGTCAGATATCAAGACGACGCTCGCTGGATAGAAATTCTTCAATTCGATGAGTTCGTTTAGAGAATATAATATCGAAAAAACAAATATATGATCTTGGAAAAGTGGAATCAAGTTTATATCTCACAAATTAGAGCGAAAACAACGGAATAGAGTACAGAGAAGTAGTGATAGATTGTACATTCTATAATTGTAAGTGTCTACTGTTTTATTTCATCAATTTTTAGGCGTGAATCGCTTTTGCAGACAGACTAGTTTGCATTAAAGATCCCTTATGTCATCAAGAAACAATCAATTTGAACTGGTTACCAATTTTTTTTTCACTAGTAGTAGTAAAATAGAGTGAAAAGTTTACAGTTGACAGCTAGAAATGATATAAAAGAAGGTAGATGAAGAAATGTTAATCGGACAGGGAAGAGATTGTGGAAAAAGCACTGGAAAGTGGCGGAGAATAAAAGCTAATAAAAAGTAAGAGAAACTTTGTGCAGAATATTGTTGAGGCAGTATTGTGAGACTTGGATTACTAGATTGAAGATGAAGATGAAATGATACCAGAATATAACCTACCAGAACTTGACTTGAAGACGATAATTTGGTTATCGAAACGCGCGTCAAACAGTGTAATTGTGAGTGTTGGTGTGGTGGTGGTCTTAACAGTGTGTTCAATAGGATAATTCTCAGACTATCTAACTATCAACTGATACCGGATATTTATTTCAATTTGATATAAAAAGTTGCAGCTCAAACCATATTTAATTCAGTCAATCAAGTGAGCTGAATATTTGGGTTAACATGTTTAATTTAGTTTCATGTCATTTGTCATTTTAATCAATTCACTCGAATAGTATAAACGCCCCTTCAAGGATGGTACTATTCAAAATGCTGTGTTGCCAGTTCTAATTCCTCTAGTTCCGTAGCATCGCAAGATATACACTATTCTTTAATACTATTTTCAACTCACAAAAGATAAATACTTACATTTAAAATAAAATTTTTAGTTTAAAATTCCCGCTGAAACGTTCATTACAAATATGGCGTTTTATTGACGTCAATATATGGTAAGTTTGTAA
Organism: Diorhabda carinulata; assembly: GCF_026250575.1. Taxonomy (NCBI): domain Eukaryota; kingdom Metazoa; phylum Arthropoda; class Insecta; order Coleoptera; family Chrysomelidae; genus Diorhabda; species Diorhabda carinulata. Next base: position 3,008,435 of record NC_079471.1, read on the forward strand.
GCAATAAGCGTTTTTGCTTAGGGTCCATTAAGCTTAAACGCATTACAGCTTGACCCTATTTGTCTTAACAATGCAAAAAAACCACTAAGTTGAGGAAATATTTGACTAATTTGACATGCGAAATCATTATAATACATTTTTATATCATACTTACATTTAAAATAAAATTTTTAGTTTAAAATTCCCGCTGAAACGTTCATTACAAATATGGCGTTTTATTGACGTCAATATATGGTAAGTTTGTAAACAATAAGCGTTTTTGCTTAGGGTCCATTAAGCTTAAACGCATTACAGCTTGACCCTATTTGTCTTAACAATGCAAAAAAACCACTAAGTTGAGGAAATATTTGACTAATTTGACATGCGAAATCATTATAATACATTTTTATATCATACTTACATTTAAAATAAAATTTTTAGTTTAAAATTCCCGCTGAAACGTTCATTACAAATATGGCGTTTTATTGACGTCAATATATGGTAAGTTTGTAAACAATAAGCGTTTTTGCTTAGGGTCCATTAAGCTTAAACGCATTACAGCTTGACCCTATTTGTCTTAACAATGCAAAAAACCCACTAAGTTAAGGAAGTATTTGACTAATTTGACATGCAAAATCATTATAATACATTTTTATATCATACTTACATTTAAAATAAAATTTTTAGTTTAAAATTCCCGCTGAAACGTTCATTACAAATATGGCGTTTTATTGACGTCAATATATGGTAAGTTTGTAAACAATAAGCGTTTTTGCTTAGGGTCCATTAAGCTTAAACGCATTACAGCTTGACCCTATTTGTCTTAACAATGCAAAAAAACCACTAAGTTGAGGAAATATTTGACTAATTTGACATGCGAAATCATTATAATACATTTTTATATCATACTTACATTTAAAATAAAATTTTTAGTTTAAAATTCCCGCTGAAACGTTCATTACAAATATGGCGTTTTGTTGACGTCAATATATGGTAAGTTTGTAAACAATAAGCGTTTTTGCTTAGGGTCCATTAAGCTTAAACGCATTACAGCTTGACCCTATTTGTCTTAACAATGCAAAAAAACCACTAAGTTGAGGAAATATTTGACTAATTTGACATGCGAAATCATTATAATACATTTTTATATCATACTTACATTTAAAATAAAATTTTTAGTTTAAAATTCCCGCTGAAACGTTCATTACAAATATGGCGTTTTGTTGACGTCAATATATGGTAAGTTTGTAAACAATAAGCGTTTTTGCTTAGGGTCCATTAAGCTTAAACGCATTACAGCTTGACCCTATTTGTCTTAACAATGCAAAAAAACCACTAAGTTGAGGAAATATTTGACTAATTTGACATGCGAAATCATTATAATACATTTTTATATCATACTTACATTTAAAATAAAATTTTTAGTTTAAAATTCCCGCTGAAACGTTCATATTCAGAAAATATGATATTTGTATATTTTCATAATATCCAAAAAGAATCAACTTAATAAAAAATAAACGGTGTGGGTTGAAAGTTATATTCTCGAAATGCTAATACATACCTGTCATTAGAATTTCCATAGTTTCTAGTCAAATATAAAACTGTTCAAATTTATGAGATAAATTATACTTGTAGAGCACGCGACAACTGGATAATAATATTTGGGGGTAAGTGAGAATTATTATTAGAAATATTAACAACTGATAAAAAAAATTCACTTAGATATGTTAGTTAAAGTATAGAAGTGATGAAAATTGAAATATTGATATCATTTAGGTCCCAAGTTACTATATGGCACTATTCACTTTATATTTCATTAACGTGATGTTCCAATCTGGTTTGATATTCTCCAAAAACTTTAATACGTTCTTTAAAAACGTCTGTACGTTAAATTTTTAATATATTATAGAATTAGAGAAACGCAGTAACGTAAAATTTAAATTCAAAACTGATTTTTTTGTATGTTAGGACTGGTCAAAAAGTGATTTTTCAAATGAAGCCCAGGTTGTTTTGGATTAATAAACAATTAATTTTTCAATATATTATCGCTCTGTGGAGGAAATTTTTTCTTATATCAAAGACAAATATTTTAGATAAAAAGTTTGTATCGGAAAACCCAAACGTAGGAATTTTCATTATTTTGCTAGATACAGATAGTTTGAACTCGTCGTGGGACACCCTGTATATTACTATTATCATTTTAGAAGAATAACGAGGCGAGTTTGAGATGCTGATAACATCGTTTTGGACTATAGATTTCATTTTGTTTTTGATTTTTATAACCTACTTGATTTACAAATATTCAACAAGAAACTTCAATTATTGGAAAACTCGAAATGTTTATTATGAAACTCCGTTACCTCTATTTGGGAATTTCAAAGATGTAATTGTTATGAAAACAACTATAGGCGAGTGGTTGAAAGAAGCCTATGACAGAGCCAAAGATGTACCATATTTTGGAACATTCATTTTCGATAAACCGACATTAGTGATCAAAGATCCTCGGTTGATAAAAAATATTATGATCAAGGATTTCCATAATTTTACTGACAGAACTATAGCCTGTCCAGAGCACGATAAAGTAGTATCGAATATCTTATTTGTGATGCCCAATCCCCAATGGAGAGATGTCAGATCACGACTTTCCCCAGTATTTACCTCGGGGAAATTGAAGGGGATGTTTCCAATACTTGGTAAAACTGGTAAGTTAATTTTGTCCACGATTTCTTTAATAATTTTATTATATTATAAGCCTTATTTTTTCAAATTATCCTGGTCTCATTTATACGTAGTTCGAACCACGAATTATTAGAGAAAGAAAGATCATAAATGGAAAAACCTGTGAGTCACTATAAAAATATGATGCAGCTTTAGAGTCAAAATTTTCGTACACCGCCTGTTTAATTTCATCATCGTTGTTAAATCTTTTACACCTTATCTAGACTTTCAGCTTTGCGAACAAAAAAATTCAGACGGAACCAGATCAGGCCTACACGAAGGGTGTTCAATATCTGTGAAGCCACATTCGTGTACAGTAGGCAGTTTGGACTGGAGCATTGAAGCAATCGAACACCTCAGTTGGTTTTGCCGCACCGTCTTCGATAATTTTTTGACGTAACTGACATATGTCAGAGTAAGGCTTAAAGTCAATCAAAGAGATACGCTCGTAGTCCAAAAATACTGTAGATATCACTTTATTGGTACTTTTCGTGCACTTTTTTAGCACCAACTTTAACTACAGTTTCATCACCACATAAATTCAGAAGGATTTAACGAAATTAATGATAATGAATAAACAAACAATAACAAGTATTTTGATAATGTTGATGGTTTAAATTTTGATTGTTATTGAGTTAATATGATGTTTGTTTTAATTTGGAATGATTTTTTTACTACTAAACTAATGCTGTCTCTGGTTGTCGATGAAAAACTGTTTATTTGTTCGAATGGCCATACCCTTGCCCTCGATGTTGCCGGTGTGCATTTTCTGTTAATAGTACGATTTCATAATAGTTGATTTGACAACATGGCGAAGTATTACCAACTTTCTAGACTTGATTTTCCTGCCTTTTGAGCGAATAAAAATAATTAAATATGCCGTTCCAACGTAAAATTGCTTCAAATATTTCATCTTGATAATATAGGATGATCAAAAATTGATTTATTTTAAGGTGAACGTCTACAAAACTATTTATACGATAAGCAAGGGACAATAGAAGCTAAAGAAGTAATGGCGAAATTCGCAACGGACGTAATTGCCGAATGTTTTTTCGGAATTAAAGCGCATTGTTTCGACGACGAAAATGCCATATTCAGAGTACTAGGACGAGCCATATTTGATTTTAGATTCAGAAATGCTTTTGCGCAAACAGCATATTTTTCAATGCACAATTTGGTGAAATTGTTCAAGATCAATTTTTTCGATACCTGGGTGGTTGACTATTTCACTAATAGTTTTGAAAAAGCGTTCGAAGCAAGAGAAGGGACGAAAGAGAGAAAAAATGATTTTATTGATATTTTACGTGATATGAAAACGAAGGACGAGGATTTTAGTGAGTTAAAAATTTACTTATTCAAATATTTTAGTACCTGTTACTGTCATTCTTTCTTCTATTGTCTATTTAGTGAAGCTTCAAATATGCGATGATTCAAATTCAATTGGAAGTTTTATTTGACACTTTTTCATATTATTTTGTTATCGATGATAAGTTCATGACTCAAGCAACTGGTAATAGCGGGTTTTCCAATAAGAGGTGTTATTTTGATATTCAAAGAAAAATGCCATTTTTTGAGATAAATGATCGGATGTTTATTTTATTATAAAGAGGAAGGTATGCCGTTAATAATGGAGCACAACATCAGCCAAATGACCGCCACGACTGCGCTTACAGGACCATATCCTTTTCATTAAATTTTCCGTAACCAAATTGCAAAGCGGCTGCCCTATGTCCTCGATAGCCTCACGAATTCCATCTTTGAGGTCTTGAATCGATGTTGGACTGTTGGCGTAGACCTTATCTTTCACGTAGCCCCAAAGGAAAAAGTCGCAAGGTGTTAAATCACAAGATCTCGCTGGCCAATTGTGATTACCTCTTCGAGAGATAACACGGTCCGGATATTTTTCCCGTAAAAGATCGATGGTTTCGTTGCTTGTGTGGCGCGTAGCGCCGTCTTGTTGAAAGTAAACGTTGTCCAAATCAATACCATCCAATTCCGGCCATAAAAAGTCATTAATCATCTCTCGATAGCGCAATCCATTCACCGTAACTGTTGCTCCAGCCTCATTTTCGAAAAAGTAAGGTCCAATGACACCGCCAGACCAATAAACCGCACCAAACAGTCACGCGTTGAGGATGGAGAGGAATTTCAACAATAACTCTTGGGTTTTCCGAGCCCCAGATTCGACAATTTTGTTTATTGACGTAACCACCAAGGTGGAAATGGGCCTCATCAGTTAAGATGATTTTCATGCATTTCAAGGACCCAATCAGCAAAGACACGACGTTGTTGTGGATCGGCCGGCTCGAGTTCTTGTGTTAACTGAACTTTATAGGCCTTAAGACCCAAGTCTTTATGCAAAATACGGTGTAATGACGTTTGTGGAATGGCTAATTCCAAAGAACGACGAGGAATGGACAAACCTGGGTTTTCTTCAACACTTTGGGCTACAGCAGCAATATTCTCAATTGTTCTTGAGCGACGTGCACGGGTTTTATTTTTCACCGTCTCTGCCAAACTTTCACCATTTTTATAGTGAATTTTAATAATTTCAATGCTTTGTTGAAGCGTGTATCGTTCCATTTTCATTAATGGCGTAGTTTCTGCTTGTCAAATGTCAAAAAATGACAGCTTCAAAAGTGACATTTACCGAAATAGCGGGTTGTTCAAAATAACACCTCTTATTGGAAGGATTGATTACAAAAAAAGTAAACTTAGCTAGAATATATAAAATAAATAAAAACATTTTGCCTAGAGTTCGAATTAGTAGGGATAATTCTACAGAAATTCGACACTGCGCAAACGCCACCTAGAGGAGATAAGTTAAAAGAGAATTTCAGTGCTCTGGACTAATTTTGTGACGGGGAAAAGGAGGGTATTTGAAAAAAAGTTTTAGAACTGAGAGTGTAAGGACGAGATCCACACGTAACAAGGGAGTGCAGTGAACCGAGGAAATTTTGTTTTAAGTGCATAGAAATCGCATTTACATAGCCTAACCTAATCCAACCAAACCTAACCTAACCTAATCTAATGATTCTCATTGTTTCTTGATTTGTTTTCCCGGAAGTTTTCGCTCTTTCGAGATTCCACATGGATGAGGGAGCTTTGCTTGGATTCTATAGCATTCTGAAGCGGTGTTAGTGCCCCAAGATACATACAAATGTTAAGAAAGAACAGTTTGTGTTTGAAAAATTTTTTAGATAACATCAAAATATCGAAGATAAATGCCAAAAATTAAGTATTGAAGGTTTTCTATTTGGTAGATATATAATTTTTAGAATTTGAGATCCTTGTACAAATAAAACAAACCAGTTTTCATAACAGTGATAAGCTGAAATTAAAAATCTTCAAAATCAATTCGTTGCTTCTTTTCCCACAATTTCGAGGTTATGTTGTTGTTAAGAAACATTTGTAATCGCTTGTATTACATATTTCCGCTAAGTTTGCCATTTTCGAAATTTGTTTATCAAAAAAACAGTGATACGTATGAAGTTAGCCGTAGGAGAAGAAGTATGGGTGGTGGCCTACCTAATAGGTTAGATCATAAACATAATAATACTAAATTGCGCAGTCGATGAAATCATATTTTAATATTAGAACGAGATATAAAGAAAATTACGGTATTTATCAAATACTAAACGTGTTCTTCCTAATTTATTGTATAATAAGCTTTCCACCGTTCTATTTTTCTTCTACTCTATTTTGTTTATCTCACCAATCACTGCACAGTGGAACAAAGATAGATATATTTTAGACTAGAGGATGTTTCTTTTTAAAGTTGGTACAACTTATCAATATAGAAAGTATATGAATCGCGGTTAGATTTTCAGATAGAATTTTAGAATTTCACCGTACCGATCGTGGAGTTTGAATAGAATGTACTTTTGCCGAGGTATTCAATGAAAATTCCATTACCTTAATTTCTAGACGTAGCGAAGCTTCATGGCGCCAGCATGCAGTTCTTTGCGGCAGGATTCGAAACTACTAGCGCAACAATTTCCTATACTTTACACGAGCTTTGCTTGAATAAAACCATTCAAAATAAGCTTAGAACGGAAATTATGACAAACATCGAAGAAAATGGAGGAATTACGTATGAAGGTGTTAATGCTATGAAATATTTAGATTTGTGCATTAAAGGTGAATATAAACATTATTAAATATTATTATTTCATAAAGCGATTAAACATCGAATATTTAAATTGATCCATGATTGATATGAGTTATAATTTCTATATTTTCTTCTTCTGCATCTTTATCTCATGTTTTTTCTATTCCCATCATAATCTTGTAACTTTCAATGCTTTTTATCAAGATTTAACCATTTCTAACAAAGCTTTACGTTTTTGCTTCTTAAATTGCCACAAAGATTATGAAAATTGATTACGAGGGAGGGTCTCTATGTTAGAGGACAACAATGTCCTTGTTAACACCGTTGAATTGAACAACAATTGGTTTGAAGATGCTAGTTTTACAATTTTAAGCAAAAAAACAGAAGAAATTTTTTACAGAAACTCTCAGGAAGTATCCCGTTCTGCCGTTTTTGGATAGATCTTGTTTGAACGACTATAAACTGCCCGATACAGATTTAGTTATTGAAAGAGGCACTTCAGTGTATATTCCTATGTTCGGTCTTCATAATGATCCTAAATATTTTCCACAACCTCTTAAGTATGATCCAGAACGTTTTCTGAACAAAATATACAATTCTGATGGCTTAGTTTATATTCCTTTCGGAGATGGACCGCGAAACTGCTTAGGTAAGTTGATTCTGGTTATATATAAGTTATAAAAAAGTTTGGTGGTGTTACAAAGTGTTTTTTGAGCTACTTCCAATGAATCCAACGATCAATTCTGATGTTTACTGTCAACAATTAATGAAACAGGATGAAGTGTTTAGTGGATTTAGTGTTCCACCATGATAATACAAGGCCCCATTCTTTGGCAACTCGTGAGAAACTAATGGAGCTTGGCTGGGGAATGATGCCACATCCCACCTATAGCACTGATCTCGCACCATCTGATTACCATTTATTTCGAAGTTTGTAGAATTTGAGTTTGAATGGTCAAACTTCGGTCAATCGCACCTGGTTCTGTTTTTTGCTGATAAAGACAAGAAAAGATGACAAAAGGTCATTGAGCAAAATGGAAAATTTATAATTGTTTTATTTTATATTACAAAACCGGAATTAATTTGTCGTCAACCATTAAAAAAGTATTATAGATGTTTAGAAACTTCCTGTAACTGACAAACATCACTACAATGAAGTTCTGAAGCTTCTAGACAATTAATTTCAGACACAAAAGCGAAATTTTTAATTTTTTGGTTGAAGGGGAACGATTTGGTTTAATGGCAACAAAGTTGGGAGTGATATACACCTTGATAAAATTTGAAGTGGAACCGTGCGAACAAACACCAGATCCCGTAGTGTTTGAAGCAAAAAGTTTGGTTCTCCAATCAAAAGTTGGTTTGCCAATGAAATTTAAATACATCAACCCTACTCCAGCATGATGAAGACATGGAAATTATTTGGAATAATCAAATTATATTCGCGAAATTGTATAAGAACTAATTTGAAAATAAACTTATTTTTATTAAATGTGGTAGTAATTATATACGTGATACCTTTCGTGAAAAAATTGACATTATTTACAGGATATTTGGGATCTTATTTACAAAAACATCTAGGGCGTGATTAAAATTTTTCTTTGACGTTGACGGGGGTCCTCTATTTGGATTTGTCTATGATTCGATACTAGATTTATGACTTTAAGAACGGAAGGATTCAAAATGTTTGTTAATAAAAAAATCGTACTAATAGCGGGAAAATTGAATGGAACAACAATTTTTAGTTATAGACATTTATTCAATATTTTCAATTGATTTACACGGTCGTATGTTTTTTTTTTAATTCATACTATTTGTAAAATATGCAACTTCTAAGTAATTATCACTTATCAATCTAGTACAATAGGAAGAATATAGATTGGATTGAGAAAATATAAAGTTCAAAATAGTTTAGTTATAAAAAACGGAGGTTTTTAGTTTATTTGTGTTGTCTTTCGGTCTTTTTACAAATTTGAGTCGAATGATATGTTCAATTATCAAATAAATAGATAAATTATCACGTTCAAACGTTCAACTAAAACTCAGTCTTGATCAGAACAGAAAATAGCGAAAAGCTAGCAGATAAAGCACAGGTAAGAAAATGACAATTAACAAAGTGAAAGTCAACAAGGCACCTACCGAAGATGCTGGACTTCTGAGTACATTTAGTGATATGGGTTACTACACATGAATGAATTGAATTATATCAGACTAATGATAAAATCGATGTACTAGAAGAGGTCAAAATAATATCCAAAATCCTCCGTTTCTTGATTACAAAGATATGGTACATATAAGTTGGTTTTAGTGGTCCTCGTGTGAAAACAAATTTTCTTCGAATATTCATAGGAAAATAAAGATTTTTCGATCTAATATAAGTTGAAAATCGAACGCCTGCATTCGTTTTCAACTTAGTGCAAATCACACCATTCTACAAACTTATTTATAAATATTTTTATGTGTTTGAACGATAATGAGACACTGTAATTTATGAAATTTTAGTTCAAAAACTCAACTTTTGGAAATAGAGATGACGTCAGTTAGTAACTTGTAACAGGGGAGCGCAATTGTAGCAGATTCATGTAAAGGGGAGACATAGAATAGTTAAAAAATGATTATTTGATCACAATAAATGTATTGAAATGTATCAATTTCAATAATTTGAGCATAACATAAACAAGTCGGAGGAAAGCTAACTAAAAAGTAGCTGCTTCGACAATCTCAAGGACGATTAAATGTTATTTTTCAAATAATATGCATGAAATTATAATTTTTGTTGACAAATATCATTAGATCTCCATGAAGTTCGAGTGAGTACCATTTTTAGCTCATTTATTATTATATCTAGCTCCGAGAAGTTGTGATTTATTTTCACCACGATTGATTAATGTACTGAATAATTTTAATTATTTCCTGGTGTACTCGCTTAATGTGAAACCTATTCTTATTACTATACGTTTCCACACTATACAGGGTGACAAGTTAAAACTATCTGTATATGGCGATCTTTTTAAATAAAATATTTTCAAAGATGGCCGATTTCCAGTTCTACCGAAAATCGATTATAACTTTGTTATTTTAAATAGAACACCCTATATATTTATACATTTTCGAAATTTACGTAAAATTTTAGTATACTTTTGCCCAAAAACTTTTTTCGAAAAATGAATATTTTTTGAGTTATTAATTTTTTTGTAAAAAATTTGACCGTTGCAGACTTTTATATATTATTTTTTTACGAGGATACCCTTGAAGATATTAAAATGGTTTCTCTTCGGTTGCTTTTAGCAAGGTCTCAAGTATTTGAATCTATGATAAAAAATTTTTTATTTCATACATGGTGTGTATAAGAAGTATCCAAAGATTAACTTCATAAATATCAAATTTCTTTATTTTTTTAAATAGAGCCACCCTGTTTTTTCTATTTTAATGCATTAAGGGGTTTTATTTTGACCCGTTGATACAAGCACTAAGAAATAAAAAAGTATTTTTCTTTATCTTGTCAAGGTCAGCAAACTCTACTCGTTTAATAAAATCGGTTGGTTTTAAATTTTGACACAAATTGTAAGAATAAGGATGGATTTTATGTTTTCGTAAAATACGGTGAATCGACGATGTGCTTACTCTGTGATCTCTTACGACAGCACGTATTGATGCTTCTGGATAAGCAGTAAAATAAGCAACATCATCAATTTCGGCATTATTATTGTCAATAACTGGTTTAATTCGATTAACTTTTGCTTCAAATGAACCGTATAGTTTCCAAATTGTTGAGGATTCTTTCAATAGAATGCGATTTTGGTCGTACTCTATCTGGATAACTTGCAGCACATAAAAGTACATGTTCTTGTAATAACTTGTAACAATGACAGTTAAATAAGTAGTTTACAGACCTTGACAAGATAAATAAGAATATTTTTTTATTTCTTAGTGCTTGTATCAACGGGTCGAAATAAAATTTAGACCACACCTGTATCTCTGAAAATTTATAGAAAACATTCAATATCTGGATAACGGTATACGAAAGTATACATAAATTTGCCTCATTTTTTACCCCTGAATGCATTAAAATAGAAAAAACCGGGTGGTTCTATTTAAAAAAATAAAGAAATTTGATATTCGTGAAGTTAAACTTTGAGCACTTTTTATATACACCCTGTATAAAATGAGAAATTTTACAACATAGATTCAAATATGTCTGACCTTGCTAAAAGCAACCGAACAGAAACAATTTTCATATCTTTAAGGGTATCCACGTAAAAAAATAATTTATAAGGGTTAAATTTTTCAGAAAAAAATTAATAACTCAAAAAGTATGCGTTTTTCGAAAAAACTTTTCAGACAATAGTAAACTTAAATTTTATGTAGATTTCAAAAATGTATTGATATACAGGATGTTTCATTTAAAATAACAAAGTTATAGCCATGTTTGAAAATATATTAGTTAAAAAGATCGTATCCGAAAACGAAAACGTAGAAATTTTCATGATTTTACTATTTTGCCATATACAGATAGTTTTAATTTTAAAGTTTAATTGGTCGTGGGACACCCTGTATATAAATGAATTTCGAAGGACTAATATTTTGTGATTTATGGAATGAAAAGTACATCAGAGTAGATAAGACGTTTATGTTTACAAATTCAATTGATATTCATCATTTCTTCGCTAATGCACCGTTTTGGGGGTTTTTGAGAGCAATTTGTTGTAACTTCGAATTGTTATCTCAACGTATCAACAAAGAAATATAAGTTTGAATAAATACAAAAGTTAATTGGTAGGAAAATATTATTCTACATTCTATATTCTATTACATAATTCACACATATAAAATAATATATAAGGTATCTGGGTCGAATATGGCCAGCCGATCAATATGACCAATTGCCTGTAGCTGTAGCTAAAGCCCATTTTAAACTAAACGCAGCGGTAATTGTTCGAGGTTCGTATCCGAACGGCAGACGCGACTCACCGAAAACCGTGTCGAAGTTATAAAACACGAAGGTAAGTTTGTTATGGTATTTTTGTGGTGTACTTTGATGTTTAGTTTCAAAAATGTCAATAGTTCAATGTGATTTGTGAATATCGTAATCAAAACGAAATATGGACGTCGTGAGGCCGCCAAACGTTATAAAATACCACGTCAAAAAATCTGAATTGGGTAGAAAAAATATACTAAACGTTGAACAGGAAAGGACTTTAGTATCTCCTATTATACAAAGTAGGATAGCCATTGAAGCAAAACGTATATTCGTCAAGAAATTCTGCGTACAAAATAATTAAAACGTGGAATCCCCAGGGTATAATGACAGGTTCCGATTGGCTGATGGGGTTCCTGAAGTTAAATAAAACAGTATTTACAAAAACAGTCGGAAACAAGGCCAATTTCCTCCTATTTTAAAAAAGTTAAAAAAATGAATAATTAAGAGGTATACGTTATATTGAAGCTAGATAAAAACATTATGGAATGACATAAATTTGACATGTTTATATTGTTTAAATGTTGAAAAAATGAGAATCAAACCTTGAGGTGGGTATATTCGATTCAGGTACCTTAGTAAATATCAGCGATAATGATAAAGATAGTGGACTAGAATCACAAGTATTGAAAATTTATAAATATCTTTGAAAACAATATCTAAAGTAAATAAATAAAGTTTTTTTTAATAATATATTCTAATACATTTCTAGCGCCAGTACACACCTTTACGTTCTTTTTTTAAATGCAAATCTGTGTAATCATAACAAAATCGATGTTAATCAGTATTGGTCGATAGTTGTAGTCCGGTCAAATTAGCCTTAAAAATAGTAATGAATCCTCACAAACTCCTATAAACCTAAATAATTGGTATGAATGTTCGGAACACCCAAATTTGGATTTTCACGTCTAAACGTTTAAATAATTACATCAGATAAAAATTATAGATAGTTATATTTATCTATGAATAAAGTCTCAATACCTTTTCTGAGATATAAATGTTCTAGAAGTTCTAATCTTCATATTAATCATGCATAAATACGCTACGTATACATATCACTAAAGTTGTGATACGTTTACATCGACTCACCTCTTGGTATGGATAATCGTAAGCGTTAAGATCGAAACTCATTAGCAACACGCCACGCCACGCCATGCGACTTCGGTTCGCGTGGTACATTGTTGTGTACAAATTTGTGACACGCCACGCCACAACACACCATGCGACGTCCATCCACGTGAAGAGCATTATTAGTCCGTACAGTAACTTCAGCAGAATGTGCTGCTTAGGCTGTAGTTTTACACATCAAGAGAAAAAGAAGATTTTGCGCCCATAAAATCAACAAAAATCGTAAATTGACATAGAAAGACAAGACACGTTTCATCGCGCGTCGAGAATTTTGAATCGTCCCACGTGGGATCGCGTGGCGTTGCGTGGCGTGGTAGCTGAGTATGTACGCAGACAATTGAATTAAATGGGAAAACATATGCACAAATATTCGGCGCGTGGCGTGAGGTGGCGTGGCGTGACGTGTTGCTAGTGGGTTTAGGCCAACGATCGTAGTGGAACGCCCCAAAGAGTATTTCAGGCTGTGGACGTTTAGTAGAATGCGGGGTAAAAACCCAGACTGTAGATAAATTTCGAAAAAAACACTTTTATTTATAAATTAGTTTATTCTAAACGTCTTTTTCGAGTGTATTATTCGGTTCAAGTTTAGCTACAGTAAAAAGAATGGGGTGGGAAGTTAATCGACAAAATTAATCCACAAACATAATTATTTGTAACTATAAAAAGGGATATAGGGCACAATCTACTTATTTAATATGGGTGATCCGTGAAGTGGCTACAAAAAAGTTATTCTCGTGAATGCACCAGGTGTTGAGTCGTATGGGGATTCATGATGCATAGCTATGAAAGCAAATTACTTGCAAACAGCAAGTAAAAGAACGCCCTATATTTCAAAAAAAGTACTAAGACATTTCTTATAAATAAGTATGAGTTACAATTTTTGTATGATTAATTTTTTACTGAAAAAGTCTCTAGTAACTTTTCATTTATAACAGCGTTTCGAATATCCACGCTAATTTTTAGCTGTACGCGATATGTACTCTAAATTGACCGGACGGTTTTAATTTAATCATCTTCTAAATGAAAATTGGTCAGTACATAGAAATGGAGTTTTATATTCCGACATCTGAAAACTATTAACATTGTTAAACCGCTTTTAGTCTGGTGACTTTTTGCAGTCAGCCTTTTTTGGAAAAATACGTATACCAGCGCTATGCATCATTACTGAAAAGTCCTTTATGTAGAAGATGCAAAACTTAGTAATAAATATTGGATAATAAACCAGTAAATTAGAAATCGGTAAATCCCTCATTTTTACAATGTATTCGACCGGATTGTTTCCGACTTTTGACTGTAATCCTACAAAAAAAGAGAACCTTTGTTTTAAAAACGAACTCAATCTTCATGTTTCAGCTTATGGAAAGTATTGAGTGGATGGTATATGCAGCGAAATTTTCACAAAAATGAACAAATAACTCCTGAGACAAACAGAACTGAAAACTATACGGTGGTACGTAGTTTTGGGCATACACGACGAAGATGAAGACCTATCCTTGAATATCCAAGGACGCTGAGACATGCAACTAGTTTTAAATTTTTGTTAAAAGTTCGTAAGTTAAAAAGAAAATGTGTCTTTAAGTTTACATAAACCACTTAGACCATAGTACACTACTTTAGCTGAGAAAATGAATGGCAAAACATCTAAAAGGATTAATGTAAAAAGGATCTTTGGATGATTCTCTGTTTTGTTGGCTGTTTTCAATGACCAAATAAAACGAAATTTTCTTTTAAAATAATTTCAGACTTGTCAATCGCTTCGGATGAATCCAAATTTTATTAACTTCTAAAAAACAACTACCGCTACTGTCAGAATCAGTTGGAGCAACAGGCATCCTCTGAAGATGTCAATCACACGTTAACAAAACGTCTAGTAGCAGTGCAAATGATCACAGCTGCGAGAGCCTTACACAATTAATGCATGTATACAGTGGAATCGATTTTCAACAATTGAATTCCCATTTTCAAGAAATCGAATTGAAACTTTCATCTGGTTGACGTTTTTCTTTTTGCTGAGAAGAATAGAAGAAGTAGCAGTCCATGTAACTGTTTAATCTGTGATGAATCATGTCTGAAAGGGAAACAAGTGATTTATTTTGTCGGAATATAAAATTAATATTTTAAATAGTATTTCGATCATTGACAGTTATTATGGCACACGCCATGTTATCAATTTTCATAGCCGATCACCCTGTATATATAAGAGAGCAAATACGAGATATATGTAATTGATAAATTCTATTTTGAATATAGATTGTTTTTTTTGTATATGATTTAACACGTTGAGCCCTAACCAAAATTGATAAACTTTCCCCTGAGCTCAACATTTTTTTTGTGTTTTATGTAAAGTAATGTATTTTGAAAAATATTATATGGGATCAAAAATAGATTCTGTTTGAGGTCATATTTACTTATCTGCTACGTTTATTATGTGTTGAAACATTTAGAAAAATGCGTGATAGACAATACTAAGCGAATCATTTATAAATATCTGAATTTTATACCGTTAAACATAAAATTTATCAAAAATAGTTACAGGTAATTTAAACTTAGTACAAATTAAAAATTATAATTGAATATTATTTGCAAAAAACCATAAAAAAATATGAAAAGATTTATGTCCAAATGGATCGTGAAAAAAAAATAAAATGTACCAAAAGTAGGATAATGTTTCAAGGACCCAGGACGGTCCAAATACACTGTAAAACATATTTAAATGCGGTGCTTTGGATCGTAGAGGAATTTTGAAATAAAATACGCTCTGGGCTGTGGGGAAAACTCAGTTGTGGGTCTATGGACCGCACCGGGGCTCGACGTGTTAAAAGAATGAAAGACTGTTGTTTTGGTTCCAAAAATTTTAGAAAAGTAAATTTTTTTATATAAAAGTTTCAGTTTTTAGATAAAAGATTATTTGGATATGTTCAGATTTTAATAAAATATAAACATCTATAGATTTGAGGGTAAATTTTTCACTACAAAATAAGGCGAACAAAAATTTCAACAGAATAGATTTATAATGGAGATACATTTTTTTCTATTTTACGTTAAAATACCTTACAGTTTTGATACTGGTTTACTTGGTAAACAATCTACAATTTTGGAAATTTATGATAATGTTTGCTACATTTGATCATTCCCACAAAAACACGATTCGCAAGTAAGAATATACTCAGTGATATATAAATGTTTATAACAAAAGTCTTCATACTGCTTAATGGGTTCGTTGGAAAGATGGGAAAGTGCTGTTGGTATAAACAGAAACGTGTCAGATGTTAGGAAGACAAGAAATGGAGATCGTCGCTTAAGATTATTGAATTTCATCGACAAAAGCACTACAAATTATTGGTTTACATCTGTATTTGCATCATACTGTGTGTCATTATTACTTAAGCAATTTAGTAGTTTTCAAATATATTTTTTAATACTCCAAGTTTACTTTTTCACAATATTTGATATGTAACTGTACGTTTAGAAAGTCCTGAATTTGGTGGACACGAAAACCATGTTTACAGTAGGCAAAGTAATTCATCAAATGTTGCTCGAAAAAATTTATAAGTTAACTTTTTTCATATGGGCCTGAATTGTGTTGTAGCATAACGTATAGGATGCGAATATTCTCCAGAAACAATTTGAATGCACATCGATACATTGAGGAAACATTGGAACCATATTTACCTCGTTTCCTTCAAAGTTTCAGCAGTTTAAAAATCAATTTAAATCAATGTTAAAAGCAAAAAACCATTTAGTTCTTAGTAGATTAAAGTTAATTTTAGACAGGGGTTGTATATATACCCTATAATAGGTACCCTTGTATATAATACCATAGATCGTGTGTACCAAGTCACGAAGACCATCTGGAATATTAGAGACAGATGTTTTAGCCAAAGAAACATAGATAGAAGATGCATTGAGGAAATATTGGAACTATCTTTGACTTGTTTCCTCAAAGTATCACTCTTAACTAGGTTCCCACGATTGCCGGATTTGTTTCTCATTTGAATATGGGACATAAGTGAAAGTTATCAAAATGTTTCTGTGATTATGGGTCATGGATTATGAAAGAATTTATAACAGAAAGTTGGAGAAATATTTTAATAATTTTATATATGTACTGTTCTTTGAGATATATATTTCCAATATGATCGTAAATGAATTTTTATTAGTTGTTTGGGTTTCTACATCACTGAGTATATTACATAAAAACAACTCTACAAAGTTTACAAAAATATACAGTGTCGTTTTTTTATGAAAGAAGTTTTTGTGTAGTTATTTAAAGTATTGTAGAAAACTATATTTGATTATTAAATTCTTTGATCAAAACTTTGATCTTTATTTAGTTAGCTACAACTATTTCGATCTAAAATTCCAGATATAGTCACACAGCTGGCTACAGAAAACAGCATCGATAATGTACACGACGTTTGAGCATTTCTGGTACTCTGTACAGGACGGATATGAAAATGCCAGCCGGATTTCCCGGGCGAAAAAATGGGCTGGAAAACCTCATATGATACAAAAGTGAAAAATCTTGGATCGTGGGGTCCGTATCTCAAATAAGAACGCTGTAATAACGCCAGAAGTTTTGGAGGTCGGAAAGCCTAGCCAGAAGTGATCGAAAGTGCCAGAAAATTCGTCCGAAAAACCCGATATGGTACACGAGTGAAAAATTGTGGAACGTGAGGCCGGACTCTCAACTAGTAGCGGTGTAATAGCGCCAGAAGTTTTGCAGATCGGGAAACCCTCGCCATAAGCGACCAAAAGTGCCGGAAAATTCATCAGAAAAACCTCACGTGGTATACGCGTCAAACTTTTTTGCTTGACTTCTGTGGTCTTAACTAAAAGTGGTGTAATAACGCCAGAAGTTTCACAGGTCGAAAAAATAAGGAAAATCAACGTACTTGTGAAATGAACTTTTCGCTCTCGGCTCGAATGAAAATTATTTTCATGAACTTTTTTTTAAAATGTCTGGAAACCGTTGTATCTTTGCGAAAAGTCCTTCAGTAATGTTTATCGGCTAATGGTGCCCCAAGAAATTTTGAAGATCGTTGGGGCTAGATGATGCTTCGCTGTTACACCGCTACTAGTTGAGAGTCTGGCCTCACGTTCCACAAGGCTTCACTCGTGTACCATTTCGGAATTTTCGGACGAATTCTCTCTTCTGACGAGGCTTTTCCGAGCTTCAAAACTTCTGGCGTTGTTTCGGCGTTCTTATTTGAGGTTCGAACCCCACGATCCCAGAGTTTTCTCTCGTGTACCATATTAGGTTTTCCAGCCCATTTTTTCGCCCGGGAAAACCGGCTGACATTTTCATATCCGACCTGTGTAGAGTGCCAAAAAGGCCGTTTGGTGATGTATTAATTACGGGCTCCCCGTTTCCAAGCTCAAACGTCGTGTATCTTATCGATGCTGTTTTATGTAGCCAGCTTCCCGACTAATAGCTATTTGTGAGATATTATGAGACGGCTGTGGTTCTAAAAATATATGAATCAATAATAATTCAACACACTTGAAGGTCAAAAAGAGTTCATGTACTTAAACTAAATGCTGTTATGATTATGATTGGATATAAAAGTAAACTGTTTTAGTCATATTTAGCGGTTTATAATTGATTCAAAATCTAGTCAAAGAATGTTAGAAGCAGGCAAAAATGCTAAAAAGAAAACACAATTGTGAATTATCTTTTATGTATTCAAATTTAGTATTTATTTCTTCAATTTCAGATACAGATAATTTAAAACTAATACTACCCGTTATATACGCTTATCCAGGTAGTAAATTTTTTTGCAAGGGTAATTAATGTTCTATTCTTCACAATTATACTGGAGGGAATGTTGAAAATAGTTAAAACATTGCCATATTTGTTGCCAATAAATATTAGATCCTTCTTTTAAATAGGTAAACTTACGTTATGCACCTCGTATAATTTATTAGCAAAAATGATCTCTATCAACATTTAGTTTCTAATGTCATATTTGGTCTGTACGAAACCCATTATTTTATTAATTTATATGTATTTTTAGAACCAACTTTTTTTTGGTATCTGATTTCGTCCATCACTCCATTAAAAACCTTTTACGTTGCCTTTTTTCGATTCGTCTATCTGTTATTTCAAATAAAATACGTAATAGGTTTCCATGAGCTGAATTATGCTGAAGTTTTGGTTCTACAGCAACAACTGGTTCTGTAGGAAATAAGACAAGTTATAGCGTGAAGTTTAATTTGGAAATGATATAGTAATTGGTCCAAATCAACGAATTGCTTTTCCTGAACACACTGCTACTCTGTTTGAAATACAATCAATATTACCAAAAGAACAAAAACATTTTTTATAATCGAATTGCTTTGAATACTTGTTTAAGCAAATTTACGGCACATAAATCATTTTTAATGGTGTTTATGTGTGAACAACACGTGTGTTTCTGAATGTCGCGTACAGAATTTGATAAAACCAATTTTGTAGAGAAATTGTTTCAACTGAAAATTAAAAACACAACGACTCGTGGGAATTTGAGAATAAGGATTTGCATGTACAAAACCAATGAATTATTTCGAATATTTTCAACTATCGTGAAACTGAAATGTCTAACCTAGCACAAGCTAGAAATCCAGGAATATGCTTTCATTTCCCTATTGAAATTAAGAATTATTCCGACTGCTTTCCGCTTTTTAAAATCCTTAAAAAATCTATGACGAATAGTATAAATTCTTGCCTCAAGTGAATTAACTCCTTAGTAATATTTGTACTTTGGCACACTCTAGTGATCGGCTCGGCAATAAAAACTTTTGTTTGTTTTTTCTTTTATTTTCTTCAACTAACTTTGAACAAACTTTTCGCCCCAGGTCCCCGAAGACGAAAACTCAGTTTATGTAATTGTGTGTTGGTGCTATGGTAGTAAACATTGTAATTAATATGGTCCACAAGAAGCGGATGTTTTCAGATTTTCTACAGAAAATTGGAAACCACTGTACAATTATTTCTATCGACATTCCAGCAACAAAATTAAGTAACAATCATTTTTTGCACCCCTCTAAAGGTTGTTGAACCAGAAGATTGTTAGAAAATAGTGAGGTTAATAAATCAAAAACGTGTAATTCCAATCGATCAACAAACACGTATCATCAGAAACAAGACGCTGAAATATAGCATGCATCATATCCATAACTTCAGCCCTGTAACTTATAACATTAAAAATTGTATTCAGTTGTATTCTCTGGCTAGAGATCCCTCATCTTCCACCAATACACACCTGCCCCTCGCTGGGTACGTCCTTGCCGAAATGAAATATTTTTAGATAAAAATCACGGACAAAACTATTACGTATTTCTGAATATTTTCGAAATAATCTTCAGAGAGACGAATCCATACAAATAATATTTGCTTCGGTCACCCCTCTAAAGGTTGTTGAACCAGAAGATTGTTAAAAAATAGTGAGGTTAATAAATCAAAAACGTGTAATTCCAATCGATCAACAAACACGTATCATCAGAAACAAGACGCCTGTAACTTATAACATTAAAAATTGTATTCAGTTGTATTCTCTGGCTAGAGACCCCTCATCTTCCACCAATACACACCTGCCCCTCGCTGGGTACGTCCTTGCCGAAATGAAATATTTTTAGATAAAAATCACAGTCAAAACTATTACGTATTTCTGAATATTTTTGAAATAATCTTCAGAGAGACGAATCCATACAAATAATATTTGCTTCGGTCACCCCTCTAAAGGTTGTTGAACCAGAAGATTGTTAAAAAATAGTGAGGTTAATAAATCAAAAACGTGTAATTCCAATCGATCAACAAACACGTATCATCAGAAACAAGACGCCTGTAACTTATAACATTAAAAATTGTATTCAGTTGTATTCTCTGGCTAGAGACCCCTCATCTTCCACCAATACACACCTGCCCCTCGCTGGGTACGGCCTTGTCGAAATGAAATATTTTTAGATAAAAATCACGGACAAAACTATTACGTATTTCTGAATATTTTCGAAATAATCTTCAGAGAGACGAATCCATACAAATAATATCTGCTTCGGTCACCCCTCTAAAGGTTGTTGAACCAGAAGATTGTTAAAAAATAGTGAGGTTAATAAATCAAAAACGTGTAATTCGAATCGATCAACAAACACGTATCATCAGAAACAAGACGCTGAAATATAGCATGCATCATATCCATAACTTCAGCCCTGTAACTTATAACATTAAAAATTGTATTCAGTTGTATTCTCTGGCTAGAGACCCCTCATCTTCCACCAATACACACCTGCCCCTCGCTGGGTACGGCCTTGTCGAAATGAAATATTTTTAGATAAAAATCACGGACAAAACTATTACGTATTTCTGAATATTTTCGAAATAATCTTCAGAGAGACGAATCCATACAAATAATATTTGCTTCGGTCACCCCTCTAAAGGTTGTTGAACCAGAAGATTGTTAAAAAATAGTGAGGTTAATAAATCAAAAACGTGTAATTCGAATCGATCAACAAACACGTATCATCAGAAACAAGACGCTGAAATATAGCATGCATCATATCCATAACTTCAGCCCTGTAACTTATAACATTAAAAATTGTATTCAGTTGTATTCTCTGGCTAGAGACCCCTCATCTTCCACCAATACACACCTGCCCCTCGCTGGGTACGGCCTTGTCGAAATGAAATATTTTTAGATAAAAATCACAGACAAAACTATTACGTATTTCTGAATATTTTCGAAATAATCTTCAGAGAGACGAATCCATACAAATAATATTTGCTTCGGTTAAATAAAAATAAATAGCGATTATAATGAAAAGTTGAACTAAATAAAAATAAATAAGAAATCCAATTCTAAACATTTTCTCTAGCGTTTGGCCTGTATTTACAGCAACGACAAAATATATATCTGGTAAAACTTTCTTTTTCAGGGACGTTAACCTCTTGTCATATCAGAGTAGGGTCTTTTTCGTTTATGACTAAAATTTCGTCATTTGTAATTTCCTGTAGCTTGACGATACATTTGTCAACAACGTTGTTAGTAGTTGAATCTTCTTTCCTAATCGACGATTCGCTCTTGAAGTTACCTAACTTAGGACTTGCGCAGTTGCTTTGAACCTTCACAAAAAAAACATATAATTGAGAAATGACAACGTTTATTATTTAACATCACGTACCTGGGAAGTAGAAGGAAGTGATTGATTGTCCAAATCCAATTCGTCGACTGCTGCATCGGAAGCCCAGCTCTTCTGCTTTCCTACAAATAATTTCCACGTTTTCTTATTACATCCTTTAGTTTTTGGTAGCGTACTAGCTTTCTTCACATCATCCAGTTTGTAATATGCACTATCTGACCTTTTCTTGCCTGCCAAAAAAGTCCCCGTAAAATCTAAAACTTTCTAGGAATTTTGTTGGTGTCAAAAATCCTTGAAAATTCAATATGGTATAATAAATCTACACATACGTAAATATAGTGACTGAATTCAATTTTTCAAACGGCTAAAAAAGATTGATTATTCCAATTTTAAAATGGACGACTTGCTCGTCCACTGATATAGACGGTGAAGTCAGTCCCGTTCCAATTTTTGTCGAAGCTAAAGTTTGGTGGAGGATCGGGTAATGACTTAAAACTTTGTTTATTTGCTTGTGGCTTATTTATATCATATTTTTTGTGGTCTGATTTTGAAGAGACAACTTCTGAGAAGGCCTTTTTGTTTGTTTGTAACATGCAGATGAGTTAGTAAACAATTTGATGTTTAAATGGATAAGAAGCTTCGACAAATGGAGATTTGATTTTGTTTCATTACATTACAAGATGTCGCCAATTTTTTGTTAATTTATAATTTTTCACTGTCACTAAATTCAGTATTTTGGATTGAAATTGATTGATTTTATCACATGTTAACTAGAAATATATAATAGTTTATAATCTACCTTAGTTATTAGGTAGATTTTCTTGAAAACTTTGAGTTAAGTACCCTGAGAAAGGACTCGTTTATCAAAATCAAAATATTTACTAATCGATTGATTGTTATGTAATAATTGAGAAGTTATAAATCAAATTTAGATTTTAATTGGACTTTTTTTGGCAATATTACCTTTCTGTGGTGTACCCTTTGAATAATTATTATTTTTCGTCGCTGCTTTTATAATTTTCACTTTGGGTTCTTTATCTGAAAGTCCTAGCCTGTCCGTTAACTGTCTAAACCGCGAAAAAATCGATCGACTCGTCTTAGCATCCTCCCTTTGCACAAAAATACTGTTACCACCCACTTGTTGGTCACTACAATTTTTAATACTATTTTTACGCGTATAGTTTGGACATTCGATGTCCTCTTTGGTTGCATCATCTTCGTCATTGTTCGTTTTAAGTCTTTGTTCAGTGGTATAAGTTTTTTCACTATACTTTAAAATGCTTTTCTTCTCTTCGTTTACCGAAGGAACTTTTACGGAATGTTCGGAATTTCGCTTGTTCAAATTCAGCGTTTCTTTGGATAAAATATACTCGCCGTCTTCTGTATCGTCTTTTTCTTC
Organism: Diorhabda carinulata; assembly: GCF_026250575.1. Taxonomy (NCBI): domain Eukaryota; kingdom Metazoa; phylum Arthropoda; class Insecta; order Coleoptera; family Chrysomelidae; genus Diorhabda; species Diorhabda carinulata. The sequence continues at coordinate 3,031,859 of NC_079471.1, forward strand.
ATCGGATTCAAATTTGTTGCTTGCTAGACCTTCTTCGAACTTCTTCTTAAGAGTTAAAGCGTATTCGTCTAAAAACTCAGGGGGATCGAAGGACAGTTTCTTGTTCCCCACTAAACAGTGTTGATCGAAGCTCAAACCTCCACATCTGGAACAGAAAAGAAACGTAACCGCAATATTTGATTGGGAAAATCTCGAATATAGGATGAACGAAGTTCAAACTGTAAAGAATTGGAAAATACTGGAGGAAGATCTTAATTCATTAAACTTACACGGATGGATAATCGTTTTCAATAGTAGGAGGACGTATGTTAACCCTTTTTTTACGGTATAAAAGTGTTAGTTTCGCCCCCAGTCAGTATTTTTTTAATTCGAGATCATTTAAGAGGTCCTTATTGATATAGTATATGCAGAAATCTCTTGTTTATGTTTGTGAATAACGGCCAGTTTATAACGGAATTTATTGAGTGTAAAAATAAACCAAAACCAAAAGGAAACTGTAGAAGAACGTAGTTAAATTTCGCGCGCTTTCCTCGAGTGACAGAAACAACATGGCCGTTTTCCTGATTTCCGCTATAACGTCTGACACCATTAGAAATATTAATTTTGTACCAATCAGATCTATATTATGGCTCTTAGAAGAGTTCATGCTGAAGAAGCGAAGTTTGAACTCAAGTTTCTTTAGATTTTGATCGAAGGGTACCATTGGATTCGTCGTTCTCTACCATCAACAACTATATATCTTGTTTGCCGTAAGGAAAGTAAATATTAGTTGGTTAATATAATAAGGGACTTACCGTAGTTTTCCTTTAGCCACCATCTTTGCTATTTCCGAATGATTGAGATGCTGAACTCTTTCTCTGCTACCTTTACGAGATCCTGGATAACTTTTTCTACCAGTAGTAGTAATACTGCTTTCCGTGGATATTTTAAATTTCAAAGCTTTCTCCGAAACTTCGACTTCGTTAGCCGTTTCCGAATCTCCGCTTTCTGTATCTTCTTGAACATCTTCGAGACTTTGTCCGTCACCTGGTCCTGTAGCGGTGTCATTGTCTGTGATTTCTTCGTCCGTTGACCGCGATCTAGGAAAAGAAATGTTATTTTCTAAAAGATAATGATGGTTATTTGAATTTTGAGGTTATGTGAAAAAAATGTGAATCAGTTCACAACTTTGCGTTTTATTTAATTCTTTAGCATTTTCGAAGGCTTTTGCCAAGAATTTGAACGTGTTAATGATGATGATACATACATACAACTTCCATAACATATTGTATAAGTAGAAACTTTTTGTATCAGTGTAAGATTTCGTCTCAAATTTTTTTTGTGTATTAATTATATAAAAACTTATATCCTGTCCTCATATTTCTTGTATTTTTTACAAAGACAATAAATTTATTGTACGAGTTCCTACAAAGGCTGAGTTTCTATAACTTTCAAGCTTTCACGAAATACTTTTTAAAAGCGAAGAAGTTCTTTTTATTGTCAGATGGAAGCTGAAGCTATGCTTTTATTGATATTTTGTATTGGCATTCTTTCGGTTAACATCCGTTTTTTCCATTTAGAACGTGCTTCTCATGGGAAATTTATTGACAACAATGGCTTTTAATCCCATAAAACAAAGTTATCCAAAGTTAAATAATGGGAATTTATTAAAAAATTATTGGGTGAAAATTTCGTCTCCGACAATCATTACAGGCCTAGAACCACTGACAACATATTTGTTACTGTTGTTTGTCCTTCTTTTTAGAAACATTTTGTTTTTGAGCGAATAGAACGGATTTGGTGAGAATGAAATCTTTCTGGAAGCTATAAAAGTCGCTCAATGATGTGAAGCGGCACGCACAACCCTTTTCCTTCCATTTCATTTTCAGTTTTTATCTTTTTATCATTTTTAAAGGCTCCTATTCTGGTATAGATGAAATGACAGAAATCTGAAGTTTGTACTCACCTGGAACGTGTTTGTTGAAAGCTGAAGCTCTTCTTCATTTTAATGTTCGCATTGGAATTAGATTTTGGCACATTTGGATCAGAGCTTTGAGATGACGGGCTATGGTCGGCTAGAGTGGTTTCTACTATACTTTTACGGTGCAGTCTTTCTTCCCTCGTTGCTTCATTAAGTCTTCGATAGTAGTCTAGTGCGTCTCGAACAGGTACAATTATTAAATCCTGAATAAGACAATAAATACTCATTATATTTTTACTGGAAGCAATTCTTCTCAATATTTCGTTAAAATTTGATAAAGTAAACAACATTTTTGATCAAAAAACAAACCTTTTCAAGGTATTTTCTCGTCCAGCGATTACAAAACATGTTCCAAATGGATCACATTATTAATCGCGCATACAGAAATCCCAATGTGCAAGCAATACTTCAAAGATGGAGGAATCTAGGTCTTGTAGAGCGTCAGAAGCTGCTACGGAATATATTGCTTTGTGGTATTAAAGCTCCAAGTTTTTGTGAAACTGCCTTAGCTACAGTTGAACGACAAGGAACCTTCATTACTGGTTTAAAGATTCGAAATCACTTGATGTGCTACCATAGATAAAAAGCAGTTTTTATGAATGAACGGATGAGAGAAAAAGAGATAAAAAAAAATAAACCAAGTTTTTATTTGGTGTCTATCTGTGACCAAAGCTGGTGATTTTCATTGCAATTTTATTTTGTCAGCAGCAATGCGAAAGACTGTGGGGAGATTTTATTGAACCCGGTTCTTATTCCAAGGTATTCGTCTTCTTCTTGAACCTCTTTTTCCAAATTTTTGGCTTGGATGGCCTATTTTCGTTCCAGGACTCAACAGGACAGAGAAAACGTAGCATCTCAGTATTTTAATGAATGAATATAATTTAATAAAGAAAACACTGAATTATAGTTCGTAAATTGTTAGCAGAAAACGATATAAGGCAAGAAAAACATTCTTGAAAGCGGAAAAATCCAACTGTCGTTTTAATATGTTGACATAAAGTGTTTTCCAGTCAAGACGATGTGGCAAAAATTATCAAAATGCATCACGTATTTCAGATTTAATATCACATTCGCTCTGGTGAGTAGAGGGATGGGATTTTTATTTTGCTATTATAAAATGATATAAAAATGTTCCTGAACATCATTATAAAAATTGAGAAACGTGGAAATTAGTTATTTATTAAAAAAATCAATGATTTTCTTCAATAGTTTAAACTAGAGGCACTATTGGATAAAATGCATTGATTTGGTAATCGAGCGCAACAATTTTATTAAATCGGATAATTTATAGCAATACAGGATCAAATTATTGAAGGATTTCGTGGAATTAAAAAAAAACTGCAAATTTTGATTCACATATTACCTGTAATTCAATGAAAAGTTCTCCTAGTGCCTCAAATAAAGGCAGTAGTACAAATCCGATAAAAGAGCACTGTGAAGATGGTTTAGTAATTTTTTCACGATCCATAAACGGTGTAACTGGCAATCCTTCCAGTTTTTCAGCGTCGCTTTGCTTGAAGAATTCCTGGAGGAGTTTATCAAGCCATGGTTCAGCTACGTCCATAGGCCTCGCTTCGTTGGATATGTCTGATACTTTTATTAGAACCATGCATAACTGGAAGAGATAAATATGAACTTAGAAATTTGAAGCAGATTATGACTATCCAATATGCAACTTCAAATTATCATTAAAAATGCTGAAAGACAAAAAATGTTGTGGAAAAACATCTAAAAGGAATAACAGACACATTTTTTAGTTAGATAATAAAAAATAACGATTTGGTTTGATTGATAATAATACAATTTAGGAAGTTTTGTTTTGAATGCTGAGTATGATTTGCACTAGCTCAAACCTATCTATCTCTCTTTTGGGTGTTTCAAGTTTAAGTGTTCCTATTTTATACTAAAATTTACCACCAATCAACCTTCTCCCACAACGGGAAAACCTCCTTGGCGCGGGAATCTTCACATTTAGTCTTTAACTATTATTTCATCGCAAAGGGCTTATTCCTAACAGCACACTCTATAGTTTAGTAGTCGTTGTATTTTTTAAGTTTATCAGTGAGTTATTATGATTATTATGACAAGTATTCAATATTCTTGATGTCGGCGAAGGTGTTGATGGGACTATTTTCACATTCCTCTTTTACCACATCTGTTTAATATCAATTGTGGCATTCACGTATTTGGCCAGTTTCTCTTGATGTTTGTTGAGAACGTTATGGGTGTTTGGTATGGCTACATCGACCAGAAGGAGTGAAATAATCCTTCTATCAACCACCACGAACAGTTATTTATCACTGGTGTATCGGTAATAATGAATCTATCGTAGTAAAGTCTAGAATCCTCCTTTTCGAGCAACCTGGTACTTATAATACGGCGTATAAGTATTGAAGAAGACCGAATTTGTTGGCTAGTTTCTGGTGGATGATGCTGCAGGATTAGTTTTCACATTACAAGCAGATGCTATTTGCTGAATGGTATCTGATATTTGTTTTCTGCATTTTTCGGATTTGGCCAGTTTCTCTTGATGTTTGTTGAGAACGTTATGGGTGTTTGGTATGGCTACATCGACCAGAAGGAGTGAAATAATCCTTCTATCAACCACCACGATCAGTTATTTATCACTGGCGTATCCATAATAATGAATCTATCGTAGTAAAGTCTAGAATCCTCATTTTAGAGCAACCTGGTACTTATAATACGGCGTATAAGTATTGAAGAAGACCGAATTTGTTGGCTAGTTTCTGGTGGATGATGCTGCAGGATTAGTTTTCACATTACAAGCAGATGCTATTTGCTGAATGGTATCTGATATTTGTTTTCTGCATTTTTCGGATTTGGCCAGTTTCTCTTGATGTTTGTTGAGAACGTTATGGGTGTTTGGTATGGCTACATCGACCAGAAGGAGTGAAATAATCCTTCTATCAACCACCACGATCAGTTATTTATCACTGGCGTATCCATAATAATGAATCTATCGTAGTAAAGTCTAGAATCCTCATTTTCGAGCAACTTGGTACTTATAATACGGCGTATAAGTATTGAGGAAGACGGAACTTGTTGGCTAGTTTCTGGTTTCTTGATTGTTCGGATCCTCAATTACATTTTTCTTGTAGTTATTAGTGTTAAAAATTCGATCCTGAATGTCCATAATGAAGCCTTCGGTCTCTGGAAAGAGATTTCCGCTAGTAAGCCATCTTTTTGAAGCTATTTTGTCAAACATGCTGCCGATTAAGATCGTGATTCTGTTTTTCTGTGAAAGAGTTCACGTAGTTTCATCACCCGTCGAAAGTGTAGTTTAACAAGGTAGATTAAGCCTCTTCTACTTTCTTGTCGGGGTAATGTCTTATAGTGGATGACTTCGGGTGGTGGTTGTTGTCTTTCGTCATCATTGTTTGTAACTAAGTTGAAATTTCTGGAACCGTTGGCGATATTCATCCTGAATACACTATTTACACCACCACTACACCAACACTCACAATTACACTGTTTGACGCGCGCTTTGCGTGAGTGTTGGTGTAGTGGTAGTGCCATTGTTCATATTATTATTATTTTTTTCAGTTTTTGATTTTCCTTGTAGGCGTTAGTCACCTTTTGGCCAAATACTCACCATGACTTTTGTTTTTGTTTCTTGAATAATCCTGTGTTTCCGTTTTTGCTGCTTCGCCAAAACGGATTTGAATTTGAACAACTACCATCTAAGACTAGTTTTTTGCGCGTTGTAATAAAATATTTTACCAATGTTTTCATTGAATCATCATCAATAATATCAGAGGTATTTTCACAAATACTGTATATTAAACCTCTTAATGTATTAAGTTGTTTATACCATTGAAATTATTACGTAGTAGCCTCGGTATCGGAATCGACCTTCTAATAGATCCTCTAATGATGAGAAACGTGAAGGAATTCAATTAAACTAGGTATACAGTAAATGATGGGATCGCTATCTCGATCGATGAGGATATAGTTGAAGAGGAAGAGAGAATATGTGTCATGGAAAGCCGTATTCGTTGTCTCACGTCCACTATAAACACTAACCGATTGTGAACGTTGGACTGCCAGTGACAAATGTAATTTTGATATATCGGTTTCAACATAATTACCTTTGGTCTACAAAATCGAAATTGCTAGAAATTTAGACGGTCATTTAGGATAATTCCATCATACATTGAATTCATATTAAAAGACAGTATATACACAAAGTGGACTCTAGAAAAACGTTCATAATGAGAGGCAATATTTGGATTTTTATGAAATGCTGAAACATTACGTTTTTGGTACGATACAAATATCTATCATGTGCGATGCCTCTTCCTACCACTCCCCTATTACTTTTTTCATATATATAAATTATCCTATGTTCTAGAATTACGAGATATTTCACTCTTTCTTTCCATTTTTTTTTCTGTCTTTAACCTTATTTTATCAGTTAATTCCAACTGTTCTCAAATTTCTTCTAGCCTCCTCCGATCATTTTCCTTGGCCTTCCTCTTGTTTTTTCTCAGCTTATTTACCTTTTAGTACTTGTTTCACTTATCTGTCTTCTGTGTTTCTGTCCCAATTATCTCGCTATCCGTTATTTAATCATATGGGTTATACTTGGGTGCACGGGCAATTATCATAGTTCCCTGTTTGTTATTTTTCTGTATACTGTACTGTCCTCAATGTCGTCATTAATCTTCTGGAGAAATTTACGTTTCCTTCTATTTTGGAGCTATTATTTTCATTATAATTATCATGATATCTTTTTATTACATTATTATAAATATATTAACTTTCATTACCATGTATTTTGTTCTTTTCTTGATGATCCCTTTCTTACCTGGACCTTACCATAAGTACAAATGCTAGATTGATAGAACTAAGTAGAAAAGGATTGTAGATAACGAGTCTCCTTGTTTCAGACCTTTCCCTGCTTTGAATTTGTTAAAACTACTGCACTTTAAACCTACTTTTCTCCAGATTTGCAGTAATCTACTAAATTTAACTGGTATATTACACTTTTTCGACTCGTATTATTATTTATGGTATCTATAATCGATGAATAGCATATGCAGACTTAGATTTTGCTCGTAAGCATTCTCTTGAAGTTGTTTTATGATAAGAATTTGGTCTATTCTCGATTTTACTGCTCTAAACCGTGGTAAATTTTCTTTGTGACATTTCTCTAATCTATTTTCAAGTATTTTTACCAAAATTTTGTTACATCTATTTACCATAAGATATTGCATTCTTTTTTGGGACCTTCTTCATAGATTGGTATGTTAAATACCTTGTTCCAATCATCTTTGATATTTTCTCTTCCCCATACTAATGCCGATAAGTGCCATATTCTTCAAATTAATTGTTCTTCTCCATATTTTACAATTTCTATTCGAATATTGTTCTCTCCTGCACTCTATATCTTAAGCATTCTGTCGCTACCTTTTTTGTGTTATCGTCATGGCCAGATTTTCCTCTTTACTTTCCTCTTCCTCCCATCATTTAACAAATCTCCAATTTTCCTTTTAAATTCCCTCTTTGCTTGGTTTTTTTCGAATATTTGCAACAAAAATCTTCATGAGCTTAGATTGAAATAAAAAGAAAAGCAACGACTATGGCTTACTGAAATTTTCTCATCATTAAACGTAAATTACGTAGTATGTATCAAAACAGACTTAAAATGAAAGAAATTATACAAAAAAAATACGTAAATACTTCGAAAACCATCATTCAAATTTGGAAATAAGTTTTAACATCCTAATTTTCTCTGATTTCTATTTTCAAATGTAATTTCTATCATTCAAAAATAAAACGTTCAATCAATGTATACGGAAAAATTTCGGGAAGCATTTTGTAAGAAAAATATATAAAGCAGATGCCACTTAGATAGCGTGCAGAAGGAACGAGATTATGATAAAGCCTACAAAGAAGTAGAATCCATTTTGGTGCACACTCATAAATTATGTAGAATATTCTTTGCGTTGCTTGCTGCGAGATTAAATATTTTTCTATGGAATATAATTTTCCTTGTTTGTACTATGAATGTACTATGTCTAATGAAAAAGTATGAGAGCGAACGTTTTTTTTGTATTAACGCCCCGATCAATGTTTAATTTCAATCTTACAATTTAATTATTGAATTATCGAACCATTCCGGCTGTTGGTAAGGGTGACCTAACCTCAAAATTTCATATCTGTCAGTTGATTTAAAAAATTTAATTTTCAAACCATGTATAATATGATTCTACAACTTTTTCATTCAATTTAATTGAGAAACAAATTAATAATATTGTATTTTGTAATTTTTTCTTGATCATAAAATTATTTATCGTCGAAAATTGAAGTAGACTCCAGTTTATGTTTCATTACCAGGTGCAAGAACTGGTCTTCTGACCTGTGAACATGCCAAATATAATTGACCATGGAAAAACCATGGATTTTTCAGTTTCAGACCAAAAAAAGTTTCGTATGGTGATTCAAACTCAAACGGCAAATCGGTTGGGATCATCGATATCCTTGTAATGAGAACCCCGACTCTACAGTTATTTTTGTAGCGACTGTCTGTGGAAACTGAGATTTTTCAATCGAGTGGTTGGCAGCCTTGCTTGTGACATTTCGTACTGTCATTCTGACTTACGTTTTATACTAAACTCTGTAATATCACAAATAGTATCAGTGTGAGTTAGTTTAGATCAAAACATAGTTATGACTCTAGTTCGATTAACTGCGTTGTGTTGTATTCTGAGATCCAAGCAACCTAGATGTGATCCTAGAAGTGCAGGTTTCCGCATGCGTGTGTTTTGTGATTGCCTCAAACGCTCAGTTCGAGTTCTAGTTCTAAAATCGATTTCGTGAAGGGTATGAAACCATTAAAAGGTGCCGACGTGGAAAGATCGTGTTTTGGACATGTTGAAGTTGTATGAAGCGGTCGGAATCGTCGAAAGCACCAAGAAGAATCCTGAGTTTTCATCTGAAATGCCAAAAATACTGAAAAAGCAAAACTTGAAGCGTACAACAAGTCTGCAGCTCAAACTAAAATAATAATTTCTCAGTGCGTTAGCGAAGATCTTTACCAGCGAATCGCGGGTAGGTTGTCGGCTAAGGAAATATGGGACAGTTTAACAATAAAGCTGAAGTTATTTCGTCAGGATGTCGATTTTTCCAATATAGAATAGGATGGTAACGAAAATTCCTCTTCTCGTGAAAGAAATCGAAGCTGCGAGTTGGCTACCGGCTTCAAAATGCGTCAGATGGAAATCATCGACGTTTTTCTTGGGCTGTTGTGCGTCTCCAAGGTACTACACATTTTACCTAAGATTTCCCGTCTGCTTTTATTTTGCATTAACTTAATGTTGCACCAGCTTCGAACTCATACTTGAATACAAATTATTATATGTTTTGACTGATTAATTTTTCGTCTTTGATCTGGTTCTAATCTACTTTCTCTGCAATTTTTATTTAAATCGGTTCTGCCGTTATTGAGTTATAAATATAACTAACACGACTAAAGTCCGGTGACCGGGGAGGTCAATCTTGAGGACAATTATTTAATCGTCCCATCCACTTATTTGGATATTTGAGGTTCTATCATGTACAAACCAAATCGTCAAATTAGCCCGGAAGAGTATTTGGTATAAACGCTAAATAAGTACTAAAATGTCGTTTATTGTACTCTTAAAAGATATCTTCATCTCGCACATTCATTTGAACAGAATGTTTTCGATTGACACTATAAAAAAAATTCCTGTTTCTCGAGCCCTTCTTTCTAGAAAATGTTTCTCTTCGAGGATCAAACAATTAGGAAACCTTTTCCAATTTTCTTCCAGATTTTTTCTACAGTTTTTTCCACAAAAATTTTTCGACGCCTTTCAACTCCCCAGGGAGGCTTGGTATAGAGGTAAAATAGTCCTATAACTTTACTCTGTATCGATTCTTATGTCTGTATATTAAGTAATTAATGAAAATAGTTACTCACCAAATTGACGTGTGCCTTATCACTATAGTTGAAAGTGGGTAATATTTCTTTGAAGTTGGTTAAAATTTCATTATGTCTCGCCATATCAGTAGCTAGAATGCATCTAATCATTCCCTCCCTCACTTGTTTGAAGTCTTCACTACTGAATGCTCTGAATATGTTGCAATCATCGTTTTCGAGTATTCTGTAAATAATTATTTATGTCAAATTATCGATTATATAAATAATAATATATAAAGTGTGTCTACTTAAGTTGGAATCATATAGAAAACTTTTTTATTAGTGGTTTTATGACAAAAGTTCTTTATAAAAAGTTCTGCACGGTGCAAAAGTTAAAATGTAACCATCAGATATCAATTTTTTGAAGTAGTATACGAGGTTTGTTACAAAATTACCGCTATATACCGGAATGATTAGTAAATGAACCTAAATCTTTTAATTCAAAACAATTTTACTTCATAACATAATTCAAATTTTTTGACAAACCTCGTATACCGCTTTAAAAAATTCATATCTGATGATTGCAATTTAACTTTTGAACTATGCAGAATTTTTTAACAGGAATAACTTTTCTTCAAAAAACTTCTAATAACAAAGTTATGTTTCCAACTTAAGTAGACACACTGTATATAAGAGAAAACTTTTGTTTACCTGAATGCTACGCTACAGTGGTGATTTTCTAACGGTGAAATATCATTGTAGCGTATTGCCAATTCTGTTTTAGCATTTATTTGATATATATTGTTGTATCCAGGATGATCAAGATCGTGGCATATACAAGAAGTTAATAATATAAGCACTTCTAAATCACCTATTTTCGATGGCAAATCAACACACCACGAAATCGCATACATCTGAAATAAAATGAAAAACAATTTGACATATTTCTTGCTGCTTCAAACTTTTTTTTTTAAATAATGTCTCAACAAAATTTAGTGTCGTGAAAATATCTGCACTGGATGTTAGACTGGTATGTTAGAGATCACTTAACCTCACTTTTTGGTGAGCCGTAAGCGAGAAAGATGTACCTGTGACGCATTATTCGTTTTTTGATCAAAGGTAATGTAAAATTAATTGAGCAATTAGGGGTGCCTCTCAAGGACTCAAATGTATTATGGGCGCTTGTTCCAGTATAGAGGGTAGAGGACAAAAATATGTACATCGAAATAACAAAGTACGTCGCGCGACGTAAATATGCGTTCACATTGGCGACGCTGAAGCGTTGAGCGTCGAGCGATGCCGCTTTTGTGATGTCATCGCGCGCGTTGTCCTGTTCAAATTAGTTAAGCGTCGTCTAGCTTTCGAACCAAAAGGACGTGATGAATTCGGTATCCAAACGATTATTACTTATAGAAAGTAAACGATTGCGAAGGCTAGTTTCAAAGAAAAGCAAAAAATACGAGGCGTTCACGAACTTAATAGAAATAGACTTGCTTATGGCGAATTCCATCACCTTTATCATGAACTTCGCAGTGATCCAATAAGATTTTTACAGTTTTTAAGAATGTCAGTGGAAACGTTCGATTTTATTCTGGGAAAAATCAAGCATCGACTTCAAAAGAAAACAACTATGCACTTCGACTCCATACCGAATAAACAAGATCGAAGCTCGAGCGGCGCGACGTTGAGCGGTGGTCTTTTGCAATGTGAACACTTTCAATTAAAGTCTATAGCCAGAAATATTTTTTAACACCGCTGGAGTGGCATCGCTCGACGGTCACCGCTTGAGCGTTGCCAATGTGAACGCACACTAAGCCTCTCAAGACGGCGCAGCTTCGCTGAAATCTCGTCGTTCGAGATCCGATCGCTTCGTAGTTTCGAGACAGGAATTTCGCCGGGCGAAAAGGAAAAATTCACCCACATGATCGTGGCACTGGACTCGTTATACAGTGCCAAAGTGGATTTGATTTTAAACCGATCATCGAGCCGTATAAAGATCAAATCTTCAACGCCATGATTGCACCGTTTTCAGAGGCTTAGTTATACGGATTCGCGATTATCCGGACTATCAACTGCGACCAATTAAATAATTAAGTAGTATTGAGATAAGTTACAAAATATAAGATATCAAAGAGTGGGTCACTTGTGACAATAATGATCAAGGCTTTCAGATTTTGTCGGATGATGAAATCGTAGAAAACAGCAGGAAATGTAAGAAAATGAAACAGAATAAAATCTAGATGTGGAAAATGATGTAGGGCCATCTCATGATGAAGCACTTCAGACTCTGGAAATAGGTCTCAAATAGTTTGATAAACAAACAGAGAGTGATACTGTGAGTTTACTACAGCTTAAACCAATTCGTGATATAGCAGCAATGAAGAGAAAAAGTAGCTTACCCCAAATGCCAATTACCAAATATTTAAAGCCAACTTAAACTTATTATTAAATTATTATTACTTTTGATTGATTATGTTATTATTTATTAATGATAATATTACTATCATTAAACTTCGATTATCCGGACTTTCGATTATCCGAATCCCTAACGACAACAATTAGTCCGGTTAATCGAGTTTCAACTGTTTATGTTTTTGTCGCATTCAATATATTCAACTCCCCACGCCACACACCTTTCCATACGTTTTTTCCATTGAAAAAAAATTAGGTATTTAACATAATAATAAAATTGTTTATAGCAAAATTCTGGTTTATGTTTGATCCAGAATGATTAAAAGTATGTTAAAGCAAGTTACGACATGCTTAAATTGAGACAGACAGACAGCCTCTATACGAGGTCTGGCTATTAAATAACGAGATTGCGCGTCTAGAGGGCGCCCTAGACGGGTGGGGTAAAAAACGATTAGTGCGTTGGGTATCTAGATATCAAAGCACGTCCCAAAACACGTTTCCGTTACTATTATAGTATTTGTGTGACGTATCCATCTCAAATTTCTCGTTAAATTGAAAAAAATTGCTACAAATTGTTGCAAAAGACCTATGGGGACAATTCTCTATCTCGAGCGCGTGTTTATGTAAGGGGCGAGAGAGCACTGAAGAGAACCAGTGTCCAGGTACCCCTGTGACCAAAATCAACCAAATTGTGCGTGCAAATCGTCGAATGAGCATCCGGATGATTGCCGAGGTTATAAACGCCGATAAAGAAACGGTTAAAAAAATTTTACACGAGGAATTATACATGACAAAAGCCTGTGCGAAGTTGGTGCCAAAAAATCTGACCAAAAGCACTTACTTCAACAGATTTCCTTGAAAGGTTAGAAAGAATAGAAAAGGATCTGCTTCGAAAAGGACCCGATTTGAGTCGATGGAAGCGGTAAAGCAAAAAATGGCAGAGCTCCTGAAGGCTTTCACCAAAGAAGACTTCCAGCTCAGCCAGACCTCGTATAGTTACAGTATAATTTCCTCATTTATATATTTACCATTGTAATCAACAATATCATTAAGTAAACTTCCATAACTTCACACTCCAACAAAGTTGTGTAATTGAACAAACACACGCCGACATGTTTACACCTTTTTTTTGGGATAAATATATTTCCGGCATTTCAATCATACTACATTTTGGTTTATATTCCTAATATTGCAGTCGATTTATAACGAGATACTCCATTTAACGCTTTTCTAACGTGTTGTCCGCATATCTGTTAAATTTTGGTACGATCGATACAGCGATGCAAATAAATAAAGTCGCCCAATATGTTTACCAACGCCAAATAATTGATTTTTGAAATCAATTGATTGACTAGCTCATGGAAATAGTTAACGAACCATTCATTAATTATAAATTAATTTTCCGATCTATTTCTACTAATGAAACGAATGAAGAGTCTACTTGAATGTTTTTGCGTGAAATTTCCCATTCAAATCCTATACTTTGTGGAATCAAAATTCGTATAATCCCAAAGAGTTGATTATTGTTTAGATTTCGGTCAATACTAATATCTACTCCAAAATTTTCTATTTTATTCAGTTTTAATTTTACGGGTTTATCACCTACAACAATTATGATTAGGTGATAGAAACCTTAGCCCCAATTTGTGCCAGATTATTTGCTTATTCGTTCTCATTCATACATCAGTTTGCTGGAATCGAGATTAGGAGAAAACTCGAAGCACTCGCACTACACACTCCGCCATTGTTGATATTCAGGCGTCAGTCGGCGTTGTGCTCTAGCCTCGTAAACATCATCGATGCTTCCGCCAAGTGTGAATTGCGAAGTGTAATTCGTTTTGTACAGACTGAAAACCATAGTGCTGCAGAAATCCATCGGAGAATGATTCGTGTGTATCTATGCTAGAAAAATTTCACACGAGGAATTACACATAACAAAAGTCTGTGCGAAGTTGGTGCCAAAAAATCTGATTCCTGACCAAAAGCTCTTGCGGCAACAAGTCTGCTCACATTTCCTTGGAAGGCTAGAAAGGTTATAAAAAGATCTGCTTTGTAAGGGACCCGATTTGTGTCGATGGAAGCTGTAAAGGAAAAAACGGCAGAGCTCCTAAAGGAACTCACCAAAGAAGACTTCCAGCACTGCTTCGATCAATGGAAAAAAATTATGGAAAGGTGTGTGGCGATGGAAGGGGGGTATATTGAAGGGGAGCATTCGAATGTAGAATAATGTTTATGACAAAATCTTTTTTCGTAACCGATCTTTAGCCAGACCGAATAGTGTCTCTGAGAAAAAACTTATTCACTATTGCTTAAATGGAGGTTGTCTTTTTTCTTCATCCACCTTATGGTCCTGATTTTGCATTTAGTGCACAACGGGCATCAAGGCTCGCAGAAGATTATGATCATGAAATATTGAAGTTTTCTAATAGCCACCAATTTTATCTATTCCTTCAGACGTATTTTTTTAATTTTTTCCTCTTTATTTTAGACGTAATATTTTTATACTAATAGAATTATCTTCCATTAAAAAAAACAGTTGATTCTATTGCATATTGATAAATGGAACGTTGTTATTTTGATTTAAGATACTGACCATTTGTGCGACACAAAAACAATGTCTAAAATTGTGAAACGGCACATCGTTGTAATTTTTGTACGTCTCGTACAGGAAATTCCTCAGGGTAGTTATGTCGATGGCGAACTTTGAACATAGATCGTGATCCAGGTACATTTGTTGTAACAGAAGTAGTAATTCTTCATCTTCCCAAGGCCGTGCATCAAACGTCGGCATTCTGAGCCATTGTCGGATTGCATCAGATACTTGTGTGTCACTGAAAAATATATAGAGAATATAAAATAAGAAAAGATTTTATGTACTTTAATGGTAATGTGATGTTTTCGTGATAGCATTCCGTACGTGAGGGGTTTCTTTATGATCTTAACTTTTTTTTTATTCAAGCTGGACATACTTTTGGTGGTTATTATGAAAATTGTATTATGGAACTTAGTAGAAAAAAATAAATATTCTCAATTGAACTTAACCTACCTAAACTCGACGAGAGAATTGTCGAAATGATAGAGTTAAGTAATCAAAAACAACCCTTCTCACAGCGGCGCACCATCATCACTATAAATTGTTTGTATTTAATATTTCTGTCTGTTTTACAGATTGTCAATTTTAATCTCATTAAGTTATCATCTTCAATTAATTATTATTAATGTGACTATAATGAATCATAAATATCTTGTATTTTTTGAATATATTTTAAACGTGTCAATTACGCATGCTTTGTTCGGAATATCTTCCGAATATCCATTATTCTACGAATGATTTATGAACAAATAAAATTATAATTTCAATTTAAAACCAGCCAAGAGAATAAAAGGTTTAAATTAATCACTTTGCTATATAATAAACTGATTTATTCTTGTGAATATAAATTCAACTACCACGTTTTTTCTTGAATTGCAAGTACGTAGAAAAACACCTAGGACAGAGATTAGACGTATTCAGATTACGTTCGGAATTAGAAATCTGTACTCCACAAACTGCGCATAAATCTGGTGACATAGCACGACAAAAACTAATATTCTAATTACCACATACAGAAGAAGTGAAATAATTGTGTAAACAATTTAGAATTAAGAAAATTCCAAGATCTAGAAAAAAACCTCTCCGCCCTGGAGCCGGCCCTGTTTCGATTTAATGAAATTCTAGAATTCGGCGTTTTTGTTGTTTTTTTATACTTCTACATTTTATTCTAACAAGCGGTTTATTTACATTATTTCTGTTGGATACTTTCTAGGAAGGTCTATTTATTCATTTGTTTATTTATTTTCTAGAAGTTTTTAGAATTCTTCTGATATATATGAGGAGTTTGTGAAGCGCAGTTCAATTCAGATTATACTAAATAGTCGCAGTGAACAGACCGAAATAGAAAGTAATCGAAAAATTTAACTAAATTATTTAAGTTAGTTGAGTGATAGTGATAAGTGGATTATATAAATTAGTTAAGTGTATGGTATTTAAATAAATTAAGAACGTAAGAGACAGGGTCTATTAATTCACCCTACGAATAGAAATCGTATAAATAAACAATATACTAAAGTAGTTCGATATGAGAATAATTGTAGAATTATTCTCATCCTCAGCTTCTTGGAGCCGGCCCTCTTTGGATTTAATGGAATTTTAGAATTCGGCGCACGTGCCGCGGTTGGATGTTTGTTTTTTATACTTCTACACTTCTACATTTTATTCTAACAGGCCGTTTATTTACATTATTTCTTTTGAATACTTTCTAGGAAGGTCTATTTATTCATTTGTTTTGTTTCTTTATTTTCTAGAAGTTTTTAGAATTATTCTGGGATATATAAGGAGTTCATGAAGCTCAGTTTAGTTCAGATTATAATAAATAGTCGTAGTAAACAGAACTAACTAGCAAATTAATCGAAGAATTTAATTAAATTATTCAAGTTAGTTGAGTGATAGTGATAAATGGATTATATAAATTAGTTAAGTGTAGTGTATAGTGTATAAAAATTGTATAAATAAATAAGAAAAACAAAATAGAAGGAAAGATTGAGAATACTTTGCGACAGAAATAGAAATTACTGATAATGAAGATATAGACATCATTAAGAGAATAAAAAATGCCTTAAGGACATGTAACAACAAGAACAACAGGCTGCTCGATGGTGAAGAAGTATCAATTGAGGTAAAGATGAATGTTTATGAAGGAATTTATTGACCAGTATCAACTTACGGCTGTGAAGCATGGAGTCTCACTGATGGACAAACAAGTGCACGCCAAACTAAAAATATGAGATATTTCAGATATCTGAGAGAAGATATAAAAAGGCATAGATTAACAAATTTCCAAATACAACATAATCTAGAGATTATGTTGAGGAAAGTACAATCGATAAAGTCATTTACAAGCATTGGAAGGTTCAAAACTAGCGAAGAGAGTACGGGATATAAAACATGTAAAAATAAAAAGAAATAAAGACCTAAAACAAGATGGGATTAAGTGATTGGTACTACACTGAAGAAAAGAGAGACACAACATGAAGAAGAAGAGGACTTAATAAAAAAGAATGGAGGAAATTTGTGTACGATGCATAAATGTAACCGTGACCACTGGTTTAAGTAGAGTCGATGGTATATACAATAGTAAGAAATCATTTTTTCTTGATAAATCAGCAGGATTTCAGATCGTTTGTGAGTCCCAAAAACAGTCAATTTTTACCTGTTTTTTTTTTAAACTGATTTTCTATAAAAAGAGATCTAAAATCGGGACGATATATTAGTAATAACATATAAAAATGTACACGTAATGCATTAGAATATATTTATTGACATATGAAGGATTATTTTACCATATATTTGCAAAATTCTGCTTCACTCGTTTTTTGACAGAATCACTTTTACGTCGATATTGCAGTCGACGACATTCTTCACTAGAAAGAGGTTCTGGAAGCTGTTTATAGAATCCTGGAACAAAAAATATGGAAAAATCACAATTTTAATACCAAAATTGATTTAAAAAAATGATAAAAAACTTTTCCGCTATTGTTATTTAATAAAATTCGATTCAATCAGAACATACCATGTTAATTTTAATTAAAAAAATCTTTTTTAAAGAATTACATATCCTTTTAATTCCGATATAGAAGAATCCGTGACGATTATAAATGTAGAATAAATATAATTCTCGGTTTCAGAGGCAAACCTCTATCCAATGGTCCATATTTTCAAGCCATGACTGCGTGGCAAGTATCACCATCTTGTTGGAACCGCATATTATCCAGAGAAACTTCTTGATCGAGATCATTTTCCATTTTAGAAGATGGTGGTCATTAATAGCATCCAATAGTTACTCTCTGTAGCTGCATCGGTTTTCCAAAATCACTCGTCGACTATCATTTTCCCAAATGCGACAATTCTGCGTATATTCGAATCCGCTTGGGTGAAGGTGTATCTCTTCATTGAAAAACGATTTTCTTCAGTCTGTTTTGACTTCAAAAAACGCGTATACGCCTCCA
Organism: Diorhabda carinulata; assembly: GCF_026250575.1. Lineage (NCBI taxonomy): Eukaryota > Metazoa > Arthropoda > Insecta > Coleoptera > Chrysomelidae > Diorhabda > Diorhabda carinulata. Next base: position 3,050,179 of record NC_079471.1, read on the forward strand.
TAATTGAGTTTAACAAAGAAACGAAGAAATGTTAAATAAAGTTAAGAAAAAAATTCTTAACATCGAGCATTGTTAGACCTTCTTCTTTGCGGCAGCTATGACTTCGAGCGTTGTTGAGATCTAAGTGAAAGCGAAACTACTTGTGCAGGCATCGAATCTTATGGAACATAGTTTAAAAAAATAAATATTCACAATTGAACTTAACATTCATGAACGCGACGAAATAATAGAGTTAAGCAATCTAATCTAACCTCATTAATTAAGTTTATCATCACTATAAATTGTTTGTATTTAATATTTCTGTTAGTTTTATAAATTTATGAAGTCTGCCTTCAAGTGGGGTTCGGATTAATGTTGAGTGTACTGTATCATCATCCGAGCTTGCAACAGTTGTTATAATCTATTTATTTCCAAAAATTAGATAAGCAGCAATCGGAATTAACGTTATGAAAATGAACTAAAATACCTTCGACTCAAACATTTTTGCGATTTCCAATAGAATTGGGACAATCTGTATTGAGTTTAAGTATGAGACATCTTCAAAAATTTGATTATAAAGAATAGGGACAATTAACGAGAAACGGAGAAAAAACCTTGACAGAAAGTTGAATTCCATTTACTTAATTGAGCTCCCAAAATGAATTTTAAGAGAAACAGGAGAGACCAAGAGTTAATTTAACTTATTCTTCGAAGCTATGAAAACATTTTAAGTGGAATAATTTCACTAGATGAGATTATTAATGAAACAAAGACATTTTTGGTAATAAGTTCAATTAACACTAGACGTTAAATACGTGAGGAGCTTTTATTGGGTAGATGGTACAAAGAAATGATTAAATTTAAATAGAAAACATACCGAAAAACTTGAGCGATTGCTGAGAATTTTTATGAAGAAGCAAGGATAATAGATAATTTAGAAATAGGGATTGCAGAACTTCTGAATCGTAAATTACACTTATATATGTATAACTTGATGGATGGATTCAGTTATGTTGGTTGTGAAGATTCTGTGGCTCTAATTAAGGATAAAGAAGGCTGGTACTAACTGATTTATAGACGTGGACGTTGAGGATTGAAATCATTCTCTGAGAAATTGTTGATGTTCTTTAACCAATAGGAAGCATTTTTATTTTTGATTCTCATTTTGTCTCAAATTAGATCTATTATTCTAAAAATGTGGAATGATGATTTTCTGATACAAATCAGGGCTATTTTCTAGCTTTTTTATAGCTTATTTAGCAATACAACCCAAGTTGTCTGTTGTGTTCCCTCTTGGGTTAGATATCTTCTTTAGTTTGGTGCCATCTCAAAATGTACAGATTGGACCTCCTATAAACCACATTTTTCTTCTTTTATATGAGATCTTCTTCTTTCAAAGCTTGAAAGTATTAAAAAACAATTGATTACGAAGTTTCTAGTGACATTAGCAAATACAAAAGATAAGATAGTACTGGACAAACATACTATACAAGATTAGTCTCTGATTCTTTTAAGAGTCCTATCGCTTTGGTTTCTTCTAAGTATTCGAGTGCGATAAATATGAAAATATTGGAAGCAAAAGCTAAAAGCAACCGTGGTAGTAAATGAAATTTAATAATTCTAATAGTGGAGATTTGACGCTTCAAAATCGTTCGCGCTCAGTTCGTCCACCTGAGTAGGATATCAAGGTTAAAATTATGGGACTCCCTTGAACTTTATGAAGATACCATACATTCAAAATCATCTGATTTATAAAAATTGTCGATTAGCAGTAGATTTAAGTAAAATGTTGAAACCTTCTTTTTACATGATAATAGAATAAGAAAGTAAACACTGAAAACCTCTATAGTGTTCATGACATTGGCCGTGAAGCCAGTCATGTCCGGTTGTAATGGAATTTAAAAATGTGGCTAATCAGCGGCAGCCTTGATGTTTATTTATAACAGCGGCGATTTGTTTTTTTGGAGCTAATTTCTTGGAAGGTTTTTCCTAGAATTTTTGAGAAATTCGATTTGGGTATATTGAGGAGTTTATTATATAAGTTACTTAAGTCTAGTCTAATACAATAACTTAGTATGTAGTACGTTTCCTATAGAAGAAAAACGTTATTTTATCAAGTGCTTAGCGGTCGAGCCTTTTCACGTGTAAAAATATAGAAAAGTTTAATCAGATCCTTCCATTATTATAATTTGAATTATCTCTTTTCGTAATATTACCACTAGTTTGTCTCGTTGTTTACGTTTGTAGGAGAATATGAGAAAACGTCAAGAAAGAACAAGACAATTTGTATAAAAGGTAAGAAAATATTGATTCAATTGCCATCCAGACGGAGAAAATAAATTGGCCCAGTTTATGCAGCAAATTGAAACTTGGTGTAAATCAATAGTAAAAGGTGGAAAATTTTGTGGAAAATGACTGAAAAGATAAAAGGTATTATAGAATTCAGTTTAGTTTATGAACTGCTTCATAAAAATTTTATTTTATTCTCAAAACTGCTTCATATTCACAATGTGAAATAATACTTTTCATAATTATACAAACATAATAAAAACTATTACAATATATATAAATATTGCCACCTTGAGATTTTGGAATAATTGTCAAAGTCCTGAAAGGACTAAGTAAGACCTAGGAGCACAATTGGAGAAAATTCTCGCTCAATGGAATGTAGTGTGTTGCTCTTGGAGGTGACCTGGTCTCTTAATTTTGACGTAGACTGTGGCTACCGTCTTTGAGGACTTGATAGGTATTGATTCCCAGTTGTTCCAGAGCTTTATGGTGTCAGGTCAATGCTTGGGTGAAGTTGGACCTGGCGAAGTAACTTACAAGAACTTATTCTTCAGCTTGAAGCTGTCTTGCAGTGCATCAGGAAAGAGATTCCTAGTGTAGACAATGGATTTCTGTTTGGCGTCTTCTTAACGCTGAAGATGTATTTATGGGGTACTGAGTGGCCGTGTTTGGTTCGGCGGCAGGTGGCATGGAGTTTGTTTGGTTGTTGCTAAGGTCCTTATTCTGAGGGAGAAGTATCGGAGAGGAATTCTTCCCGGGTTTATCTACCAGTCTGTTACGTAGTCCTTTTTTTAGTCCCTGTACTCGTTTTTCCACCGGGTTGATCATCTGGTGGTTGAATCCAGGAATATTTTTAAGGCTTTATCTCTTTGTCTGTGATTATTGATTCCAGTTAGCCAGAATATTCCTCTTCTAGGAATTGGGCCACTGATTTGGCTTTATCTGATGTAAAGTAGATTTATGTGGTGTATTGAAAATATGTGGTTACTTTTGGAGTTTGGTAAAAAGAAAACAAGTTGTTTTTACCAAATTTCATATCAGTTATCAACTTCTTTAGAGAGTGATAAAAGTTTATCAAACTATTTTTATACTGCCCTTTTTTCTTTGGTTTCTGTACTGAGAAATTGAGAACAAAATTTAGAATTTGAGATTCGTCTCTATATCATTTATATCATCCTCCCTGTAGCCGTTTTTTCCTGGATATAGTGGAATTTTAGAATTCGGTGAAGGTGCGAGGCACTTTTGACATTCTTTTTAAAACCGCGGATGTTTTTATTATAACAGGCGGTTTATTTATATCGTTTCTTTTGGATAATTTCCGGAAAGAGTCTGTGTAGTGCAGTTTAGTTAGTTTATAATAAATAGTCACAGTGACAGACCGAAATAGGAAGTAATCGAAGAAGTTAAGTGATAAGTGGATTATATAAATGAGTTAAGTGTAGTTAAATAAATGAAGTTTGAGGTGTTGATAGCATTTTTCTATTGTTTGAGTTGTATTCAATGATATTTTTGTAGATATTAGCGAAGTGATTTCTCCATGCTTCTTTGGTTGTATAGCGGTTCTTTTTTATTATAATTTTTGTAAATTTGGAAGCCTCATTTTTTATTTAGCTTCAAATACATACATTAGGAAGACTTATCGTCTACTAATGAATTATAATATTGATTAACTTTTCATGGAATTCAACTAAGAATACTTATTTCCACTTTATCAAAAAAATAATGATGTTTTGTTCTCCCAGGACTTCAGAATACATTATAGAAATTAAACAAGTTTGTTTGCTTTCTCTTTATATACATACTATTAATGACGGGACCCTCGCGGCTCGAAATTATGTAAACGAGGAAGGGAAAGTTTGCTTATAACTTACCATACACGTATCCTTTGCTTTCAAGATCTACCAGGTTTTATGAAACAATTAATGCATTGAATTCAAGTTGTGTATGTGTATTGTGTATGTACAGAAACTTATAATCTAATGAATCGTTTTATTGTGAAAGAATTGTTGGAATAAAAAGTGTTTCATATCAAAAACCTTTGACTGAACAATAAACAAACACATTTTCAAATCTATAGAAATAAATCGTTAGTTTTAAAGAGAAATAATTTTAAATTGCTTCATATCAGTAATTTCTCGTTAGTTTTGGTCTGAATCTTTGTAAACGGCGGCTCATTATTAATAAAAGTAAAGTGACATAGGGCTCTAGAATATAAGAATATATTTCGTTGCTTTGGTGAAATATTCGAATTAAAACTGTTGATTATTTGATTTTTAGTTATTTATTTGATCCTAAACCAAATTACTGAGCGGTGTATGGCTGTTTATTTTGTGGATATTAATTTTTAATTGTTCAATCCGTCGAAAGGTTGTTTTTGGGGAGTGATTTTTGAGCTGGTGTTTTTGAAATTGAGCTATTGTTGCACCTGGTTAGATTGTCGTCATGACTTGTTACCGGATTTTGCTCAAGAAGTCTGCTGCTAACTTCATTCATATTTTCCTTTGGATTGTCAACCGATGTGGAATTTTTCATCATAAATTTTTAAATTTGCGGACATCCAAGAAGAAGTAGATATAAGTTCCCTTCGTTAAAAAGGAAGGTGAGATCCTTTTTTTTTGGAAAAGCAGAAATGGTTCTAATTACTGTCTTATGAACTAGATTAGGCCCCAAATTATAGACTACCTTTTTTATTGCATTCAGGAAATGTTAAAAATTTAGTTATAAATTGGCGAAATTTTTCACAGATTGTATTTTGTACATTTTTCTTTTTAATTTAATTAGGGACCTAGTTTTGGACATAGGACCTTTATTGGGGTTTAAAACTTAGACGTCCTTAATTTGGATTTAACGTCAAACTTTGACTCCTGGAACTACTTAGTCCAGGACGATTGACTGCATGAACTTCTTTGGTTCCTGACCGCATTCTACGGATGTGGTCCTGTTTGTATTCTCCTGACAAGTAGGGAGTCTCATGTGTTGTTAAAGGTCGAATCAACTCTTATTACTTTTTTGGAAAATTTATTTAATTATTTCCTGTAAACCAAAACTCATAACTTTTTTTAACCTGTTTTTTTTATAATTTCAAATATAAATCATTCCTAACCTCAATACCTCAACCTATTTCGATACTTTTCTCAGTTTAGGTTAAAAAACTGAGTGGCGCCCCATTTGGAACTTGAAAATTGAAAACATACAAAATTTCTGTACATATTGAACACAGCAAAATCTTGCAACAAACCCTGACAACACACATTAACATGATGAGCTTAGTCAGAGCCCAAAATGTGACCTTTTAGGTTACAATATGTAGAAAGTTCCAGTTCATATTCGATTTTTGACTTCTTTAGATTGGAAATTTTGAAGAATGAAGATTATTTACAGCAGATGTTTTAGAGTTTTCCGCTCGTAAGTACATTACGTTCCAAATTCTACGGATTTTGCTGATGTACTATTGGAAATAAGATTTACCGACGAAAATTTCCGTAGATTCTTGTTGAGTTTTAAGTGGTGGTTCACTTGGACCTCTTTTGGAATCTCTTAGAAAATTAATATTCAAGAGACGAAGTTTCCTAGTTATTTTCCTTAATAATTTACACGTGCAGCCACCAAAAATGGAATTTTTTGAAATTATGGTGAATTCGTAAGGTAGAGAAATGTGATAGGGTTCTAAAATAAATTAAATCTGTAAATAGGATATGAAATAACAAATTTTCATATAAGAGAAAGTACTAGATTAATCCGTAATTGCGTATGACATCGATGGACTAATATATTTTTTAAAATTTTGGTGGGTGTTTACTCGCATTCGCCATAATATGTATAAATCTCGAAATATTTAGTTTCGCTAGTTTTGAGGCTTTCTCCGTAATTTTAAACGGTAGTTAGGTTAGTTTAAGATGGTTTGAGAATCTTCAATTATTAAATCAACATAATAATAACAATATATCACTCTAGCTCTAATGAATATCTTTCCGAATTTTTACCAAAAAAGTATCGAAAAAAAAAACGACCTCTGGATTGCAACGATACTTGTAAAAAGAAAAATCATGTTGACCATGATTAGATACAAAAAAAGTTAATATTATCTGGTAATCATTAATGATTAATGATCACAAAAAAAGGAAAGGACAAGAAAGGAATATACCTATTAATATACCACGAGGATGGTTGCAGCTACTACTCAAATCTACTTGGAAGTATTGTACACTTATATTTTTCAATTGCATTTTTGAATATCGCAGAATTGGAACTTGTATTTGTTAGTTATTACCTGCTTTCCTCTTAGGAGTTCACTGACGAAGATGCAGTTAAATAATTAATTTAATGATAATTTATAAAGATTAACATTAATTTTATTGTTTTCTTCATAACTTAGTGTATTGATTTCAATCATCCGCAATGGGGAAATATACGAAAATCCACATTCATCTTTGTTTCACAAAAATTTCACATGATATGAAATGAAAATGCCGGTCCCGCATTTCAATTTCAAAGGAATGTTTGCACATTTTTCTGTAGCAGTGCTTCCTAATCTTGTATAGATCCGAAAAAGCTTTGATTTCTTTGTTGGAAAGAGGAAGATGTATACGAAAAATTGTGAATCAATCCGAAAACAATCTAGAATTGGATGTAAACAGAATTAACATTATCAGTGCATTTGAATGTTCTTGATTTTAGGTTTCTTCTGTTTTAAAATTAGTTTTTTTTTGATAATTCAACTTTCTTTTAAAAATTATCAAGAAAAACTTATTTTAAAAGGTCTAAGAAATAAGAAATAAAAGAAATTAACATTATTCTAATACAGCAAAGTCTCTGAGACAATATTTATATCAACTTTCCCCTATTTTCGTATAAGAAAGGTTTTTGGCTTATTTTACCAATATTTTGAAAACAAAACTATGATAGAAAAATATGTGTAGCATCTCCAGTCCCGTTTAAGTCTATAATAACGTTATTGAGAGGTTTTGGAAATCAAGAAATCAAGTGCGTCCATCCTAAAATGGATTTATTTTCAATTTTGAGAGATGATTGATCAATTGGAAGTGAAACAAACAATCTACCTTAGAATAACTTTGAATGAAACTCACCAAGCCAGCTCAGACTTTCTGTAGTTTCCAGTTTTTCTTTAAAAGCTTCAACTTCCTTTTGAAGCTCTTCAACTGTAGGGGGTAATGGTAGTTCCCATCGAAGTTGTCTTTCTATGGCCGATACCCTTTCTTCGAGGGCTTTTAGATCGGCTCCGGTGGATTCTTGAAGCATTGCTAAACCGTTGGCGGCGACTACTTGCAAAGAATACCGAGTCTCCTACAAAAAAAATGACAATTGATTGAATTAACAAGATAAAATATTCTAGTTTATTATGTCCCATTGCGACTGCCGAATGTATTTCGATCCTTCAAGTATATGGGTGATTCCGTTCTAACTGTGATATTCAATGTCCTGTATTGTTCTTTTGTACTAGTCATTAATTAATAATCAATTAATAAAAATTTTGTGTTAATTGAATAATTCTTAAGATATTTAAACATTATTTTTATACAATATAACTTGCCACTTAAAGAAAACTTATACTACATCACTTGAATGTCAGTACCGTGTCATGTCCATTCCTAGAATTTACCGATAAATTATTAATTTTTTTTGTCGTAACAAATGATTTAAACTAATTACCTTATAAATTCTAATGTTTATGATCAAACTGAGGAAAATTGATGCACTTGTTGTTTAATATCTTAAGTTACCATGTCAGTACCGTGGATAAATGAGTCAGTACCGTGGAACTCAAAATCCGACATTTGTGTCTTGCTCGTGATACTTTGAAGTTGTAGTAAATTCCTCTTAGAGTTTTATTTTTACAGTAAAATAGATGAATAATATGCATAAAAAAGTTAGAAAAGTTAAATTTTAAAATCTTGAAATTTTGAATACAAAAAATCACAGTTAGAACGGAATCACCCATATAGAGTACACTTGAACTTGAAAATGGGGTACGAACTAATGTATTTAACATTGGTGGATAGCAAAATCAAAGAAAAACATTAGTTTTTGATTTTTGTGAGATAATTAAAATTATTTTTAATTTTAGTAAATGCATCAAAATCGTTCATGAAGCAAACAAGTTTTAAGAATGATTCTTGATTCTTTTGTGATCTTTAAAACAGCCAAAAAGGGGTTAGATTAGGTTTCTAGATATTTTCTCCACCTTGTGACTGAATTGTTTGAGGCTGAACTGAGTCATCATTCTAAGAATCATTTAATACTGATTTTTTTTGATAAAAAAAGATTTTCAAGACCTATGGAGTCATGATTTGATTGAGAAACAATTAGACATTTTTTAAAATGAGTAGAAAGCTCTTATTTTGACTTATTTCAATATTTCCGTTAATAAAATTCTCATTTCTCGTGGTGTGATATACTAGATGCTTCGAAATGCTGAGCAGATCAGTTGATCGAATGGATTTGGGGAAAAAGTTTCATCATTGGGCTCTTTAACGGTCGGGTACCTACAGTGGCAATTAGCTAATCGTTTGTTAAAAAATTGAGTTTAGGGTTAATATCTTTCTAGCTAAGAAATTCACAACATTTTGAAACATAGGTGTTTCAGTGATTCAATAACGAGGTACCAAACTTATGCAGATTCTAAATTTGAATACTTACTGGAGAATTAGAAGGTAATTCAGCAGAAATATTCAATAATTGTCCATCGATATTGTACAATTTTAGAATATCTCGTGGTCCCGCCTCTGCAGCAGATCTGAATAAATCTGAAACAAGATAAATCTCGTTAGATCAAATAAAATTGAATTTACACTTACTGTATAAATGTTTATCGAAATTTTGAACTAGATATTGTCTTTCTGAGCTCTATAATAAACAGTAGAGCTAGTTTTAGTACAGTTCATGTTTCAAGATATTCCTTACCTAACCTGAAAGTTTTAAATTAATTGAATGATATTCTTAGTAAGTTCTATTCTGTATATTGACTAAAAATATTCAAATAACATAAAATTTAATCCATCAATTTATAAGTTTCGAGTACCTCACTTGAAAAATTGCCAATCAATGAAAGGAGTTTTCTCGCTGTAATAAAATATGAAAAATGGTTTCTCAGGTGATAAAACTTCAATAGATATTTCCAGATACCTCTGTATGTAATAATAATTTCAAAAATTCAGAATTATCGAACTTAATATCCATTAAGACAAAATTTTGTACTAATTATTACAAACTTAGTGTTGGAATGGTGTTTACGAATTTACAAACTGTTCTTAAATTCGAATTTGCTACTAGTGCTAGAAACCCAGTCTCGAAGTTTAATTTAGACGATAAGCGAATGCAGATTTCGAACCACTTGACAATTACCGTGTTGATAGATTAAGCATTCGAATGAGATCCAAGAGCAAACTATTTAATTGAAAATCTTGATGTTGAGGGTGCGGATTTCAAATTTAATGAATCTTCCTTTTATTTATAATTTTATCTACTTCAATACATGTTCAAACAACATAAAAGCAGCTGAATTTTTAGTGTTTTTTCCTTCTTCAATGTATTGTCAATTTCCGCAATAACAATTTCCAATAATTATTCTTGAGAATTATAACTTTCTGAAGTAATTGTTAATAACATCATCTAAAATGGAAATATTAAGATATTTTGGTACTAATATTGACATTATCGTGACTAGATTCAAGTTTTTTCATGGTTCATATCCCTAGTTTGGAAATTCAGTCTCATCTTTTCACTATGAGGTAGTAAACGCAAAGAATGGTACAGGAGTTGATCTACAAATTAACCCAGTATTCGTAGATTCGTAAAAATTTTCGACAATGTGGTTTTCAATTTCAAACATGTCAAAAAGCTAAGAAGTCTTACCAAAATGACATTGGAATATACAGAAACGAAGATAAGGGCAAACCAAATAATATCAAAACGTTTCCAGACCAATAAACAGCAGTGACAGTGAATCTAAGGGTCAACAAGTTCATGATAATGACAACACCCGCAGAGAAAAGCAACAACGAGAAGTTTTTCAATACAGCCGACCAAAGAAAAAGTGCAGAACTTGGAAAAGTTGAAAGTTCGAAGACTGAAAGTTTCAAAAAAGTGACCAACAGTAAACTACGGTGGCTAAAGGTGGAAAAGAAATTAGATATATGGTAAAATAAAGTACTCGAGAGGATACCAGGGGAATTATGGCCGAGAAGAACTAAAGGAATTCATTAATTGAATAATAAGATTCAAAATAAGATGGTGGTTGTGTTACATACAGAGAATGCCAGATTTGAGAACAACAAAAATGAATGATGGACATAGAACAAGGAGGAACCAGAATAAGGAATACCAAGGAAATGGTGGTACACAGGGGTGATTAATTATCTAATTAGAATTATAATTCGCTATACAAAGTTCTACATAAGACTCGGAATTTGAATTTTTCCCATTTCTTTCAAGAAAATCTGGTCCCACTGAATGATTATCTAGGTTGTTACTTATGTAGTGTTTGAATTCGAAAATCCCACAATTTTTGTGGAGTTTTTTTTGTCCTGCTGACCTTTTAAACGAGTGATGAACATAGAAACATTTGGGGGTGATAAATTATTGTAAGCAAAAAGAGAAATGATAATGCCTGCTAAAGAAAACGTTTTTGTATTAAGGGGCACACCGAGTGTGAAATTTTCAAAATATCGATTTTTTCTCTCCATATTTCGATAGGTTATACGTTTAAATATAAGGTACTAAAATTTTAAATCGATATCTTGAATAGTTTTTGAGTTACAGCCATTTAAAAGAGTAGCCGCTCGGTAGTTACATAGTTGCATGGGCTACAAACCTGAGGTATTTGGGTATTTTTTTCGTTTACTGCCACGTCACGTATTTTCGGAGCCAGATAGGTATGATTTTAATCCATTTATAACAGTGAAAATGATTCTTAAACGCGTTTTTCTCGAGACAGCATTTTTCGAATTTGCTGGAGTGATTACTCGGAGACATCGCTATCAAATTTGTTTTGCATCTTCTCTATATAGTTCTCCAGTTTTTTGATCTGATCAAAAATCGAATTTCAGCAGGCTAAAAAAGACTAAAATTTTGGGTAAAATTTAACTTTTTTTTTCAACATGCCATTTTGTCAATTTTTGATTTTTTGGTTAGCTCAAGGGTCATCCTACAGACAATATAATTTAGTTTATAGAGAATTTTTTTTTATCAACGGAGAAGGCTGCAATAACTCCAGCAGTGGAGGAACTTTATTTGGCGCCGCCGGAAATCGCGTGTCATTTCGAGAATATTTGATATTTTATTTCGAAAATTTTACTGTGTATTCTAAAAACATGTATAAATATACCCTCAAAATTTGAAAACGATTGATCCACTAGTTTTTTTAGTAATTCCCAAATATTGCCTTTTTTAGGCTGTCACATTAGGTTTGCCCCGATGATTAATTCCAACAACTTTCTCATTTAGTTTCTATCCTGAATCCAATAAATGGTGTCCCGATATTAAAAAAAAAGATAAATTGAAGATAGTACGTTGATTTATAATCATCATATCTATTAAAAGTATTTGATGAAAGTTTGTAATAACTTCAATTTCAAAAATTTTGGGAATCTATTTCAAAAGTTGTTGAAGATAATTTTGTGAGAAAGAAATAATTATCTTATCGAGGTTCTTACTATAATTTGACCCCGTAGGGACATTTTATTTAAATTAAAGTTAATTATAGTAGATATAGTGCATAGTTATTCTACTGGATTTGATTTGTGTCTTCATTGTAGCTGCCGCTAGTTCTACAGTCCTCATACTCGATTGAATTCCTTCCTCCTAAAAACTTCTTTTCCAAAACATTCGACTTCCGGAATTTCTTTGTTTTTCAGTTTTCAGTTTCAGTTTTTATCATACGCTTCGTAAGGAAATAATGTAAAAAAGCCAGCGAGCACGTGTAACATATTTTTGTATACCATTGTATAGTATTATTTTTCAAATTTGACTACCTTTTCGACGTTTACTTCCTTGTTGATATCGTTATTAAGAGCATTCGTTATAAATATGTAATTGTTCAAACTGTAGCATAATCTCTGATTCCCAATTATCTCAGTTCATGTGTTTTTCTTAGATAGTAAAAAAAATCATTAGAATTTATTGGATATTCATTTTGAACTCGTTCGTTTCTTTTCCACTATTTCTAAGAACATAAAAAGCAACCCCTTCGTATCAACTTCAAGTATCAAATTGCCCTTTTCATTGAGATATCAAAAATGAAATGTTGACTTTCCATGTTTCACAATTTTATGCTGTAAAATAAATACCACCAGAGTTTTCTATAAAATATTTTCTAGAATGAAAAGTTTATTGCAGTAATGTCATTCGTAAGGACTGTTGAATATGGTTGTTGGCTTACTTTTTTTGATAAAAAATGGTAGTTTCAATGGCTGTCGCAATTAACCAGCACGTCGAAACGTATAAGCTCCAGCGGTGTCAATTAAATTCGTTAAAAAAAATAATTATAATCAAACCTTTGATCTTGGAAAATTAACGAGTATATAATTTTTTTCTACAAAAGAAAATATACGCACGCATCATGAACTGTACAAAATTGTTTTATAATTAATTCAAACGGCCAATTAATCAATTTTTGTCATTCCGCAGCCATAACTTTGTGAATTTCAAATGAATATCTCAACAAACAGTTGATTATGAGGTTTAGAAGCAATATCTGCTTTTCTATTCTAATTATACAGTGTGGACTATAGATAATCATACAGTGCAGCGCAGTGTAAGGTAGCGCAGCGTATTGTGAAGCAATGAAGTGCAGAGCAGTGCAGTGTAGGGTAGTGCAGCGCATTGTAGGATAGAACAGCGTAGTGCAGTGCATTGCAGGGTAGTCCAGCTCAGTACAGTGGATTGTAGGGAAATGCAGCACAGTGTAGCGCGTTTTAGTATAGTGAGGCGGATTTTGAAGTAGTGCAGTGCATTTTAGTGTAGTCCAGCTCAGTACAGTGGATTGTAGGATACTGCAGCACAGTGTAGCGCGTTTTAGTATAGTGAGGCGGATTTTGAAGTAGTGCAGTGCATTTTAGTGTAGTGCAGCTCAGTACAGCGGATTTTAGGATAGTGCAGCACAGTGTAGCGCGTTTTAGTATAGTGAGGCGGATTTTAAAGTAGTGCAGTGCATTTTAGTGTAGTCCAGCTCAGTACAGTGGATTGTAGGATACTGCAGCACAGTGTAGCGCGTTTTAGTATAGTGAGGCGGATTTTAAAGTAGTGCAGTGCATTTTAATGTAGTGCAGCTCAGTACAGCGGATTGTAGGCTAGTGTATTAAATTTACGAAAAGGTATACTGGTCATGGAAGTTCACCGAAAATCGTTTTCGGGTAAGCTAAGTCCATTTCTGGCATATTATAGATTCAAATTGTATTATAAACGTTATAAAAAATATGGCTTTGATAGAAAACAGCTCATATACATGAAGTTAATTATATAACACGCCACGCAAGAGATAATCTCCCGCAGCGCAATGTAGTGCAGTGCAGTCTAGTGTAGTGCAGTCTAGTGTAGTGCAGCGCATTGTAGTGGAGTGCAACGCGTTGTAGGAGAGAACAGCGAAGCGCAGCACATTTCAAAGTGTTGCTACGAAGTGCAGCGCTGTATAAGTAGGAATCTTTCTTGTTTAGCTCTAATAGAAAACTGCGAATACTTTTTTTTGAGTTATTAAGAAATTTTTATTAATAAGAGAAAAGTGTATACATTCATTTTGAAATTTAAAGCCGTTTTAGAAACCCAGTGAATTAATATATTGTGAGTAATATAAAATTAAAAATAACAACCAGGCTGTATCCAATTTAGTAGTATACAAGATAATCTCGGTGGTGTATGCAGGATTTTGTAGAGGCGTGAAATTTATGCTCCCGCTAGGATGGTCGCCTCGAGTGAAGTTTTGAAAGATTGGTTGCTGACAGAATTTAAATATTTCCTTGATAAGAATTTATGATATGATCGATCGAAAATGATATATTTCATGGGACATTTCGCTCCCCCAAAAAAAATATAACTGAACCTCAGTGCTATATTTGCTCGCTTTCATGGAAGCACTAAATATTTTATGGCCGCTCGGATTTCAATTAAAACGATGCTTTCGAAATGGGTGAGCTTTTTATCTCTTATGACGATTTTTTTTAATGGATCCTAGAGTTTCTTTCCATAAACAAATTATAAAACTATATTAGTTATTTTTTATAATAAACAACCTTTCTAAGAATCGAATTCATGCGTAATTTGTACTTTAGTAGTTTTTTTTTTCAAAAACAGACAGTTTGAAATATTTTGAATACTCAATGAGGCAATAATCTTAGAGATAATGACAGGGGTGAATAAATTATCAAAATACATCTCTAATAGAGAAGTCTGGTCGCAAATTGTTTTCCTTTTGAGAGAGTTTATCACAAAATAGATTGTACAAAGATTGTACATTTGAATATTAATTAAAAAACCGGACACAATTTTATATTGATTTTTTTTTAATTAAATTTAAAAAGAAATAGTTTTCTTGAAGAAAAAAATAATAATATAGAATTAGATTTGTTTTTGATTAGCAAATTTGGGAGCTGACTGGCTTCATAATCAAAAAATTTTTCTTTTTATTAACATCATTTAGACGAGTAATTTTTTATGTCAGTTGCATTAAAAAAATGGAAATAAGGAAAAGTATTTATAATTTGGTTGGACAGATACTTAAGCTTGACGTAGATGTATTTTCAAAACTAAAATATGTCACCAAGAAGCGTCACAAAAAGTGGAAAACCAAAAAATTTTCACTATAAAAATATCTGTAAGACTGGTAAGAAGATCAAAAGACAGAATCGGTGTATACTTTAAAGAGTATCGGAGTTGGCAAGAAATGGTCAAAAATATCGGAAAAGACGGAACCAAAACACTTAGCAAATGAGAGAATTATTATTATAGACGAAAAATCAAAAGAAACTACAATATAAAAGAGTGTACAATGTAAAATATGAAGTAAAAAGTGAAAGTCGCAGATAAAGTTTTGATCTGGTGTGCGGTTTCGACGAGAGGTATATCCAGACTTTATGTGTATTGAGTATGGAAGAAACTGAAGTTTTTGAAAGGTTCATTAGCAACTACATCATTAAATTAGTTTATTTTGTTCGTCAACATCGCATTGGAGACGACAACAAAATTGTTTGATACATGTTATTATCAAAATAAATTTAACCACGTTTATTGTTGCCTAATCCTCAGTTTTTGGTGGATTTTAGTAATTCAGATCTTTTGAAAAAGATTTGTCATAATCTCCACGTACTTTCCGAATGAATTAAAGGTCTCTACACTTTGAAGCAGATGCAGATTTATATTACGAAAGTTAATTTCAAACGCATTCACAATATTCTATTAGATTCTAATTCAAGACTTATAAATAATTATGTTATTTGTTCACATATATATATAGTTGAAATAATTTCCGAAAAAAAAGTATCTTTCAACAATTTCGTTAAAAGTAATCATCATGTTAAAGGATTGACTTGCCTTTCAGAAGGACCTATCGACTTATGTCTTTCCTCGAACTATTCGTTAATATAGTTTCAGATTGAATTTTCCGGCTATGGATTCGTCAATCGAAAAGCATTTATAAAGCCCTACAGTTTTACGTTTTCGAGATTGAATAGTAGAAATACATTTAGAGATATTGGTAATAGCTATTTCGTTTTTTCAACGAACCTTTTTATCAAGAAATATCGATAAGAAAATCTGACAAAGTAGGATATATACTCAATGACATCAGAAAGAAATTATTTGTGGATTTGGGTTTTTTGGTAATATGATTATTATGTACTATACTTTTAAACATTTAGACGTTTACAAAATGAGGATGATGGATTAACTATAATCAAAGTTGGTAGAGAATGATGTGTATTGGACAGTCGTAATGTTCGATGGGATTTAAATTTGCGCACTGTATAAAAACAGCGAAGAAACCTTGAAATGGTTTATGGGAGATTATAAAAATAAACGTCCAATTGTGGTACTTTGAATAAACACAAGTGGGAATCTATGAGCTCCCAAACAATTAGCTCCACGTACACGATACCACTGGCAGTTTCTTAAACAGAATCCTGAATGGAACTACCTCTAATAGCAGAAGATATAAAAATAGATAATGCATTGAGTATTGATCTACCTTTTGAGTAGCAAGTATTTTTATGTTGGGTTGACCATGTCGTGTTCCTAATTTTGAGGTCTGCATTTTTTTATGGTTAACAGAAAAGGTCGAATTTTCTTTTGGGAAAGATTTCGAGAAACAATTATCATAATTCGTAATTGATTTACAAATAAGTATAATGGTTAGGAACATAATAAAATGGGCGAATAAAGAATTGATGGATGGTAAGTAGTTATTTTATGGATACAACCATCAAATTAATGAGATTTTTTTATATTCATATAAATTAATAGCAATCAAATATAAATAAAATATTAATGCATATAAAGAATATACAGAAATACCTCAAAATGGATTTATAAAAGCCATAGAACTCACACTTACAACAACATATTTTAAATATGAGAATGAAATATACAAACAAGTTGATGGTTGTGCTATGGGAGCTTCCATTTCAAGTGTTATAGCACAATTGGTAATGGGAGATCTTGAGGAAACGGTCCTAAGCAAATGTAGATAATTGCATTACTGTTGTATCAAAGAATCAAATTGAAAACATAAGTAAAAAATTCAATTCTTATCATGAAAAACTTCAATTCAAAATCGAGGTTGAGCAAAATAATAGAATCAATTTTCTTGATGTCACATTATTTAAAATTAACAATAACATAAGAACAGTATGGTATACGAAACCAACTTGGTCCTCAAGATATTTAAACTTCAATTCGTGCCATCCTATGACCCAAAAAAGTTTGGCTGGTAGATCTATCCAACTATCAGAGCCTGAATTTAGACGATTAGCTATTCAAAAAGCAAAAACTGCATTGAAAGAAAAAAATTATCAATAACATATTCAACATATCAAAGGATAAACAGAAACCACAATCAATTTAAAAACAAAACTGGAACGAAACATTAAAACATAAAACATTTTTCCTCACCATATGGACGAGGAGTTTGCTAAAAAATTATCGAATTATTTCAATAAATATGATATTAGTATAAGTCATAGAGGACATAATACATTATCCAAATATTTCACTAAATTAAAATCTAAAACACCAAAAAACAAAAGAACTAATATCATATATCAAGTGCCTTATATTAATTGTGATATTGTCTACATAGGGCAAACATCTCAGTATTTGGAAAATAGACTAAGTGTTCATCAATACGATAAAAAAATAGAACTGCATTAACGAACCATGAGATATCAAAAAAACATAAATTCAATTATAAAGATTCAATAATTCTTGAAACGGAATCTAATACACGAAAAAGGGAATTTTTAGAAATGGTCCACATTCATAAGAACGAAAAAGCTATAAATGATAAAAAAGAATAATTTTAAGTAAAATTTATATATCTATTTTGTAAATTCTAATAAATTTAATTGATTACCGCTATATATTTGAGATGTGGAACCAAAGAAAAAATTTTGAAAAGACTTAAAGAAAAGTCGAAACGTCAAAATTTATCTTTCTTTTAAAAACTTTCAAAAAAAACTAATTTTAAAACAGAAGAGACCTAAAATCAAGAACATTTAAATGCATTAATATATCAGAAGGTCCAAGAAATAAGAAATTGAAGAAATAAATAAAATGTAGAACTAATAATTGAATTTGTGAAAAATTGGTATACAAGGTTTTCCAATCGACATGGTATATGATTTATTTAATCAATTAATCCATGCTATATCATTTAAAATTTCAATAGTAATTCCTTAGAAATAATATAAACGATGATGAAATTTTATCGAGTATCTTTTTGTTAAAAAATCGATTGAAAAATTTGTCTATCGTAAGAGAAATTTTTTTATGTCACAGTATATTTCCTCCAGGAAATAATTTTTCCACACATCTCCAATGATAAAATCTAAAGTTTGGCGGATGCGATCCCATTCTTTAATTTTTTTTTCGTTAACTTTCTTCGGAAGGTTCTGTAAGCTAGATATAATTTTAGAAGTAGGTTGTAGTTTGGTGAAGGAGTTTTTTTAAATTTTCTATAGCAGTCCTTGGTATATAGCTTGTTTTATATCAAGAAAAACAGCATAGCGGTACTTTTTATTCCCTGGGGTTTTATTTATTTTATGCGCGTGTCGGTGGACTTGGTGCACTGTACATCAATGTCTGAAATCCAAACTGATGACCGGGGATACATTCCCGTGTAGGGAGATCTTCAGTTATTCTATGTAGGCTTGCTTTTTTAAGAAGTTTAAACATTTGTTGAGAGCAGGTTTATAGGACGGTCTTTGGCTGGTTTACTAATCATAATTTGTGCAACTTCAAATGAATTTGGTCAGGATCCAAGTTTTATGATTACATTATAAATGTATGATAGTAAGACTACCCCTTCTTTGGTATGTTTTTTTTTTGAGTATAGTAATTTCATTTCAATTATATGTTTTTTTTGGTGTTTTTATCGCTTATAGTTTGAGTTCGTTGTTTCGCACAGACTGTGCTGGTATCTTGGGATATTTTCTTGGCATCCAGATGAAATTATCTGTTCTCAAAAGTTCAGACACGTATTTTTCATATTGCTCAAATTGTGCATCCCTTATTTCCATGACTAAGTCGATAATAGTTGTTGAACTCAATGAACTCAATATCCAGTACATAATGATGTTTATGAAAGTGAGTTTTGTTGAAAAAAATTTTTATATTAATATTCCTGTTGCGGATGTATATTTTCTTCAATGGATGATATCAACAGAGATTACTTTCGCTTGCATAATGTGGTAGACGCACGTGAACCGCATACAAATACACAAAGAAAAGACAGAGCACGCTTTCAACTTTATTACTCTGTTCTAATAATGAGTACACGTCTTGGTTGATATGCGTAAAGAACTTTTTGTTTATGTAACTTGAGCACGTTAAATATGGTAGTTCATTATCTCACGGCAAATTAGTTTACTTGAGAGGATTTGGTTTACAAAGGATACAGAGCAAGAATCAATTTTGTGAACAACAAATTTTAACTGTAGATTGGATACCTATACCCGTACAGGGTGACTTCATCAAGGGAGTTTCTTTCCTTCTTAGTTTTCCAGAAAAACTGATAAGGAACAAAATTGAGTTACCTAATTAAAAGTGTTGACAAAGCAAAACAAGGAGTAAGATTCGACAGTCCAGGAGCTCGAATATCTGGAAGCGACAATGATAAACAAAAGAGAGAAATCGATAAAAGATTGGTGAGAGAGAAAAAGATGTTTGGAAGTGTTGGACCACGAAAGAAAAAGAAAAAAACAAAAAAAATATATGGGAGAGGAAAGGTAAATACACCGAATACTACATGGAGTTTTTATATCGTTTGAATGCAGAAATCAAAGAAAAACGGCCACAATATGTCGAATTTTTCACCAAGACAATGAATCGATTGCAAAGTAGATACCAATGATTGTTAAATTGAAGGAATTACCCTTCGAATTGCTTCCTTGATCTTAGTATAGTTCAGATCTGGCCCCCAGTGACTACTGATCTGAAAAAAGGTGGTAGATCAGTAAGAAATTCAGCTCGAATGAAGAACCAATTGCTGAAACTGAAGCTTATTTTGAGGCAAAAGACAAATCCTTCTACAAGCACGGCATCAAGAAGTTAGAGAAGCGTTGAAATGATTGTAAGGCTAGTGAAGGAGGTTATATTGATGAATAAAATCGATTTTTGGCAAAAAAAGTGTTTTTCTTAGTTAATCACAAGATTTATTGAATGATGTGTTAACTTGCATTTCATAGAAAACGTATCATCTGTGCTCCTGATCTGTAAATTTCGTTGAAATCGCAGCATTTCCCTTTGGATAAACCCATTTTTCACGGAACTTTCATCAATTTAAATTTCAATTTACGCGAGAAAATGAAAAACAGTTGTGCTAACTCAATAACTAACTTTCAAGACGGTTTTTGATTATTTGTTTATAATTTCTAAGTTTATCGATGTATTTCTGAGCTCATAAGCTTGCATAACTTGTTTTCAGTAACTTATCGTGAAAGAAACTCCATAATATTTTCTAAAATTTGAGGAAAATCCTTTCTAATATTATAAATGTGAATGTAAGTGTGTTTATGACGCTTTCACGCGAAAACTACTTAACGATAATCATAAAACTTTGTATACATATTCTTGGAGATATTCGGAATGACATAGGATACTTTTTACGAAAAAAATTAGTTTCCTCAACGCCATTTAACATTCCCGTAATGGAGTTCCAGCCCTGACTACTGTACCAATCAACGGTCACGTCAATATTCAATTCAATTGACTATAGTTTCAACTGTTTGGAATTTTTTGTTATATTTTTCTTATTTTTCTTATCATTACACATACAGTATAGAACTAATCGAATTTTTGAGGTTAGGTGTTTTAGGTTTTAATTCTTACTCTGTTCTTCTTAAAAAATACCTCGAAAGCAAAAGCCCAGTGCAGCAAAAGTTCTTTGGTTCACGCAGTGATCAGAAGACAACAACAAGCAGAACGATGAAGTGATTTGAGAGCAGCTGGAAGTCCTCTTCAGGTACGAGTTCGTTCAGAAAGACAAGCCACGCTGCAGGCAGCTAGAAGAGAGATAGAAGCCCCAGTCCAATGCCAATGCAGTCCACGTGCCGTCGAAATTTCATGCGTAAGGATTGGACGGTATTTAATGGTACTAGGTTTCGAAATGATCCTTCAATTTAATATAATAATCATTCTTTAATGTCACTATTGCGATGCTTTCAAATGGAAAGAAGTAACTGTTGGAATGTGCTGTTCCAGAAGAGCCATTAAAAAACTTTATTGTTAAGTTTTACTGATGATTCAAAGTAATTTTTAAGCAAAATATAGAAATTATAACTATAGTTTTCAAACACATTGATTCATTTCTATTGTAATGATCTCTGGTTTGACTTATTTAATGGCTTAAATGCGAGTGAAGCCTCTAGTTTCAAATATTTTGTATCAAAAAGTTTTTTGAATTCAATTCGTTCAACTCACCATACTAAAAGTTCGATAAAATGATCTGTGAAGTACGAAATTGAAAAAATTGGTGTTTCTTTGTATTTTCAAGCTTTAGTCCGCCGGAAATTGAAAGCTTGACAAGGAGTGAAGCTTTGGAGGGTTGGAAACGCATGAAAATATAACTAATGTATAAATGTAAAACTGTGATATATTGGAAACTAAAAGACGTGTAGAGAAGAAAAGAATGCAACAAATTTTGTAGGTATTTCAATCTTAATAAGAGATATATACCTTTATACTTCAAAGTTCAATATACGGTGAGAAATCGCAATTGAGCAGAATTAAAAAATATTGCACCATACTCCATAATAGTTGTTTTCCAATTACACAATTCGAGCACCTAAAAGCACTATAAAAGGTTCTAAGATGGTAAAGAAAAGTAGTAGTTACAAAAAAGTGCTTCTATTAAAATCGAATTTTACATTTAATTCATCAAGTATCTTGTATTTCGGACACAGCAACAAATAAACAAATAATTTGTAACACGTTTTCAAATTTGACAACGTCGAGCCTATGGATTTCGTGCTCAAAGAGCTTGATGAATTGTTTGTACTCAATTACCGACTTTACGAAAACTAGAACATAATTCTGAACATATTTATTGATCAACTTGTGAGGATTCCATTAATTATTTTATTCTACATTCATCTCAGGTCAGTCTACGGATATTATACACCTTTGAACTAGTGCTTCAAACTTTCCTTAATCATTTTTTCTTTTTGTTTTTTTATAAATCTTTTGGATTTTTTGTCTCCTTTGATAGATGGTTTCAAAAAACAGGTAAAATTTGACTTTTTTTATTCATTTCGGTCTTTATAAAAAAATATTTTCACCGCAATAGGTCGAAACTAGGAATTAAGTTATAATAATAATAAAATGGAACCAAATGAATCAATTATATAGCAGCTCTTAATCAAGTATCCTTTTGCTAATTCTGTTGCAGAATTTTCTTAGTAAAACTGATTGGGTTGCTAATGGGATCCCTCTTTAGGACCGCATATTAGGAAATCCACCCAAATTGGGCAATACTGATTCGGCCCTAATCGGTGTTTTCTTTTACTTTTATAGATACATTTTTTTACAAGAGACGTCGTACTTCTTAAACTATATCTTTGTCCTTGGTCTCAATGTATTTTTTGATATTTTATTAGAAATTTTGGGGGTTTCTTAAGTGGAAACAAGTAATTAAGTTAGGTTTAGGTAATTTAATACAAATAAAACGGAAAGATATTATTTTAATGTTCAATTTTAAATTCATTTAAATTTCAAAATATTTTGGGTTCTCTCATTTAGAGTCAACGTAGGCCTCAATGGGAAAAAATTGACTTGACTTGATTGATTGACTTCCATTGTCGTTTAGGAATTTTGAATGAGGTTTTAATTGGGGTTACACTGTAAGGAAAATCTAACTTGGGCACAAAAAGCTCCAGATGTAAACTTTGGGCAGTACTAAACGAATTCCTGGTCGGGTAGTAGCTCCAAAAGCTGCGGGACTTCTCGTTATTTCTAAGCATGTTTCTAGTATTTCTCAACATGTCATGGCAAAGGTCAATTCGAGCGTGTCTTTGTATGCTTGGAGATATAATGAAGGTTTGGTGTACTTCGAAATCATTCCAGGTCGATCTTCAGATCCAAGGCGAAATTTTTGCGTGGGAAAGTCTTATGAGAACTCACTGAACATTGGGTTGAAGCAATAGAATATGATGGGCTACACTATTCGATTGAGACTCTTTATATGAATGAATCATGAAGTATATTTGACGTGAAATTATAAAATGGAACCAAAATGAACCAATCAAACAACACCTGATCGTTGGATGAATATAAAATATAGTTATAACGAGAATTCCTTTAAGCTAAGCTTTTGGAATGATCAATTATTGTCGAATACTCCTTTGACTTACAGGTTTTTTTATCTCATTATTGAAATCGGCTGATTTTTTATTGAACGTTCAAATAGAACGGAATTGTGAATGAACATATCCGTTTCCTTCGCAGTATATATTCCTTTAATCTGTTACATACGATGGTGATACAATTTTTTTCTTTCAAGGTTTCTGTGATAAATCGACGACATCTGAAAAGCACGAGATTAGATTTCCGACGATTTAACTGGATAACGTGGTTTGACAAGGCAATTGCCCCAAACCTCTTTTACATATTCGAATATCGGTTTATCAAATCGTCGTTGAGGTTGAATTCGTTAAAGATTGTAGAAATACATTTTAGTACAAATATAAAGTGAATTTATTAAAGACAAAAAATGTATGCAAGAAAACGGTTATTTTCAGAAGAAAAACGTAAATTTATTTCAATGTTATCGTTCAAAATGTTTTGTTGAAAAGAATATTTCAGTGATGCTACAAACACATTTATGATCATGAAGATCTACTAAATATGATACGATAAAATAAACTGTAAATCATTTATATTTTAATAAAGGAATTCATACTCTCAAGATATTTGCTGCAGTGGAAGACAACGACGTAATTTCCAACGTAAGTCGTTAAACTTTGCGCAAACAGTTACGCTAACTCAATTATACTTTTGAAATGTAGAAAATAATCTGGCAAAGAAACTTGTTTCCGTAAAATGGTACAGTACAGGTAAAATAGGATTAAATCCGATATTAAATTGGGCGCTTCTGATTTTCTGGTTACTGAATAAGACTAGCAATTCTTAGAAAAATTACGGGCACGATTTTTCGAAATTTTGAAACGCTAATAATACGAAAACTAAGAAAAATTCGAAAAAAACTGCTCGCACACAAAATGTAGTGCTCAAAATTCTCTATAAAAAGAGTCTTAAATCATTTTTTCTCTTCCCAAAGGAACTTATAGCAAAATCAATAAAAAAGTAACCAGGAGATTAATTTCTATTCTATTTTTACATCAATTTTATTATGAAACTCAGACAATGACTGCATTTATTGATGTTATTGCCTTTAGTCATTCGATTAGTTACAATTTCATGATATTATTACTTGATTGTTCGACGAAATAAACGATATATTTGGCGTATAATTTCGACTCGATTATTTCGTAGTTCATCGATATGAATAACAAACTAAAAATGAAATTAATCAGCTATATCACATTTAAATAAAACCTTTCTAGCGCCAGTAGTGAAGGGATTTGATTTATTTTGGTTATATGTATTTTGTTGTATGAATCACTACTATGTTTGATATTTGACGAACATAAAATTTTTATCGTTCTATTAGGCCCTTACAGAACAAATTCAAACACAACTCGTTTTACGTTTATGTCCTGTAAATAGTCGCTAACATCACCATTGATGTAGTTGAATCTGTAAAATTCTTAGGGGTTGTTGTAGCCAATTCCTTGTCTTTATATAAAAAATTAAGTTCCTCCTGCTTTGCGCTGAGATCAGTTTTCAAAGAACTAAACTTAACAGTTTATTATGCCCTTATTGAGTCGCATCTCCGATATGCCCTTTCCTTCTGGGGTCACGTGTGGTACGAATTTGAGCAAATCTTCAAACTAGCGGTTAGATATTTACTCGGCTTAAGCACCATGGCTAACTGTAAGGACTTCTTCAATAGATTGAAAATTCTGACTCTTGGCTTCTCCAATTTCAGAAAAATTGGACCGGAACGCGGAGTACGAACTTTGATTCAGACTGTCCTTGATTTTTTTGATTCTTTTCATTTGATATCTATATCATTTTCTTCTAGATTTGTAGATGTTTCGGCTAGATAATCAAACTGTTTTGTTAGAAATTATATTCTTCCTGTTCTTCTTTGTATATCGAGAAGTTTTTATTAAAGCTTCTAAAAGTTCTCGATTTTAGGTCTCTTCTGATTTAAAATTAGTTTTTTAAATAATTTTTGGAAGATAAAATTTGACGTTTCGACTTTTCTTTAAGTCTTCATTAAAATATGAATTGACACTCTCATATTTGAAGTAGGTTGTTGTTATTGTGAATTTTATGGATTTTTTTTAATGTGTTTCGAGGTATTTCTGTATATTCTTTAATTTTGTTCCATTTTTTTATCAATATATTTTTCCCAATGGTAATAGGATTATTTGTATACGAAGAAACCACGTCCAGCTAAATAAATACATATTCGTTAGGGATTTTTATATTTTTTCTTTAAAATTCTATGTGTTTTTGATTTGGTATTTGTTTTGGTATGAAATTTTTTTTGTGTTTGAATAATTGAAACAATCAGTCGATTGTGCAGCTTTGGTAAACCATATATTTTAGGGAGTAAGGCATTGTGATTTTCAATATTTTTGCATCTCTTGGCGAAATAAAAAGTTGTTTTTTCCAAGATCGAATTAGAGTGTCAATATCATATTTTGACTTAAAGAAAAGTCGAAACGTCAAATTTTATCTTTCAAAAATTATTAAAAAAACTAATTTTAAAACAAAAGAGACCTAAAATCTGATGCATTAATACATCAAAAGGTCTAAGAAATAAGAACTTTTTATTTTGAACTGTTTCGAGCATTGGGACTTCATCTGGGTGTTCATAAGGTCCAGCATCTTGTACCACCATAATGGAATTGATTTAATAACTTTTATACCAATAAAGTTAAGGGTGAAGCGTTTCTATAACATTTATGGAGCGTAGTTTTGATTTCATTTTCTCCCCAGGTAGCGGTTCAATATAATTAAATGACGCCCTTATTTTTGTTAATTCTAATAATCACCGTAGAATTGGTTGTTAAAATTTTCCACTAAAATGAACTAACCTATAATATTGACGTAGAGTGAAAATATCTTTTGTCGTATATTTGGCATTTAACCTTGATTTCTGCTAGTAGATACTCGATTTTATAAAACAGCCTGAGTTTGATTCATATCGAATCGAATTTCATATAAAAAAACCCACATGCTCCATTTTCAGGATAGTTCTTTTGTGAAAGAATATGAGGTTAGAAGATTGAACTGAAAAACCGAGAATCTTTGATATTTGGAGTTTACATTCAGATACATAATCTTATTATAGAAATTTTTCAAAATATTGGTGATCATATCAATTTCAATATTCACAGAGATTCAACCCGCACATATTTAGTTGACTACAAAACGAGAAAACGTTGTAAAAATAAAACTTTCAGTATTTGTCTCAAAATTTGAGAACATAATGGGTTTTCCAATAAGAGGTGTTATTTTGAACAGCCCGCTATTTCGGTAAATGTCACTTTTGAAGCTGTCATTTTTTGACATTTGACAAGTAGAAACTACGCCATTAATGAAAATGCGTTCAACAACGCATTGAAATTATTAAAATTCACTATAAAAATGGTGAAAGTTTGACAGAGACGGCTCGTAAAAATAAAACATTTTCGGGTCGACGTGAAGCACCTTCTCGGACCGCAATACACAAATTGCCCCATATGACTATTTCATTCAACTATTAGATATATGAGTTGTAATTTTATATTGTTTTTGATATTAAACATTATGTAAGCGGATTCAAATTCATCGTTTTCGGCATTTTTATTTCGATTATTTTCGAACAACTCAATGCTAATAGAATTTTAATAATATCAGAATGTGAAGCTTCTCTTTTAAAGCTTTCCATGCAACATTAAAAATTTCAATTTGTATATCTCTAGCGGATATTCGAATAAAGAGTCTCTTTTTTACAATTTCATTTGATTCCGAATGTCAAAGAGCCTTTTTCGAATGTATGTCTGAAACGTTATTGGCGGGATAAAACATTGAATGAACGGAAGTACGGTAGAGTCGGATGAACATCTTTATGGTAGTATTATTATTATTATGTGATCTTCGATTTTGTGTCTGTTAGAGATATTTTATATTTAAATTTGATCACAAAGTTATTATAACCGTTAAATTGTGAGTTACTGGGTTTTTAGTACGAACATAGGTGAAGTTTATTTTGTTTTTAATAATATACGAGGTCTGACAAGCAATGAGACCGATGCCACGTAGCATTACACACTTTAAAGTAATTTCATACCGCGTTAAAACAGCAGGAGTTGTAGTAAGTCTTCTGAAATGGAAATTCATTGTTGTTTTTTGCTCTTTTGTAAAGTGTTTCAAGGTTGATTTTACATAGAGCTTCTTAATCGCAAATTTTGCGACTATTTCGAGATTCATATTCAATCAGTTTGCTATCATCCGGTTCTTCTCCTTGCGCTTCGTCTTCCCCACTTTTAAGGCTTTCCTCGAACATTTTATGTCAACAAAACATTTGTATACTTCTTAAAAAATCACCACCAAACACTTTGAATACTTTATTATACGTTTTAATCGCCGAATGAAGTTTTGCACAAAATTAAGCTGCTCTAGATTTTCCATCTCAATTTTTATGACAAATATTATGACAACAAACATTTATAAAACAATTAATGATCGTATGAAGGTGAAAAAAATAACTATGGATTATAGATTAGTGGTACCACATTATGTTTTATTTCGTCCTACAAATTTTTCCGCAATTTCAGAGTTTTATATTGTATCAACTTGCATAAACTTCTTGCTTTTTGTAACAATGTATTTGTATCAAGACTTTGTGCAACATCAATTGGAAGGTAAAGATGGATTCTAGAAACGAACTGAGACTCAACTCGTAGGAGAGGAAAAAACTCCGGGACATCTACGTTCCAATCCAAGACCAAGAAGAATGAGATTCACGCCCTGTATGGAGAACCCAGCTTATGTAAGACTAAGATAACTTGGTCTCGTCGAATGGATGCTGTAGGCAAAAGCCGGAAGGTCGCAGACTATCAGGACGACCACGCATAAGATGACAGGACGACGTAGAACAGGACCTAAGAGAATTAGGTGTCCTAAATTGGCGGAGAAAATTATAACATCGAGAAGAATGGAGGACAGTTGTCCGGGAGGCTGAGGATCTTCAAGAATCGTTTGGATAAGGATATAAAAACAAATAAAGTATAACTTGATCCAAATCTATGTATTTAGGTTCCTTATTTTTTGAATCGATTCTTTCATATTGTGGACATGGTACAGCCACTAAATCAAAGAATATAAGAGGGTTGGGGGTGAGGTGGTTATTCATTGACAAGAAGTGATCCTTTGTTTCAATCTGTCCACTTCACGTTGTTGTTGATGTTCTAGACCAGCAGTAATACCGACGCTCTCGATGCTGTTCATTTCCTTGGGGAATTTACCAGAAGTAGGCAGATTGAGGCCTTGGAATCAACCAAAAAAGGGTGATTAGTTGCTTTTATCACTTCCTATCAACGAACGAATAACCACACTACCTTTCTAAGTATCCCAACTATCCTAATTTGTTACCCCTGATTAGAACTAAACTATTAAGCAAGCATAACATATTTTTGGACTGTGAGAGCGAGAAATAATTCATATAATATTGAAACTAATGCCATAAGGTTCAAAATTTTACTAAACAAAATAAAATTTCGTGTTCAGTGACTTGCGAATGCAGGGATGTCGTTTGAGTCGATTTTTTTTTCTCACGAATTTATTTTCAAAACAAGTACTCTTAGGATTTAAAAAATAGTCGTAAAAACATATCAACAAACAATTGTTTCATTTACAAATTTCCAAGAATGAATTTTCTCCGAATTCTATTCTTCCTCTTTTGTTTGAAAGCACAGATAATAACGTTATTTTGATATACCTTTAAAGAGAAAATTCATCTCGTTTTCCGGCTTTGTATACAACATTATTCCGCATCGCCCGTAGCTAGAGAAACGTTAAAATGGCCTAAATGGCTTTAAACTCTAATTATACTAGAATTTTGGGGTTGTTTAACATGTTGAGGATTCAAATTCTATTTGGGGGCATCAACAAGTGTCAGATATCGATTAACTGAGACATTAATGCACGTGATGTCCCTAGCTAATTCTGATTATACCTTCATTCTGATATATTACTTAAAATTCGTGATTAACTATCTGAATAACGTCAGTTATAGTTTCGTCGTCGTAGCTTAACTGAAACGTGGCAAAAGTGAACAGAAACTGAGGCAGAGCCAGACCAGAAACTTGTTGAATCAACTGTGATCTGTGATCAAAAGTTCTTAGAAGAAAAATGATAGACGATGATGATAGATATTCATCGTAATTTTTTAAAAGCAACTAGACAAAATACTACTGAAACTAAAACTACAAATTGACAGAAATAAAAAACTGTGAACGTCCGTCGAATGTTCTTATCTGATCTTCTTATTTTATTCTACCACATTCTCGCTTTTGCTTTGAAATTCAACTTCTTCACCTTCACTAATTAGCAACCCATAACAGCGAATACGCTTTAATGTTAACTGAAATAAGTGGTGTGGAATTATATAAAATATCATTCCAAAAATTGCTTCAAGCCTTCAAATAAATAATCAGGTAGCGTCACTACACGTTTTTGAATTCATTTTAGAACGAGATTCACAGGATACAACAATAATTGATTGGAAAATATATTCCTGCGGTATCAGTTCCCGTAATATTTGATAATCGTTATACATAGAAATCCGATATCCAGTTGCCGGAGGTGATAATTGCTAATTTATTTAACCTGTAAATCGGTTTCATTTTACTAATGGATGTTCTTCGAAAATGGACCGTAAATTCGAAATAAAAAGATGATACTGGTGCTAAAGTAACGAGATATCCATGAAAATACTCATTCTAAAAACTTCACAATCCAAATAATGGGAATATGTATACATTGAGGAGCAGAAAGCTTGTTGAGGTGGGTTGAAAATGATTATTCACCTCCTAAAGTTCGAATGAATAATTGTTTCAAAATAATGATCCTTGTAAACGATTTAAATGATTGAATTGAAACTTTTACCAAAGTTATCCAATCCACCGTATGTATAGTCATACTAAATCTAAACCATATAATATTTTCAACAAACATCGAACTTCTATTACCATTTTCGTTTCGTTGACATGAATAATAAATAGATATCAGTCCAATATCTTTCCTTTGTTTGACAAGGATCTAGTATGTATGCGTAAATGGAAATATTATGAAAATAATTGGAAACAAATACCCTAATGCGTTTATTGTATATGAAAATTCCATGCTTATTAAACTATTTGCTTCTGATTCAAATACATTTAGATAAAGATCAAGTTAACATTACAAAATGGCACCCAACATAACAAGATAGCCAGGAAATCTGTGAGTAAATCACTCGAGTAAACAGATGCAGAGAATACAAAAATGGAGTAGCGATAAAAAGCTGGGTCGAAAGGTCTTAATTTAACGGATTACAATTATGGTCAAGTAGACGAAACTGAATGGACACTGTAGAAATCTTACCTTTAATTTGATCTGATGGTGTGTCGGATCGAAAGATCGCAGTCTCGTGGCGCGGCCCCAAGCTGAAGAAGATCCGCACATAAGACGCGGGATGGTCCATGAGCGATGACGCACCGCCGGGCACCGACTCATGGCTCGTCGCGCGACCCTAACGACGCGCTTTCAAAGGTTTCCGTTATCCCTCGATTGCATAATGCAGTTAGTGATTTAAATAGCGATTTTCCACTTTTTAGTGATACGGAATTTCCAAAACGTTGGTCGATGAAGAGAAAACACATCTTACTTCTGGAACAAAAAAGGATATTGTTCAGTATAATTAGGTAAATTTGATAATGGAAAATTCACATCAGAAATTGCTTATATGTTTTGTTTATTTGTTTGATATCGTGGTATGCCCTAAGTATAGACTTCAAACAAAGTCACGAATGCTTTCAAAATTTGGCAAACGAGAAATTTCCATGCAACAACACATTCATATTGTTACCGACATGGGCCGTGAAGCCGGCCCATGATAATGAGAATGTTTTCATCATAGCGGTGATTTGTTCACATTGTTTTTTTTGGAACTACTTTCAAAGAAGGTCTTATCATTTATTTGTTTGTTTACTTTCTATAAATATCGTTTAGGCTATATATTCGGAACAACATAGAACAGTAACCGGTGAATTTAAATAAATTATAGTTAAGTGTAGTGTGAGTGTTTAAAAATTCACCACACCTATAGAAATAATATAAATAAATAAGGAAAATATTACAATAAATTGCTTCTATATTATCGATTCTCAAACTTTCGATATCCAAGTGGGATATTTGATGAAATCTAGGATGACAACTTCTGCAAACAACTGCTAATATTGGCATAAGCAGCAATACCTTTTAGACATTCAGTCATTTGGAAGAACAAAATCAATTGCACCTGAATATATTTCAAATCTCGTTTTGAATGCAACAGATAAACTTTCTACGGATCCTGAAAACTTATATTCAACTAGTACAAAGCTTTGAAATTATTCAATAGAGAAAAATGAGTTTCATTTATGTTAATATAAATCAAAAATGCAGAAAAATATTTGTTTTAGATAAAACTTGATGATATAAATGATTTAAAACCGACATACTAGGTAATATATTTTAATAGAAGCAATAAGCAACAATTAGTAGATTATTGGAAATATGATTTTTCCAATTTAAGAACTATTCTTATTATTTTATTGATAAAAAGTTTCCATAATTTCCTCAGCCTTTCATCTTTTTTACGAGCATGGGTTACGGACAATTTAATATTTTGATTTAAAAGTGTTCAATCGTTGAACTAAACTTGCTTTTACGAAATTGTAGACGTCACGTGAATTACATGGGATTTTCATTTCAAAAATGAAGTGAATGTAGTGTGAATCCGCTTTCCAGCAAAGCAAAAATAGACTCTTTATATAGAAAAATGCAATTGCAAATCGACTGAAATTCCAAGGATTCGTTGAATCAATTAGTATAAAGGAATTGGGAGCGTTTACTGAATAGACGCTAGTTGGGCGAAAAAGACACACCACACTGAAAACGTTTTATTGCTAAATGATTGTATATAAGTGTCTTGAACATAAACGAAAAAAGGATATAACTAAAAGTAAACCATCTGTTTTTTCTTCTTATTTAGATGTACTTCTAGTTTTCCTACTTTTTCTTACCGTCCTACTTTGAATTAAAATCTTTAATTTACAGTTAACTATGAGGATAATCCCAGAAGTACCTGTCCTGTCTCATAGATGACTGTAGTTGCTTGAAAAACACCACATACATCATATGTTTCAAGTTTGAAGACGCCACGTTTAATAGTATTTGTTTGGCAGTTATCAATAATAAACGTTTTCAGTGAATTTGTAAACATTCAAAAAATTGTAATATTTTTATTTGGAAGGCTTCAGCCCAACCAATATGAAAGCTGAGCTAGATTCTTTCTTGAGTGAGACTGTTCATTAGTTATAAACAGTAAAATATTGGGTAGCAGAGTTAGACCTGCATCGCAATGGTCGACCAAATGAGGTGAAGACTCCAGAAATGTTGAAGAAAATCCACAAAGCGGTACTGGATGATCGTCGACTGAAAGTGCGCGAGCTAGTAGATATGTAGGCATCTTAAAAATTGCAATACATCGCATACTAACTGAAACAATAGACTGAAAAGGGAGAATCGGCTCCAAACTATCAACGCCGAGTATTATCAACGTTTGAGCGAAGAATCAAGCAAAACGGTCGCATTTGGTTAAGAAGAAAGGAAGACAATGCACCAGCTCACACATCCGTTATTGCAATGGTCAAAACTAATGAATTTAAGTTTGAGTTACTACCTCATGCACCCTATTCGCCAGATTTTGACCCCACGGATTATTTTCTGTTTCCAGACTTGATCGGTATTCAAAGCATCCGAAGGAGTTCTGTTGTCTGATATAATAAACATGTTTGCCTCGGAGGAATAAACTGCTTATCCATATTCGTTTCATTATAATGAAATAATATAGTAATTTATATAACTTAACATTAGAAATTTCAATAATTCCGCTAAAGACCACATAAAAGGTTGTTATTTCCATTTGATTTGATACAAATCTCATCAAAATATTTTTTACAGGATTAAAATACCGTAACAAAAAACAATATTGAACATGTATAACCCATGTGTATTTGACTGGCTTAATCCTCCACATGTTTATGGAGTATATAGAAATTCAGATTCGATATTCGTATTTACACAAAGAGGGTAGATAAAAGTAGATTGAAACCATCCAGGAAAGTTGCTATGAATATCAATACAGTTTCCAAAAAATGCAGCAATGGATGTATTTACTTGTGTATCAATTTGAGAATGGTTCAGATTCACAATTCGGTTCAATGGATACTTTTTATTCAATCGATTTTTTATTCATAAATTGTTGATCTTTGAACGTTTTACATTAGTTTCGGCAGACTTCGCGCATATTCGGGTTATTATTTTATTTTCATGAATTTTTGTTAATTAAATTATTACAACGTCAAACAGAGAAGATTCCTGGCTTAGATTTAGATAATCAGAGCTTTTTTCACGGTCAATTATATATTGCGTGTTTCAGAGCTGGAATACCAACTAATTTATTTGTTTATACCCCAAACAAAAATATCGTACATCCAACGGCATTACGATAAATTAAGATTTTGTACTATATAATAAATACACATTCTATAATTTTTTATTCACAAAGCCTCTACATTTAACTTCCCTCGTAGTATACATATAATTACACGCTGTCGATTGGTCGAATTGTGATAACCATATATGTAATGACGTTAGATATTTTAATAATAATGAAAACAGTCCAGATGGTTGAAATTTATACATGAAAATTAGGAATTTTGGAATTTAAGATGTGTGTACAGTATTATGTGTTAATGTACTGTTCAATGAACAGTTTTATGTTTATAAGTTTTCTAAAAGTCTTAATTAGTGGTTTTTATCGAAATATTTTCGTCAGCATTAATGTAGAGGTTTTAATTTAACTACATTTTACATGAAAATTAGGAATTTTGGAATTTAAGATGTGTGTACAGTATTATGTGTTAATGTACTGTTCAATGAATAGTTTTATGTTAATAAGTTTTCTAAAAGTCTTAATTAGTGGTTTTTATCGAAATCTTTTCGTCAGCATTAATGTAGAGGTTTTAATTTAACTACATTTTAGCTATATTTCTGGTTTTTGAATAATTTCTTCATTGTTATATCTAGCCTATCCTCTCAACTCAGTATTTGTCCAAGTGGAAGCGCCAGCATATTACAATAAACGATAACTGAATGTAGTATTATTGAAATTTATTACCAGAAAAAAAGCATCTTGAAAAAGGTACATTTTGTACACTTTCGGCAATATCACTAAAGCGCCAGGCAATAATATCAGTTGAAATGATGATGGATGTCAATTTTTTCAAAGAATTGTCTCTTTGATTCTAAAATCTTCATCCCAGCAGTCCAAACAAGATCTCCAACAATATTATAAGTTTATAGCGTTCAATACTAGATGTCGAATTTTTAAAACTAATAACAACCTTAGATCTGTATTGTATTCAGCCCTTTCTGGTATCCAGATGAAGCTTCAGCATTTATTCGCTAGCGATGTACATGAAAAACATCGAGTTGTCTATGGGATTTAGAGGAGCGACGATGTCAAGTTCCAATAAATTCACTTATTCTCTGTAATTTCCAAGTATTATTTCAGGGCTTTAGGCTTAGAGACTAGAATCTAGGGTTTTAAAAGACTCAAAAGACAACGCACTAAATGGATAATGGTCAAATTATAAAACGCTTTCCTCATTGATTTATAATTCTAATTATAATCATTTTAATAAGTTTTTTAGGGTGTTGTGGAAATAATTTGCTTACTTTGGTGCATCAACTGACACTTAATTGCATGTTTCATAGCTCAGAGCAACTTACAGATTTATTTCTCACAATTAGTTTTCTTCATCAACCATTTCAACTTATAAGAACGAGTCGACGCCTCATTCAAACCGTGATTTCTTTTTTTTTCTCAACTAACATCATGTTTGTCCCCATTACTGTCGTTTCGAGCTAACAATATATTCAAAAATTCGTTTTTCTTTTCTCATAATTGGAGAGGAACTGATTCCATCTATAACTGACTGCATATTTATTAATAATAAAATTATTGAATTGAAAATCTCGTTATATCAAATCAATCTATTCAATATGGAAGTACATCCTATTATAGAGTACAAAGGAAAAATTCTCAAACGTTCAAGAGACACAAAGTTAACGAGAATATTTCTAAATAAGTAATGATCATGTAATGTAGCAGGAAATAAATGAATCCGTGTATCAGAACAGAATAGAATTCGAAAAATGTAAGTTACTGTAGGAATTTTCTCAGAAGAATCTTGAAATTATCTTTAAAGTTCAAAGAAATATCCTTCGTAGACTCCAAAAGTGCAAGAACATTTATTATAGTTTTGTTTTTGTTTTTATTTGATAAGTTGTAGGCTAACCAACATAATTTTTCTACTTTTCAGTTTTTTCCTTATGTAATTAACACCATTAACATAATAAATAATTAAAATTTATGATAATTTTCTTCGGAATGTCTCTTTATGGCGAACGGTTTCCTTGGCATCTACATTTGCCCTGAATATCTTGCGCTAACTGTTGTATTATGTTTTTTACATGTAAATATCTTTGATACGAAAGATCTCCCTCCATATTTCAATCTATTCTGACTTTTATCTATGTAATTTGAATTATTGTATCGCAGTTCGCTTAATTAATTCAGTCGATTTCCTATTTGAATAAACGATCATTTTATATCGAAGAAAAATATTCATATCCATCGAATATTGCGTGAATTACGATTTTCGGATATAACATAAATTGATGTACCGTTCGGGTTTAAATTGTTGAATAAATCAAACTGCTGTGAGATAGACATACGATTAGATTATCCACTATGGACTAACCAAAACGAGATTTAATATAGTGTAGGAGCTAGAAAATTATTAACAATCAAAAATAAGGGTATGAATGATGAAAAGTCCAATTTTCATCTCGAATATTATACATTAAACTTTCATGGAAATTCCAAACAAATTCTATCAACCGCCAGGTAGTTTGATGGCGATAATACACGCCAAAAACCTGTCAATACCAGCGAATCACATGTGGAGAATTGCTACTATGATTCAATTCGCTATCGTTTGTCCTCGAACAAGTTTAATCAATCCGGGCGTAATTAAATTTAATTCGGGAAACCCCCATTTCTTGTTGAGTTGATTACGTATTCATTTTCGGTATCTAGATTAGACCAAAGCGGCGTTAATAAGTAAGTTTTTCACTTTGATTTCGATGAGAAATTAAATTTTCTTCAAATTATTTATCACAATCAAATCAATCTTCCACGTCTGCTTCATTCAAATGTTTATACTTTCGTCCTTTTTCCTGTACGCACTTTTATTATCAGGCTTTGTGATGTTTTCCTTTATATGTGTCCTTTTGTCTTCTATCGGTTCCTTATCAAGCTTTTCTATGGATATTTCATTTATTAACGTTTTCTTTGTTAATTTCTCTATTCTATTCTTTCTGTTGACTACTCAGATGTTATTTCCATATTTCAAAGTAGGAATTATCCAGTTGTATTCTTTAATTTTCTTCTCAAGTCTTCATATATTTTCTTTTTCTCAAAAATTATTTATTTAGAGCATATTTATATTTATATTTTTCTATTTTCTGTGAAAATAACTTCGATATAATCAAATATATTCAGTTTATCTTCTCCTTTTTGAGTTTAAAGCAAAATCGTTCGTTACCTGTTGAAACAATTTTCCGCAGAATCGTTACCGTACCAAGAACCCTTTTCAAATAGTTTGGAACGACCCCATTCTTCTTATTACCTTTTTCCCATCTATTATTTATCATTTTTATTCTTTGGATATTTGATATGTTAATTAGAAATATGTCCACGCAAGTTTATTTAATTTTTTTGCAATAATAGCAAAGAAATTGACATCAAAACGTATAAAAACGAATATTACACCCCAAAACAATTTGAAGAAATGCACTTT
The DNA here is from genome assembly GCF_026250575.1 of Diorhabda carinulata. NCBI lineage: Eukaryota > Metazoa > Arthropoda > Insecta > Coleoptera > Chrysomelidae > Diorhabda > Diorhabda carinulata. The sequence goes on from NC_079471.1 coordinate 3,087,456, forward strand.
TTAAATTAGAATCTACTTATAACTAATGTATCCGAGCTCAACTTATTATTAAATCACCAGCAACGATTTCACTAGTAAAATAAAATGCAAATGACACAACGTCGGATCTTCTATGTTTAAAAAACATTTTCAAAACATCTCATGAATGTTTGACGTCCTCGAAAGTTCCAAAAATACATCAAAGTTTTATGATTGTGGCTTCAAACTTTTAAAACCTCTAAACTCTTGGTATGTTCGGAATCAAATAAACGTGGTGTGTGCCGAAAGTTCGACAAATTTGTGTCCATTATATATTTATAGTTTTAGATTGACGTGAGCTTCAAAACTCGAGGTGAAAGGCGTTTCCAAATTCTGCTGAATATTTCATACATATATATAAAAAAGTTCACACGAAACTGTAACTGAAAAAAAAGTTTTTTAACAATTATTTCATAAAGTGTCGGTTCATGATGGAAAGTTATTTGAGTGTAAATCAACTCATCGTTGAATAGATTTTGATTGATGATGATTTAAGCCATTCATTCAATTGACGTGAGTTTTCCTGACTTTTCCTTTTAACTTAATTGAAAACTTAATCAAAGATACGTTATTTTGAGTCATCTAAGCTACAGCACTGCCATGAAAAGTGGAGAAACCTTTTCCAACACTTCTTGTGGTTTCTCTATTATTTTTTCTCTTCCTTAAAGGGTTAAAGGATTCAATTTGAAAGAGACACCATCTAATTGTCCTCAATTTTAACACATCCTCAACTAAATTCACAATTTTATCGTTTCTCTTTTATATATTCCAGAAAAATTTTCAAAATATTAGAACCACTTGGTATATTCACTACAATTTTGTGTTGAAATATGTATATATATCACTAAGTTTATTCAAATTCTTTCTACTTTTTAAGCGAATCTACATTTCATACAACTTCCTTCTGAAACATTTTAGAGCACTTGACATTTTTCACGTGCTCTTCTGCCGTAAAAGGAGGAACAAAATTATGAAATACGAGCACGTCACATGCAAAAACCGTGAAAGAAGTATCGTATAAAAAGTTTTTTATCTCATCATATTAAAGCAGGTAACTAATTGCAGAATTCACAGGAGGTTTGATACATTTTCACGGCAACTAAAGCGCTCCAACTTAGAGAATGGAAGGAAATTTTTTCTCTCATCTCTTAATGTTTATTTTGAGTCGCAGTAAGTGTCGCACAATCATCCAATTGAAAATGGAAAACAAACTTTTCTCTTACATTTAATTAAGGCTGAAATTACGTCGAAAAAACGTTTTTAATGAAAGAAGTTGATAATTATGTAGCTCCGAAGAATAATTACACTATATATAATCAAAAATTGGTTCGATAGTATACAAAACAAACTTGGCCTTAAGATTAGTTTGACATTCCAACTATAAGATCTAGAATTCAGCAGCAGAAAACAAATATTATCATTCAAAAAACAAATTAAGACGTAAATGACAATACATAATTAGTATTAATATTGTGATATTGTTTACATGGGACATACATCTCAATATTTAAGAAGTAGACTAAGAAATCATCAATATGATAAGAAATAAATTTATATCAATACACTTCCATATAGTGAAAAAAGATAATTTCAATTATAGAAATCCTTGTAATACAATTCAGAAATATTTTAGAAAGATTCAGAATTTATCAAATTTTTCACATCACATATAAAGTTCCTTATAATAGTGATACTGTGTACGTGGGACATACATCTCAATATTTGAGAAATAGACTAAAGAGTCATCAGTACGATATGGAATGAATTCAATGTTGTACGAAACCAACTTGGCCTTAAGATATCTTCAAAAATGATCAGTTTGACTTTTCAACTATAAGATCTAGAATTCAGCAGCAGAGAAGAAATATTATCACTTAAAAAATAAATTAAATAAAACATGAATCACGATATATAATTAGAATTAAGTAATCTAAAATCAAACCTACAATAAATAGAGTAAGGAATAGATATTATAGATAAAGTTTCTTGTAATATTTGTAATTCTGTGTACATGGGACACACATCTCAATATTCAAGAAGTTGACTAAGAAATCATCAATATAATAAGAAATAAATTTATATCAATACACTTCCATATAGTGAAAAAACAAAATTTCAATTATAGAAATCCTTGTGATACAATTCAGAAATATTTTACAGAATTTATCAAATTTTTCACATCACATATAAAGTTCCTTGTAATAATAGTGATACTGTGTACGTGGGACATACATCTCAATATTTGAGAAATAGACTAAAGAGTCATCAGTACGATATGGAATGAATTCAATGTTGTACGAAACCAACTTGGCCTTAAGATATCTTCAAAAATGATCAGTTTGACTTTTCAACTATAAGATCTAGAATTCAGCAGCAGAGAAGAAATATTATCACTTAAAAAATAAATTAAATAAAACATAAATCACGATATATAATTAGAATTAAGTAATCTAAAATCAAACCTACAATAAATAGAGAAAGGAATAGATATTATAGATAAAGTTGCTTGTAATATTTGTAATTCTGTGTACATGGGACACACATCTCAATATTCAAGAAGTTGACTAAGAAATCATCAATATGATAAGAAATAAATTTATATCAATACACTTCCATATAGTGAAAAAACAAAATTTCAATTATAGAAATCCTTGTGATACAATTCAGAAATATTTTACAGAATTTATCAAATTTTTCACATCACATATAAAGTTTCTTGTAATAATAGTGATACTGTGTACGTGGGACATACATCTCAATATTTGAGAAATAGACTAAAGAGTCATCAGTACGATATGGAATGAATTCAATGTTGTACGAAACCAACTTGGCCTTAAGATATCTTCAAAAATGATCAGTTTGACTTTTCAACTATAAGATCTAGAATTCAGCAGCAGAGAAGAAATATTATCACTTAAAAAATAAATTAAATAAAACATAAATCACGATATATAATTAGAATTAAGTAATCTAAAATCAAACCTACAATAAATAGAGAAAGGAATAGATATTATAGATAAAGTTTCTTGTAATATTTGTAATTCTGTGTACATGGGACACACATCTCAATATTCAAGAAGTAGACTAAGAAATCATCAATATGACAAGAAATAAATTTATATCAATACACATCCATATAGTGGAAAAAACAAAATTTCAATTACAGAAAAACAAAAATCATTGCGATACAGTTTATAAATATTGTGTGTGTGGGACACACATCTCAATATTTAAGAAATAGACTAAAGAGTCATCGGTACGATAAGGAATAAATTTTTATCAATGAACTACGAAATAGTAGAAAAACATACTTATAATTATACGAATACAAACATCTTTGTGATAAATCTTATTAATGTTTCGGATAGATTCAGAATATGACAAATTTCAATTACATCTTAAGTTTTGTTAAGATATATAAGTAGAACTACCAAACAATCAACTGGTGAAACGAATCAGCTTATCGCATAGCTGTGTTTTCACCAAAATGAACTTGTCATTTTGACATTTCCTTACCAGCATAATCAGGACTAGAAAACAATCTATTTGAGATTCATTTTTGAGTAATTTAGTGTTGGTTTGATATTATTTGTTGTTCAATACTTATTCCATGAAGTTTAGCTGAGTCTTGATCTAATCATAATTATAAACGTTCTAAAAGATCATAAATTAATTGTAAATGAGTTTTAGATAACTCCAGTTAAGAAATTTATTAAAGTAATAAATAGGAAGCGTGGCTCAAGTTTAGCAGCTTTATCTAAATTGAACTAGTTTACTTATAGATTTCCACTGTTGCACTGTTGGAAATATTACAAGACAAAACTACACTGTTGAGAATCTCTCAAAGTGAGATATGAACAATTACACGGATAATAACTAGCAGCCACTGGAGAGTTAATCAAATTCAAAAATCGTAACCTTATAAATACAAAAACGCCGATTTCAAAAAACATTTCTTGTTTTATAAACGATTTTTCTTATGTATATTTTTTGTATTATGGAAATCATCCCCTTTAGTGAGTACATTCAGCGATTCGAATCACAATACCAATAATAAAAGATTATAACTTGTAAATAATTTATTCGGAAATCCGAATATTTAATACAAGATTTCGAACACAAATGAAATCACGACGCAGTCCTTTCGGCTATATGAGGTAGAAGATTTATTTTCAGCTTCATGAAATGAATTGTCTTGATTTTCTTTTATTCCCTTAAAAAAATAAATCAAACGAATTGAATGAAATAAAAAAAGTTTGACTATAGCAATTAAAACGGGGTTTAAAACCGGACAAAGACAATTTGAAAAAGCCATTGAGTCGATTATAGAAATTGAAAAGAATATTAAGTTGGGTTTTATTGATCGTATGAATATGCAGCAGTTAAATTTTTTATTGTTTAAATTTATCTGTTTCGTTTAAAATGTTTTTTGGGTTTTGAAATAACAGAAAAATAAAATTTTTGAGATATGTTATATAGAAAAAAGGAAGACCAAGGAAAACATGGATAGAAGAGGTGGAAATAGATTTAGGAAAGTTTGGTATACAAAGATGGCAAGAAGAGGGACGGGACAGGATCAAATGGGAAGATTTAGTAAAAAAAAAGATCCAACAATCACAGATTACTTATATTTAGATGGATCACGACAACATCATTTGTTCTAACGAATTTGGTAGTCCTTATGATGATTTGGGAACAAATTAATAGATTCTCAATGTTATTCACAACATTTATTGAAAGTTATTTTGAAAAATTAACCACAACTATCACTATACATAATCAAAACCACCATAAAATACTCGAATTTTTTTCTCAAACTTGATATATAATTAGTTATAGTTAGTTAGCAGATCCATGAATTACAAAAATTTTTGAACAAAGAAAATTCTTCTTAAGAATAAAAAAACATTTTTTCGAAAAATGGAAATTTATTTTGGCAGCACAAAACTCACCCGCATTGAGATCTAATTCTTTGTAGACTTCGTTATAGATGAACCAAATTTAGTTTTAAGCGCAAGTCAAAAAAGAAAAAAATGAAATTTTCCGTGTTTGGAATCCTGGTGATATAAAAAAAAATATAAACTCATACTTCAACTCGTTTGGTAACAGCTTAGTGATGCAACTAATTATTATATTTAAAAAAAATAATAGGTAAAAATTATGTGTCATCAGTAAGAAGACAAGGGACGTGTCCAAATCATTTCAAAACCTTTTTATTTTTGAAATAAATGACAAGAGACATTGTGTTCATACAAAATGAAAAAAGTGCTACTTTGGGACTCATTTGTTATTAAGTGTAAATGACATGTCCTTTATCAGATTTTTGTCACAAAATCACCATGGAATTTTATAAAATTTACACGGTAAGGGTTGCTTGGGGTGTCATTTGTTATTAAAACGAATTAAATACTACAATTCCACAGAACTATAAACAAGCTAGGATTTTTATATACAGGGTAATATGTTTTAAAAGGCTGGTTAATGTTAAGACATTGATAATTTGGTGAAGGCGCGGAGTCTTTCGCCAAAAATAACGTTCTGTATTAGACATTATGTATATACAGAGGGTAATGTATATACATAAGTATATATTTTGATAATTCTCTCTTTCAACTCCAATTTTCACAATATGAAATTCCTGTATTGTTGAGATTTTATTGGAAAACAAAGTTTAAAGCAGCCGTGACAGCAAGGAAAATATGTGTAATTGTTCGGAAAGTCACAGTTAATAAGCGAAAGGTATAGCTTTGGTCCAATTGTATTAATAGTGAAGGTTTGGCGCTTCAAGATCATCCACTTGAGTGGAATATTGAAGTGACAAGAAAAGCCGTTCAAATCTAACCAATTTAAACGAAACGTTGAGTAGAGCTGCTGAAATATGATCGTTTCGTTAGACGTCTAGTTACTTGTGATGAAAAATGGTTTTATCTTAACAATCCGAGCATGGAAAATCAGTGGCTAGACAAAGGAAAATTATCAGAACCCGTCACAAAGATAGTTCGAATCGAACAGAAAGTCTTGTTGTGTGTTTGGTGAAATTATGGAGTTTTTGTGTACTTTGAAATTATTTATTCTGCGAAAGTTACTCAGAATAAGATCGAAGTACTTAGTGGTACACCACATCCAGCATTTAGAACATTACACAGTATTTAGATCAATGGCGAGATTCTTGCAGAGAAAAACAATTGAATCTGAAGGATATATCGAAAATGCGGGAGGACAATTTTTTACATTTAAACCCAAAGAACGGTATTACCAAAGTCTCGAAGTTAACAATTTTTTTCTTATTCATAGCAACGTTTTTTGCTTCGTTCTTCGTCAGTTTCCTCTTCTTCAAAACTTTTCTTGAACTTTCTTAAACTAGTACGATCTTTTCTTGTGACTCCTTTGATTCTTTTCAAAAATTTCATTTTACTTTTTTTTCGGTGCTGATTTAGGACACATGATTTGCAGCCCTATGATAATATCGGCATAAATATAGTTCGAAATACTTCTATTCTGGTTTATATTGAATTTTTTTTTCTTATATATACATGATTTTCCTTATTTCTTACCCCTGAATGCATTAAAATGGAAAAAACCGGGTGGTTCTATTTGAAAAAGTAAAGAAATTTGATATTTATGAAGTTAAACTTTGCAAACATTTTATACACACCCTGTATAAAATAGAAAATTCCTTAACATAGATTCAAACACGTCAGATCTAGTTAAAAGCAACCGGATAAAAACCATTTTCATATCGTTAAGGGTGTCCTCGTAAAAAAATAATTTGTAAAGTTTGCACACCCTTAAAAACGGTCAAATTTTTTACAAAAAAATTAATATTTCAAAAAGTATGAATTTTTCAGAAAAAGTTTTAGGACAAAAGTATACTAAAATTTTACGTAGATTTCAAAAATGTATTAATATACAGGGTGTTTAATTCAAAATAACAAAGTTATAGTCGATTTCCGATAGGACCTAAAAAATGAAATTTCCGATAAACCCTCATCAACCGAATATCACCAAAGGATAAAACTTTTTGGTCCAGAAAATTGATTACTTGTTTGTATACATTGTTTATCGCCGTTAGTTTACAGATTCTCTGATGTTTGTCCGGCTTCCGATGTGATCCAGTGACGAGCACCGGATACTCTCTCGCTAGCACAGGAAATTAAGAAAAGACAATTTATTCCAAAAACAAAAGCGGTTACGTCATGTGCATAAGTTTAATTATCCAATCGACCACAATGTTATTAGCTACAAACGCAAATCGAATAGATACACATCTTGAACTATCACGTTAACAAATTTTTTTTCTGGAAATCTAAAATCTGTGTTCTACAATTAAAAACGCTCAGTAAAAAACTATCGTAGTATTTTCTGGATTTAAATTTTGCTTTCGACATGTTATTTTAGATTCTATTCAAATTCGAAAACACGATCTTAACGTTTCTCTAAGGAGAAAACTACTTTTCTAAATAATGCAGAGATAAATAAAAAATTACATCTCTGAAAAACTATTATCTTGAAACAAACATTTCTAATTACTTGTTTATAAAAACGAGAAGTAGAAACTTTTGGTTTGAATCCATTATCGTTAAGATTTATCTTCTTCCACTCTTTCGTGTATTTTGTTTTGTTTTCCAGTTCGATATTTTTCTCTATGCCTCTCCTAAGTTTTCTATCACTTCCGTATACCATATTTTTGTTCTTTCTCTTTTTCTTGTTCCTATTTGTTGCATTTTTCAGTATTCTGAAAAGCAGTATTCTCTGCATTAACCCCAATTGTTTCGGTTCTTATTATTCGGTTCAGTTTCTTTACTCAACTTCTTAATCGTAGTCTTCTCTCTATATCTTAATCATCTGCATCGTTAGTATCTACGTTTCATTATCATACTGTTGGTCTTATTGTTGTCTTGAATTCATTATCGTCCAGAATTATCTTCTTCCACTCTTTCGTGTATTTTGTTTTGTTTTCCAGTTCGATATTTTTCTCTATGCCTCTCCTAAGTTTTCTATCACTTCCGTATACCATATTTTTGTTCTTTCTCTTTTTCTTGTTCCTATTTGTTGCATTTTTCAGTATTCTGAAAAGCAGTATTCTCTGCATTAACCCCAATTGTTTCGGTTCTTATTATTCGGTTCAGTTTCTTTACTCAACTTCTTAATCGTAGTCTTCTCTCTATATCTTAATCATTTGCTTCGTTAGTATTTACGTTTCATCACCATACTGTTGATCTTATTGTTGTCTTGAATTCATTATCGTCCAGATTTATCTTCTTCCACTCTTTCGTGTATTTTGTTTTGTTTTCCTGTTCGATATTTTTCTCTATGCCTCTCCTAAGTTTTCTATCACTTCCGTATACCATATTTTTGTTCTTTCTCTTTTTCTTGTTCCTATTTGTTGCATTTTTCAGTATTCTGAAAAGCAGTATTCTCTGCATTAACCCCAATTGTTTCGGTTCTTATTATTCGGTTCAGTTTCTTTACTCAACTTCTTAATCGTAGTCTTCTCTCTATATCTTAATCATCTGCATCGTTAGTATCTACGTTTCATTATCATACTGTTGGTCTTATTGTTGTCTTGAATTCATTATCGTCCAGAATTATCTTCTTCCACTCTTTCGTGTATTTTGTTTTGTTTTCCAGTTCGATATTTTTCTCTATGCCTCTCCTAAGTTTTCTATCACTTCCGTATACCATATTTTTGTTCTTTCTCTTTTTCTTGTTCCTATTTGTTGCATTTTTCAGTATTCTGAAAAGCAGTATTCTCTGCATTAACCCCAATTGTTTCGGTTCTTATTATTCGGTTCAGTTTCTTTACTCAACTTCTTAATCGTAGTCTTCTCTCTATATCTTAATCATCTGCATCGTTAGTATCTACGTTTCATTATCATACTGTTGGTCTTATTGTTGTCTTGAATTCATTATCGTCCAGAATTATCTTCTTCCACTCTTTCGTGTATTTTGTTTTGTTTTCCAGTTCGATATTTTTCTCTATGCCTCTCCTAAGTTTTCTATCACTTCCGTATACCATATTTTTGTTCTTTCTCTTTTTCTTGTTCCTATTTGTTGCATTTTTCAGTATTCTGAAAAGCAGTATTCTCTGCATTAACCCCAATTGTTTCGGTTCTTATTATTCGGTTCAGTTTCTTTACTCAACTTCTTAATCGTAGTCTTCTCTCTATATCTTAATCATTTGCTTCGTTAGTATTTACGTTTCATCACCATACTGTTGATCTTATTGTCGTCTGCATGTTTTCTAAAATTTTTCACCACGAGGCACCACTGGAAAGAAACTTCAATGGATTTCAAGCAATTCATAATGAGTGAAACAGTTTATTTTGTTAATGGATATTGTCGATGTTTGAACGTATATACATTCATCATCATTCAGTTCCTCTGCTGGACATACTTATCCTGTAATTGAATCAATTCGTGTCGATTCTGTACAGCATCATCTAGATTGATTGCAGACTCTGGATATAGTTTATTGACACAAAATCAAAGATCACTATTCTCTGAAGTAAAATGTGGAATTTCAGGAGGTTAGTTTTCTGTTCTGTTGATACTGCAGGCATCTTTAGCTTCCCGATCGGCTTTCTCATTTCCTATTATACCGACGTGGTATGGAATCCACACGAACGAGTGCTTCAAGGTCGGTTTTAATTTGGTATAACATTGGGTGGTTCGGGTATACCATCGATATTACACTTAAGGAATCAATAAAAATTACTGTCTTTGATTTTCACTGTTGTAATATATGATGCAGGGCTTTGGTGATTGCTACCAATTCTGCTGAATATATGGAATATTCCTTGGGTAGTTGAAACTGATATGAGTATGTTTCGTCGACGAAAGCTGCGCCTACTGCTTTCATTTGAGATGTTTTTGATGCATCTGTGTATATTTGGTAGTGGCTTTTATACTTCTGGAAAATTTTGTAGAATTTTACCGGGGGTAAATTTTGAAATAATTTTCGAGAAATTGAAATCTATAATTCTTTTGGTTTGGTATAATGCGGATAGATTTGCTTTTTGGTCGAAAATCGAATGAAAATAATCAGAGAAGGTATATGGGATTATTAGGATTGGTTCTGGTTTTAGTTGCGTATTGTAGACTCGGTTGGGACCTTCTGATTGTAAGAGGGGGTTCGTTAGCTTCCACTGGACTGGTTCTGTAAGCTCCGAGTACAAGTCTTAATGCAGTGTTTTGTATGACGTCCAGTTGCTTCAGTAGGCAACCTTTGGCTGAAGAGTATACTATAGAACCATAACCTAACTTCCTTCGAATTTGTGTTTTATAGACAGGTAGTAATTGTGTGGTATCTGCTCCCCAATTATGATTTGCTAATACTTCTGAATGTTCATGTTTTGCATGCAGGATTTTTTAAGTTGTTGAATGTGACTACCTACACTTAGGTACAGCAAATTCTTTTTGTATAATGTCAAATTAAATTGGGCAGGTTTATTTGGTTTTTTACTGAGAAACACATTGCTTTGGTCTTGTTTAAGAAAAACGTGTACCTGTTTTTTCTGATCATTCTTGTAGAGACTGGATGGATTGTTGTATTATAATTGCAGCCGTGTGAATATTTATTTTACTAACATAGATGACAATTTCTACTAAGAAAAGTGATGCACTGAGTATTGATCCTTGGGGAGCAGCATTATCTTGATTATAGGAGTTTGAAAGTTGGTTATTACATCTAACTCTAAAATTTCTGTCAAAGACAAAGTTTTTTACGAATGCCAGGAAGTTTCCATCGATACCCCACTGTTTTAATTTTAATAGGACATCGTATTTCCACACAGTATCGTAGGCTTTCACAATATCGAAGAAAACAGCTATTACTTGACGGTTGCTTGCAAAAGCTTCATTTATGACAGACTCTAGTTTAACTAAGTTGTCCATTGTACTCCTGTTTTTCCTAAATCCGGTTTGTTGTTTACATATTAAATTGTTAGATTCCAAACAGTATTGTAGACGTTTGTTTAGTATTTTTTCTAATGGCTTGGATGTTAAAGAGATTGGTCGATAAGAATTCGGATCCGACTTATCTTTGTTTGATTTTAAAAGAGGAGTTACGATTGTTGTTCTCCATGATTTAGGTAATTGCTTCGTACAGAACAGAAAATTGTACATGTCCAAAAGGTATTATTTAGCATTTTTTGGTAGGTTCGTAAGGAAGCGTCAGGTCCTGGACTAGAGTTTTTTACATATTTAAACAATTGTCGAGCCATTTTGATTGAGATACCTCCAAAATATGTGAATTGAACGCATCAACCGCTTATTCAGGTCGAATTTGATCCGTCTTGAAAGATCCATACAATCTGCTATTGGTTTAATCAAAATTGGAATAATCTCAAGAAAATTTTCCAAACAATTTTATGATGTCAATGTCAGATTTGACATATTCACATCAGTGTTGCCATATCTCTCAAGTAGTAGCCCTTGATTCTACTATTACTCTAATTCTGTATGTACCCAATAATTACAAACTTTTATCATTTCTTTAAGTGAATTATTATCGATTGATACTTTTATTATATACCCCTAAATCAATTTGTATGTTTGATAAAATAAATACCCCATTATTCTAGTTAGAGTAACGTTTCATTGTACCAATTATTATATAATCGGTTTATTGTTTTGTCGCTTGTTTTATTAGTTGTGAAAACACGCTCAAGTTTTGTAAATGAAACGATTAGGATCGCTTTTGCCATTTCATCAAAAGTGGTAATCAATCTTTGTTAGGTGCCAGTTCTTAAAGCCTCTCTCAATTATATTTTACGAATGTGGTAATAAATACAGAACATAATGTTCGATACGATGGAATGTAATAACGAATAGAATGAACGATTTATCCAGCGATCGATGGAGAACAATTTGAATATTTTCATGGAAAATAATCGTTTGTTTGTTGGAGGTAGTTTTACATAAAGAGCGTCGATTCACCGCATCTACAAATTTATGATGGTCTTTTGATTTCTTAAATCTATTTACTAGAGAATGAACTGACATTGTGAATATATTTAGATATTGCACTTTCGACAATTTTAAAAAAAAATAAGTGAATTTGAACATGCACTATTATATTTAAACTTTCCAAAAAGTAGACGACCTAAAAACTAATTGCCAGTCAAGAAGATTGATGGAATGTGGAAAAGACAAATTAGGGATATCAACTCGAAGGTTTCCCACATGACCATCAATCGGGAACTGAAGAGAAAGGATGTTAAATATCGGAAAAGGAAGAAATATTAAAAATATACTGAAGATATTTCACTTTATCACATTCAGAAATTAAAGTCTAAGATTGATTTTACACGGATGATATAGAAAATTGGGCAATTCTATACTATCGTCCGGTTTCGATGATTTTTTTATTAAAATCTTCGTTTTTACGGCGGATTTATGAAAAAAAATATGGGAATCATCTCACCTGGAGATTTCTTATAATTTTATGTGATCATAAACGCACTTCTCCGCATATAATCGTTCATAACTTTTTTACAAAGCATTAAACGCAGTTCTTATATTTTTTTTATTAATCTACACAAAAAAACCAACATTTTGGAAACAGAAAAATTGAAAAATGTTTGTCTATTCATTTTTTCATCTCACTTAATGATTTCTAACTTTGAATGTTATCATGAAAGCTCTAGAAAATCGAAAAATCATCCGATTTCGATGATTTTTTTTTAAAAATCGGTGAATTTACATGAAAAAATATAGAAAAAATCTCATTCGAGTATTTTATATGGTTCTATGACTTAAAATGTGGTCATAAATGCACTTTTTGAGATATAATCGTTCATAACTTTTGTGCCAAACATCAAACGAAGTTTTTTCGTTAATCTACAAAAAAAAAACGAATATTTTGAAAAATAATAAATAAATGTTTCAAACAATTATACGTGAGAAAAGGTCAATTTTAATTGTGACATTGTAAAATTGTAAAAAAATGATACATCAACATTTTTGTATATATATTTTTCAATCAATTTTTACGTTTTTTTGTATGGATTATGGAAAAAAAATATAACAACTTCATTTGATAATTTTGATAAAAAGTTATCAACAACTATACATGAATAAGTGGATTTTCATAATCATTTAAAGACCTGAAACCAATATAAGTTTCAATTTTTTTCTACTCCCATAATTTTTTTCATAAATCTGCCATATAAACGAATATTTAAAAATAAAAATTATCGAAATCGGATGATTTTTCGATTTTCTACAGCCAAAAAAAGAGGATACCGAAAATTCTCTCAATGACATGAAATATAAATGCAAAAAAAAATTTTGTCATATATCTGACATTGTGATATAACTTCGAGTTCACCATGTTTCACCATATTCTTTTCATTAAAACATTGGAACTATACAGGGTGGTCCAACGAAAAGTTTGCACCTAATTTTTCTTTTTTTTTGTAATTGAATTCAAAAATGGACACGCCGATTTTGCTTTTGAAGGGGACACATTTTAAATATATTATTTGATCTGCGTCTTTAACCCACTAGCGGGGGTGAGTAACAACCCTAAAATCTTAGAAAGAGGGGTTAAATTATATATCATTTAAAAGGTCACAAAATTGTCTTTCTAATGATACCCTATTTGTTGAATTTTACTAAAACAGTTAATGCGAAAACGGCTTTAAAGACATTAAGCCGATAATTTTGGTATTAAAGGAAAATACCATAAGTGGAAACAACTACAATCATTTCTAAATCGATTAATTTAAAGGAAAATGGGAGAAAAGCTAGGTGCAAACTTTGCGTTGGACCATCCTGTATATTATGCAAGAAAATAATTAATTAGATTTTGTTTCAATAATCGACGAATGCAAAACTGTTAAGAATCTCGTATCTGTTTACAAACAGCTTTAAATACCAAAATCCTAGTGTAAACAAAAGCTTTAAATCATTATATAAATGCTTCTAAATGTTTTTGATTTTAGATCTTAAACTCTATTAATTTTTGAGTGAATAATTATATTTAAGTAAATAAGTAATTTGGGACACTTGGAATCGCTTAACTATGGCGTTGGTTCCCATTAGGAGCGATCAATGTACAATAAATCCCAACGAATACAATAATAAATTGAGGTTAGGTACGTAAATTTATGATTCTTCACAGTAACATTAATATAAAACAAAAATTAAGTAATACGAGACGATACTTTAATGGAGGGTGAAATAAGGGACACTTTGTATCATTTAACTAGATGATTAACGGATTCTAATGGTTCCCAACACAGAAGGTTGTATATCTATCTATGTTACATTCATGCAATGTTGCCTAATTTCAAATAGAAAATTATTTGTACAGAAAAAAGATAATCACCCAAAGCTTATGGTGATAATGAGAGAAAAAGTTCATTATAAGGGTTGGGAAGCCGAAAATGAGCAACAAATTCGACGTAGAATATTTAAAAAAACTGGCAAACTTGAAATATAATGCAACGCGTTATGCAAAAATAACGCGCAATTGGAGAAAATGGCCGTTTAAGTACAATTTGAATTATTGTTCTTGTAGATTTACATAACAAATTTTTTCCGAAAACTTTTGTTACATACACTATTGTTCCCATTTCCTGTCGATAATTGTTTTGACATTTTCGAGCACCACTTAATATAGATTAACCCATTTAATCATATTCTTTGATAGACGTTCATAATCCAATGACGCCAGACCAATTTTCTTTCTCACAAAATTTTACGCGTGACCTATTCCTTTTTATCGATTCGATATGATATAATGCTGGAATTAATGATAACATGGAACAAATGAAAATCCAATTTATCAAAAAGTAACTTCTAATAACATCAGTTCATATCATTCACTTCAAATTCTATAGATGATATGAAATGTATTCGATTAATTCGGAATCTATTGATCCGATTTATGTAAAATATTGGCGACATCAGAAACATGATCGAAACTAATAATATGATGAATCGTTCTTCATACTAATCTTGTTGGAATTTCTGGAACCGTTAGTGATAACGAAACGCGCGTCAGACAATGTAATTGTGAGTGTCGGTGTACACAGTGTGTTCAGTACTGTCATAATTTCCAAAAACATCACAAATTTTCGATTCTTAGTGATCGAGATCGATGATTCCGGTAGGTTTTCCTCGGTGAAAAGATATTTTAACTACTAGATCATGAAATTAGTGCTATGAACTAAATAAACAAACAAACATAGAGTTTTTATAATGGAGATTAAAACATTTATTGAGTCTCATCTCTATTCGATTGACATTATTATGATTTTGTTGCTTAGCCTTCTTTTTGATAATGAGGCAAACCACAGAACTATTTTAATTCTAATTCAGTCATTAGGTGGCACTGACATCACTATATGCCGTAAATACTTTGATGTTCGTTGAAAAATCGACAACTGCGTACGTCACAAAAATTTTTGCCGAATGCTATACAACACAAGATTTATATGGGATATGGATTCGGTTCTAGACGCATTGTTATTTGCAGTGAGAAATGGATTTATGTAAGCAACCCGAACACAAAAAAAATCAGTAGTTTAGCAGAGGAAAATTACCAGAACCCGTCATAAATCGGAATCGATTCTACCGCAAAGTCCTGGTGGAATTATTAAAGTTTAATATACATGGAAATCAATCCAGATGATCGAGCTATTAATTCCCAGGTACATAGTGTACAACTGATGCTAATATTTGAGGTTTTATTAGAAAATATCCAGGTTTAGTTAACATAGAGCTGGTTCTCTTACAATAAGATAATGCTGAGCTTCATACAGCGAAATAAAACGAAAGAGCTTGATGGTATTGAATTCCTACCATATCTAGTATTTATTTCGAACCTTTCACCTTCAGATTACTATTTATTCATTTAATCATTTGAAATTGTATGAAGGGATTAAAAATGAAATGAGTAAATCAAATTAAGGAACTGGAGATACAAAAAGAAAAACCTAATGTGCTAAAAAGTAACATACACATTGGAAAAGAAAAAAATAAAAGAGTAAACGTCGAAAAATAATAAACAAAACAAAATATTGAAAGAATCAATTGATAAGAAAAAACTGCAGACGGAAAACATGATTTAAAAAATGAAGGAAGAAATCAATAATGAAATGGGTATCCCAAATTAAGGGCCTGAATAGATAAGATGCATTTAAAATGTGCATCTAGGGAAGAATTTTGAGAGTTCCATGGACGGCAAGGAAAACCAATGAAGAAATTAGTGGACACGATATTTTCTTCAGCTCTTGATCGAAGGAAAAATAAAGGGAAGAAAAGGATTGGGCAGAAAGAAGATGTCGTGGCTCCTCAATATCAAAAATTTGATATAGATAAGAGGAGAATTAATTCATATGGTCCAAATTACAAGAGCATGTACCAGAATCCAAAAAACTTCTCCTTAATTGAATTGGATTTATTTCGATATAACCAACAACATCAAAATCATTAAGGTACTTAAATACCTCAAATCCTTTTTTCACTTGAAACACTTACTTTTAATGGATATATTTTGAGTTTATCATTTTTATTTTGAACCAAAAAAGCTCAATAAAGTCACTGTAGTTAATTAGATTGAGCACTTGTATTTCCACGTGAAAATAAATGTTTTTTGCACCTTTAAGACTTGATATCAAGTTTTCCACACTTAATATTATACCATAACTTGACTATTTCAATAACTTGTCGAAAGAAAAGAATCAAAATCATTTTTATATGTTGTAGTTTTATTATAAATATCCAAAATGCATCGTAAAATCTGAAAATATCGTAATCAAACATCAACATAATCAAATAGTACGGATTTTTTCCGCAAAAATATAATAATAAAATGTTTGATTTGGTTTTTAGGAGATACTCATTTTATTTCTAGGCTGTTATTTATTTTGCTAAATCATCAGAGAGAAACATCAGAATGAATTTGCTACTTGACACTTGAAATACCACAAACGACCTTCAATCAGCAATCAACATCAAACGCAAATACAATTTTAGACGCGTTGGGACGCTAGTTGACGTCAGCGTCGTTTCCCCGGATACCGCACCACGTCCTTTAGATAACGTAAAGGGTTTGTCACAATGTTTAGGGTGAAATCGTGATGATAACTTATAGAATGACCAGTAATAAATAATTTGGGCACAATAAAATTATATCAATCCATCTCATTTCATATATAAGACGTAGTTTTTACCTTTCGATACAGCCTTTTTTTCATAATTTATATTTTTATATATGTATATTTAAAATTGCGTTGAAATTTTTGTTTAGACGTTTGTATCATCGTTATATCTTTCATTTTTATGTTTATAAAAAATCAACTTTTCTTGTGATTAACTGCTTCAAGGATTATCTAATTTTGTGATAAAATGTTGATGATCCGTAAATCTTTATTTCAAATATTGCGATGTCTGATGTATATAAGCAACACCTAAATTATTACAAGGAACCTCTTATATACTGTTATTTTTTTGCATTGAGGTGCTTTGTTGCTGAAGGTGTTATGCTTAATTTGCTCAATATCTAGACGCGAGAATACTCCGGAAATCTATACCAAAAAGAAGCTTGAAGATATCATATGGTATCCAGCTTTAATGCTGAACAAATCATTCTCTTATCGGAGAGATTCCAAAATATAAAGAAGTATGGTCAACGTTAGGACTTGGAGAGACGATAAAACATACGATTAACGAAGAAGTTAGAATTAACAAACTCCATCAAGGCGTGAACATCGTCGAATCTATCTGTCTACCTTTTTTATCATAATTTGTATTTGCATATATGTTAAGTATACTTAAAATTGCATTGAAATTTTTGTTTAGACGTTTGTATCATCGATATATCTTTCATTTTTATGTTTATTAAAAATCAACTTTTCTTGTGATTAACTGCTTCAAGGATTATCTAATTTTGTGATAAAATGTTGATGATCCGTAAATCTTTATTTCAAATATTGCGATGTCTGATGTATATAAGCAACACCTAAATTATTACAAGGAACCTCTTATATACTGTTATTTTTTACATTGAGGTGCTTTGTTGCTGAAGGTGTTATGCTTAATTTGCTCAATATCTAGACGCGAGAATACTCCGGAAATCTATACCAAAAAGAAACTTGAAGATATCATATGGTATCCAGCTTTAATGCTGAACAAATCATTCTCTTATCGGAGAGATTCCAAAATATAAAGAAGTATGGTCAACGTTAGGACTTGGAGAGACGATACAACATAAGATTAATAAAGAAGAAGAAGAATCAACAACTCCATTAAAGCGTGAACGACGTCGAATCTATCTAGCTTCTGGTAACGACAATCTAGTGTGAGGAAAATGGAGATTATTACGATAGTATGAGTGTAATTGATAGCAGTATGTGATTCTGTTTTTGCTCTATTCTCTAACAATTTTGATCTTGGCCTACTAGCTTCTGGGTCATACTGAAGCTTTAAAAAAGTTACTATGTCTTCGCTTACTCTCCATAAATCCACTAGTTATCTTAATCCTCTTATTCTTTTAAGTATATCTCTCCCTTCCTTATTTTGTTGATTTATCTGTTATCTGTAATATTTTCCATCATATTATTATCATTATCTTTCTGTTCGTTAGTTTCAATCCTTTTTTAAGGATAATTATTTTCTTTTCAATATCTGGTGGTTGTATAAGTTGTGTTTTTCCAAATTTTATTCATGATGAATCTGTTAATCATATAATTATCATTAAAGCGAAATGATATTTTGACGTAACCATAAAATAATCTATTTATTTGAGCCAAGAAGTGGACGAAATATAACACCGAATCGTAAATAAATGAGAAAGCTTCTCAAGATCGATTTTCATGTGAACCCTTTTATCTTTTCCTTTCGGGAAATGAGATAACTCTCTAGAGATTGATTCGGATCGTATCAAAGTATTTAGTGCTGATAACCCTCATCATTTATTTTTTCTAGCGTGAGTCGTCGAAGGCATTCTTCTGTCCATTAAGATCGAGTGTGGAAAGAAGACTTTCCACAATACGAATATCGCTAATGGAACAAATTGAGGGGATATTTGTATGAGCGAATACCTCTAAAACTGTCCTATATATCATCAGATCGTAACATAACGTAATTTACAATTTGCATCAGGATGCCATAATTTTCTCTCAATTACCTTCTGAGGATAAAATGTAATTAGGAAGTTGTCTGAAAAGTTTCCAGCATCAAGATGGCACAGCTTTTCAACTTAATTTTGAGAATGTGTTAAAACATAGCCGGAGTAATTTGACGAACGCCAAACCAAAGATTTTGTGGGATGTAATTAAATAGAAAAGATCTAAAACGATTTTCTACTTCAAAACTAGGTATAAATATGAAATTACATGAGTTTTTGTAGCAAATTTTGTTGTCCTTTTCGCTTTTTTAGCTATTTCCACGAAATTACTAAAGAGTTTAGTATAATTAAGACAGCCTTATCTAAGATAACGTTATCTAATTTAATTTGTTATTCAGTTTGTTTATAAGGAATTTCCTTCAACTTATAGATCTAGAATTTCACGTATTTTCTCGCTTTTAATTACAATACATAATTCAATAAAAAAATAGACGGGAAATTTAATAATATTGCATAATTACATCCACTTAATTCTAATAAGAAATAACATTCAGCATTTTTAAAATTTCATGACGATTTTCTTGTAAGATAAATAAAATAAAATTCTGTATTGTTACGAACTCGTCCTTTACACGGACCCTGAAGCCGGTCCTGTACTTTTATAACGGATATCTTAAATTTGGCGACTGCAGCGGTGTCTTTGATGTATATTTTTTCACAAACATTTATAAGTTTCTAAACTATTAGCGTTAACGTAATTTTTTGAACATGTAGGTACAGAAATGTAAAGGAAAGTTGGTCACACGGAATCTATCACTTTTTAATCTGCTATTAAGCTGATAAAAGGCAGAACTCCCTCAATAGGATCGCAACCTTTTGTGGGTTTCGCAAAGAACCATCAAGTATTGGTAGTCAAAAAGTAGAAAATCAAAAACATGGAATAAGTTCCGGGTCTGAAACAATCGAAATTATTTCGTTCTTATTCAACCAACTGGTACCAAAAGGTACTTTCATTGAACAAAGATGAGCTGAAGCGTGTAGTAAGAAAAAGTATTATTCATAAATCTAGCCAGATATCTATTTTGGAGTATTTTTTATAGTAAAATAAACGAGTTACCAACGAAATATTCATAAGAAATTTTATTTTGATTTATTAGTTTCCTACAATGTTTGTTCTCGACTGATTTAAAATATATTAGTTTGAATCAAAATTACTATAAACAAATCATCTATTATAATCTTTAAACAAATCATCTAACAATTTAGGATTGTTTACGTTACATGGAATATATAAAAAAAATAAAGTACAGTTGTCATCAAACTTTTAGATAAATTTAGAATTTCATCATAAAATAACGAAGTTACATGCTTCGAAACTGAATTTTTATAGTATGTCACTATCGAATTAAGTATTTAATCTCTTACAACCACTATTTGTTAGTGTCGGGCGGAATAAACTTTTATTATTAAAGCCACAAGGTAGCTGCAGTGCTATATAATAAAGTTTGAACTGCATTCTGAATTTTTTTAAGGTTAAAGGTTATTTTTGGATATGAAAACTCGCTGGTGCTAAAAAGGAAAATAAAACGTTGCGCACTCTATTGGTTCATTAGCACAACTAATACGTTTATAGTTTTGACGGTAGGTAACACTAGTTGTCCTGTCAAAGACATCGACATTTGACATAATATAGAGAATGCGTAGTTGATCTGGGGCCTACCAACAACAAATTGTAAAACTCATCGTAGCACGTATTCAGTCGAAATGAAGCTTTTTCGTTTTATTCATTTTAGAGTCGTTTTGTTACATGAAATGGGTGTGTAAAAGTGTTTAGTATCATTGTGGTTTGCTCTTCCTTCTGATGCCCAGTTAAGGATTGTGAGGCTAACCCGGGCCGGGTTTATGGGCAACATAACACAAAATTTAACCCTTTTTCTTTAAAACAAGATAGCAAAAGTTAGTGGTTAGTAAAGTAAATTATATGGATAAAGTAGACAGTTCTTCAGAGGTAAGTTTTATTTAACCTTAAAATTTCTATCAACTTCTTAAGCTGTCGATGAAGTACTAGACATTCCAGTAGGACTGTCAAAAGGTAAAACGAGTGACAGTTATAAATTTCTTGTTAAATATGATAATGAATATAGTTTTATCCAATTAAGTGAAAAAATTAATACAGTTTCGAAAGATATAGATGAAAGATTTAAAGATGGGAATCTCTTGTTTAAAATAGCAAAGAAACACTGAAGAAAAGTTAAAAAAACGATATAGTAGTAGTTTTATAATAATTATATATTTCTCTTTAGACTCTGTCGCTCGATGGATACATGAAGACGTGAGATTTGATTGCAGATTCTGTTGCGCAGAGGACGGAACCTCTAACCAGATTCTCTCGAAGTGTAAGACACTACGAAAATCCAGAGCAATGCACTTGGGAGCGTATGAAATCGAAGACGAATATATCTGGTAGCTGCAGCTACAGCTATACCACATTCTGAACTTTCGAAGTTCCCCAGTAACACTTCAAGATACAACAACATAATATGTTTTGTTTTACTATGTTTTAATTATTATTGTCTATATTAAAAATAAAGGACGTACTGTTATTAATTAATTTGATTACTTTCATGAAATTATAAATTTCAGAATGAATGTGAAACCTTTGTCCTCGCCACCCCTAAATATTAACTTGTTATCTCTTTGATACTGGTTCGGTATTAGCTCATTCTTAAATAAGCGTTAAATCAGTTTTCGGGTTCGCGATTAATATAAGGTATAAACTGACGCTAAAATAATTACGTTCTGCGCTAACAAACAATTTTAATAATGCAAATTACATTCGTAAAAGTGTCCTTTGTGAAAAGATAAAGCTGATAATAGTCTTATGGATTCTCCCGGGAAATTTTAGGGATTTATTTATGTGTAAAGAGAAAAAGTATATATGAGTATAAAGTAGATAATTAAAGTCGTTAAATCGAATATAATTTAATCAACGAAACTGATATTTTCAAATCAAATTCAAGCAAAAATAAATGAAGTATGGACGGAAGTATATAATACGAGTAGCTGTGAAATGTGAGGATTTTCTTAACCCTTTCGCCTTCAGAATTATTGAGATACAACATTTAACATGATTCCAGAAAATTTTACAATTATTGTAGCAATAATTTGAGTTGAAGCTCCGAGCGTTATATTCAAACGAATCAAAATTTGTTCTTTTTCCAACTTTTTCAATTTTTAGAAATAAAAAAAAATTTCTGGGCAATATTCCCGGCTGTGGTTATTCTAGAAAGCTAAAAAGTGCCAATCAATTGTTTCCGAGGTCTGGGCGCTCTTTGTTAACCGTTTTTCGGGTTCGCGATAGATTCACACGTGAAACGAACACTTTAAGAACAATTTCGATGATTTGCTGTTCTGCTGGAATAGTTTCTACAGAAAGCTGTCTTCTTTTCCCTCTTCCTCTTATGATATCCTTTAATGGATATTTGCGATCACTTCTGATCATTTTATCGTGTCTTTGGTGGCATGAATTAATTTGCCTGTAGTTCTGTCCAATTTTTGGTATTGTGGAGCCACGACATCTGCCCAATCCCCTTCTTCCTTCTATCTTTTCTCCTATCAAAAATTGAAGTAAATGGCGCCGTATTACATGTCCCAGATATGCTGTCTTCCTACGTTTTAACGTTTCATCCTATTCTCTTAAGAATTTCCTCGTTGGTTTTTCTTGCCGCCCATGGAAATCTCAAAATTCTTCGGTACATCCACATCTCAATTGGCTTCAATTTGTACACGGTGTTAACTTTCAGTGTCCAGCGTTCGTAAACACGTTTCTGAATTTCATGAATCAGCTCTTCGCTTTTATAAATATTCTTGGTAATAAAATCTGGTGAATTGAGTAAATTGATGCCAAATTGAACCTTTTTTCGAAATATATCGGCCCGTTCTTGTTTTAATTGCTCCAAACATTGATTTATATTGTTCTGTTCATACCACAGAACCCAATGAGAAGGTCGACTTGGATCTATAGTTCAGTAACACGAATTTAGTTCTACCACTTACGAATCGTAGCGGTACTGTCATTACTGTCAATGTCAATTGTCATGATAAATAAAATAAGTTTACATTTCTTCTTATGATATGTTCTGTGGCCTTGTCCCATATAACATACTTTTCTTCAACTCTACCCTTCGTAATATAAACATAAATATTTATCTATGTTGAATTGTTTTTGTAGTTTGTTGAATTAAAAATTCTGGTACGGTTTTGACGAAAACTTCGTTATTTTCATGGATAAGCGATACAAAACAAATGATTATTCAGGATATTATTTAATAAGACTGAAGAATCGTTGTGATGGATGCAATATCTTTAATCTTATTCAAGGATGAGGGTGCGATCAATTATTTAAATTAATTATAGAAATTAAGGAATGAGTAAGAGTGTTTCAATGCCTAATGAGGCACAGCTGATACCAGTGTAATACTTTGCATGCTCTACTAGTTTTGAGCGCTTAATTCATCAGATGTCGAATAATAATTTGGAAAATGGAAAAAGGAGCAGGAAAACAATGCTACAGTCTATGTTTAAGGATACAATGAACAAAACGAGAATGATTTATTATTAAGAGGCGTTGAATAACAACACATAAAATAGTTATTTATGTAACAAGTGTTTGAAGTCCTTACACACGAATTGCATACAATATTTTTTCTACTAATGAAAATTTTATCAAAATACAGAAATTGATTGAAGTAGAAAAATAACAAATGATCAGCGCTACTTGAGCCTGTAACCTCCTGCATGTGAACCTTATACTCTAGTCACTACGTTACAGAGACCTTAATAATACATTTTTTTTATAAATTTCCCGTTAAAGTATGTCAAGTAAATTCAATTTTAAAATGGTTGAATTAAAATGAAAAAGTGTGATTTAAAAAATGATCACCGGAACTTTAAATTTACAAAAACATCATTTTAGAGCGAATTAAAAACATTTTGTGTATCATTTTCTATCCTGTAGTGATAAGCTAACTCGCCCCGAAGAAACAATAATGTCCCTAATGGTATCCATTGGATTGTTGTTCAATTTTTTTATGGGCTAAAAGAGTGAGTTCTTGAAGGGTGATTGCAATTCAAATTATTGTTCAAAACAGTTTGAAGATCGAATTCAATGTACTGTTCATGAGAAA
This sequence comes from Diorhabda carinulata, assembly GCF_026250575.1. Lineage (NCBI taxonomy): Eukaryota > Metazoa > Arthropoda > Insecta > Coleoptera > Chrysomelidae > Diorhabda > Diorhabda carinulata. The sequence continues at coordinate 3,111,741 of NC_079471.1, forward strand.
GTACATTAAAAATGTTTTTTTGACAATCCTCCGCCTCCAAAACAAATATTCAACACGGTTACTATTTAACGATCTATTTCTACTTCCAAGGAAATAAGAGAGAATAAAAAATAGCTGGAAAACACGTCGTTGAAATATATACGGAGAAAATATTAGCGGCGCAAAATGCCGGGAAGGACGAAATATTCCAGTCCGACGCGGAACTTTTCCTACTACCGCAATCAATGTCGCAATGTGAGTATAAAAGCGCTATCAGTGTTGCCAACTGGTGAAAGACACCGCTACGTTAAGTTGCTACAATTGCGGCTTCTCTAATTTAGATATTTTCTAAGATGGGTTGTTTCTTCAAATTTTGTTACATTCCACAACCATTATATATGAAAACATACAGGAGAGTTCAAAATTTAGTACGTCTCAATCATCTCCGAAATTGGTAATACGATTCTTATAATTTTTTCGGGAAATATAATGAAGTAAGTTGTTTCAAATAATAAGTAGAACAATCTATGAGTTCTTAGCCTAATAGGAAGAAATATCATAAATAAAAAACTGTGATTATTTTTCGATATATTTCCCATTCCCTCCCACACACTTTCCATAACGTCTGAGTAAAGCTTCTATGCCACTATAAAAATATTATGCATCTTTAGCGTCAAAATGTTTAATTTAATTGTCGATGTACAATCTTAACTCGGCTTTGCCAACAAAAAATAGTCCAACGACGCCAAAACAGGATTATATGGTGGGTGTCCGATCTCTTTGAAGCATAAAACAATCGCACACCTCAGATGATTCCGTTGCGACTTTCCACGATAATTTTTAGTCAAGTCATCATTTTTTTGGAGCTCTTTTCCGATACCACTCCATGGAATCTTTTTTAGATGTCGGATCATATTAAAATGTCGTAGCTTCATCATCCTCACAATTAATGGCATTGCATTTTCTCGATCCTTGTAGAAAAGTTCTAAGAATTGAGAATTCGTGGCACCTACATTGCACTAATAATACCGGTATATGTTGCAATTCAATAATTAGTCACAAGATTTTTCCGATCGCACTCTATTCATTATATGAGGCAAAGACCTCACGAACCGCACTGCGTATGTTTCTTCTTCATCTAATGGATCCCTATCTTGCTTATTCATGAAAATTCAGCATTCTTTTGAGCTCTTTTTGAGAAGCAGGGCTCAATCTTTCGTACCATCTGGTGGTGATCTGCTTTATGATCTCCGCATGTTCGGTAGTCCCCCACCAATTCCCTGGTGTCCACCTATTCTTTCCACATGATCTCACCAACCTAGTTCAGGTTCTCCAGCTCATCTGATCATATACTGAGTTTCTAATTATTCTCTAATATCCTAACTTTCCATTCTATTTCTGATATAATTTGATATGATAATTTATATCCTAACGGAAATAATGTTATTAGATCTACTGTGAATTATTGAAAACATTCAACAAAACTAGCAAAGTTGAACAAATTTTGTGCAACGGTACAAGACAAACACAAAGAAATTGATTTTTCGTAAACATCCTTAACAAGAATTGCATAATAAATTTCTCCGTATAAAGCGAATTTGTTTTCATTTTGAATTCGTAACTCAATTTTTTTAAAATAAACAAATATGATTATCCGATTTCGTTCGAATGAGATCACATGTAATGGAGAAGCCTAACAAATAAATTGATCATGACATGCTATAATTTCAATAATAGAATCCTCGTGCACCTATTCGTAGAGATGGAAATTTCAAGGATCTGAATCAACAAGTAGTTCATATTGTCTCATTTCGATACTGTAAATACGTTGCTGTATTACCTAATGCAGTAGGATTTACATATATTGAAGTAATAATTATATCAAACGGTAGATTATTAATATTGTTTATTCCGGTTTCTAAAACCCATGACTTATCTCATCGCTCCTCAACTGATTTAACAATTCTTCTCCACAGGTTGCGATTATGTACTTCTCTAATATCCTTTGGTCTTTGATCTCCCTTTTCCTTTTTGTACCTTGTTCCCCTTCTTCAATGGCCCTTTTTACAATTCTTTTTCCCTTTGATTAGGATCCAACCATTTTACTCTTTGGGCTTTTGCGATGGGTATTTATACAAATCTTTCAGTTCTTCATTAGTTTTTCTCCTTCATAGTCATTCACTTCTTTTTATTCCGCCAAAAATCTTCCTTAACATCTTCCTTTCCCTTATAACCAATTTTGTTTCTTCGGACATTGTTAAAATCAATGTTATTATTGTTTGGTATATTCTAATTTTGGCTGCTCCAAATAATTTCTTTGATTTCATCATTTCATTTGACAATTCCTTCATTTTTGCTCCTAGGAAATCAAATTCACAAAATTTTTTATCTTATATTGTTTGTATTGTCCCGCTTTAATCTCTATATATTCCTTTTTAACAATCACATTATTCTTAATGATTTTTTACAGAATACTCTTTCAATTTATTTCTTTGTTCTGGTTATTGACGCTAAATTGTCTGCATATGCAATTTTTTCGGGATTCCTAGCAGATTAAAGGCAGCATACATCTTATTTATGATTACTTGTCATAAGCCTGCTTGAAATCTATAAACATGATATGAAGGCCTAGATTTCGCTCAAAGCTTTCATCCATGATCTTAATGGTAAATTTCTGATCCACTGTTGCTTTTCCTTCATTAAAATCTTCTTAGTATTCTCCGACTATCCTTTCTTGGTACTCATTGAGTCTGTTTCTCACAATTTTAGCCAAAACTTAGTACACCACATCCAGAAGAGATGCCTCTCTATAATTTTCACATTTTATCTCCCTTCTTAGGACAACATCTGCTGGGTTCTATTCTATTTGTTCTAAGGTTCCTCCACGAGATCTTCATTTTCTATTTCGTCTCTTTTATATCCTTCCAGTTCCGTTTCTTCGTCTTAGCCCATCCCTTAATTTTCTTCATGTGGATCTATAAATTCCTTCCCTGCTTGCTTTAGCATCTCATGATTGGATTGTAAGTTTTCACTAGCTCACTCTGTATAAGAAACAATGTAGAAAGCACTATAAAAACTAGCAAGACTTCATATCCTTGTTTTGTTTTATAGTTTGTTTTATGAGGTCAGCAGCACTCAACCCGTAATGTATACCTTTGCGTTATATACTCAGTATAGTTCCGAAATGTACAGAAGAAAAAGAGAAAACTACAAAACTTTTTATCGTGGTTTCCGACACGTTATTCAGTATTCGCTTTCGTATGTGAGATTTATGCATTTTCAGAATTGCATGTTCAATATTTTCCAATAGAAAGAATCTCATTTTGAAATGTCTGCAAACATTTAATGCATGAGTTCAAGAATGTAGAACATTTACAACAATTAGAATTGTATTGAAGTCTCACAGTAAAAAACATTTGCAAATCAAAAGTACAACATTGAAAAGTGAACTATCGACTATAATAAAATATTTCAATAGTCATTCAACCACTATTTTTTGGTTACAATCATGAAACTTTTCGTAATTTTTAAAGGGGTGCTCTTTTAATGAAAAGGTACAAAAGTGTGGATAATAAAACACAAAAGAAATATATCAATTCCAATGTTAATAAAACTCTACGAAGGTTTATTTCTAGGTATTCAACACTCTCTTGTTGACAAGTGATACAAATAATCCAATGGGGTCAAATCACACGGTCTTGTTGGTCAATTAATAACATGAAATAAGACCATTCACCATTGACAGTAACATTATTATCGTTTTTGATAACATATGAACCAATGACTTCGACAGTATCTATATAAAGCCAACAGTAATGTAGATGTAATGATGTTTTGTCAATTACGCTCGCTCCAAATGCAACAATCCTGATTATTTATGTACCAATCCAACTTGAAATGAGATTCATCGGAGCAGAATATTTTGAATGGAAATGCTTACTTAAATCACATGAAGTACAACTTCTTCTAAACGCATTGTTTGGTCTCTCGAAGGATGGACAATGAAAAAGCTGTGCGCAAGATGAGTGCCGCGTTTGCTCAAAATGGAACAAACTCAGCGTTATCAAGATTTTTCTATAGATGAAACGTCGGTCCATCACTTCACATGCGAAAGAAGAAGAACAATCAGAAGAAAGAGCCAAAAAGAACTGGTTCCAAGGAAGGCAAAGACCGTTTCTTCTGCAGGCGGCTATCATGCAAACTTATGGCAAAGTTTGAGCGAAGAAATCAAGCAAAAACGGCTAAGAATAAAGTGTTGTTTCATCAAGACACTGCACCAGCTGAAACATCCGTTATTGCAATGGCCAAAATTCAATCAATTATTTTCTGTTTCCAGACTTGGCTTGGGGATCAAACATTTTCCAACAATGAAGAGGTTAATGGCATAATGGTTAATTTGAGAAGCCTTACGATTCTTATTGCGTTGTTATTAAATGTACCTCCATAATTAAATGTCAAACAAAAGACAACTATCGCCAGTTATTAAATAAAACAGTGTTGCCAACTCAAAGTTGTGTAAAAATAAAACAATCCTGCTAGCGGATTCGATGATATGTTTGACTGTTAATAAAATGAAATGCTTACCACGATTCAAATTTATCCGGTAAGCAGTTTTTCTGTACTATAAAAAGTAATAATAAATAAATAAAAAATTTATGCACCATTACGTGATTATGATGTACTTTTTAAGTATATATAGTCCTTACACACCCTTATTTTTTCACCCGTTAGCATTACAACCATATGGTAAACCCTGTAAGTTTGTAGTATATCTTATCAATCAACTCCACTGATTTTTTGTTTGAAAAACTTTCGCTGGTGTTAATATGTGTGGATGTTTTCTTCTGGTATCGTCATCTTCATAAGTTACTTCTATTCACTGATAGATTTAGGCCTTTCTTCAGCTTCATGTCTGATTATAGTAACAACAAAATTCTCGTAGATTGGTCTACCAAAAGTCCAATTAACGATTCGATTTGTGTCACAAGTTTGCTTTATCGGCTTTACTCTGATAATTTATTTTTTAAAAATATTAGATCTATCGTTATTTGAAGTTTAAATCAATTTAGGTTGCCTTTGATACGGAATTTTCAAGTTATAATTTCATTCGAAGGTGATTTATTCGAGCAGATACTTTGAAAACTTTTTGTTCGACAGCGGAAAATTCGCTTAAGCTATTTATAAAATATCGAAGCAACAGGCTGTTTTACTTTCATGTTTACCGGTGTTGCCATCGCACCTTCTTCGAAAATAGTATTGAACTATCACTGATTCTTTGTGAATCTTGAATCATAATTGAAGTTTGAATGCTTAATCGTTCCTGACACGTCATTAATTATTTACAGCTTAATCCAACAAATCGAAATGACTACACTAGACGTTATGACTAATATTTCTAAGGTCGGCATTATTACCGAATTATTTGTTATGTAATCAAAGTTTCAAGATCAAAATTTCCAGAAATATTTTTTATTTTGTGTTAATAATAATACTCCACGTATAATTAACAAATTTTACAAACAGTTTCTGATATACGGTTGAAACGAAAGCTGTAAAAAATATTTTTGGGTAAATACTATACCGAGTTTGAAATATTTTCGTTTATTTCTAGTACTTTTGGTTCAATTGATTTTATTCTAGCCTATTTTCTATTCCATTCTATTCTAGTTTATTCTATTCATATTTTGCTTCTTTCCACACATGTATGGCATGTTCATATACATATCCATCCACTGTGACTGATTCTAACCATCTGGCACCTTTTGTTGTTGTTCTGGATTAATCTCATAATCCTGAAAAGGGGATTCTGGGCTCCGAGATCGAAGGTGTTTTTGGCGAAGGAGGTTTATACATTGAGAATGTAGAAACGAGTCCCATACACAACGATGTAATCCAGGAAACGGAGTGAATTTTGTCTCAAGTGTATGTAAATCGCCTTTTCCTGACCGAACCTAACCTAACTTACCGCAATCCTAATACTTCATAACCTAACCTAGCTGTACCCAATTTAACTCAACTTTAGCTTCTATCTGGTATTTCTCGGAAAGTGCTCATTATTTTTAGTCTGTAAATTGATGAGGAATATCTTTTAGCCTTCCAGGATAAACTCACAAATTCAAAAATTGATTCAAACTAGCTTTGGAGAATTTATTTTCAAACCTCTCTAAGTCAGCTAGATAGAGCTTCCACGAGTTGAAATTTTTTTGTTGTGTAGGTGACTTAAAAGTTTTTGGTACTAATTCGAAAAAAAGTACAAATGAAGTTTGAATTGATACTACAGACACCCTATTCGTCATATTTAGCCCCCTCGGAAGATTTTCCAGCAATGTTGGGGTTTGACGAGCTTCACGATTCTTATTATGAAAAAAGTATCGCTGGGAAAAGTGTATGGAGCTTAAAGGAGATTAAGTTGAATAATAAATATAGTTTTGTCCAAAATTTTTGTGTTTTCTCTGTTGGGCAAGGTACTTATATTATTGGAAGAACACAGCATGTTTTAGATAATATATAATCTGTTATCTAAGTTATGTGTCAGAAAAATATCAACGTTTAAATTGCAGTCTTTACTTATTCTGATGGGGTTCGTTTTTCCATAGGAATTTCCTTTAGAATCTAATGATATAATATAAAATGTCTGTTAATATGTTTTTTACTAAATTTCTATGTCAACAGCAGATTGAAAGCTCAAGTATTCATGAATTCAGACAATCACGTTTCCATCGCAAATAGGTGATGTGGAGGAATATAAAGAAAGCTTTTTCCTTAGAGGTTGAAGGTATTTTTGTCAATAAATTGGTAAAATGAAGACGAGCGTATAATCCTCACACTAAAAACAAGTGTAGTCCAGCTTGGAAGCGATGATAATTGAAAATAATAAATAACAGCTACAAATCAATCGGTTTCCAACAGGGATCTTAATTAACTTTAGAATAAACACCGCTTTCTGAACTAAACCATTATTAGTTAGCTTTTCCTCCACAGTTTTATTTATAATCAATTAAGTGGAAAGAACGGTTGATTTGATTAAATTGTCAAAGGCCAATCAAAATTCAATTAACTAAAAATACATAGTGACCTGAGAACAACAAGTTGCGCAAATATTATTCATTCAGTGGTCGATATGAATCCAGTTTGTACCAGAAAATTATAGCTTTGCCGCTATTTCAAATTCAAAGGAAAATTACCATTTTCACTGTATTATACACAGACGAATTTCCAATTATAACTCTAATTAACAAAAAGATATAACGTCTCGTTAGCTTTTACACCTGTGAAATGAAAATTGCTCGTTGTTTTACACAAATACTTCCCTTTCAAAGGGACTACAGTACAAAAAGGAAAGTAATCGAAAAAGCTGTGTTCGCACAGCTGAAATTTCACCGCAAAACTACGAGCATCTTTATTTTGTACTTAAAATTTTCAGTGCGAATATAAATCGTTCCCGTTTTTCAAAACTTTTCCCAATTGTTCATATTTCCTTATCTCTGAACTCATATTATCTTTTAGCATTTAGGTTTTAGTTTTAAGAACGTTGTTTTCAAGTGAACCCATAGGAAATAAACCTAATGGATTCATACCGGGTCATTCGATATACCACGCCTTTCAATCCATTTTATGGGAAACACATTATTTTGTTATTGCTTCCCTTCGTTCTTTTACTGAAATATAACCCCCGTACGTTGAATTTCTGGATGTCTTTTGATATATAACAACATCGTATTTTGTATTTCGTAGAGAAAATAGAAGCCAGACCGTCGATAATAGTTGAATTCAAAATTATTTTTAACTTTTAGCCGCCACTTGTATAATTCTCCCAATATCTCTAATTTTCTCCGAGTTTATTTTTATATTTTATGTGTAACGCAAACAAATATGTGCTGAAATATTACCAACAGAAATTGGCACCTTGAATTTACTGCCGAAAATATTAGAGCAAACGAACGATTACTTTTCCAAAGTTCACGGACAAGTTCATTCATACGTTATATAGCCGATTTATCATTCATCTGAGGTGATAGGTGAAAAATAACCATTATACTTTGATATATACTGTAACAAACTATAAAAGAAATTAATCAGTTATACAATCCCTGTCAAAAACAGTTTTTGCCTACCCTATAATCCATTCGCTAAATTTTTTCTCTCGTCGGGACGAAAACTTCCCTTTCGTCCCTGGTATGCGGGACAAAAGTGGCCCGGGAAGAACTTTCTTTTGCTCCCGGTATCGTGGCAACGACTTGTTCATCGAAATCGAAATACAAAATTGAATTAAAACAATGAACTTTTCATCCCAGCGAGAAAAACGTACCACGGGAGAAAAGAAGGGTGTCAAAAATCGCTGGCGAGAATGCGAAATGTACTATTTTAACTTTGTATTATTCATTCAGTATTTATGATTGTAGTTTAGTTCCAGTTAGCTATTTGAGATGGAAGAACGTGGTGTAATTTATACTTTTTGGACCAAAACATTTGTTTTTGTTCTCGCAAATTCAGTCTTGTCAGTTTTCAAATGAGTCAAACCAAGGTACTGTTTTCATAGTCTAGACGAAAGTCACAGACACCATTACCGTCGAATCAAAAATACCGTGGACTACAACGTGAAAAATACCCACCCACTAGGAGCTTTAGCGATAGAAAACGTTGAAGATGGTCTCGACTAGCCCCAACTGCTGAAAATGAACGTATTGTATTGATCAGAAAACTGATCAACGTCTCACAGACCCAGAAGTAGCAGTTTAGATCAGTGAATCTAGGAATCTGCCTTTGAGTACTTCTATAATGAAAAGGAGATTTAGAAAGGTTTGCTTTTTTTGGAAAAATCTCTTTTAAGACGTCAAAATACAATTCGAGAGGTTGCAGTGGGCTAAAAAACATGATGTATGAGAGAGTCTTATGGAGTAATCATTTAGAGTTGAAGGGTTTTGGGTGTTTGTACGCGGGTCAAAAAAAACGTATGTTAGATCCGCGTGTATTCCCGTAAAACTCGGTAATGGTTTGGGGATGTTTTGAAGGAAGAATTAGATAGGAAGAATGTACTGAAAGGAATGATTGGGCTGACCTTAACCCTATTCAGTTGTTGTGGGACAAATTGGACAAGGAAGTCAGAAAGCAGTGTCCTATTACCATTTCACATCTTTGGAATAACCTGAAAACGAATAGAACCAAAAAGACGACAGAGAATACCAAAATTGTGCATCGAAATAATTAAAGAAAAATGGAGTTACATCCAATGAATAAAATGTGAATTTGTAATGATTACAGATTTTGTTTCTATTATAACTATATTCTCATCTATACATGTTGTTCAAAATACAAATATCAAAACGATCGGAAAAATTCGTTCAATTGTATGTGAAGAAATATCAGAAATAGCTTCTCTCAAATCTTTGATCTTTGGTTTTTCTGCATAACAGTAATCTTTCAAAAAGAAATCACACGGGTTTTAAGTCCGGTAAATACGGGGGTTATTCTATATCTACTTGGGATATCCTAAACCGATCAGGCGTTCACCATAAACTTCGTAATACCATAAAGTCATATATATTTTTTTGGTTACTTTTTTTACTGATTACTTTTTCACTTACAAACTTTGTACGAAAACCTCTATATGCTTCAGTATAGTTATAACCTCTAGAATGAAAGCATTCAATGATATTTACGTTTCCTTCGTTAGTAAGGTCATCATCATCATCATCTTCATCTAGCTTTTTAATCCTTTGGATTATGGCTATCGCTATGGATTATTCCTCGTTTTCTTTTTTATATTTTCTCTATGGTTTATCGTTTGTCTTGGCTTATTTTGTTATTATTTTCCATTCCTTTCGGTTCCGGCATTTTGCTCTTCAGTTCTTTATATAAAGTGCTGTTATTTCATCCTCTATATCGTTTCTCCAAGTCTTTCTCGGTCTGAATTTTCTCCTTGGCCACAATGGGGTCCATTGCGTCATTCTTTTGATCATTTCAGTTGGTTTTCTTATCGTTATATGGCCAGAGCAGTTGAGTCTTTGTGCTTTTATATATATCATTATATTTTTCTTTAGTTTGTTAGATTTTTCTATCAGTATTGCTAAAATTGGGGAGGAAATCTTGTTTTATGACTGATTTCTAGTGTACTTATATAAAAAAAGAGAAAACTAGATCACTTTTATTTCCAAAAGACAATAACATAGATCTAAAAATATAATAACAGAACAAGCTTCGTAGTTTTTGCAAGAGATCCTCCACGGTCAAACATTTTGTATTTGAAACCTTTGTCTTTGATAAAATTTAAAAGACCCACTGGAGAATTCCGAAATTCATAAATTCAATCAGAAATACTGTGAATAAATTTACCGGATACTCTCAATTTTACGTATCCACTCAACGATCCTTGGAGACTTTCTAAAGACATGTTAAATGCTGTTTATCCGGATATCACAGTCGGAAGGATTTCAATAAATTTCCAGCTCATGGACTCTCCTTTTATATTTGCCTGGATAGCATATTTTTTTTGCGGGGGATGAAATATGAACCGGCAAACGGAAAAAAATTTCCGCTGAATTTACTTCGTAATAATACCCAAATGATGATTTTCTGACAGCTTTTAGAGACGCACAACTAAATTGGAACAAAAAGAATCGTAGAGACATTCATCTTTGCTATTCATTTGCTACGTCAACATTTTCTAAGATAATGGAATGTTTCTTAATCAAATCAAAAAACATCCTATCCATCCTTATTGATTTTGAGGCTTTGGAGCTAGAGGTGGAAACGACTATAAAACATTCATCGAACGAAATGGGGATGTTATTTGAAAATTTGAAAATCCCAAAGAAAATAAAAGGTAGAGAACGATCATTTTAATATTGAAAATGTGAGTGAAGTAGAATGAATCGAATTTTATTTACTTAACATGAATCAAAACGTATAGGAAAAAAGAAATGCAGTCTTTATTGAAACTCAAATAGCGATTTAGCCAGAGTAAACTAAGGCAGATAGATTGGAAAAATATCACAGTGGAAACAGAATTTTTTGTGTGTGCGTCGAAAGATATGGAACGCATTCACACATGCAGTACAAGATAAAGATGGAATTCTTTTATGTTAGGTAGAGGATATAGTTCATATATAGAAAAAATATTAAAATTGAAAATTGCAGAGCAAACTTCCACAAATTTTTCCAGAAGAGTAAAAAACTCTTTCAACTTGAATATAATACACATTAAAGTTTGTTCCAGTCCGATTTGGCTTAATTAGGCCAAAATAAATCGAAAATGTGGAATTAAATTTTTTGATATCTCGCTTCATTTTCGAGATATCGATACTTGAAGTTATAATCAAACGTTAGTTCAAAATTCGCTTTATTGAACAGATGGTGTTCAATATTTCGTTTCAAATGAATATTTTATCACTTCAAATTCAATATGAATCTTGTAATTCAATAAACAAAAGATTTTTTTATTTAATTTTTATATTATTTACTCTGACACTCCAAAATTATATTTAAAAAAACAGATTTTTGTAGAAAAATGAGTCATTTTGGAAAAGCTTCATCACTCACGTAATGAATATAACTTAACATACGATAAATACATAAATAATTTGATGTTTTACATAAAGAATTGTGTGGGCGAGGGACGAAGCCCCCCATAAGAAAAAAAAATAATAATACAATAAAACTAAAATAATCCTCACGCGAAGAAAAATTTTTTTAGACAATTTTGGCTGTAAAAAATTCACGATTTATGAACTTTTTACACTTGAAGTGCACCACGAGAAGGTTAGGTTAGGTTAGGTGAGGTTATGTTGATATATACAAATATTAAATAAAAATAAATTCAACTATAGATATCTCGAAAACGAAGCGAGATATCGAAAAATTTTACTCTTCATTTTCGACTTATTTTGGGTCGATTCACAAAATGGCATAGTCAAATCTAGGCGTATTTGTGTCTATTTTGAAATATATGACCAGCACATTGTACATCGATGTTTTGGAAAATGGAAAATAATCAACAATGTATTGTACATTATCAGACAAAGTGATCAAGACAAAGCCCCTAGTCAACTCGTTATAAGTGTTTGGATTTGGGTGGTAGTTTATTTACTGCTTGTGAATTTGCTGTAAATTTTATTTCAGGTGTCCTTTTATTCGCTACACATATTTCAAACTGCTAAACTTCTTAAGAACGTATGGAACTTAACTGTATGTTTTTATTCATTTTGTTTTGTTGTTTGTTTGTGAATGGGTCCGTAATGTCGCAACACGATTTGAATTTTGAAATTAGTAAGCAACCCAAATCCTTTTTAAACTCAAATCAATTACTTCAAATGGATGTATTTCTAGTTACTTATATTTCTTTAATTTCCCATTTCCTAGACCTTTTGATATATTAATGCATCTAAATGTTCTTGATTTTAAGTCTCTTCTATTTTTTTTAATAATTTTTGGAAGATAAAATTTGACGTTTCGACTTTTCTTTGAGTCTAAAAATAGAAATTTGTTCTAATAAGAAAAATAAATTTTTCCTTGGTCCTTACATCTCAAATATGTAGCAGTATTGAATTAATCCAATTATTTGAAGTTTTATTAGAATTTACAAAACAGAGCTATAAATTTTACTCAAATTATTCTTTTTTATCATTTATAGCTTTTTCGTTCTTATGAATGTGAATCATTTCTAAAAATTATCTTTTTCGTGTATTAGATTCCGTTCCAAGAATTTTTGAATCTTTATATTTATGTTTTTTCGATATTTCATGGTTCGTTAATGCAGTTTTATTTTTTTTTTTATCGTATTGATGAACACTTAGTCTATTTTCTAAATACTGAGATGTCTGTCCTATGTAGACAGCGTCACAATCAGAACAAGCCACTTAATATATTATATTAATTCCTTTGGTTTTTGGTGTTTTATATTTTAATATTTGGATAACGATAATTTGATAGCTGTTGAGAAAGTTCTTGTGCATATTTTGATTTTTAAAAGCTAACTTTAGCCAAAAAATAATTAGTTAAAATGAGCATTATAATTTAAAATAATGAATATTATTTGCACCAATACATACTTTTAAGGCTTGACATTCGGCACTTGATATATAACACATATTCAAGATTTTATTATATTAATTATTAATAATTTTCTTCTGACTGTGAAACATTTTTCACAATATACAATAATAGAACACAATGAAGATTTTTCGTGTATAATAGTCAAGTATTCTATGAGTTTTTGCCTAAATTGCAAATTAAATATTTTGTATTATCTAAAATATTAACTATGTAGTTATGTTTTAACGACAAAGTAAAGTCATCAAATTTAACTATCGTGTACATAACTCTCAGTTTATAGTTTAATTAACGTATTGTGGTAAATATTAGAGTAGATTTGTGAAAATTGATGAGAATGTATACATTTTCATGTAAAATTAATCAAACTGACGTATTGGAAGAAACAAACGTATAAAATAGTATATTATATAACCTTTCCAGCGAGTTAAATACAATATTTTTCCCACGATATGCACAACGCTATAAATATTTTTCAAATTTACATATTTTCAAATTAACAATTTATTTTAAATTATTCACATACCCGCTGAAATTCTTTTTATTCGTTATGGTTACAAAAATTTATAATATGTACTTCTGAAATGAAAGGGGGTGTTTTTGGTGTTATATTTTCAGATATTCTGATTCCGCCGAAGCCCTGACGCGACAGTTCGTTCACTGTTCGCAAAATGCTTTTTGCAGGTTCCATTTCATACGATAACAGTAAATCTATGTAATCTTCTGCAACTGTAGTCAAATTCCAACCCTCATGTCTTTTGAGGGTTGTAATATCGCCATCTGCAGCCATCAGAATTGTCGTAGATACCTTCGGAAACAGCACCCCGTATATGACTCCAATTACTCTCGGTAAATTTGGTGTATAATCATCAGATTTGCGTTTAAACAGTAGTTTCAGTATTAAATAATTTGTTATACCCAAATCATGATAAATATTTTGCTACATCTTAGAAAATTCTTCTGTATAGACTTTTAACCCTTTTATAAAAAAATAAAAACTGATATTTTAATGAATAATTTGGTATTGCATATACCTTTTAAATTAACTTGAATGATACAACAAAAAAATTAAAGTTAGAACCAACAGTAACGATAAGTCCATTACAACACAAGAAAGAGTTTATCTTGATTACACCAGAGCTTTTGTTCGTGCCATTTTATCTTTTATTTTTCGACTCCATTCATCTCAATATGCGGTTAAGATAAGCGCAAACCGTCTTGATTTTGTCAAATAGTTACCTGTAAATTTCAGTGAGGTGTCTCGAACAGATTAGATCCGACTTTTATTATGTAATAAATTTCAGCAGTAGAGAAATTTAGATGTATTATAGGAACTCATTCCAGTATCGTTAGATATTTCCACGAGGCTTATCTATAGGTCTCAAAACGGCAAGAAAATGAGAAGATTATCCGTTATTGAATAATATTTTCATGACATTCCTTTCAATAATGAAAAATTTTCAGCGTACGATGCTTTATGGAAAATTACATGGGAAAAAAGTTGATCTAATTCTTTTAAAATATCTTTTATTGTTGATACTGAATATCAACAGTTCAAATCTTACTGTTTATAAGTGATTATGTGATTTGTGGTAATAGTAGTGATCACAATCACAGCTAGTGTTAAGTATGTTTCTATTCCTGATGGAATAGTAGAAAAGACATCTGCAAATAAGCTTTGTTAGGTGAAAGGCTCATTGTAATTGTGGTCAGTGTTAATAGTGAAGACTTGATATTAGATTAGATGTAAAAAAGGTAGCTGAAAATTAACTACGAAACACGTAAACGTCTACAACCTACCACTAAAAACAATTACCCAAACTACAAACATCAAGAGCTAACTACTAGACCAAAAAGACGAGTGAATAAATGTCAAATGTCAAATGGGTCAGTTCCTTCTTGTTAGCTTTGCGCATGCACTGCGTCTCGGCGGGTACTTTTGAAATAGTATTTGTTCATTGGTAGAATATTAATATTATTGATTAATTAATTTCATGTCAATAAAATGTTCATACAAACTGTAAAACATTTTCATGAAATTGAAATTTACTCGAAAAAAGTTCAAATTGAGCTTTGTTTTAATCTATTTTTTGCATATTATTTAGTTTGATTTTGATATTAATAAACAATAACATTCTTAGATTACAAGAAAATTCAGAAAATTGGATTTGAATTAGTTGGTGATTAGTTTTGTTTCCTTAAAATGTTGATACCAAAAATTGAAATTTGTTCAGAAAATTTTTTCGATAAAATTTGGATGGACTTTTGTTCTCTTTTGATATTACTAACACATTAACAACGTTCCCTTACAATAAATTGGATTTATATTCATTTGTTGGTTTTGGGATTATAATGTAAAGTATTAAATAAAGAGATTTGAGTACTTTACTATTTTTTTTATTTCAGATTGTATAAATTGTTACAACAAATAACTTTTCCTTAACGTAAATATTTTTCCAGACTATCATTGAAGTAGTATAGCCATTGAATGGAAATTTACATACAAAAATATTCGAATACTAAATATTTTCACATAACTCAACATTAACCAAGAAAATAGATTGCGAAAATGTGTATTTATCAATTAGATATTGAATTTGTAATTGTATGTACATAGAAATCTGTAATACATAGAAAAGTACGTATAACATTTAACTCAGTCTTTAATTTTCTCTCCTTTCTTACTTTCCATAATAAATAATTCAAATTTCAGCTCTTCTTTATTATTACACTCCATAACCCACTTTGAGGTTATAAAAAATGATATTTTAGTTAAGTAATATGATAATATTACACATTTTACTTACTTCAATGATTTACCTATAAACACAAAATATATTTACACGTAAATATTAACGCAAATTGTTTGATTAATGAGAAAGAAATCAAGTACAAAGTTTCTACCTGGTGCGTTTGACATTTGACGAGCGCTGACCGCGCAGACGACGTTACGTTCCAGAGCATGCGCAAAGCGAGCAAGGTGGATTGGACTTGGACCCGTTTGACATTTATCCATTCGTCCCAAAAAGAAGCAAAAAAACGATGATGAGATAGATAATATCAATGAGGGTCATAACTTAAGACAAATAAGTGGAATGACAGACTATAGACTGGTAAAAATAGCAAAGTATAAATCTCCAATTGGAACAGGAAGTAGAGGTCGATCACGAAAGAAGGGGAGTGATAATTTAGAGCCAGAATGAGGGAAGATACCGAAGGAGGAACAGCTGATAGATCAATAATGGAAGGAAGAAGATATAGAACAACAATGTAGAGAACTTAATTTATGATAATTCTCGATAAAAGAATCGTAAGAGTCATTTAGATTTATCCGTCGTGGTATATCAGAAAAATAGAATTAGGTTTACCTAACTACAGTCTTAATTTCATAATTTTCTTAGAAAAAATTCTATTATTAATTCAATTCAGTATAAATTGAAATAAAATACCCAAAACCCCCTAAAAAAATCTATCTATTTAGAACTATTCAAGTGACACAGATACAGGTTTATATTGAAATGGATTATTATATGCATTAAGAACAATTTTCACTGCAGAAAATGCGATTTATGAGAATTATCACTCGTGAAATGAGTTGTGTGAATTGATTGGTGCCCCCTCGAGATCAAAATTGATTTTAAGTTACAATTTGACCACTTTTAGCAGTTCCAAATTCTCGAAATCATAGCAACTTCTTATATTATTAACCTCTAAAAGTTTCGAATTGAATTAATAATAGTAACGGCCAATATTTCATTTCATTCACCAAAAGTATTTATTACTAGATAATTTTCCTTCTAATACCGTTTTTATGAATTCTATAAGAGAATCAGTTATTTGTTAGTTCTTTTTATATGGAAATAAGTTTGTTATGGAATAAACCACAATAAAGAAACTGAAAACTTTCTTCTTGTTGATGTTTTTTTTGAATCACTATGAATAATGTATACATTTTTTGATAAGCAATGAACGAAAAACAGTTTCTCAAAGTAAAAGAATAAGTCTCAAAACTATTTGGCCCGGCGGTAGACTATATATAAAGTACACAGTACATGTTTCAAGTTTGAAGACACCATATTGTTTAGTATTTGTTTGGCAACCATCGATAGTAAACGTTAAATATTTGTTAGCAGAGTTTGAACGAGGCTGTACAACCTGCGAAGCCCAGCATTGCAAAGATCGACCAAATGAGGTTTTATAGAAATAGAGGCGTTTCATAACCATGGTTGAAACTTCACATCCGAAACAAAACAATGGACAGAAAAGGGTTAATCGGCTCCAAACTATCAACGAACTTATTATAACGTTTGAAGAAACTCAGCAAAACCGGCTGCATTAACAAGTCGCCATAACCTTAAAATGTCTTCAACACGACTTTCGATAGTCAAATATCGACATGCGTTAGATAGAAAATTGCAAAAGGAAGTTAAAAATTGCGGTTGCAACCTTATAACTATGTACTTTTGTTAACTACAAATTTTATTGCATTATCCAATAAAACTGAAGCATTTTGTTCATATATTTAATCTCATATGTAGAGGGTAAATCCAAATACAATTGAAAATTTCTCAATAACAAGTTAAGAGGTTATATATACTCTTTTTAAGAAGATTATCATATTTACTCTTTCACTGGTTGGTTTATTACACAACATTCTATAGAAATATCAAAAACAAAACTGTTATACAACGTAATATATTTCAGAACTCAATTATTTTTTCATATCAATCTGTCTCGTATATACGTCAAGGGTTTCGTTTGAAGTGGTCCTTTCATCACTTATCAAAGGTCTAACGCAATTTTAGGTTAATTTGTCTTAGCATTTTCTTGGAGTTCCATTTAAACTCGTTGTAAGGTACTCAAAGATGGTAGCGAACGATAGAAAAATTAAAAAGCTAATTCCATCGAATCTGTGACCACAAATATGAAACTTGTCTCTTCCGTGTCGAATTGGATAAAAATATAATCAAATATTATTATGTTCTACAATAGATACGTTGAAGAAATTCAAGTGTCTACGAGGATGGTTCTAGATGTACCTGGTCCAACGAAGAAAACACAAAAATTTTGGAAAAAAATATATACAATAACAAATTTTTTTCATGTTTACAAATTTACTGGAAACGTCTACTATTGATGGCTGCCAAACGAATACTAAACAACGTGGCGTCTTCAAACTTGAATCATATGTTGTACAGATTGTGTACTTTCTGTAACAGTGGAAATTTTCAAGCAACTATCGCCATCTATAGATCAGCCCAGGTACTTCTGGAACCATCGTCGTACATGTAATAATAATAAACGATAGAGATAGAACCGAAAATGTAGGAGAAAAGAAGCAAGCAATGCAAATAAAAGAATGTTGGGAAGCAAAAAATATAAAAGAAAACAAGGCTCGTCTTTTACTTGCCTCTAATGGCTGTTATTCACTCAGATGATTGCAACAAGTGCAAACAATCATTAGCAGTTCCAAGTCATCGACCACTGATCCAGATGTTAGCAAATCCACGGGCTTCAAGCTATTATCATTGAAATATAAGTAAAAGCGATCGACTAATCGCGATCCAGATTTTATTCACACCGTACATGAATTGTCTCCATTACTAGATGCCGAAAAGAACGCACTGCTACACGGAAAAGAAAATACAAAACTTCTGTCGAAGATATTAAAGAGAATTAGAAACAAGCTAAAGAGAAAAAGAGAAATATGAAAACTAACTTTCAAACTGCAATAGAAGGGAAATAAACCAAAAGTGAGATAGTCAAAAGAAAAAAGGAAAAAACCGAAAGCAAACTAAAGGGGTAAAAGCTAAAGACAAAAGAAATGATGCTACGAAAAAACAGCCTTTAACATTGAAAAAACGATTATCGTAGTATGTTTGAAGGATAACGATGAGGAAAGGATACATCCCTGTTAACATAAATGGATCCATGAAGCTTGTGCTAACATTCCAGAATCTTCGGACGCCTATATATGTGATCGGTGTCAAATGTTTGAAATTTGTGCGATTATAAGGGTTTGGAGTGAAGTCTAACTAGGAATATGTGCCACTTGTAAAGTTTAATGTATTTTTTTCAATTTTTTCATGCAGAAGTTGCAATTTTTTCCTTTATTTTGATTTTAATATTTGTTGAGTTACTTAAGTTGTTAATAAAGAAACGTTTTTCAGGAAGGTTTTTCAAATTTTTCCTAAAAACCTCAAGTGTCTACCAATAAGAAACTTTCCCCAACTATTTGTGCATTATTTGCCAAGAACGCGTTCAATCCTACCATTATATTTAATAAACCTTTATTGTATCTATACTATACGAGGATATTTTGAAAAATTCTGAAGCAAGAACTTTTCCAGCAGATTTTTGGACACGAAACTTCTTAGGTCTTGGAGAACCGGAGTGTCGCCATTCCCTCGATTGTTGTTTTATTTCTGGATCTGAGAAATGTATCCAAATCTCATCCATAATAACAATTCGGTTTAAGAAGTCTACATCGTTTTCAAATCGATGACAGATCGAACGCGAAGCTTCAACCCTTCTACGCTTTTGGTCAACATTCAACCATTTGGGGATCCATTTTGCAGCAATTTTTCCAAATTGATGTAAACTATATGATGAACGCATTCGTATGAAGAATTCAGTGCTTCAGAAACCCTGAACTGCATCGATATTTTCGGGGACTGACACAGAAACTGTCCTTCCCGATCGGTCATCATCTTCAATAGAAAATTTACCTCTTTTGAAGCTTGCAGTCCAATTTTTCACGGTCGCATACGAAGAACATTGATCACCAAGGGTATTAAGCATATCTTCGTAAATCTGCTTACTTCTTAACCCTTTTAAATACATCTTTATTCTTTTAATTTATTGCGTAACTCTGGTTTACTTTTTTGACGTCAAACTTTACACTTACACTTCTAATAATTTATTGTTCGTTGCTATGGTAACGCAATATTCTGTTTATGCATGGAACTAACTAGATATCAATACATCCTCGCATATTCGAGTACACGAAAAAGAAATTCTTATAAAGTGAGAGAAATTATAGACGTGACATTAATACGTTAACGTGGGTGTACGAATACATAATCAATCAAAACTGATATTCTATCCACGATGTGTCATATACTCATTTCACAATACATGTGTTCTCATGTATCTGATTATTGAACGTAAAATGCGACAAGCCAGAGAGTAGATTTATTATTCAAAATTGACGATATTGGAACGCGTTGAATAATTTCTCTATATCTAGTATTCATGTCCATCACATAAATAAAATTCGGTAATAATTTTTGGAAACAACCGATATTTATATTTACCAATTGTTAGATTTATTAACTGTTGTTTGTGTGATAAAAATAAACAGTTTTTATAATGAAACGAATATACAAGGTATGTTCAAAAGGTAAATCAGATCCTTTAGAGTTCAACAACATCTCTTTTATTGCCTTTAATTAGATAACATCACTGACCATACTTGTATGACTATTTTCTTTTTTACTAAAAAATAACATGCACACGACCTCGAGCTTAGCTATATATGACAACAGTATTATATCAATTCAACGTGGCGCCAACTACACCTGTCCAACGTGTTTATATGTGATCGTTTATACCAAGAATTGGCGTCGTACATTGGCGTACAATATTCACTACGAAAACGACAAAATTCGTAACTTTATCTGAACAGAATCTGACATGCTAACAGAATGCTACTCAGATACTGTATTTCAAATAAAAAATGCTGAAATCTAATAGTACATTTCTTTTTTAAGTTGGAATTTTTGGAACCTTTGGTGATATTCATACTGAACACACTGTTTACCCTACCACTACTCCAACACTCACAATTACATTGTTTAACGCGCGTTTCGATAACCAAGGTATCGTCTTCAGAGACTGAAGGTGAAAAACAGTCTCTGGAGACGATAACTTGGTTATCGAAACGTACGTCAGACAGTGTAATTGCAAGTGTTGGTGTAATGTAAACAGTGTGTTCAGTATGCCTGATTTATTGTGATAATATAGTTTCTTCTTTTCCATCAACTTCTCCCCTTCCGTAATTCTTTGCACTTGTTCTAACCAGACGAATTGTCTATGTCTGCAATATCCCACTACTGTTTCTTTGGTCTCTATGTTATGTATGTTATGTTTTTCTTGGTGTTAGATAACCTTTAGTTTTTTCCTTGTACTTGTACAATTATATTGCATTTATCCCCTGAAGATTTTTTCTTCATCTAATGCAATCCATTGAGGGATGTTTGCGATAACATTTCCGATTATTCCTACATTTCTTGCGGCATATATTAACGATTGCTTGTCTTGAAGGCGTTTCCTTCCATTATCCTTCTTCTGATCCCTCTCCAGCTTTCGATCTTGCCTTCAATGAACAATTGCCAGAATTTATATTCCGTATTTTGACTTATATGTCCTAAATATGCCGTATGTAATAACTTAAATGAGTTTTCGTTGTTTGTTAACACGTCTTAGTATCTTTTCATTTGTTTGTCTAGCTGTCCAGGGTACTTAAAGGATTCTGCGATATATTATTTATTTCGAAAGCCTCTAATTTATTAATTCCACCCTTCTTTTATATCCAACCTTCAATATCACGAAGAAGGACCGATCACACGTAGCATTTGATGAATCTTAATATTAGATTAGGGTCAAAGTTGGAACGGGTAAATACTTTTCGAATTTTCAGAAATGCCTGTCGGGTATGTTCGATAATTTTTTGTCTGTAGAAAAGCACATGCTCAAGTACTTAAATTTACTTACTTTTTCTATTTGGCAAATGATTGTGTATTTTTTTGCATTGTAGAGTATTGAGCCCTTAGCTAATTCCAAATGTTTCGCGTTCTTAAGTGGATAGCTGTGAAATTATACAAAAAATATACGAAATTGATAAACGCGATAGGAAAAACATGAATAAGACTGAAAGAAAACTTAATGATGCTCAATTAGTTGTAGCGTTGGATGAACTACATGAATAGAAATCTTTAAGCTTCCCTGAAGATTAATTTTTAACGTTGAACGACGAAATAACTTCAAAAGAGCGTAAAAAAGTTCCCGGATTTCTCTAACTACAGTTAATGAGTTTTCTCATGAGTTTTGAAATTCAAATTAGTTTCGAATACGATGATGCTTTATATTTTACCTGATTCTGATAGAATCATGTAATTGTTAAAATGATTGGTGTCTACAATTGATTACAAACATATAAAAACGCGTACAAACGAATATTTTGTATGTCGTATCATCGGACACGAAAAGTGGGCATATGCCGACGAAAAAACTAAAACTAAAAATATTTTCATTGAGATATTTTCATAAAGACTCAAATATATGGAAATAGGTTTCAAAAATTTTATATTGAAATAGTTAATCATCACTTTCACTTCTGTTTTTTTTGTACTTCACTAATTCCTGAACTTTGCTAGAAAAAACTACTTTCCTTACTAATACGGAAACGAATGTTGAATTACACATCATGCGAAAAACATAACACCTAATTTGTCGATATTGAGATCTCTAGTTGTTGCAAGATGTGAGTTAGAATCCATAGAACGGTTTTTACCTTATTGAATCTCTTCAGAACTAGCTAATACCATTATACCAAGACAATACCAGCCAAAGCTGATAATTGATTCATGTTATTGAACACCAGCCAGCAGACGCTCTTTGGACACCAAACATATCATTCTTTGTCTCACAATTTCCACTACGACGGTTGTTCAATAGTCTTTTTTTATTTTTCAACAAAGTCTCTTTGAAATAAGAGGTTTATGTATCCGATGACGTTCTCGTCTGATGAAAATCCTTCACTTGCAAGTGATTCTTTCAGGGAAGTAAACGGGAAGAGTCACTGGGACCCAAATCAGGTGAAAACGGTAGATGGTTAACCAATTGAAAGTGCAATTCGTAAGTTTTAGCGATAACCGTGCGAGAAGGTGCGTTGATTTGATGGAGAAGCACTTTCTTTTTCTTTAACTGCTGTCGGTTTTGTTCTAATTCTCCCATTAACTAACACTCAATGATGCGCAATACACTTCTATTATTGTTTCACATTGTTAAAGATAGTTGGTGAATATAATTCCATGACAATCCCAATTTATGTCTTCTGTCGATGACACTATCTTGGTCTTCTCCCGTGCAGGTTCGCCCTTTGCAATGTGTTTCATCTAGAGTTAAAAAAAAGCATATCACACTCATTTAGCTTAATCCTCGCCTGGGAAACGTTCATTCAAATGCGTTTTTGGTCCAACGCGGCACCCAACGAGCGGAAAATTTTAGCATTCTTTCTTTTGGTATACCGATAGTTTCTTCTACATCTATAATTTTAACCCCAGTATCATTTAGTGAACTTTTTCGACTATATGACTGTTAAAGTTTCTGGTCGTCCCGAACGCTCGATGACAGTCAATCGGATACAGACACGTTTCGATGGAATTTTTTCAGACAATCCTCGCATTTTTCTCAATTCTCGGTGCATTTGCTTAATTGTCTCCCTATACAGCTACAATTATCGATGAGTAGATGTATTTTTTCAACAAATAGTTTCCTAATACCTTGCTCATTATAAGTAGACTTATGATGTTCTTCCAGTAACTTGGCTAACTTAGGAAATTTAGATCCCACGTTTTGGTAACTGAATTCCTATAAATTTTCAGTTTTAGAAGATATAGTTTGTTCTAAGATAATTCCAGAGGAGATTTGACTTATTATCAATAGTATTCACCTTTTCGTGATTCTTTGAAAAAAGAAATTCTTAAAAATCTATTGGTTCATCGTCAGTTTCGTTAATAAAATCATCTGGAATACTGATAGAAATGTGGTAATTTCATTTTCCTCAAGAATTATTATTTCTCGATTCTTTTATAGGAAAAGGAGGATAGTACAAATATGGAGGTTACATTAAGGTTCAAGAATTCTAGTTTATCACTTTTTTATACAAAAATGTGGATGGTACCAGTTTGGGAGTTTCATTTGGCTCAAGGATTCTATTTTTTTCCTTTTTTTATACAAAAAAGGTGGATGGTACCAATGTTAAGGTTTAATTTAGCTCAAGAAATCCTGTTTTTCACTTTTATCATACGAAAATGTGAATTGAACAAATATGGAGGTTTCATTTTGTTCTAAAGTTCTTGTCTTTCACTGTTTTTATACGAAAAGATGGATGTTATAAGGGTGGAGATATCATTTAGCTTTTGAGCTTGAAGCTTTTGATTTTTTTGCAATGTACCTTTTATTTTGTTTCTTCGGGAAACTGATGAGCTCGTACTGTTTTCCGTACCTTGCACGAGATTTATCCGGCAACGAATTAAGAACGGCGGCATTGCTTTCTTCGGTGAGATCAGGTTCGAGTAACTCTTCATCACTGATGTTTTATTTTTCATCATCATTCATTGTTATCCATTAATTTAGACAAAACTTCGGATAAAACATATAATTTTAGAAAATTAAAAATTTAAGGTTATGCAAAATCATCGAAGTGAAACTGTCAGCTGTCAACATTGAAGTGGATAGAGTCACATTTAAGGTAGTTAAAGTTGTCTACTCCAGAACGTCCCGAAAGCGTTTTGCAGTACGGAACTGTCATTTTCACTACATGGAACGCAACTTTCGGTATGTAAATGAATACAGAACGAATAACTTTTAGTTGGCGTCGTCTAGAATGAATATTTCTTTCCATCAAAATATACTCTACGACACTGTCTTATAATTTATCGATACAATGTAATACCGGAGACGGGACTACTGGTATTACGCGGTTTTACACTGTAGTAGACGACTATATACTTAAATAATTTGTTCATTATACTCCATGCGGATGCTCTTGCTATCATAAGTTATATATCTTTTAAATATGAGGACATCATTGATTTATATACATTGCTATTGACTTTTTTATTTGCGAATTCAAATCCCAAAACGATGATATTGACGATATCAAGTGACTGATTTGAATCTCAAAACATTGTGATTCCTAGGTCTTCCTAACGAATATTTTAAATGAAAGCGAGAAGAACCAATTTTTTCAAATAAAAAGATGATTATTATCCATCCAATTAAATGAATTTAATATTCGAAATCACACATTTGTGTAGTACTTAAACCTTTTCTCTCCAATAGAACATTGAAAACTAAAGACTTCACACTATATAAATACGAAACTACCAGAAAGTGATTCCAGATAAACATTGAATTTATAAAAGTGAATACAAATAGTGAATTTAAAATATTAATTCGATTAATTGAATTATGAGGAAAAAACTTATGCAGAGTTAAAAAACACAATATCTTTCGATATAAAAGTGGATATAACTAAAATGAATATGTTAAATTCAATCTTGTCTATATTCTAATAAAATTGATTCATTTGAATCCAAAACCTTCAGCTACACCAACTAGTTACTTCAATATAACGCGAGAACGTTGAATTTACCTTGAAGAAGAACCAAAGTACCGCATAAATTTATGCAATCGAAAAATGTAACAGTTCAAAATTATCACAAAGGGCAGATAATCATCTTGTCCAATTGAATTCTTAGTTTCAATGTAATAAGATCCAAGCTGATTCGAGAATGGTTACACAAACATACTGGTATGAAGGAAATGTAATAGCAGACGGATTTGCTAAAGTATGAACCCTTTGAAGGACCTATGGCTCTCTGTGAAATTACATCTACAGAACAATAGAGAAGATATTAGAAAATGAGGTAGATTTAGGAAAAAATTAGAGGTTGAAACATGTAAAGATAATCTTCAAGCAAAGAAGTCATACTAATCTGAGTAGGAGCAATCTAAGAACATTACTGCTTCATTGGACATCTGAAGATGCTTCAACAGAAAAAGAATCTTCTTCCCACATTCTCTCGAAGTGCTAGTGACTAAGGAGCACCGGAACATCAAACCTTGATGTATTAGAATAAAAATTAAAGATCTCAATCAACTAGAGCCTCCAAAGTTTCTTAAAGGATTAGGATTAATAGATCAACCACCATAGCTTTAAGTTTCAATCGATATGACACCATGTATTATGATATATACCTTCATTAATACCACAAAAAACTCAAGAATTGAATATATCCATAGAAAACTAGGAATAAAGACTCGGAATAGATTACACGGTGTCTGTTGTTTCGAAAAATATGTCTGAAGGTCGTTCATCTTTCGACTAAGTAAAACTTTACGCACTATGCGTGAAGAATATTCTTATTAAGGTCTCGGTAGCATGGAAGTTAGAGTACGAGGCTCATATGCGGAAGGTCTCGGGTTCAAGTCGCACTCATTTCATTTTTTATATTTCTACTTATGTATATAATTATTTTTAGGTGGAATTTATGCATTCCGAAGAGAAGAGTTGACATTTTAAATTTAATAACTGCACTTTAATTGTTAATAAATAAATAGAAGCTCTTATAAGTAAAAATTGAACTTACTTTACCCATTAGTGCGTACATATTCTGTTAAACGAACCATGTTACCAAGTCAATGGAAATTATTCTTTTTCAAACTTGATATTTCATCTCACAAGGGTTCCTTCTGGACTTTTTTGTTTATTAGCCTCGTTTCTGGCTAAAATTTCAAGAATCAAATAGAAACGAATTTATTCTTTGTAATTAGGTTTTCCTTGTAGAGCAATCTTATCACGAAAACGAAATTGGAAAGCCAATACAGCACATAATAGGGCTTCGATGCAGTAAAATTCACTTAAATCAAAAAAAGTTCCTTTTCATTCTTTTTCTTTCATTTCTCTCTTCTAAACATACTATTGAATTAAAAGTATAAAAAGATTTTCGAGAGCTTTGAAAATGTATTTGTATACGATCCCAGAATTTTATAAACTTCTGGATAACTGTTTTTTATGTAATTTTTAGTTACTGAAAAATTTTTTAATGGATGAAGAAACATTGAACATGGAATTTATATAAAAACAATTTGAAAGCAGACAAATTCGATAGAATTATTATTATTTTAAATGCTAAAAATATATTCTTCACGAGAGTGACCGTTATCGATTGCTAGCTTCCAAGTTGGTTATCATATTGACTATCACTGCTCTATTTACAACAGTAGGACAGACATCTCAATATTCGGAAAATAGTTTCAATAATCACTAATAAATAGTAAACTTTTGCTAATAGTACATTTATATATAGAAATTAGAAACATATCGAATTCATCTTTCAAGATATGATAATTATAATTGTGGTTGTTTACGTAGGACAGACATCTCAATATTCGGAAAATAGTCTCAATAATCACTAATAAATAGTAAACTTTTGCTAATAGTACATTTATATATAGAAATTAGAAACATATCGAATTCATCTTTCAAGATATGATAATTATAATTGTGGTTGTTTACGTAGGACAGACATCTCAATATTCGGAAAATAGTCTCAATAATCACTAATAAATAGTAAACTTTTGCTAATAGTACATTTATATATAGAAATTAGAAACATATCGAATTCATCTTTCAAGATATGATAATTATAATTGTGGTTGTTTACGTAGGACAGACATCTCAATATTCGGAAAATAGTCTCAATAATCACTAATAAATAGTAAACTTTTGCTAATAGTACATTTATATATAGAAATTAGAAATATATCAAATTCATCTTTCATGATATTTCGATTAGTTTGAAAAAAGTGACAGCCATTTAAGTGAAGTGTTATTTTCAAAACAGTAAATTCAAAATAATTTCGTGTGTTAATTTATCATTGCTTCTTCAATTTTTGGCAAAAAAAGTGTATTTCTAAGTTAGTCACACGACTTATTGAGTGATGTTAAATTTTTCTACTAAATTCTAAATCTATTTAAAATTTTTTTAATGATGAATGGTCTATTGAATGGTGGTGATATAGATAATATTTTTGACCGTCTCTAGCAGAACTATAATCTCTAATCGACAACTTGACAAAGAACATTTAAGCTTCTGAAACATGACAAACCCATCAGTATAAATGGTTTAGTTGGAACTCTTGACCTCTGTTATCCTTCAACAAATATTTTTGATTCTTCCTCATGTGATCGTAAACAATGCCTTAAACGACCCTTGTACAAGTAAATGCTTAGATGTGTACCAAAAAGCACCTTCGGGAATTATGTTAGAATCCATTAACTAAATTAAATATTTACTCTGCTTTATATTTATCTAAAATAATTTGAGATTCTGCAATAACAGTAGGTTGCTTTCATGAAAAAATTACTAACCGCCTTGAAAATAACAAAAAAAAACAGAATTTTATTCTCGACATGTCTTGAGGTTTTCATAAGAAGCAATATCTCTATTTTACCGACCGTTTACATGACATCTATCGAACGGTCTCGTTCTCATAATTTTTCGTCTGGAAACACCATTATGGACACTTAGTATGCCATGAGAGTCACTGTGGAAGTTGACTTTTCATAAAGTTATGATCGTCGATCTTTGTGATTTATGATTTATTTGTGAAGAGAAACAAATCACATAAATAGAATTCAGAGGCGTCGCGAATGCTAAACAGTATTTTTTCTCCGGATATCCATAAGTAAAAGATAGTATGTTTTACATTTTTTCATATGATGATGATATAAAATCTATAAAACTATCTTCCAGCCATGGAAAAATAGTTTTGAAAGTCGTAGAGACCAAGTAAAATTCGATGTCTTAAGACTAAGGTACACTAAAATGACAAGCTCATATCTATTAAACCGAGAAAATCCATTGCCGAGTGTCGTAATAGTAGACAGTGACATGTACCGTCAAACAACAGAACTTTTGAGTTCTGTGGATCGAACGGAATGACTACATGACAGTAAAGCGTCATACATGTCAATTCACTCATTTTGTTGACGTTTAATTAATCCTTGTTGTAAAATTAGGAATTATTAACAATTACCTGCGATTAGGGATTGGCACTACGGTTAACGAACATGTCATTTATTTTATTGAAGAATAAGATGAAGTTTTGTGAATAGTATCATCATAAATAGATATTCCTTACATCAATAGATCATAGAAGATGCATTATAATGTCCGTCATATTTCATAATTTGTTTAATTCTATTCACACACGACTGAAATTTGTAAAATCAACACAATGATTACTTAATTTTCCCAAATGTTAGTTGGGCTCTTTTTTGGATGTAAAGGGACAAACAATATTTATGTGGGGTTGAAAAATATTTGAGGTTTGACTCTGATATAGTGAAATTTCTCTCTGCGGGGCTGTGGTCGTGTTAATTTTGAGGTTTTGTTGGTTTGCTTGCGTGTTTACCACTGTCGCAAGATAGGTGAAAAAAGAAACGAATCGACGTACGAAATACATTTTCGTGGGAACAATAAACTTTGTTTTCATCCTGAGTAAGGTGGGTATAGCTGCGATTATTTTATTCTCTTTCTTCGGCTATTGGGGTGGTGAAAAGGTCATCAGGTTAGAGGAAACTACAACACAGATAATATATTTAATTATAATGTTTAATAGTGTACAACCTATGGGTTAACGACTGATCGTAAAACCAGACTACCTTGAGAGATTCCTCTTGAAGGTCGGACATAATCGTCACATGTGAATTAACGATTTTATAGTAGTAATGTCAATATAAATCTTAGAATGAATATTCTAATTATTATTATCCATAGCAAATTTAGTAAGAAAGATTATTCTTCGATACCTTCATATAAATATATATAAATAATTTACAGAATTGCTTTCAAATTTTCATATGTTTTTATGGAAAATTATACAATATAAATTGAAGAATATGTAAAGTATTATTGTACAACTCTTCATATTTCAACCCCTAGAGAAAGATGTCCGAAACTAATTTAATAAATTTATAATAACTCGCAGAATATTTTATAAATTTCAAGAATGCTTTTTTCTCACGTTATAATTTGTACACGAACACAAAGTTCTAATTCAATCTACCTAGCAAGGCAATAAGCGTCTGACATGATTTGTTGCTGACATGCTTATTTCATTATATATATACCTGAATCTAAATCAAAATAAACTTAAAATCTTAGAGCAGAGATGGGGAAACTACGGCCCGCGGGCCATCTCCGGCCCGCAAAGCGTTGAAATCCGGCCCTCGACCAGCAAACAAAAGTTAAGTACAATTTTCTTTTTATTAGAAATTACATTCTCATGAATTGGCAGTAAAGACAGTACACGTCGGGCATAAAACCCGTAAGTCCGACTGTCGTCGAACGCACTACCCATTTGAGGCAACTATTTTTGAAAACCAGCAAATTGGAATTTTATAAGTCCTTATCTAGGACCCATTGGTGACCGATAACTGGAAGACCCATTGGTGACCGATAACTGGAACACCCATTGGTGACCGATAACTGGAAGACCCATTGGTGACCGATAACTGGAAGACCCATTGGTGACCGATAACTGGAAGACCCATTAGTGACCAATAACTGGAAGACCCATTAGTGACCAATAACTGGAAGACTCATTGGTAACCGATACCTGGGGCTTGCAATTCTCCTAATATCGACGAAATTTTGGTGAGGAGACTTTTTAATCCTAGAGGTGTTTTTGTATCTATATAACTAATAAGTAACTCTGAAACACATGGAGATTGGAGTACCAGCACTTGATTGTTTCCAGACAGTAGAAAACATGGATAAATATATTGATGCCTTCGCTCCAACGGCCTGTCCGAGGAACTCACCTTTTTCGAAGAGTTTGTTATAGTGGCCGTACTGAGTTAATTGTATTGAATAGAAACATGATAGAAAGTGATAGCTAAGATACTCCCCTCTAGATATCTCTCCAATTTATTTTTATTGATGATATTGCGGGAACGCATCAAGCTACTGTGGTTTTATCAAAAAAATCAATCGTTTCTTCGCCGTTTTCACCCAGGTCGCTTCCTTCACAATTTAAGGCAGAAATCACACAAAATTTTTTTGAACAAATTGTTTGAAAACATGCCAAGAAGTTGTTGTTAAATACTATATTACATACCAATATGTGAAGCGTCAAGATTTGCTATGATCTCGAGACACAAATGAAATAACCATCATCATCTTTGATTCGTTCTGAGCATACCTAAGAATTACCAAGCATTTTTCTCAGAATAATCAAGCAGATGCCTATTTTGTTACTGTTGATGGATGAAGAATTGATGAATTGTACTCCTCCAGAAATACGACGGGCTGCTGACTCAACTAATTATAGAGGAAGTGGTGAGAAGAAAAAAAGGTGAAGAATACCAGTTCCGAAAGTGTACACTTAGAACAAAAGAAGCAGTCCACTTTGTGGATAATGTATGATTCGAACGGAGCTATACATTGAAAAAAAAATGATGTTTTGAAAAATGAGCAACTGCCTTTCTAAAACGACGAAATGTGGGCTTCAGGCACAATAAATAGAACTCAGAATATAGAAGATTATTTGAATAAAGCTCCAAATGAATTTCTACCGATGAAGGTAATATATTTATGATTTTTAAATCAGTATTTTTTCAAAAAAAAAATCTTATTTGACCTTATACACGTGCACAGTTATTATGGTATCATATTTTTCTTGTCGGACGGACGAATTAGTGAAAATGAAAATTCTCGATGTTGTTTTTTTTTTGAAGAAAAGATTTCGGTTTTAATCCCAGGTTCCAAAACACATACAAGTAGATCATTTTTAATCACTGATCCAGTATGGGTGAAGATCATTTCAAGACTACATGAATTTGAGAAAAAACATAGAAATCGACAGATTTTTTGTTCAGCTTAGAGGTGGAATAGTAAAAAATCAACAAATTGGGTACAATACAAGCTAATTTTTCTCACAAAATTGCTACTTTTTTGAATTCAGAAGACTCGAAATGCTTTACAGCCCACGTTCTAAGTAGAACCGCCGCTACGTTACTAGCCAACAGCAATGCAAATATACTCCAATTGAAAAGGCTGGGAGGATGGAAATCTAGTAAGGGGACAGGAAGTAGAGGTGTCTAATATGACACTAGGTTTTTTGATTCAACACTTAACAAATATTCTTAGAAATATCAATCGAATTCAATCAATTTAATCATGTTCCAATTTAATTCTTATATATTCATCACTAAATATCTTCAATTTCCTATCCTTTTGCACCATTCAAATTTCGTAACTTAACTCAAATGCAAATTCAGAAAATCTATCTTGAGCGTGTAAATCCCCACTACGATAAAGACAGTCTAATTTAGCTATTAGTACGATTGGCGCCGTCTTCGGCACGAAGAAGTAAAATAAATGAATAAATTAGTTGGTTTGTTCCAAAGCGGAGTGGTATAATGGAAGATAAGGTTTTATAATCTTTAGAAATATTTCCAAGAACATTCGCGTGCGTTTATAAATTCAATTTGTTTCCATTCTTAGAATTTGAATTGAAGAATTAATTCTACTTAACTTAATGCAAGGAAATTAACTCGACAAACTTTTTTTTCTGATATATTTTTGTTTCTGTTTGATCTTAGCAGCTTTATATACATATTTCAATGGAAATCAGTTAATAACGCAGATATATAACAAAACGGAAAGTCTTAAAAGTTATCTATGAACGAGGAAAGTATATAAATGTCTAATTTTTGCAGCGTATCTCCACCGAAGTATTCATCTTATTACAGAAAACTTGGAGTAAAAATTTTCTTTACATACATATTCTTTTTAAGCTCCCATTTCCAGTTTCACGTTGCCGAGTTTGTATAAAGATATTCAAAGTATTTTACTTAACTAACTAATTAAATTAAGATATTTCCATAATTTGGAATATTGTTACTAACGATAATGGCATGCGATGGAGCTTTAGATTATCAAGTCGTAAGTGTTAATAATTTCAAAGGGAATCACTCCCCTTCAGAATCTTTGATAATTGTTAGTTAAAGTCTCGAATATTTTACATAAATTAATAGAGACAAGGTATTTTGATGTGGGAAAATTTACTAATCATGTTAATTCTGCATTATCGTCTGATTTCCATATTCTCCTGGCATCTTCAAATAGTTTCTTTACTTGTATTGATTCTTCCAAGTCTTTTCTTCACATTTACCCAATTCAAATACATCGTTGCCAGTTTCTAAAATTGCTAAAGCCTCGAAGATATTTGAAAATACAGTGGTTAGAAGACAATCTGTTCTTGGAAAATCATAGCTCTGTTATAAGGAGCCATTCGAATACAATGCCGGAAGAAGAAGCAAATTAATTTCCCTCTGAGTGGAGGAGCCCCGGTTGCTTTGAAATCTCGCTAAACGTTTCAGTTGTTTGCAACTGAAGTTTGCAAGTTTTGTCGATTTTTTTATATCTGCGGAGGTAAAAAAATTTTTGTATGAAACTCGTGAGTAAAATAACATTTTTGTAAACCGTCCTACTCATGTAAAACATTATTATTTCACTCCCTTGTAGCATAAATATCTATTGAACTATTATATACGACCATTAACTTCTTTTGCGAATCCCATAACATTTATTTATTCTTAGTAAACATCTATATGAACTATAAAGTCTATAAATAGCAATTTGAACGTGCTCTAATTAGTTTTAGGATATAAATCAAATGTATGGATCTCCATTAAGCTTAATTACATTTGTCTCAAGGGACATATGATATGTAAGAGGCCATTAAACATGTATTAAGGTTAAATTGACAAGTTATATCCGGATACAATATATTTGTGTAATGAGGATTTATCGAAATACCATGTAGTTACTACTGAATAATACCAATACGGAACTTAATTATCAAGTAGAATAGGTGTTGATATAAAGGATGATAGGTCCAGTTCTAATCTTATAATAAATTGCTTTTGATATTGAATTCACTCTCACCAATTGAAAGAAGATTTTTCTTTTCATAGGCCATAGTTCTTTAGAAAATGAAAATTCAGAGTCATAATATTGTGAATTAGACAGTGGATCGACGAATTTCGAGTACGGGAGCGGTTTCAAGTTCAAAAACAATAAAATACTAAGGAAAATTCAAGTGAAATTCACTATACCATGATTGATTCGTGAGTAGATTTCTACTTTTAAAAATATTCTCGTGGTTACACACTACGTCTAGGACTACTTTAACTATTTTTCTTAATCAAATAAGTGCACATGTCTAACCTAGTGATAGAGCTTAGAGTGTAGGGAGCTAAATGGGTATTACGTTGAGAATTCAATCTATTTTTTTCCAAAATTTCTGTGTTTTCTTTGTTGAGCCAGGTACTTCTGGAATCATCCTCGTACATCAAATAAGGGATCATGTATTGTAACATATTTTTTGGCAATTATCTAAAGGGAGAAAAAAATGCTATTTTAATTTAAAAAAGAATAACGAAAATTCACATATTTCAACATTGATGTGATGGTTTGTGAACTTCTGATAAAACTGAGATTCCTCCCGGAGAGGATTTCTAAATCTACGAATCTCTAAGTTCTGGAAAACTTGCAGAAGTTTTCTGTAAAGATGAATTTCGACGAGAACGTTTGATTAAGACTATTGGTGCCTTTTTTTATTCACGAATTAACATTTATTACACAGCACTGGTACTAAATTATTCAGAAATTTTCTGTTTTGTGAGAGAAGCGCTCAAGGTGCGATGCCCTTTGCATCCTAATCGCCACGCCACTGGAGAAGCAAAAAATGAAAATCGAATGATAAATAGAAAGCAGAATGGTGAGTATGTCCTCTTATTACAAAAAAAACTATCCTTTAAAATATATAACTATGATAAAAGGTATTACCAGGTCACCCATGATGTTTACACTGGTCATTGAAGATACTGCATTAATCTGATATCAAATTTTTGTAGATGCAGCAATTAATTTCACAAAATAAACAATTCAGTACAGTCTCTATTAAAAATCATACACTTCTTCCGTCTTAAAACATTCTTTGTATTACTGTAGTCAATTAAAAAATAAATTAGTCTATCAATCAAATAATCCATCGGTTAGTGAAGAAAATAACGATAATGATGAACAGAAATCAACAGACATTGTTGCTTACAAAAAATAGTTATTGATGTATAAAGGCACTAACGTCACGAGGCAACTAACCAGACGAGTCGCAAAAGGAGATTTTCGAAAACGCTCAGAAGAATGAAGTTCTGTTAGTTTAGACACAAAAAAGCGATTCCACTATCGATTTTTATATTAGTTATACAGTGCGTCTAAATGAATTGAACCAGATGTTGCGATTCACCATTCCTAAACTCAGTTACCCGTTATTTGATTTTCCCGGGGATTCCCGCAATAATCTCTGCCCAAATC
Source organism: Diorhabda carinulata (assembly GCF_026250575.1). NCBI lineage: Eukaryota > Metazoa > Arthropoda > Insecta > Coleoptera > Chrysomelidae > Diorhabda > Diorhabda carinulata. Next base: position 3,147,008 of record NC_079471.1, read on the forward strand.
TCATTTACTTACGAGGTGACTCATATACCTTAGAAGGTTGCATGTGTTCATGACGGATGCAATTAGAAGGTGCTCCAAAATTATTGGAAACAAAAGTGACAGCAAAAAAATATGTGAAATGGCTCAGCGTTTTAATAGTGGAGGTTTGATGCTTGAAGATCGTTCGCGCTCAAATAATCCACGTGGAATATTGAGATTACAAAGAAAGCAGTGGAAAACCAACCCAGTACCAGATGTCCCCGATTATCAGATTCCCTTCGACCTTCTAAAGATTGTACTAGAGCTTCTCGTTTGGTTTAATAATGGTACTTTGAGTTCGTTTGAATTTAACTTTATTTTATAATCATAATTTTCTATATTGGTAGGAATAGTATTAGTATCGTCATCAGTTTCGTCATTTAATTCTTCAGCTACAACAATGATTGACTCACTCGGTATCTATATATTCATTTTTAGTAATATTTGAGAGTTAGTCATTTAATTTTATAAACTAATAATGATTTATTGAAGCAATTCTCAAATTTGAGGAATACCAGTCGCAAAATATCTGTAGTACGAATATTTAAGTATTTCTTATATAGATTAAAAATATGTAACATTTTTTTGGATAATTTTCGATTTTGTATGTAAATATAGTGCAATTCTTCTGTACTCGTAATAAAAATTAATCATGTAATTGACTAGATAATAAAAACCTTGAATTGTTGTGAGATGTAACTACGGTTGTCGCCAGATATTCATCATCAGGGGATTCGTTTATGATATTATTTAGTTTCTAATTTAAATACGTTTTAACTAACATAATTTTAAATAATTCGCAGAGACTATACTCCATATTTTGCGTGAAAAATTTTTGTACACAGCATAGAAAATGAATAATCATAAATTTAGACTTTTAGACATGTCAAATTTATTCTTTTCCTACAGTTGTATGGACATTTTATATAAAAGAACTATTCACGCTCGAAGAAATTTCAATATTTTTGTTTAAAATGATTAAAGTATCGAAAAACTAGATGCAGGGTAAGTAGAAACGTGGATTGATATTTTTTCTGTTTCCTCAAAGGGAAAAAAAACGGAACTTACCATTCTAGGTAACTAACGATTAGTTGAGCATCTTCTAACCAATTCTGAGTGATTTTTTCAAAGAATTGATCAACCTAAATATATTTTTCGATTATTCATTTTGGAAGATAATGATTTTTGTTTTATTCTAATTAATTGGAATACAATGTACACATCTTGTTTTTCTAAAAATACTGTTTCAGATCAACTCAATTTTAATTTAAAAGTTTGAACAGCTGGGAATATTCTCAGAAAGTTCTTTACAATCACATAAGTCCTTGTTTTAAAAGTTTGTTTAAAAATCTCTAGATACTCTGAACAAATCTCAAGAAGAAAATAATAATTAATCAGTTAGTAAACTAGATTTCCAGTTAAATTTTTCATTTATTTTTAGAAAAACTAATGACAAGGAAAATAATTATAAATATTCAATTCTTTTAGGTCAAATTAAGTACTATAGATCTTTTCTATTAACAGATTAATTTGGTATATGGTACAAACGTTTCTATTAAAGTTCGATTTAATATATTCAATACCATTATGGTCAACAACCAAAAGTAATGATTGACGACCTAACCTAACAACTTCAAAATAATCTAGCCGCCAATCAAAAAGCAGAATTAGATAATTGTATCAATAATTGGTATTGCATAGAAGACGTTTACATATAAAACACAGAATCCAACTCAAATAGTTTATACTTGTATTAAAAATTGGAATTTTAAGCAAAGATACTAAAACCTAAATCAATATTTCGTATTGATTTATCACAACAAAACTACTTATTGATAATTCCAAGCCTATTTTTTTTTCTTAACAGAATCTCACCCATAAAACTGATTCTTCATTTTGAATTGTTACACATCTGTCTTTAGCCTATTTTACTAACTTACTCCAATCTTTCGTTTAATATAAGAAGTGGAAATTTATAATTTTCAAATCAAAAATTCGTTGAAATTGACATTGAAAATGATACGTCACACATCTAGTCCAAACCCGCCCGTTTCAAAATGTATTTCTCAAAGAACTATGTATTCCAAAAGGTCGACATGAGTTTGGTGGCGGCTCCGCTTCACTCTTTTTTTTTGGTTATGGTGAATTTTTCTCTAGAAGGGATAAACTCTTACGCTGTCTTCCTTCTGTTCTTTTTACTTCTTCTTTCTTTTATCTCTTGGCATTAGATGCCTGGCGTAATCTTCTCTGGTATAAGCCTTCAAATCTTTGTCTGGCGATTTCTTTCATCTTCTTTTGGTCCAGCTTTAGTAGATTTTAAGATGTATGAAATCGCTGATGTTTTGTTCGACCTGGAGCTCCTTTTGAAGCGTTTCTCAACGCATACATCCTAAAGAGGATAAGAATGGTTCTGATGATGTGGATCTTTGACTTCATTAAAAAATATGATACGTCGTTAATTGTAAAACAACCAACTTAAGAAATCGAGATGTCGAGGACTGTTTGGTATTAGAATGGATAAGAAAATGAATAACACTATTTCTGTTATGTATTCTCCGTTTCCACGAGTTTTTCATAGCAGCTATTCAATTGATTTCTAGATATTTGATTAATTATTCACCCCTCTAATAACCCCAAAAGCAAAACCAAGTTTTATAGATGTAAAATTGCTGCTCACAAATTAGTGAGGATTAAATTATTACATCAGAATTATAACCAATCATCAGTTTGAGTAGATACGAGTTAGAACGAATAAGTTATTGAATTTCTGCACCAGAGCTAAAATCGCGACGCCTGGAAGCAACAGGTGTAAGTATTTTAGTATAAAACAGAAAGTTATACGGTGGAAATAAATGATATTAAATCTATAAATCTGTTATTATCTAAAAACATTATCGTATTTTCAATGTTATCCTTTCTTTGTATAACTGTCATGTCAAGCGTGAGTTTTACTGCCACTATTGTAAATTTTATTCTAGCATGCAAAAGGAAAATGTCATACATTGATAATCGATCCATACACCCCGTGTTGCTCTAATGTTTCCACTTAAATGCTTAACGCTCACGCTACTCCCCAAAGACCAGATATATCTACGTTGTTTCACGACAACTTTGTTAATAATTGAGAGAATTTCAAAGGTGGTTAGTTACATTAGGCAGTTTTTCTCGTTACTTCATGTTACATGTTACATTCTGTTGTCTAATATGAGACAGTAACAAAAAATCAAGTCATCAAACAGGGTGGAGGACTCGATTCGAGACGAGTCTATCCTCAATTTGATTACTATACGATATCAGAATCATCGTTATCATCAGTAAAAATATTGGGAAGCAGAGTTTAAACGAGGCCATACGACCTGCGAAGACCAGCATTGCAGTGATCGACCAAATGAGGTGACGACTCCAGAAATGTTAAAAAAAACCAGAGGTGGGACTGGTTGATCGTCAACTGAAAGTGCTGGAGCTGGCAGACATAGTAGGCATTTGAAAAAGTGCAGTACTTTGCATATTAACTGAAAATTTGGACGTGAGAAAGCTGTGCGCAAGATGGGTGGCGCGTTTCCTCACAATGGAACAAAAACAGCGTCGTGAAGATGTTTCCATCGCAATATTGGTTGAAACATCGGTCCATTATTTCATACCAGGAACAAAACAACCGAATCCAGATAAGACAAAGAACGTTCCATCTGCAGACAAGATCATGGCGTCGGTTTTTTAGGATGCGTTTAGAATAATCTTCATTGACTCTTTTGTAAACAGAAAAATTATCAACGGCGAGTATTATACGAACGAATAAATCAAACAGAAACGGCTGCACTTGGCTAAGAAGAAAATGTTGTTTCATCAAGACAATGGACCAGCTCACACATCTGTTATTGCAATTGCCAAAATTAATGAACTAAATTTCGCCAGATTTAGCTCCCTGGGATTATTTTCTGTTCCCAAATTTCTCAACAATGAAGAGAAGTCGGCAGCTAATGGCTAAAAAGTGTATCAAACTTATTGAACATCGCTGGGGAAAGTATATGGAGCTAAAAGGAGTTTACGTTGAAAAATAAAAATATTTTTGTGTTTTCTTTGTTGTGCCAGATACTTCTGGGATCATTATCGGAGAAACACTAAAGAAGTTGAAGAAAACTAATAAAGTAAATCATAGAAACATATAAAATTCCATCGTTTGTTGTCAAATATTTACGAAGCTGCTTGTACACGTTCATATAACAAACAGAACATAATTTCAAACTTCGGTAGATATCTCTAGGGGCTAGAAATTCTATGAAAAATATCATTATGAATATTCATCACACACATTGTTGTGTACCGTAGATGTTTGATGAGATATTGCCACTGCTGGAACCAATTTTTTATTTATTCTATTCCAGTTAATTTTTATTTGGCATACACTTTTTATACACATGATGAATGAAAAAAAAAACGATGTTCTATACTTTAAATTTATATAAAAAATATCCAAAAAGGGTTTATCATCATAAGCAACATATAAGAATAAACCAAGAGAGAACAAAGTGCTAGCCATAATGTGTTTGGTGGGAAAGAAGGCATAGAAATTGAAGCAGGAGGAAACATAGAATAAGAATACTAGGAAGCAAAACTGACGAATAAAAATGAAGAACGCAATGAAATATCTCTATAAAAAGTAGCAAAAAGAAAAAAGTACAAACAACAATAACATACATGTTGGTAATATGGACAAGGGAAGTATTGAAGAAATCCTTGGGGGAATAAAAACGAATAAAGGATTAACTAATAACTAGATAATTTCTTTAAGAAATTCCATTAATAACAAGTTTCGTAGAAACTCAAAGAGTGCGATGGTTGGGGCGTACTAAGAAGATGTCGGAAAAAATTCGAAAAGAGTCATTCAACAAACGAAAGGAGGTAGAAGAAAGAAAATTAGACCAAAGAAATAATGGATAAATGTATTTTTGGCAGATATTGTAGACGTAGAAACAAATTGGAGTGCAAAAGATCAAAATCACAACCTGTGCAAGCAGTTGAAGACCGATGGAAACAGAAAAATAATAAAATAAAGAGCCTTAAAAGCCTACAGTACTAAGTTGCATATTTATAAACATTTTTTCTTGAATAAACATTACAAAATGTGTACTGATCTAAAGCAAATCTAGAGCACTTCAAGCCAATTAATTCAATAAACGAATCTACTGGTCATCAGAGAGAGACAATTCACTTTGAAAAACTATTTGCCTCTATAAATCCTTTATCACTTACTACGAGTTATTTGAACCGCTCTTTTGTACCTGTTGTTACTTTGAAACCTGCCAATACGTCTTGAAGTATGATGGTAAGTAATGATGGTTGTTTCCACCCATACTTGTCAATCTTACGTCGCATCCAAATAGTCATTTGGATCATTTTAGGCTTAGACGTTAGGTTTAGTAAAGTTGAAGTGAATGTGTCATTCAACATATAATTCTATGAATAGTAGACACTCCTGCCATACCTCAAACACTTACTATTAAAGTTAAAGTCCTGGGTGCGACAACATTTCAACGTATCTGCTTAATGGATTGCGTGTTTTTTCTTTCTACTCTTTTCATGAAAGTATCCAGCTTCATCTCTTCACAAACAACAATTAAATACTCAAACAAAACTCTCTAACTGACGATATTCATTACAAGCGAACAAAACAATACTTTGAAAATGGGATCTCAATGTTGCCTTCAGAATAGATATAATATCAAACGGTGTAATTTATACAATAAGAAAACTTTCCTCAAAACAAATATCTATACACAGTGGTACTGTTATCATTAAATGGAAAGCATCACTTTATATCCACAAACTACTGAAGTTAACTACATCGTTATTGCAGGTATTGCTTTCTATTCTCTACGTCTGTACCCTCAGGTATTTGCTTTGTTGTTGTCTAAACCTCATTGTAACACTTGCAATGATGTATCTATAGTTTCTGTTTGGGTTTTATGACAGCAAAGTTAAGTATTTTGAAAGATATATAATTTAATTAATGAAATCTAAATCTAAATATTATTAAAAGGGCAAACAAAAAGCTTGAATGATAATATTTCTAGAAATATATATTAAACTGTTCAAGGCCGCTTGACAAGATATTGCACGTCATGTGTCACTTGTCATTGCATCATGGTTACCACCAATAAAAATTCAATGAGTGAATTACACAAATACGTAACCTAAAATTTGATTCATTATTTTATGACCGATTTAACAATGATGATAACAAAAGTAAGTAAGTAATGAAGTGAATAAGTGGTCAGTGAATCGTGTCAATAATTATATCTACTGCTGCCTTGGTTTTGAAGCCTGATGGATAGGTTGGTTGTTAATCGAAAAGTAACTAGATTTCTTTATAGAATTGCAGCTTGCACGCAATAAAAATGGCACCGAACCGATGATGTTGCAAGTGCAAGATCTTGCATGAAACAATCAGCGCATGCTTTTTATCAAGAAATATTGCACGTTTTATTGCAACGTGTCAAGCGGCCTTTATAAAGATTCAGTAAATAGTAATGATTAAATATTTCATTTAGAAGTCTAGACGTAAAACCAGATACTTTCAAATGAACATATAAATAGATACGTTAAGATTTTTTGGAAACCAAATTTTGATTTTGTTTGTTCAATATCATTCCAATTATTAGAAAACAGGGTCAAGTTATGACGAAATGAGTCGGTTTATCTGATTGAATAGGTCCTTGGAATTGATTGTAGATTATCAGTCAAACAATTATATTTCAATCAAACTTATATTAAAATTTTTATTAAGTGTATAGATAATATGCTAAAGACGAAAATTCCAGTTATGCTATTTGAAATTTCTCCAATACGTAAATCATTACGGTGATAGACAAGCAATTAAAAATGATATCAATGTGGTGGAATTATTTGGTGTTTACTCTATTTGATTATACAATTGAGTTACTTTTCATATAAAAACTTTTGTTCAATTGCAATTATGAATCTTTGAATCAACTTGTTCTTAAAAATATTCTTTGTAGTAAGAAAAGTAAAATGAAATATTTCCAAAAATCAGTACAACACGTAAATAATACTGCAGGAAATCCAGAAGATATTAGTCAAAGAATAGTATTGGAAATGCAGAAATAATAAGTCTTGGAAATTCAGTCGGACATCGAGAAAAGAAAACAAAAGCAAGGTACATCAGTGGTTGAGAAAATAAAAAGTCAGTAGGAATGTATCCAATACTGTTGGATACTGCTCAAAAAATACTATCGGATATATAGAAAATGAAAATCCGGAAAATTGAGAAGCGAAAATAAAACTCAAAAAAACCAAGGTACATAAGATACTGCTCAAATATAAAAACTCAGCAAAGCAAGTACATCAGATGTTGAGAAAATATTAGTCAGAAGAAAATGTACTGAATACCGCAGGAAATCCAGAAGATTCTGCTTAAAGAATAATGTTGAAAATTCAGGAACAGAAATTCCTCAAACACGTGGTTAAAAAATAATACTTTTTTCCAAAAATTCTCCGAAGAAATTAAAGTTTGGAGTAGATTTTAGAGTTGATGTATGTAGTCTCGGCAGTAAGTCTGTTTTCTATAATTCAAGACAAACAAATAACAATATGGACTAAACTGGAAGAAGATGATCCGAAACTTAATAAAATAGATATTTAAAAACCTCACTATTCCTCTATGACAAAATAATTTGAAAGCTACACAAAATAACAATTAAAAATTAACATCTGGAATATTACAAGGAGCGTCCGGTTAATTCCTTTTTAAACAGAAATCAATGAAGATAAAAAATGGTTTAAAATTATCTACAGATATGTGAAAGCTCTTGAAGGACTTGAGGTAATATGTAGCATATTATAATATTTTCTAATGGCCAGCTATTCATCGAACTAACAAGCATTAAAACAACTATGAAATTGATATACTCTAGATCTAAATGACAAAAAATGTACAAGGTTACAACCTCTACTAGTGAAGTTATGACGAACTTATTCTAGGATTTAATAAACTGAACGCTTATCTGGCTCGTATCCAGATTGTAAATGTGCCACTTTGACAAGTTCACTGAAGGAAATGGACGGAAATGTTGAGTGAAGATGTCATCTTCATACATAAAAATTCCAGACCTTATACCGCTAAAACAAAGCAGAAATTGTCGTAATTGTTTGGGTGGGAAATCTGAAATCTCTCCCTCACTTATCTATCAATCGATAGAGGACCTGAATTTCACTTATGTTCAATAGAATGGTTCTGCATGCTAGCTGATTGTTTCATGCAAGATTCCGCCCTTGCAACATCATCGATTTGGTGCAATTTTTATTACGTAATAACCTTGACCTATTCAATGACCAATTTTTTCCTACTTAGCTTTTAAATTATCATGTTTAAGCCAGTAAAATCGGGGTTAAAAAACTGTTTACTTTTACTTATAGAATTTTGATTAGTGAGACTTGCATAATGTCAAGTAATATTTTGAACTGGCAAGAAATTACATGCAATTTCTTGCGCATTGTCTTGCACCATACAAAGCTGCCTCAAAAAACCTGTAGCCTCGTTTTAATCACCTTCGCGCTCGTAAATGGGAGTTAATTAGTAATTAATTGATAATTGGAGTGTGAACTGGAAAGAAAGTCTAATCCAAATTGTAGTTATTTCCCGGACTATCAGAATTTAATTAAAACCGCGATGATAAATAGTTATTATGTTGTTAATACCTCCGTAAATTTTGTTACAAGTTGCAAAATGGTTGCTCAACTTAAAATCCACGGGTCGTGTATAATTTCTACTTTAATAGATTAATGTGTGTTAACATCAGATACACACGCTGGTTTGTACCTATATTACACTTTAGAGTGAGGTTTAACAAGGAATTGTTACATCCCTTTTAAGGATAATGGTAAAAAAAGGTGAGAATGGAAATTTTTATTGAATGAACTGATATTATTTTAAATATGTGAGTACAAGAGATCGAAATAACGTATTTTTGAAACGAAATCTATTATTATAAGGTTGATTATCTTAGTAGGTAAATCGTTAGTTTTCGCCATGTTGTTTCATTTCTTCTGTGTCAATTTTTTATTAATAGACAATCAGTCGAATATTATTTATTCAATTAACGAAACATGACAAAGCTACCTCGACAGCGTTCCGTTTAATAAAATGATTTGCATCTGGCGTTTTAACTCTTAGTGGCCGTATGAACAGAGATGATGTTGATTGACCAGGGCCGTCATTTACTGTACGAACCTCAAAAATTATCATCAGAACCCCACCTTTGTCCTCACTTTTGTAGAATGAAAATACGTGACAATAATCTGCAAGTTAAATATCGTGATTGCTTAATGCTGATAGAAAGCTCGCTGGCATTGAAAATTGTAATTCAAGTGAATTTTTTTCGCCGATATATCATCTTCTTAAAATAAAGTCACTAGTGAAACCAACTGCGTATATTTGAAGCATTCATTTGCTAACTGAAGTTACAACTATTTAAAGACCATTCTATTATTGAGTTCTCGATGGTTTTCCAATATTCCGATGCGTTTAAAAAGAATATTGAGTTGTAATTTTGGTTTCTAGTATTGCGGATAACCTATATAACTGTTGGTTATAAGATGGTGATCTCCAAACTGTTTCAATTCTTTTTTTTTTTGGTTTTTATGGCACGTAAATAAACACACTGGCTGAAGAGCCAGTTTCTTTTTTTTCAGTTAAAAATTTTCTTTTTTTCTAATGTAAGCTTATTGACTATTTTCTAAAGTGAGTCTGTTTCTGATATATATCCTTCTCTTAATTTAATTAAAATGTTTGTTGCCGGTACTTCTGGCTCTCTTGGTGCATACTTTTGATTGTTATGTAAAATATATTTTCGACTTCAGCTTTTTAACCAAGAGCCGCCGCTGATTTGTCTATTCCGGTTTCGTTTTAACTCAAAAGTTCTGTTTCGTTCCATTAAGTAGCGATGTATTTCACTGAATTATTTTGTTTCTTATATTGCTCAACTTCTCCATCGCCATTTATTTTTCAATACCTTCATTACACTTGGTTATTTTCCGTATTAATTCTTTGACGAATCCCCAGGATTCGCAGTAGTTAATGAACTCCTATTAGAAGACAATATCATAACAAAATAATTAAATTATGGTGGTTGCTGCAACTCTTTGTGTCAGAGGAAAGTACAAGGATTGTTCAAGGACTCTTTTGTCTTGGTAGTGAGATACTCTTAACTTCCCAAGTTTGTTTATGCTTCTCTTTCAAGACATCTCCTCTACGTGCAATTCATATAATTCCTTGTTGACCTATATCTATATTTGGAAATGTTACGTAAGTTTCATATCGTTAGTTTTCACATAAAATTCATCCATTGTATAAATTTGGATTCTGCTATATGAAAACCTCTGTCGGAATACAAAAAAATATATTATTCAAAAATATTGAGCGATTATAAGAAATGGGAAATTCCATGCCTAAATAGTTATGGTGAATAATATATACGGGGATGGTCGCAGAAGTACCTGGCCTGACCTAAAGATAGCACTAGAGATGGCACTAAGTTTGAAGACCCCACGTTGTTTAGTATTTGTTAAGCAGCCATCATTTTTATTTGAAAGGCGTTATCTGAACTAGTTTCTACTGGTGAGACTGGATCTTCATTATCAAACGACTTGCGAAGACCAGCACCGCAGGGGTCGACCAAAAGAGGTGGCGACTCCAGATATGTTGAAGGAAATCCACAAAGCAGTACTGGATGACTGCCGACTGAAAGTGCTCGAGCTAGCAGACATGGTAGGCATTTCAAAAAGTGCAGTACATGCATATTAACTAGAAATTTCGACATGAGAAAGCTGTGCGCAAGATGGGTGCCGTGTTTGCTCACAATAAAACAAAAACATCATCGTGAAGATGTTTTCATCGAGTATTTGGCAATGTTTTAGAGATAAAGTGGAATTTTTGCGCCGTTTCATAACCATGGATGGAACGTGGTTCCACCAGAAGTAAAATAACAATCAAAACAATGGACTGAAAAAGGAGAACCGGCTCTAAAGAAAGCAAAGACGGTTTTTCGGAACGATGAGTGTTATACAAACTTATTGCAACGTTTCAGCGAAGAAATCAAGCAAAAACGGCCGAATTTCGTTAAGAAGAGAGTGTCGTTTCATGAAAACAGTGCACCAGCTGACACATCCGTTATTGCAATAGCCAAAATTAATGAATTACTACCTTATGCACCGGATTTAGCTCCCTCTGCTCGCAGGTTTAGGCTCGGTGGTCAAATATTTTCCAATAATGAAGAGGTGATGTCGGCAGCTAATGGATATTCTGAGAAGCTTGACGATTCTTATTCCAAACTGTAGCATGGCAACTACTTATGTTCAATGTTTCCAAGTAAAAAATTAAAAAAAGATTTTTGAATTCTCGACTAAGATACGGAAAGAAATAACACCAATTTTTTAAGTAAATGTCAGAAAATGCTAGATTTAACAAAAACTTTTTGAAAATGGATGAAGAAATGAGATCATAAGATCTCTAAAAAATCCTTGGTAATAGACGTAATATCAGCAGATTACAAATTGTTACACTGAGGTACTTAGCTACTGGTAAAAGTTTTCGAAGCTTGCAGTTCAATTACAGAATATCGGACAGCACTATTTCTCGCTGCTCAATCTTTACTGCAAAAAAATTTAGCTATATGCGGAACCTTTTAGAACATATGTATTGGTATGACATAAAATAACCAAAGGAAACATTTGCTTGAGGACGTATGTCAAATGGAATTTAATTTTTTGAAAAATTTGTTTGTTATAACAGTTAATCTTGTTTTTATTGTACAATTTAACTTCATTTATCTAATAGTGTTTCTCAAGGACACTTTTATTACAAATTTTATTTCCAATGTACTGTAGGATCTAACGAGTGCTAAGCAGCAATTTACACATTTTATTCTGTAAACATTAAAAACGTTTCAAGTATTTGGTACAGTCTGTGTATACAGATATTGATATCATTTCATTATTTTAATATAATTTATCTAGATTGCAAATGGTAAGTGGAATCGTTTTGGCTTCTCAATACTCTACATCTTATTATTTTGCTTCCGAAATACAACTTTTCTCTAAACCTTTTGTATCCCATCTTCTTAATATATGAAAATTCAGTGTCCGTGTGTATGTTCCGAGTTAAATCAAAAACGAGTCACTGATATTCATGAAAGTTGGAATATATATGTAATTTGGTCCAACTTAAATGATAGGATAGTTATTATTTAAATTAATGGTCTCAATAATTGATAATTAATAATAAACTGATCATCAACGTAGATTGTTGTTATTAATCGTAGTTTACATAAGTCTGGAACAGATGGCGCTACACTTTAATGTGATATATTTTAGACTACACACTATACATGTCTTATTTTGCCTATACCACTCGTTGCTTACATTACTTCGAATGTTTTTTTTTTACTTCTAACTTACAGTTATACAGTAGGAAGTTTATTTGTATTAACAAAGGACCGATTGACCAAAAATATTATACATCGATTGGCGCTTAATTAAACAGCAAATGTGATTTATTACAATTAAAGCCGGGTCTAACCTATAAGAAATGTCATCATCGATCTTGATTTTGCTTTTATCAATGGTACTATCTTAAAGCTGAGTAGTTAAGTGGACCAAAATCAAAAACGAAGTCATCTTAAATACAATCCTCAATATTCTGGGACTATACGATGATCTGTAGCAGACATTAGGATTCATATATCACAGTTCGTGTCAAAATATTCTAGTTTTCTGTTGGGTACCTGAAACTATGGGAAATTCATCACTAGAACACCAGATTCTCTTAATTATTGACGTGATTAGCTATGGAAGTGAGTTTTAATGTGTTCTGGGGCAGGGTGCGCGACGAAAACGACATCTGATGGTTGCATAAAATCATGCTTAGCAATATTATGACATAATGTAACACTGTTATGGTGTTTTGTAAAAAAAAGTTATTATAATGGAAAAAGTAGTTAGAAAAAACGTTCAATATCTAAAAGAATTCTTGTAAACAAATAATATGATACATGACACCTTCAATAACGAAAATTGCTGTGGTTATGTGAAGGTATTGATGGTATTATTATTGAAGATAGTTGTGTAATAAAAATTTTTTAGTTTAAATGTTCGACGGAGTGCAAAGATTAACTGAGACTAGATTGGAAAAGTATGGTAGTGTTACAAGCATAACTTTTGAAAACGGAGAAATTAAATTGAAAACAAACAACACTTACGTTACACAAATACAGGTACAACTGTAGGTTATTGAGATGTTTACCTGTAATTAGTTATTTATTCGCGATGACTGCTAATTTTATCATTTATTTTCAGTATGAAGGATTCTTAAAAGATGTTATATTATAATTTTATTTAAATTACTATTTACCAACTTAAGCGGTTCAAAGAAAACAATGAAAACAATAGTCATGTTGTTGTCGTTAAGTTTTGCGGGAATCAGCGTTATCGTCAGCGTAAAACGCAAGTTTCAGAAAGTCAAAGAGTGCAAAAAAGTGTTAATAAATCGTTACGATTTGTTATATTCTAAATATGTTGTCAATATTTATCAAAATTAGTTATTTGATATGAAGAAATGTTGGTTATAATGTACTGCCGATATATTTGACTACAGTAATGTTTATATGATAACTCATTCGATTCAAAAAATAGTAATTTCATTTCTATTAGTCACTTTTCAATTAGTTATACCACAACTAATTTTTCATCAAATTTTCACGTATTTAACGCACGGATTTGCGTTAAATTTTGGAATTAAGTTCTATCCACCCTTCACTTTAAAATCTACTCTATACCAATGGGTAAAAACTACTCCTTGTTGTCAAAATTCAATAAATAATAATATAAGCCTTACTGATACTTCAAAATTTATGTTCCCCGAAATTAAAAAGCAATGTGTTAGTTTGTTTTAGGTATAACTCTCTTAAGCTAAAGAATCAGTGATTTTTTCAAAACATTTCAAAAAATTGATAAAATCATTATTGGAATCGATAGAACGATCAGTATAATTTAATGTTTCAAGATGATTTCATGCAAATATTGGCCAAAGCGGAGCCGCGGCAGCCCATGCGCAAGGTCCAACTTTGGCACACTCAGTACGTCAATCGTTGCTGGTTTATCCCTGTAGACATTAGCCTTAACATGGCCCTACAAGAAATAGTCCAAAGGCGATCTAGGTGGCCAATTGACGGGCCCCAAACGTGAGATGAACTATTCGCCGAAGGCGGCTCTCAATTTGGTCATTGTTTCGCGTGCAATGTGGCATATGGCACTGTCTTATTGAAACCAAATGTAAGGCATATCTAATTCTTCCATTTTAGACAAAAAAATCGTCAATCATCACACGATAGCGCTCGCCATTCACAGTAACGTTCCGACCATCGTCGCTTTTGAAGAAGTACGGCCCGATGATGCCACCGGCTCATAATCCACACGAAACAGTCACTTGCAATGCTTCTGGCTGGTCTTCAGTCCAGATACGGCAATTTTGCTTGTTGACGTATCCATTTAACCAGAAATGAGCTTCGTCGCTAAACACAATCTTTGCCAGCGTCCATTCACCAAACGTTAGACGTTCTGGGACATCGTGTGGCTTCAATTCTTGTACCAGTCGTATCTTATAAGGTTTTACACCCAAATCCTTTCAGCAAAATCGGATCGGAGTATGACAAGTGTGTCTCGATCATTAAAATTTCAAACAAATCGATGGAAATCTGAGTTAAAACCGTTACTGGACTATATATATATATATATACTTTTCTGCATGCCCATATTAAAATTAAAAAGTTTATAGACTAGTGAAAACTATAAACAAGTTTCAAGTGTCTAAATTGATATTATTTCAATATTTATATCATCGAAAATGGACTGGATTTATTTATAATATTGTTTTCATTGGTATGATTTAATATAAATATAAAATGTAAATAGGAAGGTCACAAAATCGACCTCAAATCTGATAAATTAATCATTGTGAGCTTGTGTGAAAAATATTTCCACGCAATGATCGAGTCTACAAAGTATTCGCCAAATTTATTCTTTATTCCGATTTTAATGCTGGTTATTTCTTCGGTTTTCTTTATTTCCACACCAAGCTTGTCTGTACGTAATATAATTTTTGTATTTATCTAAAAGTTACTGATATTTCTGGTTTCTGAGTGATAGACAAACAATGTAAGTGAAATAAACCCGCAGATGGTCCGTAGGATGATATTAAATGGAAAAAGAATCGAACAATCTCTGAAGACTTTATATAATCTAATATTTCTGAGTAAAAATATAGACAAAATTCATTTTGTAAATTATGTGTATGGTATTATTTGCAATTTCCATAACAGACGATTTCATCACCTAAAACCTAGTAGAAATATCACAGTTTTTATTTCATGTAATCAAATTATCAGTTTAACATGTGATTAAATGAAACGCGAATATTTCATCCTTGAATTCAATAATCAAACAATATTTGTTTGTTTTCAAACACACCTCCAAACAGGAGTTAACAGTTTACTTTAAATTTGAAAAAATAATGAACGTTCAATCTATTTATGAGAATCGGTAAGAAGAAATCCTTTGATTATGTGAACTACCTGAGATATTCACGTGATTACCAAAGTGTCCAGGTGGATCACCAGGAGTCCACGAGAGACTCGACAGAGGTCTACGTTGAGCGTGACAAAAAATGGAGATCCACAATCGTAAGCGGGCCTCCAAGAAAACTTATTTGGTAAATGAAGAAATAATATGTCAATATAGGCACAACGCGTCGAGACTTTTTCACAGTTGATGCCTTCATGAAGATATTCAGACAATAAGTTTAACATTTGATTGCTCCGCATGATTATTTTCGAATCAGATATTCTGTCGATAGAAATACCACCATGTATCATAAATTCATTTGGTGGAATAGAAGCGGAAAATTACAAAATGAGCTACTCGAGCTAAGCATGAGGAGCTGAAAGTGATTTTTACAAGAGGATATCAAAAATTTTGGCTGAAAGTAGAAATATCCGTATCCATATCTTTTCGAGATATGGATATTTTCGAGTTTTAGTGCCGTTACAAATTTATTAACAAAAAAAGTAGCAGATTGAATATCACAGAACGGGCAGCCGTCATGTTGTTTGAAATGAATCTATCAAACGTTTAGACAAAGTTGATAAACCTTCGAAGATTTGCGGTTATTCTTAACAAAACTGATCTAGAAGACAAGAAATAGTTATTTATGCAACAAGTGAGTAAAGTAATACAGTGGAAACTCGATTATCCGGCCCTCAGTTATACGGATTCGCGATTATCCGGTCTATCAACTGCGACCAATTAAATAATTAAGTAATATTGAGCCAAATTACAAAATGTTCAACAAATGTACTAAAATTTGAATTTATGCAAGCACGAACGAGCCGGAACACCGCCCGCGCCCCACGGGATCGACAGATTATGTCGGATGACGAAATCTTAGAAAACATATTGCAGATAAATGAACAGCAGGAAATGCGGGTATACGGAACAGAATAAAATCTAGACGTAAAAAATGGTGTAGGACCTTCACATGATGAAGCACTTCAGGCTCTGGAAACAGCTCTTAAATGGTTTGAAAAACCCGCTTTTCTTCATACATTCGATTATCCGGACTTTCGATTATCCGATAACTAAAATGTTACAAATAATATCCAAGGTTACATTAAAATATTTTTCTGTCATACCTAATGCATGAAATTGCAACTTATTAATTTCTTCACGGGCAAATGTTTTAGATTTTTTCGGTCTAGCATGAAAAAATGAGCCGCTGCTGTAGAAATTAGTAGTAAACTTTTCTGAAGACGACAACTTGATTATCGAAACGCGCGTGAGACAGTGTAATTGTGAGTGTACTACACTACACTTAATTAGCATTAAATTAGCACTTCATTTTCCGCTCATTGTTTTTTTCTATCCACACATTCTGCTCTGCTAACTTAGTGACATCAATTCACTAGATTTATTATAGGCAAAAAGAAGTTTGAAAAGTACTGTTACTTGAATAGAATGGAAATAGAGACGAAAACGTAACAGACAGACAAATATCACTCCACCTATAAAAATGAATGTATAATATAATATTTCACGTTCCCTGAAAATTGCCGGAAAAGTTTCCACTGCTGAATTTTCCTAATAGTGAAATTTTGGGGGACTCGTCAAACGTGGAAAGTTACAGCTTGCTGGTAATCATTTTTTTTTGCACGTGGCCCCCCTGACTATAATATGATCTAAGTAAAGAAAAAAGTTTGTTAGTTTGTTTTGATTTTATCTGATGCTTATTTTATTTTCTCTAAATTTAAAGTACTTAAAATTATGAAGGGATCAATAATATAAGTATCTTATTGTGTGAAACGTCAAATTAACCACCGACTACTCCTTTTTATCGATTGGAGTTGATACTAATTTTCTATGTGCGTTTAGGTTTTAACACGTCATTTACATTCTAGTGTATGAATTGGAAAGTAATTATGATTCAATGCTATCGGAATTCAATCAATTAACTAACCCTTCTTTAAGGGTGAAATCGAAAGCAGTGAATACAAAATATACAGAAATTTGATGTGGAAAACTGTGAGGTGAATTCTTTATCATTTGAAGGGATCTAAGTGCCAAGAAAAATTGCTTTTAAGCCTCTTTGTGGTAGATTGGGGGTAAATTGGAATACTTTGAATTACTCGAATCGCATCAATCGTTTATTAAAAGAAAGGATGATATTGGATAATATCTCTATTCAAATTTACACTAACAAATAATCAAAAAATTGACGAACGACATTTTCTAGGATCATCCTAAAAGACTCGAGATTAACAAGAGCAAAAAAAATAAAATTTTGTTAGAAATTTGAGGTAATTGAAGAAAAAACGTCTTCGACACAAACGATTCAATCTCTGAATCGTAAATTGCTATTTATTAATCAAAAATATTAATAATTTAATAATAAGTTTAATTTTGTTTGTTTTTCAAATCATTCGAGAGATGTGCTTTATCATGAGATGACCCTTCATCATTTTCCACGTCTAGTTTTTCTTCTGTTTCATCTTCTTCCATTTCCTGCTGGTCATTAATCGGCAATTTGTTTTCTAAGATATCGTCATCCGACATAATCTGTCGATTCCCTGATAGTCCGGATAATCGCGAATCGGTCGGATAATCGAGTTTCTACTGTAATACCACGAAAAAAATATTCTGATTAACTACCCGTTATAAAATGTGTCCCCTGATAGATAAAATGTAAGAGATAAAACAGATCTCGAATTCATTTTTTTAGATACAGCCCTGTTTGATGAAAGACTAATTTCTAGCACTAATCAAGAAAATTTCTTAAGTTATTAAGTTTTTTAAGTTTAAGTTATTAGGATAAGTTGTTATGAATCAATATCTACGCTTTCATACAAAATATTCTCTTGATAAACAATTTTTTTCACCCTTTCCATAAAACAGAAACCATTATTATAAAGTCTGAGGATAGAATGAGCAGGGCATCCGTTATATTGACAAAAATGAGTCTAATGGGATCTAATACAGCGCACCAAAGATTTCTTTTTTTGAAATAGCGCTTACTTGCTTTAATTATGTAACGGGGATTGCCAAGATCGACAGATAAAGAACGGATCGATGCAAGATCTGAAAGGGTGAGCACTCATGTCCAATACGCTTCCAGACTCGATACATTCGCCACCCTACCCAGTCTGGAATCAATTGAAATCGCGAATGGTTCGGTTCAATGTTCAGCAACTGCGATTTACCATGATGACATGCATCTTGCACAATTTCGTTCGAAATAACGAAAACTGCAATGTACGTGATCTACCTGACAGTACTGATGATACGATTCGAAAAAAATAGTCTTCAGAAGATTCCTCTTCGCTGTGGAGGGAAAAATCGCGAAGAATTCTCCAGTGTTAGGTTAGGTTAAGTGAGTACTGTACTTTTAATTTTTAATTTCTTCGCAACTTTTTTCCAGTTCGTTTGTCTGGTCATAAACTACTGGATACTTCCTAATTTGTTCAATAAGCTTCTCCTGTTTTATACCCAACAAAATTGTACTAAAAAAACAATGCTAAACTCTAAAATTTTCCCTCTCAGACACACTTCCTTCTGTAAGATCGTAGTCGGATCGGAAGGATGCATGATAGGTGTGTACCGGCCTTCATGGTGGAAATACTTTCCCGTTTTTTAGAATTTTGCTCCCCTAAATACAAACAGAACAACAATCGTCATCTTTTTCTACAAAGTAAAAAATTTTGACTTTGTAATTATACTCGATTTCTGAGTAACATTTTGGGGTCTATATCTTTTAAATCATCAGTTTCACCATAAGCTTCTGTATCTTTTTTCTTGCAATGAACGATTCCTGTTGTAAGGAATCTTTTGATCGAACGCATAGCAATTTGTTCATTGCAGAGATACATCCAAAACATGTGATTTGAAAACATCAACCGCTCCTTCAGGTGTAGAAAAACTTTGACCTCGAAATTCGATTTTGAACTGCGGAAATAAGAAATCATTGGGTACCAAACAAGGAATCTACTGCGGATGAACCATCAAGACTGAGAGGTAGTTTTGTCGAGGTGGATAATGATTCGTCTCTGGCAAAGAAATGCTGGTGTACTATTCAAAATTTGACCAAAATATATGTTCCAAGTATCTGCAAAGAACTCAAATAACCTCGTATGACAATATGTTCTAAGTACGTTTATCATTGAATAAGTCATGAATCACTTAATCACAGAAATCTTTTCATTTCATCTATCGGGAGACAAGGTGTATAGTTCAAGGTTATTTGGGAAAATATTACATTAGACTTGATTTCTAGCCGCGAATTATATAATCAAAATTATGCTGATATCTACGGATATTTATAAATAATTCAAATTCAAGCTTTATAAATAGATACAATAATAAAGTAATATATATTTGATATAATCAATTAACTAGTTTATAAAACGATAATGTTAAATTCATAATTCTCTTGATGACAATTAACCTTGGCGAAAACAGTCACGCAGCAACATACTTCTTAAAAATTATTATCATTTCTTACTAAAAGTAAACATCGGAAGTATCATTGAACATTTATTTCGAAGACACGTGTTTTGCCAATCAGATGAAAGTGATAATAGAATCCATAAAGTATGTATGTAGATAACTTTTATCATAAATTTCATAACATTTGAAGTAATCTCGTACATAATATAGATGCATTAAATTTGATGGCCTTTGATTAATAATGTAAACAACACTTTTATGTCCGTCAACATTGCAGTAATGTACAAGCGTATGCGTCAAGTAAAAAGTGGATGAGTTTTCCAAAATTTATATTTTTTTACTAAATCCTCTTCCATTATAACCGAGAAGGCTCTAAGATATATGAAAAGAAATGTATAAGTTTCTAACATAATTGAATGATTTTTAAATTATTCCTCTTCAACATTCAGGCGAGTAGTCGCTGAATACCAATAAATATATATTAGTAAGGTTTATTTAAATATATATTTCACCCCAACAGGTATGCAATGTGTTGCATGAAAGGTATCTGTAGGTTGGGTACGATTGTTTAATGCTAATCAAAAGTTCTCGCTTGCATCAAAAAGTAGATGAATCTTAGATACACCAAAATCTTGCTAGCTGGACAATATTATGGTGATTTTCAGTTGCCGAACAAACGACCACATTTATTGTAGAAAAAATTTTGTTTGATCACTAGCCTACACACTAGCTGAGCCGTGTATCAATAAATCCTTTGCTTCATCCACCATAATCACTTGATCTATCTCGCTCCGATTATTTGCTAATCCCAAACTTAGTACAGTTGTGTTGGAGCTTTGTATCGTTTTGATAAAAATATTCGATAGTACACAGAGATAATATAAAGTTGTGGAAACTTTGAACATTTCAAAGTTCAAAAAGTTTTTCTGGAAGCCCCTCAGCTTTATATATACTTTGGTAAGGAAGCTATGCGTTAGTTATATGCAAGTTGAAAAAATATAAAGCATGCGAAACTGCATCTTTTACATCGAAACTGCATTTTGCACCATTCCCTAATGCTATCCAAGCTATGGTTAATACATCCACCCCGTTGGCATTAGCAATATACTCAACAGAATAGATTCTGAGTTTTTCTTACATTCATTTGCCTCTAGGTAATTTGCAATCTCCTGTTTCAGCGTATTGTGACAAGTATTCTAAAAGGATAAGCTTGTATCAAGTGTCAAAATATAATTTGTAATTTTAGGTACGAGATATTTCTAGTGACAGTTGGTCGAAAACATTTGAGGAAGTTTCAAGAACTGGTTTACTTGTTCGTTGCGCAGTTCCACATTTTCTGAGCTAGTTTTAGGTTCGATTTTGTACGCAAATCTAAATACTCTACTCAGAACATCGATCTTATTAAGTATGGAACCGTCTGGTCAACAAACAGTTGCTGTCACAAGGCACTACCGCCATCTACATTATTTGTATCAAAGGTTCAAAATGACAATGATATGTGACAGAAATGTCCCATAGTGAGGATTGATGGTTATTGGGCTTAACACCGCAAATTCGGGATAAATAGTTTCCTTGTCAATTTTTTTCCATTTAACGCTATTTTTATCTAAGAGCGAAATGAATTACTGAAAGTGGAGGAAAATGGAATGAAAGAATGGAAACTACATTGTAAAGTGACGCTATAAATTATGGGAATAGAGAGCCCGATATCCAGGAGGGTTATAATCCGGGAGTATTCGAAAAGGAGTCAAAAAGGAAGTTAGCAGAAAGCATTGAATAGAAAAGCCAGAGATTCAATTATTCATTGTTGAAACTTTATTTTATTATTTTATAAAGTACTACTCGTAGTATTAAATATCATGTTCCGATCGCTGCTAATATCAGGGTAATTTTCCATCTTTATTATTGTATGTATGCTTATTCCTTTTGCGATTAGTTTCCCTCAAGATCACACATTTCAATTTACAATATATTTTTGATTATTTACAATTTGATTATAAAGTCTACTGAACGATGGAGCCCCCACCCGTTGACTAATAAATTTTCAACTACAAGTTTGTGTTCTGGATCAGACTGCCTACGCGTTCCATCTTTTTCAACAAGAATATTTTCAAACGATTCCCCTTTAAAGCTCGCGTCGGTCTAGGCCAGGGATTCCCAAACCATTTTAGGCAAGAGACCCCTTTTCCTAACTGAACTGATATCTCAGACCCCCGTAATTACTTTACAACTAATTAAAAAATTCTATCTCTATTTTTTGCGGTTGGTTAAGTGGGTAAAACTTAACATTCTTTAGTTATCAAAATTTATCAAAATAAATACAATAAAACTCAGTAAATATCAAGTGTAATTAATAATTATTAATACAAGTTCCGTAAGAATACTGTAGTAGGAATTATTTTTTGAAAAAACATTTAAATCACAAGGTGAAGATAAAACAATGAAAAATTCAATGCGATGGATGAATCTGGTGACTTTCTACCTTTTTAACTAGTCGAGTTATTCATCTTCTACTAACGTGTTCACGCTTGTTAAGTTTTTTGAAAAGTACAAGAATGATACTTCCTACTAAAATATCAGTCATTCTCATAACAAGTCGGTACCCCTGGAACAAGTTATACAGTATCTAAAAAATTTTAAATAAGAACTCGGGCTAGTTGATACGGGCTGTTTTTAGTCGTCGTCGACCCCCAAAAACCGTTTTCGTTTATGTCGACCCCTTGGAAACCGATGTCAAATAATAAATTTGCAATTACAAAAGGGATTCTTTCCTGTAAGTGTTCAAATTGAAGCCCATCTTGATCAATACATTCACGTCAACGTTTCTCAATGGAGAAGCAAATCCAGCGAAGTATTTCAAGTATTTTTCAATTGCAGTTCGGGAGTCGGGATAGGTGCGTGGTCCTCTAGCAAAAACGCGATCCTTGAGAATCACACGGTGTTAGGTCACTCAACGAATCCTCATCTGTTGATCCATTCTCCAAAATGAGCATTAAAGTATTCCTGCGCACATAACGCGTAATGCGACGGATGTTCGCGAGTTTTGGATCGTTTTTCATATCCCCACGTAAATCTTCGAGCATTTCCAGATAATTTTGACCCCTCACGTGACACTCAAACACACACACACACACAGCATTTCCTGAGCTCTGTATAAATGTTGCTTTCGAATAATAAACTAGTAAAAGTAAAATAAACCTAACCTAACCAATTTACCTATAGTGGTAAAATGAACCCTTAAATTCCGAGTTTACAGCCGTAGCGCCGCTTTGGAAGTAAATTTTCCGTTGAAAAATCACTCTTGCATCAAATAGCTCCTGAACTATGTTTGCATCGAGGAAATTGCGAAGATACCCATATAGATTAAATAAATAAACGTTTCGTTATAAAATATCACTCTCTATTCCAAATACGTTTCTCTATAATAATAATTAAACTTCAAATTAATTAATCTCGGACCAAAATTTGAAATTGTATTATCGTTATCATCAGTACACGTTCCTCATATTAATCGCACTATTTCCTTTCAAAGTTTAAATTGCTATAATCATAGTTTCCACGTGTTGCGTCGATATTTTAAATTATTGTTGATAATCTAATATAACGTATTGAATGAATGGAATCATATCATATATGCGCCCCCATGCCATTAAATCGATTCATAGTTATTATTATAAGCACCGCATGGAAAATTCTCAATATATTCGATGTTTCAACTTTTTTTATGTGCCCCAAAACGAGTCTTTGCAAATATTTCAACCTACCATCATTAAACCTAAAACCACGTCAAATTTTATTGTTGAACCAAATTAATTACACGTCAAATCTTACTCAAACCTCTCTGAAATTTAATAGAGCGCGTCGGTTTATCCTGGCGAGGGATCGGAAGATTGTTTTGCAGGATATGGAGATTCCATGGAAAGGCCCTGATGTAGGAAAAAATTTTCTTCATTTGAGTAGTTACAGCTTTGATTATACTATCCACTGTCGTGGGCTATTTGGTTGGTGAACGGATTCGCTATGTGATGGAAAACCGTAGAAAACTTTGAGGTGGGATTCAGGCAACGTAGGAAATGTCGAGAAAGTTAAGATAATTTGGAGGGACATATTCGTAGACTAAAGCGAGGGATAAAAAAATTTCTTCTTGGTTTTAAAGTGTCTTCGACAGAGGAATCAATTGATTTAACGGGACGAATCACGTATTGGAATTGAAGGTCATTTAGAATGTTCTGGATCGAGGTTATGTCAATATTAACATGAACCATGGTAATATGACTAAATTTTTTCCAGTATTGACATCAAATTCAATCAAAATGTCTAGTAGTAAATGCTAATTCTTTTTGTTATGTTGGTGGGCAGTTTATTTCAAAGGAGAAGGGACCCGCCGCGGATTTTTTAAAACTCTATTTTGGATTTCCTATCGCGAACCAAAATAAAAATTTTAGTACGACATGTACTTTGTGAAAGCTGTAGAATAGTCATGACCAATGTTATCGATAGAATCTAGCTATAATGGAAATAACACCGTTAATTTTGTGTCAAGAAGACAGTGAGATACAAAAAACTAGGCGAATGTTTCATCGGAAGATCTAATTTGATATTGTCAATTATTAAGATCTGAAATATGAAAGTTACTTTGTCCAGAAATAGAAGTAAGATTTACGCGGACCTTTTCAAAAGAAAACCTGATAAAATGGTGGGAAATATACTCTGGATAACAGTAGATACCTCAACAATGGGCAACGACGATGTTATTTCTGAATGCAGATGTCAAAATTATGAATTATTCCTTGAATTTCCGGATTTCATTTTAATACTAAACACTTTCGAATTCGTACTGTATTCAAAATACATCAGATTTGATCTAATTCACAGACTATTGCGTGAATTATGGAAAGTTCATGAATCATTGTTAGTCACCAGGAAAGAACATATATAACTCTAAAACGAAAATATACACTCGTTTAAATATATTTATGTAAATTAATGTAAATCGTGGTAGAAATGTAAAACACGGTCTGAGATTTCAACAATCCTTTTATGATATCTTGGTAAAAGCTTAGAAAGGTGTTGGTTTTTGAAACCAAAAACCAAATTCAACAATATTCGTTGAATAAAATATTGAAGAGAATTCGTGATTATTAAAAACAAAACTAGTATTTAATGAAGATTTATTTATATGTTTACTGTTTTTAAATTTGATCAAAACACGTAAATAAAAGCGGATGATGTACTAGGTTTACAGTTCAAAATAATAGATACCAAGACAGAAAATAATTTTTTTTCAATTAATCTTTAATAACTTTTTATATCTTAGACCTTCTTATATTTTTTTCGTGTTGAATAACAGGTAAAAATTGACGTTTCGACTTGCTTCGGTCACGTCTGTCTACCAGTTATTCAAAACCGAATTTTCTTGCAAAAGTAATCTAAAATTTAGACGATTCATCACATATTCTTTTGCAGAAAACGTTTTAATGTAAATCATTTTCATTCACCAAAAATATGTAGTGGATCTTTTAAGCAAGGATATTGCATCCGCATCCGAAATTGCGGAGCTCCGCATCGATTTGGTCATCTGGATCCGCGATAATCAGTGCGGATGCGACAAGAAAAAAATTCTGCAAGGCCTGTCACTGGCACCTGCGTACTTATTGAACAATTAGAAACGAATGTTCCTTTTGGGCGGTTCCAAGGTCTGAGCATTCTAAAACAAGTTTTTAACTATTATTGTGAATATAGTGATCATTGCGTATTGAACAGAATTTTTGTATTTGATAAAGTATTTAACAAGTGTATTTCCAATGTCACCACCCACATAAAGCGATATTTGGATTTATTTCAAATCAAACACGACAAGGATTAAGCTGATTGTAAAATATGCAATAAATCCTACAAGGGCTACAACACATCGTCTCTGAAAAATCAAATAAAATCGATGCATCCAGAGAATTGAGTTTATTTGAAAGCTCGGGTGAAGACAAGGAATTGCAGTAGACTCTGCCCCAGTTAATATTCATCGTAATAAAATTTCAATTATTTTTCTCTGGTACCATCCTGGAAGCATTAATCGAGCCATTTTTAGCCGACGAAAAACAAAAATGGAGGAGGTTCTCAATTTAAGTCAAAGCTCAAGTAGTTCGAGTGGCGGCTGCTGTGGATATGTCTGGAATATTGATTTTGAACTTCTGTAGGTTGTAATATTCGGGAAAGATGTACCTTGGTATCTAATTTCACAGTATTGCACTTCTCCAAAGAAAGGAGTCCTGATAAATTGATGTTTTGAACGTTTGCAGCAGATCTCGGTGTTCATGAGCCACACCTGCCTGTCGAGTAGGCCTTGCAAATATTGCTTTAGGTGGGATTATGTTGGACAGCTTTTTATTAAGTATACTGCTTCAATTTTTAACTTTTGTTTATTGAATATTCAATAAAAGTATTAAAAACACGACTAATTATTTTATTTCTGTCCCCATTTACAAACCGAATTTCAAGGGGGCTCTGCTTTTAGATCGTTGATACAACAATCAGACCATTATACAACTAAGCATGTCTTAAACGTACAAATAAACGAACCCTATTTTATTCAAATTATGCGTCTCAAGAGGGTGTGTGGTAATTTATTAACTACCATTGATTTTTCCGCACCCAGCGTCGTGTTTTATTTTTGTAGGTACTGCATAAACATTTTTCCTGAAATCCCACTAAATATATACTTTATACTATATATACTATTGCACGAAAAAACAAACTGTTGTCTCAAAATGTCTAAAAAATTTCGAAGCTTCATAATATTTATAACATTCAAGTTGATCAGTGTCTCTCGAGTAATTTATGCTGCTCTTTCCTAATATGTGATAGTTGAGGCGCATACCCACTATCTTTAATGAATCTCTAAGGTAAAAATCACACGGAGCCGTATCTGGTAACAGTAGAGGACACTGGAAACTCCATTATGTTATTAAAGCGACGTACCATCTTTATTAAACTTTTTGTTTCTTAGTATTTACAAACATTGATTGAAAGTATGTGACATTTGCCGCCAAGCTTAGAGTCGGTTAAATATTGATGATACAAACCATGGAATTCCTTATAAGGATCAAGTCAAATGATAGAAACTGTTTGGTTCCAGTTAGATGGTTGCCAAAAAGTGGAAAAACCTTCAGAGTTAGTGGTGGAAGAAGTACTTCAAAGAGTAGAGAAAAAAATTGGTAGACTCAATCTTAAGGCAGTCACACACAGCCTCCATGAGCTAGGGGGTAACAAGGAAATTGCAGAGAGATTCCCCAGGCAATTAGGATCGTCGAGGTATCCTCGGAAGATATCAGTATGTTATAAGATCTAAAAGAACCGATATTGAATTGTTTCTATTTCTTAGAATACGTTCTGATCGTGAATTTTGGCCTAATTTATTGTTGTTGAAAGTTGGGAAAAACCAATATTTCGTACTTTGTTTGTAATCTTATAATAAATTGTCAAATAAAGATAAATAACCCTATATAATCGACTCAAATTTTATTTTCAAACTTATACTTTAAATTACTTTACGAAACCTTTCAAACTTGTAGCGCCAAAGCAAACTTTTAGAAACTTTAGTGGCTAGTGCCTACCAAAGTGTATGATATCACCGCGGAGATAAATCAGCTGTGATTGATTCATTTGAGAACGTCTTCTGTAGTCGTCTGTTTCTCAATTAGATTAAGGGGACAAAGGTCCAATCACGTTAAGTGATATTCATACATAAGTCAAACAATTGAGATTAGCCGTCGTGTAAGTATCTATGTTTAACAGGAAATGTGTAATAACTACTGGTTTGGACGGTCGGCATTGTAGAAGTTTATTATATTATACAATCTTTATTAAAGAAATAATTAGTCGATTCTAAGCTACAAATAGTAAAAATGGGTGAAGATAGAGTTAAAATTCTTTGGTTTACCTATTTGAATGATTTGGTGCATACTAAGGACTTTGTATCTAAACTCAAATTGTTAGTAATTCGATCTATTTACAGCTCATTAAGTTTTCATTATCTAACTATCTAATCATCAGAATAATTTCAATAATATTTTAAGTAAAAACAGATTAAACATAGACAATTTCTTTGTGTTTTAGTATAGTTGAAATATAAACAGAATAAATGAATTATTGACAAAGATTTTGTTCAGTTTTAGGGCGATCAAGGGCATAATTCATTGTAGATGATAATGTAAAGGCAGAAAATTGCTTATTTCTTCTATGTATACCAGAAAAAATGATCAAGATTATTTAGAAATAAATAAAAAGGAGCAGACGAAGGAGCAAAAAAATAGCCTTGTAGAAGGAAAATAGAAAATGAAGTTTCAGAGCTTTGCAAGGAGAATACAATACAAAACTTGGGAAGAAAATCTGAAAATTGAAGGAAAAATGTTACAAAAGATTTTTATAAGAATTGAAAAGAAAAATAAATGGATTAAACAAGAGATATCAGAATTATTTGAAGGCATATTTGTAGACCAACTGGTTTGCTCAATAAGTTTGATACACTTTTTATAATAAGAATCATCAAGGTCCTCAAAATAGCTATTAACTTCCTTCTTAATCATTTTGCAAAGTTCTATTCAGTTGTTTCAATATTATGAACAATTATAATAAATACAATCACAAACTTATTTCACACATACCCTGTACTATTAAATATATGTGCCTTAGTGGAATTTATCACAAAAAATTCTGAAATCTATTAGCGCAAATTTTATATCAACTAGAATATCTTTTGTATATTAACTTATCCAGATATATTTCGAGTTAATTTCGTTTCAATCCAAAGTTGAATCACTAAAAAATATTTTCTATAATATATATTTCTCTCTATTCGTTTCTTCAGTTATGAGGACCTTGATATTTTTTGAAAATCTCTATTGCCTTTTTGATTGTCTCTTTTCATATTTTGATTTGATCCCATAGTCGATGAGCCTCTATTTGTTCCCTCATCAATGGAAATCCTGTCTATATTGTCATCCCGTCTTCTACGTGTTCAAAATATTGCAGCACTTCGTCTACGCATCCACCCATGTTGCTTATTATTAACCCTATGTATGTAAAGCTGGGTAAAATATACAAAATACTTATTTTATAGTCGGTTTACGCAAATAACACAAGGTCTTCTAGATACATGTCCAAAATATAGCAAACTTTCCTCATCCTTAATGATGATAGTCTACAGTCTTCCAGTATGGATTAGTTTGCTGTCCAGGGAATTCTAAACATAAAATGAATCAATAAATTGCTTCCTTGTTCCAAGTATCTACGATTTTTTGCCATATAAGAATGGGAATATAAACGTTCGAGCCAGAGTTTTAATGTTAATGATTGAACTTTTCTTTTTAACTTCGTCGACGCATTTACCCAGGAATAACATCCTTTCACATTTTAAAAAACTATTTAAATACTAAGTACGCATTTAACATGAGCATCAACAAAATAAAATTGAGATATAAAATTATTTTCTCGTATAATACAAATCATGTGGATGATTTTATCTCTATTATATGAAAATATTGTTTTTACTTATTACAAGAAACTTTATATCTTTGTTTCTAAATCTTCTTGATTTTAGTTCTCTTCTGTTTCAAAATTAGTTTTTTTTAAATAATTTTTGAAAGAAATAAAATTAATGAAGACTTAAAGAAAAGTCGAAACGTCAATTTTATTTATATTTCAAAAATTATTTAAAAAAAACTAATTTTGAAACAGAAGAGAACTAAAATCAAGAAGATTTAGAAACATGAACATATCAAAAGGTCTAAGAAATAATAAATTGAAGAAACTTTATGGAGCAATGAAATTAGAAGAATGTGTGATGTTCCGGATATAGTGAGATGGGCCAGAACTAGAAGAAGAGCATGGAGAGATCATGTCAATAGAATGGACGACGATCGACTGACGGAAATCGTAAAGGAAGAGAGACCCAATACAAGTAGAACGCCTGGAAGACCACCAAAGCGCTGATATGAGAGCTGGTCCTCGGACTCACAACTTAGGCTGCCTCTTTGAAAACACAAGACATAGTCTTAAAATAAGAAGAAGAAAAAGAAACTTTATGATGTAATTTCAAATAAAGAAAACCACAAACTCCTTTCTACTGCAAATACTAAACTATGGATTTAATTAAATAATTAACATTACTATAGATAAAATCTAAAATTCTCTTTATAAAACGTTTTAACAATTATTTGACGAAAAAATCTTATCTTATCATTTATCTTCAAAACTGTAATTGTAGATAATGATTAAGGTAAATGTACTGCTGATATTTTCATTTACGGTAGGTATAGAAAACAATAAGAAAAAACTATATTTCTAGGTTTAAAAAAAAAACATAATATACAACAGAATAGACAAAAAATAATGAGAGTGCATACATTAATTTTTCTGTACCTGTACTGACGTGTACCAGTTTTTTCACAATTCATCAATACATGGTTCACTCAAAAGTCAAGAAAGATAGTCCTAGAGAACAAGGAAGCACTTGAAGTGGGCTCAGGTGTTCCCTCAGGGTTCGGTACTAGGCCCACTATTATGAAACATCCTCTACGACGATGTCTTCAGCTTAGAACTGACAAAAGCTTCTACAACCTTCTCATTAGGTGAAAAGTTTTCTATTACTGAGTTTACTCATTCTAAGTTTTTCTTATTCTATGTATGTAGGTGAGATTTTAATTTTTTGCTTTGAAATGCTATATTTTTGATGCTATCTTCATCAGTTTTTTTTACGGTTGTGACTTTTTTTCGATTTTTTTTGATTTATTACCAACGTGTGCTTTTCATCAATATCAAATTATATATTAGGAACTTTTTGTTCAAGATTTTTATCATAATTTAACGGTAAAAAAAAATGTTTCGGTTGGGACAACAATCAAATCTATCTAGCGCCCTCTATTATTAGAATATTGATTTGTTGGAATTCAAAAAGGATGGAGAAATTAAAAACCAAATTAAAATTTGAAAACTATAATAGTTATCTGCATTTTTAAAATTTATCTTCGAGGAACATTGGCCAGTATAACAGATTTTTTGATCGCTTTGTAATAATTTGAATCTAGGGAAAGTTTTTGGAAAACTGTCGATGTTTTACTGATATAAATTCACATTTTCGTTCCTGAAACTTGGCTGGACGATTATTGGAAAAATAAATCTAAATTACAATCGACACTCACCTCATTCAAGAATTCGAAAAAATAACACACTTTAAATTAATTTCTGTTATACTCCCGATGAAAATTCGTTCAGAAAAAAATGTTCACAATTCACAAAAAATACAAACAACAAATATTTATAGTTTTCAAATAAACAAACAACCTAACACAAAAATCACAATTGTTTAATTGCGTTGTGTCTGATAAAACCCGATTTAATCACGACAAAATTCATGACCGCGTACATTTATCATGCAATGTCAAAGATTTTTCAACTTTCCAAGATAAAAACAATAAATTGCAGTCGCCGTTACGGAGCAAGGACCAACCAAGTTACTATATAGTCAGTTTGCGTCCTCACAATAAAATAGCGCTCATAGAACTGGATTGGCGCCGCTACACAGTGTTGTCAAGTCGTTCGTACGGTTTGTTATACAGATAAGAAATGCTGTGTATCCCATATCACATTTAATCACGTTTTATATATATATTTAAGTATTATCATAGTAATTCAACTATGAAAATATTTTGAGGAAATACTAAATTACTATCTTTTACACGATGGGATTATTATTACAAATATTTCTTCTAACCTTTACTAAAATATTATTCATACAGTGTTTTTATGCTTGGTTTTGATGTCGTTTGCCATTTACAGCTATTTGTATAATAAGGGAGGAACGTGGTACTTTCCCTCCCAAGAATGAAGATGGAAAGGCGCTCCCATGTTGTACATACGATTTTCCCACCTTCCTCAAAAACCAAGCCATTTGTAAATAATTCATTTACGATGCTAACAACTAACTATCTAAATTTATTGAAGAAATAAAACTAAGAAGTTGAGGCACTTCATTTTCATCCAAGCGTCCTACATATTTTTAATTTGTGGTAAATTAATTATTTATACTAATGTTAAACATGCCATTTTGAGCAGAATAATACTAAAAGAAATAGCTGGAGTCATCGCAGTTTTTGTCTTATTTTAATTAACGATATTATTCAGCTGGTATCCCCCAGAAGTACTCGTACCTAACTGATTGATTATAGTCAGGAACCCCCACAATTTGGTGCGAAATTTTTCGCTTTTTTGCAAGAGATTGCTGCACATATCCTTCAGAGATATTCGTAAAATTCAAACCTCTCTGTTTCTATAAAGCAAGAATGTCTCTAGCAGAATTTGGAAGTAAACTTTTTCATTTCGGTATGTCTTTCTTTTCCACTATTTTTGATAATACCAAAGAGTCTTCTTACTGCCCTTGGTCAGTCCTTTATCCCATCCTTAATTCTTTCATATTCTGTCATTTTTGAGCCTATATATTTAAATCTATTCACTTATTCTAGTTTTGTCTCATTTAGGATTATTTCATATACGTTTTTATCATTTTTTATGATTATTGTACTGATTTCTTCTCATTGCCTTTTAAGTTTTTACTATCAACAATAGGTGGGGCGTTAATCACCTTTAATCTCCTTGAGTTTAATTATTTTTTATGATTTTAAAAGAGGTTTTCGTCAACAAAAACGCATTAAATCGCTTCATGGAACTTTTGGTAATGGACCACCATCAGAGAAGATTATTTACAACTAGTTTGCAGAAATTAGTCAGTGATAAATGTCGAGAAGGTCGGCCAAAATCGGTTGTAGTCGATGCTGTGCGCAACGTGATTAAAAAAGATCGGCACGTGACTTAAAGACAGGTAAAGATATCGCTTAGTATATCGCAGATCGCAGTAGAATCGATTCTGCATCAACATTTATGATTGACGTTCCAAAATTAATGTTTCATTGCTCGTAATCACCCGATTTATCGCCTAATGACTTTTTCTTCTTTCCCTCTGTCAGACAAAAGAAGCGCGGACACGTCAAGAAGCTGTTAAAAACAATTTTTCTACGATATCAGCTTCAGAGTGGAAAAATATTTCCAGAATTGGTTTGAGCGTATGCAAAAATGTATATTACTTTTTTTCAATACAAATATGGGAAAAAAGTACCTCAAAAATGGAAAGAAACATTAAAAAACTAAAACGCAAAACTTTCTTACAAAAGATACAAGGAAGTATATCAATGTAGCAGACATCCTTGCCTTGAGTTAACTACCAAAGCTCTACTGTGGCCTCCTAAAATGTCATATTAACAAATAACTAAACGGGTGATTAAATTATCATGTGGAGTCTTACTACAGAAACACTCAAGGACTAAGACAATCCAAAAAATTCATAAACGTATCATCAGGAAGCTGAGGAATTTCTCGAATCGTCCAGAAACTACATTAAAATGATGGTGGGTCTTCTGGCAGGTCACTTCCCCGTAAAATATCACCTTAGCCGATTGGTTTTGAAGATTCTGCTATTAAGCCATAGTAACTGTGAGAATGTCCTGACTATTTCAGCAAAAGTGCCAACACGTAGAATGTATAGTCGCCGAAAAATAGCTCTCTTTTGGAGAAGTCCAATTAATTTTATATTTATTCACAATCTCAACAATCACAACATTCGAATTCCATCAAAAATTAAATACAAATGAGAAAAAAAACAGAGAGCTTAAAATTGAAAAGCCTATTTCGAGGAAGTACAGATCTAGAATCAACGAAACGATTCAGGGGAAGTACAGATATTTAGTTAACGTATAGACTTTTCCTGTGGGTTCTGACAAAGACAATAAACACAGATATAATATTTAAAGTCACATGAAGTCAAGTTGAACTCATTAATTAAATGATGATGGAGTTCAATTTTAGATGAAGACCTTGAACGATAAAATTATTTTCAAAAATATGTGTATCTTCGTAACCAAGGCAACCATAGGCAAGAATATCTGCTATAATTTTTGTGTAGCCATTATTG
Source organism: Diorhabda carinulata (assembly GCF_026250575.1). Taxonomy (NCBI): domain Eukaryota; kingdom Metazoa; phylum Arthropoda; class Insecta; order Coleoptera; family Chrysomelidae; genus Diorhabda; species Diorhabda carinulata. The sequence continues at coordinate 3,181,104 of NC_079471.1, forward strand.
GAATGGTTGTCGAATTTAGAGAATGTCAAAAAAAACCATAGCTTCCTTGAGCTCTTAAAAACCGTATAAAAAGAGTTAATCTCTGCTATAAATTTTGTTGAATTCCGGAACACGCTCCTTTTATTATGGAAAATAGAATTTTATCTCGATATATTATGCAAAATTGAATGAAAATCGTGATTATAAATATGTTTCGTCACCATTAATTCAACAAACAATATTTTCCAAATCCCCTTTCCAAGGTGAGATATTTATTATTTGAAGTAGCATAGTAAATCTTCATTTGTTTTTATTCGTAAATAGGCGTCCAATGACGACGTTGAAAACGAACGACTTATCGCGAGAAAATCCGATCGGCGTCGCCTATCAACGTCTCCCCTGTTGCCAGATCCTAAAATAAATCCCCAGATACACATTTTCACGCATCCAACTAACAAATACTCTGATTGTACAAGATTATTCAATTGAAAAACTAAAATATATTCTGTTTATGGTGAATAGTTTGTTATTATTAAATTGTAAACATGAAAAAATGGAAATTTTTAATACTATAAACTATTGGGTAGCTAGCTTGTTCAAATGGGCACGTACTGTTGATAGAGAAAGAAAAAATATATACTACCATGTATAACTCTCTATCTGATTGGATCGCCATGACGTCGATGTTTCAAGTGATGGTAAATCAAAAGAATAACAAGTTGTGATTTTATTCAGGAGTATACAGGATGGCAAACTGATATTATTTCTCTCGCTTCCATTTACATACCGCTTTCTCTATCTTTATAGTTAACTCTAGGTTTCACTTAGTGGTGTAGTTATTTGGATTTAATAAGATAATAACGAGATAAGCAATGTACCAATTTCAAAACTATTAAAACATTTGTGGCCATGTAGAAAAAATTGAGTATTTTGGAAAAGAGCACACTATGTATAAGATGCAAGAATTAATAATAAGTTAAGAAGAAACTAGTGAGAGTGAATTAAACAATGAAACAGAATACTATCATTTTTGGTGGTCAACCTTTTATATCAAGTCTATTTTGAATTTCATATATATATATAGTAACCCAATTCTCAACCCAAAGTTGTGAGCTTTGACATAACCCATCAATCATCAGTCGAAGATTTACCCAGTCGTTACAATTTTGTTTAATAGCCAAGAGGAACCTGGGTTCACAGTTCTTAGTTAAGACAGTTGATGATCAAGTCGTTCTCAAGTTAAAACTACGATTTCCTTGATTATGCTAACCTTGACTTGAAGCTAAGCAGACTGTGAGGATTGCCCATGTGTTTGTACCTCGCACTTGTGACTGGTCAAGGATTCAGGATATTCCATGATACTTACATATATGGAAATGTCATCTTAGATGACCAGCCACCAATTCTTTTATATGCGCCTTAGCTATTTGAAACCAGAAGCTTCTATCCATCAAGTAGATATATAATATAATAGCTAAGAATAGGTTAAGAGCCAACTGATAGTTTCGTTGATTCCAATGTAACTAGCGGATAAGCCTGGTCGCATGGGTTATTCATTTGAAGAAGAAATTTTTATAATTGGAGACTTCCGTAACAGATAAAGTACCTCTTAGTAACTTTGTTTCTATAGAAGTTTTGAGCTTGGGAAAGAACGGATGTAGAAGAATAGCAGGAATATCTTCCATCATCAACTTTCAATCCTTCAGATTATGGCTATCGTTTTTAGCTCTTATGTCCTCTATTTCGTTTCTCCAAGTCTTTCTCGGCCTGCCTCTTCTCCTTGGCCACAATGGGGTTGATCTCTTCAGAAGTTTTTCTTTTTATTATATGCCTAACCCAGTTGAGTCTTTGTGCTTTTATGTATCTCACTATATTTTCCTTCCCCAGCTCTATTTCTTCGTTTTCCTTTGGTCTCCTTTCTCCCTCCTGTGTTATGTGTGGACCTGTTGTACTTCTCATTGTTCTTCTTCTTCTCTTTTGTTAATTACTATTGTTTCCATCGCATACGTGTTACTGGTCTTATTAGGGTCTTGTACGTTTTCATTTTCTTATGTTCTTTTTTTTTTAATAGGTTTCTGATTCTTCCATTTCGTATCCTTTCCTTTATCCTATCTCTGGCTGTTTGTCCCAACGTTATTCCTAGATAGTTAAAGGTCGATACTGTTTCAAAATTGTATTTGTTAGTTTTTAGTTGGTTCCAGTCCGTAATTGCTTTGCTTTTTCCTGTAATTTATTGATTGCCTTCATTAATTTCCTACGTCTATTTGCTTAATATGAATATTTTTATTATAAAATGAATTAAATGTTTATTTGTATTATAACTCTTCTTATTCGTGAGGTGAATTAATAAACACTGTCTCTCACGTACTCAATTTATTTACACACTATACAATACACTTAACTTACAATAATTTACTTATGAATATCACTTGAACAATTTCTGCGATTACTTTCACCAATTCGTTCTTTTCACTACTTCTATTTATGTAAAACTTAACTGTGCTTCGTAAACTTATTTATATACCACAAATAGAATTCTATAAAATTCTAGAACGCAAAGGGATAAATGAATAGACTTTCCTAGAATTTTTTTATAAGAAATACTGTAAATAAACCGCCCACCTATAATAAAAAGTTCTAAAATGAAACATCAGTCGCTTCCGCCATTTACAAAAAATGTGAAAGACGCCGGCGAATTTTTAAAATTTCATAGAATCTGAATAGGGGCGGCCTAGGGAACCATTTTGCGAATTTGTTCGAAATAGCATAATAAATATTTTCTTATCTAATCTATGGGGTATTTGACTTTATCTAACTGAAGTTTATTTATTTTTTTTTTCGTACATTCAAATACTTTAACGTATAAGAATCGATATAATAAACTCAAATGACGACGATATAAAAACCGGGTATTAACTGAAGACATAAGGATAAGAATTTTTTGCACAATCGACGCCAAAATGTCATAAACGTCATTAAAGTCAAATACTACATAAAGACTTAGCGCCCAATAGTGAAATAAGACTAAAACAACCATTAATAATTGCATTAGAAGAGAGTTCAATAACAAAATTAAAAATTGAAAATAATTTATTTTATTGATGAAATTGAACAGTATTAAATAGTATCTGGTCATGCGATGACGTACACGAGACGTTAAAAACAGGATTATAAGTAAATAGGCGTCCTTGCGATTAAAAAAACATTTATTGTTTTTTCAAATGTGGGTTGCTTTTCTATATATATAAACGATAATTATTTTCGAATACAAGAATAATATTTATATTTAATGTAGGATCGTGATACAGGATGATTTTCAAATAATCTGAAGATTATTCGGTATGACGGTTCGCGTCTATACACCTCAAGAGTCTTTCTTCGAAGTTTTCCATTACTTTTCACGATCATCGTTAAGGATGCGCTACAGCGATCGTCGTGACAAGTTCAGAGTTGGAGCGCGCCGCCTAGTGGAGCGGCGAGGACTTTTAAGAACCGACGCACTAAGTTTGTCGGCATTTTGTGGAGTTCGCGCCGTGCGAGAACGACTTCTGCTTCATAACTAATCGAGTTGTGCGAAAAGAGACAACCCAACGAAGTATTATGTTGCGACCAGTTATCGAACCATTTCGTGGAACATTAAACTCTGTGCGGAAAAGCCGTTGAACAGTAATAACAGATTCATTACTTTTGAAGAAATGTTCAATAGCGAAAACGCGATGCGCCACGGTTCATTGCTACTAAAGCTAACCTACAAAACCACAAACTCCCGCTCCTCCCACTACTCAACTCAAATTCATTCTTCTTTAACTTTTTTTTACGGACGAGGTTTTATATTACAAGAAACTCTTAAAATGGATCTGAATGCCTAAGCTATATACGTCGAACCGCCCGATTTTAACTTTCTTACCGATGATGAGTCTGGTGATGAAGATGACAGTACTGGTCTGATCTAACGATAAGAGAATTAATCAATACAGCAAACTACAAGCAAAAACTAACAACAATCGAAACCTATAACTTTGTAGAGAACATGAAGGGGATAAAAAAAAGAAAACCAGGAGTTTAATGGACAAAAACAATAATAGATTTTTTTTATGGATTAAATGAGATATTGAGCTTAACTTGTCTCGGGAATTTCCATAATCCGTGAGTCCATTGCAAATAGTTCCTCCGGGATTCGTTCGAATGCTTCTTGCACCATATTCCAGTGAGATATTGAACAGTGTTGTCACTAGTGGGTCTTCCTGATGCAAAACGATGCCAAGAGACCCTAATAAGAAACAATTTGTGTGTAGTTTCTTCAAGATTGTCTTTTACTTGTTTTTCTATGGTTTTAAATGTTCCGATACAAGCTTTTACATTCGATGCATTTTTTTAGAATACGCTGGTAATCTTCTTAGTGTGATATCACTCTGTATAATAAATCTCGTTTGGTGCATCTATTTATAAAATTTCTGTTATATTTTTAAAACTACTTTTATATCGAGACGATAAGATTTCTACTAGGAATTGGCATGAATAATTGGTCGAAATTTCACACATAATTGAATTATGGAAATTTTCATTAAGAATTTTTGTTTATTCTATAAACAATTCATACTTTCCGTTAGATTATTAATAACGCATCTGTGAATTTTCCATTGTACAATGGTCGCCAAAAATTGATCATAAATTATGCCGTACAATTTTAGATCCAAAATTATTTGAGTGGGAAAATTTTTTTTTAATGAATCAGGAGTCGATTTCAATCAAAAATTAAATAAATACGAGGAATATTAATCAATTTTACACATTGGTAATAAAGAGGTTTGAAAAGACTACAAGCAGAAACTTGGGAATCTGCACCGTAACCGAAAATGGTTCAGAGACCTGAAGATGATTATTTCATCGGTAAGCTGAAAATTCTACCAAGCTAAAGAAAAAAATCAAATTCTTCTTAAACAAAAACAGTGTTGACATTTTTTTTCTGCTGTTACCAAATCTTGTTTCATTCTATTTGAATCTGGAAAGACAAAATATAGATTAAATACAACATTATGTACAGAGACATCTTTTATTTTATTCTCAAGAATTTTCCAAACTAATATAAAAGTAATCTGAATGTCCTCTTCTTCTTCTCCAGAATTGGTGTGTTATTTAGTACTGTATACTTCTTTTTGTTTGTATATCGTCTAATATCGCTTGAAGTTCTTCATCTTCAAATCTTCCTTCTAAAGATGGAATTAGAGATTTGGCTTCTTCGGTTGTTTCAGGGCACAAATTTGCAATTGCAGCCAATTCAAATTTGTGAAGCTTTTTCGTTTGCATTAGTAGACTACAAGATAAAAATAAAAAGTTATACAACAAAAGTGTCACAAAATTATGAATTTTCTTAGCTGTGCAGAAGAAGACTTTTCAAAATGACGGAAATTCTAGTCTCTTTGTAGCTTGAAAAGAAGAAAAAACTTGAAGCTTGGAGTAAAAAGGGTTACATTAATTTATTAAACAATTTGAAACCTTGAGGTTTACAAAACTATACAAGAAAATATACTTAAAACTGGTTAGTTTTTCAATTACATAAAAGGATTAAGTAATGAGAAAATTAAATTCTTTTCTAAATATTTTTGCATAATAAAAAAAGTTCGAATTTGTAAATTTTATTCACCACCTTGTAGGGAATATATCTCGAAATGGAGCAGACTAAGAAAATGATAGTTTTGATAAAATCCAGGAGTTGGAAGATTTGGGGTTTGACAGTCACAACCAGAGGAGGTAAAACTAGGATAATCGATAAAAGACTGAGAAAATAAAACATTTTGGGACCCTAGGAGGACTATTAGAATCAAAAGATGTGAAAAGATCCTTATTAGGGAGGAGTGGCAGTGACAAATGAAGGAGGTGAAACCAGGATAATCAATAAAAGACTGAACAGAGTAAATAAAACATCTGGGGCCCTAGAAGGAGTATTAAAACCAAAAGATATTTCAACAGTTAAGTTACGGATTTACAAGACTGAAACAAAAATGGAAATGAACATATTGGAAAGAAAGTTACTAAGAAGGATTATCGGAGGACTGCAAGATCAGAAAGAGTATAGAACAAGAACAAACATAAATATCAATGTAATAGACGAAAACAGTTGGGTGAAAAGATCCTTATTAAGGAGAGAAGTGGAGAGGCAAAAACATGGAAAGAAGTACTTAGGGAAGATTTAAAAAGAATATATAATCATATTGCAAAATTTTATCCAGATAATTATCTCACCAATTTTTTTGCATGAATTTAGAATAAAACAGATTTTATTCCTCTATAATAATCTGTAATATATGACGTTTTCATAAAAACGTGATTGAATACTTTTTTTTGTTTTTTTCCAAAATATAATCGAAAATTCAATACAATTTACTCACTTTCGTACTGCAGATATGGTTTCTTTATTTTTAAATTTTCTAAATCTATCTGTATACGTTAAGGTTTTCATGAAAACATCTGAAAATTCTTGTTCGTCTTCTGCAGATTCGTTCTGATCCTTTCTATGTTCCAATAACATGTGAACTTCCGATATTAATAACGTTTCAGCATTTTCAAACTCTGTAATTTCATTGAAAAAAAATTATCAATTCTATTTTTAAATAATCACAAACATGACCTCTCAACTTTTTTTCTAATACAAAGCCTGGAAGAATATTTACATTCCTTTTTTAATTAGGGACATTGCTAGGAAACATACTACCTCTATTAATATATAATCAACCCGATTAAGGCTTTTTGTTCTTCATATATCTATCATTTTCTTCTTCTAAAGTAATCAGAATGAGAATGAGGTAGAGAGGGATAGATAATTGTATACCGATGTCTTTTCTCTTACTATCAACAGTTCTGACAAGCTCCTACACCTCGTTCTCTCTATCTTTAATATTAACTCTATGAATCCATTTCAAAAAGAAACGTTTTCTCGCAATATTTATTACTAATTAATGAAATATGTCAAAAAGGTTTAATTTTTCTGTAATTCGCTTATAAAGATAACATAAACAGTATTATTGAATTAATGGAATTGTTAAGTAAATATTTTTTTATATTTTTATTACAGTCTGTTCTTTTATCACTTGTAGTACGTTTTCGATGATCCGATACAAACCACAGGAGTCACAATTGTCACTAAAATGTAATTAAAAAATCCAATATAACATTTTTTTATATTATAAAAACTTATTTATTTCTCGGTCCCTTTACAGGATATAAAACTAAAATACTGTATCACACATTTTGATTTTTTTTAAATAAGAAGAGAACTATAATTTTAATATAAGTACCTATACATTATTTGATACAATTATTTTGCACAGCCACAATTTTTGAATATTGATTTATGTCTAGTTTTCTTGTATTGAATTCTCGGTAAATAATTGGGTTTTGGCAACTTCCCACTTTTGTCAAGCTTCTTTTCGATTGACTGCTACAAAAACAAGTCACCATAGTCTACCACAATTTTTAGAATCTTGACGAAAGTTAATTTTTCTAACTTTTTGTTTAGTTTTTCACCATTTTACCATGAACCATAATTATAACACAGCTGTACTATAAAATTTAGTTCTCAATTTGTCTTTATGATATTGAAGATGAAGTTTTTTGTATATAACCTTCTTGCAACAAAAAATCATACAATTTTCTAGTTTTGTTAACATCAATTTTCAATAATTTCCTAGCGGTTTGTAAAGAAACGGATCCATTTTTTCTGCATTCAGAAACCAATGTGTCCCTCAATTGAAAATAAGTAACAGGTACTAGTCTCACTGTACTGCACAAGTCGGCCTCTTGGGGAGATAACTTTGAATATCCAGGCATACCACTGATTTCTATTGGAGCAAAACTTCGACGTCTATTGCATTTTGATATTATTGTGAAATTTGAGTCTTTACAAGCTTTCCAATTCAAGGCCGGATCTTGTCTGAACAATTTTAGTGATTTTTTATTTGCTTCATGAGACTGTTTCAATTTAAAGTATAGTCTTCCTTCTGCTAGGGTTGTGATACCTATTTTTCTCAAATTTATCAACCTAAAAACAATTATTTTTCAGTTTCTTACTCCTAAAACTTTATTCTTTATCATCAAAATATTATTTGTCATTGACAACCCTCTGATATATAATCAATTGTCACAATATAAATTCAGGCCTTAATGTCAAAAGTCTTATGAAAAATTTATCAAAATATTCCTGAAAAGTATTTATCATACTCAAATAAGGGCTTAAGACAATTCAAAGCCGCGATATCAATCACTATACATATTCCAGCTAACAATAAGACAAGAAATAAAATTTTCCTAGATGGTGATTTATCAAAACAGTGCATTAGCCAAAATTAGCACAGGCAATATGAGCAAACAGAGCTAGGTCTCTGGGATACTTCACTAGAATGTTAAAGCACAGAATAATGAGTAATGGTTAGAGGAAAATCAAGTAAGTACATTGTAATTTAATTGAGATATATATATTGATAAACAAAGCAGAATCACCAGAGACCAAAAAAAGTGGAAACAGGAAACTGAATATGCACATTTTACTGCATTTATAATCATAAAAAGTTATATCAATTATTTAGAAATAGCCTATGATCTATCAAAATTGGCAGAATTTTGACATTTGCTTGTGATTTAACAGTTTATTCTTTGCCATAAAAAGTCTCAGTAAAGTATGGTCGTAGCAGAAAAAACTAAAATAATTCTCAAATTTAGAAGGCGACTTCCAATAGTTGTACTGGCAGTTTCCACATTCATTTTTCACATTGTTTTACCGGTGTGGAAAGATAAACTTTTAAAACCAACCGATGAAGATAGAATCCAATTCAAAAAGCATGTTGGGCTTATTTGACATATAAACATTATTTATATTTAGTATACTTTGGATAGGTTCATATAAATATTGTTTACACTTAATGTAGATAATTAATAATATTGTTTACAGTTATAAATTCACATATTATGTTTACTTATTCAATAAAATTACAAATAAACATTGATAAACATGGCCTCAGTAGCAGATTTTTTTAATAGTCTGCAGCCCGTATTGAAATAGGTATAAATCACAAAATAACAAATTAGCATAAAATGTTCAGAAAAACTATTCCTCATTCAAACAGAGAAACCCCATAATCCATTCATAAATTTCAAATATGGGTTGATTTGTTTATTATTATTTAACTGCAAATCATTCCTTTGGTGTTTATGATTGTAGTTTAGTTCCCCCATTTAGCCCTGTGAGATGCAAGATTTATACTTTTTGGACCAAGACATCTTTTTGTAAAGTTTGTGTATGAATTGTTTTCGTTCTCGCCAATACAGACTTGTAAGTTTTAAAAGGGTAGTAGGCAAAAGTAATGGTACCATTGCTGTCTAATTAAAAATATCTCCACATACCGTGGACTACAATATGAAAAAATATGCATTCACCAGGAACTTTGGCAATAGAAAACGGCCTTGAAAAGCCACAACCGCTGGAGATAAACATAATGTATCAATCAATAAGCGTAATTGAAGACTCATGGATCCAGAGATAGCAACCTAGATCAATGAATTTATGGATCTGCCTTTGTGTACTTCCACAGTGAAAAAAAATTGAGAGAATAAGCCCATTTTAAGACGTAAAAATAAGTTAAAGAGGTTACAGTGAGCTTTGTTTTTACCTCTAAATAAAAAAAATACAATAAAACATTTAAAATTTCAAAGTTAACGTCGATACTGAAAAATTGGGACACCCTGTATAATCCAAACGCCAATAATCGAAAAATACAAAGAACTTTTGTAATTAATGGTTTTTGATAAATAACTCGTACAGGTTTGGAGAAGAGTATATGGATCACCTTATGTTTGACACCCTGTACAGTTATAAAATGAAGCCTATTTACAAATTATTTAACGAAATTGAAAATTATCTTTTATTTTAATGAGAAATAAGAGAAATTACCTTGAAATATGAAGTTTTAGTTCTCCGACTCTGTGCAATCCTTCCATTAACATTTCAAATTTCATTGGTTTGCACAGCTGCATGAATCTAATCATTTTTTCATAAATATTTTTGTTTATAGTGTTATCATATCTTTTCAACCATGAGTGTGTTTTCCGAACTAGCAAAAGTCCATGACTTCGAATCAAATTTTTCCATCTTTGCCTCTCTTGTAATCTCCGATTATAAGCTTCAACTAAAGAGCATTGCAATTTTGTCAAAAGTTCATAATGCGGATCATCCTCATCAACAAATTCCAAATTTGATAAAATATCTTCAGCCCCTTTATCAAATTCTATTTCAAAATCTGATCTTGCTGGATTGTATCCAGCTAAAGACTTAAATCCAACAGTGTTGGATAAATATCTAGGTGGTTCATCTGTATCTGCAAGTCTAAATCTATAAGGCACCACTAATTCTGGAAATAGAGCTACATCTGGAAAATTTATTTTAGGGAAACCTTTACAGCCATTCCTTTCTAAATAAAAATACTCATAGTGTTGTATTATTTCATTAACAGATCTATTCGGCAATTCTTGTGTGATGAGATTCCAATTACCATAATTACTTATACAATCGAGTAGTTTTAATTCTTCTTCAGCTGTCCAATCTGAATTTTCGAATAAAACGAAATTTGTCGATAAAACACGGTAATCGTGATCGTTTTTATGATTTAAAAATTCTGCTCCATTTGAAAAACATGACAAACAGATATTCACTTTACACTTTTCACATAAAATGTACTTACTTTGTACTTCACAGTAACAATTTGCACAATAAGTTGAATCGCTGTTATCGAAAATATTACATCTAGAAAATGTTGAGAGGTCGTCTTCTGAAATTTTCAAATGTTTCTAACAACGTATGGGTTTACTAAATCATGAAAAATTATTACCTTTAGGAAATTGGAGGTCTGCTGCATCTTCTTCCGTAAGATCTGTTGCAGTATTCGCCATTCTCAAATATTATTTCGAGCTTATATAAAAAATTAACGCTCTTAAAATGAGGTTCTAAACAAAAACAAATCAAAACCTAATTCCTTTGAGGTTAAAGTTGAAAGAGATAACTAAAATAGTCGATACGTGTTTTAAAATGTTAATGAAAGAAAATTTACTGAACTGTAACTAGGTACTTTAGATTTAGTAACAAACTTGTAATGAAATAACTAACGTAGAACGAAACTTTTAATTCCTTGTAATGATACTTTTACTAAGTCTGAAAGTCAGTGTTGCCAGCTGGAAGATTTTTGAATCTATATGAAATATTAGTTCCAAAAATTTACTATTTTGCATTGGTAAAAAGGAAAAATGTATCTCATTTTCACCTTAATTCATGCAAGGTTGTGAAACCTATGTTTTTGTAAAATAATGAACAAGAAATTCCAAAATTGGTATACCCACGTAAAATTGGCAAAACTGTCTGCGGTGGTGTAAGCACATAAAAAACCTTTTGAGAAATATATTTTTATTTTCATTCATTCCTTGGCTCATTATTAATAGTAAATATTCAGCAGATATTAAAATCATAGACGAACACAAATAGCCTTCCGATTCTCAACAATTCTTTGCAATGGTAATTAATTAAATTTCAGTAGAATATATGTTTCGTTTACTTTGAATTTTATACAAATTAGCAGCATCTTCATATCGCGTATAAATGACCAATCAAGTGAAATTCCCCATTATACTGCTTTTTTTGTTTACCGGAATTTAAGCAAATGAAATCTAAATATTTCGTATTTTATAATTTATAAAAACATTATAAATGGTGGCATTGACTACACTATCATCTTTCGACTAAAAGACGAACTAGAAAAATATTGAGATCTACTAAAAATCTTCATTTTTATTAGTTTGACTTTTCGTTAGAAGGTGGTAGCAGAGTCAAGTCATTAAAATTTTTCACTAGATAGTTTCGGAAATTGAAAATTACATATTAATCAAATTGGAAACTATTTTTAAATAGTGTGAATCAAATATTATATCAGCGGATTTAAAACTGAAAAGTGTTGCTTATACTGCCATCTTCTAAGCAGTAGTCGAAGCACAAAAAAGTAACGCAGGGCAAATATCTTCTTTTTTTATTTTTAACATGCAGCTTAGTTATATCGATAGTAACGAGATGGCGGTGATAGAATAATGTATTTATTTTGCATTGAATAAATAAACAAATACAAAATGAATATTAATTATGTTGCTTTTCCTTAACTAGAAGTTTAATATTATCTCCAAATTCTTTTAATAGTATTCCTATCAAAAATATGGTAAAAGACAGTTTTTGTTAAACGCAAACTGAATCATGAATATCATTTGTAAATGAATGTTTGTAGGTCGTATAGTTTCTGTAGATTGTGAAACAATACCATAAAGTAGTAAAATAATGATTTTAGATGAAATTACTTAGAATTTATTTTCTCACTTACATCGCAATAAAATTTATCGATTCAATTTACCGAAAAGTAGCACACTTAACGTTTTTTCTATTTGATTCCTGCAATACCAATCTATATAATTAATAAAATAGTATAAAAATGATTAAGTAATACAATAAACAATGAAATTAACTTTGTAGTCTCTATCAGGAACATATATTACTAAGGGAACTATCATATACGATGATTTATTTATTAGAAAATAATTATATAATCTTCGGCTCCCATTTTCTACAAAGGTATTGAAATATAACAACTTAAAAACAAGTTTGTATCTTATTCGGAGTTTATGCCAATTATCTTGAAAAACTACACACTCTAAGTACACACCAAATCGTTCTAATGTAATATGTTTGCTTAACGATGTTCGATTTCCTTATTTTTGTTCGACTGCACTTCCAATTTTAGCAATTTTAATTGTGAAAAGTGGATTTTTATTTATGATCTTTCGTTGGAAAGTAATTTTGTCATCTCATCTAGTCAACCTATTTTATAACGTTTCTAATTTGTAATCTAGAAATATGTATATTTTATAGTAGAATGCTATACAGGTTTTATTATTGGAAAGTTGAGGATTTGTTCATCACCTATAAATGTTTAATTATTTCAGTTTATGTACTAAAACATATTTTACGTTAGATCTATATACATCACAATATAAGTTACATCTTTGAATTTGTATTCAAATCTTTTGGGTAAAAAATTTCTGCTCAGAAGTTTTTGGTATGACTGACTATGAGTGTAAAGCTGGAAAACTGAATTTTTAATTCTTATTATGGCCAAATGAAGAAGACACAAAATGTCAAGTCCATAAAACTAGTAGTTAACAATCTAAAAGGGAAAATCTACGCAAAATACTACTACTTGAGGCAAGTTTTGATACGCGATAACCTAAGAGACTGAAAAAGATTTCTAGATTTGAAGAAATACTAAAGATAGAAAAGCAACTGAAGAATCAACGAGTGAAGAAGCTATTTAGCAACCGAAACTTCTGAAGAATCTGCAGAGTTTGAGGAATATACAACGTCTGAAGAAAGTTACAGTGAAAGTTCAAAAACAACAACGGAATCAACGAAAAAAACTACTGAAATAACAAAAACAAATGATTATTCTAAAATAACTATCGAAGACTACGGGAAATACCAACAAATGAAGAAATATTCAACGAAATAGTTGAAGCTATTGAAAAAACAACAACTGATATAAATAGAGGAGTTAAGAATATGTGAAACTCCTACGGAACTAACAACAGGGTACTATTAGAAACTACTGTAGAACTAAGAGCTGACTAGATATACAGCGAATTAAATATTACCGAAGAAAAAACAACTATTGAAGATATACAATCAATAATGGAGCAACTGAAGAATCAACGAGTGAAGAAGATATTTAGCAACCGAAACTTCTGAAGAATCTGCAGAGTTTGAGGAATATACAACGTCTGAAGACAGTTACAGTGAAAGTTCAAAAACAACAACGGAATCAACGAAAAAAACTACTGAAATAACAAAAACAAATGACAATTCTACAACAACTATCGAGGGCTACGGGAAATACCAACAACTGAAGAAATATTCAGCGAAATAGTTGAAGCTATTGAAAAAACAACAACTGAATAAATAGAGGAGCTAAGAATATGTGAAATTCCTACGGAACTAACAACAGGGTACTATTAGAAACTACTGTAGAACTAAGAGCTGACTAGATATACAGCGAATTAAATATTACCGAAGAAAAAACAACTATTGAAGATATACAATCAATAATGGAGCAACTGAAGAATCAACGAGTGAAGAAGATATTTAGCAACCGAAACTTCTGAAGAATCTGCAGAGTTTGAGGAATATACAACGTCTGAAGACAGTTACAGCGAAAGCTCAAAACCAACAACCGAATTAACGAAAACAACTATTGAAATAACAAAAACAAATGACAATTCTACAATAACTATCGAAGACTACGGGAAATACCAACAAATGAAGAAATATTCAACGAAATAGTTGAAGCTATTGAAAAAACAACAACTGATATAAATAGAGGAGCTAAGAATATGTGAAACTCCTACGGAACTAACAACAGGGTACTATTAGAAACTACTGTAGAACTAAGAGCTGACTAGATATACAGCGAATTAAATATTACCGAAGAAAAAACAACTATTGAAGATATACAATCAATAATGGAGCAACTGAAGAATCAACGAGTGAAGAAGATATTTAGCAACCGAAACTTCTGAAGAATCTGCAGAGTTTGAGGAATATACAACGTCTGAAGACAGTTACAGCGAAAGCTCAAAACCAACAACCGAATTAACGAAAACAACTATTGAAATAACAAAAACAAACGACAATTCTAAAACAACTATCGAATACTGTGGGAAATAATTGAAACGCTTTCATTTAATCATCAAATAATGTTAATGGTAAATATTAGGTTGGGTTAGGCTTCTGAAAGATCTAAAATTGTTCATGAGGATATGAATAAATTTGTACAGGTATTTATTTATTAATTATATTGTAATTTAGATTTTAATTGGACTATAACCAGTTCTTCAAACCAAGGTGAGACTATTTTCGATAAATGTTGGTTGAATCCTTCCACTTTTTATGCCAATTACTTACTTTGAACGTTAAAAATTATTTGTAGGTGTTGCAGATGTTTTATGAATACTTTTATTAAAAAGAATAATATGAAATTTGTTTATTCGAATTCGCTATCGTAATAAATATTTTCAATCCTCAATCAGGTTCGTTTCAATGGAAATATATAAGGAATTTTTATTTTATTATCGTTTGCTATGAATTTATGTAATAGTCTGATCTGGTTTTATGAAATTTTTGCATCATTTCTAATGGACAACTTCTGTGCATACCAAATTTAAATAAACTACACTCATAAACTAGATATTGATACTATTGTAAAATACTAGATATCGGTAGCAGTATCAAACAAGTGTCGGTTTACACAACTTTTCATAAAAAGGACGTCGAGAAATAAATATTGAATAATGTTGTGATTTTACTTCTCTCTTACAGTACGAATTTACTTTTTTTTTGTGAAATTAACCACGTAAAAAAGAGAAATCCTGATTCTTACTTGCGTGATTACTGCATATTGATTTATCTGAAGATAAATGTAAATAACATTCTTCCATTCTAATACATTTTAACAAGCTTTCAACGATTTATTTAACGTTAAATGTAGAATCATAATGAAAGTTGGAAGTTTTTCTTATGATATACCTGTATTATATCTAATACCCTCATGTCTGTCCGCTATTATATTCGCTGTAGTGAGATCGTGTTATCAAACATGGATCTTGTGAAGCGATTTAACATTATTTTATGTTTTAAGTAGAAAAAAGTACCAAAAAAGTCGACAAAATGTTAAAATATGTATGTGTTAAATATACAGTGGACTTAAGACAGTTTGCAAGTAGTTTGATTGATTTAGACTTGAAAATGAGTCAGTTCAGGGGGAGAAAAGAAAAAACTATTCGTTTAAATAGGTAATTGAGATATATTTGCACAGAAAGAGACCAGAAAAATGTACCAACACATTTTTTTCTTCATTATGATTATGACATTCGTGGTATTTTGATCCATATAAGTATGTAGTCTAGTTCTAACTGATAATGAAGAAAAATGTTGGTACCTGTACTAAAATAGAAACTTTCCAACATCATTCCTGATATTGAGATCGACAAGACAAGCAGATGAAAACCATCCTTAAAAAAGCATTGACTTAACGTTGAAATCTTTCGATTCCTGGAAGAGATTAATTCAAAATTGATATTTTCTACTCTATTTTTAATGCAAAAATTCACTGCGTAACTTATTTTATAATTTTAACCAACTAACAAATGATCAGGTTGTAATTTATATACAGGGTATTGAAACGCCAAGTTGGTTGACGATCACCTACGGTACTGATGATTTCGAAAAGAATAAGACGGATACTGTTAATAAAATATACAGTTTTTTAAAAAGTTAACCAGTAGCTATTGAAACCAACCAAAAGCAATTAATTCGCATGATTCAGTACAGCATATTTAATTTACTGCTTATTTAAACTCAACAGTATCCTGGGAGGTATAGGAAAGTAGACATCAATCTAAGCAGTAGTTAAAATGAGTGTTCAAAGACAGCTTCCTTTGGTTTGTACATAAATATAGTACAAAATATTTTCCTAATTTTTTTCAGACGAACTTAATTATTTTTAAATAAGATTTACAACTTAATGTGAACCACACATAACCTTCTATGAATAATTTTATGACGTGGAGGTTTAGATTTCTGTTTAATAATTGTCAACAGCTTCCTTTTGAGACCAATTCGTCTTAGTACTTCGTCGTTGGCGATTCTGTCAGTCCAGGGTATCTTAAGAATGCGTCTATGGAGTAACATCTCAAATGCCTCAAGTTTTTTCATCATTGGATCTTTCAAGGTCCAAGTTTCCAGTCCGTACTGACCACACATAACCTTCCATGAATCCTATTCTGACGTGGAGGTTTAGATTTCTGTTTAATAATTGTCAACAGCTTCCTTTTGAGACCAATTCGTCTTAGTACTTCGCCGTTGGCGATTCTGTCAGTCCAGGGTATCTTAAGAATGCGTCTATGGAGTCACATCTCAAATGCCTCAAGTTTTTTCATCATTGGATCTTTCAAGGTCCAAGTTTCCAGTCCGTACTGACCACACATAACCTTCCATGAATCCTATTCTGACGTGGAGGTTTAGATTTCTGTTTAATAATTGTCAACAGCTTCCTTTTGAGACCAATTCGTCTTAGTACTTCGTCGTTGGCGATTCTGTCAGTCCAGGGTATCTTAAGAATGCGTCTATGGAGTCACATCTCAAATGCCTCAAGTTTTTTCATCATTGGATCTTTCAAGGTCCAAGTTTCCAGTCCGTACTGACCACACATAACCTTCCATGAATCCTATTCTGACGTGGAGGTTTAGATTTCTGTTTAATAATTGTCAACAGCTTCCTTTTGAGACCAATTCGTCTTAGTACTTCGTCGTTGGCGATTCTGTCAGTCCAGGGTATCTTAAGAATGCGTCTATGGAGTCACATCTCAAATGCCTCAAGTTTTTTCATCATTGGATCTTTCAAGGTCCAAGTTTCCAGTCCGTACTGACCACACATAACCTTCCATGAATCCTATTCTGACGTGGAGGTTTAGATTTCTGTTTAATAATTGTCAACAGCTTCCTTTTGAGACCAATTCGTCTTAGTACTTCGTCATTGGCGATTCTGTCAGTCCAGGGTATCTTCAGGATGCGTCTATAGAGTCACATCTCAAATGCCTCAAGTTTTTTCATCATTGGATCTTTCAAGGTCCAAGTTTCCAGTCCGTACTGACCACACATAACCTTCCATGAATCCTATTCTGACGTGGAGGTTTAGATTTCTGTTTAATAATTGTCAACAGCTTTTTTTGCGACCAATTCGTCTTAGTACTTCGTTGTTGGTGATTCTGTCAGTCCAGGGTATCTTAAGAATGCGTCTATGGAGTCACATCTCAAATGCCTCAAGTTTTTTCATCATTGGATCTTTCAAGGTCCAAGTTTCCAGTCCGTACTGACCACACATAAACTTCCATGAATCCTATTCTGACGTGGAGGTTTAGATTTCTGTTTAATAATTGTCAACAGCTTTTTTTGCGACCAATTCGTCTTAGTACTTCGTTGTTGGTGATTCTGTCAGTCCAGGGTATCTTAAGAATGCGTCTATGGAGTCACATCTCAAATGCCTCAAGTTTTTTCATCATTGGATCTTTCAAGGTCCAAGTTTCCAGTCCGTACTGACCACACATAACCTTCCATGAATCCTATTCTGACGTGGAGGTTTAGATTTCTGTTTAATAATTGTCAACAGCTTCCTTTTGAGACCAATTCGTCTTAGTACTTC
This sequence comes from Diorhabda carinulata, assembly GCF_026250575.1. Lineage (NCBI taxonomy): Eukaryota > Metazoa > Arthropoda > Insecta > Coleoptera > Chrysomelidae > Diorhabda > Diorhabda carinulata. Next base: position 3,199,411 of record NC_079471.1, read on the forward strand.
GTCGTTGACGATTCTGTCAGTCCAGGGTATCTTAAGAATACGTCTATAGAGTCACATCTCAAATGCTTCAAGTTTTATGATCATTTGAGTTTTTGAGGTCCAGGTTTCCACTCCGTACAGCAGTTCTGACCACACATAAATTTCCATGAATCCTATTCTGACGTGGAGGTTTAGATTTCTGTTTAATAATTATCAACAGCTTTCTTTTGAGACCAATTCTTCTTAGTACTTCGTCGTTGGTGATTCTGTTAGTCCAGGGTATCTTCAGAATGCGTCTATAGAGTCACATCTCAAATGCCTCAAGTTTTTTTGATATTTTCAGCTTTCAAGGTCTAGGTTTCCACTTCGTACAGCAGTAGTGACTACACATAACCTTCCATGAATCCTTTTATGACGTGGAGTTTTCTTTTGAGACCAATTCTTCTTAGTACTTCGTCGTTGGTAATGATGATGTAGTAGTTTTAAGTAAAGTTAGTACGTAAATAATACATCAATATGTCAATTTTTACAAATAAGAAAATTGTAGAATAATGTTGATTTAAGAAGTACTAAGAACTGCAACCGAATTCCACTTACTTAATATGGTAATATTTCTTAACGTTTAAACGAAATCAAGCTGCAATTTTTGTATATATACCATGTAAATATAATTATATTAATATATTACTATTGTGATAAAAGTTATTTTGAATACAGACCTCTTACATAACCTTGTTATCTTCTATTTATTCCATATTTGTCTACATCGGTTAGCGAACGTTTACAAAGAGGATAAGTTGATGTGTTTTTTCCACGTACGTCTTACGAATTTCAACTTACTTCCTAAGTGACAACCATACTTTTATGCAATCGACGTGGTTTCTGCGGTTACTACAATACATTCTTTAAATAATCAAGCGTCCAAGCGTATGTTAGAGATTGATATAAAGAAAACTCGTTTACCTTTTTGACTAGTTTTTCATTTATATACACAAATCATTATTTCACGAAGATGGTTCCAGAAGAACCTGGCCCAACAAGTAAAACACAACAATTTTGGAAAAAATATATTGAATTCTCATGCGATGTTCAATAAGTTCGATACTCTTGAGTTGTGGTTGAGTTTCAACGACGAATAAACAGTTTTCGAAAAAAAATCAGCTAAACAAATTTTCAATTAAATTTGAATTGATTGTGCTGTGGATGTGGAGTGGCTTTATCCAACTTTACTTTGCGGCAACGGCAAGTCTTGACGTGTTGTACTGAATATGGAATAAGCAAGTTTTTACACGTAACAGTCACTAATCTTTTTGAAACATTATCTGCTTATATTGATAGGAGAAGTTAAGTCAACATTTTAGTTCTTCAGAAAAGAAACCAAATCAGTTTTCAAGTACCTCATTTTTTGTCACTCCCAACGTAGACCCCCGTCGAGTCTCCCGGGAACCCTGGTGGTCGACCTGAACTACTTTGGGAATTACGGATCTAATGTATCCATTATTAAATCTTTATTTGCGTTGAAGCAAACTTTTCTAAACGCGATTAATAAATCACTAAGCGTTACTCGACATGATTCTTTTTGATACTGAGATATGACCCGAATTTGCGCTTGTAATAAACGAATTGAAATCATTAAAGAAGTAAATTATGACATTAACAAATTAATATTCTCAACCCATCAAAACGATATTCGTTTTTTAGATAGTAAAGATATAAAGAACTACTTTTCAATTTATAGCTCGTAATTTATCGATTTATTAGGACAATCTCTTACATAATGATCCGTAAAGATATTTTTTCTCAATTTATGTATACGCTTTACTAGTATAAGCTCCTTAAGTACTTTAACATTTTTGTCAATGAAATCTTTGATGTAATAGTGTTATGGGAACACTCATGGGGATGGTGATTTGAGAAGGTGGGAAAAACGACTTTATATAAATACAATTTTGATTTCACTTAATTGCTAGTATATGGTTGGTAGTTAGAAGTTCTTCGTAGAAAATGAATCAGGTATATTTTACATAAATAGTGTGGTGGATTGTGTATTTTTGTTAGTATGGTGCAAGTTTGGAATTAGTAGTGTGGATAATTTGATAGGAATCTAATCGTAATTCTACTTCTTTCTTAATCTAATGAGAGTTCGCAAATACTTTTTATGATTTATTTCACAGAGTTTTCACTAGTATTTCCAGCAAAAAAAGAGCTGGTTGCAATCTGATTTCCACATTCCTTAATGTATGATTACAACCATATTGATATAGGGTAAACCATTTTAACTAATATTATTTTTTATATACTCAAGATGCGATTCCATTGATCATTTCCTCGGTTACGTTCACTTTTCTATTTTCACTCAATTCTATTATCGAAACGGGATGAAATTTTGTTTTAACTGATTCAAAATGTCTTACACACATTTGATTTTCAGGTGTTATATATAGTACTATTGATTAGTCTGGTAAACACTAATCCTGTCGATTATCTTGGACATGGTTTCACACTGGTACCACATGCGGTAAATGTGGCATCACCAGTAGTAAAAGAAGAGCCAGCGGTAAGATACTTTTCGTAATAATATCTCTTCTAATTATAAAGAACCTATAAAGTTCGATTAAAGTTTAAATTAAAGATTAAAGCGTTCTACTTTTAGTTTTATTAAGAATTTCTTTTCCAAATACATTTTGCGCCCAAAATTCCATCAGATTTTTCCATCATCTAGTCGTACCAGATTTAAAGAAACAAACAAAATTTCGTAGCTCCAGAATTGATGTTTCTTTCAACACTTTCAGCTTCGTATTTTATAGAAATGTTTCTACTGCAAATATTCTTATAGAAAACCATTTGGTTAATAGTATTACTGGACGTACATAGTGGATGTTTCAGTTATTTGTCTTTATCTTCATCATTGCAATAGAATCTGTCTTCGTATGTAACATTTCCTTGTTTCTCGTTCAGTATCATCACCTTTTACTTAAAATCTTGATTAATGAAAATCTATACATCACAAATGTAATTGTAGGTATCACATATTTCAATAAAAACTTGTTCTTCTCTTTCAGAAAAGTCCATATTATTAAAAAAATACTTATAGCAGGTATAGGATTTGATTTTGAAAAAAACTACAAAAAATTTGAAAAAATTGATGAAATATTTGTAGGAATCGATAGAACGATCATTATAATTTAATGTTTGAAGATGATTTCATGCAAATGTTGGTAGCGGCTCCGTTTTAGATAGCTCATACGCAAGGTCAAATTTTGGCCAACTCTCTCCAACATATCGATCGGTATTTCACGAATAAATGCTTCAATATTGGTTTCCAGTCCGTCAATCGTTGCTGGTTTATCCCTGTAGACATTATCCTTAACATAGTCCCACAAGAAATAGTCCAAAGGCGTTAAATCACACGATCTAGGTGGCCAATTGACGGGCCCCAAACGTGAGATGAACTGTTCTCAATTTGCTTTACTTTACCATCATATTTTATATCTAATTTTTATAGGCTTATCCGAAATATCGTTTCGAGTATGGAGTGAAGGACAGCCACACAGGTGACATCAAGGAACAGTCAGAGGAACGCGACGGCCATGCAGTTAAAGGAGAATATTCTCTCGTAGAACCTGATGGAACTATTCGGAAAGTTAAATACGAAGACGATGGACATAGCGGATTCAATGCCGTTGTTACAAAAGAAGGTCACGCTGTTCATCCACCAACGCCAGTAAAAATCAATTATCATCACTAAAAGTGCTATTTTCATTTAGCAGTAGTTGAGTTGTTAGAGGTGATGATTAGATCACCAAGTTTTGTTATTTTTATAGGAAAAAAGAAGATTGGTTTTAATTTATATCAACCAAATTTAAGTATCTTCTTGATTGCATAATTATCCTTTGTATATTCCATGAGAAATTTCAAGGAAATGATAAAACAATTGATAACAATTGAAAAACAATTGTATGAGTTGAAAAATCATCAGTTTAGTCAAAATAAATTGTGGACCTAATTCTCTAGGAAAACTCTTATCATAGCAGATTAATTTTTTCAGGAATCTTTCAGTCTGTGATTCCATAATATGTTTCAGGTCTAAATATTTGCATTTTGGTTCTTTTTTGATCACGTTTATCGATTTTCCTCTAATCTAGTCTAATTGGATTTCTGTAAATGGATTATTTCATTATTTATTCGCAAATATAAATTTATATGTTACTGTTTTTATTTTCAGCGTAAGATTTGGTCGCTTCTTATACATAATCACATAGTTTTGTATTTTGTTATATATTTTACATGTTTTATCGCCAATATATATTACATTCCATATTTTTTTTAAATCTTATTAGTTTTTATTTTCAAAATACCACATTCTAACGTTATAGGTACAAATATTTTTGAAACGCTGTCATTTGCTAGTTTTTCAAATAAATCTTGACGTCAACATGTTTTTACAAGCAAACAGTTTTATTTGTTGAATGAATATAGATAAAAAATTGGATGATTATTATTTTCTATTGTACATAAAGATGCAACTGAAAATCTAGTGTCCTCATTGACAGCATCTACCCCAGAAATAGTTGATAAAATCCACGTCCTTAGTGATCGAACGTGAGATAACTAAGGAAGTTCTTAAATATTTGGGCGTGCGCCAACTCGTGATTTTAATAACCGCCATAAAATTTTAATTTCTGTTACAATGTGCCAGCTCGTGATAGTGGTTGTCATGAAGATTAGACAACTTGTGACGGAAGATTATGCAGCTCTGGATTTTGAAACTGACCTAACCTAATGTAATCATCCCTCTATTGAACAGCACTCTTAAATTTAAAATCATTTGCTTGCCCGCTTAACAAAAGGTATAGACCATATTTTGGGTTGAATTTTAATTTAATAAAAACGAAATTTTACAAATTACGGTTTCCGCTAATTTTAAACATTCATTTTTCTATTGTTCAGCACCTACCTAATGTTAGAGTCCAATTTAAAAAGATTGAGAAGAACTAGGTTTTGATTTTTGGATTTTTCAACTTTACAAAGTGGATTGAATACTAAATTCCAGGCAATACCCTTAATGAATCCGTCACGTGTTGTATTATGTCTTCGGAATACCTTTTCGTTTACCTGAAATATCTCAACGGATTAAAAATCGTCACGAGTTGTAGCGTATGTGTCAGGTGGATGTAACGATTGCTTGATGCTGATGAAAAGCTCGCTACTCCGAAAATTCAAACGAATAGTTTTATGTCTAAAAAACTTTATTTATCTAAATATTTTCGTCGTTATGTCAAAGTAGATGAATGATGTGACAAGTTTTTTAAATGTAGTTATTTATTACCGAGATACAGTATCCTAAAACCTGAGAAGAATGAAAGCAAAATGAAGATGGCAACGATGTAATATACAATACAAATTTAACGTTATACTTTTTGTTACTTTTGGATAATAATTTATTACTTCATCAAAATTCTAAGCAACTATAAGAACAATTATTTTTTTTATTTATACAAATATACTAACCACACTTCTTAATTATTGTGGGAGTTTTTAATATCTTGCTTTGGATGAAAGTTTTTTTTGTAATTAATTTATGATTGAATTAATTGAACGTTCATATATTTTTGGAAGCCTTCCGGCTGTGATAAATGAAAATAGATTATGCTAATTATGAGTATATCCCATTTTGAAATTTATTTAATGGAACCTGTCATAACAAATTTGAACATAATATTAAATATCCCACAAAATTTATAGGCGTGATGTCATGTCAGCGTCTTTTGAAAATCGCAAAAGTACTAATAAAGGTTATGCAGATTCGAATAATAAATTAAAAATATACTGCCTGTCTTGAATATAAATATTATTATTATTCGGACTATTATTAATGTATAATTTGTGCAGAAATTTTAATAAAACCACGACAACATTGGAAATTTCATATAGAAAGTTTCTAACGAAAAAAAAAAAAACATAAAATACTACGAAAGTATACAAGGAAAAATCATATTTGAAGCACTTGTTTCTGAACTGTAAATATACCCACTAATCTAACAAACTACAAATGAAATTAGTCAGCTGTATTATCGGTACATAAAAACATTCGAATACAACATTGCTACGCGTTAAATTAGACGAATAAAAATTTTTTTTGTAAATTACCGATTCATATCACCTCATATACACGACTTTATAACCTTCTGTTAATATGTAGTTGTTACTATCATTGCTACTATTATAGATCCGAACATTAATAAATCCATAGTCGGTTTTCTTCTTTCTTAACGTGATTTAGAGCATTATCTCTTATCACTTATCAATTAATTATCCGGGGAAAATTGTATAATGAGAAAAATATCCCAGTTACTGACTTGAATTGTATTGTAAACGTTGAAAATTATTATTATCCTGCAGTAATTGAAAAACTAAAAGATATTGTGAAACAAAACACTTTACAAACATGTTAAAAAGATTCTTCTCCCAAAGGATCACTTCATTATCCAGTTTTATTTGGTAGGAGAAATATAAAACGTTCAGATTTGCCGAACTGACCTTTCTTCGAAATTCGCGTATGTCGCAATCTACTTATAGCTAGCAATCGATGTGTGTAGTGTTTTCGAAAATGGGTTTAACTAAAGTGAGTATCTTCGTTCAAAATTAATATTATTTTAAAAGTTCACGTAAGTTATTTGATAATAATATGAGCAAAAAATTATTATTACATAATTACTTTGCGCTAAAAATTTGCAATAATTTTCCAAATTGAACTTTTATAAATTTTTTTCGTGCTTTAAAAAAATCTTCATTATACATTTTTTTATATTGCTAATGTGACTTAGAGGTTAACTTCGAATTCTTATTTTTATTACTATTCAACATTTCAAATGATAAATTCTTTCTGATGATTTTCAAATATTGATACATAAATATAATACCGAGTTTTTGATGGGTCGATACAAACCTTTCGGGAACTAATAAAAATTGTTATTTAGAATCTATTAAGGTACACTTAACTAAATACGAGGTTTTATTATTGTTTGCGAAATATTTTAAATAACAATAGTTAATTGTTAAATTTATAAAACCTGCTTTAAAGAGTCAAACTTATTTTGAGTATCCACAAAAAATATTCCTACATTTGATCTTAGATATGGTTCAATTTTTCTGTAGAGAAAATTTAGCATAGTATTCCGATAAAGGATTAAGTTCCTTGATGCGAACCCGAGCGCTAGAAATATGTATGACTAAACTCGAGTTTAGTAATCAACATGTATTTAGTTCCTTCAACTACTTTTGTAATTGTATCTATAACTTTATTGATTTTGAAATATATAGAGAACTTGTTTATGAACTATTTATGCTGCGCTTCAAGTTCGTGGTCTATGAATCCGATTTCTAGATCCAACCCTAAAATCTCGAAAATATGGCCTAAAATTTGACCTTCAAAAGCGTTTAGTCAAGCTCTGCACAGATTATAAGTTCAAAATAACTGTTAATGCTAAATATTGTTCTTACAAGTTTCGTTGAATGGATTTTTTACTATTCAAACTTCTATAGGGTTTCAAAAATACCAGATATTAATCTATTCCACAAAATATTTCTTTGATCACGCGAAGAGACAGCTTTGTACAGTCATCAAGTTGATAAGATACGTGTATCTGGCAGAAAGAAAACATTTTGGCTGATATGGAGACAGTTAGTTATCTTTTTTAATTAGCATTGACCGAAAGCAAGCATGATCATTAATATTCCTTGAATACATAAGAAGATTCTGGATTTGGTTCAATATTTCCACGAGGAAAAGAAGCTGTCACGTTAAGGGACAGCTTTGTATAGTCATGAAGTTGATAGAATACGTGGACCTGGTAGAAGAAGAATATTTTGGCTGATAACCAGTCAAATTTTACATTCCTCAAACAGACAAAAAGAAAATGTAGTTTATTTTTCCAATATAGTGAATAATATGCAAGAATATGCAGGCTAATAATCCGTAACTGTTACAGGGACAATCTGTACAATCTAAAGATGACAAAAATTAATTTGTCAATCGATTCTTTAACAAAAAACTTGACTCGAAAAAAGTTTATGGTTTATGAGATATGTAGATTTTTAGATCGTTGTGAATTTTAAAGAAACCGTTCGTCATAAAGAGACATTCTGAAGAAAATTATCATAAATTGTAATTATTTATTTAAAATACTTAAACCAATCAAACTTTTAGCATCAAGTTCCGGAAAATCCTGAATATCCGTTATGTTTATCAAATATCATTCGATAGAATTATTTTTTTAAGCTTCCAAGAAGAATTTTCTGATACTAACCATAAAATTTATGAATATCGCTTGAACGTATAATTTTAAAAACAAAACTCCTGATTAAATCAAATGGAATCGTATACGGGTGTCTTTTCAATTAAAGTATGGATCAGATATGATCGCAGAGGTTAACGATCGGTTTATAATTCGCCATATTATATATATTTAATGAGTTGCTTTAACCAGTTAATATCTAATGATACACCTACAGAAAAATTTTAGTCGTAGTTAATTAACAATATACATATTCAGTATTATGCAAATGAGGGATATAAAATGAGAATATGATAAGAATTTGATGATTAGAAGCAATGATTGATAGCAGGAAGACAGTCCAAGTAAATTAGCAGTTAAGGGTGTGGGGACAAAAACCCGTACAAACTCTTGGTTTTAAATCAATTATTGGTATGAAAATATGGTTACTATACTTTAATTACAACTATCCATATTTTATATAAATGATTGTGAATTCTGTTTTTCAATTCTACATGTGTAGTTGATTCCCAACCTTCAGAATATAAGTTTCGTTTCAAATTTCGCCAAAAATTTCAATTGGCTTCAGTTGTGGCTGCAATAGCTCCCACTAACTTTATTAACCTAGATCCATCACATGTTTTTGTCGTTTCAATCCCGTCAAATATGAATCGTCATCAATAATGATTTCCAAAGCTTTAGCGGGTGAAAACTCGTTTTCAATGAGACTTGTAAGTTGCTTTTCAGAATATTTGGGTGCCGATTTCCTTGATTTTTGTACTACGTTCTGTTCCTTTAGAATGTTGCTTACATATTTCTTATCGATTCTGAATTTTCTGTCCAGTTTTCGCAAACTAACTCTCAGTTTTCCGTCAGCCACTTTGACTTTGTTGACTTTCTTTCGAAATATCTTTATATCTAAATTTTTTCGTCTGGCGTTTTCCCTTTTTTACAATGTCATTAACCGTAAACGATTTCTGTAGATCACAACAACTCCTCATTATTTAATCTTTATTTCAATATTAAAATTACTTTAACTTCAGGAAAGTTTATTGAAGTTGATAAGCTAAAGAAACAAAAAAATCGTCTAGAACTCTCGCAAATGAATGTTGCAATATCTGCAAATGATTTTAGTTTATACTTTTCATATCTTCATTAACTATCTAATATACTAATTTCGTCACAAATTTCATTTTATTTATCAAAATATATACGAAATTAAGATCGAAAATTTTGATATAGGTGTCAAAAAATATATATTTCTCATTGAATAACTTTTGTGTGCTAGAGAAACTAAAATTATAAGCAGCTCTCTTTGCTTTTCGCTCTAATCTTAAACTCATAGAAACAAAATTATACCTTTCAGTTAGTGATTATTCCTATTCAATTTTCAGTATTTTCTTCTTCACATTCTATATCATATTATTTGCACATCATCTCTACCGCTTACAAATCACGTACCAAGAGACAGTATTCTTTTGGATTATACCAACTACCACAACATTGAACCACAAGGTAAAGGTACCTATTCATTTGGATACGAAATTGAAGATCCTGAAAGCCACAATATACAATTTCGCGACGAAGAACGAGAATCGAACGGAACAATCGTTGGAAGCTATGGATGGGTTAAACCTGATGGAAATATTATAATAGTAAGATACGTCGCAGATGAAAATGGTTATAGGTAAGTTGAAATTTTTTATTTAAAAGTCGACGTGAATGCTGTTGGGCAATTTCAATGCGAAAAATTGATAAATCAAAGGGTTTTTCGTTTGTAGTGTGTAATGAATTCATTATAGTCAATGAATATCAAATAAGGATCATAGTTGACTGATGATATTAAGTTCCAGTTAAAGTATATCCTACTAATACTTGTGGGGGGCGAATAATAAACATTTGAACGCTTTAAGTAGTGATATTTTAAAATGATTTAGTACTAGAATACGAACTATAAAATTCAAGTGACGCGACGCCACGCCACGCCACCTTAAACCATGCGGTTCACGCGGTACATTGTTGTGTACACATTTGTAGCATGCCACATGACGACACGCTTATTTTATCCTATAATTTTAAAAAGAAAAACTTTCACTAGCGTTGAGTACGTTATGGAGAGTTTTTAGAATGTTCTGCAGCGAATGTGATTTTACACAGTAAGAGAAAAAGAAGATTTTGGGCCCATACAATCATCAAAAACGTGGTGCCTTTCATGTATTAATCCAAGAACTGGAAGGCGTGTGGTGGGCTGAGTGTGTAAGCAAACAATTGAATTGAATGGAAAAAATATGGCGTGGCGTGGCGTGCTGCTAGTGGGTTTGAATCTTCAATCTCTGCGTTTACAACAATCATCGACTGATGTGCTCGAGCTGGTAGGTATTTTAAAGAGTCTTGTACATCGCATATTATTTAAAAATTTGGAACTTTACAGTTAGAAAGCAGATTTTTAGCGTCAAAAAACAACTGAATTAAACTAATAAGAGAGAATAATATCAAAGGGAACGAAAACTTTATCTGTAGACAAGGACATGGCGAGGGCTTGTTCGTTTAGGGTTACTATTTTGAAAAAAGATGAAATTATAAGCGGCTAGTATGAAGAGAAGCTATTGGAAGGTTTAACAGAAGAAAACAAACAAGTGACAGCCGCATTTGTATAAGAAAAAATTTTTATCGACAAGAAAAAACACCAGACCACGTATCTTTTATTGCAATGATAAAAATTAATGAACTGAGAGTTGATATTGCTACCTTATGAACCCTATTGGATATAATTAGTATCCACTGATTATTTTCTATTCTCATATCTCACAAAAATGACTTAAGATTCAAAGATTTGTCGACAATGATAGTGTGATATAGGATATGGATATGTTTAGGAGCAAGTCAATTTTTTTCTTTTTTTTTTGTTAGCTCGGGTGCTTATGGGATCTTATATTTTGTGTAGTTTTTTATTTCCCTTCTAGAAACCACAATTTTTGAGTCTACAAAACTATTTACTACCGTTTTTGTAGAAAAATCCTTTTATGTATTGAGGAAACTGCGATATTACGTTTATATTAATTCACGAAATTTCGTTTTTAGGGCGATAGTGGAATCGTCAGAAGGTCAAATCAAATTCTATGGACAACCGCAACCTACCGTTGATCAATTCACAAAATCTTCAGCCATGAAGAATGCTCTAAATTCTAGAATAAATTATTTACATGCATCTCATCATGAACAACATTGGAGACCTATCGATTATTATCATATGGATAAGAACCAAATAAGTGACTTTGTGAATGTTTAAAACAATTTTTTTATCAGTAACCAGATCTGGGAGCTGCTTGATTTCACAATGAAGCTGAAATAATTTTGTTTTTTGTACATTTTATGTTAAGATTACATTTCTATTTATTCCATTAATTACTCTAGTGTATTTTCCTGTATATTTTCTATTATTATCAAATCTCCGTTCTATTATTCCATCATTTAGGTTCTGGAAAATGGTCCAATCATAAAAAAGCTTAATTTCAGTTGAATTTAATCTTGTAAGTTTCGTGATACCTTGTATTTCTTTGGAAATATATATTGAATTATCAACCCATGTCATCTTGTGTGATTTTTTTGTGAAAAATGTATGCAAACAACTTGTATAGGATGCAACGAACTGGTTGAATGTATGATAAATTGCAAATTATCCTTTTATGGTCTACGGGTAGGCGAAACTGCATTCTCTCATGCAAGAATGACCCATAACGTGGAAATTTTAGATGTAACATTGTTCAATTTACGAGATTATAAAATAATGATGATTCCTAGATATGTAAAAGAATATTTTTTATCGATAGTTCATGCTGAAGTTGTTTTAAGAAAAGAAATATAATATAAAATATTTATACGAAGGTGGTTTTAACAAAGAGACTTTTCAGAGGTAAAAAATACACATTAGATGAAAGTGGGGTAGATTATTATATCCCAGAAACAAAAATGAAGTCGAAGCAATGGATTCCATCCGAGAAATTTCATCTCAAGGAAGCACAAACAGCTTTTTCATCCAAGTTAATCGTTACAGTGTTATACAATTTAAACGGTGCGATATTTATTGATTATTTAGAAAGATAAATTAGTTTAATATTCACTATTTACTCCGTTCTCATAATCAATCGATGTGTTTCCGTTCGATTACTGTTTCTCATCATAAACTTGGGAGACAAAATATTTCAGAAACGGATAGTGAAATGACACGCTAGATAATCCGATAATGTATAATGAAATTTGTATAATCATTTTATGTTTAGGTTAGAAACTGTTTGAAAATAACTTCTACATGACAGCCTTATTCAAATTTACGAAACTTTACCATTCTTAAACAAGTTTACAGTTTCCATTTCTAGTTATGTATTCCAATTACTCCAGAGCAATCTGTTGTACACCGTATACTTAAGCTTTGTTATTTGAGTGTCAGTCTGTTTTACGTGTATAAGCATTGCCATATGTTTTCGTTTTTTCAAGTTAATTATGGATAATTGAATAATATAAAAGATAAACTCAAATTGTGTTGAGTATGAGTAACAGATCGAAATAATAATATTAGAAAGTGTAAAATTTTCAAAAAGACAATGAATCATCTACTTCGATGTCTCCGATTTTTTTCAAATTTTGGGATATAAATCTATCTTCAATTTGAAGAAATATGGCCACTTTCATTTTCCCGAAAATCGTTTTTTGAGCCCTGTGGCACCATTTGTTGTGAATACGTTTTCTTAAGCGTTTCAAGTTTTTCTTCAATTTATCGTTGTGTTGATGTCTCGTCGTTTCCAAATAATACAAACGGAAAGCAGTAAAGACTATTATTCTCATCACACCCACACAACCAGTTTAAAAGTACGTTTATATTCACGACTTTTGCATTTATTTACAATCGTAATTAATATACTTGGTTTGAGACGCCCAACACTTTTTCTTCTATAGAAATATTGCACACTATATTCACCATTTTATCAAAATTCCCGTATCGACACCGATTATCACATTCACGAGCATCCGTGTGCACTGATTTCATGTGCACATGGATTAATATAAACTTCGAACATCGCTTTAGACTATGGGGGTGAGGGGGCATGGGATTGACCAATCAGATCTAATATTCCGATGTGTAGTGAACTAACATATCACGATTGGCATCGGACAGCTGGATTTTCGATTTGTTTTTTGTTTTCTAAATGAAAATAGTTATTAAAATAATGAGAGGACAGAATTTATTAAGTTTTTTTAGAATGCATTAAAATTGAAGGTGTGCACTTATTGAGGAGCCACCGCTACCTAATTAAACCATTACTAATTTATATTAACAAGCGAGAACCGAGATCTCGTACCTCGCGTAATAGGTATCTGGATGAACCAGCTTCTTTTCATTCTGGATCCATCTGGATGCCAGTATGTCAGCAGTATTCTTTGAAAGGAGTCTTACACGAGATCGGTCAGTTTTTTCAACCCTCAGAAACTAGAACTGATTGAAAAAGCTGGTGGCATATTTGAAATATTTATATTAATGTTACGAACAAGTTCGCAATATGGTCCAACTACTATGGAATTTTGAAAATCCGGAAAAATTAAAAAATGACGGTTTTTGCAAACATCGATTTTTCAAAAACTCTTCCCTTAATTTGCGCTAATTTTGCATATGTTTTTCATGAACCCCTGACCTAACTTTTTGCTTAACGGCAGTTATACGGAATGTCCCGTTCGGAAAATACGGCCCCACAACGAAAATTTTGATTTTGACGAATCCAAGCCTCACATACTTTATATATTTCACTTCCAGTGCTTATAATGTAGGTTTTTTCGTAAAACTAACAACTCCATCGTATTCTACGTGAAAAAATACATGGAAAACTCACATCACTTTTAGAAATATGTTTAGTGGCACTCAGTTTATCCGACAAATAAAAATCATCACACGCTACAACATTATTTGCACAGCTTGTAATAATTTATATTTTCGATTATTTATTTTGTAAAGAAATACTATAATGATGTATGTAGAATACGTTAGAGAAGGATTATACAGAACATATTTGAAAGGTAGTATATTATGTTCTGAAAGCTGATGACTACAACAACAAACTTATTGTGACAAAATCTGAATTTGTAACATCACATAAGAAAGTGGATGAATATAAAAGTGATAATATTGTTAATGAATGATAATTGATATTATTCAAAATACGAAGCAATAGTTTTTGTTAAACATTCATACTAAAAGAAGTGTATACTTTATAAGCTTAACCCTTAAAGCGAACACACAACTTGTCTACGTAAATTACTGTCGAAATTTTTTGTGTTTCTTGTACACACACACACACAATAATAAGAAATTGTTTTTTGAGGTCTCATTGTACTTTCTTTAGGTGCGGCGCTTTCTCAGTGTGTGTATCTGCTATCTATCGTTCGTTTGAATGAAATACAATAAAACAAAATGAGTTTACAAACCAGAGAGGTTTTGGGAATGGGAAGCAATGCAGCTGCAGCTGTCATCTGACAAATGCAAGGTTGTCTGGTTGCTCTGGTTTTTTCCTTCAGTTAGATAAACAAGATTTTGTGGTTGTAGAGATAAATAATTATTCGATATATTACAATCATAACATTCTCCGTTTATATTGTACCAGGATGGAAGTAATTCACAATGAAAATTCCTTAAAAGACTTTAGTCAAAATATTGCTTAGGGCTTAGGGCTTCTATTAAATCTATATCGGTTAATCGATAATATTATACAATTGAATTTTGTATTTTTCCAATATTTTTTCGCATTCATACACTTTTTGATTACACTTCCCATCCTAATTGGTTTCAAGATTTGTAACACCACCACAACTAAAACGCAGAGTTTCCATTTACTTTTAACAATAGCCTGTAACTTTCTATTGGCGTTACACCTTCCAAAATACTAAAACGACACGAACGAAAAAACTTATTGGCAACACTTTTTGATTCGACTTGATACGAGTGGAAAGACAAAACGAAACGATTATTAAAAAATATTTATTTAGTCTGGACTATGTATAACGACATCCAAAGCCAGTGGTTCATTTCCGCTTCTAGTCATTTCCGATAGATGGTGATGGGTGAGTATCAGACACGTGCCGTTTCTGAAAATATCCATTGGAATATCACCGAGTAGCAGCATGGGTCCGAAGTATTTCTGTCTAATTTGATTCGAAAGCGTGGATGCAGCAACTGTGTAGTTTAGGTTGGTTAATATATTGGAAGACATCCATATTACAATCCTATCCAATGGGCTTTAACAGAAAAAATGAATAATTTTAAATAATGAATTTCTACAGAGAAACGAACTAAAACGATCTAAGGGATTTTTAGAGCTATAGCAATACTTTGAATTGTTTGTTTCTGATATACATCACTCGATAAGTCGTGTGACTAACTAAGAAAAACATATTTTTTTGCCAAAAATCGATTTTATTCATCGATTCATCTCCTTCAAGAGCAATACAATCATTCCAACGCTTCTCTAACTTCTCATTGCTTGTAGAAGAATTAGCCATTAGTCACTGGGGGTTAAATCTTAACTATACAGTGGATGAGGAAGCAATTTGAAGTGTAGCTCGTCCAATTTAACAATGGTTGTGAATCGGCGAAACAGTGGTTTTTTTATCCAACATATGACGCCGTTTTTCCTTGTTTTTTGCAATCAAACAATTCACAAACTCTATATAGTATGCGCTATGGATTGTCTCTTCCTTTTGGAGATAAACAATATAACATGCCCATTCGAAAACACTGTCATAAACTTCCCAACTGACTGTTGTGCCTTTGGTCGCTTTGGACGTGGTTCACCTGCTGCAGCGCACTCAGATGATGATCGTTTTGATTCCGGATTGAAGTGATGGATACATGTTTCATCTATTGTCACATATTGACGCAAAAAATTTGATTTATTACGTGTACGGGCACTCACATTTACGATCGGAAACAAATAACCAATTTGTGGAATTTAATCACGTTTAAATTCAGCAAACCAATAACAAATGGTTCTTTTCGATGAAGCATAGTTCGGATAACTATTGCTGAGCTTGCACCGTATTTTTTTTTCATCAAGAGCAATGATAAATTAACAAATAAAATTTTTTTGAATCCATTGTTTTGAAAATAACAATAGTAGCTTCACTTAAATGGCTGTCACTTTTTTATGACTAATCAAAATGTCATGAAATTTTACACATAGTCTTTCGGAACTTGGTACTACGTCATATGAATTTGACAATGACAGCGTCATATGTCACACGATGTAATACCTTAATTCGATGGAGTTCATAATAATATAGCGATTTTCGGAAACTATGATCTTGATCTAAATGTTCGGAAAGTGATCCGGATCAGTTAACCATCATTTAGAATCTGAATTTTAGAATTTCGTGGATGAATAAGATCAGAAGACAGATATTTCTGTTTGTTTTTTAAACTTAACCTAATTTTGTTGTGGGTTAAGTTATAAATTTGGAGTTTTGGATTAGGATCCACAATCAGCTGGTTGGTGATTTAAATACATCATTGATGAATTCCATGCACACTTAATTGTTGATATTAACGAATTTTACGGAAGAATTTCATATGAAATTTGATTAATTTTATTCATATCGCAAGCAGGTATCAAAATTAGGAATCGAAATTTAGGATTTAGAAAAATATGCTATCAACTATGTACCTGAAAAATATATGAAAACTTACCTAGTTAAATTGTTGTCTTCCTCATAAGCCAAAGTGGTATTTGATCCATCTAGAGTCTCAGTAATCTGACATGTAACATTTTCATCGAATAAACTTATTTCCGAATTTGTAATTCTCGTAGCCAGTAATACCATCATTGGTTTTGCATTTGAATTTTGTAAAATTGTAGTACTATTTTGACTAAAATGGAACATCTAAGTATTCACTAAATTAAGAATGAAAAATTTCAACGGGAATATTAAACTGCGTCTAAAACTTATCAATCCAGGCTAAAGCACAAACAGAAAATACCTCTCATTCTTATTAACTTTTCCGTAATATTCCTAGTAGCTTGGGCAAAAACAGAAACCTCTTTATGAGGATAGAGGCATTCCACATCATATAACCCCCTTCATTGTATTAGGACTTGTTTATAAGACTTACCAAAATCATAAATACAAGATATGAGTCTCCTGAAGTACAGACAGAAACAATGAATGCGTTCTAAAATAGTATAGGCAACCTTTTGATTCAGGAGAGCCAAAAATTACGATTTACAAAATTTCTTAAAGTTCTTAAATTTTTAATATATAATAAATAGTACTCGAATAAAGTTTTTTCGGTGAAAAAGAAATTTTTTCTATTTATTAATATATTTGTAGGGTTTTCCAGAACATATTTATTGAATAATTATCTATCATTGGGCAAACAAACAGAATAAACAGCAAAAACTACTGAGATTTGTACCTCAAAACCAAATGTTTGAAGCATGACGCGTTTTCGAGATAAAAAGGAAACCGTTTGCTCATTTTTCAGGCCCCTCTCTTCACAAACCTTTCGAATAGTCTATTTTAAAAGAAAATTCCTAAATTTCTAAACATTTATATCATCATAATAAATGAATCAAAATTCGTGGGATTTTTTGCTGCTTTAAAAATTTCATTCATCGTATTTTGTTATCACACCTCGTATTATTATGTAATTTACCTAGTTTGCGGAAGTATAGTGGAAAAATCATAGCCGATGATATTAAACAGAGCAACGCATTGAGTAACGTTGTCTGGAATGTCTTTCAGATAAAATTCCAGCGCGCTGCGGGCGTCCACTTGTGTTATCACTATCGGTATTTCTTTGTGTTCGTATCTAAAATGGGATTCTAGAGTAAATAGAGAGACAAATTTGCTGCAACTTGCTTTCGGACACTGCAGAGGCCTGAAACAATTATTAGGATAGAATATGAATCTATTTTTGATATATACCTTGGTATTCTACGTGATCTAGATTTCAAAATGTAGATGTTGAATAGTTGTAAATATATTTACGACTCCCAGCAACGTTTTATTGTTCTCAGTCTTCAAGAGAATGCTCGTTAAATAGAAATTTTGCACCAGTGAAGGTATTATCGCCGAAATTAAAGTCTAGTTTGAGGATAAAGACAAAATTGTACTCGAAGGCAACTTTATTGGATAATAAAATCTAATTCTATCGAAGAAGGAACTTTTTAGCCCACTTGTTAGTTTAACCTCTGGAAAAAAACTTAATCTATTGATTTCTTAGCGGATAAAACGAGTTCGACTTAAGAGAAAAGCTATTTTTGTTATTTTGATACAATGATATAATAGATCTAGTAATTGTAATTGAAATAGAATCGATTATTTTGGAAAATAATCAGCGTACTTACTTTTTAGAAAGGGATATAGTACTGGAGCTACTGGTAACACAACTTTCAGCGATAAATGATCTCTTCTTATTATACGAAAATATTTCTGGATATGGAATGATTTTTTCACGTAAATCGGATGTTTCTTTTGATTTGGAGTCTCCGGAAGCTAAAATTTTGATTATGAAATAATAGGCTTAGGAATCGATATCAATAACTATTTGTGGTGATATTTTTAAACTTTTGATTTAGATTAGAATGTACAAATTTGTAAATAAGTACGAATTTGTTACTAAACAATACGAAATTTTGAATTGTTCGAATGGTGCATAATATCAAGTGGAAAACGGCAGTTTACCTGCACAATAAACATCTTTAAAACAATTCCCACAATACAAAACGTGATCTCTGCCTTCGATTAGTTCTCTTTTATCGAATTTCTCTTGACATCCAGTACATACTAATATATTTGACATTTTTCCATTTAATTTATTGACATTGTTGATTGATTTTTGACATAAATCTAACTGTAAAGTCCGTTTTAAAAGTCAAAAGCTGTTAATTTTGATAGATCAATGTAATGGCGAATGTATCAAAAGAATGAGATAGATGAAGAATTTGACGTATTAGGGACTAAATTTACAACCTAAGGTAGAAGCGGAGATTAAACTATAGTTTAAACTATGGTTAAAACTCTAGTTTATATCAAAAATAAACAAGATTGCTCTATTTGACAGGTTAGAGCCGAACAGACATTTTTCTGTTGACAACTGACAGAACAGCCCTCAAATATAACCAAAATCTTTCGGCTTCTTT
Source organism: Diorhabda carinulata (assembly GCF_026250575.1). Taxonomy (NCBI): domain Eukaryota; kingdom Metazoa; phylum Arthropoda; class Insecta; order Coleoptera; family Chrysomelidae; genus Diorhabda; species Diorhabda carinulata. Next base: position 3,218,849 of record NC_079471.1, read on the forward strand.
TTGTTTTGAAGCTGAATTATTTGAGAAAGTTGTATAAACAAAAATGAATAGAAAACAATTTGCTATTGAAATTTATCTTATGTTTTCTCGGCGCATCGTCAATCTCTTTGTATTATTGTAAAAATCTAAACCATTTGAAACACTTAGCTTCGGATCCTCCATGTTGAATAGAAGTTTAAGCACCAGACAACCGGTAACGTTTAACTTTTGTCGGTAAACGCCATCTATAAAACGTGGAAAAGTCTATATATGCAGTTTAAACTGACGTTTGAGGTTTAAACTTTGTAAAATTGGGCATCAGTGAATATTGTTAACCGTATAATAAATAAACGTTGCCAAATTATCAAATTTCATGAAAATATCTGTTGTGAAAAACAGTGTACTGAAAAAAGTTGTTATATAAATTGGAAGATTGTATTTCAAAGTTTCTAAACAATTATCAGTTACATTATTCTGACGAAATAAAAGAATTTCCTGTACTCACTGATCCCATTACTTTTATGAGAGTTCATTTCCAGGCTATTAGAATTTTTATCACGGATAATCTCGAATATTGTTGAGAATGTTAACAAAAGAACTTGTTAGTAATAAATATATCAAACTATACACTCGGATCGAATACAAATAACTTCAACTTACTGCAATCAATAAAACTTTTTCAAATACAAGAATACGTGTAATTATATATAGGTATGAACTAGATGACCCAGCAGACTTCGTACTACCTCAATCGATAAATAAAATACACTTAAAACAAATAAAAGAATTATTATTGTTTTCGATTAATTAAACATGATGTAGCTTACTTACAAATCAGAGTTTTCCTGAAATACTGGCTATTTGTAAAGTTTCAATTTTATATTGACAGATACATACAGTTTGATACTTAATCAACTCAAAGCTTTCTAATAAACTATATTTTTTGCTTTGTTTTGTGATGTGTAAATAAACAAAGATGACTGTTTCCTGACGCGCAAGCACGCGACGTATAATTGTCCAATTTCCAACGACTCGCCTTGCGATTTATTTATGGTCATCCCAAAGGCCAGACGTAATTGTAAACGTTTAAAATTGAATAGTCTTTATGATTGTTCGCAATTCTGACATAGTAATATGACTATGTTCTTGATCTGTCCCTCTCTGGTCATCAGTGCGGTTAGCATGTGTGGTAGCTCTTCGCACATTTGATTTAGACAAAATATCAACAAAAAAAGTTACGTTTGTGACAAAACATCAAGGAAAAATAAAATTGCTGTTTTTATTTAATTCCAAGCATGTTCATATTTATTCGCTTTTTAAACCTTCTCTGGACTTTTCGTTTTCGTGGTGGGATTGTGGCAAAATTGAACACAAAAGTGTACTATTTCTGATATATTTCCAAGTCTTCGAATACCTTAGTATGCAACACAGGGACTGGAATTATGGTTAAAGTACAATGTGAATTATTTATAAAAATATAATAATTAGTTTGTCCTTGATAACGAATAAATTCTTCAATAGTTTAATAAATTAAAAATGAAATTAGTTAGCCATATTATCAGTACATGAAAAAACTTCCTAAAATAGCAGAATTTTCCAAATAGAATGAAAAAAACTTACTTTAGAGACTGACATTGTCGAATGGTGGACAAAAATTTGAAAAAAATATAGATTGACATGACTCTCGACAGATTTTTAAGCAACCAAAGGGAAAGAATGGCGATTTATACAACTTTATTATTTGAATTACTACGGCTATGTAAGTTATTAATATCTCGGGAATATTTTTTGTTATAGTTAAAAAATATCACCAACAGAACCATTTTGTATAATCTATGCTAACAAGTCCATATTTTATTTATGTACAAGCAGTGTTTTTCTTTGAATATCTGTTTTCAATAAATATTTTGTGAATTAGTATAAATAAGAAACAATTCATTTCAAATAGGGCAGTATAAGGTCGGTCGAAGTAATGTTTTTACATATTAAACAGACCGTTTATTCCTAAAACCAAATTTAATCTAGATTTTAAAATGTACGCATTTTACAATACCAATAGTTCTTTTTCAGATATTCATGACTACTTTTGAAATTTCGTAATAACAGTACGATAAATTACATTAGTATACGTAATAGAAAGCTGAATTTATTAATCAAAACAATTTCTTTGATTTCTAGTTAGAATCAAAACTATTCGAATTCCAATATTTCTCTTTGTTTTTTAATTATCATTGGAAGCATCTGCAGACCGAACGATTTCTATGAGGTCTCATGATAGCATGTAATGTCATATAGCCCGAGGAGAGATTATCGCTATTATCGAAAAAAAAAATTATTATGAAATACTCGGTGTTCTAATACTAAGGAATGAAACTTGGAAGTGACTGAGTTCTTAAATTATGAGTTATTCAATTATTATTATTATATTTTGAGTTAATACGTGTATACGGTAGTCTAGAAGGACAAAACAATATATTCATCAACTCTTTTCGAGAAAATCAGCGCCGGATTAAGGCCCGGGGCTAAAATAATAACGGGGCCCCCTTAAGAAATTCAGAAACCCGGAAAAATTAAAAAAATAATATCAAAACTTGAAATTTGTGGTATGGAATGTTTTCCAAATTTTCTTATCATTCACCTTTTGTATGTTGACCTTAAAAAAGCATATGAAAGCGTACCACAAACAAAACTATAGGACGCCTTGGAAAGAACGAATATAAATGCGGCCTTAATGAAAGCAGTACAAAAGCTTTATGAAAACTATAGGTCCCAAGTAAAAATAGGAAACAAGGTCTTACAAGGATTGAGAATCCAAGAATGGAAAAGAAAATGTAAGAACATGGGCAATATATGACAAGAAAGCTAGTAGAGGAATACAGGAAATGGGGTCTGGAAGTAAATTTGAGTAAAACGGAGTAAATTTGTATTGGAGGAGTCCAACAAAATTTAATACAAACACAACAAAAAATAAGTCGTTGTACAAAATACAAATAACTAGGCATGATCATCACTAATGATGGAAGATTAGATGAAGCAATCGCACAAAGAAATAACCAAGAAAAACAGGCAATAAGTCAGCTAAATAGTGTAATGTGAGACAAACAAATATCCAAGGAAAACAAACATCGAATATACAATATCATAATAAAAAGTTTTAACAACATATAGCGAAGTCTGGCCTCTAAAAGAAAAAAGCAGTAAAAATGCTTGAAGCCACAGAAATGGAATATTGGATGGAGAGAATCAGGGAGATCATGAAAGTGCAGCATACGATTACAGAAAACATTAGGGTGAATCAGTTAAGTTGGTACGGACATGTCCAAAGAATGCCTGAAGACCGCATACCCAAACAAATTTTAAATTGGACACCACGAGGAAGAAAGAAGAGAGAAAGACCAAGAATAAGTTGGAGGGAGGGTATCGAGAAGGATATTCGAGAAAGAGGATTGGACGAAGATCTTTTGGAAGATCGAGAAAGATGGAAACTGGAAATCGGAAGACGTTTTAATCCGATTAATATATATATATGTTTTCCAAGTGACGGAGCCTTCTTGGACCTGGGGCCCGGGACTATAGCTCCCCAAGCCGCTAGCTTAATCCGGCCCTGAAGGAAGTGAAATCTCAATTATTACTATTCGACTCTGTTTGAAAAAAAAGGAAAATACCACATCTTTGTAGAATTAGAATTGAACCGTTGAGAAAAGTACTATTGAATATACAGTACGACATTCAGTAAGTTTCATGATGTCTTCAGAAGAAACAAATGCTACAAAATGTGGTTGGAGTTTCGAAAACGGGCACCCGCCGATTAGCTCCAACTATTTATCACACACTAGATGATTGTACCTAAAAGGATTTTCGACGTTCCGCAAGGAAATGGAATTAAAAAATTTTTCCCTAACCTAACCACGTGTTTTCAGCTCCTTTATCCAACACCGTCATATTCTTTCTGTGCGTTTTGTTTTCTTTAGGTAGTTTTTTTGTTGTGTCATAAAAAATCTAAATATAAACACAAAATGTCACTAGTCGAAAATACGAGGTTAGGTTATTTTGAAATTTGCTGATGAGAACCAAAAGACCACGTCAGTGCTTGCCACTTTCGCATTGTGAATCCGAATGAAGGACGTAGAGGTAAAAATGCAGAACAGTAAATAGGACAAGGACCTTTTAACCACACCAGAGCTAACGCATTTTTTGTTACGACTTAAATTTTTGACGACTTAATAAGAGATTTAAATTTGACAAAAAATGAAATTGAGCTAGAGCTTTAGAGCACAGAATGAACGCGAACATGACGCTGGTTCGCCAGTAAACATAACCTTAAAATTACAAGTATATAAAGAAATTTGAACGGTGATCAACGAGTTTGATTTATTTGAAATGTATTATATACTATATGAAATGTGTGGAGAAATATGTACAGAGCGACATTTGACACAGCGTTGGTGGGTGATATCCCTCAATTTTATCAAAAATATCTGCAGTTACGAAATAGATCCTGGCGAAGTTTTTAAACATAGGGGTTTATATGATCAACTTTTGAACTTATTGTGCAGAAGAATTGACAAAACATTTAATAAGAAAACCTGATTGTCGATTAGATCAGGTGGTTAATCACCACTTCTTATCATGGTATTTTTAAATGGGGAAATCATTCCCTATATTCTGCCAAATTTTAGTTTTCTTGTACCCAGCCGACTGTTTATTACATAAACACTTATAAGCACGTACAAATTCTTACTAAGAGAAATAATTTTTCACGGTATCTGCTACTACAAATTACAAATTAGAAAAGTGAGGTTATGTTTTCTACGTAAAAAGTAGAAAGTTGCTTAAATTCGCATACAAGCGCGATCATTGTGTGCGTTATCCAAGTTGAACTATCTTTGATATTTCTGAACGTCTTAAGTTGTAGTTTAAAATTGCGAAACATTATTTTATAAAAGAAGACGAAACTAGCGAATGGCGTTTATTCATTGTCATCTTGTTGACATTGAAGTATCTGCGGTTTAGTGCTTGATCCGTATTTGACGTTGACACTTCAATAATATGTTCAATAGAATGATCGATTTGATAATTTGATAAAGAAGATTTTGAAATAACGCACAATCGTAAAAGATTTTCTATTCTTTGACTCCTATTTTCAAAATTTTCCCATAAAATTTTTATGGAAATTACGTAGCTTTGAATATTATATAATATGTATTATACAGGTAATATCAATATGCAAAATAAATCAGACTACATAGAAAATTTCTTTATCATCGAAACAATTGACGTACACATCTAGTAACCTACTTTTATCTCTTTCTAACATGCGAATATTGGGTATGGTTCATCTTCATCCGTGGCGAGAGAAGAAAGCATATAAATGATGTGCAATTTCTCCAATACGCACTCTTGTTCAATTAGTAGATAGTTGTGTGTTTTGCCGGTATAAACAAAGATGGGTTTTGTGAAGGTGAGTTATTTTTTTTTGAGAAAATCGATTACACCTGTTATATATTTGTAGATAATTAATTTTTATAGACGGATACACATTAAACAGAAAATGAAAGTGCTTTCACTTTTTATTATCTTTTATTCAAATAAATTTCTGAAGAAATTCGAACATTATTAATGATTTTAATGAGATTTTTCTCGTGCGAATTTCGTATTAATGTATTAGTTAAATATATATGGATTTTGGTTAATTAATTAAACATTCAAAAATCAACTTTTAAATATTATTTCCTCTCAGAATGTCATTTGAATAACGTCTACATTAGTAGAAAATTTATTGATGATTTTGTATTATTAAACATTGTTTGAATCAATCTCTTAGAAATACTTAAATATCAGATACTACAACTCAATTATACATTGTAAAAAACGAATTTTTAATGGTTTAACTCGGCAGCCAAGCGATTCATAGCAATTTAAAAGTTTATTAATTATCTATTGCATCTATTGTTGCTAAAAAATCTTCATAAAAGAGTTCCAAGCTCTTAGATCTTGCGCTTCATTTTTTTATAAAACTTTCTAATTTGTGGCCAAATAAAAACACTCTCCTTCAACTTGGTTTGAATTTACTGGGGAAAAACGTATATTAGGTGTTTAAATACTTCACTTACTTTATCCATAGCCTTAAAAAAGTTTTTTATTAGTTCAAGTTTGATGTGGGTCGAAGGCAAAGGATATTTTTTGACTCACGTAGTGTTTGTTTATTAACTATATGTAATAATGAATTAATCCAACTATAATTCCGATATTTGCTACTAGTAGCAGTTGTAGATTATTTATTCTACGGGGAGATGCATATTTTCTTAGGATTAGAATATTTTATGTATAGAATAATCCAAGTGTATTAAGCCATCAATATCTATACAGGCACAAAATGAATATTCCATATAATAAATTGTAAAAAACTTGTTCTAAAAGTTTTAATTCTCATTTTTTCTTTTTCTGTTTTAATTGTTAAACTCCTTAGAACGGGAACCAAAAAGTTCTGACTGCTGCTTTTCTAGATACAAATAACTGAATCATTCAACTCTTTTTGAAAAATGAAATGTGTTTTGCTGGAACTGGAAGCGCCATTGGTACATTTTAATCTGCATTATGATGAACAGGTTTTATGGCAGATTACAAATTTAAATATTTAATTATTTAATATTATGTTTTTCTTTTTTGTAATACAACCTTTTGTAATACAAAGATAGCCATACTATTGATACAAAAGTCTTGTAGGCAAGGGTCATTACTCTGCTTCGTAGTCAAATGGAAATTAATTTAAACACAAACAAAAAACGAAGCAAAGTGAAGAAAATGATGTAATAATAATAAACCATGGATTATATATTTCCAGCTTATTGCTTACGATTGTTTGAGAAAGTGAATTAATAACAAAAATTTATTGAACTAACGCTATCTGATATAAATTTTCTCGTCTAAATAAAATGAGAAATGATTTTAATCAACACATTAACTCCCTCGTGACATTATCCGGGATAACCCTAAATACTAGAAGAACCTGGCCCAACAACGTAATCTACTTTTAGCTCCATACACGTTTCCCAGAGATGTTTAACAAGTTCGACATCTTTTTTATAATAAGAATCGTCAAGCTCCTCGGAATAGCCATTAACTGCCTATCACCTCTTCACTGGTGGAAAATCTTTGACCACTGCGTCAGTTTTTCAACTTTGGGAACAGGAAATAATCTGAGGGAACTAAATCTAGTGGATAGGGTGCATGAGGTATCAATTCAAACTTTGATTCTCTGATCTCGCGCGCATCCCAAAAAACCGACGTCACGATCTTGTCTGCAAACTGTCTTTGCCTTCTTTGGAGTCGCTTTTCCCCTTTCAGTCCATTGTTTTAATTGTTTTTTTGTTCTGAACATGAAGTGATGGACCCACGTTCCATCCATGGTTATGAAATGGTGCAAAAATTCGGGTCTATTCCTGTGAAACACTTCACGACACTGTTTTTCTTCTATTATGAGCAAATTTTTTCCTTGTTTACAAAGGTTCACCATTGGCGGCTGCCAAACAAATTCTAAACAACATGGCGTCTATAAACTTGAAACGTGCCATTTTTCAAGCAACTACCACCATCTCTAGGTCAGGTCAGGTACTTCTGGGACCCTCCTCGTTCTATTGTATTGCCATGTTTACTATTCGTTTGAAAATCGCGATCAAGATCAAGATGCATTGTAGAAATGTATTCAAAAAAGAATCATAATGTAAATTAAAGCTTAAAAATATTACTATCTCATGATATCTTACGATAAAGATACTAATTACAGACTTTTAGAGCATTAACCACTGTTAAAAGCGTCACATATAGATATTCATGACAAGATCTATTTTTACACACGAGTGATTACTTTTTACAGTCTCACGTTCGTTATAGATCAGTATTGTTTACTAATGAACTGTTCTGCATTCCGTTTGCATGCATTATAAAGATGATACAAATACACTTTCATTAATTTGAGATGCTAGTTACACAATTCACTTTCATTGGATCTCATGTTTATGTTTATAATGCTCTTCAATTGCACGAAGCTAATTTAATTAATAAACTTAATCATATTGTTGTTAAAGGACGCCGTGTTTTATTTTGACAAGATGTCTGCTTGTATTTTGAATATATAAGATTGTGATATGATAAAATTTCAGTTTTAAAATCCGCCCTCCTCGTAACGAAATGTTACTTATGTTTGTTCGAAAATAAGAGGCCTTAGTGTTGTTGACTCAAGCTTTAATGCAAATGACGTAGCTACCGCCATCTATCGAAAAAAATTTAAATTAAAAAGTCTATGAATTAATAACTATCTATGGCTTATAAACTCTGTTGTGGGAAAACTTACCTTTATGTCTTTCGAAAATAATTGATATCACATTTATGAAATGAAATTAACTTTTGAGGAAACATCAAACCCAAGCGCTGTAGAAGAAGTCGGTTATTTGGACCAACCAAAATTAATTAAATCCCACTTCAAACATTCCTAATCTTCTTCTTCTTAAGGTGCCATCTCAATTCAATGAAGGCTGACGACAATTTCATACCAGTGTTCATACCAGTCCAATCGCGTATGTTCTTCAACCATGAATGTTGTCTGCGACCAGGTCCACGTTTTCCTTCGATTTTTCCTTCTATTATTAATTTCAGTATATCATACTTGTTGTTACAGATAAGCGGACTTTCTTCTCTTTATTGTTGTAAGTAACTCTCTTTCCTTTCCCATACGTCTAAGCACTTCAACGCTAGGTATATGTTGAGTCCACGATATTTTTAGTAGTCTACGGAAGATCCACATTTCAAAAGCCTCGAATCTGTTCATGGTATCTACTTTTAATGTCCACATTTCTGCTCCAGACAAGAGAACTGAGTGCACGTACGCACAAAACGGTATCTTAAGTTTAAGTTCAAGGTTGAGTTACATAATAGGTTTTTCCTTTCCTTTGGGAATATGGATCTAGCTTGTTCTACGTGATTTGACTTATGCACTTTCCAAGATATTTAAATTTCTCAACTTTCTCTATTGCGGTGTCAATAGACGTTTACGTTCAGTTGTGGATTTGGTAGTCTTGTTATGGCCATTAATTTTGTTTTTGTTACATTAATTTTCATGCCTAGTTGATCTCCAACTTTTACAACTCTGTTGATTAGACGTTGAAGGGCTTTTGGATTGTCTGCAATGATAACCGTGTCGTCTGCATAATGTATGTTGTTTAATGTCCTGCCGTTTTTATTCCATCATCGTCATCGCCTATTGCTTGGTTAAATATGTGCCTAGAGTACATATTGAAAAGTTGTGGAAATAAAATCCAACCTTGTCGTTTGTCCATATCTAACCGTTGCTTCTTGGTTCCAATAAAGATTTCTAATAAACTCGATGTCTTGTATGTCTAATTCTTTTTTCTGTAGTAATATCAGAAAGACGGTATGATTAACTCGATCGAAGGCTTTCTCGCAGTCGATGAAACAGGCATAGACATCTTTCCTCGTGTCTCGACATTTCTGGAAGAGTATTAATAAGCTGGCTAGTGCTTGCTTGTTCCTAGACCTTCGCGAAATCAAAACTGGGTATCGCTTTGAGCAGCTTCACATTTATGGTAGATTCTGGGTTATATAATTTTAAATAGGATCTTAAGCAATTGGCTCATCAATCTTGTCAATCTGAACTCATCACATTTCTTGGCTTTTGATTTGTTAGGGAGGGGAATAAATACAGAGGTAATCCAGTCTTTTAGAATATTACTTTTTGCACGAACTTTCTGTAGTAGCTGGAAAAGTGGTAACAAATTTTCTTCTTCTGTTAATTTCATCATTTCTAACCTAATAAAAAAACTTAAACCCAACGAGAATCTTTCTTTTATTCAATATTAATCGAATTATATCCTAAAATGCAGTCAAAGTTTAATATATTTCATTCATTCAGTCCAGTTGAATCATTACTATCCACTCGATTTAATTATATAAATAAATATGTGTGTTACAAGAAAAGGACAATCATTCTGTGACCTTACCTTTTTTTACGTGCATCCTTTATTTACTATCTTCTATTAGTATAAATAATAGTTCAAGAATAGAGATTGAAAATACGAGATCTAATGAAAAAATACGTTTAGTTATTTTAATAAAAACGAAGTGAAAATGTTTAATTTCTTTCAAAGGACACCCCTTTGAACAATCTCAACGTTGGTTACTAAAACTATTCCTGAGAGACTTCTTTTAGAATCACTTTCATCATTTTTGTCATGGTTTTCTAAATGGAGTTGAAATATTTTATATTTTTCATTTAAAAGCGAATTGTCGTACAATGGATTGTAGTTACAACCGAGAAAAACGTTGTCTGCTTCTGAGGTCCTGAGGCCTATGTTGTTCGTTCCTCATTTCCACTTTTAAATCACACGTAGATATTTCATAAGCTTTTTTGATACTTTTACAAATACTGACAGTTTTTATATGAACAACTTTTGCTGGATTTGGCTCGTCTTGAAAGACCCATTCAGTCGATTGAGGTTTAGTCTTGGGTTCATATGCATAAATCCATAATTTACAGTCTGTCACTATCATTTGAAGCATCGCTATTAATTTCTTTCACATTTATTTGCACCAATTTACACGAGATTTTTTTGAGCGATTATCAAATTATGCGGGAAGATGGACTGAAATATATTTTGCGTTTCTAGGCAGTTTTGATCTCCTTGGTATTTTTGGAAAGTCTAATTTTGACTCATTCAAGGATAATCTTCCAGCATCAACAAGAAGAAGATCATGGAGATAAAGAAGTACAATATTCGCAATATTACGGTCAAGAAGAAGGGAATACAGGTGTTGTTTATAACCAAAAGCCTGTACAAATATCCGGAAATCACCACGGATATGATTTACACAAGCCAGAACATATTGACTACTATGTAAGTATTTTCAATGTTTACTTTTATTACGTAAACCATTGTCTAATATATTTTTTTTTGTTTATTGAATGAGTCGGATGATTTGTGTGAAATTTCTCTGTGAAAGTGAGTTTAAACTACCCATTGTCCAAATTAACAAATATAACATATGTCAATGATAATTTTACTGTGTCAACACATGTTTCTTATTTATTTGCTAAAGATTATTCTTACTAACACTCATGGAGCTTGTTTACTTCGTTTAACAACTCTTGACAAATATTTTCATAACAAATATCAATTTCTCTTTTAATAATTTAATATATTTTACCACTGGAACGCTAAATTTTGATAAAAGTTGAATTGAATCAAGCAAAAGTTGATAATATTCAAAAATATCAAATTTATTCGAGATTCTGTTGTTATATTTTCATTATAAATAAATTGTCGTACATCCATTAGAACAGGGGAGAATCAAAAAGTTTTTTGGAACGAAAATTTCAACAAGTATTGCCATAAGAAGACTTTTCGCACTAAAAAAACTTTTAGGATTGTTCTGGATAGCGTAGTGATGAAGAATCATGTTCATTAATTATTTTACTAAACATTTTATCTAAATTACGAGGTTAGGCAGATGTTGCCACTTTATTATTGCATACTCAACTGCTAATGAATGACACATATACTTAAATCATTTTATCTAGCATTGACAAACAAGTTGAAGGTTGCCGAAGAAATTCCACATCAATCTTATCATCATTTATGTTTAAAATAATATAGTGCACACAGTATCTTCTGTCACATACTTAGCAAGCCTACCAAAACTTCCTCTTGTTCTTTCTGGGTGCCGCATTTCTAATCTTTCTTCATTTTCTTCATCTACGTCGTTTTCATTATCAATTAACACCACAATTACTTCCATGTCAGAGCTAGATTCATCAACTACAACATGGTTCACTGCCCCCGTTTTGTATTACAGATAAGACCAGCTCCAGAGATTTCTTGTTGGAATTTCATTTTCTTAATTCCCGTTGCTAATTATACCAACAGAATTTTCTGTCGTAACTGCCAAGGTTGATGTTAGACGTAATACACTGGACGTTGAAGTGGATGGCAGTGATGTTTTTGTCTACGTCTTGGTTATCACTATCATTATTTACAACAGTAGCCTTTTCTGTTTCACGTATCATTTTTCTTTTGATAATAGATAAATCTTCAAACCCTCCCAGTACATTAAATTTGGAAAGACATCCTGTTTCCTCAAGTTTTCTCCTTAAAGAAGAAAAATGATTTTGTCAATTTTATAATTAGTTTCTTGGTAAAAATTTCGCAAAATTGTACCAAGCCTGCTTCACTGGTATGCAGCAACTTAAACGCGCCAACTAAATGAACTTTTAGTTTCAAACCAAATTATTAAATGTTATCCCCATGTCAATGATGGTCCGTGTCACTATTTTATCAGTTAATGTGTTGGAAAAAGAATTTTAAATTATAAATTTCTAATTTAACAGGCCCATCCGAAATACTCTTTCAAATACGGCGTCAATGATTACCACACAGGTGACATAAAAAGCCAGCACGAATCTAGAGATGGTGATGTCGTCAAAGGCCAATATTCTTTAGTAGAGCCAGATGGATCTATAAGAACTGTTCATTATACTGCTGATAATCACAATGGTTTCAACGCAGTAGTAGAAAAATCAGGACTATCAAAACATTTTGAAGGTAGAACATTAGTACATACACCTCAATCTCATATTCATGAGAATCAAGAGGAAGAGCAACATGAAGTACCAAATTATCATCAATATTTAGAAGGCGAAGAAGCAGATTTGGGACACCAACAGGAAAATGAGGAAGCTGATACTTATGGAGAAAGTCATGAATAACCAGTAGATAGTAACTAGATATTTATCATGCTCAAATATTGTTTTTGGTGAACAAATGTGGAACTTGGGTTTTATTTTCTTCTAGCTTTCGAATTTTGTATAATACGTGATGAATTAGGTTTCAATTCACCAATAATTTTTCTACAATATCAAAAATTTTGACTATTCTGTAGATATATATTTTCTAGACTTATCAGTTTTTCATATTTTTCAATATATATTTTCTCATATTAATAGAAATCTCCAAAGATATCACTAGATATAGACTTTATATATATATATGCATTAGAACGAAGATTTTGCCAGCTAGATGATGAGAATTTTTGTAGTGGGATTGTGGCAAAGCTAAACATTAAAGTGTACTAACTATATTATATTTTCGAGCTTTCGGATACTTATCTATTCATCGAATTCAAAAAGCTTTAATAAAACTGACGCTTGATAGAAATACTAAGTTTGTATATAATATAATAATAAATAGATGATTATATTGCTTTTGGAATTCAATGCATTTGATGTTTTGATTCCCATACGTTAAATACATAAGTATTCTAAAGCTCGGAAATATATTAGAGGTAGTACATTTTAGTTTTTAATTCTGCCACAATTTTATTATAGATATATTTATATATTGAATATTTGGGTGACTTTTTGTTAATTTGGGGCTTATTACTTGTTTACTGATTATAGAGACATCGAAAATATCGAAGAACTATTTAAATATATAATTCCCGCACATTCTCAGGTTCTAATAATGATTTATAAGAAACATTTTATTTAGTTTTGTACTGATATTTGTGTAACTTACCGTATTTGTATTATTTATTTCGTACATAGAATTAATTTTTATTAAATCGGAAGATACAATATCTTTCAATTATGGATTTGATGGTTTTCTTTCAAACGCGTGGTGCCGAATTTTGAAAAACGGACTTAAAAAGCTTGTAAAATTAAGTAAGTTTCATAATTTTTGTTTGTTGAACGTCAATTTTTTATTTATCAGATTATTTTGTTTAAAATATATTGCGGTTTGCATTTTTTTAAATCTAATACTTTCAATTTCATTTTAAATTTAATAGTTTGAGCAGAATTTCCCTTTGGAAACGTCCCTAATATAAAATAAATTGATATTGTATCTACAGAAAAATAAATATATATATATATATATATACAGTATTACTATGTACTAATGTTTATTTTATTTTGTTATATTCATATTAATAAAATTTTGGAATTGTTATTGTTTATTACAATCCTTATTTCTACCCATATATTTTACAGAAATATCAAATTTATTTTGATAAATCTAATAAAAAACAATAAATCTAGAACCTTGGTTTGGGCCGTTATGTCATTGTTGAAATTATTGTCCTTCTCAGTATGTAATTTCGAATGGTGTTGCGGGTTGAGGACTCAAAATAAAGCTGTCGAAGAGTTTTTTAAAATGCCAACGTTTCGATCTTTTATTTGATCTTTATCAAGGCTTCAACATTCGGGTTACCTCTGTGCCATATGTGTTGTCGATAGTTCTGAAAAATCCAGGTGAAGATGTCATTGTTAAAATTATTAATTATTCTCCTTTCGAATAGTGTTGTGGGTTACTTCTAGGAAGGACAAATAAACAAGAAAAAAGTGGTCAGTGCATCACTGGCAATAATGATATTCTGCTGCTACCTTTATTTTTGGGGTCCGATGGATAGTTTAAAAGAGTCTAAAAGTTTTGGATGAAAAAACATAGAAAAATTAGTTGAGAATGGACGAAGAAACATATTTATAAAATTATTTTTCTCTAAAATTACTTGTACGCAATAAAACTGGCACCAAACAGATAAAGTGCGAGATCTTGTAGAAAACAATCGGCTGATCTTCATCTGCAAATGCTTTTGAGCAAGAAATATTGCGTCTTGCATTGCATTGCACGTTGTATTGCATCATTTCAAGCGACCTTTACAAACTAACATGTACATTCCATTCTTAAAGCCCACTCAACATCAAAAAAATGAATCTTAAAAGATATTTTGGTACATTGGTACAACTGTTTAAAGGGCTCTACTTTTTGTTAAGCTCGCTAATATCCTACCCCCTTGATTATCTGCTTTCTACTACATACTATGTTTATATATAAAACCTCTTCGAGATATTTGGTATCTAACGCAATGTAAAATGATTAAAATACATGTTTTGGTTTCTCGAAATATGTTAAAGCGACCTTTAATTGACATTTTGTTCAATCTACTATAACGTAGCATGTTTTAAGGAAACATAGCGTCGTGTTAAATGTTAAAATAATTGGCATATTCGAGTGAAATTGATTAAAATCGTGTGAAAAATATCTTTCATGTGTATAACAATCCAAGCATATCCTATACTTATAGTGGAAACGTTTCTTACTCGTTTAATATAAAAATTATAGTGTTCAATCAATATCAAAGAAAAATAATTGAACACAAAAAGATATAAGCAGTGTATAATTTAGTAGTACCTCGAAGTGTCCCACCGTTTTCAAAATTTTTTCATGCACCGTACTTTAGATCTACAAATGTGTTAAAAAAAGAAAAGTTTACTTAGTAAGCTAGAAGTTAATACGTATTTCCTGTCTCTATAACTTAAAGCTTATAAATATTGAAGATTTTTGAATTATTTTAACGAAAATAACTCAATAAACTCATTAAATGTGACGGTAGCGAGATATATAGCGACTCCGTTTAATACCTTTCGTCTTTTGTCTTACAGCAAAAAGTATAAACGAAATATTTGTAA
This sequence comes from Diorhabda carinulata, assembly GCF_026250575.1. Classification (NCBI taxonomy): domain Eukaryota; kingdom Metazoa; phylum Arthropoda; class Insecta; order Coleoptera; family Chrysomelidae; genus Diorhabda; species Diorhabda carinulata. The sequence goes on from NC_079471.1 coordinate 3,234,366, forward strand.
AAATAATAACGATGGTTGCTAATTGAGTGTTAATTTTGGAATTACGAGAAAAGAAAATTCGGAAATTTGAAAAAAAAGGTAAAAATTCGAAATAAGAAAGAGACGATAGGCTCGAGTGTCGTTTAACTGCAAAATTTGTTGTACGAGACTAAAAAAGTTATAAAGCAATAAAATACATGTTCTAAAAGAGTCTAAAAGTCTTAAATTAAAAACCCAATAATCCAATTCTAAATACAGCTCAAGTTTCACGTCTACAAAAAATTTATTTTTAGGTGTGTGTAAAACTAAAATATAATACAGTAGATTTCACTATCAAAACAAATTTAACAGACTCTAATAAACCTTAAATATCATTTCGGGCAGATTAACAATCTACCTGAATAGATATTTGATGTGTAGAATAGAACTGAATCTAATAATTCTGACGCGGGCGCGGTACAGAAAACGTATCCTGAATAATCAAAAATTACAACAGCTCTAGTGAAAATTAATCAGATAAAATCCATTCCATTGAAAAAGTATGAAGTAAATCATTGATTAAATACCAATCAATAACGTAGACCCACCCTATAAAATATATCACGAGTTAATAAGATCATAGAGTAAGAAGCAACCGATCCGGTGAGATTTCCATAATCACAGTGTTTCAATTTAATAGCAACGAGATTTAAAAACTTCGAAAAAAAAATTCCTCAAGAACCTTGACGATTATGCAGTGGTGAAGGAATAACTATATTCACTATAAATACTTTGGATGAGGACATAAGTTCCCAGTTTGTACTTTGATCGTGAGATTTTGTTTTGAATCCTACGATGTTGTTTATAGTGAGTATAAAATGAATTATGTTTCAAAATGTTTTTGATTTTAGGTCTCTTCCAATTTAAAATTAGTTTCTATTATAACGTTTTAAAAGACAGATGAAAAATTCTTAATGAATTTGTATTTATTTAGCTAGATGTGGTTTCTTTATCCACAAATATTTCTATTACAATTGTAAAAAATATATTAATGAAAAAATGGGATAAAATTAGAGAATATAAGGAAATACCTCAAAACGAATTTATAAAAGCCATAGAATTCACTTACACATACATATGTTGTGCTATGGGAGTTTCCATATCAAGTGTTATAGCATAATTACTAATGAAAGATGTTGAGGAAAATATCCTAAGCAAACTTGATATAAATATTTCATTCTTTTCTCGAGATTATTGCATAATACGAAGAAATCAAATTGCAAACATAAAACATTAATTCTTATCCCAAAAAACTTCATAATCGAAATCGAACAAAACATAAGAACAAATTAGTACATGAAACTAACTTGATCCTCAAGATATTTAAACTTTTAATCTAAACAATTCGTGTCATCCTATGTCACAAAAAAGTTAAATGATAATAAGTTTGGCTGATAGATCTATCCAACTATCAGATCCTGAATTTAGTTAGTTTAGTTTGCTATTCAAAAAGCAAAAACTACGTCGAAAGGAAATAATTATTCGGAAAATAATGATAAACAACATATTCATGAAAAGGATAAACAGATACTACAATCAATTAAAAAACAAAACAGAAACGAAACATCAGACCATGAAACATTTCTCCTTACCATATGTACAAGGACTTTTCCAACAACTTATGGAATTATTTCAATAAATATCTCACTAAACTAAAATCTAAAACACCAAAAAACAAAAGAAGTAATATTGTATATCAAGTGCTTCGTACTAATTGTGTTGCTGTCTACATAGGGCAGACATCTCAGTATTTGGAAAATAGACTAAGTGTTCATCAATACTATAAAAAAAAAAATAAAACTGTGTCAACGAATCACAAAATATCAAAAAAAACATGAAATTATGAAGATTTAAAAATTCTTGGAACGGAATCTAGTATACGGAAAAGAGAATTGTGAGAAATGGTTCACATACATGAGAATGAAAAAGCTATAAATGATAAAAAAGACCTAAATAGTTAAAATAAAATTTATAGCTCTTTTTTTTTCAATTCTGATACAATTACAAATAATTTAATTGGTGACTGCTACGTATTTGAGATGTAAAAACTAAGGAAAAATTAATTTTTCCTGTTAAAACAAATTTCTATTTTGATATTCATGATATAGGTGATCCATTGATTGATATAAATGGTCAAATTTTGAGGAAACGTCAAATTTCCATCTGTAATAACAAAACATTTAGAAACACACAGAAATTAATAGGTCTAAGAAATATGCAATTAAAGTAATTCAAAATAGAATTTAGAGTGGTTTGAGTGGAAATAGTGTACTATAAAATGCAAACATTATATCAAACTGTGCTTATAATGGATGGAATTTTGTGTCTACGACATGATATGACATGTAGTTCTTTTATATAGTTTAAACTAAGGTGTAATTGAAAAAAATGAGATTTAAGTTAACATAAAAATTGGCATAACTTCATTCAAAATACAGCCACTTGTTTTAGCTTAAAAAAAGTTGATGGGTTGATAAAGATCCATGTCTTACTACACACACTGCGAACAAGCCTCAACGAGTAGTTGGTGATATAGAAAATCATTTACCGTTTATTTTAATCATAATTTTTATCATAATTGACGTGAATTTATGGATGAAACTTCTTTTATTATGTATTTCGAGAATTCTCGTTTCCAGTTATCTTCAGAAATTTTGAATTTCACTTGAATCCATTTCATTTATCGATATTATCAATTAATTTATTTATTTTTCATTCTCTTTTTTCTCTTCTAATTAATTATTATTGTACGTTTCTTTTCACTTTTTATTTATTTTTTTTAATAACTATTGACACGTCTTAAGACTAAAGTCTCAAATGCTTTGGTGTCTTCGAAGTACCTTAAAAATGTCTTCAGTGCCTTCAATTTCATAATAATAATCAAGATACAATTTATTTTGAGATAAAGACTAGTTTTTACTCTACAATGAAGCTCAAATCAAACACATGTTTATTCAATTATTATTCAATTAATTCAAGATATTAAAAATACTGAAAAATGTTTATCTTTCTATGGAAAATGCTAGAAAAAATGACAAAATTATGTGTTATTACAAATTTATAGTAAAACTAAAATAAAATATAATAAATAAAAAATAAAAACAAATAAAATGGAGTTGTCTTTTATCTTCCTTCAAGTAAGAATTCATTGGCAGCATATTTTATTTTTGTTTTCATAAATTGTACTCTGGCTAGGTCAGGTTTGGACATTGTTCTTTAAATGTATTATTCCGTTTAGGGTTTCTCTAATGATAACGATTCCTGGTTTTTATAAGTTATATAAGTTATAAGCGCTTTCGAAATTTGAAGCTTGAACTTTCAGAAGCATAATTTCACAACAAATTTTCTACGGCTAAATATTGTCAATTCTTGAACAAGGTTTAATTCCAGTAGAGAGGATACAAGACACATTATAATCCATATTCTGTTTATTATCTTAAAAATAACCAAAAAGCAGAGCTTCGTCACTTCAAATAAAGACATTTAAATATCTCTCATTCTCTACTGGCCGATGACACGAAGTATTGGCTGGTTTAAGACAAGCAATATATATATTGAATGTATCAACTTAAGTAAAAATGATTCACTGGAATTAACAGGTGTCTTGTCTGTGCATTTTCACCTCAATGGACACATGTAGACGCTAGTTTAGTGGAGTTTAGTCAGTGCCTCATCAAGCAAAGGTGACAATAGTTATTTTGGCTCACAATGTATAGATTATACATACATTCAATTCAACAAGAAAATATATTAAATGATACAGTATGAATTTTACAAATACAGCTTAGGCATGGGACAATATTCCGTCGTTATTTTTTCTTTTCGTTTTCCCACAACACGAATATGACAAATCTGCACGTCTAACATAAATAAAATATTTTTACCGGTGTTTACGTGAGATTAAGTAGAAAATCGTGATATATCAAGTCCAGCACCTTCTCACGCTGATCTTCACAAAGGATCCTATAAATATCTATGGCGTAACATTTTGAGTAGACAAATGTATTAGTTGAAGTTTACGCAAGCAACTTCAACATTAAAGATATAAATAATATTTAAACGTATTAAGCGTTGGAGTATTTGGAATACTTAAGTACTATTTAACTCGTATTTTTTGAGAAATAGGGAGATACAAAAAGATTTTTTGTCTTTATTGAATTAACTACAAAAATATAATTTATTGTAATAATTATTTCTTAGCAAAAGCAAACAATTTTATTCTGGAACATACCTGAAACAATGGCTTCGTTTTTGTAATGAAGAGGAAATATATATTCTAATTAATTTTGCAAAAAGTACCTTCTGAATTGGGATATTATTGAGACAAAAGGTGATTCAAGAATAAAGTTTATCATCGTCCATTAACTCCAATGCAATAATAACAGTTTATTGTTCATTAAGCTACATAGATTTATTTAGTGGACATTAAAACATTTGAATATAGCGACGTTATGCATAAGTAGGTACCAAAATTAAGATTGATACATCGCTTGAGCGATCTACTACGTTTAACCCCGTTTCACCAAAGATATTACATATAAATGTACGTCAATAAAGTCTTCATAACTTTGAATATTAACGGATAGTTTATTTATTTCTACAAATAATATCTCAAGTCCATACTGTTCAAATTAAAATCATGAAATTGGTGTTTCCAATTTTCAGTTTTCACTAGCCTTAAGCATAGTTCCTACTTTTGCTGGTATAGCTGGTTATGGTGGGTATGGAAGTCACGCTACAGGAGTCAGTTACTCAGCTCCAGCAGTATCATATTCCCCTAGTGGTCATGCGGGTTATGGTGTAGGTCATGGATTAAATCATGCAGGTCCAATTCCTGTTGTTGTAGGTAATGGACACGAAGTGGATTATTACGTAAGTAGTCAATTCAAATAAGGTAATGTTTCGATTATATAGGAAAGTTTTTGTTCTAATTTTCAAGGCTCATCCAAAATACTCCTATAACTACGGTGTAGCTGATGGTCTGACTGGTGATCATAAATCACAATCGGAAATCAGAGATGGTGGTAATGTTAAAGGTTCTTATTCAGTTGTGGAACCCGATGGATCAGTTCGAGTTGTCGACTACGCTGCTGACGATGTCAATGGATTTAACGCAGTGGTTAAGAAAATTGGTCCCTCATTACATGCTGCTCCGGCTCCAGTTCCAATAGCTTCTGCTCCAATTCCTCTTGGATATAGTCATGACGGTGGTTATGGGCATGGATATGGAAACCACGGTGCACATTATTAGTATTTAATTAGATGTTTATATGCTTGGGAATAATAAAGACATAAATATTTCCAATTTATTATTTCTTTGACCCTTTTGTAGGTTTTTTGTTGCTGTATCGTTTTGCGAAAATTACGTGGAATTAGAAAGAAAAATTTGGCGATATTGAATTCCTACGGTATCCAGCATTTAGTCCTGACCTTGCACCGTCAGATTACTCTTTATTCAGATTCATGGGCAATAATTCGAATCCAAAGAAGTTGTTGGAAATACAGTGCGGAATTTTTTTGTTAATTCGATAATATTTAAATGGTTTCATTGCATAGTATATGTTTGTTAATATGAATAATAAAAAAAAGGTATTAAAAGCATAACACAAGACATTGAAAAAAATGTAAGTACACAAGGTAATTGACATAATTCTCACAATAATGAAACGTAATAGTAGTAAAGACATGATTGCTTCATTTCGTCCATTATGACTTAATTACGTATTTTAAATATTGCATAGTTGTTGTGCGTTCTATTTGTTTATTCAACGAACTTGTAATTGAATTATGTAGGTTAAATGTCGTTACAATAAGCATTTAACTTGAGTCAAAAGTCGATATGCCTCTATAATAATCCAATGTTAAGAAATAAACTATTATCTATAAAAACAAAAATTGGAAAACGAAAACTTAGTTAAAATAAATGTGGACGCTTATATCAGAGATAAGTTTTTGATTTTGATATCCTGGATAGTACAAAAAAGGTTGGGAAACATCATTTGGAAACAAATATCTTGATAAAAACACCAATAAATCCTGGAAAGTGATTAATTGAGTAATAGATTTAATTAATAGTTTGGATGGAGCGTAGTTCTATGAGCAGTTATTATTTTTATAATGTCTGCAGTTTCTTGCCTTATCGTCAGTTTTTGATATTTGTATCCCAATCCCTTATTATTTAAGAAGTGATGATTCCAAATACATCACACGTAAGCTTTACTAATAAATTAGTATTTGAAACAATGAGCAGCTTTGTTCGCGAATCTGATTCCGAATCAGTTTAGAAACTGATCGCATGCACCCCCTACCCTGTGAACCATCTTCTACTACTGCACGAAAATGGCTTATACGGAAAATCTTTTGAATAATTCAAAAATTCACTCAACAAACAAGATTTTTTATTAATAAAACTGATAATTTTAGAATAACATCTGAAATAGAACTAAATTGAATCAATTTTCTGTGAACTGACATGTCGATGGGCGAAGATTATTCCGCTGTGTAGAATTCTGTATGTCCTCGTCAAGGATTCGACCAATTAAAACCATCTTGTCGTCGTACAATCCTTTCGAAAGCTGCTGCATTAACATGGATATCCCACTCAAAAAAAATAATGATACCTAAGCAGATAAGAACAGAAATATACTGATGTTGTTCATATTAATCTTTTGTTTTGTCACAGTTTCTTCTCTTCAACATTTTTCCAATTAATTAAACTAAAATAATATTAAGGCTCAAATGAACAACGTCATCTTGGATATGAATGTCTTCGAAAGATTACAGATTGGAAAGCTTGAGATTTCAAGTGACATATTTTCAACTATCGGACGAGAGTTGTGGGACTTAAAATGACAATTTCATTTGTTTATCGCTGGATAAAATATTCGTTCATATGGTCAATTCTTACGATTGGTCTTCGCATGTTGGAATGAAATTCAATTATGTTTAGTAACAAATGATGATTTCGCGCTTGTAGATAAATGATGAGGCTGAAAAGCTCAAAATATGTAAGAAGTGATAAGGAGACTCAAAAAAGAAATTGCAGCAATCCGTTGGTCTCCATTGAGGACGATTAGATCCACATGGTACATGCCTCAAGAGAGATCTATTAAAGCTGTAGAACTGACAATCACTTCAACGTATTTCATTTTTAAAGATGGAGTTTATAAACAAATTGATTGTGCGAACGAAAGAAAATTTCTGTTGGGTTAAAACAGATGGCATTCCCATACTTTTGTGAGTATCTATCTGTCAATGTCGGGTTATATATTGATAAAGACCAATAACACATTTGGAGCGTCAAGTTCCAAATAAATGATTAGATGTTATAGTAAGAATTGTCTCTATTATTTCCTGGAAAAAAATTGTTATTTGAGAAAACGTAGTGATTGAAATATTTATTTAAGTTGTAAGCTCGGTATAAAACAAACAATCGAACAAAACTAAGAGTCTTTGTAACAAATAATTAGACAAATTATTTGTGTGTTACTTTTTGTTAACGCATTCACTTAGTCTTTGCATTCATAATAGCTCTATTGTATTTAATATTTTAAATTATAATCAAATCAAATTTTAGGTACTTCAATAATTGTTATAATAAACTGAAATTTGAGTTTGATATTAGTTTGAATCGTAGAATTTACTACAATAACGCTGATAAGAGAAATTTATCAAAGAATGATTTTGTAATAAAACTATTAAATATTTGACCAAAAATATCGAGATTTTAGGATAATTATACGTTCAAAACTCAAATTAAAAGATAGTATGAGTTTTCTTTCATTATTTTATAAAAGTATTCGCATATGAGGCTTAAATAGTTAAAGGGTGTCAGAAATAGAAGGTATCAAAAACAAAAATACCGATATTCAGTTATATATCTAATTAATTTCAGGTTGATACCGCTAATTAACATATTACAAGTCGATATTCTAATGAAGGAAATGAATTCTACGAAGCATGTAATTGTTAATTATCCTTATTATTATAATTATGATGGATTGCATCAACTGAGATGAAGTGTTGTGTATTTATCACGATGCATACTATTGTTTTAAAAATATTTTCATGTACTGTTAGATAATTATTCTTTTTGTTCGGTTATTCCACAAAAAAAACCTGACTGATATGAATCAATATATACGAGGAATGATCTGGGAAAAGGTTATATAACTAGTAGTAACTGGGAAGCAGATCTGGTTTGTACTTGTTTTGCTGAAACGCTATTGATTGTCACTCCCTTCTGGAGACTGTCGATGAATAATATTCCCAAAATACTGAAGCCACAACCTTACCGTTTTGATTCCGGATCCATGTTTCATCTATTATTAGCAAAAAATCTGATTTATTACACATGGCCTGAATCATCGTTGTTATTTTTGATCAATTGTGAGTAAAAGTGACACCCACTTTATTATGGTCAAATGTACATGCATAATTGTAAACACACTGCCTTCTGATATCTTTACGGCATCAACTATCTCACGCAATTTCAATTTACTGTTAGGTATAACCAAATTATGGACTATTTTGATATTTTCTGGAGTAACCACCTCAATTGGACGACCAGAACGTTCACCATCATCGGTGTCTGTAGGACCACGTTTAAATTCAGCAAACCAATAACAAATTGTTATTTTCGATGGATAGCACTTTCGACGTCATTTCTGAGCTTATACAGTATTTTATTTATCAAGAAACTATGATAAATTAATACGAAATTGTTTTGAAAATAACAAACGTAGCTGTCACTTCATGAACGTCATATAGCGCCATCTGTGTGTCAGTCACACGACTTATTAAGTAATAGAATATGTTTTAAGCGTTTATGCGTATATATAATTTACTTGAAATCATCAACAAAGTAGAGCCAAAAAGTAATTGGAGATTTTCGAAGTGAAAATTGATTAATAATAAATTTAATAATTTTAAGTAACTTATTATGAATTCATGGGTAATTTTTGTAGCATTATGTATTCGAAGAGAAATATCCATGTGAACAATTGATATCAATTATATATAAAAACGGCAAAATGGTGATAATATCATTGCGGTTTTATAACATTATTTATTATCTTCCATTTTCATGAGAACATTTACTAAATAGCATTGTTCATAGAACCTTACATAACACTTTAATTAACTTCCATAGCGCTTCATAGATCAATATAAATAATAAACATATTAAATCCATATTTGTTCAATTATTATGAGTTATACCTATTATGGAAATTGAACATTGAGGTTATAGCATGCGATGAATAATCATGAATTCTAAATATAACTCACGTTCAATGTGTATATTCCATCGTTTCGATATCAATTTTATAATTTGCTTATTTACATATAGAGTATATTTATATTTACATAAAATTTCTAATAGAAACCATATCTCAAATAATCTATATGATGTTTCTATTACTAGATTATTTTGAAAATCTTTAAAAGCTTTAAATGCAAGTAGAAACAATACAAAACAATCAGTTATTTCTTACAAATAATTTGTAATAAAGTTATCAAATGATACTGACAATGATACACCAACAACAGTAGCCCTGAAACTTACGAATTCAGTACATTTGACACAAATAAATCAGTATAGCTGTGGTCTACTTTTGTCATCAAAATTGTTTTGTTTATTCGCCCAAAAAAAAGTGAATTAAAGCAACGAATTCTAGTGAAATGTCATGTGAAACTTGATAAAAACACAGTTCTAATTTATAATTGATTGAAAGACGTTCATTGCAGTGAAAGTGTATCGTGAGCACGTGTATTTGATTGGTGTTTTCAATAAAGAAGACGCTGTAGATGATCCTCGACTTGGTTCTCCTTCTACGTTAAATTCTCACATTTGAACAACAAAGATATTTGTCTCAATACATTGATTATCATTGAAAATTACCTAATTCAAAAGTGATAAATCGTATTCCTTCCTTTTTAATAATGTTGAGACTTATCTAGCTTCTCTGGATTTCTGGATATCAAAAAGTTAATTAGCGTTACTGCCTTCATAGAAGATCTGTTTAAAGAGTCTTGGTCTGTCTAATTTTAGCCAAATTCATCCAACCAGTACTAGATCATCAATCTTATTCCCTTGATCAAGAATTGTCCAATTTTCTAAGGTGCAAGAAAAAATCTTTGAGTCCATTGAAGCTGGGTAATAGAAAACGATATTACACAGTATCAGTTTCTATATTTATCAATCAAACCTCGTCCTCGAAAGTCTTGACTATCCTGGTGAACGTCATCTGACCTGAAAGGGCAAAAAGCAGGTACTGGATAGATATGTTCATTTATTAATGAAATTGCTTATCTTTATGTTTCAAGCTTTCACTCAAACAAAATTTTCATTTAATTATTGAACAGTTAGCAAATCTACCACCCTTCGAATTATCCTCAAATATATATTTATGATTTCTACATTGGTTCATTGATTAACGACTCTTTTTCTGTTTCTCCAAAGCTCTCGATGTCTTTAACGGTGTCATAGTATTTGCGCTTTAGTTTTCCTTTTACCCATCGTCGGTGTTGCAGGTTTTCTGCGGTTTCCCTGCAACCTGGTGAACCGGTTCTCCAGCCAAATTGCCGACGATAGGGAATAATGCAGCCGCAGCTGTACCCTCCAAAATTTAAAAAAAACCAATTTCTTCAATAATCAAAAATAAATAAAATTCCTCAAAAGAACAAGCCGAAAAGAGCCGTTTTTGCTTAAGCTCCACTATCATTTTCTTCTGGCCAAAATCTCCCTTCACAAATAGTTGGGCAAACACAATCCCACGCAACCACTACGACCCTAGCTACTCCAACAAACCTCCCTCCTTACAAAAATCCTCCTTATCCTCCTCCTTTAGGAGCTCTGCCGTTTTTTGCTTTGCCGCTTCCATCGACTCCAATCGGGTCCCTTTTAAAGCTAATCTTTTTCTAATCTTTCAAGGAAATCTGAGCAGACCCGTTGACGCAAGAGCTTTTGGTCAGGAATCAGATTTTTTGGCACTAACTTCGTATAGACTTTTGTCATGTGTAATTCCTCGTGTAAAATGTTTCTAACCGCTTCTTTATCGGCGATTACAGCCTCGGCAATCATCCGGATGCTCATTCGACGATCTGCACGCACAATTTGGTTGCTTTCGGTTTCTGTTTTCGGAGTTGAAACAGTCACAGAGCGACCTGGACGCTGGTCATCTTCAGTGCTCTCTCGTCCGTCACTAAAGCGCTAACACAACTCAAAAACACGCGCGCGATATAGTGAATTTATAGCACTAGGTCGGAGTTTTTCAATTTAACGCGAAATTTGAGATTTATACGTTGCTCCTGATTATCGGTACGAGACAAAAACGCGTTCGTTTCAAACATTATACAAATAGTATAATAGTGACGTGGACGTGTTTTGGGACGTGCATAGACAAGAAACATTTCACTTTACCTCGTATTTTGCTTGAGGAATATTGCGGAACAAAAGATCATTGAAAGCCTAGTTTTAAACTAATTGCTTCATGTTAATTGAGCAATAGAACGCGTCGCTTTTCATATCGTAGAAATCTTAAAAATTTGATTTTTAACTTTGGCCCAATCTCAAGGAAATTTTCGGCAGCCATTAAGGAGGGGCGAGTAGGGTTACTAATGTTTAAATGGAAGTGGGAGACGAATTATTCGCAGAAACTAGGAGGAGTATATAAGAAAACAGCGTGGGGAAAATTATTTTAGTAAAGTGTAAGTGCGTAGTTTTTTATTTCGTGATTTGACATGTTGTACACCAAGGTAACAATAAGTTCTTCAATTATTTAATTAATTTAGTTACGGCTTCGGATGACAATTTGGTTGGTGAATTTCTTATAGTCCACCAAGCGATGCCATCATCAAGTTTAAGGTGGAAAGTAGGCAATGCTATAATTTAATTATTGAAAAATATATAATTAAAAAAAAAACTGGGAAGAAAAAATGTATTCGAGTGTTTTTTGATTGATTGAGAGGACATGGGTTCAATTCTATTCGTTTTATGGGTGATTCCGTTCTAACTGTGATTTTTTGTATTCAAAATTTCAAGATTTTAAAATTTAACTTTTCTAACTTTTTTATGCATATTATTCATCTATTTTACTGTAAAAATAAAACTCTAAGAGGAATTTACTACAACTTCAAAGTATCACGAGCAAGACACAAATGTCGGATTTTGAGTTCCACGGTACTGACTCATTTATCCACGGTTCTGACATGGTAACTTAAGATATTAAACAACAAGTGCATCAATTTTCCTCAGTTTGATCATAAACATTAGAATTTATAAGGTAATTAGTTTAAATCATTTGTTACGACAAAAAAAATTAATAATTTATCGGTAAATTCTAGGAATGGACATGACACGGTACTGACATTCAAGTGATGTAGTATAAGTTTTCTTTAAGTGGCAAGTTATATTGTATAAAAATAATGTTTAAATATCTTAAGAATTATTCAATTAACACAAAATTTTTATTAATTGATTATTAATTAATGACTAGTACAAAAAAACAATACAGGACATTGAATATCACAGTTAGAACGGAATCACCCTTATAGAGTTTTATTGAAATATAATTGCCTTCGTTAGTTCAAATTATGAATATGGCACATCAAATAGTTGATATGATTTCGTATGAAATTAATTCTAACTTTATTCTTCATTATTCGGATGATAACTCAAAAACTGATATTATAACTAAATACCTGAGATTATTTGAGATAAAATTTTCTAATTTTTTGATTTAATATTTGAGTGGAGGTGCGTGAATTGAATTTTTTCAAAAACAAGTAGTAGAAAATACTGGATTTTCTTCATAATCTTGGATTTTCTAGGAAATATACTGAAATTTTCGATATTCTCTTTATTTACAACTTTCAATCGAAACAATTTGCAATAGGATGTGGTATTCTGCCAAAATTAAAAAAAAATATCACATATTTTATTAAAAAATTGCATTATATACTTCCGAGCAGATACTTTATGCTGCCAAGCTGATAAACCTTTCACCTGATTAAGAAGACAATAGGTAGATACTTTTGGTAGATTCTAGAAAATATCCGCACACCGTTTCAATTCTTAGAATAATATACAAAAAGAACGTGAACATTGAAACATCCTTAACTAAATTCTGCAAATGGGAGACCTAAGAAAAAACTTACCAGAAGTACCTGGCAGAACAAATAAACCACAAAATTTTATGGGAAAAATATATTTCTTTCTCAATATAATCTACTTTTAGTTCCATACACTTTTCCCAGCGATGTTCAATAAGTTAAATACCCTTTTTATAATAAGAATCGTTAAGCAAAATAGCCATTAACTGCTGATCACCTTTTCATTGTTGGAAAATCTGGCGGTTAAGGTGGATGATGTAGCAATTCAAACTTTAATTCATTAATTTTGGCCATTGCAATAACGGATGTGTGAGCTGGTGCTTCTTATCCAAATGCGGCCTTTTTTGCTTGATTTCTTTGCTGAAATGTTGCAAAAAGTTCGCATAATACTCTCAGGACAGTAAAAAAAATGATCCCCCTTGCATCTCAAAAAAACCAACGCTATGACTTTATCTGCAGATGGAACGGTCTTTGTCTTCTTTGGAGCCGGTTCTTCCTTTTCAGTCCATTGTTTGGGTGTGAAATGGTGGACCCACGTTTCATCCATTCATCCATGGCTATGAAATATTGCCAAACATCGATGGAAACTTCTTTACGACGCTGTTCGCACAGCTTTCTCATGTCGAAGTTTTGAGTTAATGTGCAACGTCCCGCACTTTTTGAAATGCCTACCATGTCTGCTAGTTCACGCACTTTCGGTCGATGATCAATTTACAGAAAACGTTCACATTTTATGGCTGCCAAACAAATACCAAGCAACGTCTTCAAACTTGAAACATAAGCTGTATAGTACCTTCTAATACAGTGGTATTTTTCAAGCAACTATCGCCATCTCTAGCTAAGATTCTCTACGAAGCATCGACAGTTTCCACATACACGAGCGCTTTGGCTGTAGGTTTAAATATAACTTTGCTCTGGGTCTCTTTACATATTGGCATTACTGGTAACGTCGAATGGGAAGAATCTAGATAAGCAACAATTTCTAAAGAATATACAAACTAACCTAGTGATATGCTAGAGGTTGATACAGCAATGTCTTCGTTTTTTATATTTCAAGGAGCAATTGTTAACTTTAATCTAAAGAATGTATCCGATTGTCATCTAATTACTTGTCTTTTACTTAATATAATTGTTGTCATTGTTTCATTTTGACCTTCTCGAATCCCACTTTAGTCCTAGGTGCACTTTCTACTTAAAGGACTCTATCCAGTTGAAAAAGAATAAAGCCGGTACAGGAAACCAAGATATCCTCGATCAGAGTTATTTGAAACACTCCGTCCGAGCACCGACGGAACACAAAGCTTTCGAGGGGAGTGTAGTAACCCCCTAAATATCCATTTCTGCTCGGGTAGATGGCCCATTCGTCTTCAACTGAAAGGTAGCAGATACCTTTGTTACTTGTGTGGTAACAGCAGCTGCCATCCTATTTTCAGGAAGGAATCGTAAAGAATTTTGCTGTGACTTTCATTACAATAATGACAGCACATTTTGCAACAACTAGGTGACAACGAAAACATCAAACTTGTCATGAAACGAACTGGAATCTCTTGTAACTTATTTGGAATCCGGAAACCACCAAATCGTTCCATTTTTTTGTTATTAGCAGTTGTTATTTAACTCTTCTTATTTGATCACTCTATCAGTGATTCAGGTTGTATGCCTCCCTTTCCATAAACATTTCAATTTATGATTTTGATGTTGTCATTGAGCGTGGTCAACGTAGTCAGCGTGTGCCAACTTGGAAGCTTCACTTTTTAACAATTTTTTTAAATATCTTTTTAGTTAATTATCTCTACGTTATGTATGGCAACAACTGAAGTTTTTGGAGGTGCGATAACTGAATATCCAGACGATGGATACGGTGGATATACAGGAAAAGATGATTACTATGTGAGTAATAACTATATAATTGTCTTTTCAGTTTATTTCTTCAGTGGTGTAAGTGTAATTCTAAGTAAAACATTTTCGATCAATATATTTACAAATAAACGTAAAATATGATCAAAAATTTTGAATTAATCATTTTCAAATTAAAGCTCTAGGTTAATGTTATTACTTATTGTAATGTTAAATCCATCAATAGAAGCATTTCTGGAAATCTTCTTTTGAAATGGCTTTTTTTGGTTCTTTCGTTGCCTTTTTAATATTAGAAGGGTGCAAAACGAATCTTGAAACACATTCAGGAATTACTCAGTGCTAAATCTAGTATTTAATCAGATATGAACCGACAGAAAGACTTTAATTCGTGATAACTTTAACTAATCTCGTCAAACGAAACATTAGATGGGTTATAATTGATATTACATTAGTTTATTATCAGTTTCAAACTCAAATTCTCATCATGTAGATTGTATATAACAGAATTATTTAGTAGGAATGTCAAATTTTTCAATTTGTAATTTTCGTCAAGGGTGAAAGCTCTCATAACAAAAAGCTTTATATATATATATATATATATATATATATATATATATATATATATATATATACCCTATATAAAATTTTCAGTCGCATCCAAAGTACGCCTTCAAATATGGTGTGCACGATCCATCTACCGGCGACGTGAAGAGTCAAAAAGAAGTTCGCGACGGAGACGTCGTCAAAGGTCAATATTCACTGGTAGAACCTGACGGTTCCGTTCGAACTGTAGATTATGTAGCGGATCCTGTAAATGGATTCAATGCTGTTGTTTCGAAGAGTGGGCCATCTGTGCATGTAGTACCTGAATCAATCGCCGTGAAAAAAGTTATTCCAACTTACATCAAAGAATTAACGGTACCGTTCGTGAGGCCGGTTTACCAGAAACTCGTAGCGGAACCTGTATACAAATACACGTCAGCGATAGGTGAGTTTACGTATAATTCCCTAGATGGCGATAAGATGTATGATTTTATCATATAAAAAGTAGTACGATCTTGATTCTTCACTAGATATGTATCTGTTTAAAATAAAAAGATGGGAGGGATTGAATTTAATTGAATTTAATATAAAATAAAGCAAAACAAATGCATTATTTGAGAAGAAACAAAAAGAGAAAGATAAATCACATAATTAACTAACAAAAATCGTTGAAAGTTAATCAGTGTTTAGTCTACTAGATGAAATATAAAAATTAATACAGAGGTCAGTTAATGCTGTCGAAAATGATTGAAACGAAGCTATCGAGTCTCCTCCATGCACTTTACGAGGAATTTTGCCAGTAGTACCTCGGATACAATTAGAATGATCCGCATTCCATTTTGTAGTAGGACATTCAAGCTGAATAGTACGGAACGTACAGAATCCTCACGTCTTCATCGAAGAAGAATTAAACCTGCTTGATGTGTGTGTGTGTGGGCAGGTATCCAAGCGAGAGATCTCGTGGTTTCGTATTTTTTTGACGGGTCAAAATTATCTAGAAATGTTCGAAGATTTGTGTGAGCAAATGGACAACGATTCAACAATCGCGAACATGCATCATTTCAAGCAGGATAGAGCTTGAGAGATAGGCAGACGGGGATTAGTTGAGTGACTTCTTCCATTTGGGTCTTCTCAAGGACCTCGTGTCCAGTGAAAGGACCACGTATCCTTCCCGACCCTCCTCTAAACTTGAATTGAAGAAAAATTTTAAACTCTTCATGCAATGCAATGCATTGATCAATTTGAACACTTTTTCGAATCTTTAGAATCCTTTTTGTAATTTTTTTTCAATAAATTCATTTTGTCTTTGCATTTTTTTCTCTTCATGCAAAGTTGTTGCCTGACTTATAGCGACCTCTGTTGTATAATAGCGTCAAGTATCAATATTTTTATTATTATTGGAAAAATTATAAAAACTTTGATATTTAAAGTACTTCAAGAATTATAATTTGAAGCATGCATAATGTAATAGTGTCAATACACAATTGTGGTCTTCAGTCAATACAAATTTATGGAGGAATTCAATTAGAAATCTTCCAATAACTTAAGAAGTTTCTGTATAGTTTTGGTCGTCAATGACTTTTGGTAACTGATCACAAGCATGGGATTAATATCAGTTGACTTGGGTAGATGATAAAAAGCTTGATTTTCGTCTTCTAAAACTATCGGAGCTCGATTTGGTCTCACATGTAGCAGCATGATATTGTGGCAATATGTTGGCCACTGCTTGATTCCTTCATATCTGTTCTGTCATGTTTACATCTAATACAATCATCCACAACATAATTATCCTCGACAGGCGTGATTTCTTAACCAAGCGGCTGCTACAAGATCGTCAATGGATTTATCCATATTTGTTCTCGCTATTCATCATATCAGTGTTGGTGCTCAAATGTCCAAGCTAATCTTTGGTACCTAAGCATCAGTCTCAATGGTACTTTCATTAAAAGTCAACCAGATATTAAATTAACATCACGGATTCTTCTATTCATTTTAATATCGACACAAAAGGTCTTCTTTCCAGAATTCTGCAGGTATTAGGAGCCTCAAATCTCAAGTAACGATCATCAAAGGCGGTTGGTTAGGTTAGGTCATCTTTTTGCATTCGTTTTTGTTTCCTGAAATCGATTAAGCATCTTTGAAATGACATTTTGGTTCACATTCAGATAATTCATAGTACCCGTCTGTGCTCAGCAGGTTTCGAGTCAACTCTTTGATGTTCAATTTTCTTTTTAGCAATATTAGAATCAACCAAGCTGTTTAAACCGTTGAAATACCGTTTAATATTTTCATACAAGCAATTCTGAATTCGGATTGCTTACCACAAATCTTAAAAATCAAATAAAACTAAAATAAAAATTTGGTTTGAGATTGTAGGTCAATTTATTGGATATAAAATAATAAACTGATGCCTTTGTGTAATAGAAATTCAATAAATTTAATTTGTTTAGAAGAATTATGTAAAAAATTCTCACGCTGCATATAATTCAAATAAATTTAGGAATTGAAAAGACTTCTTATCTCACGGTATTTATTCTACATAATATCTGTTTTATAACCTATTACCAAGTTAATCATCCTCATATTTTGAACTCTAAGCGTTATTGCAATGAGAGGTTAATAGAAAGTAGAGTTTGACTTTAAAATATTCAAATAACTAATCATAAATTGTAATAATTATAATATTAGAAAGAACAGAAAAATATTAATCAATGAGATTTCTAAGGTTAATAGTCTCGCCGATTTGTTATTTGTCCATAGACATTTTAAGAAAATTATTAAAAACCTAACAAAATTATTATTTGCTTTGAAATAAATTTTGGGAAGTTGGGCAAACTTGACTGAGGCAGGGTTCGTTTTCTAAGCTAAGATGAAGAGACTCAATTAGGTCTCTAGGTATATATCACGCATCTTCATCAATTATATCAAATTTAAACTTAACATAGAATGAGAGACATTTAAAATAGAAGGAAATAGAGTAAAACTATGAATAGTATAATAAAATTTAATCTCCAGCTGGAGTACTAATTTAAACATTAAGTAATGCTTCGAAATTGATTGGGAAAGTGGCTAGTTAAAGGTTAAAAATCGTGCTGAAAGGACCCACAGAGGTTGTAAGCTCCATAATTTTGCATTTCTTGCCCTGCATGACACTTGAGAAGAAATTCATCGTTTATTTTTTGTATCCATATTAAATGAAAAGACGACCCAACTAAACGTTGCATCGAAAAACAAGAAAACTAGTGGAGTAAACCAAATTCTGTCTGAAAACCAAGTGATTCACATTTTGATTGTTTTTGAGTTGATGATGTGTGTTTTAATTTCAGATTATTTTTGAACTTAACAATAACTTTATTCTGTTAACATCTCTTTACAACTGAAATAATATAAAAAATGCTGTTTCTTGTGGTAGTTAAAAAAAGCTTGTCTAGTATATATATATTTATATATATATATATACCATTATCTTCGATGTTGCCATAACACCAAGTATACCATTGAAAGATTCTTTTTGAATACGACTTCTAAACAAAGATTTCCAATTATCTGGATTGAAGAAACTCAGAATACCATAATGAGGAAGCGAATAAACAGTTTTTTTAAGATGATTATGTTAATAGAATCAACCACGCCAACCAATAAATTCATTATAATTGAAAAACTTCTATATAAAATTAAGATGCAATGGGTCCAAAACGCTAACCTACTTTTTAAATAGTTTCTTCCTAGTCAAACTAGTTTACCATAATGAATTTTTAGAATATTGGGATTAGTTTTACTCATTGAGAGGCCTTGATATTTAAAAATACATAAATTTTAATAATTGACTACAAAACGTGGAATAATCTACAGTTTTTTACGATACAATGTGAACAAAAAATATCTTAATATACAATAAAATTTCTTCCTCGAAATCCGTGCACGATTTTCAGCGATTGTGTGTGAATTTTCAATTACTCAGTTTAATCTTTTGGAGTATTTATTTTCTTGCACTGTAATTTTTTCAAAAAGTACGGTTTCTACTTTTATACTAATTTCAATTTCAAATTTTTGTTATTGTCGGAGATTTCTTGTTTATCATTCCATTTTCTTCTTGATAATTTTTTGTGCATATTAACTGGCCATATCATTTCAACTGATTCCTATTTATGATTCTTCTAGGAGTTCTACTTGAGCTGTCTCCTTATAAAACCATTTCGTAATTCGCAACATTGTCCTCAGACAATTCGTAGCTTTGAATTTCAATTTTCAAGAAGTAGTATTCGACCTCAATTAAATAATATATAAAAAATAGTTTGTTACATTTGCTGATAGGTTAGTTTTTGCTTTATATCTGCACTGCATCAATGATAAAACCTATTTTTGATTGATACCTCTGGTAGGCGGTAGAGGGAATAGAGAGCTTGAGAATTGGATCACACCATTTCAAATAAATCGAACCATTGGAGGTTGTATTTAATCTTCGGGATAACCAATGATGATTGACCATTCACTTTACATTAAAACATCAAAACTACTTTGAAATCCACTATTTATTAAATAATATTAATAAGTAGTAAAACGTGGTTTCAATAATTCGACGACCATACTCGCACGAATACCAGAATATTAAGACATCTATCTGTTTACAGACCGCTCTTAAATACTGAAAAATATTATTGTATAAAAGGTTATAATTATCTATAAGTATTGTCGTTAGAGTTACATCGATACCAAATAAAGTACGTAATTTGATATCTTGATGGAACCCAAGTGTCCATCATCTATGATATGAGTCCCCATTAAGATCGTGTACTGTAGATCTTAATTAATCCAATGAATCTTGAATTTAAGTAGCTTTATTTATGATTCTTCGCAGTCATATTAATATAAGATGGAAATTTGGTAATTCGAGAGAATACGTTAATGATAAATAATTTTAAATGGTAAATTCTTATGGATAAGTAACTAATACCCTAAGTTAAGTGAAGAAATATGAAAAATATTTGACGTAAAATGTAATAGACCGATTAACATATTACAACTTCGTCCCCACCGATTGTATTTTTCTTGTAAAAAACCACCTTCCACACACACTGTAATTGCTCGAATATAGAGGCTATTTAAGAACATAACCTCAAAAAGTTTTAGTATAAACCAACGTTAAGGCCTACTGATTGTTTTAAGATGACGTTTTATTTCATATTGCGTGAATAACAAATAAATTTAACTTTATATATATTGTAACGAAAAAAAACTAGTCTTAAAATTTGAATTAATAAAATAAAACTTTTAGCTTATTCGTTTGGTTGGATATTCTAAGAGAAAAAGTAGTAGTAGTTTCCTCCAATAGGTTTTTTGTGAACACGACTACTACGTCAGTCCATTTTGCAAACACAAGGAGCTTATCACATGGTTTTGCAATGTATTTTTCATGATATATTTCAACCAAGCTTTTTAGTAGCGATACCGAAAGTTCAAGCATCTCACTGGCAAATGGCTGACAGAACCTAGAAATGTCTGGTGTAACTAAGAGCTCTTAAACGATATCAATTAGTTTTACTACCTCTCGAACGAAGATGTACCCTCAATACCCTCAATCAATTTATAATCGTACAATTTGACTTTTTTCGAGAGACGCTTCTATGCTAGATTCGGGACGTTGTTTAAAGACAATTTGAATAGGTAGTTACCTCTGACATTATTGCTACCACATCAATTTTCGTGAAATAAACCCAAAATTATCGAAGTCACTGCACAATATACTTTATTCACCAAAAGGTTGTCTTTTTTTTACGGTACACGAATCAAAATCAACTGGATTTTAACATTAACTCATAGTTTTAAAATAGGCTATTGAGCAAACAAAAAAATTTGAAAATAACCGACGTGGTTTTGCCGTAAGTTTCTGTGTGATTTGTGCAGTTATTCATTTCATATTATTTCCATTTGAGTTCAAAATGTCTTCTTAAAGAGCTGCTACTTGGAGAAGTGTGAAATTTCCTCCCGGAAAGGTGACATTGCTCATCTGATGAAAAGGGAATGATTCCACTCAAATTTTATCCTGTACCTTTCAGCTACCACTAAGTTATCACTTTGCGACCTTGAAAGGTGCTCACTCGTATTTACTGAACTTAAACGCTGCATTGGATATTTAAATACCGCCACTATTCAATTAGAGCAACGTATAGTTGTCAATTTTGAATTTGTTTGCCAGAAATGTTCGAAAAAATCAATCGCAGCAGATGTATCAGTCTTCACCACGAGCTATCACAGTTTTTGAAGGGTCACAACATCGAATTGATGGGTCATCCGCCATATAATCCTTGTTTGACACCCAATGATTTCTTCTTATTTCGCAGATCAAATAAATTAATAGGTCAACGTTTTTCCAAATCTGAAGAAACAGTTGATGCGTTCAAATCACATGTTGTGGAGGTACATCAATCGGAAAGGAAAAAATGCTGCGACAATTGGTTCAAACGCAAGAAAAAATGTATCGACATCAATGGAGAATATAGGTTATCACTTTGCGACCTTGAAAGGTGCTCACTCGTGTTTACTGAACTTAAACGCTGCATTGGAAATTGACGTCGAAAAATTTCCCGTAATTTAAGCACAAAATAAATATATTACATTTCGTACATTGCTTAAAAGTTGGTTAGAAAAGTGCAAAAATAATTTCAGCTGTATTAGTTTCACTGAAACAGATCTAAAAATATCTATGCAACCATTTGAATACCATAAAATAATACAAAACAATTAACTGAAAACCCAAGAAAAGCTTTTCACCCCCTGGATTCAAAGTTTTCTGATTATTTTGTCTAGAAGACGAAATCAAAATTAGAAGTCAATAATTGATATTTGAATTATTAAGATGAAAATATTTTTAACTCGTCAATTTGTAACTTGTAGCATTTATGACAGTTTTACAAAAATATTTGTTCATATTGAATTATGTACTTTGAAATTTTGTAACGATCTTTAAACCGAGTTACAGAATCTAATAGTTTTTATCTACTTAGTAGCAGAATTGCCAACTTGCGTTACCCAATAAACCTGCATTGTAAAATATCACGTCTATCAAAGTGATGTGAAGTATTGAGTACAATATTTCCACACTTAATATTTTCTAGAGTGCATTTCATAATATTTATCATCTTATTACAACTATTAGATAAAAACGAGTAGATTTCATATCTGATAGATTCACTTTCAATAATGTAGATGCGAAATAAAATAAATTGATTGTAATTTTTCTTTTCAAACGTCATATGAAAGTTATAAGAATTATTTTTCATTAATTATGCCAGCAATGTGAACGAAAAACTACTTTTAGTACGACATAAATAATAATTTAATTTTGTTATATTCGCTCAAATTAAAACAGTTAAAAATTTCTGGTTATACGAGGGTTGCTTCTTAAATAAAAACAAATATTTATGATTGGATATGGCTTAATGGTTTTTCAAAATATTCTCCATTAATGTCGATACATTTTTTCTTGCGTTTGAACCAATTCCGATTGATGTACTTCCAAAACATGTCATTTGAACGTATCAACTGTTTCTTCAGGTTTGGAAAAACGTTGACCTATCAATTTATTTGATCTGCGAAATAAGAAGAAATCATTGGGTGTCAAACAAGGACTATACGGCGGATGACCCATCAATTCGATGTTGTGACCCTTCAAAAACTGTGATAGCTCGTGGTGAAGAATGATACGTCTGCTGCGATTGATTTTTTCGAACACTTCTGGCTAACAAATTCAGAATTGACAACTATACGTTGCTCTAATTGAACGATGGCGGTATTCCGGAGAAGCAGGCAACCATTTGCTCCGAAGTGCTTCGTGGATTTGGCTCGTCCTATAAGTCGATTGTTGTTTAGCTTCGGATTCATATCTTCGAATTTTTTATTGAATATTGAATGTATGCAAGTGAAATTAATGACCAAATAAGCCGATTTGGGACGGCATTCTCTAAATTTAACCTGTAGCGAAGTGCGACCACGATTGAATTAGGAAAATGAGATGGTGCCTCATAGAAAATCATCACAAACAATTTTCAATCTGCATGGTATATCTCAAAACTCA
Source organism: Diorhabda carinulata (assembly GCF_026250575.1). Taxonomy (NCBI): domain Eukaryota; kingdom Metazoa; phylum Arthropoda; class Insecta; order Coleoptera; family Chrysomelidae; genus Diorhabda; species Diorhabda carinulata. The sequence goes on from NC_079471.1 coordinate 3,257,971, forward strand.
AGTAGCAAGTCTCGTAAGTGGAAATGGACGAAATAGGTTAGATGAAGATGAATTATTTGTAATGGAAAGTTAAAAGTTCTCTTTCAATAAAAACCTTCCAGCCATCTCATGAAAACTATGTCAATATCAGAACGAGCAATTCTCCTAGATGTTTTTAAACAATCGACACGTTTGTTTTGCATTTATTTCTATAGAAAATATACAAAAGCAATTTCCATTCGTTTAGTTACCATAACAATTTAATCTTTTGTCAATGTTATGTAACAATCAAGAAAGTTAAGTTTGTTATCGAATTTATTTCTGTCGTATCGAAAATGCAGATCATACTTTTACTTAATCATCAGTTCATTATATTAAAAGGAAACTTATAGTTAAAAATTGGTATTCGTTGCATTCCGTTTATCTGAATGATCTAATTCAAGAGTTTTATCGGAGTACCATCTTTATATTCTTTCACTTTATATATGCTGAGGTCAGTGTTGGTACACTTCATGAAATTATTGCATTATTGTGGTAATAGAACTTGTACAATACTGACAAACGAAAATCTGAAGATATATTTTGGGATACAGGTCCTGATATTATCGATTTCGCTTCTACACTCCTACAAAAAAGTATGGCAACATTGCATACACATCAGCGTTAGTTGAATTCTCCATATATTGTTACTTATGCCCAGCAATGGCTTTGGGTTACTACATAATAACGCACGTCGTCATGTCGTTCTAGACTGGCCTGTACGCAGCCTGAATTTAAGACAATATTTACAAAAACATGAGAGTCAAATAGTTGAAACCATCTAACCTTTAACAACTAGGAAAATGACTTTCGAGAAGTTATCAAAGCTTTAAGAGGCAACACACGTTCCTAAAAGGTGGAAAGATAGTTGGCAATCCACCTCTCCCGAAAAGATGCAGAAGCAGCTTCAGAATTAACAGATCGACAGATCTCCAAGAAGAAGTAGAAGAATATAAATACAGTTGATAAACAGTTTAGATTATCTAGAAACTTTCATCATAATAATTAGTTTATTTCCCGAATTCAAATTTCGCATATGCTCCAAAAATGTTCGATCTCAAATTTTGATACGGTTCCGTAAATAATTTCTAAAACTATTTTTCGCAAGTAACTCAAATGTGGACTGTAATTGGCTTATGAAGTCCAAGCTTCAGATCAATGGAAATTACATTGGTACTTATCCATTTTAGTCACGAAGATACAGTTAAAATCGCAACTATTGAAAAATTTCATAAGATAGACTAATTCTAAGGGCGATTATGGAGAAAATTGCATCGCTCTGAAATCTTCTTTAAGTCTAGTTTACACGAGGGCATCGCTGGCGGCCAAGGCTTGTGAGAATAAAGCGCTCGTCTATTTTTCAAGCCGGTAAAGCTTGTAGACGATCTTCTAATTTTAGTTGTTTCAGCAACAAAGCACAAACTCCAGTTATCGGTCTATCTCTCAACCATTTCCTTATCCAAAGTCGTTTCGCTTTTTTTTTCTAATAGGTCAATGAACTCATCATCTTATTTGCAAATTTCTTAATCCGCGAATTCATTATTTTTTAAAGGAAACATGTTCAAAATGATTAAGATTTCGTTGAAGTATTTTGTGGACAATTGGTTTGAGGAGCTCTTTCAGTATATGATGTGTACAGATTTAAAAAAATCTGTTATACTGCTTTTTTCCTTATTATGTTTCACTTTATACTGTATAGCAGATCAGAATCCAATCACATTTGTTATATTGGCTCTGTTATGATAAAAAACTTTAAATTTAAGATATTAAATACACTTGTATGTCGTATATAAAAATGTCAAATTTTTTCAAGTTCCCTTTCTTCTATATAGTTTAATGTATGTCTTTTCTTATATCTATGTTTTTAATTTTATTATTTTCTGTTACCACTTTTATTGTTTTGAATATTGTTGCCTGAATTTTTCCTTTTTTATCGTTTTTTCAATACCCGATTTACATCCAAAATTTAGAATTGGTCTGCATATTTTTTTGAACATTCTTACTCTGAATATTTCTTCATTATTTATTAATTTAGTGATCATGGCGTAATATAGTTTTTTAGTTCTTGTAATTCTGTTATTTATATCTGCTATTGTGTCCCGTTTTCGTCTGTTATTGTTCTTAGGTCTTGGTAGTGTTTCTGTATCGATTTCTATATTTATCTTTTTCTTATTTATTTTCATTTAGATGTATATTACTTGTTTTTTCTATACCTCAATGTATTCCTTGCGATTCTTTTACGTTTTTTGATATTAGTATAATATCGTCTGTAAGTGCTTCTACATGATGTTAATTCTTTGCAGTTACGAATGTCCCAGACATATTTTTTCACTCAAAACAGCGCATTACTCTTTGATCTCATTGTTTTCAAAAATATTTTGTATTAATTTCACTATGTTCACGTTAACTCCATACTTTCTCTCCAGGTATTCTATCAAAAGCTTTCTTCAAGTCTAAGAAGACAACGTTTCTTCTTTTCTTGGATGTTTCTTCCCATTCGAAAGAGATTCTCAACTTTTAACTTGATTGTTTTCTCTAATTTTCAGTTAGTATTATATTTTTTGAATATGTTGGGAAATGTTTAAGAAACACGTGCTTCTTTAAATTAGTTCAAATACCATTTACAAACTTTTTTATAAAAAATGTCAACACTGCCTTAGTTGGCTGTAATATCATTAACTCACTACCAATCATTAAGGTCTTCTTTCGAGTGAATGTGAAGATTACGAAGTTCGCTTAAATATAATATGAACAACATTCTTTTCGTATTTTACAGAATTAATTCTCATCTTTGCTAAATATGTGTGGCCTCTTATTTTTAATTATATTAAATGCGGGTTAATCGTTTCAACGATTAAACAGAAATATTTTTTATATATTTAATTCGTCTTCGAAGAGAAAAGATAATTTTTAGAAAAGATTTTATTGGTTTTAATTTTGCTTTTGTATTTGGATCAATCGGATATAGGATTTCCTACTCTACAGGATTTGTTTTATCACGATTTCGATCCAGGTTTGTCTTACATTAAGCAGAGATAGAGGCCTCCAAATGGTTTGATGAAAAAATTCACCAGAAATCATTAAGTGATTTGGCCGACAATTACCTTTTTAAATTGTAGTCGAAGATTCTGTTAGACCATGGATTTAGGATGTTATTTTTGATATTTTCAATATCCAATTCGATAGTACTAATCACGTATCGGGCTTTTATGTAATTTAAACAGATTACAATGAGAAACTTCGTTGTGGATTAAACAAGAAACTGTATTTCTAGTAACCAAGCTAGCATTGCATAAACTCGATCAAATTTCATTCAATTTGAACCAGTAGCTTTAAAATTATAACAAATTTTGCCACAGCTACAAATTTTGGATACAATTAGTGTACCTACAGTGTATAAATCGCGAAAAACTGAAATATTTTGCAATTGCAGTCAAATTTTCTAAATATCCTACTGCATAAATCACTAAGACAGAGAGTGAGCTTTAAGAAAATTTGTTGTTGGTATTTAAGAAGTAGAGGGTACTGGAAAGTATCTACAAAAAGAATTGAGACGCCATCAAAAACAAAACTTCTACCATAAAATGTTGCGAGATCCATCTAATACCAAGTTGGTTGATTTATTCAGTCTCTACTTAAAGGACCTTCTGTCTTGTCTCTAACAACATCTTATAGTGACTAAATTAATATCAAAAATTTTTAAATAGAATGGATTGAGTTGGCTACCGCGTGAAAACATCAAACATGTGTTAATCCAGTTCAATTGATGAGGTACTTTATATTAAGTTGACGAGTGGGTGCGCTCCGATGAGTACATGATTAGACCGATCCGTATCAATACGTTGAGAGTTATAACCAGCTCAATTGAGTAAAGGAGTTGATTCAAAAAACGGTTTCCTTTAGGATATTAAAGCTCTAGCTTCAATGTATTAGGTGATAATCCTGTACCAAGTCTTGTTTAAAGACAATGCCTTCTGTTTTCAGTATCGTAAGATGTTTATTTTGTAAAAAATCGAGGATAGTTCCATTGAAAGTCGACTATTAGTTTGTTGGATTCATATTACATATAATAATTATATTTTTGTTGTAATAGATTTTTGCACTTGAGTGAATAAAAGTAATATGATTCTTATATCATTGACAGGGGGTTTGGTAAAAGTATGATAGTCATTTTTGATAAATATTAAACTTGTTAACTATATTGGACTTTCTTTATCATTATGTAATTGTCTCTCGATGTAGTTATTGCAATAATTTGATTAGGCTGTTAAATGTGGTAGTCATCAAAATTAATGCAAATGTGTAGTTAATATTATGTGAAATTAAATATTTATTACATAACTAATAGTCACTTTTTAGTAAGCAGAGACGAATCAGCTAAATATGATTCAAAAGATTCGAAAAAATCTATTCTGTTTGATAAAATTGCAAATAGCACTCATTGAACGAGGAAAAATATCAATGACACTAAAATAAACATTGTTGGAAATGAAGATTTACAACGGTGGTTATTGAATGAAATTCTGATTATAATTACTATAGCTCAAGCTTTTATAATAAAATAAAATAAATAATCTAAAGCACCACTTGAAAATAAAAAAAAAATGTGTATTTATGTCTTATACTCTGGAGAGGACCAATTGATAAGAAAATTGTATAAACTTAATGAGAAATAACAATTTTTATATCAGATTTATATCAAAACGAATCGATTTTTAACAGTAGATACTTTATACATTAAAAAGATATATGGGTGATTCCGTTCTAACTGTGATTTTTTGTATTCAAAATTTCAAGATTTTAAAATTTAACTTTTCTAACTTTTTTATGCATATTATTCATCTATTTTACTGTAAAAATGAAACTCTAAGAGGAATTTACTACAACTTCAAAGTATCACGAGCAAGACACAAATGTCGGATTTTGAGTTCCACGGTACTGACTCATTTATCCACGGTACTGACATGGTAACTTAAGATATTAAACAACAAGTGCATCAATTTTCCTCAGTTTGATCATAAACATTAGAATTTATAAGGTAATTAGTTTAAATCATTTGTTACGACAAAAAAAATTAATAATTTATCGGTAAATTCTAGGAATGGACATGACACGGTACTGACATTCAAGTGATGTAGTATAAGTTTTCTTTAAGTGGCAAGTTATATTGTATAAAAATAATGTTTAAATATCTTAAGAATTATTCAATTAACACAAAATTTTTATTAATTGATTATTAATTAATGACTAGTACAAAAAAACAATACAGGACATTGAATATCACAGTTAGAACGGAATCACCCATATGTGGTTTTACTCTGGGGGCGAATACCACTCCAACTAGAAAGTGGTAATTTTGTTGTTGAAACTTATAGCAAAAATCGATAAAAAAAGCATTTTAAAAACAAATTATTCTAGTTTTTTCTAACAATCAATATTTTTTGTGTTATTCGTGATTGAAATTTTTGTTACAAAAAAAGCATATTTAATCGATAACTCAAAAATTTCAGATTTTATGGAAAAAAATTGTGTGTGTCAGCTCCGACGCACGACTGGAGTTTACTTCTTAAGTTCGATAGTCTAACCAGACGCAAAAAGAGTTTATTTAACTTAAAAAAGATTGATACTGTATAAAAGGGTAAATTTGTTAATTAATGAAAATAATATACATATATAAATATATATTTATTCAATTTATCCATTTCATATATTCATATACATTTATTATAACTAATCGACGAAATATTTTACATTAAACTTTTCACAATAGTCAATAATCTCGATAATTCATATTGGATTGATTATCTAATTTTATGTGTTGTTTTCAAATATATATTTATATGAACTACATCGATAATTATTAAAATATTTAATAAATACAAATTGCACATGCTCATACATATAATACATGAATTATAACGTACCTTGCAACCACGTGTTTGTTAGATGTTCCGGCAATATCATCTACACCTCTTTCTGCCATAGTTATTTGAAAATACTTTCAGTTCACTTTAGCGGAACACAATGATAAAAATTAAAACGTCACAATAACAATATTAATTATTGACATTTATAATAAAAACAGCAATATAAGTATGTTGACACTGACAAATTAGAAAGCTGCGCATCATAGGGTGCGCACCAAAAACGTAACGAGGTCATTCATCGATAGATTTTACTCCTCACATTTTTCTCATACCGGGCCCCTTATATATGCAAATCGATTCTTAAGGAGTAAACTCCAAAAATGTTGGCTGGATGGAGCTTTTCAAAAATGTAAAATAGCGTTTTTTTTGGTTATAGACCTAATACAAACCGCGTTATGATTTCTTGAAGGTGGAACTTATTTAATGAACCTAAGATTTTGAAAAATTTAATAAGTGGAAAACGATCAATTTTACGAAAAAAATGTATTCGATCTTTATTAAAGAAATTTATATAACAATTCAAATGAGACTTTAAAAGACTTTGTAATACATAAAATAAGGGAGTTATTAGGAAAATAAGATAGAATCCATTCATCTTATAAGAAAAAACTTTATTTGTACCCTCGATATTGTCACCATAATTGAAATAAAATGTAATAAATTTGAAAATCACTTTAATTGAATATAAAAAATAGGTCAAAAAGATTCAATGGTTTAGAGAGATTTATTCTGAAAAAAAAATTATGGTTACAATGGAGAAAGCATTTTAAAATTTTTCAAAAAAATTGTCTTTTATCAAATATAACGTTAGAATTGCTACAAAACAAAAAGTTAGTTTTTTTTAATAAAGATTTTAACCGAGATACAACCTTTCACAGTAGCTTGTGAATTGTACCGTTTTAGAGCCCTTTAAACGTTTCCTTTTCAAAAATAAAGGGTCAATATATTCCAAACGTTTTTAGCCTAATAGATGATGAATCTATGTACTAAATGTTTTTCAATCGACTACCTAGTTCAAATCTAGCACTACAAATATTATTAATTTAACATAAATAATTTTTTTAATTCTATAAATAAGCTCATAAATGTTTTTTTTGCAATAAGGATGAAAAATTTGTGATGAAGAAACATTTGAGTTGAATACAATAAAAAACAGTGTTAATATAAATCAAGTAAGATAAAGTGATAAAATTGTTTTTTTTAATTTTATCCTAAGAGGGGTTTGTTTTTTAATGGTTGAAATACATTAATTAAGGGCTAAAAAATATAAATAGTATCCTAAAACATCATGTGATCTCTATTTTAATCGTACAAATGTTTTTCCAATTTTCTGATTGCTTTAATTTCTATTTTGCTGAATTTTGACAATAAGGGGTAGTTTTCATCCCTTTTAATAATTTGCACATATTCTCTCGAAGTAGATAGTGTTAGGTGAATTCCAGAATTTCACGGAAATCCATAAGACTTGATGGAATTATGAGGTAATACTAACTATTCACATTTTTTTTAGTCCTGCCCTGATTTTACCCTATTTCGGAAGTTAAAATCTTGATATGTGTATGAATACTGTCCGAAACAAAAGATATGCTCATAATTAACCTGGTTATTGAAAGTGCACTTGCAATTCCATTGAAATTCAAATAATTAGAAAATACTTAATTGGTTTAGTCCGTTTAATTCGATTTGGGATGTAAATACATACTAGTTTATATGACATAATTTGCGTCATAACAACTTATTAATTATTTATCTGACCGAATATATAAAATATATAAAATTCAAGAGGAAATGCCAAGGATATCAGCTTTGTAATTAAGGAAGCGATGAAAATTCAATACAATAATATTGTTGTTAACTTTCAATCATATTAATTTAACTCAAAATACACAATATCGAATTGACCATACTAGTGTTTATTTTTTTATTATATAAGTATACTAGGGTAACTCAGGTTACTCAGTGATTTGTGGGATAGTGGAAATGAAAGGATTTTATCGTTGTTACTCCATACTTTTTATTTTCAGTACTAGCTCAATCTCAATTTCGTTTAGGTATTCTATTCAATACATATATCGAATTTTTTCATAAATAAATACGTTAAGTACAATTTCGATACTAGTTACACTTTTATTTTGAATTTAGTAACAATATCTCTTTGATTGTGTAGACTTTTTCACAGAACCCACGATGGACATACGCCATATGAAAAAAAATTATAGAATGTTCTGGGATGTTCCTGAATGTTCAAGGCAAAAAAATTCTTGGTTTATATACCATAACTAATAAATAATTTCAGTCAGTATGAAAAATCTTATGTAAATATTTCTTAAAAATTTTGCATGATGGAAGATTATATCTTTGAAAGGATGTCTTTAAAGTTAAACCTTCTCCAGAGGTAAAATATCATTTCAGAATGTTATATAATGCTCTAGATTGTTCTTGACTTCTCTAGATTGTTCTTGACTGCTCTAGATTGTTCTGGACTGCCCTAGATTGTTCTGGACTGCTCTAGATTGTTCGGGACAATTCTAGAAAGTTTTAAAGAACGATAGTTTCAATATTTACCTTGGAATCGCCCATTGAACGTTTATAGATGGCGAAGTTTCTATCTTTAGAAGCATTTCTTTAAAGTGAAAATAGGAACTTTCTCCACAGATAAAATATCATTTCTGATTGTTATATAATGCACTAGATTGTTCTGCACTGCTCTAGATTGTTCTTGACTGCTCTAGATTATTCTTGACTGCCCTAGATTGTTCTGGACTGCCCTAGATTGTTCTGGACTGCTCTAGATTGTTCGGGACAATTCTAGAAAGTTTTAAAAAACGATAGTTTCAATATTCACCTTGGAATCGCCCATTGAACGTTCATAGATGGTGAAGCTTCTATCTTTAGAAGCATTTCTTTAAAGTAAAGTAAAATATCATTTCTGATTGTTATATAATGCACTAGATTGTTCTGCACTGCTCTAGATTGTTCAGTGAAATTCCAGAAAGTTTCAAAGAATGATAATTCTAATATTTACCTTGAAAGCGTTCATTGAACGTTTATAGAGGGCAAAAATACCATTTTAGAATAGTATATAATGCTCTGGATTGATCTCGATTGTTCTGGAATGCACTAGATTGTTCTAGACTGCTCTAGATTGTTCTGGACTGCTCTAGATTATTCGACACAATTCTAGAAAGTTTTAAAGAGCGATAGTTCCAATATTTACCTTGAAAGCGTTCATTGAATGTTTATAGAGGGCAAAAATACCATTTCAGAATGGTATATAATGCTCTGGATTGATCTAGATTGTTCTGGAATGCTCTAGATTATTCTAGACTGCTCTAGATTGTTCTGGACTGCTCTAGATTGTTCTGGACTGCTCTAGATTATTCGACAAAATTCTAGAAAGTTTTAAAGAGCGATAGTTCCAATATTTACCTTGACAGTGCTCATTAAACATTTATACAGAAATTTTTCGCTTCCGTTTTTAAAATTTTTTATATATAAAGATGAAACCAATTTTTTTAAATTATTTATAAGTACATACTATTCGAGTATCACATCCTGAATTTGATAGTGCGACCTTTGAAAAATTACTAAGAAGAAAAAAGATATATAAGACAAAATTATACTTGAATCGAATTGTATACGATATTTTTCCTACAAACATCGAAAACTTCAGGTGTTTCATGAGTACTTAACTTTGAATACCAACATCAACAACTAGTTTGATCAAATTCATCTCTTTCTGTGTCTGTTTTTATTTAGATTCCTTCTAATTATTTCGGTTTTTAAAAGTTTTTTACACATAGATTGATAAATATTCGTGTAGATTATAATTTTAAAAAAATCAAGTCAAAAATAGCATTATATATGGAGTTCTTTGTAAGAATTATGACGCTTTACGTAAGACAAATATCACAATAATTGGGAAACAGAGTAAACAGTCAAATAAAACAGCGTTAACCAATCATGCGAAAATAGAAAAATATGGATTCGATTATGAAAATTTAAAAAACAAAATGTAATAGATAAAAAGAATAATTTGTAGAAACTGTGTATTTATAAAAAAATGTGAAAGGTTTAATAATAATAAAGATCTAAACAATTTAACAATTCTATTTTATTCATAAATTCCATGCGTGTATCTAGGAATAATTTAAATAAAATTACTCCTTTGTATATGTAATAAGTGAAAAATGAGTCAAATATTTTCAGAAAATCTAGTTCATATAGATTAAAGTTACGTCATATTTCAAATAAACACACCCAATATAATTGAGATATTTATTTAATCAAGCATTTATCACTTTTCTTAGGACAATTTGATTGGTACTTGACATTTTCATTGGAGTTAAAAAATATAAAACTTTGGTTATAGTTATTTAAAAATCGAAAAGCAATTTTATCAATTATCGATGATCTAATTGAGTGGTATCAAAATTGTGTTTGTTTGAGGAAGAAATTTTTGACGAACATTTCGAGAATTAATCAAATTCAAATTTGTTTCCTTTTAGGCCAGGTAACTGCCGATTTCCCGTAGAATTTTGATAATCAAGTCGATTTTCTTGAAAATTGTTATGAATGTAGTATTAATAACTTTCTTCGAAATCTACCCTGTGCTGAAGGGTGCTTTTGCCCTGGGGGGAAAGCCACTCCTTGGAGATTCTCAACAACGCGTTGACTCTACAAAGTTTTTTTCTAAAGTTCGTACTTTTAGAGTTATTAACGATTGAAGCTGATCATTTTCCAACTGTTTTTCAAGAATAACTTAAAAAGTTTTTATTTTATCAGAAAACTCATTAAGAATAATGTAAACTAGCAGAAAAACAAAGAGATTCTATTTTCAATGACCTCTGTAAATTCAATGATAACTGAGCTATTGCTCGTTGGAGGAAGGCCATTTTTGGAAATCCCGAAATTTAAAACCTTTAACATCAAATAACTTAAAATTGATGAAATTTTTGAAAAAAGCTCAAGAAATCTTTTTGGAGGCACATAGAAAAAGCTTTAAATTGAGCACGGTCAAAGGTCTTTTGCATTAGAGTTGACCGATTTATAACAAAAATAAGGTTTCTTCTTTTTTCTTTTTTGGAAAAATATAATAATTATACTTTCGCCATTACCGCCTTAATTGATATTACTCGTAATCCACTTGCAATTAACTTTATTTATGTATTATTGATATGATCCATGTGATTTGACCGGTTTTGAATGCTTATTTTAGAAAAAATAATTGATTAAATTGAGCACTACATAAATGAACAATGAAATTTTATTAAATAAACAAAAAACTATTCATGTTATGAGGATATTTTTCAATTATTAATTGTAGGATTTTCCTTGCCACAAATTTTGAGCTTCTTTAAAAAAGTTTCTAGCTTTAAAACATATCAAAACATTACGGTATCATAAAATGAGAGGTAGGAATAATTTTTTTAATATATAATTGATTGGAATGTGGATGAAAACAAAATGTACTGGTACAGACGAAAGAATTTACGTAACAGATTGGATACGTTACTCTGGAGATGTTGAAAGATGTGAATTTAATATTACATATTGGAAAAGGAGTACATTCCTCCATAATTCGAATTAATTATTTCTGTATCATATTGAAACCGCAAAATACGAAACAATCGACATCTTGATTAAATGCTTGCATTCTCATTATTAAATTTGAACAATTAAATTGCATTCAATGAATTAAATCTACTTTCACATATTATTATGAAAAAAACTTAAAAAGTTACTGGTAATTATGAAGTATTTATCATGTTTTATATAATCAATGGAAGAAATGATCAGTTTAAGAAATGTTATTAGGAATATAAACAATTAAATTAAGTTTGGATGAAACGTCAACTTTCACTTTATTATCAATAATAAAAAAGTTATTAGTGATTACGAGTTCTTTGTCGCGTTTTATATAAGAAAAAAAAATTTAAAAGTTGTGAAAATTACGGATTATTGCAATTAATTGGTATTTGATTAACAAATATTTCTGATATATCAAATTATTAACTATTATTCTCTAATTTAGTGCAAAGGTAGAAAAATTGGTAGCTGAAATTTCGAAATTTCGTATATTGTGGATAGAAAAATATAGAAAAATTCAACATTTGTTAAGTTTCTTTTGATACTTTTCTTTATTGGTGGAATGTTAACAAAAACCATGAGACAGTATGCACTTACTTATTTACAAAGTTAAGACATATAAGTCTATCAAACGATGTGACGGCATATGAATAGCGTCAAAAAATAACAGTGACCACCAAACGAAGTACTATACATGTGGGATATTTCATCCAGTTACCTTGGAACCTAGTCTTATATATTGAAAAAATTGATGATTTCCATTCCGAGTCCGTTCAGGCGTTCTACCCAACCGATTTGTTTAATTTTTTTTTTTTCAATGAAAGGTATTGATGCACAGATCAGCCATCAACCATCGGATTTCATCTAATTTTCACCATTCTCAAGTTATACTCAAATGCGGTTTCCCCTTGTACATTACTTATGGGAGTTTTTCACATACTCACGTTCTATCCTCAATATCTCAGGTTCTATTCAAGATAGAGACTTCGTTTTGGTTTGAGAACACTCGCTGAAACATCCTCTTTCTTTTGAGCTTTTGACCATTTAAATCGGTTGAGTTGGAGAGGAACTTGGACGCGGACATTCAATGTGGAGTTATGGGTTTTTGTAGGTTTTTGGCAATTTTTCTACATTCAAAGATCTATATCTCAGGTTCTAATATAGCTACAGAGTTCGTTTTGATTTAAGAACACTCGCTGAAACACCTTCTTTCTTTTGAGCTTTTGACCATTTAAATCGGTTGAGTTGGAGAGGAGCTAGGCGCGGACATTCAATGTGGAGTTATGGATTTTTGTAGGTTTTTGGCAATTTTTCTACATTCAAAGATCTATATCTCAGGTTCTAATATAGCTACAGAGTTCGTTTTGATTTAAGAACACTCGCTGAAACATCCTCTTTCTTTTGAGCTTTTGACCATTTAAATCGGTTGAGTTGGAGAGGAGCTAGGCGCGGACATTCAATGTGGAGTTATGGATTTTTGTAGGTTTTTGGCAATTTTTCTACATTCAAAGATCTATATCTCAGGTTTTAATATAGCTACGGAGTTCGTCCTTTTCTATCATAATGATTTCTGATACTTATTTAATGGATTCGATGCGAGCGAAGCCGCGGGTAAAAGCTAGTAGTAGATTAAACTGAAGTTTATGAAAAAATTTACCTAGTGAGGAATGAAACTGTTTCAAAATATTCTGAATTAGCCTGAATAGTGTACTTTTGGGCAACAAGTAAATGAAAAATATCTCTAAGAAGCCGACATAGTGTGCAAAGGAAGAAACACGTACAGAGATTAATGTATACAAGGATTAGGAAGACTTGTTCTATAGCAGATGTGGTCATAGACAGATGTAGAAAAGCAACAAAAATAAACTTATTAAAATAGGAAGCTCTTGCTGCAAAAATGGTCATACTAGAATAGATTATTAACCAAAATCAAGTAATTATATTTGACAAGAACTATCAGAAAAGATACAACAATCCTAACGGACCATCTAGTAGGCATAACAGCGATTAGATCAAAATTATGAAATTTGGTTATGGGTTTTTTCCAAATAAAGGAATAAAGGTGCACACAACTGTTTTTGGAAAACTATAACAGCGAAATTTCCAATAAATATATCTAAATAACGACCCTGAAGCCTGTCTAATTACAATAATTTATATGAAGAGTTGTAACATCATTTCCAGTCTACCAGCTCTTTCATATCGTATTAAACGTAAAAACTTAGTTTATTTATCTGACTGAGGGACTTTCAAAGGATAAAATATGATTGAAAACCTCTGTTGAAGAAAAAAATGGTAAATGTACATATAAGAAGTACATACAGGACGTAGCATTTTATCGAGAACATTTCCATTCGAACGTTTTCTGAATAATCTGGAGCAACGAATATAAATCCAAAAGTAGAGTGCAAAAAACCATGACGGATTGCATTTTGGGAAATATAAGTATACTCTTGTTAACAGCCGAAGGAATTAGAGCAAGTGATAATACAAATAGAACCTAGAAGGTTAAAGTTAAAGAATACTTGTTGAAAAGGAATCGAATGGTTTGGTTGATTGTTAAAGGATAAATTATAGAGAAGGTAGCTTTCAAAATAAGAAGGAAATAGACGTCATAGCAATAAAATATATTATACTTACCCAACTTGGGTAACTGAGGTTTGAAGAAAATCAAATATATGCAGGATTCGAATCATTGCAGGCACAAATGACAAGATGTAAAAGTATTACTACGAAGATCTGTTCAAAATGCACCAACTCCCAACATGGATTATACATATCAAATATGTACAAAAAAAAATTCAATCAAGAAATATTCGTCAAATTCCTCATACCCCATTTTGTGCATCACCCAAATTATTAAACTCAAAATATGTAATGCACGAAACTGTGAATTATTGTCTAGGGCTCAAAATATACACGCCGAACGCCAACGAAGAGCATGTCTCTTCCGTTGTTAACCACACTTTGGTTACCAATTACCAATAGATTTTCAAATATACGAGGATGGTTCCAGAGGTACCTAGCCTGACCTAGAGATGGCGGTAAATACTTGAAATAATACCACCGTATCAGAAAGTATACAACCTATACAGCATATATTTCAAGTTTGTATTTCAAGGTTTAGTATTTGTTTGGCAGTTATCAATAGTAAACGGTTTTAGTGAATTTGTAAACATCGAAAAACAGTAAAATATTAAGGTGACGCCTCCAGAAATGTTGAAGAAAATCCACAAATCAGTACTGGATGACCGTTGACTGAAAGTGCGCGAGAAAATTTAGACATGAGTAAGCTGTGCGCAAGATGAATAGCGCGTTTGCTCACAATGGAACAAAAACAGCGTTGTGAAGATGTTTCACAGAAATAAAGCCAAATTTTTGCGCCATTCCATAACCAAGGATGATACGGGGTTCCAGAACTTGACACCCGAAACAAAAGAACAATCAAAAGAACTGACTGACTGAGAGAACCGGCTCCAAAGAAGGCAAAGACTGTGTCATCTGAAGGCAATGTTATGGCGGCGGGTTTTTGGGAAGCGCGTCAGATCATTTTTATTAACTACCTTGAAAAAGGAAAAGCTATCCACGGCGAGTTTTATGCGAACTTATTACAACGGTTGAGCGAAGAAATTAAGCAAAAACAGTCGCATTTGGCCAAGAGAATCCTTTGTTTCATCAAAACAATGCACCAGTTCACACATACGATGAAGCAGTGGCCAAAATTAATGAATTAATGTTTGAATTGCTACCTCAGAGGCTATTTTGAGAAGCTTGATGATTCTTATTATGAAAAGGGTATAGAACTTATTGAACATCGCTGGAAAAAATGTATGGTGCTAAAAGGATTTAAACGTTGAAAAATAAATATATTTTATTCCATAATTTTCGTGTTTTCTTTATTCGGCCCGGTACTTCTGGGTATATACTGTTAAGGCATCGACTTCCATTACCATATTGTCGATTTCATAATTTCTTTTAGACCAGAATATTTGGCGTGCCTACATTTAACCTCTATTATAGATTATTCCTTCACGAACCAATGACAGCTGGTTGATTAGTCTAAATTTTAAAAGCTTTTCCATGCACTTTCCCACTACTTCGTTAGCTAGTAGTAAATCACACAATTCAAAGTTAAGGTTATTGTAAAAAGCATAATATCCTTTTTGCGGTTTGACATTTAAACTTCTATATATTCAACCGGATTCATTCTAATGTATTAAAAAGTAGAAATATATCCGTAGCGAGACTCGACATTTTTTCCTATTATGAAGTTGTTATTCTATTAATTGTTAAATGTTAATGATTAGTTTATAATATTATTGGATTGTTGTTGATTCTTGACGTTCTTCTTGTCTCAGTCTCTTTATTATTATTTATTTCCATTAACTGTTGTTTTCGAATTAATTACAAGTTAGTTATAATGGTTATTATGATGATGTTTATGGACTTCAGTAACGTACACACAACCGCAGAACTAAAATAATCATACTAAAATAAGAAAAACCTAGAAGTGAAGATTCGAATTATACAACGCACCCAATAAAACGCTCAACAGCCCATAAATAAAATACTCACCAAGTAACGAAAGCTATAAGGAAGAAATATAAATGCTACTACATAAACTTGTCTAGCAGCTAGTCTCCAAGAATCTATTGCTGCAGAACATGGCAGATACCGGTTATCATTCGACTTTAAAATAATTTATTGGTTCTGCCAGGTCTAGCAGAAAATCTTCAGTTTAACAGGATAGCGTGTCCGTCCTGGATCTGCATTATTGAAAGCTTATTTTACTCTTTTTGTCTTACCCAGAGTAAAATAAATAGCTCAGCTTTTATATTGGTTGGGCTAACGCTTTTCAAATAAAAGAATATTATCGCAATTGACCAATTCTTTCCATGTTTACAAATTCACTGGAAACGTTCATTGGTGGCTGCCAAACAAATATTAAACAACGGGGCGTCTTCAAACTTGAAACATGAGCTGCATAGTTTGTGGTAGTTTTCAACTTCCACGATGTTTAGGTCAGGCTAAGTACTTCTGGGACCATTCTCGTGTATTATAGTTTGGGGTTATTCAAAAAAGCGCCCACGTCTCTTAACTGGTTCCATTCCAGTTGATTGGTTCGTTTAGTTCCCAGGTAGAGAGTTTCATTGTCCAAAAGTATATGAGTATTTGCACCCTCCACGGAAAAATACGTGGCCATCATTTTAATCTTATATACCCGGAAATTTTCATTAAAACGGATCAGAATGGAGCTTTCTTCCGTGTCTCTGAATCAAACCATATAATCCAAAATCACTACCACCCATGGAAAAAACCGTGGTCTAAATTTAATCTTAGAACCACAGAAATTTTAAAACTAAACTAACCTAACCTTACCTAACCTAACTTATTCTTTTTTTTGCCCAGAGCGCCACAACGGGCGGGTGCAAATGCTGTGAGTTTGTGTGGGACTCTCACCCACTAAACCACCCTCCTCAATCCTCGGGAGTGTCGTACGCCGGGAGGACAACAAATTGTCATTGCATCAGCGTACAACACTTAATCCTTTGGATTTTTGAGCTGTTTCTTAGCTTCACTCCTCTCCACCAGTCCGTCAAGACGGCACAAGAAGAGAGAAAGTTACTGAGCCACTCCACCAACTTCAAGGTCTTACAGCTCCCAGGAGTGGAACCTAACTTAACCTAACTTAACCTAACTTAACCTAACTTAACCTAACTTAATCTAACTTAACCTAACTTAACCTAACTTAACCTAACCTAATCTAATCTAACCTAACCTAACCTAACCTAACCTAACCGTATCCAATTGCTAGGGATATTAGTAACTCGTGTAACGTTGTGCACTATCAGCAAGCTTAGAATAAGAGTCAAAAAATAAATTAGGAGATGTTTCATTCATTAATTTCATTCTTACCAAGTTTAATCTTACAATCAAATTATTTATTAATAAATTTTCTTGTATAATTCGTTCTAAATTAATGAAAAAAATATATCGGGATTAGAAATGGCATAAATGTCAGTTTTCATCTGTAGGTATTAATCCGTTGATGATATTTGTCGGTGGATAGTGAGTTCTGTGAGTTGAAGCTTAATATTTAACATCCGTAGCTGAAATTAGAGACACAGATGAAACTTCACTCGACTCCTTTATTTAAAAATACCCGTGTCTCTATGGTTGAAGTTTGAAATTAGATTCACGGATTTTTCCGTGGAGGGTGAGTATGTATGATGAGTATCACACAATAAAAACTGGTCAGGAGTAAACTTTGCTACAAACTCGCTTAACTTGTTGAAAGATTTTTTTCCATATTTACAAACAAGTAAAGTAAATAAAATAGGAATGGAATACTTAATAAAAAATTCTGAAAAAAATATATAATTGCCGCAATGTACGATGTATGATAAGAAAAAACAATAATAACTGTCTTTAAAGATAATTTAGTAGTTATAAATAAACAGTTTTATGTAAAGAATAACCTCGATGTATTAATCTCATTATTTTAACAAAAACTAAGATCCGGCATAAGTAAAATATGTTCTCAGTAATAAATTAAAAGAGATAACATTTCAGACATATGTTTATGATATTCTCGAGATATTATTGTGTAAGAACTGCTACCAGTTCTCTATCGATATCAGTTTTTGTTTATAAACTTTCTTCATCTGATTTATCCACACATAACGTGTTTTTAGTTCAAGTACTTTCAAGTGAAAATATTTGTAAGTTGATGTTTTCTGGGCTCCAGTTTTTGAAAATATAATTTTAGGGATAATGTTCAATTCATCTCCATACAATAATACTGACCATAAGATAAGCAGTAATATGAGATTTTACCTTATTTTTTTATTAAAATTATTTTGAAACAATCAAAATAGTATTTGTTGAATAACCTGAGGGTTGTTTTAAGATCTCTAATTCTGTGTTATAAAATAACCCAAGCAAACTTTGGACTTTTTGAAAAGCTAATACAAGTTATCGACAAGACACATAATCCAAACCTTAACTTGTTCAAAGAATACTAAAAGAGAGAGCGAGAGAGAAATTTTATTCGGTCAAACAAATAAAAACCTAAGCAAGTTAGGTCCGTTGATCTGGGTGGATGTTTGATCTTAAAAATAACAGACATAATAACTTAATAACATGTCATAACGAATACCTCAGTGCATGTCTTCTGGAAAAGATGGCAGTTTCTTAAGATATCTCGGGACAGAAAACAATTAACTTTAAAAGACCTTTCTATTTTTTTGTTAAGAGAAATAACATCATCCAAAAAATATATGAAACAATGCCCTCTAGCTTTTACTTTGCTAATTAAATTTCTTAAAATTTATGTATTTTGTACCACTGGACAGAAGCTATTTCAAACAACATCCAGTTTAACAAAATCAGCGACTTTTTTCAATTGCCGGCAACATCGCAAGTGATGAGCGGAATCGCTGGGATTCCAGTAGACATATTATCGAATTCCCGGAACTATAAAATACCAAATTTTACTGATAAGAAATCGGAGAGATTGTTTATTAAGGTATTTTTCATAAAACGAATTCATTGATATTTTATATCTCGATTTTTTCATTAATCCGGTTGTTATTCGTATCGATTTAAAAATCGATCTTTTTTGGAAAGAATCGCCATCGTTATTATAAACATTTCGTTCGTTTACTTCTCTCCGAGAGGAATATTTTTTATATCAATATCGGTTTTAGTTCTAATATTGAATACAAGGTGCAGGTTGTCCATTCGTTAATGTGTTAAATGACATATTGTTGAATTTGATCAGACATTTATTTGAAAAGCCGAAGGGTTTTTATTTCGATCAAAATTCGATGATTCTGTTCAAAATATTAAATATCCATTTGATTTTTAGGTGAAAATGACATATACGATGGTTATGGATATGTAGATGGCTACGACCCAAATCCATATCTTGGAGACATTCATCATGGACACATTTATTGAAGATTGTAATAAAATTTTTTGGAAATCACGTAATATAAATATAAACCCAAGAATCTAGTTGAATACTTCCAAAGATTATTTGTATTATATTCATTTTAAAAAAAAATAGAACATAATTCAGTTGATAACATTTGTTTATTATCAATAATCATTCATTAAACTCCTATTGTTTAAACATAGATATTGAGAAATAAATATTTATAATCAACAGTTAAGGAGATTGTCTGGTTTGAATGATTGAGTGCATGGTGCATCACATTCACGTCTTTGGTTTTGTAACAATTGTATAACAGAATTATCCAGAACTCAATATGATAAGGAAAGACCACTGACTCAAAATAAAATTGAGTTCTACGCAAATCTAAGTGACTTGAAATTAGACGGGATTTTGTAATGACAGTAGCGATTATGAACCTCTTGAGAAATCAAGTGTAGTAAAGATTAAGTCGTCTCCAATCCTGTCGAATTTCAAGATAATGACAGTGATTTCTAAACAACAACATCAAATGTGAATGATTTTCTTTTCCATCAACATTTTCCAAGAAAATGTTAATGTGCAATTGGATACGACAAATTCTACATCTTTCCATAAATTTCTTGCATTTTCTTGGACTTTTCCACTTTTCCATCAATTGAACATTTCTACAGAACGTATAATATAAACTCTTGGTACACGCAAGAGTCGAAATCGATTGCAGTTGTTATTTTCGTTTGCTTGTTACCTCAATACCACCTACCAACAGATCATACTAAATTATTTCAATAATATTATGTGGAAACTATCTACAAGATGAAAATATTTGTATTGACGAATCTACGATACTATGGCGAGAAAAATTCTTCCAGTACATAAAAAATAAATAAATAAATACGGTTTTAAACTGTAATTAAAATGAAGATGAATGTTTAATAGTACGCCCCCTATTATTCGGTGAAAATCTTCAAATTCCAGGGCTGGATAAAGATTTATAAGACCCGGGGCTAAAATAATGACGGGGCCCCCTTAAGGAATTCGAAAACCCGGAAAAATTCACAAAATAATATCAATACGTTAGATTTGTGGTATCAACACATCAAATAATACAGAATGATCTCCAAATGATGGGGCCCTCTTGGACCTGGGGCCCGGGGCTATAGCCCCTCCAAGCCCCTAGCTTAATCCGGCCCTGTCAAATTCCATTCGTGAAAACTGAAATTAATCGTTACAACTTTCAAAATAAGCTCACAGTAATGAGCTTTTGAGCGAATTGCTTTACCTAGAACGAGGTACAACGTTTGAGGCGTTTAAAACGAACAGACTTAACTTGGAGGTTCAATTAAACACAAAAACTTTGAGTTCATCAAGCATTCCTCTTATTGGTCAACAGTTAAAACAGATTGTGAAAAAATGGAAATAAATACAGTACAGAATAAAACTAAGAGTTATTGATTGTTATATTTCTGATGATACAATTTTTACGACACATTCAAACAACTGGCATATTGTTTGGTACTCGTGGTTAGTTAATTTCAATAGTAATTATGCGAGTACGATGCTGAAATTTTCTCATTGAATTTAAATTTCGTGCAACCGTCTGTCAACGTAGTGATATATACCCACTAGACTTCATTCTTTCGCCAAAACACGACCCGTTTTAGCATACATGAATATTTATTCACATTTAGAAAGAGAACAATTCGGGTATTTCGTCATTGTTATGAGAAATCGATACCGAAACGCCCGCGAAATTGATATATTCGTCTTCCGTTGATAAATTACAGTGAGGTACCATCTGGAAACAGTTACCGGATTGTTTTATCGATGGTAGTTAATTATAACATAAAAATTGATGTTTATGATATATCTTAAGAAAAATGGTGAGAGACTCAAAACGTGACGATATTTTAGGCCATTTGACATGGAGTGAGGTCATTATATAATAATTGATGAATCTTGCATGTTGTTAACATTATACAAGGCTGCATACAAACATGGTTATACAAAAACTAATTGATTTTTTCTGCAACGTTACCAATCCCTCAAAATTAAGAATAAAATTGATGAATGGTAGTAACAATATTTAGTAACAACACGAAATGGCTTAAAAATAAAAATATCATAAATATAAAACATTGTGTTCATTATAAAGGAACGATTCATAACTACAAAGGGAGTGTTCATATGTTCATGGTTTGTAGAAGTTCCTTGTAAGGCCTATGTACTATAGCAAGGCTAACGGATAAATTCTTAATTGTCTTTATGATTTTTTAACTCGAATTGACAAAAAACTATGTTGTTTTCCTTAAATATCGTAAAAATATGAGTTTTGGCCTAGAGTTTGATGGATTTTAGTGTGTACTACAAAGAATATATCTCTACATAAATACTACGATTTCAAATGAACCTGGCTTTCCATGAATCATCATTCTTAACTACAATTTAATCCAAACTGTTAAAATTATCAAATATTGCATCACCAATTTAACGAGCTTCATTTGTGTTTGCCAAAGTTTTATTTCGGAATTCCCAAGACTATTTCATATATTTTTATTTTAGTTTTCTTGGAAATCTACTTGAATATATTACTTTTGACCATTTTAAAATCGATTTATACTTTTTAGTCACGTTTTTCAGTAATCAGAGATCCTAAACACATTAAATTATACGATTCGTAGGTTCTTATATTTTGGAATTCGTACAATGACTATTCACTTCAAATATCCTCAAACCCATACTACTAACTGCTATTCTTCTTATTTTTTCTTTGTTATTTTCACATTATCTGAAAGTGCTAGGTATCTGAGACGATGATAAAGCCTTCTTTCGATTAGTTTCTTAAGAAATTTCGATCTCCAGGAAGAGATTAAACAACATCGATAGCTTGTCCTTATCTAGGTACTTACGAAACCTTAAACTCATCTCTATGTCCTCCGTGCAGTCTATCAACATTTTTGTCAGTTTGAATATCAGTTTATAACGCTCCGGTAGTATTTGAAGACTACTTAAGACTCTTAATTCTATTTCGATATTTATTTTTATATAATAGATATGAAATAAAAATTAGTCTAATCAAACTTATGTAATATTATCAGTTTATCAGGAGAAGTTCTTTAAAATATCAGATACATGATCTACATTGTCTGAAGATAAATATTTCAATTGGTCTTCTCCCAAACAAACACTTCAATTTTTGTGACGACGACTATTGACGTTATTTTGAAAAATTTTATTAATAACAATCAATGTACTCCTAGTTGATTATATTTAACATTTTGGTAAATAATCTACTCAAGTATGAATGAAATGTTCTATCTATAAAATTGATGGTGATAAGGAACAAGAAATTTTTATTCAAGTACCAAGAAACTATTCTCATTGTTTCCACATTACTTTTGAAGCTTATCGGTCATTCTTATCAGAATATGGAAGAAAGAATATATTGCGAAACATAATCTTCATCTTGAGCGAACTATATAGAATAACACCATGTGGAAAGGTGTTTTGAACATTCTCTTTTTCGATAAAGTTAAATCGATATCGTCTTCTATATTGTTGTCATTGATGATTTGGTGTTATTAAATTTTCATCAGTTTTTTTATATCTACCAAGTTTTAGTTATATTTGTGTTAATATATTGAAATATTTGAGAAAATTTTGATTATTACACTTTTCATAAGTGCTTTTTCTACTGTGTTATTAAGGTCATTGTCTTGTCTTGATTTTGGGCAGTCAGTTAGAAGGTGTTTTATACTGAGACGTATCTTACATTCTCATTCTCATTGTGGTGGTTCAGTTTTGGTAATTAAAAAAACTGTGAGTAAGCTTAATCTGACCTATTCGTAACCTATTTAATTTAACTTGGACTGATCTTTCACTGATTGACTGCGATCAAGGTTTCACTTCCGATTTCACATCGCGTAGTTTCGATTTCGATGTTTGCCACTCTTTTACCACAGTTTTTGCACTTTTGATTTAATTAATGATCCTAAATCGTTGTACACTACCGTTTGCACTTCACTCGCGGTTTTCACTAATCACTGCTTCTTTGTTTCCTCGTAGGCCAGTATGAGAAGGAACCCAAAATATTTCTACAATTTGTTGTGATTCTGACTTTAATTTGGAGTGCTAATTATATGGATTTAGTTAAAAAAAGTCTATTATTATGAATCTTTGATTATTTTGTGGAAACTTTTAGTTTAAAGGCAAATTATTTACTAATCAGGACATCGGGAATTTGATTTGGTACATTTGCACATTGTAGTGTCGGTGGGAAAGATATTTATTTGACTATGAAGGGCAATTTTCAATAGTCTTCATTGATATTTACCTTTTCTTGTTTATAAACATATAAACTTGAAGCTTATGTATTCAATAGCTAACGTAGCTGACTTCACTTTTAAGTTTAAACGGAACCAACACTCCAATAAACTTCGACCCAACCTCTCCTATTCCTTCAGCTTAGTCCTCTACTGTCAGTAGAGGAAGCCACTCAGAAGTTAAGGTAACAGTAACAAGAAAGATTTGCCGACCTTGAAGGGGTAAAATGAAATTGACAAGGCTCCTCAAATATACTTGCAAAGGTCATTGTCTGCAACATTGTTTATTTAATTGTTGATTGATGATATTGACTGTCATAAAAATTGACACAACCATTTCAGGTTTTTAGTTTCAATTTATATAATTTGAACACATTTAATTTTTCGTTTTACTTCAGTATCTCTGATTCCAAAGAAAACAGAAACTAGTTTTCCTCAACTTTCAAAGAATATAGTTTTTCGTTCGAGCTATTTAAACTTTTTTTACCTGCATAATTAAACACGTTTCACATGAATGTGCGTTTGTTTATGAGCTTGTGCGCTTGTTTATAACTTTCCTTTATGGATTGGTATTGTTAGTGTATCCTACTACTTGAATTGCGTTTGTAAGCCAAGCGGGCTAAGGCATCAAACTCCGGATTCGCCGGTCATGGGTTCAAATCCCGTTTTTTTCAGTGAATTTTTTTTGAAATATCACTGCGAATTTCCTTTTTAGATCTTAGTAAATTTTGGAACTATCTGACATCTGATTTTCAGTTCTACCTGCATCAGTATTAATTTAGAGTTACAATACTAATGACTGGAACTTGAAATTGATGTGGATTCGAAGGACGTGTGTAATTGAGTGTGAATCAAAAATTTGAAGAAAAAAAAACGAAATTTGTTGATTGTGGGTTACTAGAAATTGAAGAACAAAGCGTGGAGAATGAAAAAATGCAATGAAAAGGTTAAAAAAAGGTTAAAACAAAAAATATTTGCTCGTATTTATCATAAAACGAAGTATTAATATGTCAATGTATACCAGGAATTATTATACATCAATTATTATATCCACTAGCTGTATAATATACTTATACGGAATATATTAAGCCCACACTTTTCTATTACACCCAAAAAGTGACATTTTTTACATAAGTGCATTAGTAAGTAAGTATTTCAAAGAGAAACCAATTAAGTTTCATGACAAAGACAAGAAACCGATGAAGAAACGCCTCTCAAATTTATTTGAATTACAACCACGTATGGTTTCATTTTGGGTTCCAAGAACTTGCATTCACCCAATTTGAATGTACACAATACAGCTGTCGATAGAATATCAAATATTTTCGTCTCAACAAAACGTTCAATATTATCATTCAACATAAAGTATTATACTAATAATTATAATATCTATCGCGATGCTGATCTTCGATTACCTCTCACCACAGTGGAAAGATAATTTTTATCGAAAACCCGGAAAAATGATGTCAAATCATACAAACCTACCAGTCTTCTGCCCATTCTATCTGAAATATTCGAAAACCCTTTCCCTCAAAGACTGAAATCATCAGTTTGATTCCCAAAGCAACACGCCATCATAGAATAGGTAAATACAGAAAAATACGGTGTGATCCTGAACACAAAAGATATTGCTTTAAGGCTTTCGTTGATGGTACCCACACCTCCAATAGAATTCACTCTTTAAGATAAAAATTTATCTTTTTTGAAGTGCGAAAGTCTTATCACAAAGAATCACACATATTCGATAGAGTTAAAATCAGGGGTACCACAGTAGGTACCACCAATAGGTGTCACTACTCTAGCCACGTTTGCAGATGATTCAAGCCTCACACAAAAAGGCTAGCACTGCCTCCAAATATCTGCAGTACCACCTCAACAAAATCGATAATTGGATGAAGATCTGGCGCCTCGGAGTTAATACCTTCAAATCTATTATCTTGAGACATTCACCCTTAAGAGAGATCTTGGTATCTATCTAAATCGTTCCATGACATATTTCTAATTATATACTTCACAGATATCCCAAAGTTTCAACAATTATTGAAAAATATACCAAATTACCTGAGAGCTTGATAGTTCACTCAATTAGAGGATCTCCTTGAGCCAATGAAGAGCCAACTTAGTCCATAAAAGTTTTGTTTTAGTGCTTGTGTGCATCAATGCATGTGTAGAAAATAAGTTGATAGGTCATAATAATATTTAAAAGTTATCTCTTCTTTATCAAACTGTTAATCAAAAAGATCTATAAGAGATGGAAAAGATTACAACAATTTTTACTAATCCTTCCGAATATGAGAATATTGTACATGAAACTTTGAGTATATTTTTAGAAACCTGATGTAGTGAGAGTTTGTTATCACAATCGTAGCAGTTTTTTGAAAAAACTTCCATACCAAATACAATTACAAGACATTAACTCACCCAGCAGTATTGAGTGTAGTTTTCAATTTGTTGTAAATATTTTGAAGGCGCAAATAACATACAATAAAATCAAATTTAATACCACGTAATGTTTAGCACAATATTACTGCGATTTATTGAAATTTGAGGTAATTATCATTTTATCTATTAAAACTGGGTTATCTCGATACAAAGTTTATCCTAAGATTTACATCCACTTGACTGTTAGTCCAAATACTTGTCGAATTGGTATATATATGAAGTTTCTATTGAGGAATATACAGAATTTATTAAACAAAATGGCAAAATTCACTTTCGTTCTATTGGCTTTAGTCGCCGTAGTTGTTCTTGCAACAACCGAAGTTAGCGCAGGTAATTATTCTTCTTTAAAGGATTATTTGATGTAATATTTACAAAATATTCATATTCATCGTAAACATCCATGAGAGCATCCATATCAAATAACTTTTATTGATGTTTTTGTTCAATCAATTCAGTTAGACTCAGTTTCAATTTTTTCTTTTCCAGTTTTTAATATTATATACATTACATACTATTTGATCTAATTTCTACGCTTGTTTCAGGTAAAATATCAGAGCTTAACGTTCAATTTTCTTTGGGAGATAGCTGCGAATGCAACGCTTGCACACAACAATGTACTTCTCAAGGGTCAGGATACATTGGAGGTATTTGTTACCAAGGTCAATGTTACTGTGCACAACAAGGATAAATAAAATATGAAAGTTAAAAATTTTGAAATTGAAATTAATTGAAAAATTGTTGTCGTGTTATTTTTATTATAAAAAATAAAATATATGAAATGTATCTAACTATTGATTTTTTTTTTAAATGAAAACCTTCATAATCTTGCTCTTATATCATCTACCAGTAAAGAGTAGTAAAGGCTGAAGAGGCGGTACTTTTTGTGTTGTACGTGCTGTCACTATTACATACAAAGCATTTTTTGGCATAAAGAAGGGCTGGTGGATAAGTTGTATATGAATGAAAATAAATTAGAACCACTGAACATGTTCAACAAAAAAAATTAGCTCCTTAGCTGGAAATAATATGATTTTTGATGGTTAATCTCGAGATTAAATTTAATTTTAATTCAATTAGGTAGAAATATAAAGATATTCCATTTTTCTAGATAAAAAGTTTTGATTCTAGGTCTCTTTTCATATATAAAATTAGTTTCAAAATATAATGTGGCGTTAACAATTTGAATAACTATATTAATAAATAGATCACCTACACCATGAAACTGTCATAACTCTTCATCCAATTGATGCAAGTATTAAAACTGCTCTCATCCCATTATCTGATTATTTCGAAAAAGATTTATACCAAAACAAATATCGTATCAAAAATATATGGAATTTAGATCAAAAAATTATAAGCTATAGAATAGAATAGAAATTTGTGAAAGCTATAGAACTGATACTTCCAACAACATACTTCAAATATGGAATGAAATAATAAACAAACTGCTGGTTGTGCTATGGGAGCTACCATATCAATGTTATAGCACAATTAGAAATGGAAGATCCGCAGGAATGCGAACTTGATATAAATATACCATTATGTAGATAATTGCACTACTACTGAACCAAAAGACGAGATTGAAATCAGTCCAAATCGAACAAAATAGTAAGTCCACGATAATCATTTCCTTGGTTGTGACTTTTGAAGAAAACCTTGAGCTGAAGCGAGAGGTTTTTTCAACTCAAGCTCGAAATAAATCGATTTCTACTACGTCTTCATGCATGATGAAAACATCTACTTCATCTTAAATAATTTCGGAACGTAATTTCCTTCTCTATTTTGATCTGTGTGAAGTAAGGAGTTCATGAATATCATTTCTTGACTATAAAACAAGTTTTCCTACAGATTAACCTTTGACTCGATGTAGTTTGCTCGGCAAGCACTAGAAATATTGAATTGCAGTATCTTAAAGAAGAAAAGCACTATATTGTTAATATTTTATTCAATAAATCATGTATACATGTCATGTGGTTTATTCTTTATGCCTATAATTAGAATTGAAAGTCTTCAATTTTCAATATTATGCGCACCAAGCTTACAAATTCCAATCAACATATCTTAGAGCCGGTTTCTTCACGTTCTAATAGAGTGTCAAATAATTATTAGCCACATAACTTTATTAGGAACTCTTAATGTTTACCGTTTCTTCACTCAAGTTGGTTTAAATTCGAACTAATTAATAAGTATTTGTCACAAGGGATTTCTTGGTTGTCTAGGGTTCTTTTCTTCTTAAAACTCCGGCTAGAAAGAAAACACTTTATTTGTGTACAATGTAAATAAGAGAACTAAGGTTGATAGTAAAAATATTCGTGTGTGTGGTTTGTACGTTAAATGACCGACTACATCTTACTCTGGACTGACCCGACTGTTATTGTCGGCTTTAGGCTGCTGAAGAGAACTCGTGCTTCGTGCGTGGCTATAGGGTGGACCAATATTTTCGATCCTACAGATGTATTTAACAAATACTCCACTGTTGGTAACACTATGAAAGGTGCATCTTGAAAAGCATCCATATTAAATGTTTAATTATTTGTATGACGAATATTTTCAAAAATGAACTAATCAAATTTAGGTATAATAAACAGACAAACCACTTTTGATGTATATTAAAGGTTAAATTTGTACTAAACCCTTTAATTGACACTTGCGGTTGCCTAATAATTTATTTGGCAAATAACTCGATTTACTCGGAGGTGTACTGTATTAGAAGATGAAGACTTGGAATTTTTGGTTATTAGGTAAATAATCCAAGTAAAAATATTAACTTTATATCAAGTCTAATCACTTATTAAGGGCTGGTACGCAACCCACGAATCATTCAACGTCAATTAGCGAAATAAAAGTCTAGAATCCCACTTTAACTAAAGAAAAGAGTCTTATCAGTTATGAAGAGGGAGACTTGGACACTTAACATCGTAATGGATATGACAAAAGTTAGAAGCCATTCACAGAAACCAAACCACTTGAATGGCAACGACTTATAATAGACTACAAAAATTACAACATTGTACCTACTAGACACCCAAAAGACGTAGGAGAAAACCTAACCTAAATTGGAACGATGATATAAAGAAGCTAGCAGGAACAACTTGGACCTGACTAACCAACGATAGACATTAATAGGCTTGAATGACGGTCCAATACATGTAAGGGAGGCACCTATGTGAAAAATCTGAAGAATAGGTTGTATATGATGATGATGATGATGATGATACATGTGGAAAAGAGAAATTCTTGAATGATAAAAAGTCTATTTACTCCCAATATAGTAAACATATCGTGTGTTTTCCAAATAAGCACACTATCTTCAAATAAAATGAAATATAAATGTTTCATTATTCGAATACATAAAATCAGGTTATCAAAATACAAAGTCCTTCACAAAAATTTGCATCCACTTGACTGTTAGTCCAAATACTTGTCAAATTGGTATATAAATACAGTAACTTTTTATTAGGAGAGATTATAGAAAAATTATCAGACACAATGGCAAAATTTACTTTCGTTCTCTTGGCTATCGTCGCTGTAGTTGTTCTTGCAACGACTGAAGTTAGCTCTAAATCAGTTGAAGGTAATTATTTAATACTATTTGGAGTTTCTATCTTTACGAATTGAAATAAAATAGTTTCATTTCATTCATAAGTAGATGAAGAATTCAAATTCGGATTTTATTGAAATGTATAATTAATTACAGTTTCTAAAACATAATTTTTTTTATTTGCGTTGATCCCAAACAGAATTAAGTTGAATGGTGTTTTTACATATCGTTCCATTTGAATTTCCTTATAATTTGATTTATTTTTCTTCGTTATTGATAACTTCGTCTCAAATGTATTTACTTTTGTTACTATTCCCAATATTCTATAGGAAAAATTGTCTAAAAATATTGTTTTCATTTCAGATAAAACCGTACTGGCGCACAAAAATGAGAAAATCACAGTTGGTGATAGCTGCGACTGTGATGATTGCTCCAGCCAATGTATCTCAGATGGTTACGTAGGAGGTTTCTGTTACCAAAGCCAATGTTACTGTGCATACTTCAATTAGATTATAGAAAAAAAAATTAAATACCAATATTCAAATCTTAAATTTCAATAAAATTATTTAAATATATAATTATTTCTTTTTCCGAACGATTATCACTATAAAAGATCTTTCCATTTTCAATAGCTGCGTAGAATTTTATCTATCAGCATTACCTAATTTAAGTAGTAACACATTTTTTTATCAAAAATCGATTTTATTCATCAATGTAATCCCCTTTTAAGATCAACACTATCTTTCCAACGTTTCTCCATGCCATTCTTGTAAAATGATTTGTCTTTTGCCTCAAAATAGGCTTCAGTTTTAGCAATTGCTTCTTCATTTGAGCTGAATTTCTTACCGACGAGCATTTCTTTGGAATCAGCGAATAGACAGTAGTCACTGGAGGCCAGATTTGGACTATACGGTGTTCGAAGCATAATTTGTTTAATTCAACTATGGTTGTCATCGAGGCCGTTTTTCTTTGATTTTTACATTCAAACTATCCAAGAACTTTATGTAGTATTTACTATATATACCTTTCCTATCCCATATATTTATTTTGTTTTCTTCTTTTTCTTCTAGCTACCATATACTATATAGTTACTTATAGCTCTTATAATATCTTGATCTTGATCTTAATATTCCTCCTA
Organism: Diorhabda carinulata; assembly: GCF_026250575.1. Taxonomy (NCBI): domain Eukaryota; kingdom Metazoa; phylum Arthropoda; class Insecta; order Coleoptera; family Chrysomelidae; genus Diorhabda; species Diorhabda carinulata. The sequence continues at coordinate 3,288,884 of NC_079471.1, forward strand.
GGGCTTCAAACATCTTTTTCCCTCTCATCAGTCTTTTATCGATTTCCCTGGTTTCGCCTCTTTCGTTTAGCACTGACGCTCCCAGGTATTCGAACTCCTGGACTGTCAAATCTATATTCCCTGTTTTGCTCTGTCGTCACTTTTAATTGGGTGATTTAATTTCTTTCCATATATTTGGCGTTTTTCCTTGATTTTTGCATTCAAACGATCCAACAATTATGTGTAGTATTCGCTATTGATTTTCCCTCCCTTTTGGAAATAGTCGATGAACAATATTCCACATGCATTCCAAAATACTGAAGCAATAACCTTCCCAGCTAATTATTGTTGTCTTTAGATCGCTTCAGACGTGGTTCACCGACTGCAGTCCATTCCGGAGTGAAGTGATGGATCCATGTTTCATCCATTGTCACAAATCGTCGAAAAAAATCTGATTTATTACTTGTAAACATGGACAAAAAATGCTCTAAATCATCAAGACGTTGTAGTTTTTAATCGACTGTGAGTAAACGTGGCATCCATTTTGAAAAAGGCTTTCTCATGGTCAAATGTTCATGTATAGTTGCAAACGCACTGCTTACAGCCTTAGCTATCCCACGCAATTCTAATTTACGATTAGATATAACCAATTTGTGGACTTTTTTTAATGTTTTCTGGAGTCACCACCTCAATTCAACGACCAGAACGTTCACCATCATCGGTTTCTGTACGACCACGTTTAAATTCAGCAAAACAATAACAAATGATTCTTTTCGATGGAGCAGAATTCTTATAACACTTTTACGGTGATTGCTGAGCTTGTATCGTATTTTTTTTCCATCAAGAAGCAATGATAAATTAACACACGTAGTTGTTTTAAATCCCTTGTTTCGAAAATAACAAAAGTAGCTTGACTTAAATGGTTGTCACTTTTTTCTGACTAATCGAAATGTCATGAAATTCCATACATAATCTTTTGAAAGTTGGTACTTCTTAAAAAGTCATATTGATTTGTCAATAGCAGCGCCATCTGCGTGTCAGTCACACGACTTATTGAGTGACGTATTAGTTCAAAAAATGTATTCTATGATTTTATTTTTTCAAGCTAGTATTTTGTAGGTTTATGAAGACCTCCAAAAGAAAGTTGTTGTACCCAAGAAGGAATGTTATAGTTCAGGTAATTTTTAAATTTATTATTACAATCACTCAAAGGAGGAAACAAATTATAAGGTTTTTGTTTTTTTTTGGACAAAACTAATCTATTGGTGATTTACATTTGCTTTTTCGACTTTCAGTGTAATTAATTCAATGAACTTTAATTTGAAATAGATGAAAAAATGAATGGAATAAATTGGAATGTATCAGAAAGGTGAACTCAAACTTTTATAATGAAGTATACTGAAATAACGTGTTTCTTTACATCAGTGCTATTCATCGACAATTTAAAAATGTAAATTACCTTCTATATGTGTTTGCCAGCCTTAAGATAAAGAGAAAACTTGAAAAAATTCAAACAGAATTGTCGAAAAACAATAAAATGACAATGTTTAGTTACTTGAGTGGCGATAACACAGAGTCAAATGGAAATATTTAATCCTATGAGCCTAGGATCGTTGGATTTAAATAATTTAATAAATTTATAATATATTGAAGTCAATAATGCGATTTTTGTCACACACATTGTGTATATCATATTCGGAAAATTAACTTTCCATGAATTCTCAGAATTGAAGCTTGATATAAATAATGGAGAAATGCAATCTGATTAATTATTTTCATATAAAAGGAAATCATAATGATGCGTAATTTTTGCTATGAAATATTGGTCATTTTGTTTTTTATTTAGAAATCGTGCCAACGTGGGATTCTCGGTATGAAAATAATATAACTTTACGATATTAAATGATTTTATTGAATTTCAAAATTGGTTTAGCCATGTTATCTACGACTGAACCAAACACATAAACAATCATTGCCGTAACAGAAACCTCCTACATAATGATTGTCTTCCTTGGTAGTACAATTGGATGAGCAATAGACGCAATCACAACTGTCGCCTTCTATTTGGTATATTTCGTGATGCTCAATTTCATATTTACCTTAAATAATAAGAATAACATGAAAATCTAGCGGTTAATTGGTTTAGTTAAGAGAAATTAGCATTAATCAATCAAGTAAATGGATGAATATATTGCTACTAGATGTTAAATATCATATTTTTCTGAAGAAAATAAGAGATAATTACCTGCACTAACTTCAGTTGTTGCGAGAACAACTACGGCGAAAATAGCCAAGAGAACGAAAGTAAGTTTTGCCATTTTGTCAGATAACTTCTGTATGATGCTCCTCAATGAAAAACTTCCTATATATAGGAGTTTGACATGTACTTAGGCTATCAGTGAAGTGGATTTCAATGTTTCTGTTTCAAGATAATCTAATCTAAAAGCTGGATCAATTTGAAAACAACATATATTCCTTTTATAGAATAGTTAACTTTAACATAATAATTTTAAATCTCTCTAAAGAAGCTTCAGAATGGTTAGCATCAAAAATGAACTAAACAAGCTTTTATTGTGACAGAAATAAAGAATAGCGGCTCAATTTTTCCGAAGAAAAATATATATAAATGTGAAGACTCACTTATTTCGGTTGCGAGACTGACTACCCCCTGTTGCGGGACTATATCCCCTCGCTGGACTGTCTTCTTTTTTTTGGTAGACTCTCCATTCCATTTCGTTGACTCCTCTCAACATGTAATTTATGTTTTTCTTCCGTGATTATTACAACACGTATTAGGGCTTAGAAATGTAAATAAGTCGTGAAGTTTTTCGTATTTAATTATTTTATTTTAGAGAGTTTAATTTATGAATCGAGTTTATAATATCCTCATGTCCAAAGTATTCTAATTAAACATTTTGTCGTGGCTTTTTGTCAACTTTTGTTGAGCATAATGTATTAATTATGAAACTTGAACTGTAATGAGATGCGGACCTATTCACTTTCAATTTATTATTCAATCCGCCTTTTTAATCCCTTTCTGGGAAATCTTCGTTTGCGAATATATCCATTTAATAGCTTCATTACCTGTGTTTTCACTTGATAAAAAATATTTTAGGAGATAGACATTTGAACTAATAAGTAAAAACAATTAGAATCTCTTCAATTATAAGTTTGGCTAATTAAAATAATTTAATCCACATTTTGAAAGCCTGTAATTTATTAATCCCAGTTTTCTTCAATGTTCAAATAGTTACTCTTTCTATGGGTCTTCCCTTGAATGTTCTGTTCGATTATATTGCGGTTTTTTGATATGATCATAGATTTCCAGGAGTGGCATACATCACAACCCCAGTCTGGATCGAGGTCAATGGTGTTTGATGAACGGGTATTGTTTCTCAAATCATCGAGATGCCATTGTAAAAGTTTTTCTCAATAGTTTTGTTAGTTTTCCGATACAATAATTTATAGTTATTGATATAATTGAGGATGTGAGGATTGTCTGATGGTTTAAATGTGTGTCTTCTTAGGTCGTTAGGTGTTTTGGATGCGTCGTTGTACAAAAAATTGTATTTTTTGAAGCTTGAAGTTATTGGAGAACGCTTTGTTTTTATTTCTGCTTTTTTTTAAAAGAGTTCATGATAACGTTGATGCTGGGAATAGGGATTGTATAAGGAGGGATGATATTTATGTTAATCTTCCCTTTTGATTATTATATATATATACAAGACTATACATTCTATTGAGAATTGTAGCCGCTCAAAATTGAGCTCTTTCGACCCTGTATTTTTGTGGGTGGTAGATCCCACATTTTGCCCTATTCAATCACAATTTATCACATATTTTTACAGCTTCGACTATGGTTCTCCATTTCTTTCTGTCGTGTATCTGTTTGCTCCAGTTACGTACTACCATCTATTTTTTGGTCTACCAGGCAATCTTTTCTCGCTCAGTCTCCATTCTGTGATTTTCCTTGTGCATTGCCTTTTTTCCATTCTTTTAATTTACCCACACCATTGTACTCTTTTTGCTGTAATTGTATTTACGATATCCTCATTTTCTAATATATTCTTAATTTCATATTTCTTAGTCTTCTATAGTCATTATTTCCAAATTTTACTAGTCCATGAATTTTCCTAATTATTCCTTTCAAATATCCTTAGTTGTTCTTTGTCTATATTTGTTAGCCGCATTGTTTCAGAGATTGCTCTGCTGATTTTAATGCATTGAACATCATTTTAAGAACTTTTCGGAATTTATTAATGTCCTCACAATACTGCATGTAGATCTAAAATTATCGTTTTCCTGATGTGCTTTGTTGTAAAACTCGTCTAGAGGTATCCATATACTGAATCATGATCATTTGATCTTGGAGCGATTTGTTAGCTTGTTTCACTTTGAGATGAGGCTCTGAATCTACATTGTGACTATTAGTGGAGATTGGAAATATTTTGGTGGAATAATAACGTGTTTTGGTTATAATTATATATCATTTTGAGTTTATTCATAAAAATATGAAAGTCATGTCCTAGTTTTTACAAGTATTAGTCCAATTTGGGAATTTGGATACTCGGTATAAAACAGAGAAAATAAATAGAGTTGTTTTGATAGCAGCTTTTCACAATAATAAATATTATCTCATAACTTATCTTGATTTTAAGTCAATCGAAAATTTGAGTACACTTGTACGTAAATCTAAGTACTTCAAATATAATATATAAAGAGAGAGTTTTCATTAAGAAACATCATACAGAAATTATCTGATACAATGGCAAAATTTACTTTCGTTCTCTTGGCTGTCGTAGCTGTAGTTGTTCTTGCAACGACTGAAGCCAGCTCCAATTCACTTAAAGGTAATTATTTATTCATAACTATAAATTTATGAATGGTTCGTAAAACAATGGGCTTTAATACAGCTCTTCTCCTTCAATACATGATAAAAAAGTGTTTTCATACTGACGTTTATTTTTTGGAATTTATTTCAAATCATATACGATTTCTGATACAATATATATAGAGTTTTCTTTCAGGGGTAACTTGAAATATAATATTCTCATTCTCATATCTTACTTTTTTTGTTATTATAACCTCCAATGATATTCTTTTGATAGATTTCCAACAACAATAATTGTTTCAAATAATTATTTAAATTTTAACAATATATTTTTATAATGTTCTGTTAATATGAATAATTAACAAAGTTTGTTTGAAATATCAGGCAAGAAATTGTATGCTCAAGAATTGAAAAAAGTCACTGACACCTGCAACTGTGACGACTGCATGTACCATTGCACTTGGGGAGACGGAAATATAGGAGGTATCTGTGTAGACAATGCATGTGTATGCGTACGTGTTTGATTTAAAACAACGAAAAAAATAATGTCAATATCAAAAAATTTAATAAAACGTAAAAAATAATCAAATGTGTTTATTTACCTTCCTTACTAATAATCATGTCATAGATATGAATTAGAGGAATAAATTTTTTAAAATATAATACAACACTGAACTCAACATCAACTTTTTTCCAATCAAATTCAACAAACCAACAACAGAAGTTACATATTTACACTTGTAATATTGTTACTTTTTTTAAACTATGCCAAGAGGTGGGTAACTTTGATAACTCTCATAATTATTTCAATTTCTCTCCCTTTTTTTGCATTACTGATTCTTCTATTAAAAATGTGGGAATCTTCTGATGGGGAATTTGTTGAATTATATGGAAGACGTCAAATATCCCGAAGAAGAAGACGTAGAACATTCAGAGTAAAAACAAATGTGTATTTGTGGAATGGAATCACTCCTTGGAGATATTAGCTACATACTGCGACGTTCAACCACAACCACTGCCTGAAAGAGATGTCCTTTGTACAGCTCTTCACTGGTTGGGGAATGGCGGTCAGTACCACGGGGCTGCTGATATGCGTGGCATATCAAAAACCAGTGTATGCAGGTCTTTGCGCCAAGTTCTACAAGGTGTTAACGATGTTAAATTCCCTGAAGTTGTTGATTGGCCGAATGACATTGATAATGTTGTTCTCAACTTTTACAGGATAGCAGGAATGCCGTGAGTTTGGGGATGTCTAGATGGGACATTCATGAAAACAAATGCCCAATCTATAAACGATCAGCAATATTTGGACAGACATGGAGACCACTCCATAAATGTAATGGCTGTGTGTGCTCCAGATTTTACTACCTTAGTGCGCGATGGCCAGGGAGTGTGCACAATAGAAACAGCACATGAAAATGGCTAGAGATGTAGACTTCTTGAACCAAATTGTTACTGTGGATGAGACTTGAGGACATTTTCTACGATCTAGAAACAAAGCAACAATCGATGGAATGGCGACACTTTGGTTTTCCAAGACCTGAGAAGTTTCGTGTCCAAAAATCTGCTGGAAAAGTTCTTGCTTGCAGTTTATTGGGATTGCCATGGAGTAATCATGATTGATTTTTTGGATAAGGATAGAACAATAACTGGAGATTTTTATTCGAAATTATTGACCACTCTACGGGAAAAAATTAAACAGAAAACAGTTTTTTTGCAGGATAACGCCTCTGCACACAAATCTCATGTTGCCATGCAAAAAATTCGTGAATTAGGGTTTGAATCACTAGAATACCTCCCTTATTCACCAGATTTGGCTCCGCCCGACTATAATCTCTTTCCTCAACTGAAAAAAAGTTTCATAGGTCGTGAATTTTCTTCCAAGGAGGAGGTAATAAAAGCTGTGGAGGTGTGGTTTGCAGAGCAAGAAGAAACGTTTTTTTGTTTGAAAGGTTTAGAGACGTTGCTGGTTCGCTGTAATAAATGTATCCAATTGAGGGGAGAATATGTTGAGTAATAAAATATTTTGACATTGAAATTTTGTTTGGTTCTATAGTAGGCTAAGAATTCTTCAATATATCCTTGTATATGATTACTCTTCATGATCACAGCGAGTTGTAGGTGAAAAAATAAATTTTCTTATATACCAAAGAAGGGGTAGAATCGTTTGTTATTTATTCACCATTTCAATATTTCAGCCGAAACGTAGACATATATACACATTCAAGGATTGACACCAAAGATATGGAAATAGACATTATTATGAGTAATGATCACAAACCGAAATCATTTCGAACGAATCGTTATTATGGTGATGTAACGAAACGTAACGAAAATTTCTATAGTACAATTCTAAATCTGGATCCATATTCAAACGAAAAGAACCACATTTTTATAATTAAGTACTTGATATATATTTGTCAATTCCAAATCTGTATTTATATTTTATAAAAAATTATTTTTAAAATGCCAAAATAGTAGTACGCTATCGCACACACATTTTTTATATTCTTTCTTACTGATATACGATTAGTGGCGCTCTCTACACATGCATTAGTCGATTTTATTTCAAAATCTCCCGTAATAACATATAGAAATTCACATTAATGATAAGTATTTTGATTATGATTCAATAGGTGTCTCTATTTACTGATAATCTTATATAATTATGGTCTCGTATATTACTTTTTCACCAAATTAACCAATATTTCGATTTTATTGAATATATAGAGTCTCTCAAAATAATAATTCGCTATAATTCACTTAGAATTTATGATAGAAGTATAGAAATGAAGCGATACCTTGAAATCTTATTCATAGAGGAATAAAAAGCAAAAGCAACTTGTGCTAAATTGGAAATAGAGCAGAAATAGTATAATTAATAAGCTTGAAAACTTGGTTGTTTTGTAAACCCGATACTAGCGGACTCATGTTGGGCAACATTTGCACTCTAGGCAAGATAAACGAAATTCTAACCGTGATACCTGAAGGGACCATGTCTATTTCAATTGGTACAAATTTTATTTGCTTAACGTTGAATTTTAGACTGAAATAATATCAAATTAATAATTTGGTTCTTCAAAAAATTCGATTAGATAAGAATATAACTTCTCTCAACACATGAATATCGACGACGATGAATTTATATTGGTAAATTAAACCAACGATTATCAACTTAATCAAAATGTGTGTAGAATCAGGTTCCCAATTTTATTTTTATCTTTCAATTTATTTACAAATTTACTCAAGAAATACAGAGTAATAAGTAAATGATATGGTGTCTCGCTAAATGACTTGAGGCGGGCACCATCCACTGATGGGTCTCCGTAGATCAATCAATGAGGTCTTCTGCCAGCATCTTTTCAATCTTCTATGTTCCATTTGATCAGTGTAAAGCTCTTATCTCTGATGTCTGAATAACTTTATTGATCCATGGAGCACTAGCTTTTATACGAAGTATTTTAGATTGAAAAGTTTTTTTGAATGTAGCGACAACTTTTGGACTAAGTCTAAAGCCGATTTTTGTAATGTAATTCAAAATATGTATCCCATGTTTTGATTTTTTCGAATTAATGATCTGTAGGTTTATCAAGACCTCCACAAGAAAGTTGTATCCATGTTATACCTGTGCTCATGTTTCGAATTTATAACTATAACCTCCCAAATGAGAAAAAATATCATAGAACTAATCGTTTGTTAATTTTTATTTCAGTTTTTGCGTTTCAGTGTAACTTATAATGAACAGAAAAAGAATTAAAACAGTTTGACGTTTTTGACGAACCCTCACAACGACTCATGTCAAAAAGGTGGGTCAATGACTACACACAAAAGCTCAGCTATCTTAACTTACCTTTGTATTTGTCTAAAAATATCTATTCGTGTCTGTTGTATCAATGATTGCTTTATGAACTTGGTTCGATGCTAGAAATCTGAACATTTCGTACTAGACGAGAATCATGACAAAAAATAATGAGAAAAGTTATTTTCAATATTTAGTAGTTTCAATTATCTATTAATTGAATAAAGGTTTGTATTTTCTCATTTTGTATATTATTAATTTAGAATTAATCTTTTTTGAATAATGAACATATTTTGTTGAACAAGAGTGACCTCTATAAGTGGAAATCAAAGCTTTTTTTTATATGTTCTCAACTAATAGTTCAAAAAGCATCTAAAGCTTTATAAACAAATACCAGAACCCTATTAATGATTCTTGAATAATAAACATGATAATGTCTATCAAATATTAATTGTATTTTAAAAATTTTCATTGATTTTATCTATGGAATAAATTTTCTTCTTTGAAACTATGTATGTTTCAAGTATTTCTATCTATAATTGAAAACATTGTAACCTATTGGATTTCCTTATTTTTCCCATGTGTTTTGAAAACCGCATTTTAGTCATTGAGGGCTTTATTTAGGAATAAAACTGACAAAGATATAACGTAAGGATCTTAAATGATTTTATTGATTTTTAAATTTGGTACATTGATATTAAATTTTTTCATGAATTCCACACCTTATGAAGCACAGTAACATTGGTCTTGGTAGCAGACACCTCCTACGTAACCACTGGAAACACATTGGGCTGAGCAAGCATTGCATTCACAGCTGTCACCTACTGCTTTGAGTACTTGTTGGAGGTTTAGTACAGATTTACCTTGAATAACAAAATAACATAAAAATCTAGCATTTAGTTTATTCAATTCAAAAAAATTAGGAGTGATTCGTCGAAAAAGTAGATGAATTACTAAATTTCGAAAAAAAAATATGTATATATCCCGAGAAAATAATATTTTCATGACTGATACCTGTGACAAATATTATGAAACTAAAAACAGTTTTATCTACAATGAATAAATAATTACCTGCACTAACTTCAGTTGTTGCGAGAACAACTACGGCGAAAATAGCCAAGAGAACGAAAGTGAATTTTGCCATTTTGTCAGATAATTTCTGTATAATGCTCCTCAACGAATAACTTCCTATATATAGCAGTTTGACAAGTACTCCGACTAACAGTCAAGTGGATTTTAACGTTTCTGTATTAAGATAACCTAATCTCAAGGCTGGATCTATTAAAAAAAAACGCATATTTCTTATCTATAAAATATTTCTCTCCAAAATTGTTGGTACAATCTATAAGTATCGTAAATTTTTTCAAAATTCTGTTAAATTATATAAATTGTAACGCTGTCTACATAGGGCAAACATCTCAGTATTTAGAGAATAGACTGAGAGGTCATAAATACGATCTGCATAGAGCATTAACGAATAATGGGATGTAACAAAAAAACATAAATTCAATCATAAAGAAAAAAGAGAATATTTAGAAATAGTTCACATTCATAAAAACGAAAAAGTTATAAATGATAAAATAGACATAAATAATTTAAATAAAATTCATAGCTCTGTTTTGTAAATTCTAATAAAACTACAAATAATTTCATTGATTACTGCTACATATTTGAGATGTAAGAACTAAAGAAAAATTAATTTTTTTTATTAGAACACATTTCTATTTTGATTTTATTTTAATTTTAATATTCATGATGAAGGTGATTGATTGATTAATATAAAAACGCAAATTGTCAATGTTAATATCATATTTTGATGAAGACTTGAAATTATTCTTCTAAAAATTATTAAAAAAACTAATTTTGAATTAGAAAAGACCTAAAATCAAGAACATTTAGAAACATAAACATATTAAAAGGTCTAATAAGAAATTGAAGAAAATTAAATAAACTTGGAGTTAGAATTTAAGAAATTTAATGGATATGGTATATTCAAATGCCTTCTTGCTATCAATATATTAATGGAATGCATATGTATTGAATCTTAAATAAATGTAACCCAATATTATCCCATAAGGAACTTATTCGACTTCACGAGATGCGTGAAAAATAATATGAATGAATCATATTTTCAAATTTTCTCTATTAACTACTTTGGAAATAACTGTTGAATATTGAGGGCATTCTCTCCAATACTTAGGTTTTCCTTATATTAACAACCAATGAATAAAATCTAACTTATTGTTTGGTTCTAAAAGTATTGAGGTGAGTCAATAAGAACTGATAAAAATTTTCGATAGAGCAGAGTTCAGATAAGCTATTGCTGAGCTTGTACAGTATTTATAGTTACAGTATTTTGCTTTGAAATTATTTTACGTGCTAGAATTTTTTTTCGTAGTATTCAAACGATTCCAGCAAACTGTTCTGGTCACTGTTTGAACTAATATTATTAACAAATAGTCATTAGAGCTATTCGCAACTGAAACTCGTGCATGTTTTTACACAACTTTTCTCGATACTAAATATATGCTAAAATTAGCTGTGGCTTGATAAAATATAAACAGTGTTTCATTAATAATTTCTGCGCATTAACATTTTCCAATGTGATTTTAGAAAAATTACAGAATTAAATATATTCCAGCATGCTTTGTTGATAGTCCGTGAGGCAGCAGCTTTTTTTTTAAGGAATTTTATCCCGGATGGGTTTAATAAGGATCGATGTAAACAGCGTTATACGTGAAAAAAAGTTTGTTGAAAATGTTGTCATACAACATTGATGTTAGGAAGCCACAAAAAACAACCATTAGTCGTGCGATACACGGGGGATAATTCGTCAATAGAGTGCGTTAACACAAAACAAATAATCATTCAGTCTAAATTTGAGTTCTGCGTTACCAGGATTTCATGCCAGTACGGGTTACGATTTCAATTCAGTTTTTTACTGTAAAGGATAAAAAAACCATTTATAAGTCTTCAACCTACATCCAAGCATTTAGCGACGTTTAACATATTCCAAATTGTAAACTGTAAATTGTTTATAACAGTGGAAAACTACGTCTACAGATATGCACATACATAAATTGATGATATTAATTTGGCTCCTGTTGTATCCTTTATGAAAATAACTGCAATAACGGTGAATACAATCTACTAAACTTGAAAAAAAGAATAAACTTTGAAGCTATATTCATCTACTACGTTATGGCCCGCTCAGTATGGATGGTAGAAAGCGATGATAGGCAGCTGACGGTCATCGGAAAGTACCGCAGCCTTCCACGAGAGCCCCCACCGCTACTAGAATGACTGACGGTCGGTTTTGTCATTTGGTTAGGTTAAGGTGATATCAGACTTTCCGGTTCATTCTGATGAATGATCACTCAAGTGAATGCTGAAATCCAACATCCAACTGGATTGGTATTGGTATTGGTATAGAGTATCAAACTCAACTGAGATACAATTCCTTGATAAAAAAAAGCTGCTACATCCCGTACTAACAAAGAAAGTTAGTGATTGTTTACCAATGCTATACAAGCTTAACATACTTTTTATATAATTTAATTGAAGCTATAAAACACCTGTAATCAATTTCTTCTTGAGCTGTCAGTCAAATTGCAAGAGTGTTGAATTCAGGTAAGTAAACTAACATCTACAGATTCTTGCTCATTGAAGTACCACTAGATGACATCATAAGTTTTAAAGATAATTCAAGTATAATGGCTGCTCCAATTTAACTTCAATAGACATGGGGAAAAGATAAGAGTTTATTAATACATCACGACAAGTATTATATTTTTTAGAAAATATTTTTATCCTATATCAAGATAACAAGTATATTTTATAGGTACTTTTCTCAAGATAAGAGAATTACTAAAGTATTTATGCAAATTTTGTACTTTTATTGAATGTAAATTTCTACACTTGTCTGGAATTCATCAATTAATTTAGTGATGAATTTCCTATTTACCAAATTTTCCTCTCGTTTTTGAGACAATCTAGAGCATTTTAAACATTAAAAGTAAAGCAATATAATGAAGTCACTCTTTGATTTTTCTACATAATCATTCATAGAGATTCGTTTCTACGTAGAAAAAAATTCATGTTTCATCGGTAAAGGTACTAGGGGCGTGCAAATGAAGAGCGAACCCAACGACTAAAAACAAAACAGTTGAGAGAGTCTACATCAATAAATGTATTAAATTATGCCTTTCAAATGATTTTGAGAGCTATTGGACAAACAAGGATATTTTTAATCCATTTTTACTGAGTTTCGGCTCGTAATAACCAGTAAAAGAAAAGTTCAAAAGAAAAAAATTAAGTGCCTTCCTAAAGAAGCAAGGGATTTATTAAAACCGGGACTTCTGCAACACTGTGGTTTTGACAACATTAATGATAGTGCAGTACAGCCCAATTGGAGCCAAAGCCCACGAAAATTAGTTATGTCGCAGATTTTCTGGATTTGAGTTACAGTAAAAGTTAACGTCAAAATTTTGGGCGCTAAGCGATATATTTATGTATATAAAAAATACCGAGCAGGAAATTACCTTCGAGGAAGCTCAAATATGATTTTTTCTAACCTACATGCTTCAGTTTTCTCATTATTTTGCGAAAATGGCTGATATTCAACAACTTACTACTACTACTACTACTAAAAAAGTAACCAAACTTGTCAACTATGAAAAAAATTTTTTTTCCTATCACAGTGTGAGTTCAAAGGTATAATTTGTCTCATTTTAAAGGTAATCGTCTAATTGACGACCTCAAGCAAGGGTTCGCTGCTGAGTGTATCAGAGTCGCAGTCACATGTGTTTTAAGTTCACCCAGGCAACCAGCACAAAACAATCCCGTTCGTGTTGTTTTCCAAGAAAATTTTGCAAGTCTGAATTTTTTGTAGATGCTGTTGAAAAGTAGAGACTCTAACGATTAAAATGCATTTTCTTTAGTCCCGAAATGTTTAGTTTTCGAGGAGATACAGTAGTTTCTTCTTCAGCCGGGGACGTAATTTCCCTCAGACTCCACGTGGCGCCAAAACTTTTGGTAAGATGCGACCCTGAAGTTTGAGCGCATTTTACAAAGAAATGATAGTTCTTAGGGAAAAATCACAGAAAACTTTTTTGTATAAAATTTTCTAAACTACACATCTGATACCTTCACTTTTTCCGAAATTTGGCATAGATTTCGAGTTATTCACAAAATTCGGAATTTTGAAAATTTAAACAAAAATATATCGATTAGCGGCCAGAATGTTGATGTTAACTTTCACTGTATTTATAAACCGCCCTGAGAGCTACCTAAATTCACAAAATCAGCGACATACGAAAACGTAACTTCGCCCCAAGACCTGTACAGAGAATCTACTTTCTTCTTAACTTCATTAATTATCAAAAAATCGTTATTATTTTCAATTTTTAGTATTCGTGAAAGTCATATTTTCAGTTTTCACAACCATAATTTCAATTTTGTTAAAGTTATAAATGCTGTGGATATTTCAATTATAACGAAAAGGAAAATTTTAGATATTATCTAAATCCTTATGAGTTATCTTAATTCAAAACCTATCAAAAAATTGAATCCACTGTACTATGTGTGTCTAAGTACTTGTAAAAATAGTATATATAGGCAAAGGTTTTATTGAGAAACATCATACAGAAATTATTTGATACAATGGCAAAATTCACTTTCGTTCTCTTGGCTGTCGTAGCTGTAGTTGTTCTTGCAACGACTGAAGTCAGCGCCAAATCAGTTGAAGGTAATTATTTATTTATAATTATAAATTCATGAATTATTCGTAAAAAATGAGTTTTCTCGCAGCGCAAGTTGATATGAAAAAACATAATTATCCTCTACAACATTCTATCACGAGTTTTCATACTGATTTTTAAAATTTATTTCCAAAAATGATTTTTTCACACAATTTATATTTTCTCGATATAAAGTGTTTTGTTTTGTGTTTGCAATATAATATCTTCATATAAAGGAATTTCGTGTCCGTGACTTTCATTATTTCATATTTTCATGTTTATTAGTTTTGTTCTAAATTAAGTTTTAATGATAACAATTACGAGTTGTTTTTTTTATTGATTTCTATTAACAATTACTTGATTATTTCTAATTTTAACGATATATTTCCACGAGGTTCTATTAATGGCGAGGATTACTAAATTTTCAATCAAATTTCAGGCAAAAACTTCGTTGCTCACAAATCAGAAAAAATCACTGTTGGTGATTCCTGCGACTGTGACACTTGCTCATCCGAATGTGTTACATACGGATACGTAGGAGGTCTCTGTTATGAAGATGAATGTTACTGTGCATACTTCAATTAATTAAAATAAACGATAAAAAATAATGTCAATATCAAGAATTCCAATAAAACTTATTAAATAATAATATATTTTTTCCGTCCTTATAATGTTCTGTTCTGATGTGGTCAAAAAGCGCGAAAAAAGTGCCATAACGTGCCATTTTTTAACGCAACTATAAAATTTATTTATTAAAATAGTGGACTGTGAACGCTTTGTTTCTCATGTTAATTCGGTTCTCCGATAAACTTTAACACTTTTATATCTTGATATTCGTTCAAGAGAATCTTTTTTGTGTCTAATTGAAAGGAGTGTAGTATTATTATTAGTGATGGAGAGTAATAGTGAAAAAAGTTTAATCTGCCCACCAGAAGATATTGTTGAATCTTCAACTGCAGCGACTATGAATCTTCTCCTTGAGAAATCCAGGGAACAGTATCCGAAGGATTATAATTATTTTATGGAGTGGGGTACTAGAAAAAAGGCATAAACAGCTTAACAGAAAGAGTGCTACTAGTTTAGTTAAAACTAGATCCAAAATGTGGAAGTCTTCAACACTTTGGTAGATTTATTCAAAACTGAAAGGCACCCTAATGGTAAATAACAGCGTTAGACATCAGTAAATACTCGAAATTCATTGCTTATTTGAAAAATAAATCAGCTTAGATATCCGGAATTGCAGAAGCTCTGTAACGATATTAATTTTAATTTTGTTACCGTTATGAATGATATGAATATTTCAATTAAAACGAAACAGAAAATTTTAGATATTATTTAAATCCTTATGAGTTATCTTAATTCAAAACCTATCAAAAATTTGAATCCACTTGACTGTGAGTCTAAGTACTTGTAAAAGTAGTATATATAGACAGAGGTTTTATTGAGAAACATCATACAGAAATTATCTGATACAATGGCAAAACTTACTTTCGTTCTCTTGGCTATCGTCGCTGTAGTTGTTCTTGCAACAACTGAAGTCAGCGCTAAATCAGTTGAAGGTAATTATTTATTTATAATTATAAATTCATGAATTATTCGTAAAAAATGAGTTTTCTCGCAGCGCAAGTTGATATGAAAAAACATAATTATCCACTTCAATTTTCTATCACGTGTTTTCTTGTTCGCCAATTTTTAAAATTTATTTCACACAATTTATATTTTCTCGATATAAATTGTTTTATTTTGCGTTTGCAATATAATATCTTCATATAATGGAATTTCGTGTCCTTGACATTCATTATATCATATTTTCATGGTTTATTAGTTTTGTCCTAAACTTAGTTTTAATGATAACAATTACGAGTTGATTCTTTTGATTGATTTCTATATAAAAAAAATAGATTATTTCCACGAGATCCTATTAATGGCAAAGATTGCTAAATTTCCAATCAAATTTCAGGCAAAAACTTCGTTGCTCACAAATCAGAAACAATCACTGTTGGTGATTCCTGCGACTGTGACACTTGCTCATCCGAATGTATTATTACAAAGGGATACCTAGGAGGTCTCTGTTATGAAGATGAATGTTACTGCACACTCTTCGATTATTAAAACAAATGATAAAAAATAATGTCAATATCAAGAATTCAAATAAAATTTATTAAATAATAATATATTGTTTTTATACTTCCCTGTCAATATTCTGTTCTGATGTGGTCAAAAAGTTTGAAAAAAAGTATCGTAGGTTCATTTTTTGCGTTAAAAAAGTGCCATTACGTGCCATTTTTCAAATAGTGGACTGTGAAAGATTTCTTTCTCATGTCAATTCGTTTCTCCGATAAATTGTCACATATTTAATTCTCGATATTCGTTCTAGAAAACCCTTTTTGTGTCTAATTAAAAGAAGTGTAGTATTATTATTAGTGAATAGTGAAAAAACTGCCCACCAGAAGATATTGTTGAATCGTCTGTCAACTGCAACGACTATGAATCTTCTTCTTGAGAAATCCAAGAAACAGTATTTAAAAGAATTTAATTCTTTTATGAAGTGGCGTACTGAAAAAGACATAAATAGCTTAACAGAAAGAGTATTACTAGCTTACTTTGAAACTAAATTCAAAATGTGGAAGTCTTCAATACATTGGTCGACTTATTCAAACCCGAAAGGCACTCTAATAGTAAATATCGACGAAGAGATCAGTAAATACTCGAAATTCTGTTGGTACATCCAAAAAATCTAAAACATTTGCCCTTGAAGAAATTAATAAGTTTCTGTTGCAATTTCCAGACGATTATTTCATCCAGATTATTTCATGTATAAGGTATGAGAGCAAAAAATTTTAATGTAAGATCAGATATTATTTGTAACATTTTTCAGGATGCTTCAATATTCGGAATCGCAGAAGCTCTATAACGATATTAATGTTTTAATTATCACAGTACCTGATACAAAAACTCATGTTCAACGTCGATTTACTGTAATTGGTGAAATATCTGACAATAGATTAAACTTGGTAAACATTTATAAGAAATATAAAAATCAACGACCCACAAATGTCAAAACAGATCATTTCTTTTTGTAATATAGAAATGGAAAATGCAATACCCAATTTGTAGGTATCAATACCTTTTCAAAAAAGGGAATTCTCGAATTTACCTTCTCGAATCCAAAAAACTACACTGGGCTTACATTTCGACGCTCTTCGGCGTCTTTATTAGTGGATTCCGGTGGTGATATAATTCAACTAAAGAAGCGAGGTGGGTGGAAATCCAACACAGCTGCGGAGGGTTACGTGGACTACTTAATAAAAAACAAAATTAATTAACAATGCTCACTGTTGTACTTTTAATATTAATTTGTACTATTACAAAATGGAAATTGTTAAAAGTTTTGTCGAATTTTTTCAAGTCTACGTACATAGTAAAAATTTTTGTATGATACTCGTGAGTAAAGTAACTTTTTTCACTTGTAGGAATTGCCGGTTAACCCGCCCTACTCGTGAAAAAAGTATTACTTTATTCACTTGTCGCATAAATCATTATTATTTAACTAACTTACTTATAGGTAATGTCATAGATTTTGATAGAATTTAAGAAAGTAACTCGCTCTGGTAGAACAAATTTTGAAACTCAGTACCTACTCCCAATCCCAAATCTTTTGGAGACAGTCCCTGTAGTCCGAAGTATCATCAGTTGTTTCACTTTTAGAATTTAATGTTTCAACCATTCTCTCATTGAGAATGGTTTTTTAGAACTGTATAACGCCATCTGAAAGTTCGTTCTGTATTTATTTACATACCGAAAGTTGCGTTTTCAGTATTCCGTGTAGTGAAAGTGACAGTTCCTTACTGCAAAACACTTTCGGGGCACTCTGGAGTACATAACTTTAACTTCCTCAAATGTGACTTTAGCCACTTCAATTTTGACAGTTGACAGTTTCATTTCGATGATTTTGCATAACTTTCTTCCACCACAAATACGAATCAAACAACAAATTGTATCTACAGAGAATCCATCAACATCTAGTAGAGATGTACATATTCCATCTGCATCCAATCAAATAAAGCTTAATAATTGTCCAGGAGGTACAACAACATTACTTTTTGCAAATAATAAATAAATTAATATTAACATTATATTGTTCAATAAATAAAATGTTTATAATTCTCTATTATTTATTTTCTATCCTCAGTGTAATTGATTTTGGATCTTATGCGTCGTCTAAAAAATGTTGTGAGTGCTGCGACTGAAAAACTACTTTGTTGGACTCGTCTGTTGCTCGGCTCGCTTCGCTCGTCTCGCAATTTTCAGACTCGTCCAACAAACTAGCACTTTCATTCCTAGGCATACAAATAACTATTAGAGTGATGTCGTTTCTGTGCATATTGATATTCAAGTTTCAATTGAATACTTAGAGCCCGCGTCAATGATATTCTAACCCTTAACTACTGACAACAATTCATTTTAAATTAACACGCCAGGCTCCTTATATAATCTATTATTAAAATAATGTCGTTGCCATTGTGGAAAACATTTTTGCACTAAAATTGAACTGATTATAACTTCACTTTCAAATAATTTATTATACCACTTTATTTTGGAATTTTTGGATAGAATGGCGAGCCAAAAACCAGAAAAGCATATCCAAAGTTCAGATCCGATAGTTCTGTTCGATCAGAAAGGCAGACAACATTACAAAACGACATGCTTGTGATAGAAATGGAAGCAAATTCATGTCAGACAATTCGTAGCTGATTGGAAAAAAATTTGCGAAGCAGTTTTTTCTCCGCGAAGCAAACAAAGCCAACCGATTCATCATATGCTTCAACTACACTATACAGAACCATTTTTTGATGGTTTGATGACTGATGAAATGGGTCCAAAAGGCAAATTAATCACCACGAAGTACTGAGAAGTTCGTTTACATTCTAAAAATGTAATGTTTGGTGAATAATAAGCGTAATTTTCCAAGTACCGAAAACTGGATAAACTGGTGATGCGGATCCAAAAACCTTGGAAAAAATTGAAGAATTGGGTTATAAGGATCTGTCTCACTCACTATAATTGCATGATATGGCATTCTCGTATTTTAATTTATTCTGATCGCTTCATATTCTTAATGGTAAAAAATTTATTTTCCTTACTTTGTTAAGGTTAATTGAATAAATATTTTGTCTGAATTAGGAGAGATAAATATACAGAATGTCACAATTTATAGTCAAAAACTAAATACTTGTTTGTAGAATGGGACTATTTAATGATATAATAGAATGCTGTTCGCGTGAATGAATTTATATGGTTTAATTGACATTTTTCAAATTATGAATTATAAAATATTTTGTGCCCTCTTAATTTCTTTATTTCAACGAAAAAAAAAACTATGAAACATCATTATTGGAGTAGAGAACTTAGTCTAAGTGATAAATTTTTTCTGAACTATGAATTCCAATTGGAATTAGATCTTACAAAGTCGAAGAATAATAAAAAAAAGACTTCAATCAATTTTCCAGGTTTATACTTTCTGCGTAACGTTGACGTGAATATTTTAAGATTGTAAGTTCTCCAGACGCCCAACTAAAATTCATAATTAGGTCAAGTTTTAATTCTTAAACTTCACTTTTTTTGAGTTCTTATAATTGGAAACAAACCAGCTGTCATGGAGAATTTTGTGATGTCCTGAATGAGGATTTAACCATTCCAATGGAATCATAATTGAAAACATCCTTATGAAGACTGGGACAAATTGGATGATTACTGCATATTGGAGGAATAAATAAGTCGGTCGAATGGGGATTACATTATCTTCAATATCATCCTGTTTTTTTATAATATTTTATGTTTGTTTGTGATACCGTTATCACGTAACACAATTGTGTTTCAGTTGATAGATCGTGATCTACGTTGTCACTTCTTTGTGCAAGTAAATTATCGCTTCAGTTATTTAATCGCAATCGCTGGTCTCAAAATTTCATAGATAAATTAATCATGATTGTTGAAATAATGCCATGTCTCACATTTAATTTTATCTTTAACTCATTTTCCATCCTATTGAAATCTACTGATAAAGTATAATTGAGTATAGACTACCTTAGAATATATTAATCAACTTTCAACCTTGATATACACGCAGTTTTTTGAAATCATGTCAATGAAAAGTTGATTTTCAAGTTGCATACTACCCATAATAATTCAATTAGAACTTCAACCAAATAAAAATAAGTTGTAGTAACGAAGGTTGTTACTTAACTTTTAAGATATGACAACAGTGATGTGAATATGTCAAATTTGACATTGCCATGATGAATGTACTTAGAACAAGTGCTATTTGGTCAAGAAATGGAATCAAATAATCACGAACTTTTTTGTGCGAACGAACTTCGGCATTAGTTCCACTCGTATACATTCAATTTGGCATGAACATTTAGCTGTCAAACAGTTTGTTCGCGTTGGGTACCGCATAACTAGAAAATCACTCGAAAAAACTCATTAATAGACTTCATTAAGATGACAGCTGACAATCATTCCATTAGAGCAACGTAGTACGGTCAATTCTAAATGGTACAACAGTATTTGTTTGCCAGAAATGTTCGAAAAAATCAACATTCTCCACCACGACGCCGCGAGCTGTCACACATCAGCTCAGACAAAAACGGTTTTGAACAGTCAAAACATCGAATCGATGAGTACTTGTACAGTCCTTGTTTAGCAACAAATGATTTCTTCTCATTCCGTAGATCTAAAATAAATTGCGAGGTCTATGTTTTCCTATAACCTTAAATTCCTGGCAGAAGACTCTTTCTCAGGAAGTGGTATTCGGCCTCAGTAAAGTGTATAAAAACTGGTACTCAGATGTGGTGAACAATTAATATTAAATTGGCTTTTAACGAACGACGTTAAAAATTAATAAGAAAGGCGGAAAAGCTGGAAGCACCATAATTAATGAATTAAATTGAAATAAAAATTAAATAATCTAAAGCTATTCCCGGACATGATTAACCAAATTAATATTTATTGCTAAGAAAAATCAAAAACCTTTCAGCAACAAATACATTTATTAAAAAAATAATAAATTCGCATTAACTGCGTATTCAAAAGAGCACAGACAACAAAAACATTTATAAATTGGAAACAACTCAGTTTTAAGGCTGGAACTTATCTATGGAAATCCGGGATAGCTGCAGTTCCTAACTGGATTTCCAGATGTTAGAGTTAGGGTTGAGTTTGTAGTCTAGTGCAACCTGGCAGCTGTAGATCTACGGTGAAAAATATAATGAGGAAAGAAACGTAAACACAGATGAGTAGGTAGAACAAATTTGAATAAAAAGTAGCTTATGCTCTAACATATGAAAAAACTGAATGTATATTTTTTAAAATATAACCAAACAAGAATCTGTTCTATTCTATTGCTTAAAACAAAAGGAAATCTAGAAAGATTTTTTGTGAGCACAATAAAAAAGCAAAGAAAAACTTACCAGCGTATATGAAGAATAAAATCAACAGGAGTTTATTAAAATTTACTTTTGCTTGAAGTGTAGACAGGTAGAGGAAAAATTCTAATCAATTTCGAGCTTTTATTGAATTTATCGAATGGAGTTGGAGGTCGATAACAAATTAATTTCTTCAAAAACTCGAAAGTTAGAATGGATGAATCGGAAGTGACTATTGTGCTACAATACGTGATAGTAATATTCAAAATGTTTGAAGAAAAACGTAACAAACTGAATGGCATGTTACAAAGCGGTTTTTGCGTTCAAATCACATGTTTTGGAGGTACCTCAATCGTAATGGACAATTGGTTCAAACGTATGCAAAAGTCATTGGATATTGGTGGAGATTATTTTGAAAAACAATAAAGCTATATGCAATTTTATATTTTGGTTTTTATTTGTCTATGTCAGAACTTAAGCAGCAACTCTCGTGCAAGCGCTTCAAAATACTTATATCAATCCGGTCAATTTAGATAATCGAAGTTACATAAGTTGAAAATCAGTAAAATTGTTTAAAATACAATTGAAAATAAAATTTGAGGTCAAAAAAATGAGTTTTTCGCAATTTTCAGCGAAACGGTGAGTTTTATTATGAAAATACTTGTAACAAAAATTGTAGATCATAAAATTATCTACAAAAAACGTATCAATACTTTTTTTCCTTCAAGCCACTGTTTCTGAGATATAATGATTCAAAAAGTTATGAAAGTTGTATTCAATGGTTTCACATTTCACCAATATATTTTCAGCAGTAAACATTGAAATGAACCGAGACTTGTTGTAAGTCTTTGTAAGAGATTTCTGTTGAATGGTTGGAACTGTCATAAGATCATCAAATAAATTATCAATTGACGAAGATGTTGCTAAAATTCGACGATGTTGGTATGCAGCTTTGATATTTCTTGTGCAATCATTATAGCCATTAAATACGACAGTAAATCTGAAACATCATAACTTTTACAACGGTGGCTCGTAGAAAAAAAACTATTAACACGTTTTTTGTAGATAATTTTATGATCTACATTTTTGTTTGAAATATTTTTATGATTAAACTTGCCGTTTTGCTGATAATCGCAAAAAACTCATTTCTTTGACGGTTGACCAAGAATAAAATTTTTTCAATACACGGAAATGATGTGGAACATTCAAATTTTATTTTAAATTGTATTTTAAACAATTTTACTGATTTTCTGTTTGATGGGAATTTATGTAGCTTCACTCTTGTTTTTTGGTCTAATTTGACCGGACTATGTGTACCTAAAACAATATTAAATTATTAAAATAATGATGGTACCAAAGTTACAAGTAACTAGATTTTCAATTTTTGTTAGTACTAGCTTATGAAAACCTAGTTCATTAATCAATTTTATCCATTGAGAAATTGTTGTGGAATATCTTTTTTAAGAGCCGCTTTGAAGAACGAGAACTAACCATTTAAAAATGATTTCTTACTATACATATTTTGAGATCTTATCCGATGTTTCTTCCATGTAGGTAGTTATTATACAACTATTTATAAGATATAATAGGAGAAACATTTCAAAAAACCTGCTAACCATTAAGTGAAGTTCAGTCCTTAACGGGAGATGATAATATGTCAAGTTATGCTTATTTCATGCTCTGAAAATGCACCATATGAGTAGTACGGCTATATATTAATTTATTTTAATCACGTTTAAATATACAGGATGTCCTACATCACCAATTCAACTAAATTTTCTCTTGAAGTAGGAAGACGACGCTGTTGAGTATGACTAAACTCTGCGTTTTCTTATTGGAATCAACGATAGAATAAATGCATTGTTAACCATTGGTATTAAACTCGATGTTGAAACAATGATTAAATCATGGTAAATTGAGTTTCTCATCTGATATCAACAATGCTCGAAACTGAGAAAGAAGACTGAATGAAAATATTAATAATTAACATCCATATTGTTAATTTTTCGAAAGTTTCTAGGTCTGGTTATGTAACAGACTTAATTAATCTAATTTTGTGTGTCCCAACAGTCCCATAAACGCATTCTAATGGAATTGAAAGGTTAATTTGAGGAAGGAATGAAGATCCTGGTGGTAAAGTTGGAAGTTATAGAAAAAAATTATTCATTTACACATTTCCTCTGAAGACAGATAAAAAATTTTGCTTCAAATTCTGCTGAATTTGTGAATAAAGAAGTGTATCTATGTGAGAAATTCGAAAAAGATATCAGTTGCTCGGAAAATTATTACACGCGGAAAATTGAGGAAAAGTTATGAAAACTGGATTTTCTGGAAAACTATATATTTGATTCGTGAAAAAACACATGATGCTTCATACATACCTTCATTATGAATCGGATTTTGAACATTATTGTCAAAAAATTCGACATGCTGGTATAAAAAATTCAATATTTCAGACATCATTTGAGATATCGATATATTTTTGACATGAATTAACTGAGAAAACATGTGTCCATATGACTATATAAATTGCATCCCTTTTTTCCATATTTGTGAGAAATATACAGGGTTAAAGCTGAAGTAAATGTTTTTTTTGAAAAATAACACTATATTAATTCATTTTTTTGACAGTTCTAGAATGGCAACGTTGTATTACAAGAAAATCCCAAGAAAAACGTCGATACTATCATAGAAAAACTACGACATGACCATACAAAGAGAGTTATATCATATGAAGTTATAAATTATGAAAAAAAATTACATATTTCGAAGAAGACCTCTTTGCTCTGAAAACTGAAAACATAAACGTTTTTTTCCAGATTCTGATATCGGATAAAAATTTTTTTGAAGCGGAAACTTAAGAAAATTGAATTTTCTGGAATTCTATACGCTTGACACGAAAACAAATATGATTTTTCGGAGAAAAAACATGATTTTTTGCATAACTGTTTTATCTATTAATAAAATAGGAGACCACAATTTCTAGAACCAGATGTGACCGAGTATTTTATCATTTTTTCTGCTTAACTATTACCTAAATGAACAATTTTTAATATAAAAATTAGTGTAATTTATCGAATTAAGAAAGTTATTATTATTTCTTATTAAATTTCCATCAAGCTATGAGCGGCCTATGATATAATCCTATAGCATTTTTTCAATATCTCATAGCTAAAATGCTAAGGAATAAACAACAAACGCAATGTTTAAGCAAATCTCCCTTCTACACTAAGAATTCAGTTGAACATTTATATTTACTATAATTTAATGACATTCTATTCACTCACAACATATTTTCAATAAAAAAGTATTTGCTTTCATCAATTTTCCACTCATATTTTCATACTTTCATTGTTTTCAGTTTCAAGTTTGATCATTGATTTCAATATCATCCTTTTTTAAAATTGCTTGCTTCTCAATGGAATTTCACACCTTTTCTCTTACTCTAACAATTCAGTTTAGCAGTTTCGACCACCGCAAAGATCAATATTGTTGTTTGACTTGGATACCCTTGATAATGCCCTTGATACAATTATTCTTGTTTATATAAATCTTGATATTATCATCCAGGTGATGCTGCACTTAGTCAATTCATGAGCAAAAGAATGCAGATGGCTGCAATCCTACAATCCCACGGATCCCCCAACCAGATGTAATATCACCATAGTTCCTGGTTGTACGGAGATAACGAAGATGGCGGTTTAGTGGGTTGAGTACGGGAGTCCGTTACTTGGACATCTTCTTAAGAAATAACATTATCTCATACAGAAATTGTTAATGGATATGAGGCAAATTTTCGAAAGTTGTACAAGCTTAATATTCAACAAGTTGCCGTATAACAATGCTCCAACTGAAAAAAGCGTTTCTAATTTGATAAGACTGTAAATGATAAATCATTCTACGGAAATATCGAAATTATGATGACAAAACTGATGGAATATAACAGTGCTCGTTTAATATGATTCCTACAAACTATTTTTTTGTTTATAAACTAGAATTAACAATCTAAACCACTCATTTCTAGCCAATAGAAGATATAACAGAAAATTCGTGAGGTTTGCTACTTGTTTTAATTGTTTATTACAAAAGATGTTGTATTGGCAATAATTTCTAACGTACTCTGCCAATATAAACATTGTAAAAAAATTTTGTTACTAATGTCTCTGTGTTGAATAATTTATAACAAAATGTATTGTTAACATAGGAAAGTCGGCGGACGTTTGTTGCATTTTCGGACATTTTAGAGACTATTAACACCATTAAATCAAAGAACAAAGACCTTTACATGATAAGAATATATATACGTGATTTGATGAGTAAACTTTCTTGCCAAAATTTGATATTTGAGGTTTGATTTATGATTTTCAAATATATCGAATAAATTAGAAAATTCGAAATTTGTGTCAATTTCAACGAGTTTCCACAGGGGCGAACGACGTTTAAATTTTGGTTTTTCATACAAGGAATAGTTTGTCGAAATCGTTCATTTCACTTCAACACTCTGCTTTTTTATAAATCTCTTCATTCATTCATTATATCATAAATTTTATCATGTGAATTTACTTATTTTCTCTTGTATATACAAAAACAGAATAAGTGGGGCCAGATTACTCAATTCATTGATTATGTACCAATCCATACTCCAATTTAATAAACCTTATGTGACATTTTTAACACGCCGTTCATATAATACGAGTAATATTTTAAATAAATACGTATTCTACACACATAAATAATTTACTGCAATCATTATCTGTTACAAAAGCTTTTTAGGTTACACAGATAACATGATAAATTACCGGTAGACTTCAAGCCTGTGGTTCTACCATTTTTGTATATATGTTATTAAACTCGTCTTCACTTTCTTTGGAGCGTGACATAACAACCAATAAATATAGAGGATCCTGCTAAGGATCCAAATTAAATTCATAGATTCATAAATATGTGTAATAATTTTAAGAAAAGCGTGAACGTGAACGTGAACGTTACTGAGCTCTAAAATATCCCCAAGTCGTTGTAGTTTTTCATTTTTCGTTCTAAAAGAATCACTGACAGTCTCTTCCTTAGACCTGTAGATAGATTTGAGCTAGAGTAAACCATGTACAGCATTCAAAACGAGATTCCTTGTGGTATTCAAATTCTTTGACAAACGGTTATTTCATTTTTGTTATTATTTTGTTGCAGGAACCTGTATAAGCTAATTGAAACGAAATACGTTGTGCTAAATACCATGCGAGTCGTTTTAAACATTTATTCACTCTCAAGTTTACAAATTTATGAGATGGTAGGGTAACTTAAAATATAATTGCTAAACATTATTCTGTGGGAAAGTATTTTCGATACAACAAAAGTCTACTGGAGGTTACCTCTACAATATCTTAACCACGTTTTCAACGAAATTAAATGATGATCCCGCTGTTGTGAATTTTCAAATACAATACGAGAGCGGATAGCCAAGCAGTGATTTCATTGGACCTTTGAATTTTACTTCTGAAATAACATCTTTCTTCGCTCCACTATTTTGTGATTTTTAACTTACGAAATAAGTTTAAAATAAAGAAAACAGATAATTTGGGTAGTCTTCATCGTATTTACTATATTTTGCATCATACAAAGCCACTAATCAACAAAATCAATTAGATAAGAGGCAACAAAAATTTTTACCTATCGCGAAGTTTCCTCAAAGAATTGTTGCCAGAAAACTTCTTCCTGTGAATGATGCCGATGATGCTGTATGGTTGAATGAAGAAGATGTTGACACAATTAATGTTACTAACATTAACAACGAGAAGGAAGTTGTTTTGTTCAAAATATTTCAATAAAAGCCTCACAGTTAGGGATAGATTTAGATAAGGAACGTTTTTCATCGATACGACTTATGTGTAAATTTTCTATTTTGTAGGAAAAACAATTACCAATATTTGGAAAAATGTGACTACCTGAATTATTAGTGTCGCAACCAATTCTTCAATCAACATTTCTGGATATAAATATATAAAAACAATCAAATATTGCAATAATATATTTAGTTTCCTTTATTTGTATCTAATTGAAATCAAACTCCTTATATCTCAAGTTTCAACCATTTTCGTAATATTTCACGAAATTAATATCAATATCTTTAATAGATTGCGACAGTTATTTTTAGAAATGTCGAGTGTTCCTAATAATGTTCACGTCTATTGGGTAAAATACCTTAAGATAACACATCTGATTTCAGATTGTATCGTTTTCCTGAAGTATTGATCAAGATAATATTTTTTTTGTTCTAGTTTTCAAATTTAGGGCTAATGATCAGGTGAGGTGACACAAAATGGATAAAGAAGAATCTAATACCTTCATTTACAACCTAAAATTATTTAAATTATCAATTTTTGTTAGAAATGGTCTGCGGGCTCCGTTATGTCCAAAACTGAATCAGAATAAGAAAGTTTTAAATATTGTATATACTTCACACACTTCTCATGGAAAAATATAATTTATTTAATTCAAACTTGTTACATTTTATTGATAAGAATACAAACTTTCAACAACAAATCAGATCTGTGTGAAATAAATATAAATTGTAAAGTGAAGAGGCGGATGACTGTGTGCTTTGAATGCTTAGATTAATTTGGTTTTTGAATTTGTGAGTGGTAAATTATGAATTTTCATATACATAACTTTTGTTCTCAGAAAGCAAGCAACATCATATAAAAGTATTGCGTCTTATATATTATTTGTGCAAGCATCTAAAGGTGATCTAAAATTAACGCAAGATTTAAATTTGCCGCGAATTTGACAGTAAAGTGTTGATAACCTTAAAAAAATCGACAGCTGACAGTTTAGGCTTAGAAAAAATGGAGCGTTACCCGATAGAACAACATGTCTTCATTAATGAACAATATTTCATGAATAATAAAAGCCTGGTGGTCGCAGTTCGAAAATTTCATACAAAATATGAAGTCTTCAGCTCGATTGATGAAAAAATTATGGGAGACAGGATTCAATGGAGATGCTGGTCGTCCAAATGTCAATGTCGAAGCAGTGCATGAAAGTGACAATCCAGAACCTCAATTCGGCGTCGTGGACACCAACTGCAAATTCCGCACAGCTTATACACACTGAAGATCTATGGTCTCCATACTTACAAAATTTATGTACAACGAAGGGAGATTTTTGAATAGATTATTGAGAATCAACAAATGGATACTGACTTTTCTAGAAAAATTACCCTTAGCACATTTTTATAGGACTGCTAATCGCCAAAATTTTCGTTTCTGGGGTGTGAGAACTCACATCTGATTGTCGAAAAACAACAGCATTCACAACGTGTGTGACTTTTGAGCTGAAGGCTAAATTGGGTCATACTTTTTTGAATATGAAGCTGGTCAAGCATTTTTTTCTGATACTTGATATCGCGACATGATAACACCGTCCTTTTTGGATGATATTGATATGGTCAGCATGTGGTTTCAACAAGATGATGCCACAGCCCATGATTCACTGCATGAGGCATTTCCAGGTCGTGTTCTCTCTCGTTACGGTGATCAGAATTGTCCCACAAGATCGTGTGATTTAACACCATTAGATTTCTTGTTATGGGGTTATTTCCAATCAAAGGTCTACATCAACAAGCCCACAAACACTCGTGCCTTAAAAGAGGAGACTCAACATTGCATCTACGAAATTCAGCCACATTTATGCAGTATGGTTATTTCAAATAATAAAAAGACGACAAACTGTGTTTTGTATTTCATTCAAAGTTTGTGTTAATTTTGGGACATTCAATATAAAAAGGCGGTAGACTATATTCACTATAAATTATCAATAGAAAGTTTTTGAACAGATGGCTAAATTCGAAGAGTAACAAGTGAAATTTTGAAATGTACAAATGATTCATTGATATTATTTCATTAATAATAAATCCAGGACTCATACTTATTACATTGAAAGCATAAATGGTTCTACCGAATACCGAATACCGAGTGGTAGACAGCTGCTTCAATTTTGAGCTACCCCAAATGAAAAAAATATGTTGAAAAAATTGATAATTCATTCATAAATTATAGAACTATTATTTTACGTAATAACGTGATTTTTATTATAATTTAATAACCTACTACTGAACTTTTATATCGACGTTAGTATTAATAATAATAATTGTTATAAAAATTAGTAATAGTTTAAATAAGCCTTTACACAAGTTTGTTTATGAAACTCACCTTTCTATAATACGATCTCCGATATCTAAAAAGAAATCATTAAATTAATAAGTATGTATTATCCTAGAAAATTTCACAAAACAAAATAACTAGATTACAATATAGTTCACTTTCAAAATCAACTCGTACATGAAACTGAAATTAAATGTTATGAGTTTATAAAATTATATTTTGAACATCACAATAAATTACTATAATCTTCCGGGTTTTTTTGTTTCAATAAAGATATAACAACTTATCGTCAACTAGAACTGTATACAGAGGGTAATAATTTAAGCAGCCTATAAAATATTTTGTCATTCGTTAATAAATCCCATATCAGATTTTACGATGGGCCCAGTATAGGCCCAGACTTGGACCAAGTATGTACAACTCTGGATAAGACTCTAGGATGATAACAATGTCCCTCGCTTGGTTTGCAAGCCTGGACCAGGCCTGGTTGCCTAGATAAACCCAAGATTGGTGAGGCTGGTTGCTTGTAAAATTGGATTTTTAATATATTGTTAATAAAATTATAGTTTCATAACAAATTTCTATTAATGTTAAATAATTAAACATATAAAGAAATGATTCTATTTTTTATCGGATGGCCGAGGTCGGGTTACCCAGAGTTCAGCCAGGCTTGGGCAATTAGTGATTTGCCAAGGCCTGGTTTCCCAGCGTTGGCTCAAACTAAGCCCCGTCGTTAAAATCTCGGGGCTCCTACATGGGATAGCGTTACATAAGTTTCTATGAACGTGTTTGATATTACTGCTAACTGCTAAATCAATGAATAACAAATAAAACCAATTTTGCACCCCAAAATTGCTGTGGAAGTTGTGAGCAATGAAAAAAATAGAGAAACAAGTACAAACCAAGCTCAAAATAATATTTTCATTATTTATAATTAATTGCCGCAATAATAAACAAAACATTTGAATTGTATGTAAATGCAATAAATTGAAATGCAATTGCAGCGAATCAGCCGGTGTATCCAGGCACTATGGAAGACAATTCAAGACTTAGAAACCTACTTGTTGTTCGAGACGAAGAAGCCCGGATATATCTGACTTTCCTGGATGTCCCTATGGCTTTATGAAGAGACTTAGTAATAGGAGGTTTCCAGATAGCTGTCTCCATATCTTTTGTTCATTAAACTTTTGATGAATTCATCAGACACGGGAATCAGAGAGTTCTGTACTACCCTAGAGTTGATAATCACCACTTTGAGTGACTAGAGAGCTTGTTCGATGTCGCAGTGGCTATAGATGTGTTGTTTCAGTGCTTATGGTTAAAGATACGTCCAACAAAGGCTCAAACTGCGCTTATTTATGCTAAGATTGTAACTTATAGGCCAAACTACTGAGTTTCCTCCGTTCTGGGTCTGGTGATACAAAACGCTGTTTATTGTTTCTTTTCCCAGTTTTGTTACACTTCCCATTCCCGCCTGTCGTGGAATATGACTTTAAATTCAGTCTCGAAGCTTTAGTAGTTGGGGAGACAGCCATAATTTAAAGTCCTCTTCCAGGTATCAAAATTTTAATATAACATATCTAAGCTTTACTCGAAATATGTAATTTTTCTAAAATTGCCAGAACAAACGAGATATCATCATAAAATTTCAACTTTTAGATCGAAGAATATATTGAATGTGTACATTTTCGGACCTAGAAGTCATTTTGGGAGCCAATAGAAAAGACGTGGTTAAACTATTCTACTAGTTGCTGCGCCTAAAAATATGATTATTTTCTATTTATATTCAAAAGTTTTTTGCTGGTTCCTACTAATAAATGTATTTATTCATACAGATCCCATTAAAGACAACTACTTATCTTTAATAGAATTTTTATTAACTAAATTCTAATGTCAATAGATATTTAAATGCAGTAGAAATCAATTTTCCATTACAATCTAATTGAAATGTTTATTTATATATATATATATATATATATATATATATATATATACTTACATGGGCTATTCAAGACTTTTTTTGATGAAAATAATTGAGTAAATAAAAAGTTTGTACGGGTATTTGGCATACATTAGACAAAACGACCATGCAAATAAGAAATTCGCGGTTTATACTTTAATAATACACATTTTTTACGATTTTGCCGTAACTACTGGCAACATTGTATTTAAATTTTATAAGAATATATTTTTGAAGTTGATATGTCCAACGAGTTTGTTTGTATGTCTGACTCTCACAGAGGGCGCTAGTTATACGGGTACTCTAGATAAAACTCAATACTGTGTCCGTTTTAGTAATATTTTGATTTGAAAATTATGAAGTAATAACCGATACTGATATGAAGTATTTATAAAGTTATTAATTATTATTATTTGACCCCATCGATAATACGGATACATTTTAAAAAATTGGTACTGAGGGCCTTCGTTTAGTTTGACAAACATCCACTATAACCTGGCAAGAGCTCTTGGAATTGTTTGTAATGTTAAAAATGTAGTTGTTGCTCTTTAGTATACTCCAACTAGTTGAAGAAGACGTATTTGTTTGTCTTGCCACATTCCTAAATTTTTTATCTAAATAACCCAATGTTTGTTTCTAAAGTCAACACGGCGAGTAAAAAGAATTTTCCCACGAAATTTTTTGAAAATGTCGCCTGTGTTAGGTCTTGTAGATACAGAGGACCTTTTGAAATCGATTTTTTTAAACTACTACCAAGACCTAGGAATCAGGAACTAAGAGAGTTGAGTAGACCAAGCTTTTAAGTTACTCAAAATCGTAGTTATAGAAAATCATCAGTGTTCTAAATAAATGGGGGTGAATAAGTACAACTAATAGTTTCTACTGAAGTTATTAGACAGATCACAAATAATCTGTTGGACAATTTTTAGCACGCTACTCGTAAAACCACACTTCTTGATTCAAATGTAGTTATTGTCATGAATATTCTATGTGGCGTTTATTACAATACAGAGTATCGAAATAATCATAAGAGGAGTAGTCAATTTACATAATTCTCGCTATATAAGTTTTGTTATATCACCAGCCTACGTAAAACAAGTGATCATTTGGATACTGGTATTGAAATGGAACAACAAAGTTTCAGTGAATAATTCGAATATATATGCATAAAGAATGGATAATATCCAATAACTTCTTTATTGTGCTCAAGGTAACGATTGTAATCACAAAAAGCTACTAGTTAAACTCGATATAAGATCATGGTATCCTTAGGAAACGATCAAATTGATTTTACGCCACTTACATTGCTTTTATTTCGCTTTTGAAAAATAATTCATGCGAGATGTTTGTAAAAAGGCTGCACACATGACTATCACGACCAAAATGAACCGATTAAAATTCACAACTTACTAATTTTATTTAGTTTGGATGCTAAGTCTAATCATTTGGTTATTATAAATTCAAAATGGGTCGTACGGTTTCAATGCAATTTAGTATAGTTAGTTATTATTATTATTATTGGACGAAAGTTTACAAAAAAATTTAATACATCATAAAACTTCGTGTAAAGCTTCAATTATACGAAGTAAAACTATCGTAAGCCGATGTACAAAAAGAAACTTACGTAATGTTAACTGTGTGTGGAAAAAATAACTTACATAAAATAAGCTGATGGAATGTTGGAAAATCAGAAGATGTATTGAGAAAAAACAACATGCAAAAGCAGTTAAAAGTGTAAGAGAAGCAGGCCACAGAGGATGTAGTAGGTTAGGTTAGGTTAGGTTAGGTTAGGCTAGGTTATTATAAATTCAAAATGGCTCATACAGTTTTAATGAAATTTAGTATGGTTAGTTATTATTATTATTGAACGAATATTTACAAAAAATTTAATACAGTAATAATACCAGAAACTTCAGTAAAGCTTCGATTATACGATGTGAAACTGTCCTAAGCAGATGTACGAAAGTACTTCTAAAAAAATTTACGTAATGTTAAGAAAGATAAAATAAGCAGATGGAATGTTGAAAAATCAGAAGATATATTAAGAAAAAAAACATGCAAAAGCAGTTAAAAGTGTAAGAGAAACAGGCCACAGAGGATGTCGTAGGTTAGGTTAGGTTAGGCAGCATGCAAGAATCTGGGAAAAAAGGAAAACTCCAGGAGGGAATATTCCACATTATTGTCATAAGATTAAGTGAATCAAAGGATTGCAAAGCGACGAATATGATCAAGGATGGGAAACAGCAGAAAATTATGAAGTACCAACAACAGAAGAAATTATGGAAGCAGTGAAAATATTGTAGTAAATTGTTTAGCTCTGTTTAAATCATCTTAAAGAACTCGAGACAGTTCGAAAAGAAAAAAATCCTATTTAATGTTTTGGATTATAATGTGGGTCAGCGAAGGTCATGGACAGGGCAGGTAGTTCACGTTCATATATACCAGATAGATGATAATACGTGGTGAATCGAAATATAGGCGGTGATCGACTACATTTGTTGTTTACCACGGTAATACGAGATGAATGTTTTATTAATTTATATTTTTATTGATGATATTATGTTACAATTTTTTTTGTTTCAAATTGTTCTCAAACCACCATGTTCTCCAGACTTTACTCTAAGTCATATTTTTATCTACTAATCTATGTATCGGGAGCTTAGTTTTATAAGTCAACAATATTTTTTTATTTCGTTTTGGTTTTATATTATTACACAAAATTTGTTGTATAGGTTACAATTTTTGATCAAAATTATCCAAATTTGTGAGTACTCAAAATTATTCCGATGGTATTATGAAACTTTTTTATTTTATGGAAAATTGAGGAGGGATTTCTCATTTTTCTATGTCATTCTATGAGAACCGATCAGGTGGTCACAATTTTATCGAGAAGTTTCTTGAATACATCCAGTTATTTTGTCATCGTCTTCAATACTAAGTTTATTAACCCTTTGGATTCTGGGTGAGCCTTCAAAGAACAGTTATTAGAACCTAACAGAATAAGAACACGTCACTAGGTCTTTAGAAAGAATTTATAATTAAATCATCTAGATAGAATCAATTATTCCCTCGATACGTAATGTAATTATAGATCAAGGTATAAGATAGGTAATAAAAACTATGAAATAAGTTTATCAAATATATTTATAACCTCCAAAATATTCTTTGTGGTTTAATGAACGTGTCTCTATATATTATAGAAACTATTAAACTTCTCTTCTAATTATTGTGCCGAGAATTTAATTAAAAAAATTGATAAAACTCAAATCCGTGTCATTGTGATAATTGCTTGTTTCATAACTAACAATTTTCTATTCAGCAAGTCCACTTAAATTGTGTAAATCATCTCGCTGTTATTTTATATGACTTGTTCATATCGTTCAGTAAAAAATCATTTACAAATGACCTTAAAACTACGATCCAATGCATGGTAATAAGAATTTGTTAACTTATAGTAAACGAAAGATTTACTGGAGGTTGATGACCTAATTTTTTATTATTAATATATATACAGAATTACGAAATATGAGGTAGTTACTTATACTTTCTTTATAAATATCTGGACCGAGCAAATAGAGATTTAACTCGAAATTTTATTCTGATAGATCATTAATCTGGGTACATTTGTGTGTTAATTTTATATAATAATATATAATATTCTACCAGTGAATCATCAATCAATTTCAATGTTCATAAGCAGCAAACAAGACTATTAAAATGTCATTCTTTTAATAGACTAGGATGTAAAACACAAAGAAGAATCGGAAAGAAATGTCGCCTTCTTAAATTCTATTCAATTATGCAAAGACTTTGCGGAAACTATAACCCGGGCTTCAGTAGATCACTTATCAGCTGATTGAGGATCCTAACCCAGAACAAGATTTAGATAAATAACTTTTGACCATAGATAAATAGACCAACGCATCTGCTGATCGTTTTATTCATAGGTCTACCAGGATAAAAAGGATTATAACATACGACTACGGCCCGATTAACTCTATCTGTTTCCTGGTTAGTTTTTGTGCATTCAAATCATGATCATAGTTTTCGTAAAGTCCTGTAGCCACTACAACATTTTGCCAACTAGTGTGTAAATTTTAAATGCAGAACCGATGAAAATATGAGCCCGACTTCGTAGTACTTTGCGGAGATTCATTTGTACTGCCACTGCCGTTTGCGTTTCGAATTATCATATAGAACCCATTTTTCGTCTTCAGTGCTGAAGAGATCAGAAATCGGTTCAGTATAGAATCGTTACAGAGATGTTATGGTTAGCTTTGTTGTTATCGGAAAAGAATTTATTATGTGCAACCAACAACTCTACCTATTCTTCCAATCTGTTGCAAAATATTCTTAGATTGTTGACCACGGTAGTATAAAGTTGCTTTACAGCCTATTCTTGTTTAATATTGCTAGTTTTCTGAACCGATATTCACACGATAGTATTTGGCTGTTGTCTTCACCCAAAATTGCAAAAAGTCTGATATTTAATTTTTTAGACGTGAACCAGTCACGTTAACCTCAAAATATCTTTGGTACTAGTCTGAAGTATAAATTAGGTGACATATGACAGTCAAATATCAACATGCGCAGTAACGACATCACTTTATAATCCTCCCAATATATGTTGTTGAAGAAAATAAGTAAAATCATGTAACTATTCACCACAAATCTTTTTTTATCATTTACGAATGATGATTTGAGATATATAAAAAGACAATTTATTGCTAATCAAGATCAGACGAATATGATGGGTTGTCATTGAAGATTTAAAAGGATCAGCCATGAGGAATCGCTCAAGACTTTCATACGTCAACCACTATAGTGTGTCCATATTAATAGTCAATATAGAGACCTAAAATTAAGAAGATTTATCACCAAAACCAAACTATCATCGTTCACATATATTTATAATTTCATTTACAATATCAACATAATTAACAAAAAAACGAATTGATGCAATGAACTTCGGGTCACCTTCATATGTGGTCCACCTTCTGTATACAAAAAATAACAAGAAAAAACAATATGATTAATTATCTTGACTGTCTGTGAAATATTTCTGTCGTACCAATACCATTTAGTGAAATCAAGTCTCTGCTACCTTTCAGTTAATTATCAGAAATGTAACTCGACGTATTGGTATAGAATTTAGATTTTTAGAACTATTTGAGACAAGAACTGATGTCGATGAGAAATAAAAACGACTTGTAGTGAATACTAAGATTGATTTATGGTTTTATTTTAAAATCATATATTAAGAGGGCCTTTGAATAATATCGTTTCTGCGCATGTCGATATTTGATTGTTATTTGACAGTTCGTTATGTATCTCAGAGTAGTTCCAAATATATTTTTAGGTTATTGTGGTTTGTTCCTTTCTGAAACATTGAATATTAGACTATTTTGAAATTTGTGGTGGAATAGCCAGCCAAAAGAAAATATTCGGCATTGTATGCTTTTTGAGTTTTTTTATTTTTATGTTTATCTAAGGGCATTAGACATTCTTCGATACCAAAGTTGGTTCAGATCAGGAACTCCAAGAACAGTAGACAACGTTAATATTAAGGTCAGAAATGGAAGTGGAAATTTATATCAGATAATCGAGGTAGGTACTTCCAATTATCCTCAACAAAACTTGAGCGACCATCTAAGAATATTTGCGATATATTGAACAAATAGGCGGAGTTGGTGAGGTCCCACATAACATGTCCTCACGAAAAGGAACAAAACCAACCATAATATTGCTTTAATAGCACCATAAAGAATCGTTTTTGATGACTGTTAGTTCTATATGATAACCCAAAAACCGGACTCACATTTCTATGGGTTTTCCTTTGAAATTTCCATACTAAACGGCAAAATATTGTGGTAATAACTTTTTAGATCAGAAATGAAAGCTTGTTAATTTGTTTGAATTCAATTTAAGAGATTGACATCACTAAATGATAATGGGAGGAGGAGAAATTCCCAAAATAGAGCCGGTATATAAAATTATCAACAGATGACCTTCACAACTGACTATTTTCTAAAGTTCTTTCAATCAGACCTCTTAAACGCACCCATATACTTTCTTTCGTCTTAGGTTATCCAACTTTTATTATTGTGATGTGAATAAAATCGAGTATATGCGTTATTTTCATAGAAAAGTAATACATCAGCTTGTTATTACTTCTTATCAATGTTATATTTAATTACTCTCGTGATTTAGCTAGAAGGTAAGTACTCATATAGGCACACCTCACGATGTATCTTTTCTCTCATCAATTTCGTAAAGAAATTGGGTCGATGACATGATAATATTAATAGTTACCACACTATATTATTCCAAAATGGAAAAAATATTTTGTTATCGTGATTTAACACAACAATTTCCATTAGGGTCCAAAAAATCAGCAATAGAAGGCTAAATTCATCGTAAGATTTGCTTTTTCTTATATTTATTTCTGTTAAAAATGTACTGATGAACCATAAAATCAATGATATGTTGAATAAAAGCTTCAACGAATATAAAAACAGGTCAAGTTTTATTATTAAATTGACAATTTACAGTATGAAGATATTATCCCTCTCTAGCACCCCTTCTGAATTAGAAGCACCCCCTCGAAAATTTTAAATAAGAAAGGGGGTCGTGTGGCTTTTTTAGTTCTGTTGAGCAATATGAAATTTGCAATTGCAGAAAATTAATTTTTAAGATATAAAATTTTGATTAGTTTTCCCAAAACTTTACATAAAATGTAGATAATAATGTGACATAATATTTAGAATGTATTTTTCAATGTACTTCACTTTTTTTTAATCAAAATGACCACCATTCACTTCTTGAATTCTCGTACAATATTTTGCATGACATCAGGGATTAGTTTCTAAATTTCTTTGGTTATCCTAACTTTTAACAAGCCTGATTTGTTATTGATCCTTGCGAAGCATCTAGCAAAAGTATCTCGAACTGTTCAGTACTTTCAACAACAAAACATATTGCTATGTGGTTCAATTTAAATTTGTTAAAAACGACCTAAGATTATTTGGTTTGGTAGCAAAAACTAACAGTCTTTGTAGGTCAGGCATTAATTTTAATCTAAAAATTCTTACAAACTAAGTCTGTTTTCTGATATCTTCCACTCAAACAACTACACTCGTCACGCAATAGAAGGTTTGGTGGCTTAGTTCTCTTCAATCTTCATACTGGTTGATTGTCAGATACAGAGCTTCATGATTGCCATGTAGATGTAGTCTTGCATCATATTTACCATCAAATCCTTACGTATGTACCGTTCACCATACTGCGTAATACTTCATTTTGAAAAGTTTAAATATTTTTTATATCGTGTTTCCTCACAGTTTGATGCTATAGAGCTACACTCATCGTACGAATTGCTAGCGTTTTCAAAGCACAGCGATTTCGTTGTGGATACGCAACGAGATCGCTACGAGGACGCCATTTTGTACTGTCGTGTACAAACGCCAATTTATAATGATCGATTTGTTCGCGATGCATTCGTTGTGCGCTCGGTCCGCCCCGTAGCCGCTCGCAGACCACTAATATAATAAGACTAGTTAGTATTTAATTTTGTTAAACAGAGATTATTGGCGTAATAATCAGTAATGGTTTTTGTACTCTTTATATATTTTTTAATATCTTTAGATTAGTTAATCTTTTATTTGTAAAATCTACATGTACAGACAAATATAAATATAATGAAATATGTCTACAAAGTAAAAATGTTAGTATAGTAAGCCTTTAAGGTTGAGTGGAACTTCAAGTTTATGTACTGGCCTACAATGATTTATTTTATAAAAATTTTGGTAAAATCCTCAAGATGGTGAGAAGATGGATGGAATAAGGTACATTGAAGATAAATTATTCTCATTTCAAATACTCTTATTATTTCTCCATATATTTCGACGTGTGAAATTTGTAGGTTATGTAATTATAATTATGAGGTGGCTACGGTCATAAATAAAATACTGAATGATTTATATCTATAAAGCCTTTCCTTTTTGTAAGTTTGCTCTATAATAAATTTATGAAATTGGAATATTAATTCAGTTATAATTTGATTTGTGTATAGAAAAAGTTCACTTGTAAACTATTCATAACGTTTTTATTATTTATTTTAAAAGAAAACATTAATTATGTCATGTTAAGAATTGAACGGTATTTTAGTCAAGGAAACAAACTTGTAACGAGCTAATAGAAATTTACAAAAAATCCTGCATTTGTTTTTATTGATACTCCATGTAATTATTCAATTATGCATAAAAAAGATTCAGTATCGTTATTATAAACTAGAATACATTTAAATCTCTTATTGACTTTTCATTTTTCATATTAGTTTTTCAGCAACTTCATTCATGATTTATCATCTAGTTTATCAAAACATTTATGGCTTATGGTATTTTGTTATGAATATTAAACGGTTCATTTAATCAGAATTTTTTTGAAATGATTCGTTTTAGATATACCCAAATGAGCATCCAATTCATCCTTAGCTATCCCTTTCAGCCTCAGCAAGAATTACGCAAGACTTGTATCCCTTTCCATCTCACCAGAGATTTGCGTAAGTATATTTAAACCAGATGCTTGGTACACTTCAATTATATGAAAGGTCTAACATAATCCTTTGTACCCCATGATACACGGGATAAAAAAGGATAGAAAATGAATCTCTGGTACAAGGATGGAGAGAGATCCAATGCTCGAGTTGGCGCATGACCTTTAGAAGTAATTCTTGTTTGGGGTTGAAAGGGATTACAAATAATAACTAACTGCTACCATAGTGGGTTAACAATAATATTTTTTTTCGTCTAATACAATTTCTAGTAACTCCCATCTAACAGAATTGAAGTTATTTTCATATTTATTACTTGACCAAGCATTCTAAGCTATCTGCTCATTGGGCTTACTTTGAGCCAAAAGCGCATTCGAATTAATATTTTCCAGGTCTTATTAACGCCCTTTGAACAAAACCTAACCTAACCTAACCAAAGTAAGAGTTTTCGCAACCTGGATCCACCACCACTTTCCCGAAACGAAAAAACTGTCAAGAAAGTACTTTTTCATCACTAGTATACATGGCTAAAATTCATGAATTTCATAATGAATTGATTAATAACCCAACGTATTCACTAGATCTGCCCTTTAGCCACTTTTTCCTGATTCCTAACCTCAAAGTTGCACTTACAGGAGAGAAATTCCAATCAGACGAGGAAAAGGAAAAATATATCTTCGTACTTCATAGAAAAATATTTCCCTAATAATATTCCAAACGTGATAAATCAGTAGATTTGATAGGCCATTTTATTGTAAACATGAGATTCATTTCAATTCCAAACAAAT
This sequence comes from Diorhabda carinulata, assembly GCF_026250575.1. Classification (NCBI taxonomy): domain Eukaryota; kingdom Metazoa; phylum Arthropoda; class Insecta; order Coleoptera; family Chrysomelidae; genus Diorhabda; species Diorhabda carinulata. The sequence goes on from NC_079471.1 coordinate 3,330,113, forward strand.
ATTAAATTGGAATAATGGAATGTAAAATTATTAAATTTTGCCAGTGGTTTTAATAATTTAAAACTGATCGAATCGACTTATGTACATGACTCTTTACAGTGAATATTTTCAAACTGAATTCATTCATATATTCCTTTCATTGCATTATTTGTACATTTTGCAACAAGGATTTAAGGTCTTTCAGCAACAAACTGTTAGGTTCTATTCTTCTTCCATTTCAAATTTCAATATTGAAAAAAATATATGAAATGGTCCAATTTTAATAACTCGACAATATCGAAGACACCTATACGAATAATTCTCTGATATTATAGATAAATATACTGTCTAGAATATCGTATCCTAGATAAAATTATATTTAATGAAGATATTAGATAAAGCTTTGAATGAATCAAGTGCAAACACTAAGAGTGATACAAAGTTTCAAATAGAGCTTCTGACCGGCAATTAACGTTTTTAACTGAGTAGAATTAAAATGTAAGAAATGGTAACTCATTCTTGTAATTAGAGTCTACGACTTAACAATTACAGTGTTATCAAGTCGGTGGTTTGTATTGGTCTGCGAGAATTTCACTTTGTACGTACTCGAGAAAAATGAAAGCCTCTCTCGTATAAACATTACAGCACGGTATTATAATTAATTGTCAACGAAAAAATACACGCAACCGCAATGTTTGGCACTCTGAATCAATAAATGACTTTCAATTAATTATATTCCAGTTTTTTTAATTAACAATTTTAAGTTACCGAAACACCTGTTCAGGTAATGCACGTTTTTTTTTCAGAATCAGTATTTTTCTTATTTGTAGTTACCTTGCAATTAAAACGGAATGTATGCTGGTGATAAGCAATACTTTATTTTGTAATCCGAATAACATTCGATATGTGTGTACTAAACAATTTAACCTGAAAAAAATTGTGACATCTTCACTTTTACTTTTTATATCTTTTCTTTGTTCAGCCGAATTGTTGTAGCGTAATATCCATTTGATAATTTGGGTTTATTAGTAATGAAAATAAAAGCATTACAGATAATTAGAAAAGAATACTAAAAATAAATAGGTTTCATGTAGTTTCTTGTATCAAAAATAATAATTTCTTATGTTTTTTGGTAGTTAAAAAAGAGTCACAACTCAAAAAATGCAATTACTGAGTTAAATGTACAAAGTTTGAATGGTTAGTTCTTTCCTTTTCAAAAGCGTCATTTCTAGACTTCAACTCTTTACTACTAGGTGGCGCGGAGTGATACTTTCAGTTTATGATCAGTAGACGACGATTCAATCAACAACAGCGTCACATTTTGATTTATATCAGTACACAAGTGACAGTTGTTTAAGTTAAAGCGATAAAAGTGGCATATCTACTATTGTGACAGTTTTTGTTTGTATTTTACCGTAAATTCTATAGTATCTTTGAGTGGAATAGTGTTTCATTTGGAGTAGTGACTTTTTTATACCTAAAAAATTATTGGTTTTTTATACCTAAAAAAGTAAGTACTATGTGACAGCTACTCCACATTGAATGTCCGCGCCTAGCTCCTCTCCAACTCAACCGATTTAAGTGTTCAACAACTCAAAAGAAAGAAGGTGTTTCAGCGAGTGTTTTTAAACCAAAACGAAGTCTCTATCTTGAATAGAACCTGAGATATTGAGGATAGAACGTGTGTATGTGAAAAACTCCCATAAGTAATGTACAGGGGGAAATCGCATTTGAGTATAACTTGAGAATGGTGAAAACTAGATGAAATCCGATGGTTGATGGCTGATCTGTGCATCAATACCTTTCATTGAAAAAAAAAAATTAAGCAAATCGGTTGGGTAAAACGCCTGAACGGAGTCTGAATGGAAATCATCAATTTTTTTAATATATAACATTGCATTTAGAAGAAAAAGTATAATCGATCATGGATGGAAAAAAAAAGAAAAATCCCAACTGTGTTCTATTACAAATGGAAACTAAATAGATTCAATTTCGTCGCGTTTGAATTGGATACACGATCAACTATCGTACACGAGTACTATCTGTAATATAAAGAACATGCTAATAGAGGAACCGATGAGATAGGTTCATATGTACCTAAATTTATAGAAAAAAAGATGAAGTACCTGTGATAATTCTGATCGGCTATTGTTTTTTTTTCAGTTAATATTTATGTTTATTCATATCTTGGCTAAGTACTTTCAATTTCCCATAAATATTTGAAAAGCAGAATGCGATTCTGTACATTCTTCAATCGAAAAACGATAAAGAAAAATGTAAGATCCAGTCCTAAATTCAAAAATCTTATGCACCAAGAAAAAAAGGTAGTCCTACCATGTCAATTAACTCTGTTACCTTGAAATTATTGAATTTTTACATTAGCACCACAAAATTTCCATTTTTGAAGTAAAGTACTGCACAACTGCACTTTATTTAAAAAGATCCCATAGATATGAAGATTTAAACAAGTATACCAAAAAAAGAAAACTATTCCTGTACAAAAATGCATCATAACGTATGTAACAAAGTCCAAAAAAAAAATTTGTAGTGCAATTTTGAAACAACGATAACAACAACAATATTAACAATTAATTGATTCAACACTTTTTTCTTAACAAGAAAAGCAATAAAATAGTCCGTAATTTTTGCTTAACGTGTTGCAGCATATACTGGACAGTGTGATTTTTCGAGATAATTTAAGCTTATTTACGAACCCTATTTTTATACTCAATATTGCCTAAAATTTTCCAATAGGTCAAGCATGGGGAACATTTGGGGGATTATCTTCTTTCGATTCAAATTGTATGTTTTTTGCCTTGAACCAATTTTGAAAGACACCTCCCTGTATAAATATGTGCATCCAACGTCACGCGAGTGGATAAATGTCAAACGGGTCCGATCCTCCTTGTTCGCTTTGCGCATGCTCTGGAACGTAACGTCATCGCGCGGTCAGCGCTCGTCAAATGTCAAACGCACCAGGTAGAAACTTTGTACTTGATTTGTTTCTCAACCATCAAACAATTTGCGTCAATATTTACGTGTAAATATATTTTGTGTTGATAGGTAAATCATTGAAGTACGTAAAATTTACATATTCGTATCAAATTACTTAACTAAAATATCATTTTTTATAACCTCAAAGTAGACTATGGAGAGTAATAATAAAGAAGAACTGAAATTTGAATTATTTATTATGGAAAGTAAAAAAGAAGAGGAATTGAAGACTGGATTGTCCTGAGTGTCATCGGACGTTCGTCAGCAAGACTAATTTAACTAGGCATTGCAATGAACTGCATTCTAAAAAGGAAAAAGAAACAATTAACAACAAAAACCAGATTTTCAAAACCAACGCATATGGAAAAAAACTCATTGAAAGAAACAATGGATGATCAGAAAAGATCTAGTGAAGTTGTTCATACAGTTATGACTCTAGTTTACCTTATTTATAGATATGTTAACATTAAGAACATTTTAGAGGGACATTTAGCACACAGGATTAACAATCATTTAAAAATTCTTATATTTATTGTATTTATCGATCATCGGCCTTGAACCCAAGAACGCCGCACTTTTTAAACTCGCGAAATTTTATCCCTGAATTTTATGTATAAAAAAAGCGGCCACTACCCTTACGGCAAGAAAGTTTTCATTAACCGCGCGAAATTTCACCCTTTCGTTTAAATATTAAAAAAAACCGCCTCTACCACTAGTGCCGGAAAACCCAAGAGTTTTAAATCCCGAGAACACCTGCTTTTAAGCATTGCAACCTCTGTGGCAAGAAATTTGCCAGCGCGAAATCCTAAAAACTCCGTACCCTTGCTTTGAACCCTCTCTATTACTCGTTTATTTTGGGAATATACTAGTTATGGGCACCGTCCAATTGTGCAGACGGGCATTTGAAATACTATTTCAAAAGTACCCGCCGAGACGCAGCGCATGCGTAAAGCGAACAAAGAGGAACGGACCCGACTTAGGGACGTGAGATGTCTGTCTCAAACATGGCGCACCTGACCCAAACTTTATCGTCAAATTTCTTTTAGGATTTATATTTCACATTATTGAGACAATTCTCTATGTCATCCGTGGAAAATCTATTTTACGTTCAATTTCTGAATGTGATAAAGCGAAATCTTTGGACATGGAAGAACAAAACCTGCTTCCGGACAAGTCAAAAAAAAATATAGATGAAGTCATATGACGATTTTTTGAAAATTCTTCTTATTGCATATTTCTCGAATTTTATTACAAATATATGTTTAAAATCCTGTTATCAACAAAAGTTTAGGTATTTTAATATGGTCGTAGATGAAATATTGTATGATACTCATGCGCAAAGTTATCTGGTTTAGAAAAAGTATCATATAGTTGGTTATTGACGGTTGAAATATCCCTTGAGATGAGATTGGACCTTTCCAACAGATTTTCGATGAGAAATGAGAAATCAGAACAATAATCGTTTTGAAATTGTGAAGAAAGTACGAAATTATGAACGACGTTGGAACTTTTTTGTATAGTATCAAGTGAATAATAAATAATTATTGGTTATCTGTTGAACATTACCAAATTTGAATAGTCAGTCTTAGACCTATTCATTCATATTAATTACCCAATTATTATTTAACAGAATGAATAATAGGATCCTTTTACTTATTTGAGAATAAATAGAAGTGTCAGTAAGTCAATAAACAGACATTCTCTCACGGCAGTGATTATCTAAACATCATCAAACGAAATTGGAAAACAATGGCGTAGGCGAGTGTAGATGTGTTTGGGAAATTATATTGGTACAAGTAAAAAATTAAAAAAAATTTCATCATATTTAATTACTCGTATAATTTTATGACTTATTGTCTTTTTTATTTTAATTCCTATCGGTGAAATAAAATTTTCCTTTGGAAATATTTTAAATATGGACAAAATATGACAACGCGTGGAATAGTTTTATGAATACAGATACTACTGAACATGTTCGATGCTTAAAATTCCTCTTTTAGAGAATTTCAGACATTCTTTTCATGACGTTGAATATTAGCAAAAGCTATCAATCGAAGAAAAATAGTAAACCAAAACATATTAACGCAAAATGCACGTGATCAGGATTGAAAACGCCACAGCCGAACATATAACAGAGCCGCACTCTGCACTTAAGAAATAATTCGCGGTTTCATACAGCGAATTAATAATGTACATTATAAATAATTACACACAATCATTTAAAAACGAACAATGTAAACGTGAAACTTGGAATAGATACTAAGTGTACGACCAAAATATGGAACATGTCCATCTTTTGCGTACGTTTCATCCAGGCATTAAATTTTTATATTTTCTTCACGAAATTTCTTAATTTTTTTAAGTTATCTCGACTTCACACAATTATTTCTGCTTTTTCTAATAATAAAATAACTTTCGTTTTTTGTATTAAAATCCCATTTCTTTAAATAAATCATAAAATGATAATATTCTAAAATCTTTATCTTCGTTAACTTCTCTCATAACTTTATCCACTGTATGTAACTCATTATTTCTTTTATTTTATACTCATCTGAGTCGTCCACTGAATGATTAGCTTTTACTTACATACAATTCGCCATTGAACAATTGCCATAATGAAAATAACTTCATCAACACTCTTGTCATCATTCTCTTGCATTTCATTCCACAATCATTTGTTATGTCAATAACTTCATCATCTATCTCCGTGTCAAACATGTTTAAGAAAATTACTCAACAGTTAAATATAAGAAATCACTGCAGTGCGATGCCCTCCCTGTACTACTCCTGATCTAACGCCTTCTGCAGCGATGCGGCTTTTTATTTGTATAAAATTTGTATATTATGGTGCCACTGATTTGGACCAATAAAGAAGCCACGACGCGTTTTATTCACGTACTGATCACGCACTGATCATTGCTTTGGTTCATTATTTTTTTCGATAAATAGACTTTAGTGATAGTATTGACGACAGGAATGAAAAAAAAATGAATTGTAATACATATAATTGATCATCAATTATGAACAACGTGATGTAAATAGTATAAAATGAATAAAATAAAGAGACAAGGTACGGGAAAGAATAAGAAATATAATAATAGAGGCCGGGAAGATAAAAGTTGAAATAAAACATGAAGCACCGAAGAAGAATATAAGAAAACCAAATGGAACAAATATGGAAATAACTAGAGCGCAAATAATGAAACAAAAATCAATTATAAGTAAAATGAAAGGAAACAGTGGAATTGGTGTCTAACTGGAGCAGGAAATTGTACCAAGAAAGGTTGAGAAGGAATTGGATAAACCAAATAAGAAGGAAGAGACGAGGAGAACGCAGTTCATTGAAGCAGATGTAGAAAGCTTCTGAAGATTGAATTGAATTGTAATCTTGGTAGTATCAATAATAAAATAAATAAAGACAATAGTATGTTAATGGAACAATGGATATACAAAAAAATTAAATCCAAATGAAATTACCAAAAAAAAATGAGTCCCAACAAAAGCTCCTTGATTTAGTGACTAAATATGAATTAGCTGAAATCATTACTCGAATTTGAACTTTTTTTTTGATACAACGATTCCATTTTTTCCTCTTTGAAGGCGACGACGTGATAGAACGCCACTGATTTATCAGAACATCATATTTTAACCTTGTACAAATACAAAATATAAACTCACCTTTTGTTTTGAAATAATAACATTTCGAGGATGAGCAAGCGTTTAAAAAGTATTTCCGCAAGGATGTGAAGAGGTAACTTCGTCATTGAATTAAAAGTTGGGCGCTCACGATTCGAAAACCGATCAGAAAAATATATTAACAATGAATATTTTACATGATTTGCGTAACGCGTTTATCAGTTTAACGGATTTGTACGTGTCCGTACAATGGACGTTCTCAATTAGTTTCGATTGTATTCTACAATTCTAACCCAATTATTGACTTCATCGTTGAGAAATAGAAATAATGAGTAGTATAACCTAAATTATAAGAATTTGTCACTTTTTTTAATGAGTTTTCAATTAGAATAAATATTGGGTCTATTAATAATTCAATCAACGATGTCTAACGTGAAATGCTTGTACTTTCGATTAAAAAAATTGAGTCAGCGTTTTTGGGGCACTATTTATTACAAAATCTGTTGAATATGCAGATTGGGAGAGAAGTGCTCATCCCAATACTTTCCTCTTGCAGTAGGCGGTCCAAACAACACATAAAAAACAAATTTTGACGTGAAGCACCCACTTTTCATACCCGATAAAACATTACTTAATTTTGATGAGGGAAAAGCAAACTACAGATTCAGAATTCCCGGTGTTATCAAAGAAAAGTCATTTTCACTTTGTGTATCTATTTTAGTTGGTTTCTAACGTAAATTGACATGATACGAGGATATATTGAAAAATTCTTAGCCTACTATAGAACCAAACAAAATTTCAATGTCAAAATATTTTATTACTCAACATATTCTTCTCTTAACTGGATACATTTTTTACAGCGAACCTGCAACGTCTCTAGACCTTTTATTACCTCCTCGTTGGAAGAAAATTTACGACCTTTTCAACTTTTTTTCACTTGAAGAAAGAGATGATAGTCGGACGGAGACAAATTTGGTGAATTCAAACCCTAAATGCATGGAAATGGTCTATACTAACTAGATATCATCCTATATGTTGATAGGTTGATATCTTTGAGTCAAGTTTATATTGATTCAAAAGGTACCTCAATTTATAAATTGTTTTCAAAACCATGGTACAGATATACGATAAACAAATTCAATGTAACTGATTGCTTGGTGTTAATGCTCCCTGCAGGTCGCGGGTTCGAATCTGGTCTAGGAAAACTTACTTTTTCAATTTTTTATGTGTACAAAAATGAATTGAAAATATTTGGTAATAATTTACATGATAAAATTATATTGATATCGATTTCTTGTGAAAAAAGCAATGTAATATACCTAAATGAAGAAAGAATCTGACAATAATGATTAAGTATATTAATTGAGTAAAAATTCTTGGTAATATTTTCAAGTAACTTTTGTCATATTGAACTGATAAAAATTCTTTTTGAAAATTAATTTAATATCTAAATTTAACTTCCGTTGGGACAATGTTTCATAAATCGATTTCTGTTTTTATACTCAACAGTTTGTATTGATTTTGGTGTTTTTTTATAACATTTCAATCTCCATCCAAGACATTTTATTATATTACCAAATTCTTGTTTTGGACTTTTATCAATATGTGTCTGCACACTGTATTTCAAACTGGCTTTTTACAAGATTTAATTAACGGAAATTTTTTATTTGTCTGTTTGGTTTATGTAAATATTATCATTCTTGAAAAAAATCCTTCAGCTACGTTTAAAAGTTAAATGAATCGTATACTTTTTCATTAAAACTCCAAGCTTTATGGTGTTATGCTTTTAATTTTAAAATTTTTATCGAGTCACGGAACGCTACCATTTGTAAGAACTAAATATAAACGATACCTAACCTAACCCAACCCCACCTAAAAACCCTTCCGACAACCAAGAAACAACAGAAGATCGCAGCTTGCGAAATAATGAAGCGGTGGCTATAGTACGGCAAACTACGTTTAGTATATTTGGTAACTGTAGTCGATGCACACGCTTTTTTAGAATCGAGTGAGCTTGGTACGTCGCTGAAGTGATTCCTCGCTCCTTGATTGTTTCTTTGACTTTGACTTTCAGTTTTGCGGATAACTTTTGCTTTCAACGCTCGTTTGTTTTTGTGAGATCAAAGTGCAGGATATGAGTATGGCTAGCGGACAATTTTTATATACAGTAAGTCGTCATTTTTTAGGTGCTTTTTTTCTGGAGAAAGCCAAAGATATAATAAAAAGCGATAAATTTATCTACTCGCAATCTAATTGCTATATTTTCATATAGATTGATAATTATTATAATGTTATTTGGAAAGCTCTGGGTAATTCAAAATAGACTCATAGACTTATTTATTAGAATCACACATTTCCTAAACTATTTTACCCAAATACAACTTAATACTCTAAAAGGTGTTAAGAAGGAGACAGTTCAAGTAATAAAAATAACCACCAGCCCAAATTCTTACAGTAAACTGAAAGTGGAAACGTTTAGAATTCTGACAATCTGTTTGGTTGGCATTTTTCATAATGAAATTTTGGTACTTACAGTTTTGATTTTTACATGAGAAAAAAAAGTTTAGAGCCATTGCTTTATATTGAAACAATTAATTTTCTAAGTAGTTTTGGCCATTTCAAGCATTATTATGGTTAATGTCGTTCATTTTTGGAGATTTTTGGAATAACTTTACATATTTTTTCAGTATTCCCGATGCTAAAATAAGATCGTAAAGGTTTAAAAAATGGTATTCTACTTGTTTTATTTTCAAATCAATTAGTAATTAAATATTATTTCTGGTCTTTTACGAAAACTAAAAAGTTCTGTGTAATTCAAATTCTCAAAATAATATATAGATCTATATATTAGTATTATACATTTCCTAAACTGTGATTTTCAACCTCAAAATGTGGATTAAATAACTATTCATTATTATATTATATATCTTAGAAAATGTGGCAACATTCAATTAAAGTATTATTGAAATTTATGACACAAATTATTTTAAATAAATATGTTGGACTTTCCAAATTTCTAGTTTCGTTAATTTCTCACTCAGTTATCGTTTTTCGTTTCTCCCATCTCTATTCTTTTAACTTTAACTAAGTACCCAAGAAGTTTTTGGCAACATCGTGACGAACCCTTTGTGAGAGGGTTCATATAATATAATAAATATAAAATAATCAGACGAAAAGCGTGAGTTAGACGTACAGTTTCCAGAGAAGACGGTTTATTTTGTTTAAGGACTTAAAAGTTAGGTTGAGGAGACTTAGAAGACGTAAAGACGACGGATCGCTTAAATCCTAGATCTAGCCATGTGGATGAACCATTATCTTATCCCATTACGTTTATATTTCCATTGTTATTTCTTTTGTTTAACCTTAATATCGTTACCGTTTATGTTGGTTTCTAAATAATACTCTGGACAACACAAAGTTGCTGTCGTACAACAATCTAAGAAAAAATTGGCTTCAATTTATAGTGAAAAGCATTGCCTCCGATTTTTTCGAGTGATTTCTACAATCGATTACATCAACTCTGTTTTTGCAATCTTTTTTCTAAATCGGATTCATAATAATAACAATGATACGTGTGTACATTGGTTTTTTATTGTGATTGCGTTATCAATTCATTTAATTGGCAAAAAAGGTCAGTATAACCTACAAAAAGCATTAATAGTCGTCCCGACAGAATAGTTATAGTTGGATGAATCGGTATGAATAGAGTTCTCACTTCATGTCCTGAAATATATAATGGTTGAAGGTATTCCCCAAGAACTAATTTGAGTCCGTGCTGTAATGGAACTTCTTTTAATTCGTTACGTGATACTATTACAAAACGTGACGTTAGATCATTTTCTATATCCTTTTTTATACCTCCATATAGAATTATATTTAATGAACAATTAAAACATATACATGAGAAATGGAATCTTATATAAAGAAAACCATTTTAAAATTAAAACTGTTTGAAAATGGAATCCCACTTCACTGAGACAGATCTCGTATACTTTCCATAATTCTTATAATAATTAATTACATTAATCAGAATAGTTGTTCAGAAAATAAGATCCTTATACGTAAGTTATTTAAAAAAAATTAAATGAAATACCGATAAGATATATGGAATTCTTCCAAATTGGAAATCACTCTATTTCTAAAAGAACTTACCTAGTGTGGAATCTGGTAAAAACCTGTTTCTTAGTTGTCACTACTGTATTATAATTCAATTCGAATTTGAGATTGATTTACAGCAGAACATAAATTACTTTCAATTTCAGAAAATATAATTTATGTCGCCTAAAGACAAATATAAATCCTTTTCTTCTGAAATACTTTCAATACCTTTATATTTGTGAAGAGACTACGCCTCAAGGTATTAAATTAATGAAACGTTACTCTAACAATCCTTTCATCGACAACTTATTCAATGTAAGTGGCTGTACATATCTAAAGAGTTTTCATTAAATCCAGTATCATCATATCCAATCGCTTCTCCTTCTCATTCTTCCAGTGCCTGCTTCATTCTAATGAAGGTTGGCAATCATCCTTTGGAATTCCTCACCATCTTCAGTCATGCGTATTAGTTTTACGGTATCACGTACATGGAACCAATTTAGAAGGTTTTTCAACCATGAAAATCTTTTTCTACTCAGGCCGCGCCTTCTATCTTCCCTTGCATGATCAGCTGTAATAAAATAATGATTTCTAAAAATGTGGCCGAAGTAGGAAGCTTTTCTTCTCTTCACAATGGTTAATAGTTCTCGTTCTCTGTTCATTCGTCTTAGCACCTCGTCGTTGGTCACCCGATCCGTCCACGGTATTTTAAGGATCCGTCTAAAGTACCACACTTCAAAATCTTCCACCTTACGCATGCTGGGGACCTTCCAGCTCTCAACGCCATACAGTAAGGTAGTTAATGTTATTCTCCAGCGTGTTCTCAGGTTAAGGTCATTACTTGTGAGTCGCTTCTCACTATTCTTGACTTATTTTCTTCATTTGCCTTTATTCCATTCCAGCTTTTCGTCTGTTGGAAATCTGTTCATTGTATTGTTCTAATTAAATCCGTTAGAAGGTACTTTGGAATATAGCTTTTGATGGTTGACAACGGATATCGCATCCAGAGATACCCCATGATAAAATTGAAAAACGTTAATGCAATCTGAGGATTCAATAATTTGAATTACAATTAGTGACACTAATCTGACTGACGTACTAGACGAATATCAAATTGAATGAACGAAGTATTAGTTTTACAGGCTTCTTTATATATTAGTTCTTATCTATTACAATAATAATTATTTAAATATACTCATGGGGAATCAAGTGGAATCTATGAAACTGACAGACAGACTAAACATAGACAAATTTATAGCAACGATAACTTAATGAGGTAGAGTTCATAATAATAAATAAGTAATTGAAATGAAGAGGGTTGTTTTGGATTACTTAACTATATTATAATAAAAAGGAGCGTCATATAAAGACACATAATGGAAAAGGACAGCCTTCTTGCAAAGTTTTAAAAGAGTTTACTTTAAAGACCTTTACCAATCGATCAACAACAACAACTAAGTTAAAGGGCCTTTTAATCTAAAGGAATCTTTAGTTAAAGTTCCAGTTAGGGTGTTCATCAAAATCTTAAGAGTTTGTTATGTTTTTGGGTCACAATCTGTAATATATGAAAGATCAGTCGATTGTTTATCTAAGTTTCGAATAACAACAATCTAAATCATTTTTATTTTTCACTATTCATTCTGGGAATCTCAAATAACCTTGAAATTCTTCAAGTGCAAAAACTTCTGCGTATACAATATTCATTAAAAGCAATTTCAGTAGATCTCATCGTCTTAATTAATATTTTAGTTGAATATTAATGTCATCTGTGAGTACATAATTATGAATAGTAGATACAAATAAATCAATACAACGATATTTACACATTAAATTGCAGATCAACGCAATTTGTCGTTTTATCTATATTTATACATAAATATAAAAGCATTTACACCTACGTATTTATATAATGTTAGGTGCTACTATATTTTCAATAATAATACGTTTTTTTATTCTCTTAAGAATTCCATGTTCGCGGTATAGAATCGAAATTTATGTTCATTCGTCAACAAGTAGGCAATTAACGATAATAATATCCACATATCGAGCAATATATTCATCTTATGTCACTTTGGATTCCGCTCTCAGCTAATAGGTACTTTGTATGTTTTATACTCTCTCATTCTTTCATATCATAACCTTGAAAATATTTTTCTTGTGTAACTCATGTGACTACAAAAAAACTGGTAAGTTCCAAATAATCATCGTTGAAGTAATTAACAATAGAAGATAATAAAATCCAATTAAACATCAATTAAGATGACTAAGTATATCGATTATTAGGAATCTTCGAAGGTAACGAGATAGCGACCTAGAGATAGCGGTAGTTGTTTGAAAAATATCACTGTATAACAAAGTACGTAATCTATACAGTATATGTTTCAAGTTTGGTATGTGTTTGGCTGCCATCATCAGTGAACGTTTTCAGTGAATTTGTAAAGTTTTATTTGAAAGGTCTCAGCCCAACCAATATAGAAGCTGGACTAGATTCTACTCTGGGTGAGACTGTTCTTTGATTATCAACAGTAAAATATTTGGTAGCAGAGTTTAAACGCGGCTGTACGACCAGCAAAGAACAGCGGCGCAGTGGTTGACCAAATCAATTAACGACTCCAGAATTGTTGAAGATTGATTGTCGATTCAAAGTGCGCGAAGTAGGCATTTCAAAAAGTACGGTACATCGTATATTAACTGAAAATTTGGAGATATGAAAACTGTGTTCCGCGTTTGCTCACAATGGAACAAAAAAAGCGTCGTGAAGATGTTTCCATCGAGTGTTTGGCAATGTTTCACAAAGTAAAGCCATTCCATTACTATGGATGACACGGGGATCCAGAACTCGAAACCCGAAACAAAGGAACAATCAAAACAATGGACTGAAAAGAAAGAACCGGCTCCAAAGGAACGTTCCATTCGCAGACAGGGTCATGGCGTCGATTTTTTGGGACGCGCGTGAGATAATTTTCACTGACTATCTTGAAAAAGGAAAAACTATCAACCGCGAGTATTATACGAACTCATTGTAGCAAAAACATCCGTTATTGCATTAGCTAAAATTAATGAATCAAAGTTTCAATTGCAACCTCGCCAGATTTAGCCCCTCGGATTATTTTCTGTCCCTAGAACTCGACGATTCTTTTTATGAAAAGGGCATCGAACTTTCTCAACATTCCTGAGAAGAGTGCATGGAGAAGTTGAGGAATAAATATTTTTTTTTCAAAATTTGTGTGTTTTCTTTGTTGGCCCATACTGGAACCATCTCGTATTTTTCCAGTTCCAACAGCGAAAACGCGTATCAAAGATCATCATCAGAATGTATTCAGAATTGTCATGAACCCAATGGCAGAACAGTTAAAATGATTTAATATTATTTATATCCATACAAATGTTGAAGAGAATGAGGCTCAAAAAATCTCCTTGTCGAATACAACAATCCACAGCTTGAAGTTAAATCTGATTTGCGTCACGTTGTCGCTTTGATGAGGTTATGTGTTGTGAAAAGAGTGTACAACTGTATACGGTCAAAGACTTTGTCCAAATAAAACAAACACTCCAACAAACACACATAATCCATTTCGTATCCAAAAACATCGTAAAAACTGTTTTTAGAACCGTCTTAATCAGAACAATTCGATTGCTTTTATTGCTACGTAGTTGATAATCCAACAGTCCTCGAATTTAATTTTTCAGCGTTGTCAGTTAGGTTACAGTTTTCCTCCCTTTTTCTATTTTTTTTTGATGAGTCAGATCTTCCATTTATTACTATATCTCTTTTTTTTTTCTAAGAATTATTTTTAATACTATACATCTCGTAACTTTAAGATAACAAACAATGAAAAAATATCAGAAAACTACAACTATATAGTTCATATTCTTTTAACTATCTTTTGAATATAGTATAATGTTTAAATGAACACTGTGTTGGGCAATCTTCTTGATGCTATCTAACGTCTCAAGTAAAGGCTTGACATGATGCAAGACACTGTGCAATGCAATGCAAGGAGCAATATTTCTTGATAACAAGCATGCGCAAATGAAATTCAGCTAAACCTGATCAGGCTCCTATAAGTAAGACATCAGCAGATATTATTATTGAAAGCGATTCACTGATCAGATATTCATTTACTTAAGGCCGCTTGACATGATGCAAGGCAACGTGCAATAAATTGCATGTAATCAAAAGCATACGTAGATGAAGTTCAGCTCTTACGTTTTATTTTCCTAGGGAGTATTTCAAATGTCTCTTCATCCATTCTCAATTAATTTTTGTATGTTTTCTAGTTCAATTCTATGTTTTCCCTTCTATCTAGCCAGGGCCTGGCCCACCACTGCCTAGGTGCTCTTTTATGTCCGTCAGACTCCAAAGTATATTTTGATTGCCAATGATGCACTGACCACTTTTGTCTTGTTTACTTGCACGTTGTATTGCATCATGTCAAGCGGCCTTTAGTATTGTTATTCTCATTTCCAAACTGGCCACAAAATATTGAACAAAAATTGAGGTTAGGAATTTGTTTGCTTTTACTAATGGAATTTTTGTTAATGGCAGCCATAATGCAATGGAAAGAGACATTGCATGCAATTTCTTGCACGTTGTCTTGCACCACGTCAAACGGCGTTAAGAAATGCATACTACAAAAGCTCTGTCCATTGCAATGCTATTATGATTATTATTGTGTTCCTGTAGTACATTATGACTAAATTTTGTGAAGGTCAAATAAATAGTGGAAAATGTATTACTATTCAGTGGTGGCAAATATGTAATCTGATAAGTTCCATTACTTTAAATGAGATTCACAGATGATGACTATATTATTTTTAAAATTGAGAAATTATAACAAAATTATCCAGTTGAAAAAAAAAGAGTTTCGTGTCAAATTCACTGAACTATAAACAGTCGCCTAGAGGAACGATGTATTTAGAAGCCATTACGAAGCAATATGATAAAAAACGACACTTAACATCTCAATGGCACTACCAAGAGCACCTTGAGATACTTTGACGCGCATAAATACAATGAATTTTATGCGTGGTTACATACACTTTAGTCTAATTTAATGTTTTTAATTAATTCTTCACATTGTTTATATTACGCCTTTCTTATTCAGAGAAAAATAAATATTTCATGAATTGTGTTCCCTATCAATCTTCATTCACTGTCAGTACCAGTACAAAAAAAGTTTTCGCTTTAGAAAACTTCAAAATAAATGTTGGAGAGTTTCGATTATGGAAAATCCGTACATTTTGGACAGCTTGACAAGTAGAGTAAGCATTGACTGAGAATGTTATGAAATATTATGTCAAATGTCAAATGTCAAAGTATAAACGTTACGTCCCTGTTAAAAGTTTAGTTTCAAGTATGGAAAATCTAAAAGAAAACGATCGACGTTAAATAATTACCAAGCTTTTGAACAAAATCAAGATGTGAAGAAATCGTTTACACTCAATCACTTTGTGAGAATAGGAATAAAAAATTTACGATATCTGTCGACGAATTATAAAAAAGAAGAGATAAGCTTTGGTTAAAGTCATCAGTCAGTTTATAATGAATTCAGAATCGATAAGAAAAATGTAGCAACTTTCTAAAGGAACAGAATGTAATTTCAAAAATCAAGAAAATCGGCACCCAAATATTCTGAGAAGCAATGGAAAATGGAACAAAAATCAAAACACAAATTTCTCAGTAACAACGAGTTTTCGCCTGTGTGTAACGGCGAAGAAGTAAATTCAGAAGTGTGTTCAAAAAGTTCAACTCGAAAGTGTTGGTATGGTGGGCGATATCTTCAACTGAAGTCAATTGAACGTTTTTGTCGTAATGTGAAACAAAACGTATATTCTTAAGCTTGGGAAGCAACCACACTTAAAGAATGAGAAAAGAGAATTTTAAGCAAACTCCAGCAAAAGCCAGATTCATTATTTTATAATTTAATGCAACATTTGAAGACAAAAATAAGGAAAGCCGACTGGGTGGTGCTTCAGTTAAATAAAATGTATGTAATTATAGTGTAGTAACTATTATTTCATATAGTAAAGTGCAAATAATTAAATTAAATCAAAACAGTTTGTCCAGATTTTTTGTTTCCACACCCTTAGTTTTAAAAGGAGATATTTTGGAAAATTTTGTACTAATGTTTGGTTCTTGAACTGTTCATTAACTGCCTTAATGAAACTCGTAACCTAACCTAACAAAATTATCGTTTTTAGAGAATGAATATTAGTAAAAATTCCAGCTCAAGATTAATTTTTTCATCACGTTTAAAAAATAATTTAAACTTAGTTGATTTAGATCAGATTGAATTGTGATACGTCGTTTTGATTCAAATTTCATATAGAAACATTCCTGCGATGTCTGTGCAGTTTTTGTAAACAGCCAAACATCAGATACATAAAATAAAACCGTTAAATATACCAACAAGAAAATATGTTCTACCTTTTAATAAGTTTTTAGGTATTTTTAAGATTTTTTGTTCTATTGAAATACTTTGATTTGTATATCACAAATAAATATTCACGGGATCTATCAATATTCAAGAAGTTTTTTCTTAGTCTATGATCTACGACAGGACAAAATGAATCGCCCCAAATTCATCAAATGTGACATTTACAAGGTCAGACACAGGTTTCATTTCATCAACTTGATTTACATATAATACAATTAGAATCCACTATTTATTTTTGGTTTATTATTAAGGATTGTATGAGTAATTAACACAATTTTTTTGTTCTATCAATATTCATTGACACACCTCTTAATTTTCTTATTTGGATTTAGTGTTGGCTGTTAGAATTTTTGATGACATAATTGAACTTTTATTATCCATTAATTTAACCTCTTCTCAAAACTAGTAATTTTTCATGTTTTCATGTGAATTGGCAAATGATTGTGCATTCTTTTGCATTGTATAGTATTGAGCCTTTAACTAATTCTAAACGTATAGTAGGTATATGAAGGTGCTCCACGTTCTTAAGTGGATAACTGTGTATAAACTTTTCGAAAATAGGATCTTACGGATTAGGCAAACGGATTCAAATATGAGGAAAAGAAGAGTGAATATCTAACTAATCTAATTGTCTACAAAAAGCACTAAGAATTTTACAAAACAAAACATGACTAAACTCTAGTTTTAGAAACGTTGAGGCACAGAAGATTATAATCACATTTAAAACAAGTTTTATTGATTAACGAGAATCCATCCTTTCCATGGAATCGGAATCAAATATTAATAAAAAATAAGAATTAACAAGTATTATTTCAATTCCAATTGGAAGAGTCTTTCAAGAAATTGTTTCAAAATCGAAATTTCCCATTGGTTGAAGTTAATCCCAATCATGGATAACACTTCAGCAATCTTCTTCATTCCCATACCACGAGATGTCAAAGTTATCATTGCACGTTTTTTAGAGGAATTTATTTGGTTCTGGGATCAGCTAAATGCCATCTTAAAACACTTTTAGCAATTTAATAGTGAGCCTATGTTCGTGGGACTGAAACGATCCGACCCCTAGAACATTCCCGCAACAAAGCATTGCCTGCTGCTACTGCAGAGGCTTCTAATTTAAGGTCCACAAAAATGAGCTCCGTACAGTGTGAGAAGTCAAGTTATGGCTATTTATTTTTGTATCCTCAGCATTACGCCCCCTTTGAGCTTGCTCCCATAGGCCCGATCCGATTGGAAGATCTGGATTTGATGTCAACAATACGTGAATGGATTCCTGTTTGTCTATTAATTTTAAACTTCTACAGCTTCGATTGAAGACGCACTATTAATCGTGTAGTGAATGATTTCGAAGAAAGAGGGACTGTAGCTGATAGGCCCAAGCATGGACCACAACGTACTGCAAGATCAGCTGAAAAAATTACTGCTGTTCAAGAAATTGTTCAAAACAATCCATCAACCTCAATTCGACGCCGTGCTTAGGAGCTTGATCATCAAAGAACAACTTTGACCACAAAGTTGGAAAAGGATTTGCATTTGTTTCCATTTAAGATTCAGTTGACTCAAGAGCTGTTTCCAGAAGACACATTTTCATTTGAATGGAAATGTGAATAAAGAGAATAGTCGTTTCTGGGCAATGGAAAACCCTCAAATTATTCATCAGTCACCTTTGCATCCATTAAAAGTGACAGTCTGGTGTGCAATTTGGTTAGGGGGAATCATTGGACCTTACTTCTTTGAAACTGAAAACGGCGTAACGGAAACAGTCAACGGAGAGCGATATCGGGATATGATTGAAAACTTTTTAACGCTACGGCTGCATGTTTTGGACTTGTTTAACATGTGATATCAACAAAACTGCATTACTGCAAGACCTCTTTCCATAACAAGTTTTTGTGGGGATATCTGAAAAGCAACGTTTATGCAAACAAACCAGAAACGCCGGAGCAATTCGAACAAAAAATTCGTGATGAAATTAATGAAAAACCGCGTGAAATATATGAGAATGTAATAAATGTGCTCAAAAGGGCTCGCATTTGTGAGGCTAACAGATCCATTCTCTTTCATTTAATCAAAAATTATAAATAAACAAAGTAGTATACCTTCCCGGCCGACACCTGTTACTTCCTTCTATACTTGCCTGTGTCATTTTTACCGATAGTAGTATAAATGTTTACGTAAATTAGAAAAACAAGATTTATATCTACAACAAATTACCTACATTTCTTTCGCTTATTCCAAGTGATACTATTTCTTAATGAGATTTATTTACTGCAAATTTATGTTTTGCAATATTTCTTCATGCTACGGATATTCAGTAGACAAATACATTAGTGAGTATTGTTCTAGGAAGTGCACAAAGCGTATAAACTTAATTTGCAGAGATATCATCATTACAATTATCATTATATTTTAGTGAGAATTTATATTTGCTTCATATAATGTTGTAAAAATTCTTTGAAGCATCGTTTATTTTAAGGAAGTTTGTTCTGGATTTTCAATTGCTCTTACAACACTATTAATAATAATAAAATTAATGATACTAATGATACAATCATTAAATTACCGAATGCGATTGAAATTTTCGTATAGCCTCTTTCGTATGTTATTAAATGGTAATGGAAAAGAGTCTTATTGCTGATGTGAATCATGCAAAGAATAAAAGAACTTGAATATAATTGCCATGTGTTTTTCCACAATACAAACATTGCAATATCTTCCAAAATTTTGTTTACTTGTTATAAGAAAACTTCAATTTGAATAAAGGTCTATGATAGGCTAAACGGAGATACTGTGAGAGAATCCTGTGATTCACATAATCGAATCCTTTCAGTGGTTATCGACAGGGCATCTAGCGGACAATAGATGTACCATAAGAATATCAGGAATTGACATTGTAATACATTTTCCGAATATTTCTGCTATTTTAATCATAACAAATATAATTAGTCACTATTAAATCAAAACATATTTGTAAGAAATGGTAACCTGGTTCTTATCAGTGACTTTGCATTGTACTAAAACGAGAGATCGTGTCCATATTTCTTACGTAACCGAGTGACAGGAAGTCATGCAAAATTTTAAGTCAATTAGAATGCAAAAATCGAGATGAAATAATACTTTTCAGGAAGAGAAAGATACGGCTAAATATATATAAAAAAGTCTGCTTACTCTCGTGTCAGCCAATAACAAATAAAGTCTCGCATCGGGTCACGAATTGTTGAGTAAGGATTTTGTCATTAAAAAAGATGACATTAGTTTGAATCATTAAGTGAACATAGCGAAATTATATTGGGAAGATTTTAATGAGCGCCTCTTACAATTTGATAGAGAAAGTCACCATAGAACCATAAGCAGGAAGTGTTTTGTAATTACCGAGACAAATTGTTACAAAAATCATTTGGCGTATGATTTTTTTAAAAACTAATCATACCTTCTATACGAAGAAATATTATTCATTTAATTCTATTACTAATTGAAGACTCAGCAAATACTTTATTATTCTTTAGTTCGTATTTTAGAGAGTTAAGCTCACTCTCGATTTCACTCTACACTTTATTTTGTCCTTGGAAATTTGAAGGAAAAAAACGAAATCAACCATTTAACGCAGACAATTTTTACTTGAACTTTAAATCGGACAGCCAAAAAAAGATAAGAAAATAACTATGGGTTCATTTGGTATACATTAGAGATCTTGGGATTATTTCGCCACAACGCAACTTATCCAAAAATATCCTTGCCATATTCACTGGGATAAAATGTAACAGAATATTTGGATATGATTTTTTCCCTCACTTTAAACGATGAGATAATTTCAAAATTATCATTAACAATCGATGAAACGATGATAATTTGATAATATCTCAAATTAGTTCATTTATAACTTCCGTTTCTCCGGAAAATTTCAATGCCCCACAATATTCGCTAACAACGTGTGTCTGTCTTTCTGTATAACTATCTATCTCCTCTCCGTCTGTCTACCTGTCTGTCAATTTATTTGACTCACTGTTACTTTTTCTGCTATTTTTTGTCTATTTCTTTGTTTAACTGTCTGTATTCTGTTTATCTATCTACTTATCTATCATTTTGTCGATTTATTTGACTCACTGTCACTTTTTCTGCTATTTTGTGTCTGTTCCTTTGTTTAACTGTCTGTATTCTGTTTATCTATCTACTTATCCATCTGTCTGTCGATTTATTTGACTTACTGTCACTTCGTCAGCCATTTTGCGTCTGTTCCTGTATTTAAATGTCTGTTTTCAGTTCGTTTATCTACATCTGTATCTCTCTGTCAATTTATCCGACTTACTGTCACTTTTTCTGATATTTTCTGTCTGTTCCTTTGTTTAACTGCCTGTATTCTGTTTATCTATCTACGTCTGTCGATTTATTTGACTTACTGTCACTTCGTCAGCCATTTTGCGTCTGTTCCTGTATTTAAATGTCTGTTTTCAGTTCGTTTATCTACATCTGTATCTCTCTGTCAATTTATCCGACTTACTGTCACTTTTTCTGCTATTTTGTGTCTGTTCCTTTGTTTAACTGTCTGTATTCTGTTTATCTATCTACTTATCCATCTGTCTGTCGATTTATTTGACTTACTGTCACTTCGTCAGCCATTTTGCGTCTGTTCCTGTATTTAAATGTCTGTTTTCAGTTCGTTTATCTACATCTCTATCTGTCTGTCAATTTATCCGACTTACTGTCACTTTTCCTGCTATTTTGTGTCTGTTCCTTTGTTTAACTGCCTGTATTCTGTTTATCTATCTACTTCAATAAAATTAATAAATTGACGTCTGTCAATTTATTCGACACTTTAAGGTTATAGAAACTCGAAACAAACACATCAACAGGTCAAATTTTTACTCATAGTTAACTATTGAACAAAATTACGTCTAGCTATCATCAGTTGGGTTTTGGTGTACCATTTTTGGATGGCTAGACTGATTTTTTGACTGATAATTATTTCGTAATTCTGTTAGTAACATTTTGTTGTATAAAAAAAAAGCTGTGAGCAGCAGAGCTCCATCACGAAAGTCGAATTTTTCGTCGAATGAAGAATTCAACTAATACACAAACAAATCTTTCCATAAAATGAATTTCTTGGAAATGATATCAATTCTCAATCTTATTTCTTTATATGGAAAATTTGCTATTCCTCAATAACTTTTCATTTCACAAGTTAACTCTCTCTCTCTCGAATGAAAATTCATAACTTCAATAGACCCGGTGGTCTCGAACCCTCTTGTTCAATTCCAATTGACAACAAAGAAAAAATTGTCATAGTGACAAGAAATTTCGAAAATGGGAAGTAAAAAAAATCACCCTAGCAACGATCATACTCGTATTATTCATTAAATAGGAGGCGATCCAGTTCAACAATTACAACGATCAAAATTATTTCGGGCGTTTTGTGCTAGAAGAACTGAAGAAGAAAACTTTGAACTTGAGAAAGACAATTCTTCAACATCACCCCTACTTGCAGGCGAAGTTCGAACCCTCTAGTTAAACTTTTTCTGACCAAAAAATAAGAAAATATAACAAAAATGACCATAAAATGGAGAGGGGTGGAGATGGAAAGTTTCGACCTTAGACAGGAAATCATCTCGCAACTAATTGAACCTACATGTGAAATTTCATTTTTCAGTCGCTTTTCGTTTGACCTGCAGAGGTGAGCAAAGGTCAAAAACCACTTTTTTGCACTGCGAAATAATCATTTGTTTTCAACCAAACTCTAATAACATCAATCCGCCGCCAAAAAAGCCGTGTATGCTAATTTTGAACCAAATCGGATCCATAGCAATTGCTCGAGAGACGAAAATAAGAATTGTAGCTTAAACAGATATATAGATATATATATAAACTACAGACATTCGAAAAACCATCATAATCGTGTTCAGGAGGTCTCAAAACATGGGAAAAATGATGTGCCCCCATTTTTCTTCTAGTCATGCCTACCGTAATGTATTCTGTGTCCGTCTACCTTTCCACCAGTTTCCAGCTAACTCGGTTTGGCCGTTCTTGAATTATAAATAAGATTTTTATCTATATTTCATTACACTTAACAATCAACTATCAGTTATTATAATGTGGAGTAATGGAATAAGAGGCAACTATGGAAAATTCATTTTGTTTTCAACAACAAAAACCTATTCAAATCATTCGCTTCGGTGACTATATCTTCTTCGAGCTCTTCAAATTCTCTCGAACTCTAAGTTATCCAATGACGCGGATAACCCTCCTCACAACATTTGGAACTCTTCATATTTCACTCGAAAACCACTGGGCTTCGATCATATTCGTTTCTGCAAACAACTCTTAGCTTTGCAAATTTCAAGATTTAAAAGGTTGACATTTTAAGTAGCTTGACACTCGATTGAATACTGAATCCTTATATTTTTCCAGATTTATTCAAATATATGCGAAATACCCGCGGTTGGTGAAGTCAATTGTGTTGTCAAGTTGTCACTATTTGCTTTAACTTGAACACATAAATTGTACGACAAGAAAGCACGATGTTAAAAATAAGAACAATGAGGTCTTTGTTCGGAATGAAATTGATTAATACCAACCCTTTTCACGTCGAGTTAATATCGTTTACAAGGTGTGATAAAAAAAAATACAACAGAAGCGATAACTTCTTAATCATGAATTGTAGAAGATTGTATAAACTGATGAAGTTGTGAAAATAGAAGAATTTGGTGTTGAGAATTTGGAAAATACAAGAAGACAACCAACCAACCAGCATAAATAATGTGGCAAGAAGAAACGATGAAAAGAAATTACAAAAATGAATATATAAAATAAGTTCAAAGAAGAAGAGTAGTTAAATAAAAGAATTCAAGGTGAAAGATGTTGTTAAGATGCTGCAGAATAGAAAACATCCTGGTAACAAACAAATTTTTAAAATTTAAGTTTATACACACACATTCTATACACGAGCTAATGCGAAATTAAACTTTCTACAACTAATTTTATCCAAATATATTATTTGTTTCTTAATGAATAAAAGCTATGTGCTCCTTAAACCGAACATTAACAAATCTCTTAGTCTGCCTAACATACTTCCTGCCACAGCTAATTTCATAGATACCACCTTTTTTTAAATGAAAATAAATCCTGATTCATTTTACCTGAAGTTGAAAGATCATAATACAACTTTGGATTCTAATGTAAAAAGTATTATGGCTATGAAAGTTTTTAGCCAAACTTCCTTATTCACCAGATGCATCATAATATGACTTCTGCCTTAAAAATATATCGGAAGACCAACTTTATCACACAATTTTTAATATTGAAAAAGCTACGACGCAACAGCTAAAATAAAAACATTGCAGAAATGCTTCTAAACAAGAATTCTACAAATTTTTTATCAATAAATTGTTGGTATAATAAAATTTTGTGATAATTCCATTCAAGTAATTCAATCAACCGATTTTCATAATTATGATAAAATTTTATTGAAAAACTGGTGGGTAACAACCAATCATACAACTACCAACATCTTTCTAATAGTTAATATCTTCTGTATCATGAAGAAATATTGAGAAACACCTTCTAGACAAGAATTCTACAAATTTCTTTATCAAACATTGTTGGTATAATAAAATTTTGTGATAACTCCATTCAAGTAATTCAATCAACCGATTTTCGTAATTATGATATAGTTTTATTGAAAAACTGTTGTGTGAAACAACCAATCATATAACTACCAACATCTTTCTAATAGTTAATATCTTCTGTAGCATGAAGAAATATTGAGAAACACCTTTACGAAGAGAGCGATTAATTTGAATTCAAATTTTGAAATTGATGTTAGAACAATCATCATTTTGGTGAGAGTTATGGTTAAGGCATGTCAATGAAAAATTACTTCGAGAGATATTGATCTAATTATGTCGATATGGCGAAACATATTCTACAATCGTATTAACATAAGACATACTTTACAATATTGTGTAACATATTCACGAATAACACAATATACCCTCAGTAAATGTATTCTCAAGAAGTCTCTACCCATATATTACCGTATCCATTAGAATTGTGTAAGAATCCGAATTATTAAGCTCCCGGTAATAATTTGTGGAGTTATTCTTTCATAAATTCTTCATTAAACAATTATGCTGCAATAACTACAAGGGTTACGAGTGGTTATAAAAATGTAGAGATTGAAGGAAACAAGACGCAAATACGAATAGATACTATTTAAATAAAAATAGTTTTGTTTAGATTAGTTACCACCGTCTATATTAAACGCCTTTTTTCTTATAATCTACTAAACAATCTTAAAAGATACATGATAATAATATGAAATTGGTTCTTTCTGAAATACGGAATGTTGTATAGCTGCTTCTATATAATTATAGATCCAAGAATTTATTTCAAGTACAATTATGTAAAATTTTGGGATTCTGTTTCATCCATGATGGCTCTACATTTTTACTTTCATATGTTGAAAGTGAAATACAAATTCTTTTATTAACAGTTACTATATATTCGACAATTACTTGGTTATTTTTAATATAATCGATGATATTTCAATTATTTCTTTCCTAGAATATATGTGATAACGCATAACGCTATAAAACAGTCATAAATTAGTCAATATGACATTATTAAACAATAATATTGTAATTTTCGTTATTTTTTAGTCATCTAGAAAAAATGACTTTAGCAGTAGCTGAAATTGCAAACCTGTATGCCCAATTCCAATTATTCATTAATTTGCTCTAGAATTATTAACAATGTTTTCAATTCAATTAACTGTGATTCAATCGCCGTTTAATGCTACCTAATAAGACGTACAGGTGGTTTTGTAATCTATTTTTCTGTACATTCTTGTCTTGGCTTTACTGTTTTTTAAAATATTCTTCATAAAGGTCAATACACTATTCCAATTGACATAGCTCCAAAACATGAAAATTAACGCATGAACCACTTCTTCAGGTGTAGAAAAACGTTGACCTCGCACCCATCGATCTTTTGACTGTTCAAAAACGTTTTTGTTTGGACTAATGTGTGACAGCTCGCATTGACGTGTCTTCATTTTTTCGAGTACGTCTGACAAACAAATGCTGGTATACAGAATTGATCGTTCTACTTTGGCCTATTCAAACGTTAGCGAAATGTCCAGATATTCCGACCATCTCACTCTGAATCTCACAGTAGTCAAATGACGTATGATAACACGTTCTGAGTACCTGAGTACGTTCACTATTAAAACTGTCAAACATCATGATGACATTGGCAGATTTGACATATTCACATCAATGTTGTCATATCTCAAAACTTAAGCAGCAATCTTCGTATTTCGAATATATAAATGGTGCGAATAAATTTTCCAAGGATTTTAAAGAATCCATTGTTATCATTGAATATTTTATATAAAAATCTATTTAATCGACGATTGATATGTAAGTATAGCTGCCTAATAAACTTGTTCACATCATTCACGTTGATAAAAATAATAAATTTATTTCAACTTTATGAATATTCATAAATTCTTTCTCTTCAAATCAGTTGAATGAATACGTCGTAAAAAAATCCATTTTCAAGTTCAATCTCGTTATAACTGTAGCAACTGCAAAGTATATTTTTATTCTCATGACTGTAAATTCATTATTCAAATTTGTACAAGTTTCTTGTATTTCTAAACAATAATTGTGATATAATCGTAAGTGATAACTAGAAGAATTGAGAATCAAAATGTTGTTTACAACATCACCACTGAGATTTGCATAATTTTGATATTCGATTTCCACAGATATATCTAGATTAGTTATGAGTATGCAAGTTTGTTGAGATTTAAATGGATTTGAATATGAGTAATATATATACATACATGGAGTCGATGAATGTTGCAACAGATTCTATCTTTGTAGGTAGTTACATTCGTATATGTTTTACAACATCCCATTTGTCAGTTTAGTTTTTAATGGGCGTAGTTTCAAGATATGATTTCACTTGAAATGAATTATTATCGATAGAATCATTCATTCAATGAAGTGACTAAAATATCAGACTTTGAACTATATGTTGGGGATTCCTCTGTATACTTTAACATCCACTTATGTTGATTGATTTCAGTAACACAAAAAGAAGTTTCAGTATTCCATCTAAACAGAGTAAGTTTTATATATGGAACGCCTCAATTTATTCGGAAACGGCTTGTAGGATTTTTATAAATTTTTGTATACAAAGATCTTGTGATATGGCCGGTATTATGGTGATAATTACATTGTTGTCATATCTTTACTTATTCCGGAAAAATAATGAACTCTGTTATTTCAAATGTATTACCCTGTGTATTTAGTACTGGATAAATATCCAAGAAAAATATTTCGCTAACATCCGTAATGAAAATTTTAAGTTATAGTAAAATCCATCTATTCAAAGTAACGTTGATTCAAGAGTTGTCAGATGAAACGATTTTAATGAATAGTTTCAGACCTAATGATGGAAAAATATTACAATCAAAACGATCCAAATTTTCCAAGTAATGTTATTTTTTGCGATGGAGCCACTTTTTGTATTAATGGAAACGAAAATCGGCATAATTGTCACTGGTCACGTTACAATCCTCGTTGAATGCGTGAATCCCACACCCGAATCCCTGTCCCTTTTTCATTGAGGGTAACTCAAATGGTCCGGCGTATTTAGATTTATTGGAGAATAGTATTGTACCTGAGTCCCAAACGACAATATTTGGCTACAACAAGATGGTGCCCAACCTCACTAAGCGTATGTGGGGAGTCAATACTTAAATAATGTGTTTCCCAGATGGATTGGGAGGCGTGGTTATATCGAATGGTCCCCGCGATCACTGGACATGAATCCTTTAGACTATTTCCTGTGGAGTCACTTAAAAAGCAACGTTTATAAAACAATACCTGCCAATATTCAGGAATTAAAAGATAGGATTCAAGTAAATGGACAACATTTTGAGATAACTGCTGTAGTTTACACAAGAAAAAGGATTATTTTCCATCAAGATAATCCACTCTCTCACAAATTTTGCAAAACCCTAAAATTAGTATGAACAGCCACGAACGTGGCTCCCTCTGGTGTCTGACTATTCTCACATCTCAAAAAATTTCATCTAGATAATATCGGTCGTGGAATCAGTACAGTTTCATAAATTGGAACATCTTTGGAAGGAGTGAAGTATAAATAATTTTTTTTGCATATAATGAAATCTTATTTTCTTTAACTATAAAATCGACACCAATTTCCTATTAGGATAATCATTACAAGGATATACCTTTCAGAAAATTATTCTCTTTTATGTTAATTCCAAATACAAATTATATGGAATGTAGTTATTCATTTGATGCGTTGAAATGGCCTTTAGAAGCAAAAGTAAAATATATAAAACATTCCTTAACGAATGCAGTTTATTGCTATTTTCAAGGTTAATGAGTGTAATTATTAATGGGAACATCTTTTAAGGTTGCCAGCGCGGTTGAGAAAGTAATTAATCATTCATAATTTCAAAATAAATTAGTGTATTATTTAAAAAAAAAATCTGTTCATAGTTTTATCATTTATTGCTATTGAAATTTCCTTCTTTTTTTAGCTTTTTTACATCTAAAAATTGCATTCTCTTTTTTTATAAACCCAATAACATATCTTTTGAACTTTTATGTTTATTTGAAACTTTAAATCCAACGATTTTTCAAGACTGAAATTTAAAACTACACATCTATCTATATCTCTTTCCAATGAAATAAATAATAAATAATAATCAAAGATCTATATACTAGTAAATGTCCATCTAGAGTTTGTGTATAGTAGCTCAATGAAAATGAGAATCTAATAAAGCTTTTTTTAAAGTATTTGAGTTATTATCATCCAGATTTAATTTATTCCAGACGTTGATACACTTTTCTACTCTGGATCTGTACTATGCTTCTGTCAAAAGTAAACAAACAAAATCTAGGTTATAATATTTTGTTATTGATCCAGATACCTGTAAATTGGCGATTCTAGTGGTTCTGAAATAAGAACACAAGCCGAAGAATCTCGATACCCTTTTCATAATAAGAATCGTCACACTTCTCACATTTTCGACCAGTCTAGATAATCCGAATGGCCATTCTTCTCTTTCCAAAATTGGAGGATATCTTTATTTCTCTTTCTATTTGAATACTTTCACACCAACCTCTGAACCTCCCCAAAAGTAAGTAGACCCTTACCATCATAACCGTTGCAATGGGTTCTCCGTAATTAATAGAATATTATTATTGCTTTTCAATATTTACAGATATTTTTATTTAATTGGAGCTTTCATTCCTGTTGATAGTCCCTCCAAGAAAGCTTGTCTGAAATTGTTAACCGTCTTATCTTGCCATATTTTTACTGCAGTGTGTCCCTCGTTAACCCAAGTCTGGTCCAAATAAAAAATAGTTTTTCCTTCCTCCAGTAGTTTTTAATATGAATTTTCACGTTGGTTTTCCCAACAAAAATTTAGTTCATGTAGAACCTGCCAAAGCTTATTTCTGCTGATTGGTGGCCATCCGTCTTCCAAAAAGGACGCCAAAATTTTATCAATGGTAGGAAATTTCTTTTTAAAGTAAAATGAGTGGTCTTTCCTGCTGATTGCATATTTGTAATCTTCATCGATGTAAACCTTTGGCTTTCCTGACCAAGACTTTGGACCACTTGAACATCCACTTGTCTTCCTTTTCTTAAGAAGTTTGTAAACCGTTGATTTTCCTAGACTTGTCATCATCTACATTCACTGAAGGGTACTGATATATTAATGCACCATATACATTTAAAGCCATGGCTTTCTCGTTAACAGAAAGTGCATGCGTCTTCACTTTATGTATTGGAGTTTTCAAAGGTCATATAGAATATTCACTAATGTTTTGTAAACGTTTCTGTGACAAATACTGCGCAAGAAATGCAGTTGTGTATTGGATAATTGGATATTTTCATCGACAGGACTTTAAACTGAAAGTTGTCAATAACCATTTAAGTATACCTCATATTTTAATCTTTTATTACCATCTTGCAAAATGTACATTTTTCACAGAAAACAAATTGTTTACAAATTAACCTGTCTGGTATAGGTATATACTATAAATGGCGTGAAATATTTACCTGTCAACATCATTCCTTTCTTAAAATACCCCAAAATAATAAATGATAATAATAAGTAAACATAGTTGGAAATTTGAACTTGATGCAATAAATTTCTTAGAAAATAAATGTTGGATTCATTTACTAAGGTTTAATAAAATAAAATAATAAATTGTTCTTAAATGTGACTACGACAATGGTGGCCAGGAGAGGGATTGATTTAGTACTCTAGACTCTTTCCGAATGGAGTATAGTTCACAATTGATGGCTGCCAAACAAATACTAAACAATGTAGCGTCTTCAAACTTGAAACTAACTACTAACTAGATCAAACGACAACATCATCAACATAAATTCCGTACTCGACATTGAAAAATTCTTCATATTTCTAATTATTTCAGAATTCTTAATTTTTTGAGATAAAATAAACTTACCAACCCAAAAAAATATCTAGGATTTCGAGATATAACATCGAAATTTATTTTGGTAAGAAACATATAAATTCTCTCGAATGGAATAAGCTCAAGCTCTAATTAAGCGTGATTTGTATTTTCCTACTTTAATTAATAATGAATAAATTTTTTACTTCACGAAATTCAAGTCAGTAATGGATAATAGTTATTTATGCAACAAGTGAGTAAAATAATACGGTTTGACAACACGAACCGAATATTACAACGGACGTAGAAACAAATATCTGATACAGCAAGAAACACATCCACCGTGTATAGTACAAAAAAAACTAACAAAATATGGATCTTTCCTTGAAGAATTCATTAATCCACACTCTCAACTATCTTTTACTCAATGTCCTTATAGGATTAAGCATAAGGCAAAGTTTTTTTTTTGAAATCTGTTATTGGAAAAAGAAAACGAAATAAATCATTTGCTTTTATTTATAAAATCTTTTATATAAGAGTAGAGACTCGCACATTTCAGAGGAATATTTTCTCCAGCATTTAAAAACGGTTATGTAAACAATTTATACTTCAGACTGCCTTCAACTTAATAGATGCAATCAGCTGATCGTTCCTTCTATATTTATTGACATTTATTCATGATAATGATAATAGCATATATCTAATTGATTATGTGCATATTCTTTCGACCAGTTGTGCACAAATTCTACTGCAATCGGAAAAGATATAATTTTAGAAGCGGAGGAGGAATTATTTTCATTTAATATAACTGTATATCTCGTCGACTATTGTCATTATTTAAACATACCTTTGCTAGCTGCGTCATATTGTGGTATGCAATTTTTTTGTTATCATAAGGAATATGTAGTGTAAACAGTGTGTTCAGTAAGTTAGGTTAGGGTTTCTTCGACTGTCACATTCCGATAGCCAACGCGTTGCCGACTGGTTGGCAACCAGTTGCCATTCGAATACAAAAATTGTTACTCATTGCAAACTTCTTAGTGATTTACGCAATCAATAATTGGTTTATCGTTTCCCAAAATTTTACGAAATAATACGTTTTACTATACAATCCAATCAAAAAATATTCTGCAATGAAATACTACTTACTTAGCTTCTGAAATTGAGAGAATAAACAAGTATTATGAATATAAGAATTGAAGATAATCTCTACCAAGGTTAAATCCACGCTAGACGACAAGATTTTCGTAACACCGTCAAGCTTTATTTTTAAAATGGAAATACCCGTTAAATAATAGAAAAAATATTTATTATTCTCTAACACGTACCACTTTTCAATAGCTTAATTATCCCTGTTTACATTAACAGCTAGGTAACAATAATGTTGAAAAAAATTGGCAAGCAAAAAGTGAGTTTCAACCGGAATCTCAAAATGTTAAGTTTATACCCCTTGTATACCCCAAAAATGTCCTTCTGCCCCCCTTCACATTAAACTTGGATTGATGAAAAACTTTGTAAAGGCTGTGGATAAAGAAGGTGATGGATTCCAATAACTTGGAGAAATCTTTCCCCATTGGAGTGATGCCAAATTAAAGGAAAGTATTTTTATTGGGCATTTATTGGTATGGTCTGGATCCAAACTACCAACAGTTAGTTGATGAACTTCTAGACGCCTACAAATCCCTTGGGGCTCGAATGTAATTGAAAATTCATCCCTATCTGACATTTTTTCTCGAAAATTTGGGAGCTGTCCCCAAGAGAAAGTACAACCCCTCATAAAAGGAAAAAATAGACTTAATCGATATTTAAAGTGATTTTTTTTCAAGTTTTTGTTCTTAATACTTTCGAGTCATGTTTATTAGGATGTAAACTATAAATTCAAAAAACGTGAAATTATTTTTTTAATAAATATTAAATATTTTACCATTGAATATGGTTCTATAAATGTAACATAAAACCTTACGTGTTACAAATTATTTTTTTCATATTTACGTATTTGTTTAAGTCGATTTTATCACAATATGTTATTCATTCTTGTATTTTTTTTTGTCGACCAGTGTTATGGCACTTCCGAAACTTATACATATTTTGAGCATTGAAATTTTTATATACAATTCTATATCTATATCTATGACTTGAATAATTTCTTTTAGATTACCATAAATAACAAAGTCTTTCAATGCATAAACAATAATTAGTTATCCAATAGCTTATGAAAAGAGATACAAACTACACCTCAACGGAAAAAAACGAGTCAAGAAGGTTACGTAATCCATCTGTTACCGTTTAATAACAGCAAACCGATTTGAGATCATTTTCGAAGAGATTATACCTTTATAGCAGAAAACCAACTACACCTTGAGGAAATGAAATCGATATTTTTCGTTTAATTCTCAATCAATGCGCCAACAAGTGCCTTAATTGTTATTGTTTTAGAACATTAACAAATGAGAGTAGTTTTTCATCTTATGGTATGCGATATAAAAAAATATGGGAAGTGGAGATAAATGCCCATAACAACCGGCTACCAGTATTGATTAATTCGATATTCCAGTTAATCACTTCTTGTTTTCTTAAAAAGCATATGAAACAACAGTATATATACTGAGTGAACAATTAAAACATTATATCTCATTATTCAGTGACATATCTTACGTTTTATCTTATTTCTCTGTTGTTCCTTTACATATTTTCACTCTCTACTAAAACCTCCAGAAAGAATCTCTCAAAGAAAGATGCAATCTTTCGTTGCTCAAATATCCTTTTCCATGATTCCACTTTCTACTAACTAGCCTGCTAATTTTCTATCCTCATTCTTCTTGGTGTATATTTTCTTTTGTGGTCGTGGTACGATTGATTTCCCGGCATAACATATCTGGTGGGACCTTCAAATTGCTGACGATTCCTTATTTCTTTGACCTTTGGATATATTAATGCATCTTGATGCTCTTGATTGGAGGTCTCTTCTGTTTTAAAATTAGTTTTTTTAATAATTTTTGGAAGATAAAATTTGAAGTTTCGACTTTTCTTCAAGTCTTTATCAAAATATATTTTGAAGAGACCTAAAATAAAGAACATTCAGATACATAAAATTTCTGACGTTTCCATCCATGCTCTATTAAATTTGGCACTTCAATACTTGCTGTGTCGAGTCTCTTGATAATGTAACCTCAAACTACTGTGTACAGTATCTTTCAATGAAGGACCTGGACCCTTGGTCCAGGATCACTCTTAGTAGTCCAGTAGATTTTTTCCCGGTATGTTTTTTGCTATCTTCCTCCCATCATCAACGGCGTACTTTTCTTGGTAGAGCGTCATAAATCGGAATCATTTTAAGATAGTTACTCAGCAGCTTCGTGAGGTCTTTCTACAATCTATCTCCTATCATCTTTAAACTTCTATACACATTCTAGAAGTTTTTTTAGGTCGATTTTCTTTGCTATCTTATTCCTCGTAGATCTGTGGAAAATTCGTGTCCTTTTTGTTCTTTTTCAGGATGATTTTGATTGTCTTGGTTACCGCTGGACTTCTTGGTGTTTCAGGGCGTTGTAGATCTCTTCTTGGTATACTAAGTCCGGATTATACAACTTCCTCAAAGGTTAATTATATGATACCATCTCTATTGGAAACTGGAAATTACAAATTAGTATATCCACAAATGAAACATGTTTTATGGAAATTTTCTTGTCATCTTTTCTTGTAAAATAATATTTTAATTCAATTCTCCCCCAGGTGATTGAAAATCAATGTATATTATTCAATAAAACTTCAGGATTTGATATATTACACACGATCGTAGACGTATTTACTGAGAAAATTTATTACCTACTGCTCTAATGACCATTAAATAAAAATATCTAAATGTCTAGTAAATAATAGTTATTTACATAATTGTGTTTTATGCAACTATATAAGTGTTGACTGTTGTGAATCTAATGTTTTACGTTTAAAGCAGAATTTGTAATAACCACCTAGGAAATATTTCAGACGAAAAGGTCAAGGATAATGTGAAAATTAGCAAAATTAATAAAAGACACACAGAAGCACATCCTACAGATTTTATAAAATGCAATTTCTAGTTCTTTTGGTAATAATTTTTTTAACAATTAACAGATATAAAGTTTAATTTAACCTTGAAGATGTGTCATCGTGATGCTTCTATACATACGAGATGAGCTGAAACAGAAACACGTTGAATAGCAACTTTCATGAAACATTGATGATGAACCACTCATAACATTGAGTTTTCGAAAGTGTCCAAGACTCTCATGAAATTTAAAGATAGGAAATTGTTAAGAATAAGGAACAGATGAGGATTTAGACAAAATTTTCGTTGGAGCTGGTGATTTTCTATTAAAGAGCTTAGTGAAGAGCCTGAAACCTCGTACGAAAGGACTATGCAAACAATTTTAGCAGATAATTTGCAGTTGGGAAGAATTGATGCCGAATTAGTTTATAAACTTATGACTGATGAATGAAAAGTTTGTATGAATTCAATGAATCGTCAATACTTCAAGAAATGGGACCACTGCAATTTCAGAAACCATACTTTCACGAAAAATCCGCTGAATTATAGTTTATGGTGTGAATATTCCATGCTAAAAGATATTTCCAAGTATCCCAAACTTCTAGCATATACCAAATTAGAATCAAGATATTTGACCGAGAAACGGAAAGTTTGTATGATATCATGTGCATATCCGGGTTTCATTAACAAAAATTGTGACTTGAAATGACACAAAAAATTTAAAGTTTTCAGTAAAACTTATCTACGTCACGTGGAAAATCTTGCAATATACAGAAAAGAATCAACCGATGCGGAAATAAAATAACTAATGCATTCAAATTGTATAATTTACTTTCAAAGATCATTCATAAGTAAAACAGAAAACCAAAATGTCGCAGAATTGAAAGGAATCCAAGCGATAGAGATGAGGTTCCTAAGGAGAGTGAAGGGAATGTCACGTGAATACAGAATAATGAAATTAACAGACGTTATCATTGAATCAATAGCTAAAATGATAGAAAAAAGGACACGTGGCTATACTTTTTAATAGTATGTCACAAACAAGTGATTCGCGCTCAGATTGGTGTACGCAGTCACATGAGATTGCGAATAATGGAATTTATTCAATTTTAGATGGATAATAATGTTTCCAAAACGTTATTTCATGTTTTTTTAAACTGTTTACCATCATTATCAAATTATCAACACTTACGTGTTAATTAATTCGGCCATTGTATTTAGAGGATTTATATATAGTCAATTTTATTTAATTACAAGTTGTCCCATAATTTATTACTGTTTTACTACGTTTATATTTCATATTTGATCTCACTTTGAACCAGAACATGATATCAAATCAATTAATAACGGTTATTAAATTATTGTGGATCGGAGGATAGTTGCATTAATTTGTTTATATAATATATTCACCGATTTACTCAGTTGAGTATCGAGGTTATTAATTTTATGAAAAATTTGCTATTGCTTCAGAAATATTCAATAATTATACGATACTTAACTCAACATAAATTAATATCTATTAAATACAATAAACGTTATATTAAATAAAAAAAAACACAAATTATTGTCTTTAATAACGAATCTTATATTTACTGTTCTTTTTTTTTTGTTAAAGTAAAGAATTTAGCAACTTCTACCGCTTGTACAATGTATACTTTTCAATTTGAGTTCAGTTGAAGTGTACTTAATGCTTCTTCAGTTAACTGAAATTCAAAAAACTGTCATTACCCCTTAACCAGAGACATGTCAGCTTTGTTGCATGAACAGAGAGGTGTCGTCTGCTAGACTAAATTTTTTAGCTGGCGAAAATAAATAAATAAAATACTTTAAAAGGCTTTATTTTTTATTCAAAATGAACAAACTTAATTATCTATTGATTATCTAAAATAATCATATCATATAGATCTAAAAATGCTTTCAACTCAACAATATCAACGTCTCTGAGATCGATTTTATTCTGTACTTTGTAGTGCATACGCATTGTACTAAGTTTTTTAGTAGTCCATTTCATAATGTGTTCTAAAATATTTTCGCTAAATAATAAACCCCAAACTGAAAGAGGATCCGCTGTGTAACCCAAACTTCGTGATTTGACAGTCAATGTTGGAATTTTTATGACAATATTATGTTTTCGAGTCTTAGATGATGGGCGATTCTTGCCATAAAAGTAAGCTGAGGGACTTTCTTGAAGCATTCCATCAGTTTCAACATCTTCATCAGCACTTTGCTCTGAACTTGTATCGTGTTCAGATTCTATACGATAATCGTCGGAGACATCGTCTATATCACTAGTATCACTAAAATCCTCCTGATACCATTTCTGCAAAAACTCTTCGTAATTCGGATCATCTAAACGGACGCGCTTTGACAGCCCGGACATATTCTTGTATAACTATTCTCTCAAACACACGGAGACGCTTCCCAAAACTTCTCAAAACACACTGAACTAATTTTGAAAATTGGTCTACCCGCTAAGTAACATAAGTAACATAACAGTAGCCGCTCTTACCATTATTTTTTTTGGCGTCGATTCACAGACGACATGTCTTCAAATTGGAAGAT
The DNA here is from genome assembly GCF_026250575.1 of Diorhabda carinulata. Classification (NCBI taxonomy): domain Eukaryota; kingdom Metazoa; phylum Arthropoda; class Insecta; order Coleoptera; family Chrysomelidae; genus Diorhabda; species Diorhabda carinulata. The sequence goes on from NC_079471.1 coordinate 3,367,312, forward strand.
GGCTGCACTAAAAGGGTTCATAATAATCGTATAATGAAATTTTTTTTGTTAATACTCACCTGATAGTTCAATATTGGTAAACAAAATCACACAACTAAAAAACTGCAAAAACATTTCTCAAACTTTTATGCTATTTCAATGACCAGAAGTGTCTATTCAATTTGTAATGAAAAATCTATTTCATTATTATTGAAAGCTACCAATGAATATTTTTCAGAGAGATATTATCATTAGCTTTTATTTCTGAATGTATAGCTTTGACTGCTTTCTATGGCATCTAGCATTGATATTTTATCAACAACTTCAAGCTGATAATTCATAATTAAACATTTAGAGAAGTTGGAATTATCAACGCATATTTCTATATCAAAGATTTCGTAGTAAGAATGTGGCAAAATTAAACACCAAAGTGTACTAACTTTAATATATTCCGAGCTTTCGAATACTTAAGTATTCATCATAATTAGCAGCGGTTTTAAAATGAGAGTTATTTCTTGTAAAAACATTAAATTCATAGATTTCAAAACTCAAATAGATACTTAATAGAGATATTAATTCAGGCGGAACAAAAATTCCGCTTTATTTCTGCCAAACACTCGATGGAAACATCTTCCTAACAATGTTTCTGTTCCATTGAGAGCAAACGTGCGCACAGCTTTTGCATGTTCAAACTTTCAGTTAATATCCGATGTACCGCACTTTTTGAAATGTCTACTATGTCTATTAGCTCGCGCACTTTCAGTCGGCGGTCATCCAGTACCGCTTTGTGGATTTTCTGGAGTTATTACCTCATTTAGTCGACCACTGCAATGCTGGTCTTCGTAGGTCGTACGGCCTCGTTTAAACTCTTCTACCCAATTGATAACGAAGCAGGAGTCTCACCCAAAGTAGAATCTAGTTCAGCTTTTATATTGGTTGAGCTAACGCCTTTCAAATAAAAGTATAACAGAGACAAATGTTTACAAATTCACCGGAAACGTTCACTATTGATGGCTGTCAAATAAATAATATATAACGTAGCGTCTTCAAAATTGAAAAATATGTTGTACAGATTGTGTACTTTCTAATATTGTTGTATTTTACAAGCAAATACCGCCATCTCTAGTTCAGGCCAGGTACTTCTGGGACCATTCTCGTCAAACTGTGTTGTCGGTTGCCAAAAACGCGTTGTGAGTAGTACGTTCCGCTCATAGGCCAAAATGATGCGGATAAATCCACCCTCATTGCGAAATGAATATGTTGCCATGTCCACATCGCATTCACTAGGTAAAAAGTTATTTTAAGGATTGTAGCCGACACGTGAAATAAAAAATTTAAATCAGTTACTTTTTATGGATAATCAAATCTGCAGAAATCGAGTTTTAATTTTGATTGTTGGATAGAGTATGCGACAAAAAATCGTCTCGTTTCTAATTCAATTATAATCATGTTTGTAATGATTTAGGCGACATCAACTGCAATGTAATTCCAATTAAACAAATACAATCCTTATAAAATCCTGCCAGCAAGGTGTTCATTACGTCTATGGCAGTAACCTTATTAAGCTCAGCATTTTTGCACGATTATCAACCCACTGTAATTAATTGGTTCCTTACACGACAGTACCTCCCATTTACCATAATAATGTACGTTACCGTTTCCGATTTCTGACTAGTTTAATAATAGACTAGACCAAAAGAAAATAATATAACTTTCAATTGCATCTCACTACGTTTAAACAAGTTTCAAGAGGAGTGATTGCTTGTTATATAATATGATACTTTCATTGATAAAAAGAAGTATATAGACATTTGCGAATAGATTTTATAAAATGTAGATATCAAACTCTGAAATTAATAGATACAAAATAACCTTTTAATCGTAAATTATGTCAAAATAATCTAAGAATTAAACAGAAACAACCTATTATGGGAAGAAACAGGAAGAAAAAATCCAGATCATGGGAATAATCATCATTTTATGTCGACATTGTATGCTAAAATGTGAAAAAAAAATAATTTCTTTCGAGAGATCTGTGTTGAGAATAAGCTGACAAATAACATTTTAATGTCAAGAACACTTTTGTAAGAACTTTTGAAAGCTTTCCAGTGTCTAACTTTCCAGGTACTTTGAATTCTTGGATTCAACTACCAAAAAAATCGTTCACGAACTCAAAATTACTAGTATTCTATCAGTAAATAGCAGATTTTGACTTTTGTTAACTCGGCTTGTAATGATCATATTTGAAACGAAAGTTGAAATGAATTCTCCAACTATAAATCCCAAAACCAAAATTAAACCCATCATATGTTCATATGTGTTGATGGTTGCATCTTCATATTATTTGGAACTGCGTTCTTACGTATATCTACATTTTTTGCTTTTATGCATATGAATGAATATTTTGATAAAATTTTTCCGTTGTTATCAATATTTGTACAAAGTTTACATTGAAACTAACAAAAGCACGTTTAAATGTAATACTTCGATATGAAGGGTGAAAAAAAAATAAGGGAGGAATAGATGAGAAGTTATTTACAGTTGTAAAGCAAATTTCGACTAAGTGACATTCTTTTATTATTGTATAGGTAAATCCCATTCGCAGCGCCATAATTTTTAGTTCAACTTCTCAAGAAATTCACACAAATTCTTGTACAAGATACGAAAGATTTTTTATAGCGAAAAATTTGAATAATAAAAAGGATGACGAGATTCATTAGAATTTATATTGATTTTATGTTGACTTTAGGTCTTTTCGATGTGTTCATTAGTTAATTATGCAGGCTAGACTCTTCAGCATTAGATGTCTACATAAAACGTTATATTTTTTAGGAATATAGAAACGTGCTAGATGAGTCTGCGATATTCAAATTGTAATTAAATGACTTTTACTAGATCTTATTGGAATTAACCTTGACAAAGTGCTGTGGTGAATTCTTCGACAATCTCTCTGTTATTTATTGAGCACTAAGTTATGCAACATCATTATTGATTCATAATCATCTTTTATCGGAACGATGAAAAGTTCAACTATAACAAATGGAAATTTTGATTAAAATAATTAGTTTCTACAACACAGTTAGAATCAAATTGATACTGCTTGTTAATAGCAGTAAAATTAAGTTTTGGGAATACACTAAAATATTTCAATGAACAATTTTTTTAAATCGGTTTTAATAAGAAATAATTGGCTCGATATGAAGATGATTTACTTTGATTACAGTTTTTTATCCACACACGAAATTTTAATAAATCAATTTGTACTTGACAATGATTTTGATTTCTTCGACATTGATATACTTAAAATTGAATAACCTCCGATCTTTTATATACTATAATAGCCAATACCAGTAGATTTGCGAAAAGAAATGGCCACTGAACATAAAATTGATACTGAAAAAGGAAAACTCAAACTACAGAGCAAAAGTTCAGCATAAAGAATGATAGAATAGAAATTATACACAAAAGAAGTAGGAATGCTAGTCATGGGGCCTCAAAACTACAAAACTACGAAAAAAAAACCTTCAACAGGAGTAATCGTTACGAAAAAACAAGAAGAAGACAACCAAAAGCTGTAAGAGAAAATTCAATCTACTAGAGATTATTAGCTTGTCGAAGCTTATGCAGAATTGCTTACAAATAATATTCGTGTTGCCAAAAGGTTTTATTTAAATGAAAAACATGGCAAATGAATTCTGCAGCGATTATGATCAGGATCTGTTATGTTACAAAGTCTAAAGATAATATTTGTTTTACCTATACGATAAATATACCAGAGCAATGAACGAGAAAAGTATTAAGGGGAGGTATTTCATATAAAAATTAGAATAGAACCAGAGCTGTAACACGAGCCCAAGAAGCCGTTTCAAAAGCACTAGAAACAACTGCCTCTAGTGAAAGTTAATTACACGACTTCCTGTGTAGGGGGCGAATGAAAAGAAGAAAGCAGAAACGTACTCTACGAGAAGAATGAAGAACAAAAATTAGCATGAAACTGCAAATAAAGAACGACCATTTCCGATCTTGTGGACTTTAGTATGAAATGCAAAGCAGGTGCCAAATTTAGATACTATCCAAAAGAACAAAGAAATCAGAAAAATAGAAGCTGAAGACCCCTCGAAAGCTCTAGAAACAACTGACTCTAGTGAACGTTTAATTGACGACTTCCTGTGGAAGAAAAGAAGAAGGAAACAAAGAAACAAACACGGAAATGGATTCTACCGAAAAAAAAAACGGATATTTAAGAGAAATTAAGACATCTGATCATCAGTGCGACACCTTCAGATTAATAATTAAATAAAATGAAAATGTTACTGAATGATTAGAGGGAGATCGAGTGGGACACGTACACACTTCTCGAGAAAGAAGAAAAAACTAGTAATAAAAAGATTAGCAGTGAACATTCCTATAATGGACGTAGAAATCTAACTGAAAAATTTACAGTCAAAATGACAGTTTATCATCTGAATCGGACAATAACGATTTTCATGGTAGAAATTAAAAGACAGAAGTATAAGAAGAGAAGCTACCAATGCCACAAAAAATAAAATTATTAGATAAAAATAATTCAATTATAAATGAACTGAATTATTTGTATATTGTACGCATATAAAAATATTTATAATTATATTTATATTATATTATTTTTCATTATCTTGCCTTGTTTAGGGTCATAAATTAATAAAGATAATTGCTAAAACAGAGTACGTTCACCTTCAATATAATAATAAACAACTGCAATTCTTTAATTACTAAACAATCTCAGATTTTTTTACAATTCAATCCGGATATTATTCCATTTGTGATATCAATCATTTCCTCATTAAATATTGAATAATAATTATGTTATTGGTATATTCTGATATCGGCATATTCTTAAGATTATTCATAACAAGTACTTTCGCTAATTCTGTAGATCACTCTTTCCAATTGATAAATATTTTCACTTTTTTTGTTTCTATTCATAAGATAAACGCGTTCTACATAATTCCTCAGTTCTATGATAACCATTTATTATTTTTTATACATCAAAAAAATCCTGTTCCTCATTTAAAATTATCGACTCGCGTTTATTACTGAGTTAATTACGATTTCAGAAGCAAATTTCGCCGCTAACTATCGAATTGAAATAGATACTAAGCAAAAAGATAAAGCGTAAACTTTAAACACATATTTAAAAGTATACGACATATGGTATATATGTTTATGTTAATGATCAAAATGAATAAGTGATCTGGTTACATTGAACACTCCTAATTACCATAATATGCAGGTAGTTTACAATATTTTGAAAGTTCAATCATGTAACACCATTTCCTTGAGGTGGAGATAATTATCAGAAATAAATATGAACATCCACGGAGAAGATAGAAAAAAAAGAGAATCCCATAAAAGAACGATGTGGAGAAAATAATATATATACAAACAAAATCATAAAAACGAGATGATTATAATGAAAATTTGTGGAGAAGACATAGAATATCAAGTACAGAAAGAAATTAGCAGACAAACATACATCAAGTGCAGAAATATCAAAAGGAGAAGATGGCGTAGCTTCAGAATTAATGAAATAACATTATGATTAGTTATTTGATAATACAAGTTTCACCTAGGGCTTCATCCAATTCTATATTTTCTTTTTGCATCTGTCGATGTAACAATATGTTGCTCAGTTATCAATTTTTATCAGAATTGTAGATTTGACAATCAGTGAAGAGTTCTCGGCATTAAAGTATCTGCATGGTACAACAACCAGATACGACGTTTATGTTGCAGTTAGGAAATAAATGATTATCCTTGGAGGTACTAGTAACCTGCCAGCTTCGGTAACGAACGGCACCAAAGGATCCCAGATTGACCTGGTTGGTTTTTTGAGCAATTAATTAAACTGTATCGTTTTCCATGAAACGTTGTGTGTTAAACTACTAGATCTTGAAGGTTTTATTAAAAATTTTATAAATATCTGTAGTTAATTTTAATATGGCTATTTCTGATTATTTTTTTGTCTTTAATATAATTTTTCTCATTTATTTGATGATCTGGTTAGGAATGCAATATCTTTTGAGTTCAATATCGTCAGGATATGCTTAAATTCGATGTTTCTCTTGGTAGAATAAACCATGTGTCTATATTTGCGCTTTTCTTAGGATTATTTCCATTCACGCTTATATTTTCTCGAAAACTTTCTACCTTCGATCATAATTCAATATTATAAATCTTATTAGTTTTCTTGTGATATCATTAAAAACTTTATCCTCTCTATCGTATCGTAACTTGGTTATAATCTATGGACAGTACATGAAATTTTAGATTTTGTTCTTGGTTATTGCTCTTTATTGTATTTAAAGTGAAAATCTGAACCACAGTGTTTCGTCGCTAGCGATTAGGTGTATTATTATTAGGTATATATTTTTATGCTACTTTAAAATGTTTAAGTGGTACAAAGCAAACAATCTACAGTCAATTTTTCGAATTCAATTTCTGAGAAGCTTCAATGATATGAACTAGAACTATGAACTAGATATTTGGCGAAACTATTGAATAATAATCGAATTTTTTACCCATTACGGAAGTTTATATATAAATTCCAATACTAATACATTTTCTAATGTAAACGATTGAAAATAACGACACATCTTTAATTTGATAATAACTGATTTACCATCAAATAGTTTCCATCTCTAATTTTATATCGATACTGTCAATGTTTCGTTATATAGTTTCTAAATAGATTTTTGGAACAGCATGTTTTTCATTTATATATTTTCACAACAGTTATTTAAATGTAAATGAAACTTGGAAAAAATTCAAAATCTCATTTAGACTCAAAGCATGCTCTTCTCTGTTTTCTGTTTTGTAATCAAAGTTTGCTTCAAACTTTGGCAGCCCGATTAAAATAAATAATCATGCATATTTTTTGACATTTCGGCCCGAAACTAAAATGCCAGTAATTATTTCATTACACGCAGCTGTATTTGAATCGATAGAATATATATAAATATAAGAATATGGTTTGTCTCTATGCCAGTATCGCGACAGCAATTTTAGTAGTAGCGGTTTGTTGTGTAGCAAGAAGAATAAGTCCATGTCTATAAATAGAAAATGTCGAAAAGAGGTTCTGCGGCTGGGTTCAGTAAGCGGGGCAGTCAGGTAACAGCAAAATCTGCAACTGGAGTGAAAACTGCTGGACCTGCGCCAAAAAAAGGCCTAGAAAAACCGAAAAAAGGTCTGGAATGGACGTTACCCGCTTTTAGTGTATGCAAAAAACCCAAAACAGGAATCGATTGGGAAGAAGTGAAGAAAAAGCTAATCAGAAGGCAGGCTCCCGAAGGTGAAGATATAAAAGCAATCAGGTTAGTCTTAAAAGAACTCAAAGATAAAACAATTCCTATTCATGACTTCATCAACTTAGTATCTGCATATACTTCTGATAACGGCCATGAACTACGAGAATGTTTAGTTGAGGATATGAAAAATTTTCAAATAATGTGTCGAAAAATTTATCAGACAATGACACAAGACATCAGTGACGTATTGATAAACGACCAATTACTTACCGTTGAATTCTACCAGCAAAAGCATGATATTGGTATAGAAAGAATGATGCGAGCAATCAACGAAATATACGATATGGCTCCAACATTCGATTTTCAAAAATATTACATTTCAAGAGAGAATTATTTAAATCAAATATTACCAATACCTGCCAAATCACAAGAAGATCCTGAAGTTGAACATATATTGAAGAGACAGCAACTTTACCACAGATTGCAATGGTTGAGGAATGAAGGAGAACGTATGTTTGAAGAAAATAAACGGCTGCAAAATAGATTACACAGTCTCAAGCGTCAACAAGAGATGGAACAAATGAACGCATCTCAAGCGGCAGAAGCAGCTGAAGCTAAAGCGGCAGAACTTGAAAAAGAGGAAGAAAAGATGAGGAATACCTTACAACAGTTGAATGTTGATATGGAGAAGTCTATAATCGCTAATGAAGCCGAAGATAGAATAACTCATAATGAAACTACCCTACAACCACCTAAAAAAGAAGATCTCAAGGAACGCAAGAAAAAGAAGCCGAAGAAGAGACCTGATTGGGCAAGTGTTGTTGCCGAAGAAATCGACGTGGCACAAGTACAAGAAGCTGTGGCGAATGAAAATGAATCTATACCTTTGGATACTTCATTAAGAAAATTGAAATTAGACAGTACTCTTGAACAAAGTCGATTAGAAAGTACTACAACTTCCAGAGCAAGAAGCAAAATTTCCTTCAATCCAAAGTTCAATTCCACTGAGATGCCGGAAACTTCTTCGAATGTTGTACAACAAACAAAGATCGAAAAATCCAATATTAGACAACAAAAAGAAAGGCAAAGGGGTAGAGTTAGTTTGGCACCACGTGATACGTGGGGAGGTTATCACTGAGCAGCTACAAATTGCCGTTTGTTGATCTAACCAAATGTACATGTATTTTTGTCAATGATTTATATATATATATATAAAAATATTGTTTGTAATTACTGTTTTCGAAGTTAATTAAAAGATCCATGCTGCAATTTTTCTACTAATAATTTTCTTATTCTACATAGTAATGATAAGTTATGGTGTCAGTTGGTCCCAATAAACAACAAATAAAATAAAAAGACATTAATTAACATTTAAATTGTTAAAAATGTCTCATAGAAGGTAGTGTTAACAGTAACATCATAAAAAAGTAACAGTAAGAGCCTAAAAAATTCATGTGGTGATGAAAGTTTAGAATACTACAGAAAATTTTTGTGTGCAGACTCACAAACTTATCACTTAAGTTTTGAGATCGGCAAGTAAAAACAAATATTTATTATTGGATATTGATACACTTTTTGCATGCGTTTTAACTAATTGTCCATTGTCGATTGTTCATTCCGATTGAGGTACCTCCAAAGTAAAAACGTTTCTTCAGGTGTACAAAAACGTTGACCTCACAATTTATTTTTGATCTGAGGCAATAAGAAGAAACCATTGGGTGACAAAAAAGGACTGTACGGCGGATGGCCCATCGATTCGATGTTTGAATTTTCAAAGAATGGTTCAAAGGAATGACTTTCTAATAATTAGCAAAAAATTGATTAAAAAACAATGGGCAGTTAGATTACAATGAAGGAAATCGAATGTAATACTCAAAAGCGACGATAAAACTCACAAGATACAAAATGTATGTATGTATTGCAAATTGAAAAAGGGCGAACGTTATTTTCTTTTGTTTCCTTCGAATATGTTATATGATTGAAATAAAAATAAATATATGAATAATAATAGATACAAATAGCATGCTATTCAAGTAGAACATCCTCCGACATCCAACAATAACAATTATCGAACTGAATGTCATTCTGTATATGCAGTGAAACGTTCAAAGACAACAATTTCACACAATTTGAGTAAGAATGTCAAGTTCACGTGGAATTATTAGTTATTAACAGTTAAAATTGACCATGTCTCGATTTTAAGTGCTCATTTTGCAATAGTTTAATTATTTTTAATAACAAAAACAATGATTTACATTATGTAATGTATTTATACCATTAATAACATCCAAAGGGCTCGTGAATTGAAGTTGAATTCATATACAATTAATAACTTATTACAGAAAGTTTTATGATTGAGACTTTCATTGTATCTCCAAGCTTTCCAATGCTGCCAATGAATTCGAATGGATAATGACGTAGTTTTAAAGATATTCTCCGATTTAGAAACGCTGTTCTCCTAACCACTTCTTTCTCCAATTCTGAAAAAAGTTTCTGGATACTAAATACCGAAAGATACCGGATATTCCATTGAAATTGTTAGAGGAGCCGTTTGGTTACACCAGCAATGCGTGGACGAGGGCTGTCAACATTTCTATCCACAAATTTCATCTCATACAGCTGAAATCCACTCTCGATGGGAGAAATAATAAAAAATCAAAGATGAATCAAAATAAACAAAAGTTGTGGAGTAGTATCGATGAGCTAATGGGCTACACACCCAACAAATATAGGGAAGTATTTATTGAGACAGTACTCGAAATAAATGCAGTTGGAAACCGAGAGGAAAAAATTATACGGGGCATACACGTCGTTGAGTGGACGTCTGGTTTTGTAAAATTATCAATAGAGCTTAGAGCAAGTCTAAATAAGTGCCTAAGTAACTGAGAACTAAAACTCGCTTATTGAAACTCAACGGAACAAAAACAGAATGTGAACTTTAGCAAAAAGTACCTCCGATGTACAAGGAATATATCAAAAAGAATAAAACAATCAATGTTGTCATTAGCCACATATAAACAAAAGTGAAATTTCATTTTTTTACATTTTTAAGTAAAATGTTACAAAGATTTGACCATAGAATGTGTCAAAACGTTGCCAGAACTTACGTATGGCCAAGCTTCATTCAATATATATAAATATATATAAATTCTTGTTTTTTAACAGCAAAGTAATAGAAAGTGGATGAATTTTTGACTCTTTACCTATGTGACGCACCTCATACAAGGCCAAGTCATAGAGAAACCTGTGATTAGAATTTAAAGAGGTGGAACATTTAGAGATAGAAACTGGATGTAAATAACATATAACTTGACTGAGCTCCTAGCTTATATATACGTGAAAAATAAATTTTTTAATATTCTTCCCATACTTGTATATCCTATTTATTCATGGCAAAAATTAATTGAATACAAACATTAATTTGCGAAATTTTATTCACGTACAATATGTCTGAAAAAGTTGACAACATGCGGTAAACTTTTTAAGAACAAAAGTTATACTTCATAAAAATATGTGCTTTCGAAAATAATAATATTCAGTTATTTACATTTGACATTAGATGTACAGGGTGTCTACAAATCGCAAAAGATTAATAGGATTATTTTGACTTCAAATTCAATTTAAATTTTGCGTTTTTTTAGTTTGTAAAACACGTCAACTTTCACCTTAAATCTTTATTTGTTTATTTAAAATATTTTAGCAATGCATAAATCAGTAATAAATGAGTAATACCCAACAAAATAATATTCTGATACACAAAAATAAACGAAATAATTTAAAATTTAGGTGGGGGGCTCTGACAATAACATTTCTCTTAAGGCAGCTTGACGTCGTGCAAGAAATTGCATGCAATTTTTTCCAAAGTCAAAATTCCATAACCAAATTAAACAAATCCTCCTCCTAATATCAAATTTTATTTAATATTGTATGAATAACAATATTAGGTGAGATGAATAAGAAAAATGTGGTTATCGAGGTTGGAGCCTGATGAACAGGTTGGTTGTTTCGCAAGAAGTAACTTCTGTCTAGAACTGCAACTTGCACTTAATAAAAATGGCACCAAATCGATAATGTTGCAAGTGCGAGATTTTGAATAAAACATTCAGCTGAAATTCATCTGCGAATGCTTTTGATCAAGAAATATTGCGTCTTGCATTGCATTGCACGTTTTATTGCACCATATCAAGCGGCCTTTACCGAAAGTCAGTCTACTAAAAGCTTTCGAGAAAGGAATAATACATTCCATCTAGTTAATATGCATTGAAATTGAAATGTAATTGTAACTAATGTAAACCAAATTGAAAACGTTATTGTGTATCAATTGTACTTCAAGAAGTAGCAAAAATGCAGTTAAAATTGACTCTTGACGAAAAAATTGGAAGCATAAAAATGTACATTTAGCAACAATTAGTAAAATAATGGAAAAATTCAGAAAAAACATCAGTCATGAAGATTTTCAAAACCAAATAATGCTCTGAGAGTATAAAATCCCAAATATTCGATAAGCCACTTTTGATGTAAGTAAAGATGTAGTTGCAAAGATATTAAAATTTAAACCCTACTAACCTCAGTTCATTCATACTCTAAAATCCGAAGATTTTAATAAAAGATTTGGATTTTGTGTTTGGTTCCAAGGGGAGTTAGAGATAATCATACTTTTCGTACGAAGCAACGTTTAGTTCTAATGGGACAGTTGCCGCGTTTTACTGTCGAATTTCGCAACAAATATTGTTTTAAAACAAATGTATGGCGTGGAATATTTAAGCACTTTTTTTCAAGAATACTATAAATTCTGAAAGTTACTAACTAACGAATTTTTGAATGATACAATTTCTGATTTTATGTATAACTTACCAATAATGAAAAGACAACGCACATGGTACCAACATAATGGGGCAACATGTCATAGTACCAGGAATGTTGGAGAATATCTATTGCAAACTTTTAATGGGCGAGAGTATTAGGAAGATTTGTAGAATTTGCTGGACCTGCAAGATCTCCAGACCCAAACCCAACAGACCGTTCGACAATATTGATCTTTTGGAAAGGACAATTCAGGAGCATGTGACGATATTACTCCGGCTGTTTTTAGAAATATAATAAAAGCATTTTCTAAAAGAACAATTAAATGATTAGAAAGAAATTTGAGCTGCATATTTAGTGATAAAAAAGTTAAAACGGATTTTACTTGTTCGTGTACATAAAGTTTGATGTTATGTTTCCGGAATAAATAATTCTAATTACGTATTTGTTTATTTGAGATAATTCTTAACAAATAAATTCAAAATTTATCAATTTTGCAATGAGATAATGAGTGAAGTAATCAGAAATTGCACTTGAACGTAATTTTTAATTCCAATCGATGCCTTAAAATTACATTTAATATTCTGATAACAATATGATCTAATTGCATATTAAAACATAGTTTTATTTTTCGAAAACGATTCAAAAAATTGATATCTGACATTTGCGTTTTACTTTATGGTCCGTGCAGAAATTTTTATAAAGAATAAATTTTTCGTAACATTACAAATAAAAAAGTTTCCCATATATTCCCAACTTCTTAAGACATATTCTATATTATTTTGACATATCATTCACTGTTCCAAGTAAATTCCTAAGAAATAACTATTGCATTAAGCTTAGATTATTGTTATATTTCATCAAATACAATACTAAATGTATGCATCTATTACAGAAGTAGATGTATCTTCAATTCGCTGATTGCAAAATGATTTTTAATAAAATATGTTATTACGAAAGTTTCCCATATATATATGTTATACATTCACCATGTAATTTTTGAACGTAATTACCTGAGAATACAAACATCGAAATTTAGGTTGATTTATTTCAATATGCAATTGGAATGAATGGTTTTCGACGGATGTATACTATATTAAAATAAAATCTTTAAAATTTATTTCATTCTGTTTACTTGCAAATTTGGACCGTTACCATTATAAGAAAAAAATTATCTACTTTTGTTTTCAGGTGTCATAGCCCCAAAATGAAAATAAAACGATAACATTAATAAGAAATTTTGGTTAGGGCGCGGAAATCATCCCTTCAGGTACTTTTTTGCGTTTAAAGAACCAAATAATTGTAATGATTTTTCAGTGATTGTAATATTTAAATTAATCGTTAAAACCTAACCTACAATACTTCTCTACAAAATGAAATCCAATCACAAACTGGGGTTGCTGTTATCGAAAACTCTTCCATGGTTTTTTCTTGACGAAGTAGTCGACAATAAATAAAATTAGTGATGTTTCTACATACAGTTTGTATATCTATTTTATTTATTCTCGACCATCTCATCAAGAAAAAACCATGGAAAACCATTTTCGATAACAGCAACCCCAGTTTGTCATTGGATTTCATTTTGTAAAGAAGTATTGTAGGTTAGGTTTCAACGATTAATTTAAATATCTCAATCACTGAAAAATCATTACAAATATTTGATTTCCGCGCCCTATATATACAAAATTTAAACATAATCGGAGGGGTGTAATCTAATCTAGATAATTACCGAAGTATTATTAAAATGTACTCTGAAAGAAGATGAAAAATAAATACATTCTGTACACGTCTAAGCAGCAACAGAATCTTGTGGTCGATAACAAACTGCTTGTAGCACTTCGTATCAATCTATCAGAGTCAATAGTAAACCAAATATAATATTATGAACTCGTCAACTGACATGAAACGTGAAGCCGGTCTTGTTCGATAATGTTAATAGAATATAAAGTTTGGTGGATGCGCCGAATACAAATTCCTAGAACGGTTATAAAGATTTGTATAGTTTTTATAAGATATTTGCATCGTGTTGTGACTGTCTTCACTCGGACAATTTTGGATAAGTCCTTTTTGGTTTTTTTGCGGCAAATTAGAAATTTGTAGGAGAAAAGATTCTACAATGTGAGGTTAATATATATATAAAATTAGTCTCTAGCAGCCGTGGAGTCAGTTAATAATCGGATCTTACAGTAAACAAAGCGGAATAGCAAAAAGTAAACCAAAAGGTGGATTTTAATTAATTGTATAAGGGTTTAGTAATAAGTTAGTGCACAGTTGAGTGAATTGTTGATTGTTACTGGATAATTTAGTCGATAGTAATTAGTTTATTGTATTTAGTGTTTAAATATATAAGAAAAACGATACAGAATTGGGATTCGGCGCTGTCTAGCTGCTCTACCATTATTTGCATCAATATAAACTGATCCAGAGTCAAAAGAAGTGATAGTGATAGATCTACCTTCCTCTTCAATATATTAGGAACTGATTTGACCTGAGCGCCTATCTTGAAACTAGGTGGTTACGTCTCGATTTACTAGTTGGTCTAAACTGATCCATTTTCCTACAAACGATCTAATAGTACCATACAAGTTTGCTTATTTGAAAAATTTATGGACTTATTCACTTTCACGTATTTGGACATTCTAGTGCAATCAGTAGATTTGTTCATTATTTTTTTATGCAATAAATGATTGATAGTAAATTATATGAAGATTGACAGCTATTAGACTAATTTCTATTAATATTATCCGATTAATCACCTGGGGCATCAAATAAATACCAATCAATTCAAGATACGATGCTTTAATAGTTAAAAAATTATACTTATCAATCAATATTAATATATAATAACATTAATTGTTATTTTCTGGTCGGCTTTTATGATGATAACGACTTTTTTCGAGATTTCGTGAGACATACGAGGATCGTTCCAGAAGTACCTGGCACAACAAAGAAAACACAAAAATTTTGGAGAAAAATATGTTTATTTTCCACCACAATCTGAAAGCTCCCCAAAATATCCATTAACTACTGATATCGTCTCTTCATCTTTGACCACCAAGCCATTTTTTTATATTTGGGAACAGAATATAATCCGAGGGGGCTGAAAGCTTAAGATATTTACAAAGTACTTCTTGAAATACGATGGTTCTTTAATATGACAGAAATGAGATACCCAGGAAGTTATTAAAGAGTATACCATTCGTGAAGCTTTTATTAAAATTTGTGTCTTCATTATCGAACAATATTTTAAAAATACTGGAAGCTTGACAGTCACAGTTGGAAAATTTCACACAAAATATGGTTGGAATAAATTTATTTGAATAAATTCAAGAAGCTCTCCACGCTCACAAAATTCAAATAACAACTGAAGCCTAATGACAATGTACAGCGAAGAAAGTTTATTGAATGAATTATCAAGCATCAACATCATCTTTATTTGTTTGTTAATCTCCAAAATAGCCCCTTTTGGAGTTTTGCGAACCCACATGGGATTGTCAAAAGCAAATGCATCAACAACGTACCCTGTTTGGTGTCCATTTTGAATTGGATACATAAGTAGACTACACTTTTTTGTATAAGAAACTGATCAAGCAGCAACAAGACAGTGCAGCATGTCATACAGCCCATGAAACACTTCGATTACTGCACGAGTCATTTCCAGGTATTCTCTCGTTTCGTTGTACAGAATTTTGGGACATCTATTACTTTAATTTGACACTAGAAAGTGATAAAAGATTACTGAAATTATATGAAAGGTGATTGTTTTGCATCATGATTAAAAATTTGTCATTCTCGTGAGACAGTCCAGTCTAATACTGAAAAAGTCCTTTAGTCTTCTAGCAAAACAGTGATTCATCTCCAAATATTCCAACCAGGAAAAAGAAACACCAGAATATTTGTTATATGGTAATAAATCTTAATATCCTATAATTATATCACTGGCTATTATAATAATATCCTTAATGTGGACATTGATAAAATTAATATAAATTATCTTATCTCGTAAAAAATGAAATAAACTACTACATTTAGGCTAATTATTTGATTAAAGAGTACATTGTATAATTAAAATTTATATAAAAGTTCAATACGTACTCTTATATATTATATCAACACATAAATTACCTTCAAGAAATATCCTTGCACGATTCTGCAATCCATAATCCTTAACCTCAACATATACAATTAATTTATAAATTAATAGTATCAAATATTTGAAAATGATATATAATGATAAGCTGGAATCGTTGATAGATATGAAAAAACTTCACCTAACTCATATTGGTACAAATTATTATTCTACAGTTATTACCTGGTGTGAAATATTAAAAATAAGTATTTATACACCCGCTAACCCGGCGAATCCTATTTCGATAAAGAAGTAATTAATCAGCAGATTTAATTCTTCTTCTTTGGCCAGGGATTTTGATGCATACGTTGTACTCTCCATTGAAGCATCTTGTGATAGATGACATACAAAATATCACGTATAATTAACCTTGGGAAAAACTGGATTCTCTAGATTCACACCACAAATGTTGAAAAATTGACCTTTTGATTTGTTAATAGTCATGGCGTTGCGTTACAGAGTTTTGGTTTGTTAATTTTTCAAAGCATGATAACTACAGATCTAACCTTTAGTCTTAAATTGTGTGCTGGTAATCCAGTCACAACCAGTTAGATAAGTACTTTGAATGTCCAGTTAAGTCCTCGTTCTTCGATAATGTATGTACAAAATTAGGTTATTTAAAAACAACCATTGTATTTTCAAATACGAACGCAGTGATCATTGCTTCAATCGTATCGAAACGCTGCTCGATTCAAATCAGTATTTTCAGTTCGCTCACTTTGCTCTGGTGATTGAGAATTCTCCAAGTGCAATTTCTTCTTCTTTTTCATTCATTATATTCGCAATATTTGGAATCCTAGTTGCACTACGGCTCGGAAAAGATTCGATCAACCGGTCAACTTCAAAACTCTTAATCTCAATCATACTTAACCATGGATAATAAATGATACTGTAATGTTTTTTTCTTATTTATTGACACTATTACTATCAGTGAGGTGAACACTTTATACTACACTTAACTAACTTATTTAATAATTAACTTCATCTATCTGTATATCTTTTCCGGTACCTCCGTACGTACCCATGAATTCTTAGAAGGCAGGATCAGGGTCTTCTTGTAAATGGTTTCGTTCCAGCTCCTTCCTGTCTGTCATTCTTTTCTGGTTTTTCATTGAGGATCTTATTTATGCGATAGATGACATTATTGATTCTTTTTTTGATTAAGTATGGACCTTCCCAGGATTTTTGTAATTTTGAAGAAAATAACTTTCCTCGTCGGATTGTGCAGCCATACTTTATTCCCCTTTTTAAAACCGCCGTTTGTGGCTTTCAATTCGCATTATTTTTTTATTTTGTGGCTGGTAACTTGAAGCGAAACAATTTGTGTATGTCGTCCATTCTTCTTCTCAATTAGATCACAATCTTTTCCCGCTAGGTCTTCTCCAGATCGACAGCCTAATCCTGGGTCACAAGAAAGCCTCATTTCACATCTATATACGGGTGATTCCGTTCTAACTGTGATATTCAATGTCCTGTATTGTTTTTTTGTACTAGTCATTAATTAATAATCAATTAATAAAAATTTTGTGTTAATTGAATAATTCTTAAGATATTTAAACATTATTTTTATACAATATAACTTGCCACTTAAAGAAAACTTATACTACATCACTTGAATGTCAGTACCGTGTCATGTCCATTCCTAGAATTTACCGATAAATTATTAATTTTTTTTGTCGTAACAAATGATTTAAACTAATTACCTTATAAATTCTAATGTTTATGATCAAACTGAGGAAAATTGATGCACTTGTTGTTTAATATCTTAAGTTACCATGTCAGTACCGTGGATAAATGAGTCAGTACCGTGGAACTCAAAATCCGACATTTGTGTCTTGCTCGTGATACTTTGAAGTTGTAGTAAATTCCTCTTAGAGTTTTATTTTTACAGTAAAATAGATGAATAATATGCATAAAAAAGTTAGAAAAGTTAAATTTTAAAATCTTGAAATTTTGAATACAAAAAATCACAGTTAGAACGGAATCACCCATACACCTATTATTTCGAATTTTACGATTCGAAATGTTGGTTTGCCGTTCCTCAAAGGGGAAAACAACTACTTCCCTGGCTAATACCACGAAGAATTTTGAATTACATCTCCTCCGAAGAACTGAATTTCATCGCCAATCCGCCGAAATTGACGTTCCTAACGGATCGCATTTACAAGGATAGGGTCGTATCTACTGACTAGTTTCGACGTTGTTGTGTCTCTTCTGAGGGGCGTAACAACCTAAAGGTTTATAGTTATAGCAAAAATATTGTTTGCATTTTTGTTGATAAAAATTACTATTAGAATCTTCAAAGTTATGAATCAAAAATGGAAAGATTTTGACTGTTTCTTGGTTAACGCCGTTTACATCAGTAAGATTTTTATATCTTACATACTAATTTGTTTCAATTAGTTGTAAAATTTCATCGGTTTATACAGTAAGAAACCGACGACCAAATTTCCACTAAGAAAACGTTAAAACCAACTATAACCTCAAATTTCTAAAACGTATCTATTAAAAATAGAAAAATACTTTTTAGATAAGACATTTTATATTTTTAGAAATGGAATTGATAGTTTTATACGATATTATTTACATTTACAATGTGTGAAATTATAATTTCACGTATTCTCGCTCTCTAATTTCTCCATTGACCTGAAAATTTGTTTTTTTTTTATATTTGAGGTTTTAGTGGTTGATAAATATTAATTTTCATTATTGTTGCATTATCGAAGTTTAAAAACAATTAAAATATTCTATGAACTCTTACAATTTTAGGTCGACCACACAATAATTATAAGCATAACCATTTAAAAAAAAAAACCTTTGTAACTTTCGAATGAATATTAAGAATTTCAATATATTTGTTCAGTTGTCTTTGTAATTGATTGTCTGCCACAATTTTTGTTCCAATATTATTTCACCAAACGTTAAAACGAAGTAATTCTCCTAGAAGAATATCCGTCCACTGTTTATGTTTCTTCTTCATCGTGTTAATTTATGAAAGTAAGAACGAATTAATAATTTTATATGCCAAAAATTTGAAAACGCCTTAGTTTCATCCAAAAGATGTTTTATATATGAATTATTTACTGGAAAATTCACAACTTGTTAAAAAATTAGAACATTAATTTTATCAGTTTCGTAAATCTTGTCTAGGTAATTAAAGAACTACATAATATGTTATTTAACCATAAATAGAAGCATCTTGAATTATGTAAGAAGTTCTCTTTATCTGATCTAAAATCTTAGTGGATGAGCATTGTTTTGTTTTTATTAGAAAGTATTTTAATAAGATAACATATTTTGGGGGCACTTATATGTTGATTTTACAAATTATTATTAATTCAACTCCATATATTGAATTTTTACAAAGTGCTGTTTTTAAATACAAACAATGACCTAACAGATCCTGCTAATCAAGACGATTTATATTATTATATTATGATCAAAGTTTCTAGGTGTATCATGTAGTATTGAATTTTGATCTTTATTGAAATATTTTTCGATCTTTTTTCATAAAATACAGCAATATCAATCAAACATATCAATGTAACGTACACTTCTTCTTCAATATTAAATTATTAGTGTTTACAAAAAAAATATCAAACCTAACCCAACCTTTTTAGCCCAGCTGACTCCAATAAATCCTTACCATTCAAACCTATTTATGCGTTACGAAGTATCCTTGAGATTTACAGATATAACACCAAATACGCTTTTGACTCCATCTTTCTGAATCGAACTACAAGAACTCGAGTTAATATGGACACCTGGTCGAAACCAGTGATCCTTGTGCATTAGAAAATACCATGCCCATATCAATCTACAATGATGTTATTACAAAACAGAGCTTCAGAATGAAGACATTAAAACAAATCGTATTGGTTCATAAAACCGTTTCTATCATAAGTTTGATATACCGACTGCAACATTTCAGAGTTAAACCTTGCACCAATTCTCCAACAAATACCAGGACAATTGATACTCATCCATTTTACGACTTGAATGGTTTCTCATCTGAATTCCTTTCCAAAATTCCAAATCAGGATACACATAATTGAGGGCAAACACAGCTCTGGATTGCTTGCACCCGTTTGAGATTAATGCACAGTTTTTCAGCTTTAATTCGTCTTAGGAAGAGATCCTAAAAAGTCTGTTGTATACGCAGCACCAGCAGTCGATTCAAAGGGATGTCCTCTTAAAAAATCAACGCAACTTCTTTTGCGTCATTTGGGATTTTTCCTCCTCCAGATCCAACCTTTTAGCGCAAGGTCCCGTCTTGTTCCCATCGCTTCTTCCCTCTGGCTACGGTACTCACATTAAAACCTAGATGAATTGTCTTCATGATAGATAAATCAAATTAATTATTTAATCATCAGTCACTGACAACGACAGTGACATTGGGTAGGAGCTCTGATTTACGTAGACAAAATGTAACTGTATGTTTTCTCAATCAACAGAAGTATACATCAAAGTTTAGGTTCGTTCTATCAAAAAACCGTCCTTGGTACGGTGACGAGTCTGCGCAATAGAGAGCCAACCGGGCGATTACTGTTTCAGGAACGGTCTTTTCGATTTTTGGTTGATAGCAAGTACTGTTACAAGAACCGTGCATAGCCGGAGATTGCGCAGTAAATATCATTTGAACGCGTCCGATAACCGTTCCAAGTAGCAAGTAATCATCAGATTAAAATTGATTTTAGCTCACACAAGGAACATTTCTCACATCAACAAAAAATATGTAACATAATTATCTGGTATATAAAATCGACATACATAGTATAAGTTACGTAATGAACAGTACAGCCGGCTTAAATAATTAACATATATTATTATATCTTGTCAATAAGAAGTGGCATTTATTTGTTTACTATCAATGTCAATGCCGGTTAATTAGGCTGAATAATAATGAATTCAATTTGTTTTTATATTGTAATATTCACTTATGCTAATCGATTAATTTTTCTTTATTCCGTATGTATAAATATTTAATGAAACTATGGGTGATAGAGGACAGGAGGAAATGTGTGAAATAACGGTGGCGCCACATTAGCATCAGGGTAGATTATTCCTTAAATTATTTATTGACTTATCCAGGTTTTCAATTCTCAGAAAAGTCATTAACCGATTATAGATAAATATTTTCGACGAGAATTCTTAATAGAAGTTGAAGGATTTCAGTTTATTACAATCACGTACAACTACGTCGTGCCTAAAGTGCGAATTTATTATTGGTCTCTTGAATTTCAGAATCAGAACGAGTACATCTAATTGACAGGAACGTCTCCAATACTACGATGGAGCTAATATCATTCTTATGGTTCCGTTACTTGAAATTTAGGATTATTATTGCGTAGGATGATTTGAATAAGTGCCCTCTACAAATGCGAAAATAGTTTTAATTCATTCGGTCGATTTCAAGATACATATTTACAAAGATTTAAGATATATTTGCTAACTTAAAAGATTCTTCATAACTCTCATCCTATTCTTTCCAATTATACAAAGTGATTGATTAGTGTGACTAAGTTCCGTGCCTCCTTTTTCCTTTTTCCTTATTAGTTCTCGAGATATTTCTGTTAAAACTAACGAATATTCACCTATACGAAAAAATCGTCAAGCTCCTCAAAATATCCATTAACTGCCGACATTACCTCTTCATTCTTGGAAAAATCTTTGACTACCAAGCTATTTTCTCAAGTCTAGGAACAGAAAATAATCCAAGCGCACTGATTCTGACGAATGGGGTGCATGAAATAGCTAATCAAACTCAAATTCATTAATTTTGGCTATTGCAATAACGGATGTATCAGCTGGTACATTGTTTTCATGAAACAACACTTTCTTTTTAGCCAATTTCGGCCGTTATTGCTTGATTTCTTCGCACAAAGGTTGCAATAAATTCTCATGATACTCGCCGTTGATAGTTTTTCATTTTTCAATGAAAATTATCCCATTTTCATGCCAAAAAATCGACTCTATGACCTTGCCTGCAGATGGAACGTTGTTTTTCTTCTTTGGAGTTGGTTTTTCCTTTTCATTTCATTGTTTTGATTCGGGTATGAAGTGATGGAACCACGTTTCAACCATGGTTATGAAATGACGCAAACATTCGGCTTTATATTCGGGGAAACATTGCCAAACACCGATCTTATGCACAGCTTTTCATGTCCAGTTAATATGCTATGTACCGCACTTTTTCAAATGCCTACTATATCTGCTAGCTCGCACACTTTCAGTCAACGATCAACCAGTACCGCTTCGTCGTTTTTTCTTCAACATATCTGGAGACGTCACCTCATTTGATCGACCACTACGATGCTGGTCTTCGCAGGCCTGATTTAAACTCTGCTAACCAATATTTTACTATTGATAACAAAGCAACAATCTCATTCATAGTAGAATCTAGTTCAGCTTTCAAATAGAACTATTGTATTACATAAAGATGACCAATTTTTTCCATGTTTACCAATTCTCTAAAAGCGTTCACTATGAATTTTTAAACTTGGAGCTCCTCCGTCTCTAGGTCAGACCAGGTACTTCTGGAACCATTCTCGTAGTTGTCCTTTTGAATCAACATATATAGGGAACAGAATTCCCACATTCATTTGAAAACATTATTCATCAAAATCAGTAGCTTATTTGATTTCATTTGATATGTTTTTGTTTTCTTTCAGGTTGCTTTCCTTTGTCTGATGACCTTACCTTCCACACAACCGATAACGGTAACATTCGGAACGAAAGAAGGCCCCATCGAGCCCAGGCAACCAAAGTCACCGCAGAGTCAAGAAAAACCCGTAGAATACAGGAACCCAGCTCCAGTTTCCGAAGAAAGAATCGACATTCCCAATCCAAACACGTATAGACCGCCATTCCCTCATCAATACAGAGAGAAAATATATTCTTATAAAGCTCCTTCAAATTTAATTTTAGGAACCCCGTTAGATCAAAAATACACCCCAAGCATCTCCAAGTATCATTATTACAAAAAACAATTGCAAAAACTTGATTCGGGAGTAGATTACACCGGTCCGCATATTTTCGAAAAACAAGAATACGAATTTTATCCTAAAACTATACTCAGCCCATCAGTTAAATACAACAAACCTGTTTATGTACCTTTGACTGATAAAAACGGTAAATACGTTCCCGAAATCGGAATCATTTACTCTTCAGGTGTGAGATATTATATACCTCAAGTTGTAATTGTTAATTCTAAAGAAGTCAATGATCCAAAAGACGAAAATTCCGTGTACGATGTCGAAGACGCTAAATATTACCAATAAAATAGTTTAGTCGAAATTTTTTCCAGTGCCAATAATTTTATTGATTTGTTTTTATTTTGACATAAACACAAAAAAATATCGATACAAAATTATCTACCCATACAAATATTTTTGATATCACAACCATAATTGCTTGTGGGTTTTATGTACATCAAAGAAAAAATTTTTAAGAAGCTAAAAATTTTTAGTTTATTTATAAACATATAGAATAAAATATGTGTACATCCACCCACCCTGTACGCGTTCGTTTAGCATGCGACAAATCTTCTTTTTTTTTCTCATCCTGGCTCTAGGTTGTCACTCAACCTCTTTCTTGGTCGACCTCTACTTCGTGTTCCAATTGGACTATTTTTACCAGTCTATCGTCTGTTATTCCACTCATTTGTTGGTTCTTACTTTGTTTTAACATTATTAAATGATTAAATTTTTCAATAAAAATCCACAAATTACCGAGAACAAAGTTACTTGGTAGCTCTTACTACCACCACGTATCCATATTCTTCAATCCTGTTGTTTATCATCATTTTTAATGTTTTGATCAATCTTCTTCAATAGCCACCTTCACCTGGGGGCTAACATATGACCTTGAACCATTTCTTAGTATCATACCATGGAACAATGTGTTTAAATTCGGTAGTTCTCATCGATAACAAGTGGT
This sequence comes from Diorhabda carinulata, assembly GCF_026250575.1. NCBI lineage: Eukaryota > Metazoa > Arthropoda > Insecta > Coleoptera > Chrysomelidae > Diorhabda > Diorhabda carinulata. The sequence goes on from NC_079471.1 coordinate 3,391,447, forward strand.
TCTACCCTATGAAATCGGCGTTTGCTATTACATTATATGAAAACTTTTTCTCTAACATGTTAATGGTGTTATTGATTTCAAAAGCCAGTCGTTGTTGAATACAGGCCTTCGCAAATATCAGTAACAACTCTTTATTTCACAATTTAAGGATAAAAATATGAAAATTAGAACAATTTATCATTAATTTCAAGGACTGCTTTTATTCATACATTTCTTCTTAATCACGGTTTTGATTTAATGTCTTTTCTTCTTAATGCAAGTAATACTAACAATGTAATTTCACTTTATCTTTACCGCTGTCGTTTATTCTTGAGAGTCCTTTTTTGAACTAGAGAAACCAATATAAAATACGATGTTAACCACAATAATACTGTCCGAGTTTGCAGCAAGTCCTGATGTCGTTTCGGTCATGGATAAACGGTCATCTATGAACTCTTCTTCGGTAGATGTGTTCCAAATTTATTTTCTGGTATATTACCAGAAAAATAGTTCTACTAGTACACCTATTTAACGTCAGGAAAAAGTTTCTGCTCATCTGTGATTCAGGTATACAGCACAATTATATATCTAGTTTCTTTGATAGTTATATCGAGAAATCAATTTAATACCGACATCAAACCATTAATTTTAATTACCACGCAATAAAGTTTCGATTATAATCAATAAAATACAGAATATCATTTGATTTATTGTGGTCTCGATGATCATTTAGTGGTTTTTTGTGAGGATAAAAACCAACATCGAGCTCTTGATTGAAAGTCCTAAAACTCCGCTTGTTTTTTTTAAAACTTTCAGATTATTACACGGTTGTATACTTTCAAAACGATCAGGGTGCAGCTTTGGTATTTTTATTATTCTTTACACAAAATTTCGACTAAATCCAAACTTATTTAATATTGCAACAAAAGCAAATAATGTTGATTAATAACAGCTTGCTACTTTGAAATTCTCATCTTTTGAGTCGCGCCCGAGAAATCGATACTATTTGGAGCGACTAGGAGACTGGGCGAATGAAGACGAACGTCCACACTCTCGCACTTGTGTTTGCTCAAATAGCCTCGTGGAGAAACTGGCTCAGGCTTATATATATTCAAGATTAGGAAAAAACGAACTAAAATATTACAAATTGTCTTTTGTGAAAATTGAAGTAGTTTTTTCTGCATACATTCCATTTTATTTTATAATTTTGAAAATAGTTAGTTGATTTCGTGCAATTATTGTACAAAACATTTCTTTTAGTTACAATTAACATGGAGGAGTCAAATTAAAATTTCCTGTTTCTCATTTTCATGATATTTCGTGTTTTTATTATTCTTTGCACAAAATTTCAACTAAATCCAAACTTATTTCATATTGCAACAAAAGCAAATATTGATTAATAACAGCTTGCTACTTTGAAATTCTCGTCTTTTGAGTCACGCCTAAGAAATCGATACTATTTGGAACAACTTGGAGACGAGGCGAATGAAGACGAACGTCCACACTCTCGCACTTGTGTTTGCTCAAATAGCCTCGTGGAGAAACTGGCTCAGGCTTATATATATTCAAGATTAGGAAAAAACGAACTAAAATACTACAAATTGTCTTTTGTAAAAATTGAAGTGGTTTTTTCTGCATACATTCCATTTTATTTTATAATTTTGAAAATAGTTAGTTGATTTCGTACAATTATTGTACAAAACATTTCTTTTAGTTACAATTAACATGGAGGAGTCAAATTAAAATTTCCTGTTTCTCATTTTCATGATATTTCGTGTTTTTATTATTCTTTACACAAAATTTCAACTAAATCCAAACTTATTTAATATTGCAACAAAAGCAAATATTGATTAATAACAGCCTGCTACTTTAAAATTCTCATCTTTTGAGTCGCGCCCGAGAAATCCATACTATTTGCAGCGACTAGGAGACGAGGCGAATGAAGACGAACGTCCACACTCTCGCACTTGTGTTTGCTCATATAGCCTCGTGGAGAAACTGGCTCAGGCTTATATATATTCAAGATTAGGAAAAAACGAACTAAAATACTACAAATTGTCTTTTGTAAAAATTGAAGTGGTTTTTTCTGCATACATTCCATTTTATTTTATAATTTTGAAAATAGTTAGTTGATTTCGTGCAATTATTGTACAAAACTTTTCTTTTAGTTACAATTAAATTGAAATTTACTGTTTCTCATTTTCTTCATGATATTTGATGAATAGTTAATTGTGTTGACTGCTATAAAGAAAATGCAAAACTAGATGTTTTCTAAATTCATAAAAACTATAATTTTTATTCTAAAAAGCATACGTTGAAATCATTGTTCACAAGAAGATTGAATTGAGTACGTAATTATCATTTTAAATACCATCTGTTAATTGAAATACGTAATTGCCATACCTTGTTTGATCTTATATACCTTTTATGGATTCTTGGATACATCATTTATATAGGAACGTGTCACTTGTATAATATTACAATTGTATATATTTGTAATAAATTAAATTTTAATAAATATCTTTGTGTTTTATTCCAATACACGTATTTTTTTTAAATATTTCCTCATATTAGCAACAAACAATATTTGTGAAAACAAAATTTATTGAACAATATACTTTTCCAAAAATAATTTTTTCATTCATCATCTATTTTTCAGAACTTTGTGATAATTTTTTTATTTTTTTCTCGTATAACAATTTTACCAATGTCGATCATTGCTTGTCTTCATGTACTTTTTTGAAAGATTGGTGTAGTTTTATTCAGAAGTGAATTGATAAAATTCCAACTGCCAGATGTAAATATTCATTGAATATATGATTAAACGCGAAGATAGCTATTGTAAGTTATTTTAAATTGAAAGATATAAGCTACCGTTACGACATATCATCGTGCACTTAGTGAAAGCCATCAAAAATTAAGAATGAAAATTGAATCATATCACGTAACGATCTTTAAATCTTCACTTTATTATATAACATTCTTTTGACATAAGCGATTAAAAACGTGTTATTATTTATGAAAGAAATGATCCCATTTCGATCACATTATTTCAAATATATATTATGACGAACTCATATTTAACATTCATAATATTCTAATGCTAATATTAATACTTTCACACAAGTTGAAATGGTATACAATGAACGACTCAACCGCGTACAGGTTCGAAACTGATAATTTTCTGCCATTATAAAACAGTTTTCTTACTCAAAACATGATTGAATACTTAAAACTACATTTAGTTACATTGCATAGCATTGAAAGTTGTGTTTCCATTCAGTATTCAAGGTACCTCACACTCCATAGTTATCTTTTTTGGACATTTGTCTTCAACAAGCAATATAGGTGTTTCGAGGAATATTTTCTAGGGCACAAAATTTTCTAAAAACAGTGTATTGTCAGTGTTGAAATCCTAAGATCAAAACTAGCTTATAATTTACTGTTAGGGCAAAAAGTGTGCTATGCCCTCAACGCTGCACTTCGGGCACTATGGCAAACATATCCATGTGCAGCTTCACCAATGTACGAATCTTCAATTTTGTGCTTCGAAATAGGTGTAAAATATGCGTACTTTCGACCAAGGTATAAAAAAAGTTATTAAAGATATCATCGTTTAGCGTTTTTTTGTGAAATTTCCTGGTTCTGAACTCTCTGCAATGACGGAATATTTCTTCGAGAGCTCTTTGAGCATCTGCCGAAAATTTTGCGACTAAAAGTATAAAACAAAAAACAAAACAAGCAAACAATAGTGTGTTTTGAAGTGGAATATTAATATTAAGTATTTTTCTCATTTAATACTGTTTTTTTGGAGAAATTTGGAGGTTTTCTCAATCTCTACTCCAAATTTCCTCATTTTTCGTCACTACTAATTTTTCTTGATTTGATTTCGGTATACCAATTAGAAATTAATTTATTATTTCAGATTATATCTCAAAAACTGTGGACGATACATCTGCATGTTTCAAAGTTTGTAAATACAAAAAATATACGATATACAGTATCTTTAAGAATTTACTTAATTACTTAAAAAGAAATAATATATTATTGTAGCAATTTTACTTTATAAGGATGAAACTTATTCTTCTTAAAAGGCCTATTCAAGTAGCTGAAAACAAATATAGCTGACACATTTTATTTCTGTTTAACCCCATCTCATTTAAATCAAAAAAATCTTTACAAAGCCTACAATTTACACGATGATAAAGTCTGGAACTAGATTTGAAAGGGTTTAATGATGGAAATGTGTAAGTTTAAGACGAAAAACGTTCAAGTCTAGATTACCAGGATTTGGGATATAGATTGGGACATTGAGCAATGCAAGATAAGATCACGATTATACTGATAAAGTAGCAAAACCCCGTGTTGAACACGTTGTTTGTTGTCCAAATCCAAATTTATATAAAAGGATTTTCTACATAGCTTTGTTGTTATTATATTCAATAAATTTATTACCAAGGTAAACCTTCGTATTCTCTATCTACACCATGCTTGTAACGGTAATAGGGAATCGGGATTCGATTCTGGAAGGAGAGCCTGAGCATCATCATCAAGAATTTACTTTAGATCTCACTTAGGTTATATTATAAGTATTATGAAATTATTTAATGATGGGAATGTGTAAGTTTAAGACGAAAAACGTTCAAGTCTAGATTACCAGGATTTGGGATATAGATTGGGACATTGAGCAATGCAAGATAAGATCACGATTATACTGATAAAGTAGCAAAACCCCGTGTTGAAAACGTTGTTAGTCGTCCAAATCCAAATTGATATAAAAGGATTTTCTACATAGCTTTGTTGTTATTATATTCAATAAATTTATTACCAAGGTAAACCTTCGTATTCTCTATCTACACCATGCTTGTAACGGTAATAGGGAATCGGGATTCGATTCTGGAAGGAGAGCCTGAGCATCATCATCAAGAGTTTACTTTAGATCTCACTTAGGTTATATTATAAGTATTATCAAATTATTTAATGATGGGAATGTGTAAGTTTAAGACGAAAAACGTTCAAGTCTAGATTACCAGGATTTGGGATATAGATTGGGACATTGGGCAATGCAAGATAAGATCACGATTACACTGATAAAGTAGCAAAACCTCGTCATCAAGCATTTACTTTAGATCTTACTTAGCTTATATTATAAGTGTTTTCAAATTATTTAATGATGAGAATGTGTAAGTTTGAATGGATTTATTGGGTATTGTTATATATTTTTACGCGAAAAAGGAATCAAATCTTCAACTAGTTCTAATTTCATCATTTTCAATTTCTTCTTAACATAATACAAATAAAACTACCATTATTCGATTCCTCAAACTTAAATTTTTCCTATTATAGTCAAGAAATTGGATATTCAAACACCCGTGATGTTTATTATATTTATCTGGGGCAACTTTAGAAGAATATAATGCCATTTTATCTATAATTAGAGATAATACTGTGTATCCTTGATAGACACAGATGTTTTTAGATTGACCTTTCACGTCATTTCAAGACTCCAACTGATGAAGGTATGAATATTTCCCAATAATATTATGCCGTAATCATTGGTTTGTAATCTATTGGCTTTAGGGGATTTATATTGAACAATGAAAACTTCGACTTCAATTAGATAGATAAGCAATAACTGATAGACAATTATCAACCAAAAATTTCAAGAATCATAATAACTCATAAGCAAATAAAGTGATGAAAGTTATCGTATTCTTATAGTGCAATCATAACAGTGGATAATCATCACTCATTACGCAAATAGTCCTGCTAATAATACACCTCTGACAACGTTGCAGATTGGTTTTGGTATTTCGTTTCATGTCAAAATTCGAATATTTGCCAAAATGAAATAGTCAATCTTACTCAAATAACTGCGTTGTAGTGCTAAATATGCAGCGCATTAGTTATAGTTGTATGGAAAGAAATGATAATAACACAAAATTATGTTTGCAAATATGTAGTTAACGCAGTTTTTTCTTCCTTTTAAAAGTATGAGAATACACTAGATCGATATTAAACTGACCAAATGAGTGCAACGATATTAGCGTGACGTTGACATGAAGCAAGCTTTTACTTGATTGCTAAACACGAAAATTCGGAAAAATATCTCCCTTTTTTCTTAATATTAATAGGCATTTGGAGTAAACAGATAAGAGAGGTAAACTTGGATTTCAATCCTCATCATTTGTGTGTTAGTGATTGTGGTAATTTCATCACATGTTAGTCGCAGGACGTATGTCAATACTGGAGCAAAGTGCGGGAAGTACGAGGTCTGGCTATTAAATAACGAGACTGATTACCAAAAACGGTTTTATTATAAAAATTATTCTACATTCGAATGCTTCCCTCCAATATACTCCCCTTACCTCGCCACACACCTTTCTATACGTTTTTTTCATTGATCGAAGCAGTGCTGGATGTCTTCTTTAGTGAGTGCCTTTAGGAGCTTTGCCATTTTTTCCTTTACAGCTTCCATCGACTCAAATCGGGTCCCTTTCAAAGCAGATTTCATCTTAGGAAACAAAAAAAAGTCAGACGGTACCAAATCTGGTGAGTACGTCGGGTGTTCGAGCACTACAATGTGCTTTCTGGGCAAGTGCGTTGTCCTGGTGCAAAATCGAGCCGGTTTTTACGAACACGTTCTCGCAGTGTTGCCAAAGCTGACAAATTGTAAGTCTGGTTGACCGTCTGACCCTCTGGAACCCATTCAGTCATCACGATACCGTTAAAGTCGAAAAAAACGATCAACATTGCCTTGAATTTTGATTTGCTCTCTCGGTCCTCACTAAAGCGCTTACACCACTCAAAAACACTCGCACGAGATAGAGAATTGTCCCCATAGGCCCCTTGCAACAATTTATAGCACTCAGTCGGAATTTTTGTCAATTTAACGATAAATTTGAGATAGATACGTCACACATGGTTTTTGGCACGAGAAAAAAACACGTTCGTTATTGCACAAATACTATAATAGTAACGGAAACGTGTTTTGGGACGTGCATAGATATCTAGATACCCAACGCCCTACTCGTTTTTTACCCCACGCCCTCTATTCTCGTTATTTAATAGCCAGACCTCGTAGTTGAAACCGATGAAGATAAAGGGTAACTCATCACGTCACTACAAAGACTTTGTAGGCATTCTGAAACTAGTATATTTAAATTTGGTAAAGTTTGAAGGCATTTGCAAGAGTAAATGGTTTACATCGAATAAATAATCAGTATCTCAGTTATTATTACATATCTTAGAAAGAAATATTGGTCATCAGTTTGTCAATTGTTGTGATATTAATAATAAAAAAACTAAATCTCTATCTTATAAATAATGTCGGTTTTCATATATGAATATTCCTCTCATAAATCAAATCTAAATATGGCGGATCTTGTAAAGACTAGTCTTTAATTCTTCTTCTGTTCATTGAGGATGCAGTTCATCTAAAAAAATAAAATATGTGAAAGGGAAAGATAAAATTAACGAGCGAAGGACACAGTAATGGTTTATCGTTTTCAGAGACTGAAAAACTGTGAATATTGAAAATCGACATTATTTATGAGACAACCTTTATAATATCAGATATTCATTTTGATTACATTATCTTGGAATCGCTGTGGACTTGACAGGACCGAAAGAAAATTGATCTGAGAACTGATAAATGTGACGATGTTTCGAATTAATTAAGAATCCCTCGACATGAATGTATATAATTAGAGGAAGGAAGAATGGTAAGAAAGGTATTTCAATTCCCTGTACTTGTAATTGATTACAAAATTTTTTTTATCGAGTATGTATGTAGGAAGTTATTATGTCCATTAGACACATTAATGTCGTGAATCGTGATGCGTTAATCTTGATACAAGAAAGCTTAGAATCGAAAAAATTTAATTTACTTAAAAAAAAATTAGTTAAGTGAAAATCGGTGTTCTTATGAAATATATTTTTTATTGAAATGTTGAAATCAAGGTACAATAAAACAAATATAGTTTATCTGATGTAATATTCCTAGTTCTACAATTCGTGGTTTATAGATACGCTGATTGATTAGTTATCCTAATGATGTTACATCGACGACATTGTTAATAACTAGTTAATCCATATATGTCTCAGTAAAATACAAACTGTGGTAATTCTAAAGCTAATACATGCAACCAGAGCTCGGTTATGTGAGTGTGACATCAATAATAGATGAAATTGTGCAAAAAATTAATCAACTAGTTAGTACAAACAAGCTATTGTCTTCTTGGTTCATACCTAACCTCACTTACTACCATATATCTTTTGAGGTACTGAAAATGAAACTTTTTTGATACTAGTACGTGTTTATCTATATACATACGAAAAAGAAAAAGAAAATAAAATAACTTGGAAGCGAGTTCATTAGCAGAATTTTTCTAATGGAATCCTCATGAAATCGACTGGTTTGTCATACAAAAGTTGGTGAGACAGGACAATTTTATTTTTTATTTGAAAGGCATATTTGCCATTGCAAAGATCATTTTTAACATATAAGTAATATTTTGTTGGCTCTATATAACGAGTTAGTAGAACACTTACTAATTTACTGATATAATATTTGACTTGATCAATTGAAAAACACTCATCTTCGAGGACTAATACAATATTAACATCCTCTCGACGAAAAAAAAACAATTATTTATTCCACTGTTGTTATTTTCTAAAAAAAATACAAGTTGTTAAATATGCACTTTGGAAATTGGTTAATCATGTCAACAATTTCTTCTTTTAACTCGATCATGAAATAATAACTGTAATTTCTTTATAAACACATATATTTTGCAAGTACAGATACGGTCCAATACTCATAAAAACATCAAAGATTTATAAAGTACGTACCGACAATCATTTAATACAAACCACTTATTATTAAACGTTTCCAATAATCCTTTAGGAGATCAAATTTGAAATTGTAACTTCACGCTTCACATAAACTGAAACTCATCATATAGATAAATATAGTTGTGCAGGAAAATACGATATATCTCAATTGAAAAGTGTCAAAACATGACATTTTATAGATTTCTGTAGCTTAACTAACTAACAAAATTTTGATCTGCGACCGAATAGATGACAGCTTCCCAAAAAATAGGCTCAAATATGAACATTACCGAGTCTCAATTTATGAAAAATTTAGTCCCCAGTTGTAACCTAATGTTAGAAGGAAAAGAATACGCGACATTCTACAATTATCTGGAACGTGAAATCCGGATAGGAAGAGACAATCAAACCTGCGAACTGAACAGAAGGATAGGACTGACATTTTTTGCCAAAAATCGATTTTAAAAATCAATGTAACCTCCTTCAAGAGCAATGCAATCATTCCAACGCTTCTCTAACTTATCGATGCCGTGCTTGTAGAAGGATTCCTCAAAATAGGCTTCAGTTTCAGTAATTGCTTCTTTATTTGAGCTGAATTTCTTATCGTCGAGTATTTTTTGAGATCAGCGAATAACGAGTAGTTACTAGGGGCCAGATCTGAACTTTACGGTGGATGAGGAAGCAATTCAGAGTGTTATTAGTTCAATTTAACCATCGTTGCCATCGACTTGTGAATCGGTGTATTGTCAGTGTATAATCATCAATACTATTTCAAAAACTCTATATCGTATTTGGAGATAATCGATGATCAATATTTCATCCCAAAATACTGAAGCCGGAATCTTCCCGGCTGACTGTTAAGTCTTTTGCCACGTGGGACGTGGTTCACCGACTGCAGTCCACTTAGATGATGATCGTTTTGATTCAGGAGTGAAGTGACGGATCCATGTTTCATCCATTGTCACATATCGACTCAAAAAAAACCTGCTGTGTATTATCGACACTGTGTTGTTTTTGATCCACTGTGAATAGACGCGGCACCCACTTTCTCGTGAGCATAATTGTGAACACACTGTTTTCTGATTTCTTCACGGCCTCAGCTATCTCACGCAATTTCATATTATGACTAGATATAATCAATGGCAGTGCCATCTGTATGTCAGTCACACGACTTATTGAGTGATGTTATATATTTAAAATTGTTTATAGTAACTTGTTCAATTCGTTGGGCACGTGTACTTTTTTGTGATTCTTGAATAATTTAACTAGCGAAGAATTGCTCAACTAGTAGTATAAGGTTTGGACACACAATTTTGCATAACTCTTCTGGAAAAGCGATAATTGCAAAATATAAAAACTGTATATCAATCGTTGGGTTCGGGAAGAAGAACTAATGCTTATGATTAATTATTGATAACGAGAAATATTGAAAAATTATACAAAATAAACTGGTATTAATGTGTTGTAATTTTCAAGAGCATACGAAGAACGAGATGAAGCAGAAACAAAGAAATTGAATTTTTTTGCAGTATTAAGAACTTCCGGAAAATTATAAGACAAAACATGATTTTTTTTTAAAGTTGTTCACGGCCAACGATAATTTTGTACCTTCACCTCATTTGTCGGCGGATCTTTCAAATGAATCATTTATCACTTTTTTATGGGGAAGACGATTCATAGATTATATCGTGAAATAACGAACGATTAAAATTATATGTGTTTATTTCCGTTATTTTAATTGTTTTCTTGAATATAATTAACTGATTATAAAGATGATTTTTTAAAGGAAATGTCTCAATAATTTCCTCAATGTAGGCTCTTGAGACAATAAACTAAAAACTTTTGCTTGCTCTTCATTATGATTTATACATATGAACCCCTCTTGAAAGTACTTTGAGTTAAATCGTTACAGTTCATTTTTGAACATTCCAAATAATTATGAAAGATTCCAGATCATTAGGAATGATTCCAGATCATATTTCAGATCATTCCAACAATTGTGAAAAATTCCAGATCGTTGAATAAGATTTCAGATCATTGGAGAAGATTCCAGATTATTGTGGTCGAATCCAGATCATAGTGGAACGTTACGGATAATTGCAGAACATTAAAGTTCATTTTTGGATATTATCAATCATATTCCAGATATTTTCGGAACATTCAGTTATTTTTTAACATTGTGGAATATTCCTAATAATTGTGAATTATTCCAGATCATTGGTGATGATTCCAGATCATTGTGGAGCATTACGGATAATTGTAGAACATTAAAATTCATTTTGGAATATTTCAAATCATAATCCAGATCTTTTCGGAACATTCAATTATTTTTCAAAATTACAAATTATTGTGGAGGATTCCAGATAATTGTGAAATATTCCAGATCATTGGGGAAGATTCCAGATTATTGTAGTGGATTCCAGATCATTATGGAATATTATGGATAATCATTGTGGAGGATTCTTAATCATTGTGAAATATTCCAGATATTTGTGAAAGATTCCAGATCATTGGGGATGATTCCAGATCAATGTGGAGCATTACGGATAATTATAGAACATTAAAATTCATTTTAGAATATCTCAAATCATATTCCAGATCTTTTCGAAACATTCACTTATTTTTCAAAATTACGAATCAATGTGGAGGATTCTAAATCATTGTGTAATATTCCAGATAATTGGTGATGATTACAGATCATTGTGGAACATTACGGATCATTGGAGAATATTCCAGATCATTGCAGAAGATTCCATTTCATCGGGGAAAACTCCAGATTATTGTAGAATTTCCAGATCACTGTGGAATATTTCATTTTCAAGAATTCCAAATCATTGTGGAATATTATGAACGATTCCAGGCCATTGTGGAACATTTCAAATGATTGTGGAACATTTCAAATCATTGTGGAACATTTCAGATCATTGTGTAAGACTGAAAGTAACTTTTTTATGTATTAGGTTAGATTATGTTAGTAGGGGAAATCTCGATCTAGAATAGTCGTGGTTCACTTGGAGGCCTGAGGCTCATTATTATTAATAAAGTAGTAAAAAAAACAATGTTTATTTGAAAATACAAAATCTAAAAGTGTACTCAAAAGTTCAAGAACAAAATTTTAAGACTTACAGCTGGTTGAATTAAATAGAATGATTTCAATCTTCGCCTTGTAACTGACAATCTCTTTATACGACTAGATGTTATATTGTAGAAAGTTTATCAATAATTATGGTTATTTTATAAAAGGATATCGAATAGATCTTCTTCCTAAATTCATTTATTTGTTTTTTGTAAATAAATCTAAAAAGAGAATAAAACATATGGTCCACACAATCTATTACAAAACGTGCAAGTAAATTTATGAATAAAACAACAGTAGTTATACCAATTTAAATCTCCACAATCACCTTTTATGTGACAACTCAACCCATTGTTTTGATTAAAATTTCCTCATTTAAATCTTTTGATGATACGAACTCCGAGGGCCAAGCCTCTTGACAGATTAAAGGATACTTGTAAGGTAAACAATACATTTAAAGTGTGTCATTGTCGTGTATCCATTGTGGACGTAATTTGTTAATTTTGGACAATAAACTGTGCAATTGGAAGTAATTCAGATTAATGTTCGAAAAAATAAAATAAACGACTACTTAAATTTATGGTTTTTATTGTCTCCACCTTAGCGGAATGTTAATGCTCTTCATTTGTGTGAAAAGCATAAATTTCTTTGTAATGTGGTAACATATTCATGTTTAAATAAGTCAGGGAAAAGTAGGTGACAAGATTGTGGATATGTGTTAATCTTAATGACCAGTCCTGTCGACTAATTGTCCCAATCAGCGCATCTGTCGCCTATAGAACAAGTTAAAATGATGATCGGTAAAAGTTCTGGTTCACTGGCAATTTACCTTCACCACTGCTTTGCTAATCAAAATAATCTTTTTTTTTTTAAACTTGGACTTGGTATTAGAACTGATTGGAAAATTTCTCTATAATTAAAATGATACGGATGCTGATCTAGATTTGGACAAACCTATTTCCCAAGGGATTTTCCAGTTCTGAAAAGACTGTACCACTTGATATAGAAGGTAATGAAGAGAAGGAACCAAATTCACAAACAACAACATGAAGGATGACTTTATAAAATAGATGAAAGTTTTAACCGATATTAAGCAAATTCCTTTTTTGATGATCAGAGTTTTTGCTTATGTCTCAATGTAAATTACATTCAATAGACGAGTCATTTGATTTAGAATAATGAGATCAAAAAGTTTTCTAAATAGGCAGGAACAGACACGTTTTCAACGTGTAGATAAAAAGAAAAGTCTAGGTGAAATCAGAACAGATCATATTCTTCATCAATATAAATACGATCGCCAAGGATAAACGATTTCATTTGTTTCCGGAATTTCAAAACAGTTAATTTTACCTGCTGTTGAAGAGGTTTTAAAGATTATTCCGCACAAGTCTTCATTTAGAATACTTTGAGTAACAACACTGTACAAAGACGTAAAAAAATGAGCTCTGATATGAAAGTTTCTTGTGTACTAGTTACTTTTTGCAAAAACTTTGAGGATGGACACTAGAGGTGAATCAATATTTAAAGTCCAACGAATCTATTGAAGTTTGAATGTGGTCTATGAGAAAAGTTTTGGAGCCTCTGGTTTAGATTATGTGAATTTACAGCTAAATAAATCGAAGAAAGAATGACATGGGCTTATATTCCATCAATTTAAAACATCATCATATGCTATTTGTTTCCACAAATAGTACCAGTCAAACATCATCCAAATTGCACGTTCATAAATTAAAATTTGACTGTAAAGCCATGAGACTAACATTATATTGAATTTGAGAACAGAATTCACGAAAACGTGCGATAATTTTTATGTGTAACTGTTAAATTAATATCCTTTAATAAGAGAAATTTAAAAATGTTGTACAGAAAAACGAAAATGTAGTTAATTCTACAATTTCAGAATACGTAATGGAATTGTAGTGTCCCCAATAGAAAAAGTCAATTCTAGTCCTCAAAAAACTCAACACGTAGGAGTCAAAAATATCATTTTTGAATCCCTACAGAAGGTGTTACTATCGTTCAACAAAAATCAAGTAAGAAACCGCTTCGTACTTGAAAATTTTTAATATTGTTCATGAAAAAGTAACGGGATTAATGAGAATAGTTCTTTGGTCAACAACGTCTTTCCATATCAATTCAAGTTAAAAGTTACAACCTCAGTGCGGTTGACATGTACAGGGATAACTAGAAATGGGCGAAGTGGACACTCGTTTGAGGCATTTGAAGAGACCTGGCTGTTTAAAAACTCCTTAAGAAACAGTATGAAGCAGGATAGATTACCTGGTTTAGCAACAATCTGAAACGAAGAGGAATTATCAGTAAAAAAATGTTATAAATCCATCTTTGAACGGTTCTTTCGAATCTATAGGCTTTTCAACTTTCAATAGTCTTGCATCGCGCATTTATATTTTTTCATTATCATGTCGTATCAAAGCATATTTGGTACATATTGGACATCTAAATCGTCAATGCCCCCTAATTCTTCTATTGTCACGAAAAAATTCGTTTTTGTTATATTTTGAACGTATTTAAAAAATATTTCATTCCAACAGTTAAACACAATTATCGTAAATCATGTCGTCTTAATGGTTTTTACATTTGAACGCCATAGCCAAGAGAGAATATCTAATATTTCTCAAATAATCAAATAAATATGATGAATAACAGTTTCTCTTGCAAAATTAATATACTACGTTATTAAGATGGCAATTATATTGCAAATTTTATATAAATACCATACCCACCAACCAAATGGGTTATAATTTTTAGATATCTTTAATACTGAAAAGAGATAATCTATTGAATCATCAATGTACCGAAGGATCATAAATCTTCATTATCTAACAACTGTTATTTCCGGATTAATAGGAAGTGAATAACGAATTTTTCCAGACTAAAATTAAATCTGAATTCAAATAACAAGTAAAAGTTTCTGGAGAAAGTGCTAACACAAAATCAAACTTAATTGCGAAATAAAATTTTTTATTTAGCGATTCGAATCGATTATAATATACCATCACTATGTAGTGATTTTTGAAATTTGATTTTATGATTTATTTAAGAAATATTATTAACTCTCTAGTTGTGTTACAAAATTATGAAAAGATTAAGGCAAGTTCTTATCAAAAAACTTTATTACAAAAGTATTTACTACAAATTTTGCTCTAAAATGATATATATTATTAACTTAGATATAAATTCCACCATACAACACAATTTCTTATAGTTGTTTGACTGTTTTGTAGACGAAAATGTCAAAACAACCTTATCTTCACCATTGCCGACAAGAAGGCGTCACTCTGCGATGTGCTACAGGTAAGTAAACATGTTTGCGGAAATTGCGGAGCAATGCTTACTTCTGGAATAGTGCTAAACTATGACAATGCTCAACGACTTTAACAATGAAAAAAATAGATAGAATATTGCATCAAAACCAACGAAGATCTTCAAAACAACGTAATGCTTATTTTAATTTCTTAGTGGCAAATATTTTGAAGCGACCATTGAGAAATTTGTCCACGTAACAATAAATTATGGTCCCAGAAGTACCTGGTCAGACCTACAGATGGCAATAGCTGCTTGAAACATACCACTACATTAGAAAGTACACAACCTATGCAGCATATGTTTTAAGTTGTTCAGTATTTGTTTGGTAGCCATCAATAGTGAACGTTTTCAGTGAAACCAATATAAAAGCTGAATTAGATTCTACTCTGATTGAGACTTCTCCTTCGTTATCAACAGTAAAATATTGGATAGGAGAGTTTAATCGAGGCCGTACGACCCACGAAAACCAAATGAAGTGACGACTCCAGAAAGGCTGAAGAAAACTAGATAATCGTCGACTCAAAGTGAAACGTTGAAAAATAACTTCCAAACCACCATTGATATAAACTTATATGTTTCCTCAAATATATATATTTCTTTCAGTATATTAAAATTTGTTCTCCAATTATATATGTATCCTTGAGATTGTATAACATCTTCAAAAACATCCTGCTGTTAAATGAGCGTGAACATTTATTATTATAATTATTATCATAATATGGTTGTGTATGGGTGAATGAACAACTTTTTCAATACCACGAACCTTAAATTCACCATAAAACACTTCTACGTGAATTTATCGATCATATCACTGCACATAAATATTATTATTTCCAACAACGACCTCTTTCGCAGTTTAAATGTCAACCACAAAGTAATAATATATATGTATACATATATTACATTCGTCACCCAGCATGGGTGACGAGGATTATTTATGCCTACCAACTCTTAATTTTACAAATGAAAATGGATCAATTATGTCTTACATTATTCAACTACTTTGTACTTTATAGTGGATCGTTTTTCAAATAACACTCGCCGCGAATTATTTTGTTTATATACAGAATATATAGTGGTACATCCTTTGAACTATCTGCCTCAATCAGCTCAAAAATCCAGCTCTGTATAATGAAAATTGTAGAGTACATAAAAAAATTAATTAGGTGTACGAACTTCTCGAAAGTTAACTTTGTATATAACACGATTTATTAGAAACTCAACTCAATATGAAGTAAAACTAACTTTGGTTTTCTTCATCTTCATCACAACCATCATCATAAACGTTGAAATCATCTGAATAAATTCAACAAAGATCTTGGCTAACATGTGGTGAATTTTTCATATTTAATAGTTGAAAGGGAAAATTTGAGCTCGAGCTCACACTGTGAAGTGGATTTTTTAATGACAAATTACTGTTATCACGTAATCCTGCAATCCAAATTGAAAGTTATGTTACCAACTTCTTGTTATTCAAAATAAAAATAGATGTTTTGTTCTGTAAGAGATATTACAATTTTGAAGGTATAAAAAGATGCTGTTTTGATCTTGAGGTCTAAAACACTAAAATTGAGTTTCTATTGCTTTTCTAAAATTTCATTAAAACCAGAATTCTGTGTATTTGGTGCACTTGCAAAGAAGTAAGGTTGTCATTTCCAGCATTTATGTACACGCTTGGACCCGAAAAATGGTGAACTATGTCTGGTCAGGATGATGTTAAGAATGGAAGTCTGTAACGATTCTGACGTGCAAATCGATCTTCGGATTTGAGTATAGGAGCAAAAGACTTATCGAACCATCTAGTAGCTGGTTCTTCCCGAAGTTTCCCTCACGATAGCCGGCGCTCGGAGCGTTAGAGTTTCATCCGGTGAAGCGTATGATTCGAGGTCGAAACGACCTCAACCTATTCTCAAATATTAATTGAGTGAATCTCCTGCTTCCTTGCTTGAACTTATAAAGCCGCGAGACTCGAATCAGAGGGCCAAGTGGGTCATTTTCGATAAGCAAAACTGTCACCGCGGGATGATACAAACATTGAGATAAAACGCCAAAATCGACACTTATGGAATACCATTGAAGACGTTGGGTTTTCCCACTTGGAATTGCGTCAAATTTCCAACTGCATTTTAACTTTAAATCTGGGTACCCAACGCGTCCTTATTTTGAGAAAATGATGGTGTTTTTGGGTAATAGACTTTACACTACCAATACTAATGCCGAGTTCAACTGAAATTTTTCGAAAATTGTCTGGTGTCTGGTGTAATAATGGTTCGCGTTCGACGATCATGCGGCTCATTCTCGTCGGATTCACAGACCTCTTTGACGCTTTGGCTCATTTAAATACGGCACTTACTACTAACTTCATTTCGTATTTTTAATACCTTACGACAACAAAAAACGAATGGGAATAAGTTGATCAACGGCGGTCCCTCACTTTTGGAACCTAGCACTCTGTTAGTAAGACACCCAGATAACATAATCAAACCGCGACTTCAAAACTTACAGATGCGCCATCGACAACGTTTACCTCGATCATAATTTGAACCGCCTCCGTATTTCCTTGAATGAATGATATTCGGTTTAAGTCTATTTATTCTTTTCTTCAATCTTTTTAATAGGCAATCCGATGTTTCGAAATTTTTACGATTTTTTAATGTCAACTAGTGCAAAAGAAGATCCTATTTAATTGCCATTATTTTCTTCATAAGTATTGTTTTAAATTCTATGTACGAAATAGTTAATAACCTGGAACAAATTTTATAAACTTTCTTCTCTATTAACTTTTAAATTTCTTATTGTTTTCTTTTTATATCTTACTAAATCAAATTGAATACATGCCGGAAATTATTTTAGATAAAATCTTTTTTGAATTTAATAATAAAAACGAAACAGGGATAGAGAATAAACTATTCGAGTATGATAAGACAGATAAATGAAATGTTGACGAAATGCTGACAGATTCTCAGCCGTAGTAAGTGATTTATTATTACGGTATTTACTATAGTTTTAACATAAAACACTTTTACTTTTACCGTTTCTATTAAGTACATAAATCATCGTCGGAAAAAGAAAACTGTAACGAATCACATGAAATAGTTGTTTTAAATATTTAAGAATAAATTACACAATGAGTATTGACTTTAAGATACATATTACCAAACTTATTTACAGTTACTTTGAATACTTCCAGCCCTCATAGCTTTTATAGCCTTACGTGTAGGGTACAATGGAAATATTGGTTAGGGGCTGCTATTAGTACGTACAAAAATTGTTCGCCTACATTTTTGGGATGATGTTAGACATATCTATAATCCATTTATTGGTGTTGAAGGTTTTGTGCGGTTTTCCTCTAACCTGGTGATCTCGTTGATCACCCATTGACAGGTTATAGTACAGTCGTGGCTGTTCCCTCTCTTGCACACTTCCGTCTGGTCAGTACACCCCTCAATATCTTCGATTCGTTGAGCCATTTCATTTTATTACATTGTATTATTTTTACCAACTCCTAATTGAATTCCATTTGCGAGCGAAGGCTTCCCAAGCAAATTTCAACAAACCATATGTTACCTAAAAACTCCCCTATTTCCCCCACAATACAAATATTAAAATACGTATCCTACCATAGTACGTTTGTTTGTTTGTTGAAATATATAATTCTCAATCATTAAATATGTTTAGAGTTTGGCGGATTCGCTAGGTAATTCTTGTAAGGTCTGTTTAGTTGTTTGTGGCCTGTTTACACTGCTTGTTCGTGGTAAATTGAAGATTTCCAGGAAATCGAAGATTCTGGAAAATTGCATAGTATATAAAAAGAGTCTCTAACAGCCGGATATGTCATAATAAACAATTATAGAGACGTGCAAACCAATATAATTTCAAAATAAAAGAAAAAAGTGTATCTACCATAAAAAAAGAAGAGAATAGTTGGAAGTTTCGATGAATCCTATAAAATTCAATCAAAGAAGAGTGACTTCGCAGGAAGTTTTTCTAGAAATGTATCGTTCTTCGACGGATGTAGTTCGAACTTGGTCGAGTATGTGTCAAAACGACAATCAAAAATGAGAGTGTAAATCCAACTAATTTCAAAAATTCTATTTTTGTACATCTGCCAGTTGACTGGCACTTTTAATGAGAGTCTACAGTGTTAAAAGTGACAGCTTATAAGAAATATTTTTAACGCGGTTTTGCGATCATTGAAATATTGAAATGCATTTTGAATCAAATAGGACAGTTGTACAACAAAAGTTGTATGATATTTGTGTTGAAAGTTATTTTATTTTGTTCGTGGAATTGTCCATTTTATTCCGCTTATTTCACTAGATCTTTCACTTACAAAATAAATCACTCATATCGTAAATAACTATTTTTCAAAATATCTGTCAACTTCAAATGAATATTTTTTGTCTCGCTAGTGTTATTTGATTACGTATTCATAGAATATTAGAAGAAAATGAAATTTTTATCATGATAAAAAGCAAGTTTAACGAGTCCTTTCTAACTGTAAAATACTTATTTAGATGTTATCTGAAGATTTAATATTTATACTTTTCAGAATAAATTCAAGGATTCGCGGAGGTATGCATCGATATTTTCTTCGAGAAAAAAAAGTAGTAATTGCAAATTTTGTCGATCAAGGTAACCCACAGAGATACCAATCGATATTTCGTTCAAAGGAGTGTTTTAATCATATTATTTTCCTTAAATCACGCAATCGACAGATAATTTTTTGTTTGTTATATGAGACACTGGTTTCATTCAAGTTTTAATTACGTTGAGGATCTTTATTGAATAAATTCAATTTATTTGGAAACGAATATTTTCAGTTTATATACGTAAACGTACAACTACATTATCTGTCCACTATGTATAAAGGTATGAGTAGACATATCAAAAAAAAAACTGGTTGATATTTCGTTAAAAACTGTTCAAGTTAAAAAGTTGCTTTAAGGATTTTGTAATTTTTTGAATCGAGAAGGTAAACTGGCATTTGATATAAAATGATTGGGCTTTATGTTTATTATTTGAGGTCAGCGAGGAAATAAACAAAAACCTGATCTCTCAAATTGAACCGGTCATATGAGATAATGAAAAAATAAATTAAATATGTCAAACCTATTTTGAAGCCGTAAACTGATGAAACATGATAAATCAATTTCTTTTTCTGTACGTTTATTTCGATTGTCATTCACACAGAATAACGTTTTTTACTCGACAATGATCGTTTTCAGTTCACATTGTCACAATTTGGCATGTTTTTATAACTTTCCTAATCATCTGGATCCGTAGTGGATATACAACTTAAAATGTACTTAAATAGCAACAGTATGTTAATTGTTTCATTAAGATTTCCTAAAATTAAATTTATCTGCTTACTTGATTTGTTATTGGTTTGAATCTATTGTAGAAAGCAGTACCGGAATAGAATAAATACCAACGCCATCTTTGTATCATAGAGAGTAATTTATTACAAATATAATAGATAGAGATAACTGTCATTAAAATACAGGACACAGGGTAATAAAAACAAAATTTTTCAAATTTCAATGAGTTTCCTACTTAATTTCACACTAATAAAGCAAAGGCAGCTGTGGACAGTTACCAATAGATGTCGCTAAGAAACATTGGTGGTATCCATATTTATTCCAAGTATAAATGGTTTATATTATTATTAAATGCTATTGACTGCTTGATGAAACTATAGAAAATTATACACAAGCATTTTTAATCCAAAGATTCATGTTTTCAAACTTAAATTCCTTTTGTTTCGTCGACTATGATATCGCGATCCAACTTTGTTTTCAAAACTTTTAGAGAAGAAACATTGATGGTCATCCATATTTATTCCAAACATAAATGTTTCTCACTATTATTTAATCCTATTGACAGGTAGATGGCGCTGATTTAATTATATTCAAACATTTTCTATCCAAAAATTTTGTCGTAATTATAATGGATAGAGATTTTAATATTATTTAATGCTATTCACTGCGAGATGAAACTTGAAAAAATTATACTCAAAACAATTTCAATCCAATTAGAGTACAATATTCTCTAACGGTGAAGAGAAAAGTTGGATTGAACAAATTTTGAGAGAAATATATTTAATACAAAAAGAACAGTGAAGAAATTTATTAAATTCATGTTAGTAGCGCCATCTTTGTGTCACAAGCCGAGGTAGTTTACTGTTATAAATATAATAGATACAGATAACTTTCATCAGAATACAGGACACAAAGTAATATAAACAAGATTCTACAAATTTCAACGAGTTTCCTACTCAATTTCAGACCAACAAAGCAAAGGCAGTCAATCAGTTAACAATAGACGTCGTTAAAAAATATTGATGTCATCCATATTCATTCCAAATATGAATGTTTTTTGACATTATTTGATGCTATTCACTGCTAGATGGAGCTTGAAAAAATTATACTCAAACATTTTCGATCCAATTAGAGTACGATATTCTCGAACGGTAAAGAGAAAAATTGGTGAACAAATTTTTAGAGAAATATATTTAATACAAAAAGAACAGTGAAGAAATTTAATAAATTCATGTTACTTGCGCCATCTTCGTGTCATAAGCCGAGGTAATATTCTGTTATAAATATAGTATATACAGATAACTTTCATCAGAATACAGGACACAGAACTATAAACAAAATTCTACAAATTTCAATGAGTTCCCTACATAATTTCAGACCAACAAATCAAAGGCAGTCAATCAGTTAACAATAGACGTCGCTAAAAAACATTGATGTCATCCATATTTATTCCAAATATAAATGTTTTTTGATATTATTTGATACTATTCACTGGTAGATGGAGCTTAAAAAAATTATACTCAAACATTTTCAATCCAATTAGAGTACAGTATTCTCTAGCGGTAAAGAGAAAAGTTGGATTGAACAAATTTTGAGAGAAATATATTTAATACAAAAAGAACAGTGAAGAAATTTATTAAATTCATGTTAGTAGCGCCATCTTTGTGTCACAAGCCGAGGTAGTTTACTGTTATAAATATAATAGATACAGATAACTTTCATCAGAATACAGGACACAAAGTAATATAAACAAGATTCTACAAATTTCAACGAGTTTCCTACTCAATTTCAGACCAACAAAGCAAAGGCAGTCAATCAGTTAACAATAGACATCGTTAAAAAATATTAATGTCATCCATATTCATTCCAAATATGAATGTTTTTTGACATTATTTGATGCTATTCACTGCTAGATGGAGCTTGAAAAAATTATACTCAAACATTTTCGATCCAATTAGAGTACGATATTCTCGAACGGTAAAGAGAAAAATTGGTGAACAAATTTTTAGAGAAATATATTTAATACAAAAAGAACAGTGAAGAAATTTAATAAATTCATGTTACTAGCGCCATCTTTGTGTCATAAGCCGAGGTAATATTCTGTTATAAATATAGTAAGTATATACAGATAACTTTCATCAGAATACAGGACACACAGAACTATAAACAAAATTCTACAAATTTCAATGAGTTCCCTACATAATTTCAGACCAACAAATCAAAGGCAGTCAATCAGTTAACAATAGACGTCGCTAAAAAACATTGATGTCATCAATATTTATTCCAAATATAAATGTTTTTTGATATTATTTGATGCTATTCACTGGTAGATGGAGCTTGAAAAAATTATACTCAAACATTTTCAATCCAATTAGAGTACAGTATTCTCTAGCGGTAAAGAGAAAAGTTGGATTAAACAAATTTTGAGAGAAATATATTTAATACAAAAAGAACAGTGGAGAAATTTAATAAATTCATGTTATTATCGCCATCTTTGTGCCATAAGCCGAGGTAGTATTGCGCCGTATAGAAAATCTTGAACTATGATCTAAATTAAATAAAGCTAAAGGTATGTATATTATTGTACCACAAAAACTATAAAAACTGTCATCAAAATACGAATGAATAGGAAATAAGAGTAATATAATGGATACCTTACAGTTTCCAGAGTTTTTCTACTTAAATTCAAACCAGTTCAGTAAAGGTAGTGGTGCGTTGTCAGATGTCAATAGATGTCGTTAATATCGTTCTTTGTCATCCATATTTAATCCAATTATAAATATTTTTCAACTGTAATGAAAGTTGTTATTACTAACAACAAGATGGCGATTGAAAAAATTGTATTCCACAATTTTTAATCCAAAAATTATGATATACTAAGTATGCAGGGTAGAGGTCCGTACTATTTCAATGAAGTTTGACAATAAATACTCAATATGAGGAACAAAATAATTTGTTTATAAAAAAATACGTCCCCGAATTGCTTGCGAGCGCTATTGTGCAAAGTATTGGAGTACCATTTTCTGCTTTAGGGGCAGACCAAGTACAGTTACAAGAAGACCGAACGGTTTAGGTTGTTTCACAATATTATAGTACTTTTTTCTGCCACTGGCTGCGCAAAAAGTGCTTGGGAACTCAACCATTACCACCATAATTATAGTTAAGCTATAAATATTTTAAGGTTATGTCTTCATGACACATCAATTCTTTTCCTTTCGTCGTTTTCTACCTTTAATATCGCGATTTGACATTGTTGCCAATATTTTCACGTCAAGAGAAAAATAGAATAGAACAAAGTCGAAAAGATATAATTTTATCTCAATAAATAAACATTCGTAACCTTGTTTTACGTTTCTCAATAAATTTTACAATTTTAAGGTTTAGTGAGTTTTTATTGTTAAGCTCTTGTATAATATGTTGTAGAAACGAAAAGAAAATGAGTATTTCATCTAGTGAAAAATACTTTTTACTACTGTTTCATCTAATAGAAATGTTTAAAGATCTACTAGGTTTCTACAACCATTATTTAACGATAAGTAAGGATTCTAACTATAATTATATTAATTCCACATCGTTCTGTAGAAAAATTGTACTCTTGATATCGTATTAATTTAATTTCCGGTTCAATTTTTCACAATAAATAATTATGAAATTGAAATCACGCATATTACCGATGTACATTATACAGACACGACTTCTTATAACTATCAACTGAAAATAACTTAGAAAGTTTCCTGATGATTTCATCAGAAAAATATATCTTCAATTCTATGACACAGTAACCCCAAGAATAGGAAGTAAAATCGAAGAAATCTGTTTCCCATCGTCTGATAGTTAATACTTATTTGGTATTTCAAATCATTCGAAGAGAAATGGGAAACAAGAAATAGAAATTCACATAAATTGCTACAATAATATCAACTTTTAAATAATAATATTTTAAACGACTTTCATACATGTGTTCTCATACATATTATAACTGTAGAAACTATACCAAGCTGGCTATCTTGCAAAAAAGTTATATATTAGAAGTACATGGTCTGAACGAGAGATGGCGGTAGTTGCTTGAAAAAACCACTGTACTAGAAAGTACACAAACTACACAAGCTGTGGACAAGATGGGTGCCGCGTTTGTTTACAATGGAACAAAAACAGCGTCGTGAAGATGTTTCAATCGAGTGTTTCACAAAAATAAAGCCGTTTCATAATCAGGGATGAAGCGTGGGATCATTACTTCACACCCAAAGCAGAATAACCATCAAAACAATGGAGTGAAAAGGGAGAATCGGCTCCAAAGAAGGTAAAGACCGTTCCAACAGCAGGCAAGATTATGGCGTCGGTTCTTTGGGATGCGCCTGGGATAATTTTCATTGACTATCTTAAAAAAGGTAAAACTATCAACGGCGAACTTATTGCAACGTTTGAGCGAAGAAATCAACCAGAAACGGTCGCATTTGACTAAGAAGAAAGTGTTGTTTCATCAAGACAATACACCAGCTCACACATCCGTTATTGTAATAACGTTAAAGTTCGAATTGCTACCTCATGCAACTTATTCGCTAGATTCAGCCCCCTCGGATTATTTTCTGTTACCAGACTTGAAATCATCCCCGTATACGGCTCATGATTGTTTAAGTGTTCGAGTGTGACGATCTTTATATATCTCTTGAGCTAATTTCATTCTTTATTGATAAAATATGTGAAAAATTTTGGAAAAACTTAGGGAAAGAACCTACTGAATTGGAAATTGGTAATATGTTGTTTTTGCAACGTAATCTGTTTACAAATGGAAATTGTCATTGCTTCGCTGTGCCCGATGGTTTTTTATCAAACTGATTTTGATAATTCATTCTATAATTTTGTTACTAATTCATAATATACTTATTCGTGTGTTTTTCCAGGATGGACATCATTAAAATACCATTTTATATATTCTATAAATATTGTTTTTTATATAAAATAAATACTTTCTGTTCCAATAAACAATCCATGGCATTTTATGACAGAATCTCACCTTTAATGATATTGAGCAGAAGTGTTTAGTCTTACGAATCTTTTTCCCATTTAACAAGATATTTTAATCTCAATTAAACTTTTACTGAGTACTTTTATTTTACTTTCTATAACTCTCTTCAAGTTGAAAATAACATTTGATGTACATACGTCGTACATCTGGCAGATAACTTTGGAAACAAATTTCTTCTACACCCATCTCGATTGTTTAAGAATTTGTGCGAGACAACATCGTTAAATTACCAAAGACACTCGAGGCCAAACAACAGATGACGCTTTCGATTTTGTATTGGAAAAATTATTTACGTAATTAACGTATTTGTCGGTCATACAATAATTTATAAAAAACACTCTTTGTTGTTGTTACGACTGTACATTTTATAAAAACTTTTTTATCAAAACTATGACCTGATGTCGATAATTTATAGCATATCAAGTACTAACGAACACTTGACGAGTTTGAATTTAAACTGATGCATAAAAATTATAGATTTGCATGGTTGTCACTAATCAAAATACGATAAGTAAAAAATTTCCTAACCTGAAATTTTATTTAATATTTTGTAGGCTTAGAAATGGAAATAACAAAACTTGGTAAAGTAAACAAGAAAAAAATGTTCACCACATCACTGGTAATAACTATATCTGCTGTTTGTTTTTGAAGTCTGGTGGGCTGAACAGAAAGCACCTAAATGATGGTGGACCAGGCTCTGACTAAATAGAACAAAGGAAAATATGAGTTTAGCAACAGAATTAAACGACAAAATTATCATCAGAGTGGATGAAGAAACATTTAAAAAACTTTAAACTAAAATAAGGAAAATAAAACATAAGATAACTAAGAAATCTTTAGCGAGAGACGTAATATCAGCAGATCAGAAACTCATTTCTCCATAGAATTGCAGTTTGCACTCATTAAAAATAGCACCAAACCGTAAATATTCCAAAAAAAAAAACGGATGGGGTACAAAATGGTTCAGTTCACGTCTGGTACACTGTTTAAACCAAACGCCCTTACAGGCAGGTTCATTTTACTCGTCTATTTACGTTTTATAATTTAATATTGAGTTGTAGCAAGTTAACAAGATATAATAATGATTTTTTTCCAAATTCCAAATAGAACTACAATTATGTGCATCTGTCTAAATAACGGCGAATAATGAAGTCCAAATTATAATGATTCGATTGCCTTTTAACGAATACTTTCTCGTATGAGGTATCTACGCCTATGGTAGATCAAACAAAATTGTTGGCAAGTGTTTTGAACAAGTTTTTTATAATCTGCAATTGATAATGGAAAAACTTTATATAATTTCAATCAGAAATTCATAAAATTTTGTTAATAAAGGTAATAGAGATAATAGAAATATACAAAAAGAGTGTAGGGTGGAATACAACAAGATATATTTTAAAGAAAATCTAGATATTTAACCTACATTAGACATACAGATGAAAAAATTGTCAAGGTAATTATCCTTAAGAGAATAATGAAAAGAATAATTGGAAATCAAAAATGAATTAATTGGAAAACATATTAAAAAATCAGGAATAAAAGAAATATTTAACTGCGGAAGCTTTAAATCATGGATTAAAGAAATTATATTACAACCCCACTACATATATGAAAATTTATATAATTTGCAGCTGAATCTATGATTGCCATTAAATGAAATTTCCAGAAATTCTTCATTGCCAGTTTAATCGAAGTGATAAACTGTGATGAAAAAAATGGAAGGGACAAAATTGATGTGAAAAAGAAGATCTTAGATTATAAATATATCCTTATGTTGACTGGTACACAGTATGTGAAAGTCGTTGATAGTGGAGTGAAATTGTAATTTGAACTTGATACTTGAACTAAGAATTACGATGTGGATATACCAGGTTAGTTAATAATTTCGAGTACCTACTATAAACAAAAGTTTGTTTTTTAAACTGTATTTATGATTGTATATTTGGAATTTTTCGATTTTAAATTGTGTTGAAAGAAATTGTGATAATAAATCATAATGTTATTGTCAAGGCTTTCCATCTTTATCTACTTCATTACATTTAACAAAAATTGAAATCATTTAGATTATCATTCATTAAATCAATATCTCTGGGTTTTTTGTTTTCAAATATTGGATGTCAAGAATGATAAAATTGAATGAGATGCTTCCTACTGCAAATATTGACTATTTCAGGATCTTGAAAACATTTTCCAAGGAAAGAAATATCAAAGAAAACCAACACTTGAATATAACCATTTTTTAAAAATGGTATAGAAATGTTGGAGACATTTTAGACTAATTATCTAACCAATTTATACTGAATAGGGGATTTATTGAATTTTTATTATTATAAAGAACATTAAAAATAATATTTCAAGAATAGGTGATACTTTTGAGAGGCTTTTTCGATCTCAAAAGAGGTTAAATTAGAAACCATTTCATCAATATACACTACCAGTCAAAAGTTTTTTCTCACCCTATAGTTTGCGTTATATATAACAAATTAAAACAATCAAAACGATCTATTTTGATATTCATTTATTGATAAGAATATAGTAATAAAACTACAGTGTGTTATTATTAGATATTTAATTTTTTATATGTTTTTCTCTTCTATTATCATTTCGGTGCACAATTTCAACGAACATCGTCTTCTATTTGGTTCCATTCGTTTTTCAGGATATTCCAAAGTTGTGAAAGTAGTATGTGCACTGTTTTCTGATTTCCGACACTCATATGTTAGACCAAAAAAGCTCAAACTTTGTCTCATCACTCCATAAAACTCTCTTCCATTCTTCATGAGTCCAATTTTTATGTGCAACCTTTTTATTTTATTTCGATATTATAAAAGAGTCTTCTGTCATACTTCTAAAAAAAATCTGCGTTTCTCAGTCTCCTTTTCACTGTAGTCAATCCCTAGATTCGTTGATATCAGCTGCTATGTCGTCGATCACGTTTAATGATCAATACAATACGTTTCTTGTAAGCGGTTGTGTTTTTACGAGGCCACCCTGTATATTAAGTATTCCAAAGATCCTGGTGGATGCATAATTTTTCACGTTGTGGTTCACGTCGAGGTGGTTTTTTAATTCAACAGCAAAAGTTATTTTTGTATAGACTATGAAGGACTGGCAAGTTTTAACTTACCTCACTCACTGAATAAAGTAAACAAATAAATGACTCTATCATTTTTGGTTCCTAAAACTACATTGTCATATGAAATTTGTTATAATTACATATTTTCTAGCATCATTTAATACTTTCTAGGCAGTACTATTAGCAGTAATTTTTTTATCAAGAGTAAATCCACATCCGAATCCAACTGGACTTGAAAATTACGCCCCAGGTCACGACCATTACGTGAGTAATAGTAATTTATTATTCACTAAATCAGTTGAAAATAATAACACTTATTAGTAACTGTATGTGCAATTATAACCCCTATGACATATCGTCTTTTTCAGACACCCACAGACTACAACTTCAGTTATGGAGTAAGAGACTACCATACAGGGGATATCAAGCACCAATGGGAAAAGAAAAATGGCGACAAAGTGATCGGTCAGTATTCTCTAGTCGAACCCGATGGATCAATCAGAACAGTGGACTATACTGCAGATGACCATAGTGGTTTCAATGCGGTTGTTAAACATACGGGTTCTTTTAAACATCTGGTATCACATCATCCTCAAACAAAAGATGAACCTACCAGCCACAACGAAGTTATTTTGAAACAAAATTTAGGAGAACATCAATCTTTGTATGGAATCGCTAACAATATTCCACAATATACATTGCAGTATAAACAGAGCTTGTCAGAAGAAGAAGAAGAAGAAGACGCACTGACTCACGCAGCACATTATCAAACAGTAGAAGAAAATACGAATCAAAACTATGTTTATGTTAATCAAGAAGAAGTAGCAGATGAGTCACAACATTCAGTGATTAAATCTGAGCACAAGTATAAGCCACGGAAACCGGATACAATAAGATCTCAATCGATAATCGAAAAGGAATACGGGAAGATCAAGTTAGCTCCACACCTACCTATAGATTTGAGTCTAATAAAGGGACATCCAGTAGAACCCGTTGATATTAGAGTTGTTAATCCTGTAGAAATCAATTTGAACGAACAAGAACACAATATTAGACCTTCAACGAAAGATACATCACTGCAACCTTCACACGAATTATCTGAAGACGAAATTCGGAACTATCTTGAAAGTTTCTATAGACATAGTAACTTACTACTTAGCGAACCTCACGTAGAAGGCGGCTTCAAACCAATAAGAAATAAATCGAAACAATCCATAACTCAACCCAATATACCAGGAACGTACACATCTGATAAGAAAACAAAGAAAACTCCTGGTTTGAGCAGTTATTCCTCTAAAGGTGCTCATAGAAATACCAGACGAAGTCCGAAGGTTCACCCAAAAACAATGTCTCGAATGCCGCAATTCCATTACTATGTTCCTGCTGATGAAACGGTTACTGATGATGAAAGACACAATACTCAAGTTACAAGGTTATATAAGTCGTTACCAAAACATGGTTTCGTTCGATATGCCAGACATTTGAATCATCCAATCTAAATAATACATTTTTGTGTACTTTTAATGAAACAATCATTTCCAAACTTTATTGAAATGCAAAGCACCAATTAGAAAGTATACTGAAGAATTAAAAATAGTTATATGTGGAATTGTTTAGGGTTCAAAAACGTTAACTAGGTCCCTTGTCTTGTTCAATAGTCCAGTCAAACTTGATTATATATTATTTTAATTCAACTCAAGTCGTCTTTATCGGCTTCATTATCTTTATATTCACCACTGTCGTTTTCTTTATTGTTTATATTATATATTTGACGATTTTGAGATTAAAATATGAGTTTGGTAATGATTTGTTTCATAAAAATTGACCTGTTAATTTTAGTGTTGAGTAATTTCAACTCGAAACCTTTGTGCAATATTATTATTAAGTTTTCTCTATAGTACAATGTGAATGAAAACATACAGGACCAAAAAGGACATGAGGGAATATTTTCATCTAATTTTATATGTTGCATCATACAATTTTTATTAAATATTTATAGAAGGATTATTGGTTCCGTTTCTTTTTCTTTTATTATTGTTTCTCAATCACCCTTCTACTCACAGTTTTCTTGAAATTTTGCATTTTTTTGTTTTTATCTTGATTTTCATGTTCTCAAAATATCGATCAGATTTATGCGTATTACTATTCAATTCCTGATAGATTTTTCAAAAAACTTCTGAGTTTTTCTACGATTTCAAATATTCTAAACTTATTTTCAATAATATTGTATATTCTTTATAATGGAATATTAGTTATCCTTATTCGGGAGCTGTATATTTTCAATCATACCTACAGTTATTTTATCCTTTAAAATATTTTATTTATTTAACTATTCGAATAGATCTAATATCTACTTTAAGTCCATTAAAATGTTACTTTACCGATGTGTAGGGCAGATTAAGGAAAGCATAACCTCAAGTTTGTGGGGTTCCACCCCTTATCCCCCGGTCGCCAGCTTAAATAAAGGGGGTGAATAGCTATTTTTGACGATATTTCGCGAACTATTGTCTCTATGAAAAATACGTCAAGACATAAATTGTGGTAAATCTCTTTGCCTACAATTTTGTTTATGACATTTTTTTGCCTCTCACCTCGAATTTAAAAAGTTATGAGCAGAAAAGTGCTAAAATTTCGTCAACAGTTTCTTTTTTCGCTCAATAACTTTTTATTTTTTAATTTTTATTTATTATTTTTAACAGGTAGTGGGATCCAAAAAATCCACATAAAAAATTAATCCTCAAAGAACGATCTAAAATATTATTCTGGGGTAATTTTATTGAAAAATGAAAAAAAAAGAAATTTTTGCAATTTTTTGCTTTTAACTTTTTAAATTCGCGATTAATGGCAAAGCGTGTCATAAAAAAATTGTAGGCAAAGCAATTTGGCACAATTTATGTCTTTACAAATTTTTTGTAGAGTCAATAGTTCGAAAAATATGGTCAAAAATAGAAAAACTCAAGGTCGATTGTAACATTTCAATGGACTATTCATTTTCCATTATTATTCATACATTTTGATAAGGTTTTGTCTAAATGATTGTTGATTCTACCCTTTCCATTATCCACTCATCAAGAGGTACAGAGATTTGACTTATATTGATAAAACATACATTCAAAATAACAACTTTGGTAATTCTATCATTATTCTTTGCTAACTGGTTAATTATTCCACTGTCCAGTTTCTTTTTTATGATCCAAAGTCTGTTATTTCTTATATCCTTATTTATTATTGTATACAACTTGGTTTATTATCTAACTTTCCAGTATATTTTTGTAATTTAAAGTTTTTTTCTATATTCTTATAATATTTTGCATTTTTTGCATATATTGACTAATTTCTCTATAACCCATGTACATATTTTTTTGTAAATGTATGTTATTACGAATAAATTATTGTTTATAAATATTTTAATGTCAAATACCTTTCCATTTCGATACAAACCTGAATTTACTACGACTATGAACTTTCTACGATGTTGACAATAACTGTGACTAAACTGAGAAAAATACTTTCGTGGTAGGGAAAATTTATTATTTGATCTCATTCATGCATTTACTACATTTTCTAATTGAATAAATCTTTGCCGGCCAGTTTATGAACGGTATTATTTTTTATTGTCAGTTTGAAGGGTGTTGTTTGAACCGAATTTGAATATACATTAAGGAGAGTACACTTGGGTGTTTGATTTCCACAGTCTTATAACAATAGTTGTCAAATTATATGTAACTTGCAATAATGGGTATAATTTTTATTATATTTGTGTCAGATTATGCATTGAGGTATCACCAATTTTCGCTTTTGTATGTGAACAAATAATATGATTACGAATTTCTTAGTAAACATAACGTAACGTGGAAGAAAGTGCGAGCTCGTAAGAAGACATGAAGAGAAAGTAAAATACTTCACACATCATTGTTAAAAACAAAAACGTCCTGAATATTTATCAATAAATAAAACCATACTAAGATTTTGATAATTTTGGGTTAGCTACCTGCGTTGGTGTACCCCGAGCGCACCTCGACCCTCGACCCTTTTCTGACCATCAAGGTATCTTAATTTAATCAAAAGATAAACCTAAACTGAGAATGTGAAGATATAAAAACTTTGTGTTTTTATTGTTGTAGTATTAAAAACTTGGCAAATTGCAAGATATACAGAAAAGACATATTGTTTAGTTTTATATATTATTGTTGTCAATCTATTTTTCATTCCCAGAGGGTTGTAACAGTATATTTATAAAGTTTGATATCTGTAAAATCAAAAGCAATACACCGAATAAACAATATCACGAAATACCACTAACTTAGAATAAGTAGGTACTTATTTTGCTCTAAATTATTCTCAAAACTTAACCAAACAATTCTCCGAAATGATAATATCTATATACACAACAAAATGAAATAAAACGTTGCTCTACAAATATAAAATTATTTATCTGCGCGTTTTTTTGCAAACTTGAGTTTCATTTAT
This sequence comes from Diorhabda carinulata, assembly GCF_026250575.1. NCBI lineage: Eukaryota > Metazoa > Arthropoda > Insecta > Coleoptera > Chrysomelidae > Diorhabda > Diorhabda carinulata. The sequence goes on from NC_079471.1 coordinate 3,424,557, forward strand.
GTTCGCAGACCCATCTAGGGCTCTTTACAGAAAACCAAAATTATATTTACTTTTAGTTACATGCCCACAAATAGATTTGTTTGTGGAGTAATAACAAATCGATAGTTTAGACCTTCAGATAACATCAATTTTATTATAACAAATATTATGAATATATCTGATTTTAATACTTTATTCCTCTAATCATTAAAAGAGAAGAATTCTTTGTTCTTTCAGTAGAACGTTTATTGCTATTTCTTTTGGTAAACTAACTCGAAAATAGATGGCGGTAGGATTATTAAAAATTATTTATTCTTGCACAATATGGCGATAAAAAATTTTGCTTTTGTTGAAATGAGTTTTAATAAAACTATATACTAATTAGACTTTCTAAAATAAAAGATTCTGTCGGTTAAACGTTTTTAAATGTGTTTATACCCTGCATTAAATTCGATAGCTGTATTTGTCGTTGCGTTCTATGTAAGATGTTTTTCTTATCCTTATTGTCAACAGCTTTCTTTTGCGACCAATTTGTCTCAGTACTCCTTCGTTGGTCAGTCCAGGGTATCTTCAGGATGCTTCTGTAGAGCCACATCTCAAATGCCTCAATTCTTTCATCATTTGGTCTTTTAAGATCTTTCAAGGTCCAAGTTTCCACTCCGTACTGACCACACATAACATTCCATGAATCCTATTCTGACGTGGAGGTTCAGATTTCTGTTTGCAAACATTGAGGAGTACTTGACAAATGCCTTTCGAACCATTTCAATTCTGATCTTGATTTCTTCGTCTGGATCCATTTGAGCGTTTATGACTGAACCAAGATACTCATATTTTTGCACCCATTATTCTACTAGTTTTCCATTCAGTGTGATTTTCTCTTATAGGATTTAAAGATCTTCTTCTTTGTTGATTAATGTTCCTCTGATGTTTACCTCCTCCAGCACTTTCTGAAATACTAACTGTCTCCATGTCCTCAACATGCCCTACCTCCGTTTGATTGTAATAGATATTTTTGTTGTTAAATTCTCTAAAAGTGTATCGTGTTCGACTTTATCAAAGGCTTTCTGGAAATCAATGAAACAGACATATTTGTTGTATTCTCTGCACTTCTGTAGTAGTTCTGTGATAGCGAATAATGCTTCTCTAGTTCCTAGTCCTTCTCTAAAGTCAAACTGCGTTCCATCTAGTTGTTCTTACACATTTTCGAAATATTCTTCTCTGGATTATTTTCAAGAGTACGTTTAGTGTGTGGCTCATAAAATTGTTCATCCTATATACGTCGCAGGATCTTTTTAGGCAATGGAATGAATTACTAGGAATATTTTTCTTATGAACAAAGTTTTAAAAACTTAACTAGATGCAAGGGTTTGACTTGAAACCGAATAAGTTGGTTATGGATAGAGTTAAAAAAAAAATAAAGAAACAAAACAAACAGAATTAGAAGAATATACGAATTCCAACTAAACTATTGTATGCCCTTAAGTGTTTGAAAGTACTGCTTATCTTATTGTGATCACAGTTTTTGTGAATACACATTACAACGGTTTCTTTATCTATTATCAGAAAGTACCTTGTATATTATTTTGTAAATCCACTTAGACCGTTAGACCATTATTATAACACCTACGCCGAACAAAATTATGTAATAAACAACATAGATAAACTTTTCACTACGAAAATACCATAATAAAACTGGTATTCCAAAGTAGAGTAGAGCAGTGGTGTGCATTTGAATGTTGTCTTGTATCGGTTCCAATGTTTCTTTGAAAATATGGACGTTGCACTTTTATTTAGACAATTGATGTGATATAATAAAGTGGAAGGAACAGCTGATGAATCGCAAGCATAAAAAAGTTTTTAAAACCGCGTTTTTTCAATTTAGAAAAATTGTACCGCTGGAATCGGATTGTAAATATGAAAAACAAAATTAACAAAATGATGGTAGATACTAAAATTAAATTTGCTTAAAGAACTTGACTTATTTCTTTAAATTGTCACTGCTTCGCCCAATTCGAAACCACTAACTGCACATTAATTTCATTCAATAGTTTCTCAATGATTCACAAAATCCTTCTTCATTTCTTTCTTAACTTAATATTAAAAAAAAATTTGTTCAAAATAAAGGTTCGTGTACTTGACAGAAATCTACTCTTTCGTCTATCCGATGCATAGGACAAGAGACACCAAAGTTTGCACAAATTATAGAGGCATTGCTGTATCAACTATTTTCTCAAACTCGTATGAAAACATACTAGAGAAAGAGCTAATGACAATTGCTGAGGATCAACCAACGATGCCCAAAGCAATTAATAGAAAAAACAACAAAACAAAAGAAGTATACATTGCCTTTGTAGACCAAAAAAAGCTTCCGACTGTGTGAAATAACCAACAGTTTCGGTTAACCTGAAACAGAGAAATGTACGTAAAAGACTGTTGGACACAAAGGTTACGTCAGAAGACAAATTGGAATCTCAAAGCCTTATAATAAAAGAGTAATAATACAGGAAGAGGTTATCTGTTGTTCACTGTTGTTAATAATAGTAGATGCAGGTCTCCTGTAAGTGCTACTGGCACGTGTGTACAAATATGGATTCTGGGACCCCTTAAGGCAATTTGGATCAGGTTTTTTTACTTATTCTCTTAAAGGTAGGTAAGTAGGTAGGCATTAAATTCATCTGTTTCAAAAATCTAAAGTCAAATTGATGTTTTATAGAATTATGAATCAATATGTATTCATATTTTTATCAAGCATCAATTTGAATATTGATTATTGAAACCGATGAATAAGTATTCAAACGGTGGGAAATATATTAGAGTTAGTACACTTTGGTGTTAAATTTTGCCACTATCCCACTTCGAAAACTCTTATATATATATATATATATATATATATATATATATATATATATATATATATATATATGTGTATATATATAAAAACAACGATGTAAACATAAATAAAATACATATAACCAGTTAATTAAATCAAATTTGTTATTCAACTAAATAATTGAAGAGGAAATTAATGATCCCGCAAGTTGTAACGGTTAACTCGCACATTTACGTGTTGTCCTTACAAAATAATTCGTAAGTTGAACACTTACATCTAAGCTTCCTCAATTAATCTTCGCAATTCGTTACCATATAAGCATACTAACAAAAATAGAAAAAAAAAAAATAGTTTCCTTAAACATAATTCAGGGAAAGTTGCGTAAAAATCTCGTAACTGTAACCACAGCTGGCGGCATCAAAATGACCAACGTACTAACGTCCTTGTGTAAAATGCGGAGTCGCTGAACTGTATCAAAAGTTTTTATTTCAATACTTGTATATATATATATATATACAAGTATATCTACAAGGCCATCGAAAACAATGAATTTTTGGGTCAAGACATAGTTTTACTAACATTTTTTTATATAACATTCTTCATTTACACACTAAAATTAAAGCAAAAGGATACAACTTTGCAATAATCGGTATCATAAGATCCTGTTGTTTGACTGTATCACCAATACCTTCGTATGTATATAAAATAGGAAATGATTCATTTCGGCATATTTTCAGCGACTTTCAAACCTTTAAATTATGTAGAACATCAAAGTTTTCATTACAATTCAGATTAAACGCAAATATTATCTTTATTTAGCTGAATCTATTAGTGGCGCGTAATTTAAATTATTTGAAAGTATAGTTGGCTTGTAGTTAAACGTAGAAGCAATTGTTAGATTATACGAATTGATCCTCGGGACGGACTTTTCTGTAAATATTTCATTCCCGACGATCTTAAATCAGTGTTATGGACATAAGCTCCCTTCAACTAATTTTTTTTAAAATTCAGAAACAGGTGAATATGATGCAATAAAGCATAACGCGTTCGGATAACTTTCCTTTTTTTTTTCGTCGTATGGATGATCCTTTCATCTATTTTCCAAATATTTGGATGTTTGTCCCATCAGATATTATTATTTTATAGTTTGTTGTAATGTCAATGAAAATATCAAGTCAAATTTTGATCAAAAATGTTGTCTTAACGTCAAAAAATTAGGAAAAATAATGCCTACTTATTATAATGGTAAAGTCGAATTTGTCATTAAAATGGAAAAAGATCCAGAGAACTCCAAAGATTTTTAATAAAACTATTGAAGATAAAAACTGTTCTATTAAGAAACAAGAAGCAGTAATGATAGTTTTTCCAGAACGAATAGTCGAAGACGTTCTAGACTTTCGTTTGGCACTAATCCTACCGAAAATTGTTTGACCTAGCTATAAAAGGTGTTGAATTTACAACATTCGCTCTCATAGGAACAAAAAAAAATTAGTTAATTTATCTAGACAAATCTATCAGAGACACTTCAACGAAAGTATGCAACACGACTTAAATTGATGTTAAAAATAAGTTCAATTGTTATTACTATTTAATAAAACTAAAATAATATATAAATACTAATTGTTGATGTTGTTGATTAAAATCGCAGAAGTATTCTTCTTGTTCTTTGGTGCAATAGACCACTGCGTGTCTTGACCTTCCTTAAGTTTGTTTCCTCATTTGTTTCAGTGCAGAGCTGCCCTCTCTAAATCGTATATCTTCAGTAGAATGATTTCAACTTTTCCGAGGTCTTCCGATTGACATACTCACTTCCAAAACTAGATTAAAATTACTTATTTCAGCATTTTCTGCACTATTTGGGATGTTCTCGTTGTCTTTACATTCTAACAAATTCCGAAATCTGTTTCTTGTATTAAGCTCCATTTGAGGCCATATATTCTCTTTAATATCTTCCTTTCAAGGATATTTATAAAATCTGACATTTTTTGAGTTAAGACTCACTACAAAACTCTTAGTTTTCTTTTCATTTCTTGATAATATGTAGACCAAGGTATCTATCAAATCTATTATTAACTAATAGCTCTAAATTATGTCTTTAACCGTTGGGAGTGATCTCCCAGTTTTATGGATGTCATCTACGTATGCTGCTATTGGCGATGATCTATAACTAAGAATATTTCGGGGACTGTCATTTTTCTTACACAAAAATTGGCGATCGAAAGGTGATTAACTCCTGCTCGATTACCACTATGTTAACATTTATGGTAGACAATGAAACATTAGCGAAAGGACGTATAAATAATTACAATTAATGCAGCACCCACTTGGGTGATTTTCCTTATTTAATAATGTCGAATGATCGGTGTAATTCTAATGGTAAAATATTTAATTGATAATGAATTATTAAATCATCAAAGATTTTATGTTTACGAGGATTGTTCCAGAAGTACCTAGTCCAACAAAGGAAGCACGAAAATTTTGGAAAAAACTTTCTTTTAGCTCCATACATTTTTCCCAGCAATGTTGAATAAGTTTGATATCCTCAAAATAGCTATTAATTGTCGACATTACCTCTTTATCTTGAAAAATCTTTGACCTCCAAGCAATTTTATGAAGTCTGGGAACAGAAAATAATCCGAGGGGACTAGATCTGACGTATAGGGTGCACGAGGTAGCAAATCCAACTTTAATTCATTAATTTTGGTTATTGCAATAACGGACGTGTGAGCTGGTGTGTTGTCTTGATGAAACAACATTTTCTTCTTAGCCAAATGCGACCATTGCTTTGATTATACTATTGTTTCGGGTATGAAGTGATGTACCCACGTTTTATCTTAAAAACATTGCTAATAACTCGATGGAAACATCTTGACGACGCTGCTTTTGCTCCATTGTGAGTAAAAGCGGCACTCAACGTGCACACAGCTTTCTCAAGTCCAAATTTTCAATTAATATGCACCGCACTTCCAGTCGACGATCATCCAGTACCGCTTTGTGGATTTTCTTCAACATTCAACAACTTGAAACATATGCTGTATGAATTGAGTACTATCTAATACAGTGAAATTTTCCAAGCCATCTCTAGGTCAGACCAGGTACTTCTGGGACAATTCACGTATTATAATTTGAAAGTGAAAGTTTTCTATTTGAAAAGCATTCGATGACTGAGTATTTTAACAGTTTTTTTTTAACAACTTCAACTTATTATAAGACGTAGACTCAAACGATTACATACGACTTAGTTGATAGATTTTAAAATAGAGCTTTAAAATTTCTGAATTTCAAACCTCGCACTCTTATAAAAATTCTATCAATACTTTTATTCTTTTAGCCTGTCAAAACTTGTCTTGTTCCTAGATCTAAAGTAGTTGTGTTGTAACTATTGCTCAATAAGAAATAATCACTTAGTATTCAAAATATTTACTTATTGCTCTATTGTGAATAGATTGTAAAAATAATGAAAAAAAATTAGTAACGTTTTAGGTTTGAAATTCTCTCTTCTCATTTGGAATTTGGGATATTCGACGAGTGGTAAATTTGAATTATAACACGAATTTTTGTTTCGATCTAATTATTTTGAAACAGATAAGCAAATTATACCATATTAAAGAAGTCAATGGAGTATATCAAATCGTACAAAGTGCTATATTACTAACCACGCTTTCAAATTGAATATGAACAGTTTGGAATATATCAAATTCTTGCGTCTGGGTAAAAAATATTCTAGGCCATCAGACACATTCTTAGTTTTGTAACATTATGTTATTGTTATGATATTTCGGAAAGACATGGGAGTTTTACTCAACCGTTACAATGATATAAAAGCCAAAATTTGTTTAAACAATCCAGTCAGTGTTTTATATCTACATTACCTACACTTGCATTAACAATAAACATGATTGCCAAGGTGCGTAAATTACTTTTGTTCAAGTGAAAACTCAATAATTAGTGTTATGTGAAGTAATAGCAGTATAATCATGATTTTTAATTTAACAAGAAGATTAGTAAATTTCATCATATAATTTTATACAGTTTAAATATGAAATATCTTTGTTTGGTAATAAATTTCATTATTAATATTCTTATCGGCTTTTAACTTCTCTTTTTGATACATTTTAGTCAACTACTTCAGATTCTATTTTTCCTAATTTACATATTTATGTGTTAAACATTCAATTTTTTCATAACTTCTACTTCTTCCACTTCTATATTTGTTAATTTTTCTCTTGTTTTTAACCCAATTTTCATACTCATTTCCCCACTTCCTTCCTTTATCTTTTTTCACTTCTATTCAGTCTTCGAACTGTTTATGTTTATACACAACATAAAAGCCCAATTAATAGCCTTCATACCACTATTTCCTATCTTTAATACTGCTGATAACACAGATTGTTTCTTGTAGATACTTTCTCCATTTCGTATTCAGTACTATAATTAAATTTTTCGATCTTTAAACTCAATTTACTTTGGTTCTATACCAAAAAATCCGATTCTCATTTTCGTTTATAACTCTAGTAACGCAACATTTCCATTCCTCACCTTCTAGCTATTATTTTATTCGAATTCGCCTATATTTTTCTACTTAAACTCGAATTTTCAATTTCCAGATCTTCTCAGTGTCCGTCCTCCTTGCAGCAGCACATGCGGGATACTTAGGCGGTTATGGTGGTGGTCTTGCCAGCTCCTACGTATCAAATCATCTTTCATCTTACGGTGGTCGCCCCGTTCCGACTTATTACCATGGAAGTGGAGGATACTCCCACGATCAAGACTACTACTCTCATCCTAAATATCAATTTCAATATGGAGTACAAGATCCCCATACCGGAGACCACAAAACCCAACACGAAGTCCGCGACGGAGACGTAGTCAAAGGATCTTACTCAGTAGCTGATCCAGATGGTACTCTACGTACCGTTCATTACACTGCTGATGATCACAACGGTTTCAATGCTGTTGTAGAAAAATCTGGACATGCTGTACATCCACAGGTTTACGCTGTTGGTGGATATGGAGCTCATGGTGGATTCGGTAGACATGGACATTACTAAACTGACTTGTAGTTTTTATACTGATATTAAAGTGATTTCCCTTATGTACCTAATATATTTTGTATATATATGTTGAATATATGAGTTTAATTATTCGGATGAGTTTATTTCTTAGTTGTAAAGATATCTACCAATGAAAGGGAGAAGGAATTGAAGGCGTTCATTGATCAAAAGATTTCTATAATACAATAGACACTTTTATATTTTTTTCTTGATTAATCCTCAAATATAAGTGGACATTGACAATTTGAAATTGACATATAGAATTGAAAAAAAAGCGATTTGTTTTTGCATAAACTGTTAGTTTGGGTTATAGCCTGTGAACGTACTTAGCGGACAGCTTCGTCTACCTATCTTGGAAGGCCTAACTTGCAGCAAGACATGATCCTATTGGATGCCACTAACCTGACCAACTCTTTATGATTTCGATTCTTCTTCAATTTGTTTTCAGTTTTAAGGCTCCTATTTCCAATAATGAAAAGCCTACCAACGTCCTTGACTGTTTTCTACTCACAACTAACCTTCAAAAACATTTTTTGAAATTTCAGCTCAATGTTGCATTTATTAAACGTTTGCTTGGTTCTTCAGGATTGTAATCAAATGGCAACAATGCTGTTTGAGCGAAGTTTGCACACAATGACTCCTTTTTGTTGCTATATTTAAAAAAAAACGCTTCAAAATATTGAATAAAATGCATAGAAAATTGTATTAACATTAATGGGTAGTATTTTAACGTTTTCCGTATTTATTCACAGTCTTTCTATTCGTGGGATGAATTAATAAACACTGTCTCTTACATTCTTAATTTATTTACACACTAAACAATACACTTAACTTATAATAATTTACTTAAACAATTTCTACGATCCCTTTTACTAATTGGTTGTTTTCGTTACGACTATTTATGTAAAACTAAACTAGCCTCCTTCATAAACTTATTTATATACTACAAATAGAATTCTACAAAGTTCTAGAACAAAAAGAATCGCTGAGAAATAGATAAATAAACTTTCCTAAAAATTATTTAAGAGGAATACTGTACTAAACCGCCTTTTATAATAAAAAGTACATCAAAGGCGCGTCCGTCGTTTATAAAAAATTAAATCAAAGGCGCCGCGCGAATTCGCCGAATGTTAAAATTCCATTATAGTTGAGGACCCATTTCGCGAGCTTGTTCGTAACATTGTTAGGCTATAAATATTAATATCGACATTCATATAAATATGATAAACATACATTGTTGTATTTGATAATATTTATGATAGAAAATATACTAAATTGCGTATTCATTTATAGTAAATCATTTCAGTTCTAAGGACTATCGTTATCATAACTAACGATTTGCTAACTCATATTATATATTCAATTATTTTGCAATAACAAATCACAATTTAGTATATACTGATTCTGATCTCGATCAAACAACAACAGAAAAAAAATTGTAATCCAACAAGTATTGCACAGAATTTAGATTTCTTATAATAGATTTAGAATAAATGATCGAATGATTCTGTTGATTCAGTGAAAGTCAAGTGAATATGTGTTCGAATTGTATAATGAGACAACCACGCCCGTACGCCCAGATACATAGGAGAGACAATTATGGTAAAGAATAAATAGAAAAATTTCAATGTTCAATTCAAAAATTATTCTTTAATTAGCGTCGCGTATATTATTGCTCGCAATAATAAAAACGGAATCGCCCTATTAACGAGCCATATATCAGATGAGGACTTTTCGGAAACTATGATCTGATTGATACTTTCGGCATTTTAAACTTTGGGGCAAAATTCGTGAATCTTTGATAACTGATAACTGATCCTTAATCAGCTGATAGGTGATCCTGAACTCGAGCTATTGTTTACCAAAAGTCCTTGAAAATCTTATTGGACTATTGTCGATAATTTTTTAAACAAAAAAAATAGTACTAGGATGAAAATTTTCGAAATTCGAGTTTCGATATATTAAAGTGACAATTTTCGACCGATATTAAGTCAAAATAGGGTCAAACAATGAATATTTAAACCAAAAAAATTACAGTGCATATGAAAAGTTAAGTTTTCATCCAATTTTGTGACAAAAACAATTTTTTTTAAAAGATTAAAATAGAATACTTAATTACTTGAATTTTTCATACAAATTTTGAGGTTATGTGAAAAAAGTATAGATAGAAATATCAAATATTTATATACTTTATAATAAATGCGGTGATTTAAATGAAATATTTTCCAAAAATAAGAGTTGATATCAGTGAGAAAAGTAAAATAATGCGTTAACAACCCAAGCAACTACATATAACAAAAAATATGATACAATTATTAAACAATGATTATATGAAATCATAATAATTGGGATTTAAAAATCTCACAAAACGAAGCTTTAGTTCGCAATTGGAAAACTGAATTAAACACATAACTGCATTAGATTTTGGAAAAAGCATATGCCCCCGTGGAATAATGAAATTACCAACGAATTTGATCAAATTAATGTACAGAAAGAACTGCAAAACAAATAAAAACGAAAAAGAACCAGAAGAAAGTGTATATAATGAATATATACTGCATCAAATCACTTTCTTCGTGCTCGTGATTTGGCTCTGGCTCTTATAAGGGTATAATGTTGATACTATAATATCGGATGTGGGAAAAAATACGTAGGTGCTATAATACATTGCTGAATAACCTTGTATCAATTTAAAACCATTGAGGTAGGTGGTAGGTGTATTGGCTACTTAGCTATTCAATTTTCGGCTTTTGTTTTTTCTCAACAAAGTCTAAATTATGGTTATACTACTCATCCAAAGATCACTTTTGCCATATGTTTAGGATTAATTCCACGATTGAAACGAGGGAATCTTAAAAAATTCATTTTCTAACGGTACTGTTTATATTTACTCGTTTCTGCAGGTTTAAATGTAAAAACCATTTAAATTTAAAATTGAGCTGCTGGAATTGAGATGAATTTGAAAAAAATGAAGTTTCATGACGCGGGTTATATAAAATCAATAAAAATAGGATATGATCAGCAAGCCACATAAAGAGCCAAAAAGGTATATATCAAAAAAACACTCTGTATCTGTTCGATTTTCATATACTATGTATCACACTCTTAAATGTTGAATCATGTTTGAACCCATTCTATCTTGTCATTCTGCCATAATTGCCTTTTAAATGAGATCGAGTTGATTTTTATCTTTCCGAAAATATGGACGTTGGATCAAATAATAACATTAAGTTGAAAAAAGTGTCAAAGAAGCTCACAAAAAGAAAAAAAAATGTCTATAGTGATAATGTAGTAACTTGGAAAGTTATATACAAGTAGTATGTGTGATTTAAAAGTGAAATTGAGTTATTGGGAGACTAGTCACATTCGGGATAAACTTCGACCTTAATAACAGAGAAAAACTTTCAAACTTGAAACCTGGAAATACCTGAAAATATTAGCGCGGAGTTTTTATTTCGTAAGTTTATAGCTGCTAAAAGACTTCCTGTCTGCTTTGCCACAATTGCTGTCATACAAAAGGCCTTAACATAGTATGGCAGCTCCACATTAGTGCCGTGAATTCACGTCTTGAATCCACGGCACTAGTCGCGCCATCTACATTCTCGGTATGTTCTGAATCGCCCGTGGAACCCGCCGCGAAATATACGTAGAAGATAGTATTGCAATTATTTTGTTTGCTCTAGCAACATATAACTATTTCAGCATTTCAATTTCATTGCTTCAGTGACTCCATTCACGCACTCAGCGAATGCACACGTCCGTATGCCTTTGTAACCAGGAGCAAACTGTCAAGAGGGGCAAAATAATGGCTTCGATCGGGGAATAGGCGTGAACCCTGCGAAAGCCATCCACAAACATGATCACGCCTATTTATGAAGCTTCACGGTACTAATTTCAAAGATTATATACTCGATAGATCTACCACTCTGTATAAAAATTTGACGATAATTTTCGATCCTAGCGACACCTCTCCGACTGGTTCCGTATCAAGAAAAAAGTACTACATTGTCATTTATTGCAAATTATCAATTTTTAAACTCGAAATATCTCTTCATATCATGTCAATCTGTATTATTTTATAAGAATTATATTCATTATTAAGTTTTGGGAACTATAATGATGAAATCCTGAATTATGCTTTTAAATATTCATATTAAACGAAATTTTTTTTCAAATGAACAGCAATCATGTTACATCAAGTCTTCCGTAGTTATAAACTGTCGATGATGATTTATCAAAGTGTCAAAACTAATTATTTGTCAATCTTATCCAAATTTCTTGTACGTTGATTTTTTTTTGTGTGGAAAATGACGAATACTAATTCCGATAAACCATCTGAAAAGAAACACGCCGAAAATTGTGATTTAACTTCGGAAAGTGTGACAAGCGTTCAAAGTAAAAGAAGTGTTAGAAGTTCAAGAAGTACCAAAAGTGCCGTGAGTGTTAAGAGTACACGAGCCAACGGAGGCGGTGACACCAATACCAACAATCAAAGAAACGTTGATAATATATCAACTTGCTGTTGCTGTCCTAATTGTCCCCAAAAAAATCCAATTCTCCCGCCAAAATTAAGGAAAGATATTGAGAGTAATAGTATAAATGAAGTGGTGCCACCTATAATTCCCAAAAGGTATTCTACTAATGACATTTTGAACTAGTTTCTTGTACATCTATTTCCTATATAGAATAATAAAGGGTCAGAATAAAAAATTCTCTAATTCTTGCTAAATAATACCACCTCATATAAATCATGAAATTTTGTATTGCAAAAATTTTAGTCCAAACGTTCCAAGCAAAGCTACACCTCGAGAAGCTTCTCCAGCTCCATCAGTAAGATCTGTAAAATCCGTCAAGTCAACGAAATCTGTCGAGGAAAAAGAGCAAAGAGCTGAAGCACGTCAAGAATCGAATAACGTCATCGGGAAGCAGGTGGTTGAAAAACCAGTAGAATTAAGAGCCAGCATTTTGTTGAACTATTGTGAGTGCGCAAGGAAGAATGGACTTCAAGACTTCTGTCCAAGATATAAATGCCAACAACCAATAAACGACATTTAATTGCCATTAGTTATAACGTAAGTATTTATTTCGGAATTAACTTTAAATAATTCTCAATATTAGCCAATGTAAAGTAGAAAAAAAACTACTCACGAAGTATTTATATAGTAAGGAAAAAATTTACATGATATAGTGTATCAAATCAAAAGCTAATAGATCTTTGATACAGCCTTTAGCTGTCGATATGTAAAAAAAGTTACAATTTGATCGTATTGAAAGCTTAAATGCTTCAAAACTCACCTAGGTAACTGAAAAAGATTTACTCAATCCAACAAATAGCTTTATAAACATCTCAAGTTTACTCCTCTTCTTATTAATCTCAATGATACCAAAGATAGTGAAAGCAGACAGAAATAGCAAAGATTTTTATGTTTACAATGATCATTGAAGACTTGATATAATTGTTATAGATTCGATTTTATTCATTGTGTTTTAAATCACATGGCAACTTTTCTTGGTACTTGTGAATGTTAATTGAACAGAGAAGTCAAAGATGCTGGTTCCTTTAGCATTAACAGCTTTTCTAGCACTACATACATGATGTTGAGGATCTGTTTTACATTCATATGTCTAGTACTAGAATCTTTTGAAAAAACCATCCCTAGATATCTAAATCTAATGAATATCGTGGGTTCTCGATTCAAAATACGTGGTATTACATACTCTTTTTCTATAATATTGATATAAGTATTCACCGGGATGGATGGAGGTCACTGCAGATCATAATTCTGACGTTGCAGAAATTGTGCGCCATTTCACATGAGAATTTGAGTTTGAAGAAGTTTCTTCTCAAGTGGGTGCCGCCTCAAAATAGCACAAACCCAACCCAACGAATTGACGAGTCAGAAAACGGTATTTAGGCAAAATAAAAATAATTTTTGTCTCAGTTTATGACCTTGGATGTGACATATTTCCACAACTATACACTTGAATCAAAATGGTACTCATTTGAGAAGATTAGATTCATAGATTGGTAGATAAATTATTGATAGACTCTTTGTAGAAGGGAAGACAAATCAACAATGATTAATAATGCATATTATGGCTCGGATTGCAGAAAAAATATAACGGAAGTTATCGCTGAAACAGAATACGATTTTGACGTCTTATAAAAATGGCGTAGAAAGGTCGGAAAATAATTGAACTGATTCTTCAACTTTCGAAGAAAACTATCATGATAGTAATATAGTAAAAAAGTGTGTGTTTATAAGATGCACTTTCAGGATCTAACATAACCTCTTATAAAAGCCGAAAACCACTCACGAATCATTGCATGAAACTGAGCACTTTCAGGATAATATTTACGTAACTTCTTGTCGGTTTCATTAATTGTTTTATCACACGAAATTCTTCATATTTACTCATCAAAGTTGTCTTAGTATGAATATAAATTCTGTTCTACCTGTCATATTTTTGTAAAATTTTGACAGATGACATTAGAAACGTAGCGGATACGGATAAAACCAATCGAACGTTATTGAGTATGTATAACTCGAACACATTCAACACGGTCATTGGATGTTGCGTTTTTTCATATTTTTAAATTTATAGCGTTGAGTGAAAACAAAACATCAAATCGGTTATTATTTTGTTATAATAGAAAAAGTAGTGAATGAAGTGATGGGGTTCACTTTAATCACCTTGATAGGATAACCGCGTATGATAATTTAAAAAATAAAAGATTTATCCTTAAACTCATTTCCGAACCGTCTCTCCTCCGTAAAATCGCTCTCGTATTTGTTACAAACACACATAATCCGTAATCACAAAAGAGACACGCCCAATGAAAAATTTTAATTGAGTCCCATTAGTACCGTTGAATGGGAAAAATTATGTGATTCATTACCGACCTTGCTACCACTTAACACTATGGAGACTTTCGAGTTCCAGTCACTGCTTCGTATACATTTTTTCTCCTGAAAATCAAACATGGCTTGTACGTATGATTTTTTTCTTGAATGATACAAGTTTTGCCAACGCTAGATATTTACGGGGTAACTTTGAGTATATAAGATCCGTTCAGGATGGCTGACTAGTGCAGTACAAATACAAGTTCGTTTGCAGTTGTATTTCGAGTTAGTTTATAATGTTGACCAAGGTAGGGCCTCCTTAAACTCAATTTGCTATGAATATCGGTTTAATTTCTTCAATTTCTTATTTCTTAGACCTTTCGCTATGCTTAAGTTTCTAAATGTTCTTGATTTTAAATCTCTTCTGTTTCTAAATTAATTTTTTTACTAATTTTTAAAAAATAGATCAAAATATTTTGATAAAGACTTAAAGAAATGTTAATTTTTATCTATTTCTTAAAAATTATTGCAAAAACTAATTTTTAAACAGAAGAAACCTGAAATCAAGAACATTTAGAAATATAGAAATATCAGTCCATGTATAAACTTCTTTTTATAAAATTATTTTTAGGATTTAGTTTACATTTTGGAATGCTAAATGATAGTAAAAATATTCGCAATTATCATATTCATACTAAAGTTATTCATCTCCCAAATTTTATTGATAATCTTGGGATGCTGGGTTAATAATTTTTGTCAATTCTCATTTAAATTTCAGTCTCCTGGTCAATAGAAATATATTTCTCTCGTTCCATATTTCGTTTAAGCATCAAATGAATATGGTTATGAAGATAATTTAAAGAAAAAATGTTTTAAAAATTGATAAGTATATTTTTACTAGTATTAATGGAAAAAACTTCCATTACCAATTTCATTTCGGAGGTTTTCAGATGTTGGCTATCATCATAGCTATTTTGACTTTGGAAGCTGCGGCCCTAAATAGATCAGATAATGTGACTTCAAACCATTTTCGCAGGTTCCTATGCCAAGTTATTTTTTTTCTTTCAATAGATGTTTTTCCTACAGTTTTTTCTTGAATAATGAGCTTTATGAATCATATTCTTGACCTCTCAAGCTCTATCCAGGATATTGAATTCGCTTTGAGAATCCAACCTTTCAGCGCCATTCAAGACAACTGGGAATAGGCTACATAGAATTTGAGCATTCGTGTTCTCAGCTTCAAGCTTAGGCCGTGGCCAAAGAAGCTTCTTAATATTTAAAAATGATGCACGGACTTTCTCTTATTTGTATACACCACCTCTCGACTCATTCCAGTCTTTCCCTTCATTAGGTACTTCATTTTAAGTAAAGTATCCAGATCACATTCTCGATTAACTTTGACGACATTATACAACATGTTTTGTAAATATTTCATGCTTTCAGTACTGTCTCGTCTGCATAGCTCGGATTGTTCAGTGGAATACCGTTTACTCTTATCTACCTATATCATTTTTAAAGGCTTTGGTGAAGATGTCTTCTGTCTACACGTTGAAAAGGAGTGTGACTTCTCTTCTCTGGAACTCAAGCATTCGTTAATTTGGTCTGAAAGCGCAATTTGATTCAAGTACAGCTTGATTATTGATATATAGTCGAGGTTTTTTCGTTCCAGGGCTTCTATTGGATTGAGAAAGCACTAATAGTTAGGTATTAAGCACGAGATACTTTGGCCGTCCAAACTATCACGATTATTAATTCAGTTTTTATTTGGAAAACATGAAGAGCTTTTAAAACAATGTTGTCGAGTTATCGGTACGGGTGTTTTATTAATAAAAATCAACAAATAAGCCTTCCTTAACCCCTAATGTGTACTGAATATAAATCAGTTCTACTGTCATTGCAAGTTCCAAGTATACTGCAAATCTTTCCAAAGAAAACATTATTTTGAATATTTATTGCTGATATTTTAGGTTAGAATAGACGTATTCAAATGATGTTTTCGGTATTATAAGAAATTTCCAAAAAAATGCCTAACAAATTTTGAATAAACACTTCGCAAGCCATTTTAGAAACTTCCAGCATTTTTTCTTGGTCGTTTTAGTTTTAAATTTCTTAACTCTCAGTATTTGGACAATTACTTTCCAAAAAAGTAGCTAATTGACCTAAATCGATATATATCTAAGAAACTCCTGCTTGCTGTTTCAGCTGAATAATTAGCAATTATTATATCTTGATAATACCGTGATTATTTAATCGAGTCAAGGTAGATTTCTCTAATGCCAATATCAATAATAAAATATCACCTATTTACCCAGATATTTTTATAATAATTTAGTTCAATTATACGAAACCAATTACATAAAAAATGTCATAAAATTGTTTATTACTTGTCACAACTAGTACCAGTAAACATTGGTTTTTATATAATTTAAATATTATCGTTTTTAATCTTAACGTTTTTATATCCTTACGGATATAAGACGTAGTGGTTGAGCTCCTTTTTCCGTTGGGCATTTTCTGGAAACTATTTTATCTGAGTATAATTTTCGAAACATTTAAACGTATTGGATTGTTTGTTTCAGATAATATTATTAATAGCTTTAGTGGCTTCGACACAAGCAGGTCTCTTGGGAGCCCCAACAGCTTATTCTACCGTTTCGTCGCATGGTTTTATCGGTAGTCCTGCTTATGCTGCTCCAGCCATTTCTTACGCTTCACCAGCATTAACTACACACGCTTATGCCGCTCCTGCTTTATCTACATATGCCGCCCCTGCTTTACCGACTTATGCTGCTCCAGCGTTGACGACACATACCTATGCCGCCCCTACAATTTATAAACAAGCCGCGACGGTAGTTAAAGCTGCACCAGCTGTAGATTATGCGGTAAGTATTAGTATACTTTCTTTTACTGATTCTGCCACCTAACCATTTTCATAGTTCATTTATTTCGGAACTATATTCAAAGGATGTTTCGGCAGCTCCCAGGGGGATACAAATTTTTCCCAAAAATTTACATTTTAGTTCTAAAAATTGACGAAACCTACTCTAGTTTACGTAGTTTTGAAGGATTTCATTTTCTATTAACATTAATGCATTTTCATATTATTGAAATTAATGTGGTTAAACTTGACCGAAGTCAAGATTAACGTTGATGGATATCACCTTGATCTTAAAGTCATCAAGAATCTTCTTTTTCTCATTTATTATGTTCGTCTTTCACTTTCAATAAATTTTACTTTCAATAGACGTTGTTATAGTATTCCACACACTAGATTTAGTTTTCTGGTTACAAAGTTATTAGACGTATATGAATATTTGTAAAATACAAAAAACGTAGTGGGTAAAAAACGAATGAAAACTGAATCAGTTCTAACAATACAAGATCATAATTACTCTAGTAATGTAATTATTTCAAAGTTGAATCCCTTACTGGTACTATTTCTGGAAGGCTTCTGCTAATTATTTTCTTTTTAGTACATTTCTCTTGGTCATGTGGAATTGCGAACGATTTGCCGTACGGTCATCGCGATAAAGAAGAAAACAGTTTGTTTCTTTCTTCGCATATCATCATCAAAATTCGTTGTTTCTCCCTGAAGAAATAACGATCACAATTTTGATAGAGAAATAGACCCAAATTTCATCTCCAGTAACAATTATAGCGATTCAATCCTGATCTGCATGGAGACGCTTTGACAATTGACATTCCCTCATTTACAAATAATCTTTATTAAACTCTAATTGACAACTGCAGGTTTGAAACAACAATTTCGTCTATAGTTTTCATATTTTCTTCAGTTTTTGATGCTTTTGATATCTCGATTATTTCTCGTCCTTAACTGGCACATTTACTTATATTTTTTCAAGTGTTTTCATGATATAAAAATGTGTACTCGTGTTTAATATTCAGTTTTCTTATAGTTGATGGTTCGCTTTTCTCCACGACGAAGCAGAAATATTCTATAATCAATATCAAGAAGGTTTTTATCCTTTTTATTTGTGTTTCTTCAACATATCTTCAATTTTATAGTGCGTTTATTCTATTAAATATAATTGAATCACATTTCTCAACATAAAAATAGTAAAGCGAATTAAGAAGGAATTAGGAATAATTTTTTTTCTAGTAGATACTGACTTCCTACTGCCTCAATCGATAAACACAAAACCAAAACTTAAAACAAACAAAAGGAATCCTTTTCTTATTAAAAAACTACTCGTAATGAATGAAGTTTTATTATCATTTTCGATTAATTACTTACAAAACAAAATTATACAGATTACACAGTTATAATGCAGTCTTTCAATAAATTTAAAGCTTTCTGATAAACTATTTTTTTGTTTTGTTTTGGGGTGCATAAATAAAAAAAGATGACGGTTTTCCGATGCGCGAAAAACTCCAACTTGATTCTGCAAACTTCCAACGACTGGCCTTGCGATTTATTTATGGTCATCGTCAAGGCCAGACGTACCGTAAATTGTAAACGTTTAAAATCGAATCGTAAATCCGTTGAAATCATCGGTATACGTGGGATCAAGACATCCTATCCTTTGTATTTTCTCTGTCTCACTGGTCATCAGTGCGGTTAGCACGGAAGTAGCTCTTCACACATTTGATCGACTGCAACTACCATAAAAATAAGCACATAACTTGAAATGTGACTATCGCAAATGATCACCGAAGTAAGGAAAATTCTCACGCACGTAGCGGTAATCGTCACTCACAAAGATGCATACTTTGTCAACAAAGAGAATGGATCGATATATTTGTTGGTTGTCAATTGTCAAATATTCCTAATCAATCATTATTTGATCCATATATATACAATCTACTGCATTCCAATTTCCTTCTGGATTACGTCAAACTCATTTCTCTAAATATCAACATCTAGTAAAGTCGATTTTCTTTATTTTTGTTTTTAAATTATGAAATACCGAATCTGACATTTGCCAAAGTTTGTTCAAAATTCTCTTTTTCAATTCTTCATTTGTAGTTGCTGCCAAACTTCAGAGTATACGTTTCGTTTCGAATTTTTCCAGAAACGTTCAATTGGACTCAGTTGAGGGTCACTCCTATACTTCTCAATAATGTTCAACTCTGCAAAAGCTGCCACAACGTCCTTTGCATAATGAGCAGTTGCCATAACTCAGCAAAAGACAAAATTTCCTTAAGGATGCATTAATCTAGATCCAACTTCATATGTTTTGGCGGTTACAGAGTTTCCAGAAAGTCAAATGTATACTGAAGAACGATCAGGAGAATATAACGCCACACTTCTGAGTTGAACTTTTTGTATCTTTCACTCCTGTCAAAAACTTTGGACTTCTAACTTTTGGTTTTTGTTCCATTTGTTGCTTCACAGATTTTTGAACTACATTCTGCTCCAATAGAATGTTGCTTACATATTTCTTATGTCTGCCTCCCAGTTTTCCGCAAGCCGCTTCAATCAAATCTCCTATTTTCTGTTCTCGAATTTTTTTGCCTTATCCCGACTTTGTTTAGCTATTGGTTTGGTTCATTTGTTTATTACGAAGTCATCTTTTAAATAAAATGAAATCCATATTCCATGAATCTGTCCTACTTGGCAGTGCACTATTTATAAACTAGCCCCATCGTTTGAAGATTTCCACTTACATGTGTCTGGTTACTTGCTGGTAGATCCCTATACATTTATCGGAAACAAAATTCAATGTCTTATAAAGTGGAAATCTTTGTATATTACTTCCCAAATTGCCATAGGTTCATGGAAATTTCGAAAAACACAATGCTGTAAGAAAATATTATGAATATATCGGATCATTTAATTTTTCAGGCCTACCCTAAATACCAGTTCAATTATGGAGTAGCTGACGGACACACAGGAGACCAGAAAAGTCAATCTGAGTACCGTGACGGCGATACTGTCAAAGGACAATATTCCTTAGTAGAACCAGACGGTACAATACGTACAGTAAAATACACTGCCGATGATCATAATGGTTTCAATGCCGTCGTAACCAGATCCGGACACGCAGCCCATCCTGCTACTCCAGTAGTTGCACAAAAAGTCATCTCTCCTGCCATTGCTGCACACTACAGCGTCGCACCAGCTCATGAATTTGGTGGATACTATGGTGAGTTACATTTTGTTTTAAATCCGTATCAGAGAGTTTCGTCATTAATTATAATAAATATGATTTCAGATCACGGTTATGGTATTAAAGGTTAATCGACTGGTTGCAGCAACGTAATTCGTACAATACCCGAAGGGTTACAGGGGAATTGAAGCTCTACGACTGCCATATTTTTATTTTCGGCTTGTTCCTGCTGTGTTGCGCTATCTAATTTATTGCCTTACATTAAAGCAAGGACTTGGTTAGTGTGAATTGTACTAAATAATCTATGAATACATTTCCAGGAAAGTCAGATTTATTGGATCTGAATTTTTTGGACTAAATTGTGAATACGACCGCTATGCCAAATGACTCTTGTTTATATGTTGTTCTTCTTCTGCGCTTGTACTAGTAATCTAATAGATTTATTATGTATATAATCTAGTAGTTTGTATGTTTTTTACAAATATATCATGTGAATGAAATTTTTTTTTTGTTTTTATCAAAACCTCAACTAAATTCAACTTCCAAATTTGTGTTGGAGAAAAAACATGCTGCAAATTCGATGTGTGGCTAACCAATGAAAAGATTTATGCTTACTCCTTAGTCCTTCAGGACGCATGACGCTTTCTTTTATGGACTAATTTTATCATAAGTACTGGTCACATCTAAAGAACATGTCAGCGGGATACAAATCGAAATAGAATTGTTCGATTTTTCTAGTTTCTCAAGTTTCATAACAACCCGGCTATACTGATTTGTTTAGAATTACGAGAGGTACTTTATGGTTTCATTACCACATCAATATCGTCTACAGCACTGTCAGTTTCGTATAACTGACTCATAAGACTGATAATGAGGCATTAAAAGACGAAATATACGTACATTTGTTTTCGAATCACAAATAATCAAAAGAAAAATAAATCAGTGGCATGGTATTCCGTCTACGACTGTTATATAGGAACGAAGTGATTTAACTTGTGTTTTAGCTAGATTTTGAGTAAAAATCTTGATGAAGCAGTCACTAACTCTCCCATTTATTTGCTATAGAAGATGAAGCTAAGAAACAATACGATTGAAAAGTGGATTCAATTCAAAACGACATGTCGTATTCTTTAGATTTAAAAAAATGCTCAAATATTTTGCGATTACACTAAATTTTCACTATTACAAACTCTTTTGATCTTCCTCAATTCTTTTTACTATACCTCTCCATCCAACTCTATCTTTTGTTCTTTCTTTCTACTCCGTTATTCCCGGTCTTCTCAAATCTGACGCTACCTCTATTTCTTTTTGGGCCTGTCTCTTCTTATGATTCACTCTTCTTTTATAGGCGCTCTCGCGGTAATTCCGCTTGCATTCATTCTCTATACATGCCTCAACCATCTTATTCTTTGAGCTCTGACTGCTTGGATGGTATTAGGCTCGTTATATATTTCTTTCAAGACCTCTAGTGTTTTTCGGAGCACTTTCCCACATTTCGAATCTAATGCTAATTGGTTCCATTCTATAACCATATCTCCAATTTTTTGCATAATTGCATCTTCTTCTTCTTCCGTGCATTAGGCGTTCCGTTAGACATCCTTGCCTCCTATCCTGCTTCAAGGTTGTCGCTCCCCGGCCCAATGGGGATTTACCGCGCGCTATCTTGACCAGTCTGTTGTTATCCATACGACTTATGTGCTCTTTCCTTTCTTTCTTTCTTGATAGAACCCATTCGTTGATGTCATCTATTTTGCACAATCTTCTGATGTTCTCACTTCTTTCTCTGTCCAGTAGGGTTTTTCCGGCTATCCTACGTAGCACTTTCATCTCTGCTGCTTCCATCATTCTTTTGGTTTTCGCCGTTTCTGGCCATGTCTCTGCGTTGTAGGTCATCATGGCCTTGTATATCCTCGATTTGGCTTCTATTCCGATATGTTATAGTCGACTACGATTCGAGGCTTTACAACCACTCCTGATCGTCTGTCATTGCTTAATGTCTCATAAGTATTTTTTGTAGAAAGCATCATTACCTCACGCTCTGGGTCCTGTGAAAAGTTTTGACGGAAAAATTTACTTCCCAGAGTGTAAAAGTACAATAGTTATTTGTATTCCAAGGACTGAAAATGCTACAAAGTAGTATTTCAGCCGCGGCGTACACAACATTTTTTAGACGACGCATAAGATCCAAAACTTCTTCGAACTACACTGAGGAAAGAAAATAAATAATAGAGACTTATAAACATCAGATGGCGTGGATTCGAGTAACTTTTCATCGCTGATGTTTTCTTTTTCATCATCATTCATTGTTAGTCATTAATTTAGACAAAACTTCGGATAAAACAAATAATTTGAGAAAATTAAAAATTTAAGGTTATGCAAGATCATCGAAATGAAACTGTCAACTGTCAAAGTTAAAGTTGTCTACTCTAGAGCGTCCCGAAAGTGTTTTGCAGTACGGAACTGTCACTTTCACTACATGGAACACTCAAAACGCAACTCAATACAGAACGAACAACTTTCAGATGGCGTCGTCTAAAAAATAGTTTTTCAAGAGAAAAGTTTGTCAATTTTGGTTGGGGCTCAACGTATTAAAGTTGTAAGTCGACCTTACTATTACTAGAATCTATTTTTATATTGTACACAGTGGAGCAGTTGGGTTCATTATAATTTATAGCGACGTTCTATTAGAACTTACACTGGCAACTGCCACAGTGAATGGCCATGTGATACTTGGCTCTATCATTAACTCAATCCTTAAGCCTAAAACTTGATTAGAACGAGGTAACCACCCAAAAAGTGTTGCCTATAACCGTGGCTATTCCATGGTAACCACGTAGCAGCTACTAGCAGCCATTGGTGGCATCCATTTGTTTTCTACTAAAAATGTTACTTAAGCAAGTCTCGTATCGTATTTATATTTCAGTCACCTTCTTAAGAGATACATGGAAATCAGACTCAGATCTATCGATTACAAAACGCAAAGTTAGTTCAAATATGTAAACATAAGAATTATTTTTCAATTTTAAGTTTTATTATTGTTAAAAGCGTGTTTTTTAACTTTTCTAAACTATAATTTGTTTTTCAAATCTCGGACAAATTTCTACGAATTATTCTAACCTCAACTGTCTAATGTAACTGCATTAGATAGAAAATTTGTATTCGATTGAGAAAACGAAATAAAAGAAATAATAATGATCCTTCATGTATGTAATTTATATAAACAATATTCAAAAAAAATATGTTTCAATTGAATGGTTTTATGTAAAACTAGTTAGTGAAAGTGTGTAAGACACATTGTCGTCTGATTACTGACTTGAATGTTATGATAATATCAAGAAATATCTAACATTACACATGTCCAAAATCGGATGAGAGTTAAACCATAATTGTCTCTTTTATATTTACATATACTTAAAACTGCTACAAATATCGAATTAACCAAAAGTACATTACTGCGTTAATGACTAGTTACAACGCCATTCAATTTCTTTTCAGCGCGAAGTTCCTAATTAGCTGTCAGTAAAGTATGTCAAGCTGCGACTAGATTTAATAAATTCATATTGGTGCATACAATTAAGCCGTTTGGTACAACTTAAATTGCAAGGATATTGCAGAAATAATGAATAGCTTGTTACAACACTTTGGTTTCATTAATATTAATCGAGTTTCAACTAATACAAGAAAGAAGTGAATAAATTCTTCTTCTAATCAGATGGTATCGTTTAAAGTCAATTTTGCTTTGATAATTTACATAATATGAATGTGTACAACAACACAAAATGTGGTAATAAAGACTTCGGCAAAACAAAAAGAAATACTAGTAGAAATAGTAAATGGATATTTTGTGTAAATCAATAGCTTTTTATCAATTACAATTTCTACATTATCTGATTTGTATTCTAATACTTTACCATTCACGGAACTGAAAAGACAAAGACGCCAGTTAGACTAGATTTTGATACGAACGGACTGCTAACCAGAAGGCGAATCAATCAGCCACCATGCATATCTAAATATATTAGAGAAGTGAAGCGTAAACATCATTAATATTTTACTTGTATCTAGATTTCATGATGGAGGATCGTTTCATACAGTTTTGATCTCAACTCACTCTTATATAAGAGTACAGAACGTAAAATCCAAGCTCCAGTGGCAGGGGGACCTCAATTATTAACAATATTCTGGATTTATCATCATTTAAAACATTGTAAATATTTCGGGACACATCGGAGTAAAGAGTAATGAAATAGATGTAAGGGCAGATAAGCTCTTCATGGAACCTGAACCCTTCTGTAGAAAAAATATTGGAAAAGAAAGTAGATAGGGACAAAACTAATTGTTGGAACAACCTACATGGTCTGGGACAGGCAAAGAATCTCCTGGGAAACTATAAATTCAATAGACACCTGAAGACGCTGGCAGATTTTGTTACACAGAGGATGAAATGTCTAAATACATTCTTTGGAAGTGCGAAACCCACATTCTAAGTGGGATTAACAGTTCAGTAGTAAACACTGGGTTCCGAGTATCACAACAAGAAAGGGGGACTCAATAGATCCTTTGAATCGCAGTGTATATGATACCCAAGTATGTCTAACAATGTCTTTATTCAGAGCACTAAAAGTCAGTCTTTTTTCCGCTTCCTCATTGGGTCCCAATCATCTTTATTGTCATTGCATTTGTCTCCGTAATTTTTAGTTAGACTCAGCCGCTATGAAGTTACTGTATTGTTGTACAAACTGTCGCAGTTCTATCAACAGCCGACGTGCTTCAATTTTTCACATTTTAGAAACACTGTGCGTGGCTTCTGTGAGAAATGTTTCAGTCGGCAACACATTATACAATTTCTCGTAAATCGAGGCCCCTTTTTTAGCATATTATGGAAATAAATGTCGTTTATGACTGAACATAATGGGTTACCTATACTATTTTAGCATTACGTGGTTCGGTTCACATTTACTACCTAGGGGTGATTTGGCAATTTCCATTCTTAATTTCATAAATCAAAAATAGCACAATAGACCTGGGTCGATGATTTTTGAAACCATAAAAAATAATAGTAGTGTGGAACCCAATGCAAAAGGAGGAGAATATGATAAAAATAGAAGGAAAAATAATTTACGGGTGATCTGAGGTCGGCAAGGGAAACGGGGTGAGTATTTAAGGGTAAAAAACGGTTTATCTCGGTTTCTGGCAAAGCTACAAGTCCTATGGAAAAAATAAAATATACTTTTGTGTCCATACTTTTTCCACATAACCTCAAAATTTATTTTAAAAATTAAAAAAAAACGAGTTTTTGATTCTTTATTTTTATCTATTAAAAAAAACACGAAATTTTGGGAAAAGTTATCTTTTTATGTCTTGTATACAGTGTAATTCATTTGATACGAAATATTTATTTTTAAGCCTCATTTTGACTTAATATCGAAAAAACACCCCAATTTTCAATTGAAAATTCTCCCGTCAAAATATGAGCTTTCCATAAAAAGTCGTTGAGATTTTTATTCGTTGAAATCTCTGCTTCTTGATGGTATATAAAATATCACCAACACTATGGTAAATTTTTGTCAGAAAAGGCAAATAATAAGATGAAAAAAAACTCTCATCCGATTTTTTTTAATCGTAGAATTTTTAGTTATTTATTCAATTTTTCCAATCTAAGTACTCGAAAAATGTGAAATTTCATGTTATATTGATAAACATAAGTAATTATAGTCTAAAATTTTGATAAATATCTAAAAATTCATAGTTATTAAAAAAAATTCGGATGCGAATTTTTTCGTCTCATTTTTTGCCTTTTCTGGGAAAGTTTACCATGGCCATGGTAATATTTTTTTATACCATCAGGAAATAGATATTTCAATGAATCAAACTCTCAATGACTTTTTAAAAAAAGCTGATATTTTGACGGGAGAATTTTCGTTTGAAAATTAGGGTGCTTTTTCGATATCATGTCAAAATAATATGAAAAAAAAATATTTAAAATCAAATTAATAACAGTGTATAGGTGACATGAAAAGGTGAGTTTTCACAGAATTTTGTGGAAAAAATATGTTTTTTGTAAGAGATAAAAATAAAAAACCAAAAACTCGGTTTTTTGAATTTTTCACATAAATTTTGAGGTTACATGAAAAAAGTAAAAACACAAAAGTTGTAGATCTTCTTATTACCTACAAGTTTGCAATTTAACTTTTCTCCATAAAACTTATAGTTTCACCAGAAATCGAGATAAACCGTTTTTTATTCTTAAAAATTCACCCCATTTCTCTTTCCGATCTCAGATCACCCGTAAGTTATTTTTCCTCCCATTTTTATTATAATATCCTCCTTTTCCAATAATTTTTTAACACTTTTTTATTATTTTTAAACGCTTCTACCCTGGTTTACAATCTTTAAAACGAAAAGAAATCAGTTTAAAAAATTTACAGGTCAATGGGAAATTATAATGTTTGTAGATGTATTACAACCAAAGCCAAAAAAGTAATACAACACTGATATATTAAATTTTTATTGAAAAAAAAAGAGAAATGAATTTGTTGTTACTACATCCTTTTGCGTAAAATAGAATTAACAACTACTTACTGAGAGCTGAGCAATCATTAACAAAAAACGTGCTATCATTATAATTGGTTCAAGAATTAAACTAGATTGGTTATATCATGTTATTATTTATAGTTAAGCAATTTCCAGCACATAGTTAATGTGTTTTATATTATTTAACACTACATAACTAAGAACTAAACATATAAGTATATTAAAGAATATCTGTTACTTGTGTAATAGATATATAGAGAAGTTGAAGTGCGTTTTAGCGACATAGTGATCATTGAAGCGTTTGATATTCTACTTGTTCCGGCAGCAAACATATCATTCAAGATAGTTTATTGAAGATAATGTTCATTCATCTGGTAATATACAGGTGGTCCTATGTTATATTTACTGGAAATATCTCGCTTGTTGGATAAAAACATTTCGATTCTTTTTATTTCATTCCAATACCATCTCGTTGCTACATACAACTTATTACAAGTTATCGTATAAAGGAAATATTTAGAAAACATGTAGAAACTTCTGATAACATTCACACCATTTTTCTTTTGAAACCTTCACTGGAAATCTTTGAACATTTTCAATCAGATATGATGAAAATTTAGTTTACGAAACTGCTATCAATTCATCTAATAGATAGAACACCTTGTAGATAACGAGTGTATCGAAGGTTTATATTGAGTAAGATCGACCGAACACGTACGGAAACAATTAAATTTTTACAGAAAATCAACCTGAATATTTTTCATGTTGCAAAACAGACTTAATCATATAAATTACCTTGAACCAATGTTTATGTATGGCTATTTCAGTAGTATCTAATATTTTTTCAATTAGTTCAAATATAATGTTTTGTTGTGGTTGATTCTTTTATGAAAACTGTTACACATTGAAAGAGTTCTATGGTAATAATGGAAATAATTCTGGGTCCATACACAGACAAGATGTTGAACAGTTGAACTTAAAAGTAAAAAATTGAGAAGAAAAAAATTTGAATATTCATAAAAAACCATGTAATTTAATAGATACGGCATAAAATGAGGTATGAACAAAAAATTATAGAATAATTCCGTTGAACAAAGCTAGAAAATACAATGGGCATAGAAATAAGTTATTGGAATCGAAAAAGTGAAAAGATAGAGTGCGAGGATGGTTCGCAACAAAGAAAACACAAAAATATTGGAAAAAATATGTTTATTTTCCAAGATAATCTTCTTATAGCTCCATATACTTTTCCCAGGTATGTTCAATAACCTCGATACCTTTTTTATAAAAAGTATCGGCAAGCTCTTCAAAACAACCAATG
This sequence comes from Diorhabda carinulata, assembly GCF_026250575.1. Classification (NCBI taxonomy): domain Eukaryota; kingdom Metazoa; phylum Arthropoda; class Insecta; order Coleoptera; family Chrysomelidae; genus Diorhabda; species Diorhabda carinulata. The sequence goes on from NC_079471.1 coordinate 3,453,194, forward strand.
ACTGCCAGTATCACCTCTTCATTGTTGGACCACTGAGTCAATTTTTGGCGAATATGGTGCATGAGGTAGCCATTCAAACTTTAATTCATGAGCTGGTACATTGTCTTGATGAAAATCTGCCACAATTCAGGATCTTCGATAAACTATCTTGCAGATTATTGAAAGACTAAATCCGAGTAGCAAAATTCTACATAAAAAATGTAGAAAACCTCATCAATATAATCTAGATATTTAAAAAAATCTGACTACGTTAACAGACTGACAGATTTATCATTAGAATATATCATAACTGATTGACTGATTTATTAAATGAAGGATTATGTCTTAAGTGACTGACTGATCCATCATCTGAATATATACGACATCAAGTCTTTAGTGATTTATCTGAACAGATCTAAGATCATCTCCTAACTTACTGACTTATTGAATATATAAAAAATCATAGCTGACGGATTGCTGATTACTGATTCTTGATCGCACAGCCAAAACCTCTGAAGCTATAATCATCAACTTTGGACCTAATCTTCCGTTGAGAAACAAATTTTTAGATTTCCATCCCCTACGGATGTTTATTTTGTATATAAGTTCATCGATTTTGGAATTAGAATCTTTCATTTTGAACTTAAAACTAAATGTTAGAAAATCGGTTTTTCGGCGTTATTGAGAAGTCACGAGAATGAAGCCGTGTATGAAATTTTCTTCAAATTAAAAACAAAAATCATCTAAAATCATTAATTGGACTGATAATTGGTACTTTCTACGAATAGTTTATAGTCACGCCTAGCAGGTTATGCATTTTCTTCAGTACTTTCTAACACCAATAAAAAAAGCCGTGAATTCGATGTTTGATAAGCAATAATTTTTGAAAACCACATTATAAAGGGTTGCAATACACAGTATTTGATTAGCTACTCAAAGCTTTTGTGTTAATTTTACGATGAAGATGTACGCCTTTTCCGTTGGCCAATCTAATTCTTCATTTGACCATTTGAAGATACTAATTTATGTTTTTATATTCGAAATAATCCACAGGTTTCATTTTCTATAGTATTGTTCCAACCATGAGACTGTCAAGTAACAGAATATTCATACGAAATATTTTGAAACCATTATAATAAACTCTTCTTACCAAAAATACACGGCGTGACCTTCTTCTAATGTTATAATAAAAATAGAATAATGAGGAATTACAACATTTCTCTCATTAATTATCAAATCTCATTGTGCTATGCTTTATTGCAACTAAACACAAGTAAATTAATAGCTAGAACTATTGTATATTATGTACTTCAAATGTTTTCTATTACATATACAAGGTGAACAGCGTCTTTAAAAAAATACGATATCATATTTGTTACGAAGAGCTGCCAGCTTACGAACAAGTTCGCGAAACGGGTCCTTAGGCCGCCCCTGTCCAGCTACAATGGAATTTTAAAATTCGACGAATTCGCGTGGCGCCTTTCATCTGCTTTTTATAAATGACGCACGCGTCTTTGATGTTTCCTTTTCGAAATATTTATTATAACAGAGGGTTTATTTACAGTATTTCTTTTGAATAATTAATTATTAGTTTTTTCTATAAGTTTTAAGAATTGTATTTAGGATATATAAATAGTTGTGTAAGCGAAGTTAAATTAAAAAAAAATAGTCGTAATGAAAAAAACCAATTAGTAAAAGTAATCGCAGAATTTGACATTTATAAGTAAATTATTATAAGTTAAGTGTATTGTATAGTGTGTAAATAAATTAAGAACTAAGAGACAGTGCTTATTAATTAATTCATTGAATTTTATATTCACAAGATCTATTTTAGACATAGTTTGATTATGAAATTAATTGATTTTGCAGATTCAATTTGTTATAGTGAACACACTATTCACTTCTACTAAAACAACTTTTAAATTACTTCAAATTACGCTATTTGACACGCGTTTCTATAACAAGTAATATTCTTCAGAGATCAAAGGTAAACAGAAGGAAAACAGTTTAAAACACGTGTCAGTGCTGGTGAAGTGGTAATAGTATGTACCCCCAACAATTTCAAACTAAATCTAATATAAGAAAAATCAAAATGGAAATAAAATTTTTCATTAACCCCGAAAGTCTGTAGAAGTTCAAGGTGCCTGCTTCGAAAGTTTATTATAGTTTTTATTTAATTGATAACAAACTAAATTTTTCTACATTTTAATTTTTTCCTTTTGTAAGTAACACAATGCTCGAGTTCAATTAGAAATTTTTGATTGTGTTTTATACCACTCGTGAGTATTTTCAATAAATAATTACAATTTATGCTATTTTTTTTTCAGAATGTCTCTTTATGGCGAACGGTTTCCTTGTCATGTACAACGATATGAAAATCTACATATCTCTTAAACCATAAATTTTATCGAGTTAAACACAAAGTAACTTTTTGTTGGAAAATCTATTGAAAAATTCATTTTTGTTATCTTTTATTGTACAGGTTATCCCTGTAAAAGTTATGGATTGTTAACTATTGGGCATGAGCCGTCCCTGGCCTTCGGATAGTAATATATGAGAATTTTTTTTTAAATTATAGCATTATTTTCACGTAATCTACTTACTCCCGAATTTTTCGAAACAAATCCCGGTACACTATGTATATATTTTTGTTGAAACTGTTTTTACGATAATTACAATTCACTTGAGTATAAATTAAACAAGATAAATATCATTATTGATTGCTTGAAGATCAACAGATGATTGTTAAAATATTTTTAGTATAAAATAGGATTAGATATACGAATAAAAGTTTATTAATTATTTCAAGTAAAACCATTCACCGAATGCACCAGTTTCTACCAACTGAATTAACATAGAATATACGCCAAATCACATATCAATTGGGTTCCAAGCCAGTGCACATTCGGTACCAAAAAAGCTGGGTAGGCGGAACCCTACTCCCAGGAAAAATGCACATTTGCAGCAGACAGACCTTGCTATTGTCGCAATAAGATAAACTTTCGAGCATGTTTTGTATACTTAATAGTACTGGTGGGTACTAACTATGGTGATTTTTTTCTTTATTTTAATTGTGGTGAACGTCCAGTGGTAAGGAATATTTAGTATATAAGTAGGATATTTGTATCCCAGTGTTAGTGTAGCATAGTACTCAGTACAGTGTAACTAATAAAACATGTTTGCTAAGGTGCGTACAGTGAGGGTAGTTTTTAAAGTGAAAAATACTACTGAATGTTCATATCAAGCTAATTATTTTGAATATAGAAATTGTAAATTTTTTACATTATTTAATTTCGTTTCAGATTGTAGCTCTTACCGCCGTTGTAGCCTGCGCAAGCGCCGGGTTTATTGGTGGATTAGGTGGACATGGACTAATCGGTGGACATGGATTAGGATACGGAGCAGTGTCTGTAGCACACGCTGCCCCAATAGCAGTTGCAGCTCATGCTCCTGCCCACGAAACTGTAGACTACTATGTAAGTTATATTGAAAGAAAAGAAAAAGCTTTGGTTCAATTGATTTGAATTGTTTTCTATAGGATTTCCTGGACTCCACTTGAATTTATTTCCATTTCTCTATTATATATTTGATGTGTTGATAGTATTGTCTTCAATAAGTTCTTGTATATATGTTGTACCAAAATCATCCAGTAGATATGTGCTCTTTGAAAACAGTACGTTTGGTATAATCCAAAAGTTTTGTACCCGTTAGTTCACTTTTCTACAGCTTCATAAACTGATACTTTCTTTCTGTATTGATTCAAACCTCCTTCACAGAAGCCTGTATATTTAACTGATTGTTGTATCTGGAAACCATTATAGTTAAAGTATAATGAAGAACAATTTTTTAAGTTAAGCTTTTTTTATCGTTATATTCCATTTTCCTGTCCATTTCTCTTATAATTTGAGAAGTTGTAGAAGTGGAAGAAAGAAATGCTTTGTTGCTAAAAAATTGCTACAATTTGTAGACAAAAGCTTGTACAAACTAAAAAAAGAAACATAAAAATAACTGAATATATATACGAATAAAATAAAATTTCAATATACAGAAGAAAACAATATTAAACCAGTATACAGCATGTCGTGAATTAAATATTATTATTATTAGAATAGAAGTCGTTTTCAGAGAAGAAGGCACTTTCCAGTAAATATACCCTCAAATTATTGCGGAATGCAGAAACATATGATATCGATTTGATTTCAATTGGCAAGTGATTGTGCATTTTTTATGTATTGTAAAATATTGAGCCCTTAACTAATTCTGAACGTGAAGTAGGTAGGTAAAGGTCGTACTCCGTATTCCTAAGTTCCTAATAAACTGTTAAGGAGATGGATAAGTTCAGTTTTTTGGAAACTGATCTCTACTCAAAGCAGGAGTAATTTAAGGAATTGTCCACAATAAGCTCTAAGAATTTTACATATTCAACGACGTCAATGGTGGTGTTGTTTAATAAAAAAAGCTGCAATGTATTTTCATGTGATAAAACTTTGATTTTAGAAAGATTATCAGTAAATTTTCATCTATTCTATCGGCTCAATAAATATAAAAATGACTCTATTCGATTTCTTGTATAAAGAGCTTCAATGTACTATCTTGAGACTGCTGCTTTGCTAGTAAACAATGAAATTTATAGATAGGAAAAGAAGGAATCGGTAGCCAATTCTGCTTGGTACGAAAATTAACATAAGTTTAAAAATAATATCGCTGTGTAAATATAAAAGTATTCGATCAATTCTAATAAACAATAGATGCTCATTTACATTACGACATGCTTTTAATTTCTAAAGAATTATGCATTTAGAGTGCACGACTGTCTTTTATCAGGTCATCTAAATTCAAATATGGAGGTCGAACTTTTACAAACCGTCTCATAAACTGCATTTCCTTCGAAGATTAGCAAATACTTTAAATGCACTAGTAGAAGAAAGATTAAAATCTTTACAATTACATGTTTTGAATCGTGTTCTGAATGAACTAGATCACATTTACGTAATCCCAACAACACGAGTATAATTTTGTTGGAAAAATTTCAAAAATACCCTTTTTATTAACTTCATCGAACGTAACTGAATTTCCAGTTGTGTTTTAGTAAATTATTAATAATAAATTCTTCTAAAATACAGTTTGTTTTAAAATTGAAATAAACACGTTTTATTAACAAAATTACTTCAATCAAAACTTGATTTTCAATACAGACACCTTCTTAACCTGATAACATCTCTCATACGATCCGTTATTGGTTTTATCAAGTTCGATATTAATTCTTGCTGAACGTTAAACCACTTTCTTTCACAATGACAATTATTATTGAAGCTCTAGTATAAATTCCTCATTTCAACTGTTCGTATCTAATGTAATTGATGAAAGGTACCATATGAATTTCCACTCTTGTGATTATAATTAAAAAAAGGTCACTTCATAGTCTCATAGATCGAGCAAGTACCACCACAATAAACAAACCTCTATCTTCAACGTAGCATTCTGCATATTGTTGTTTTAGTCTTCAATATCCTTTTTTCCTTCAGTTGCTACCATAGAGGCATATTCTGGTGTCATATTAGAACAGAACAGACCACATTGCTCTAATATCCAATCCAGATGATCCAGTGCAAAACGAGCTTGATGATGTTTTAGGTGTTAGATTACTTCACTTTGGTCTTCGACTTAAAGCAATTTGTCATATTTCAAGGACCTGCAGTTGCACTTCAACCGTATTTAAGACTAAACTGTTTATGATGATCCTGATGTATAATTCTTTCCCGATTCCTAGTATAGGATCCGGTCTTCGTGTCACGTTGTCATACCTCTGTGCGTGTTATATTGAGTTGCCGATTTAAGACGTTACTTGGACGACTTTTTTGCAGTATAATATGCGTTAATGTAGCACAGATTGAAGCTAATTGAATTATAATATGCAAATATCAATTGCAATGTCAATAACTTCGATCAATCTGTCAGTACGTTGGTTACTCTTGTTAGAATTATCATATAATTACGTTCTATTGGTTTGTCGGTTACTATAAATGTAAATGACAAACATTGAAGCACATTGAAGCAGTCCAAACAAAATTTATTTGTTTTTTGAATCTGATAAATAGGTTCTAAAAAAATAAAGTTACTATGGACCGATTTCAATACACGTAATTTTACTAATCAAGCCATCAATCATCTTACTGGTATTATTTGAATATGAATTATTTGTAGTTTCCTATTTCTAATTTCTCTCAGCCCAGGTACAACATTTGTTCAAGATTTTACTATTTTAAATTTTGATTGTCGCTTTCATAATCCCCATTGTTTATTTTTGATACTCCAATTTTTTTTTGAGCAATATTAACCGACTACGTTTTGTACTATGTCTCGTTTTATTATTTTTCCAAGGCAGAGTAATTATTTTATTTTTGATTTTAACGTTTTCGTTATTTAATCTTTGTTCTAAACAAAGTAGATGTTTAGCACGTTATCTTCAAAGTACTTTCTATAAAATACAAAAAAAAAACAAAAACATACTTCACTCAATTATTATATAGATTCACTTTTTTACCATTTACGTAAATTGATGTCACTGTAGTTTCGCCATTTGTTTTTTTTTTTGTAGTATCACTCGCAACAGGGATAAAATACATTTTTTCAAAAAAAAAATCTGATCCTGTTTATCTATGTTCTTCATTATTATCAATAATTAGTCATTTCAATGTTCCAAACGAATCTCACCTCTGCTTTCAAGTTTTTTTTCTCCATTTCTATTTCTATCCCATATACAGGGTCCTTCAAAACGTTTACATACGAGTTATATCACTGCATTAAGCGAAAAAAATTGATTAAAAAGTATTTAGCTGCTGCCGCATTTTTGAACTTTGCGTTATAGACATGTCATTGTTTGGTGATTTTTAAACGACTTTTTTCGCTTAATGAAGACGCCGTATAAGAACTAATTTAATATTGGTGTTGTTATTATCTTGAATTTGATTCATCTTATCGACACATTTCTCTGTAAACTGATAGATATTTGACACCTTTTGTTGTTGTTGTTCTAATTGATATAAAACAATTTTTTCTGTGCGTAAAATGCGTAAAGACATATTCTTTAACCAGTAGTGCGTGAAGAAAATTATTATTCAGGTCTCCGTAGCGTAGTAGTTAGAGTACAAGGTTTAAGGTCCCAGGTTCAAGTCTCGATCCTTCCAATTTTTTCTCTACCTATGTAGTGCTAATTATTTTTAGATGGTATTTATACATGCCGAAGAGAAGGGTTCTAAGACTTTATCTTTTCTATTTCCAATAACGTTTTCTATTATTATTTCGTTTAATTCTTTCCTTCCAGGTTCTTGAGAGTCTTCCTAGTCCCTTTCTATTCTGCTTTTGATACATCAATGCTTTCTTCGGCCACCTATTCTGCTCCATCCTCATCACATGTCATGTATACTCAACCTGAGTTGATAAATCTCAAAAAGAGTTATCACAATGTATTTGATGATTTTACAAGAGTAAAAAATATGTTTTCTTGGCAGGCTTACCCAAAATATGAATTTAACTATGGAGTAGCTGACGGTCACACCGGAGATCATAAATCACAAAAAGAAGTACGTGACGGTGACGTAGTTAAAGGTTCTTATACTGTAGCCGAGCCTGATGGTACTCTTCGTACTGTTCATTACACCGCAGATGATCATAATGGCTTCAACGCTGTTGTCACCAAAAGCGGACATGCAGTTCACCCACAAGTAAATTTTGTTATACTCATTATATGATTATAATATCATTATTATATAAAATAATGCTTATAATGATAATATTTTTGTTTCTAGGTTGTAACCAAAGCTGTAGCTGTAGCTCCAGTAGCTTATTCATTAGGACATGGTGGTTACGGAGGACATGGTTACCATTAATGATCTCAATTGGCTAGAAATGTTGCTCATATATGTATATACCTCATCGGTTGTGTATCATTAGTGTTGTTCTTCTCTTATCGTTAATGTATCTCATTTTCGCCATATTTATTTCTTATAATCCAATAAAAGACTATCGTTCGTATGATGACTTGGTTTTTAATTTGTAACAAAGTACCCTTCGAATGAATAAGCAAGAATTTCCAACACTTATTTGAGAATTACTTCATTAGTTTAATGGTAAATGAAGTTTGTTATTTCATAAAGTTATAATTAATGGATTTGGAGTTAAATCAGAGCAATAAAGTAGTGAATGAAGATAAAACCAGATCCAAACATCTAAACAACTCCTATGCCATATTTAGATAGGAAGTTAAGATGTCCGTCAGCTGTCAATTTTAGTTGGTTTCATTCAATTTAAGTCAAGATTCCGGCATCATAACAACATCAATTCATCTTATTTCATAGTGGGATAATAAGCGACAAAGGATAAGCATCTTCAAATCACCAAAGTCCGATCTCCTTTAAAAAACCGATCAGGCACCATTTAATATCACTTGACAAACTATGAGGCTTGCTTCATTGTTTGAATAAGTGCTAGACATTCACAAATAACATGGTCTGCAGTTTCTCTTTATTATGCACCAAAAGCACTCCGGTTTGTCCGTGATGCCATAAGGATGGAATGGGTTCTGGATCTATTAGAGGCTTTCAATCTAACTTCGTCGTTGTCCAACGACATAATCTGCAGTTTTTTTTATGTACCAAAACACTCCGGTTTGTCCATTATGCCATAAGAATGGAATGGGTTCTGGATCTATTAGAGAATTTCAATCTAGCTTCGTCATTATCCAACGACATAATCTGTAGTTTCTTTTTTTATGTACCAAAAGCACTCCGATTTGTTCGTGATGACCATAGGATGAAATGGGTTCTGGATCTATTAGAGGCTTTCAATCTAGCTTCGTCTTTGTCCAACTACATAATCTGCAGCTTCTTTTTTTTATGTATCAAAAGCACTCCGGTTTGTGCGTTATGCCATAAGAATGGAATGGGTTCTGGATCTATTAGAGGCTTTCAATCTAACTTCGACGTTGTCCAACGACATAATCTGCAGTTTTTTTTATGTACCAAAACACTCCGGTTTGTCCATTATGCCATAAGAATGGAATGGGTTCTGGATCTATTAGAGACTTTCAATCTAGCTTCGTCATTATCCAACGACATAATTTGTAGTTTCTTTTTTTATGTACCAAAAGCACTCCGATTTGTTCGTGATGACCATAGGATGAAATGGGTTCTGGATCTATTAGAGGCTTTCAATCTAGCTTCGTCTTTGTCCAACTACATAATCTGCAGCTTCTTTTTTTTTATGTATCAAAAGCACTCCGGTTTGTGCGTTATGCCATAAGAATGGAATGGGTTCTGGATCTATTAGAGGCTTTCAATCTAACTTCGACGTTGTCCAACGACATAATCTGCAGTTTCTTTTTTTATACACCAACAGCACTCCGGTTTGTTCGTGATGACCATAGGATGAAATGGGTTCTGGATCTATTAGAGGCTTTCAATCTAGCTTCGTCTTTGTCCAACTACATAATCTGCAGCTTCTTTTTTTTATGTATCAAAAGCACTCCGGTTTGTGCGTTATGCCATAAGAATGGAATGGGTTCTGGATCTATTAGAGGCTTTCAATCTAACTTCGACGTTGTCCAACGACATAATCTGCAGTTTTTTTTATGTACCAAAACACTCCGGTTTGTCCATTATGCCATAAGAATGGAATGGGTTCTGGATCTATTAGAGACTTTCAATCTAGCTTCGTCATTATCCAACGACATAATTTGTAGTTTCTTTTTTTATGTACCAAAAGCACTCCGATTTGTTCGTGATGACCATAGGATGAAATGGGTTCTGGATCTATTAGAGGCTTTCAATCTAGCTTCGTCTTTGTCCAACTACATAATCTGCAGCTTCTTTTTTTTTATGTATCAAAAGCACTCCGGTTTGTGCGTTATGCCATAAGAATGGAATGGGTTCTGGATCTATTAGAGGCTTTCAATCTAACTTCGACGTTGTCCAACGACATAATCTGCAGTTTCTTTTTTTATACACCAACAGCACTCCGGTTTGTCCGTGATGACCATAGGATGGAATGGGTTCTGGATCTATTGGAGGTTTTCAATCTAGCTTCGTCGTTGTCCAACGACATAATCTGTAGTTTCTTTTTTTATGCACCAAAAGCACTCCGGTTTGTTCGTGATGACCATAGGATGGAATGGGTTCTGAATCTATTAGAGGCTTTCAATCTAGCTTCGATCTAAATGCTGCAGAAATAGCTACCAAGTCATTTTAGAACTTTCTTACACCCAAGCACAAGCTTAGAGCACAACGTTCCAGCTTTGATGACTATTATAGCAGCTCTGCTATAGGTAGATTGAGATTATCTATTCTATTGCGTAGATTGAGTACCGCGAGTTCAGATTTCATCACAGCTGATACCTACTAGCATGTTTCCTAAACAAATATCGTTATAAAACAATTATCAAATCACTATAATCTACATATTCTTGCTTTTGTACGTATCAAAAGTATGGATAATGAAAAACTATTTAATTTTTTCTAGATTTAATATTAATTACAAAACCTGGAACTTACGTTTCAATTGGTGTTATAGGTGTAGTCATATTAAATGTTGTACTAGTTGAATTACCTTTTGAACAGTCCGGGTAGTAAACATTACAAAGTAATTTCAAATGTGATATAAGAATTAATACAGCTATTATAACGCAGAGCGTGTATGCTAATAAAGCCACCAAAGTCCAAAATAAAATGATCGATATAGGAGTTAAATGATCAAATAAACCTTTGTGCAATAAAGGGTTACCATCTCGTTTCGGTCTAGGACGAGGTGATTTACTATCAACAGGTACCACAGTTATATTATGATCGGCAGGATACACGTACAAATTCTTGGTTGTCTCCGCCTCAGACATATTCATTAATTGACAGTAATTTGACAAAAATGACATTACAATAAGAAGCATCAACTGATGTACGTCAGGTAATGACAGTTTATAAAAGATTTGATTTAACGCGTACATTACACCTTACAGTCCCTACACCTCACAGGCGGTTAGTTATATAAATCTCAAAATCAAATATTCAACTTCAAATAAGTTATAATAAACCTGAAAAAAAAACAGAAATAACCTGATTGGAGCACAGGTTACAGGCCGGTTCCAAGTTAGATGTTTTAAGTTGAAAAATTCGTTCCTACCCTAACTACGTCCATTCCTAGATAGCAGCGCCACGCCATGGCTCTGTTAAAATTGATTTTAAGACCTGTATACAGGGTGTTTCAGGACTTAAAAAAATCTGGGAGTGAGTAAATGTCGTAAAAATAATTCTGTAACATAATGACCTCTTGTTTCTGAGTTATAGGCCTTTGAAGTTGCTAAATTAGAACTCAAATTAAGTATTAATTAGAATATTATGAATTTTTGATTACGTATGTAGTGTTTCACGGTGCTACTATCTGAAGGCAGCTAATACCCAATGGTTATCAATCCGTAACTTTTACTGGGACAACCTGTACAATCTAAAATTAGTAAAAATGAATTTTTCATTGATTTTTTTAACAAAGATGTACTCCGTGTTTAACTCGATAAAATTTATGGTGTAGGAGATATGTAGATTTTCATAGCGTTGTACATGCCATAAAGAGACATTCTGAGAAAATTATCATATATTGTAGGGGAGGTTTTTGCATTATTAAAAATATTTAAGATCAGATTCCTTATACTTGAAGAAAAAAAATTCTCCTATTACGATCCAAAATAAAAAAAATCATGTTTTTTACCACTTTTTTAAATAATCTTTGTATGAGGGGTTGTTTTTAAGGGTAGGTAAGCTGTAAAATATCAAAATATTAAAGTTGTGATACAAAACAATCAACATTTATTATATTTGAACATAACTATAGCCCATTACAGCTTTAATTCATTAGTTTTCAATTTATTGGGTGATTTTCGCCCCTTAAAAATAAAAATCTTACTTTAGGTCCACCTCAGGTTTGAAGAGGAGGATAACTCCAAATTTTCTAGAAGATCGATGAAGGTCTTTAAATTTTTTAAATTTAAATTGCGAGGTTTCGGTCGATCTTAAGTTTGAATTGCTGGATCGGTAATTATTCATTGAAACAAGGAAAAAATTTTAAATGTAGAAAAAATTTAACTGGTTAGCCTATAGCTTATAAAATAAAAAAAAACAATAATAAATGGTCCAAGTGGGCACTTCTAATATTCCGGAGTCTGCGGAGGATATTTTTTTGAAATTGGAAAAGCATTCCAAGATTCTGCATAGAATTTTTTGATAAACTTCTATAAACAAATACTGACTTCTCTTAGAAAGGACGATTAGAATGAAAATAATTTTTGATTTTTTTTTTCTATATTGTACAATCCTCAATATAACTTTCGGCTACAGCAGAGCTTCTTCAGACATCAAGCCCTTTAAGTTTAATAACAAATTACCGCGATTTTGATTTTAACTGAATAAAACGTTGTATCACATCTATTTTTTTCTAAAATCCTTTCTTACAGAATATTCTACCAAACTGTATACTTCAAAAATGATTTCATTAGCATTTGATTGAATTATTCTGGGAACAAGAACAATCAGTTGGTTGTTATCATCCAATATATTAATTCTCATATCGAGCCAGTTACAAAATATTACGTCGAAATTTTATTGTAATTATTTCGCAAATGAGCCTTCGAACTTTATAATTAACATATATACTCAAGACAATAGAATGATTATTATTTCCATTGTAATATCTTTCTCTAATTAATCGATTAACTAATCATTTTTTCGGTCCAATTAACATACTTTTACATTTTGATTTCTTACGCATCACTGTCATAGTCGAATAGGTATTGTCCGTGTTGATATTTATTACATTTTTAATAACTTATATTCATGATAAAATGAGAATATATTATGAAGAAACAAATATGTTAACAGAGGTTTTTGCCTTTCAAATATTCTGTGTTCATTAAATATGTGATAATATATGAAAAAAATTACTGCGTCATTCCTTGAGGGGAATAAATCCTTCCTCATTATGCCCAGGAGCTGTATACCATAAGAGGTCAACAAGATTGACACCAGTAATATTTCTACCTTCTTGGAATTGTAATTTTAAACAAGGTGCCTTCATCAAATACGTCTCCTTCTCGTAGGAACGTCAGCTCGACCTTCCTGCAGGCTCCTTCAATCCCCATTATCCTTGCGACATGAGTTGATTTTCCATATAAATCTATGAAATATTTTTCTAGTTCAATAAAAATAATTAACTTACTAAAAGTGTATAGGGATGTACTTGATAGATGTCTAGACATCAAAAATAATTATTCGTATTTTTACTATTAATTGGGCGAGAATATGCCACATATAGTTGTCCAAAAACCACTTTGAAATTAACCTGATATTCTACATCAGGCTCATACTGGAATACTAGTCGAAGAAATAAATATGATGTAAATGCTCGAAGAACTTTTTAGTAAATTTCTATACGTCTGTTTACTATGTATCTACGCGTATCTCTTCGTTCTAATTGTCTCTGTTGATTTCGTTCATTTCGTGGCTGTTGCGATTGTGATTGACATAACTATGCCGTGCTCACACGCACATCTGCATTGTTTTGTTCGCCTGTTGTTCGTGCTCTTATATGCATGAGATTTGATTATTCGACGACTCAAATTGGTCCCTTTAAGTCTTGCTGGCATTACGTGCAAACCTGTAAATAAATCAAGTTAAAATGCTCTCAAGTTAGAGAGAAACAGTGACTCAATATTGCATTCGTTTGCTTACTATTTGACTCACCTTTCACAATAATAGAACACGTATATTTATTAAACACGTACACGTTTCCGTTTTGATTTAAAACTATTTGCAAAAAATATTAAGTACAATATATACAAGTACGATAATTGCCGTTAGCGGGAGCTTATTTACATGATAGTAAAAACTGTTTTTTCAAAAAAAGCAAGTAGTACTTTTTCGTTAATGTTCCTCATATTTTCAAATTTTTGGGAGGCCAGGGCGATATTTCAAGTATTAAACTATCCACTACAGCATTTGCAGACTCTCTTACTTCAAATGGAATGTCTCATTCGCTATCTGAAGACATTTCAGGTAATTACTTCTGACATGTTTTGACTTATTTTGAAAAATCATCGTTTCCTTCCCTAGTAACACTCCAGTGCTCGAACACCCGAGGTACTCACCAGATTTGGCACCGTATGACTTTTTTTTGTTTCCGAAGATAAAATCGGCTTTGAAAGGGTCCCGATTTGAGTTGATGGAAGCGGTAAAATAAAAAACGGCAGAGCTCCTGAAGGCATTCGCCAAAGAAGACTCCCAGCACTACTTCGATCAATGAAAAAAACGTATGGAAAGGTGTGTGGTGAGGGGAGGGGAGTATATTGAAGAGGAGCATTCGAATTTGTATAATAAAACCCTTTTTCGTGGCTAGTCTCTAAAAGGACGCATCAAAGGCGCTTCCGCCATTTATAAAAAATGCTAGAGACACCGCGCGCATTCGCCGAATTCTAAAATTCCATTTGTAGCTGGACAGGGCCGGCCTAAGGACCCATTTGGCGAGCTTGTTCGTAACAGTACATTGGATTGTGTCCTTCTGTTATGAAACATCGTCGTTTTTACCTGATTTACATCAATAAAAAATGTATTACAAAGTCAGTTGGTATAAATACATTTGGAAAAATGTATTCTAATGCTGCTGGTTTCATACAACCTCCTCTTCGTTACTAACAGAATTTGTTATAGAAATGCTATTGCGGAAAAAATTCTCTCAACCTCTAACAAAACAGCAGATTTTAGAACGTATCATCCAATATTGTACTTCCAGTTTTTGTTCTTGGGTCTTAAAGGAACAAACATTTGTTAGGAATTTAAACATCCTCGATTGCAAAATTTTCACCTACGTGAAATATGATAATTTCACGTCTCATTTTTTGGACAGTACTATCTATCCAATTCTTCTTCATTAGATAAAAGCTAAACATTCAAAATTAATGAAAATATGAAATAAAATCCCTTCAATTTATTGCACATTTATAATTAAAAAAAAAACAATTTACAAAATAAATAACTAAAAAACATTCAAAAAATTATTTTCATTATTCTCAATGATGGTATAAAGGAGCATGATGTACAGCAGGAGCAGCTAAAAGTACTTTGCCGTGAGATGGTGCTGGATGTACTGGATGACCAGATTTTTCTACTACAGCATTGAAACCATTGTGGTCATCAGCGGTGTAGTGAACAGTACGAAGAGTACCATCAGGTTCAGCAACAGTGTAAGACCCTTTGACTACATCACCATCACGAACTTCGTGTTGGGTTTTGTGGTCTCCGGTGTGACCATCTTGGACTCCGTAGTTGAATTCATATTTAGGATGTGCCTAAAAAAGAAAAACAAAGTGTTTTAAAGCTTAATTAGTCGGAAAATATGGTGTATGCTTACGTAATAATCAACATCATGATGGGCGGGTGAAGAATAAGCCTTGTAAGGTGCTGGAGCTGAGTAAGCATGGGAAACTGGAGCTGAATAAACTTGGGCAACGGGAGGTGTGTAAGCATGGGCAACAGGTGATGTATATGCGTGAGCTACAGGAGCGGAGTAGCTGTGTGCTACTGGAGCGTGACCATAATCTAGTAACCCTGCACTGGCAGCAGCTACAAAGGTAGCGATGGCAAGAATCTATAAAAAATATTAGAATTCGTTTCTTTGTATATTATTACTCGAAGATGCAGTATATAATATTGGAAATAGTTATTTTTTTATAACTTTTGTCTGTTAAACAAAAATTATATTCTATTCTATCATATTTAGATATCGTT
Source organism: Diorhabda carinulata (assembly GCF_026250575.1). Taxonomy (NCBI): domain Eukaryota; kingdom Metazoa; phylum Arthropoda; class Insecta; order Coleoptera; family Chrysomelidae; genus Diorhabda; species Diorhabda carinulata. Next base: position 3,468,991 of record NC_079471.1, read on the forward strand.
GCTGATGGGTGGATAATCAAAGAAAGAATTCTCGATGTATATCTTGGATACTTGTTTTCTAAGCAATTTAAATGTCACAAAAAATGTTTGTTCACTTTATAAATTCATGTATATTCCTTATGAATATAATATTTGCAAAGTAAATACATTGAAGCTTGTAATACAAATTAGGATCTGTTTTCCTAATTTCTTGTACAGATTTTGGTCACCTTTAATTATTGATTTCAATACTTTCCTATCCCCTATTTGTTATTTCTAATTAGTTATCATCCTTCCCATCAGATTTTGGTATTCCTCTTGCATCTTTCTACTTACGATTTCCATTCTATAAACGTTCTCAGTAATACTTTCTTTCTGAATATTCCTACAATATTTTTTTTATTTATTCAAAGTACCTTCAGATATATCTGTTGACTGCATAAATTCTTTTATGGATGATCTTTGCTAGATATTTCAATGTTTGGGCTAAAACGTCAATTTGGACATGAGAAAAATTGCTGCAAAATGGATCCCCGAATGTTTGAATGTTGACCAAAAGCGTGCAAGGATAGAAGCATTGCGTTCGATTTGTGCTCGATTTGAAAACGAAGTAGACTTTTTAAACCGAATTGTTACTATGGATGAGACTTGGGTACATTTCTACGATCCAGAAACAAAGCAACAATCGATGGAATGGCGACACTCTGGTTCCCCAAGATCTAAGAAGTTTCGCATCCAAAAATCTGCTGGAAAAGTTCTTGCTTCAGTTTTTTGGGATTGCCATGGAGTAATCATGATTGATTTTTTGGATAAGGGTAGAACAATAACTGGAGATTACTCTTCGACATTACTGACCACTCTACAGGAAAAAATTAACGAGAAAAGACGTGGAAAGCTATCCAAAAGTGTTTTGTTTTTGCAGGTCAATGCCCTTAAACACAAATCTCATGTTGCCATCCAAAAAATTGGTAATTTAAAGTTTGAATTCGTAGATTTTCTTCCAACGAAGATGTAATAAAAGCTGTGGAGGTCTGGTTTGCATAGCAAGAAGAAACTATTTTTTGTAAAGTCTAGAGACGTTGTAGGTTCACTGTAATAAATGTGTCCAATTAAAAGGAGAATATGTTGAGTAATAAAATATTTTGACATTGAAATTTTGTTTGGTTCTATAGTAGGCTAAGAATTTTTCAATATATTATTTATTTCTATGAATCTTGAAAGTTTTCCCAATTATATTCTATGTTTTCTATATCTTCTAATCAATATTGAAAAACCTATATGAAAATAGCATAGACTTCTTCGTAACTTCATTGTTTTCGTATACTATGTCAATATTTCTTCAATAGTAGCTTTTGTTTTGATAATGTAGTCATAAAGTCATTAATAACGTCATTATTTTGTAATATATTCTGGTCTTCAGGTGCTTACTAACAACTTGGTCGTTGCTTATGAATTCTGAAGTGATTCAGTTTTTATTATATTTAATTTCTTCTTAACAAAATAAATAATTGGGTATATAATTTATAACACTATATTGTTTATAAGTTAAGCTTAAAAATGTAAACAATGCACATAAAATGTAAAAAGAATTAATTGGAATCTTTTAAACCCCAACTAAAAATAATTATCGATAATAAATAATTATACAAATATTATTATTGAATAAGATTAAATTACCTTTGAGAGCATGTTAATGTGTATCTTGTTACAATTAAGATAGTACTAATCTGAAAAACATTATTGTGTCTTTTATATACTGCCATTGCCAAAGATAGGAACCGTTAAAGACATGCTGCCAAAACACAAGTCTCGACCTTATGGCGAAATAAAAGAATGTGACCTAGTTACCAGTATGTTCTAAGGTATTGATTGTATCAACTGATCACGATTGTTAGAAGAAAATCAAGGCGACATGCACGATATTTTTGCGGAACGAGAAGCCTATTTCAACAATTAGTATAGATTACTTTTAATTATTGTTGTTGTGTCGTTTTTAAGGTTATTTATCAGGATATTCGGAGTAATTATTATTGTTAAATATCAATCAAATAATACTTATTAGGTAATACAACCATTTTTGTGATATATGGTATTAAAAACAAGACAGTACCGATTATTAAACGTATAAGGTTTGTTCCAACGGTATATTCTGATCATATTTTGAACTTTCATGCATAATGAGTGACTTGAATATATTAAGAGCACGTACTCAACAATTCTTTTTTAAGAATTCATGCGGAATTCAAGTAACGGATTCCACCAGGAGATCTGATGGATATGTGGGACCCCCGTAGCCTACCCACTAAACCCCACGTCTCCTCGACCTCTTCCTCCAGTGGTTACACACGGAGAACGTGTGTTCGGCATCATCTGAGTCGTTTCCACACATTTTGTAAAGATACCGTCTCGTCAAAAGCTAGGTAATCTTGAAGTTCACCTCTTAAAACTTCCTTTCGGTCTACATTCTAAAGTCGTCGCGTCCATTCAGATGATTTGTATATCCTCTATACTCGAAGGCCAGTAAGTCCACAGGAATTCATAATTATTCGAATGCTCGGAAATATATTGGAGTTAGTACACTTTGGTATTTAATTTTGCCACAATCCCACTACGAAAACGCTCAATATAATCTATAAGCCTTTCTACCCGTAATGTGGGTGGCATTTATTATTATTTCTGTTTCTTAGTTCCTTAGCAATAGAGTTCTAGTTCAAAGTATTTGAGGTTGTGAACTTGCTATGGTGTATCCCCATTTTCTGTGGATTTAATTCTCCGTTCCATATTTAATAAATTCTCTATTTCTCCGCCAAATAGCACTACGTCTTCATCAAAAGCACATTCAGATATATGAACTATTTCTAGGTTTCTGTAGATACTCAACGTACAATTTTCTTTCACTTCTATTTGCTTTTTTTATCTCGTCTCTAACACGATGTTGAATAGTAGAAGTCTCAGAGCTTTTCCTTGTCTAACACCTCAATTTAGCAGCGAGCAGCTACAGTCTCATAAACTGCCTAAAAATCATTCGTCTTGTTTCAAAAAAAAGATAATTATGAGCACGATTCTATCAAAAATTATTTATTTAAATGATATTAACAAATAGTAGTTATGATTCGTGCAGGTAATGTCATCATTTGTTTCGAATCTGTACTCAGATTACCTCATATCGTGAATAGGAATGGCTTTGAACTCTTGATCGTTAACGTGGCGTGGCATACACTAGACGCAATCTTTTTTTATTGTTCTCTCATTCTCGACTATCTTCTAAGATATTTTTACGAGCTCGTCCCTGAAAGAATGAGTCAAAACTGATACGCCCATAATACCTTTCGCTCACAGAATAATAGTCATGCTACAATGAAATTAGAGAATGAAGAATTTGAAGAAATGTTTGACAAAATTCTCTTATTTTATTATAAGAAGAAGAAGCTAAAAGTTTTATTATGTATATTAAATATTTTACAGGCTCAAATATTGAGAAATTGTAGTACTTTTAGTAACGTTACAACCTTAGTGTTGATTCTGTCTTCTTATGTCATTTATTTTTTATTTTCTTTATATACAAATCCCAATTATCCTAAAGATCCAAAGGCACACTTCTTGCTACTAATCCACGTTTCTCACCAAGAGAATATGAAGAAGTTTCTTCACCCTGCATTCATTATCAACGAGAGAAATTTGTAAATTATAAAAGTAACGTCAGCTGATAGCAAGATTTAATTCCTTATCGTCCCGTTAAAAAACAATATGAAAGAAAACTTGAATCGCTATTCATTATAACAATTGTGGAATTGTTCTAACGACTTTGACCTGATAAAATTTCATTTTGAATGTTTTCAAATATAATTGCTATGCTTAGTATGTTTCAACTTTTGTCTTCAATTCCAAATTTTCAATATATTATGAAGAAACTGCTGCTGTAATGAGAAATGAGAAGCCAGCGGATACAAGAAATGATGCTTTTGTATATCCTCTTATTCTTGAGAGCCGGGAGGTCCACAGGAATTATACCAGTCACCACTAGGACATTTTGTGCAGATACAGTCTGGTAGGAGTTGTCTCTGTACCATCGTCATCGCTTTGCAGTATTTCTTTATTCTCAGGGAGTCTGAACAGACCTCCGCTTCATACAAAAGAATCGAATGAGTGGTTGCCATCAACAGCCTCCGTTTCTCTGGCCAATATTTGCCATTAAGCGTCTTCAATATTGAATTTTTAATGTATTACGAAGAAGCTGCTGCTGTAATGAGAAATGAGAAGCCAGCGGATACAAGAAATGATGCTTTTGTATATCCTCTTATTCTTGAGAGCCGGGAGGTCCACAGGAATTATACCAGTCACCACTAGGACATTTTGTGCAGATACAGTCTGGTAGGAGTTGTCTCTGTACCATCGTCATCGCTTTGCAGTATTTCTTTATTCTCAGGGAGTCTGAACAGACCTCCGCTTCATACAAAAGAATCGAATGAGTGGTTGCCATCAACAGCCTCCGTTTCTCTGGCCAATATTTGCCATTAAGCGTCTTCAATATTGAATTTTTAATGTATTATGAAGAAGCTGCTGCTGTAATGAGAAATGAGGAGCCAGCGGATACAAAAAATCATATTTTAGAATCCGTCTCCTCGCTGGAAGACATTAAAGCTCTTAAGGTTTTGTATTGGATCAGTTTATGCAAAGAAGAAAAGACTGTTCTGGATAATATACGAGACAACCCAAAAATTTTGGAAAAAAATATATTCATTCGTTAAAGTGATATAGAGGGGACTAAGTCTGGCGAGTAAGGTGTATGAGGTAGCAATTCAAACTTTAATTAATTAATTTTAGCAATTGCAATAACGGATATGTGAGCTGGTGCATTGTCTTGATGAAACAACACTTTCTTCTTAACCAAATGCGGCAGATTTTGCTCGATTTCTTCGCTAAAACGTTGCAATAAGTTCTCATAATACTCGCCGTTCATCAAGATAATCAATGAAAATTATCCCACGCGCAACCAAAAATAACCGACGTTATGACCTTGCCTGCAGGTAGAACGGTCTTTGCTTTCTTTAGAGCCGGTTCTCAATTTTCAGTTCATTGTTTTGATCGTTCTTTTATTTCGGGTGTGAAGTCTTTCATCCATTGTCAAACACTTGATGGACACTTCGAAAAAAATCATTTTTTCTTGCATCTTTTTAGCTATTATAAAATATTTTCCTGAATGGAGTGCAGCAGACTAAGAAATGTTCTCTATGTCGTTTGCTTTTTTTGTAACGTCTATAAGACTTCATTTTAAATTTTGAATCAATTTCATATTTCAAGAACTAAAGACAATTGATTTTCTAACACAATAAAACGACATAAATCTAGTACAATTTTTATTTTATAACAATAATAACCCTGTCTAATACAAAAGGAGAAATTTATATTTACACAACACTCAATTTATGTTTTTTTTTGAACTCTAATGATGGTACAGAGGAGCATGATGAACAGCTGGAGCAGCTAGAAGTACTTTTCCATAAGCTGAAGCAGGAGCTGGGTGCACTGGGTGTCCAGATTTTTCTACTACAGCGTTGAAACCATTGTGGTCATCAGCGGTGTAGTGAACTGTACGAAGAGTACCATCTGGATCAGCTACTGAGTAAGATCCTTTGACTACGTCTCCGTCGCGGACTTCATGTTGAGATTTATGGTCTCCGGTGTGTCCATCTTTTACTCCATAGTTGAATTCGTATTTTGGATGAGCCTAAAATAAAATTTTATTTAAAACATGCATTTATAAGTGCTACGTGATTTGAAATATTATTATTGAACGTTTAATATTCAGGATCTAAGTCCAGACTATCTCTGATTATTTTACTACGTTTTTAATCTTTAGAAGGCTGTTTATAATTATAAAAAAAGGATCAATGGTAAATTGGAGTCGGTACTCACGTAGTAATCTACATTGTCGTGAGATGAGTGTCCATGTGCGTAAACTGGAGCGGCATGTCCAACTGAAATGAGTGGAGCAGCATGCCCATGTGCAAGAAGTGGAGCAGCGTAACCGTGTCCGACTGCTGGGGCAGCTAAGTTTACAGAAGAGTATGAACTAGCGTGTCCATGACCATAGTCCAAAACACCAGCTTGAGCTGCAGCTGTGATAGCTAATACTGCTAAAATCTGAAAGTGGATGAATTTAAAATTTCTTTCTTATTCGTCAGCTGTTAAATATTTATGTAAATAAGTTAAAAAAACTCCTAGATTCCATGTACCAGCAAGTTACATGTTAAATTTTGTTAGACAACAAGTTAAGGAACTTTTTTAAAAAAAAATACAATAGACATACATGAAATAATTTTATAAAAGAGAGTAACATATAAAATAATGAATCGAGTATAATTCTAAGTGATTATTTCGATTCTATATTTTTGTTTCTAAGAAAATCTGTTTGTATGTATGAAAATTTGATGAATTATTCTAATTTACGGATCAATTAATTTTATGACATGTTTTCTTAACATTATAAAGTAAAAGAAAAATGATTTGTAGTATTTAAGATCGTGCCGGATACAAAAAATAAAAGGCAGTATTATATCTATTGTTAATAAATATAAACTTACTTTTGAATACATAATGTACTAAGTGGAAGGTGCAAGTTCTACTGAAGAGAAAGAAACCGCTAAGGTTTATATATCGCATAATAACTAACCTGCACAACAAAGCAAAAGTAATATTCACGGTTAAATTGTGAAACATCCACACCAAAATCATTGTTCGATTCCATTAATATTTTTTATCGTAATATATCTAGGAAATAATTGCCATTGCTAATAACATTATTTTGATAATTAGCTCTGGCCTTTAATCAATTGCAAAATGAAGAGAGGAATTCATCGATTTATCATATATAGTTCGGTTCATCAAGAGGTACCATCACATTCTTTTCAAAAACTTTTTTAAATCGATAAAAATATAAGTAAAAGTTAATTTATTGGTAAGATATTTTAATTTGCAAGAAAAAAAGTCGAAATGAATTATTAGAAGAAAGTACGAAAGGAATCCGAAAAAGGGGTATTATAAGTGTTCAAATTGATGCCAATTTTGATCAAAACACTTGTAGCAACTTTTGTTAATGAAAAGGCATGTCAAACTGTCCACGGAGAGTTTCAAATTCTTCTTAAATTACAGGCTGGGGATCGGGAAGAGTGCGTGGTCCTCTTGCAAAAGCGCGATCCTTGAAAGGGTCTCGCAGGAAGAAATCACAGTGTGTCAGGTTACATCACTCAAGGAATCCTCGTCTGTCTAGCCAGGCTCCAAAATGAACAGTAATCCATCCCGGGAAACTTCTTCTCTTCTTTTCTTCAATAAAGACGTGAAGATTCCCGTCGTTACGGTACACGCAGTTATATCGATTGATCGTACCATTCAGCTTGAAGGTTGCTTCATCCGATCACAAAATGGAATGTTGGAAATGCGGATCATCTTGACTGCATCCGAGGTACCACTCGCAAAATCAAATAAATTCACAAACCACACAAAAACGGCAAAAGCATTAAATTTTACCCCACGGCGGACATTTTTCAATGTGCATCAGCTGATTTTGACAGTTCGTTATTACTTGACATTGACAATTGGCGAAATTATATTGATTAATAGATCACCTACAATATGATTATAAATTTAACTACAAGTATTTAATTGATATATTCAACTTATTTTTGAGAAATAACAACTGAAAAAAAATGTTGTCGTTAAAACAGACTTCTATTTAAATATTCATGTTTTAGGTGATATATTCTTATATAATATAAAAACGAATCACTGAATGTGTTTTCATGAACAGCTGAACCGATTTCGCGCTAATTTTTCATTATATTCTTTGAAGTACGAGGATGGTTTTTAAGGAGAGAAAAATTTAAAAAATCGCTTGAAAAAGTATATAAACAACCCTTTTATATCTTCTATAATATAACAAATTGTAGTGGAGAGATTCAAGGAAAACAAAACAATTGAGTGACGTTAGTATCAATCAATGTCAATGTCAATGTTTATACGTTGGTATCATTAGTCAAACACGAACTGTCGCGTCTCTTTGACGTGTCTCTATAATATTACTGAATCTAAAATCTACAAATTTGTATGAGATTAAAAAAGTGTTGTGTTGTGAAGAGATGGATCCACAACAAATTGTTCTTTTCGAAATCGTTTTGATAATAACACTTAAATGGCTGTCACTTTTTTCTGACTAATCGAAATGTCATGAAATTTCACTTTTGAAAGTTGGTACTTCTTAAACGCCATGTGGATTTAACAATGGGTGTCACCAAGCCTCCACGTGCTGCAATAAATGATTGATTGACATGCAAAAAATGAATAAATAAGATTTTTTCTATACTATTTTTTTATCTTATTCTGTAAACTCAATAGTCTGTTATCTGAATTTTGGTTAAGTCCCAGGAGAATAGACAAAGGCTTCATCATTTTCCGACGAATAATCTATTGTCCGGCATTTAGCTAATATTCCGGGAGAATAGGCATGCTGGGCGCGCCATCAGCCAACTGCCTATTATCCTGGGATATTATCTAAAATTTATATTCATGTACAAGAAGAGGAGCAGCATGACCATGGACAGGGGCTACCACTGAATATAAACAAGACCGTAATACAAAAAACAACTTTAACTACAGTCTTATTATTTATTATTAGAGTTTTGTAATTGATTTTTTAATAAAGTTATTATCCTCAATATATTAAGAGTACATTATATTATCGACTCAACATTTAAATATAACGACGGTAATTAGAATGTTGAGCTTTTATATGGTACAATAACCAACGAGTACAACAAATGCGTGCGTAATAATCACGGTCAAAACTTACGAAATTGCATTCTTCAGTGATATAGCCCAATGATATATTATATTAGAAGAAATTACTTTCGCTCCGATTATTTTGACACTGTTGATGATGTGGTAATCGTTCTTAATAGAATAATCTTTATGTATGTTTAAAAATACTGTTCTGGGATTGTCTACGTACTACAGAAACTAATTACAAATGCAATTGATGAATACCAGATAAATTTCTTAACAGAAATATTCACCTGTTTTCTCGACCTCGAAAGGATTATAACTATAAGTATTTTATGATTTTTATTCAATAGAACTTCATTTTTTTACTTTAAAAATAAACGTTGTTGATGTTTTGCCAAATATCTGCGATGATTTGATCAACTTCTGTTGGTTTTAGTGTTTGGAAAAGTTAACTACACGGGCCTGCACTTCTCCAAAGAAAGGAGGCTCGATAAATTGATATTCCACGTCTGCCTGTTGAGTAGGTGTTGCAAATACTGCTCTAGGTGGGATTATGTTGGACAACATGTTCCTTGATAATGCATATAAGACAAACTCAGCTCAGCGACTTTCCTCTATTCTCTAGGACGTTTAGGTTTCTCTGGATCGCTTATATATCGCTTATATACACCTGTATATACTTGTATAGAATAAGAAACAGTTTCTAAGTATATAGCTTTCTAGTCTTAAAGAATGCTCAAAATTTTTTGTGATGCTGCTTTAGCTATTTCGTTCAAGTGACTATGCCTGGACATGTTATTGCTCGCCACAACAACCAACAAACGAATTTGCGGCGATGATAATATTTTATGCGAGGTCTGGCTATTAAATTACGAGACTGCGCGCCTAGATGGCACCTTAGACGGGCGGGGTAGACAGGAGCTACGTATTAATCTCAAATTTCTCGTTAAATCGAAAAAAACTATGACTGAGTTTTATAAATTGTTGCAAGAGGCCTATGGGGACAATTCTCTATCTCGTGCGCGCGTTTTTGAGTGACCAAAATCGACCAAATTGAGCGTGCAAATCGTCGAATGAGCATCCGGATGATTGCGGAACTGAGTGAGTGAGTGAGTGAGCTGGTGCATTGTCTTGATGAAACAACACTTTCTCTTTAACCAAATCCTCGTTCAAACGTTGCAATAAGTTCGCAAAAAGCTCGCCGCTAAAGGTTTTTACTTTTTTAAGATAGCCAATGGAAATTATCCCATACGCATTCCAAAAAAACGACGCCAAGACCTTGCCTGAAGATCGAATGGTCTTTGCCTCCTTAGGAACCAGTTCTCCGTTTTCAGTCCATTGTTTTTAATGTTCTTTTATGTCTGCTAGCTCCCGCATTTTCAGTCGACGATAATCCAGTAATTTCTTTCAACATTTCTGGAATCGTCACCTCATTTGGCAGAGCAGTCTCACCCAAAGTGGAATCTGGTTCAGCTTTTATATTGGTTGGGCTAAAGCCTTTCAAATAAAAATATGTTGACAAATTCACTGAAAACTTTCACTTTATGGCTCCCAAAGAAATATTAAATAACGTGGCGTCTCCATACTTGAAACACATGCTCCTTCAAGTTTCTAACAGTAATAATTGCCACTATCAAATCAAAAATAGTTGCGTGTGATACCAAGTTTAAAAAGGTTTTAATTTCTCTATTCACAATATGGTTTGTATAAAATAAAATAATCTATTTTTGAGTATATACGTAAAAAGGTCCAATATTGCTAATATTTATGTTCTAAAGTGTGAATTGAACAAATGAGAACTTTATATACAGGTTGCACAGTGCGGTGGTAGTAGCAAAATTTTGTCGCTTAGGACACAATTTTTGTTTCCAATATTTCTCACGAGATCTACTATCTCATTCGTATAACCCAGCTGTTGACATAGCATTCTGGAATCGCCACACAAGCCATTGGCGCATATTAGATGTTGTCCAATAGAGTTCCTGCATTTTCATATGCTTTCTTCAAGTTAATAGATTGGGCAACTGGAATGGAAGCGTATTTATAGCCATTATGTAGAAGAGCTACTTCTAAACTTCGTTCAGAGGAATTAATAAAAATTGAGTGACTCCAAAATATTTCATTAGATCAGGAATATTACAATAAGTCACCATAGAATTTTTTTCCTCAAAGAAAGTAGTAAATCTCGTTCTCTATGCCAAAAACATTAAAAGAATCTACCTGGGGCTAAGAGGTTTTATTTATTTCAGTTTAGAGCCTAGAACTTCAGATTCCTCTTTCTTCTTCTACGTATTTTAGGCTTTAGGCCTGTAGTTTCCAACTTGTCATCCTTGAGATGTTGATGTCCATGGATCCACCCATCTTTATGGAGGTCTTCCTAAAGATCGTCGTGTCCCTGGTTTACCGTGCGATCTTTGCTAATCTTTCTCTGGTCATCCTATCCTCGTGTTCATTCCAAGCTCTTCTACGTTTACGTCCTCACATTCCTTTTTCGATAGGCTTAAATCTCTAACCAAATGATTCAATCCTGCTATGGTAAACAGTTGTGGTTCATCTACGATTAAAATTTTAGGTGGAGATGGAATCTGTAGTACACAATGCTATCTTTATTTTAGAGTGGCAGTCGTTTACATGATTCTGCCTTTCCCAAAGGGCATTTGCTTCTTTTCCCTGCTTTCCATAGACGTAATCCTTCCAGACAAGTGCAACAAACTTTATGGGATGCCCATGATTTGTCTTGATCTTGAAGTGTGGAGTTGAAATAGGCAAAATACAGGATCTTTACTAAATACATAAGGACTATTCAAACACAGCTAATGGAAGATGAATAAAAAATTAATTGAGGTGACATAGAGTGACGAATTATTTTCCTACCGTATACTGTATTTGTTTTTGTCGAAGATGACTGCAGTCGATGCATGATTGAATTTGGCGCTCATCAGTAAGGTGCCGACAGACGAGAAAAACATGTTAACAGGCCGATGTACATTAAATTCCTAACTTATAACGAGAATCGTGAATGTGCACTTCACGCATTGTACACATTTAATCACCGCAATTCGTTGATGGTGTCTGATAATTATTTAGTGGAAGGGAATGAATCCTAACGATAGAAAAAAACTAATTGCATTTTTGAAATCAACGTGAAAAACTGCTGGAAGAAGATCTATTTTCATTTCGTCATTGATTTTGATGCAGGGTGGTGTTAATAATAAGTCCTCAATAAGAAATAGGAGACTCTAGAGCATCACAATCTTTTCTTCTTTGGTTGAATAATAAAACAAATTCCATTCAGTCTATAGTACATTTATAACAATAAAAGTATTTACATAATAAGTGATACAACGAAAATAAATACTCAATCGATATTTCAACGGTCTCAATGATGATATAAGGGAGCATTATGCACAGCAGGAGCAGCCAAAAGTACTTTTCCATAAGCGGGAGCTGGATGTACTGGGTGTCCAGATTTTTCTACTACAGCGTTAAAACCATTGTGGTCATCGGCAGTGTAGTGGACAGTACGAAGAGTACCATCAGGTTCAGCAACAGTGTAAGAACCTTTGACTACGTCACCATCACGTACTTCATGTTGAGTTTTGTGGTCACCAGTATGTCCGTCTTGCACTCCATAATTGAATTCATATTTTGGATGAGCCTGGAAAATACAAATTTTCATAGTAATGTAATTGAATATTTTAGAAAAATAAATACGTACATAGTAATCGACATTTTCGTGAGTAGAGTGTGCAAGAACTGGAGCGTGTGCCACGACTGGAGCGTGTGCTAGAACTGGAGCAGCGTATCCATGTGATGCACCAAGATTCACAGAGGAATACGAATTTGCATGTTCGTAATCCAAAAGACCAGCTTGGGCGACAGCTACAACTGCTAATACTGACAAGATCTAAGATAAAATAAAGGATATAGGTTGTTATTTCTCTATTATTTCGTTACTAGCTCAATTATAGGGTACCATGTAAAGTGAAGAATTCTGTACTAAATAAGTTCAAGCTCTACTTCATCTACGAAAAGTTCAGTTCTATAATAGTTTCTCATTGATTTTGTCGTCATTGTATTTGTAATTTTCCTTTTTTCTGTTTTAATTTTTCAAATTTGACAAATTGATAGACGTTTTCAAGTTTTACGATTGCCTAATGTTCCAATATTAATTAGTTGAAAAAATATATTTTGATTAGTTACTTATACTCTTGAAGAGGTTTGAAATGTTAATCTCATTGTTTAACTAATACTCACTTTAGAATACATGATGTTATTATCTGTAAATTGTGGAGTGAACTGAAGAGAACTGGAGCTGTTGAGCTTTTTATATGATACAATAAGTTGCCGGTAAAATAATGCAATGTAAATAATCACGGTCAAATTATGAAATGGTTCTTGCATTCCACACAACTATCACCCACCAGTTGTACTTAAAACGATTACTTTCTCTCTTAATAATGCCACTAATTTATCAAACTTTATAATTGCTTGAAATAAAGGTAATAAATCGTTTATGTAAAGTTCTATTTTTAATAATAAAGATGTAGACTAAATGTATGTGCAACAAGTAACGAAAAACACGCTTTTTCTTATAAGAATAAAATAATCAACAAAAAAATTTATCCTGACGAGGATAACGATCTATATATATGGATATTGGGGTATCATATACACATCCCAAAGGATACTGGAGAAACCAGTGTTTACATTTGATCCATCAATACCAATCCTTTTAAATAGTCTAGAATTTTGGATGGCTTTAATTAATTAATTTAACTGTCATGTTTTAAAACAATCTCTCGATAGATTTTATCACATATCCTTTTACCCTCGTATCTTAAAGTATTAAATATATGATAAATAGATTCAGAATTGATGTCTCTATGAATTTTAGGAATTTCATAATCTTCCTTTTGATATTCTCATAGTTATAGAGCCTCAAAGTCGACTGTCATTCCATATTATATGGCAGCCGCTTAATATATTCTATTATTTATTCTCTGACTCCTCCCAACTTAAAGCATCATATTTACACTCCATCGATTCAGAACAAATTCCTCTATAAACTTTGAAAATTTCATTACTTTCATTGCAGTATGTTCAGAGATATAGAGCCTCAAAATTAACTGTCATGTTTTAAAACAATTTCTCGATAGAATTTATCATATATCCTCTGACCCTTGTATCTTAAAGTATTATATATATGATAAATAGATTCAGAATTGATGTCTCTATGAATTTTAGGAATTTCATAATCCTCCTTTTGATATTCTCATAGTTATAGAGCCTCAAAGTCGACTGTCATTCCATATTATATGGCAGCCGCTTAATATATTATATTATATATTCTCTGACTCCTCCAACTTAAAGCATTATATGCACACTCCTTCGATTCGGAACAAATTACTCTATAAACTTTGAAAATTTCATTACTTTCATTGCAGTATGTTCAGAGATATAGAGCCTCAAAATTAACTGTCATGTTTTAAAACAATTTCTCGATAGAATTTATCATATATCCTCTGACCCTCGTATCTTAAAGTATTATATATATGATAAATAGATTCAGAATTGATGTCTCTATGAATTTTAGGAATTTCATAATCTTCCTTTTGATATTCTCATAGTTATAGAGCCTCAAAGTCGACTGTCATTCCATATTATATGGCAGCCGCTTAATATATTCTATTATTTATTGTCTGACTCCTCCCAACTTAAAGCATCATATTTACACTCCTTCGATTCAGAACAAATTACTCTATAAACTTTGAAAATTTCATTACTTTCATTGCAGTATGTTCAGAGATATAGAGCCTCAAAATTAACTGTCATGTTTTAAAACAATTTCTCGATAGAATTTATCATATATCCTCTGACCCTCGTATCTTAAAGTATTATATATATGATAAATAGATTCAGAATTGATGTCTCTATGAATTTTAGGAATTTCATAATCTTCCTTTTGATATTCTCATAGTTATAGAGCCTCAAAGTCGACTGTCATTCCATATTATATGGCAGCCGCTTAATATATTCTATTATTTATTCTCTGACTCCTCCCAACTTAAAGCATCATATTTACACTCCTTCGATTCAGAACAAATTACTCTATAAACTTTGAAAATTTCATTACTTTCATTGCAGTATGTTCAGAGATATAGAGCCTCAAAATTAACTGTCATGTTTTAAAACAATTTCTCGATAGAATTTATCATATATCCTTTTACCCTCGTATCTTAAAGTATTAAATATATGATAAATAGATTCAGAATTAATGTCTCTATGAATTTTAGGAATTTCATAATCTTCCTTTTGATATTCTCATAGTTATAGAGCCTCAAAGTCGACTGTCATTCCATATTATATGGCAGCCGCTTAATATATTCTATTATTTATTGTCTGACTCCTCCCAACTTAAAGCATCATATTTAGACTCCTTCGATTCAGAACAAATTACTCTATAAACTTTGAAAATTTCATTACTTTCATTGAAGTATGTTCAGAGATATAGAGCCTCAAAATTAACTGTCATGTTTTAAAACAATTTCTCGATAGAATTTATCATATATCCTCTGACCCTCGTATCTTAAAGTATTATTTATATGATAAATAGATTCAGAATTGATGTCTCTATGAATTTTAGGAATTTCATAATCCTCCTTTTGATATTCTCATAGTTATAGAGCCTCAAAGTCGACTGTCATTCCATATTATATGGCAGCCGCTTAATATATTCTATTATTTATTCTCTGACTCCTCCCAACTTAAAGCATCATATTTACACTCCTTCGATTCAGAACAAATTACTCTATAAACTTTGAAAATTTCATTACTTTCATTGCAGTATGTTCAGAGATATAGAGCCTCAAAATTAACTGTCATGTTTTAAAACAATTTCTCGATAGAATTTATCATATATCCTTTTACCCTCGTATCTTAAAGTATTAAATATATGATAAATAGATTCAGAATTAATGTCTCTATGAATTTTAGGAATTTCATAATCTTCCTTTTGATATTCTCATAGTTATAGAGCCTCAAAGTCGACTGTCATTCCATATTATATGGCAGCCGCTTAATATATTCTATTATTTATTGTCTGACTCCTCCCAACTTAAAGCATCATATTTACACTCCTTCGATTCAGAACAAATTACTCTATAACCTTTGAAAATTTCATTACTTTCATTGCAGTATGTTCAGAGATATAGAGCCTCAAAATTAACTGTCATGTTTTAAAACAATTTCTCGCTAGAATTTATCATATATCCTCTGACCCTCGTATCTTAAAGTATTATATATATGATAAATAGATTCAGAATTAATGTCTCTATGAATTTTAGGAATTTCATAATCTTCCTTTTGATATTCTCATAGTTATAGAGCCTCAAAGTCGACTGTCATTCCATATTATATGGCAGCCGCTTAATATATTCTATTATTTATTGTCTGACTCCTCCCAACTTAAAGCATCATATTTACACTCCTTCGATTCAGAACAAATTACTCTATAAACTTTGAAAATTTCATTACTTTCATTGCAGTATGTTCAGAGATATAGAGCCTCAAAATTAACTGTCATGTTTTAAAACAATTTCTCGATAGAATTTATCATATATCCTTTTACCCTCGTATCTTAAAGTATTAAATATATGATAAATAGATTCAGAATTAATGTCTCTATGAATTTTAGGAATTTCATAATCTTCCTTTTGATATTCTCATAGTTATAGAGCCTCAAAGTCGACTGTCATTCCATATTATATGGCAGCCGCTTAATATATTCTATTATTTATTGTCTGACTCCTCCCAACTTAAAGCATCATATTTACACTCCTTCGATTCAGAACAAATTACTCTATAAACTTTGAAAATTTCATTACTTTCATTGCAGTATGTTCAGAGATATAGAGCCTCAAAATTAACTGTCATGTTTTAAAACAATTTCTCGATAGAATTTATCATATATCCTTTTACCCTCGTATCTTAAAGTATTAAATATATGATAAATAGATTCAGAATTAATGTCTCTATGAATTTTAGGAATTTCATAATCTTCCTTTTGATATTCTCATAGTTATAGAGCCTCAAAGTCGACTGTCATTCCATATTATATGGCAGCCGCTTAATATATTCTATTATTTATTGTCTGACTCCTCCCAACTTAAAGCATCATATTTACACTCCTTCGATTCAGAACAAATTACTCTATAAACTTTGAAAATTTCATTACTTTCATTGCAGTATGTTCAGAGATATAGAGCCTCAAAATTAACTGTCATGTTTTAAAACAATTTCTCGATAGAATTTATCATATATCCTCTGACCCTCGTATCTTAAAGTATTATATATATGATAAATAGATTCAGAATTGATGTCTCTATGAATTTTAGGAATTTCATAATCCTCCTTTTGATATTCTCATAGTTATAGAGCCTCAAAGTCGACTGTCATTCCATATTATATGGCAGCCGCTTAATATATTCTATTATTTATTCTCTGACTCCTCCCAACTTAAAGCATCATATTTACACTCCTTCGATTCGGAACAAATTACTCTATAAACTTTGAAAATTTCATTACTTTCATTGAAGTATGTTCAGAGATATAGAGCCTCAAAATTAACTGTCATGTTTTAAAACAATTTCTCGCTAGAATTTATCATATATCCTCTGACCCTCGTATCTTAAAGTATTATTTATATGATAAATAGATTCAGAATTGATGTCTCTATGAATTTTAGAAATTTCATAATCTTCCTTTTGATATTATCATAGTTATAGAGCCTCAAAGTCGACTGTCATTCCATATTATATGGCAGCCGCTTAATATATTCTATTATTTATTCTCTGACTCCTCCCAACTTAAAGCATCATATTTACACTCCTTCGATTCAGAACAAATTACTCTATAAACTTTGAAAATTTCATTACTTTCATTGCAGTATGTTCAGAGATATAGAGCCTCAAAATTAACTGTCATGTTTTAAAACAATTTCTCGATAGAATTTATCATATATCCTCTGACCCTCGTATCTTAAAGTATTATATATATGATAAATAGATTCAGAATTGATGTCTCTATGAATTTTAGAAATTTCATAATCTTCCTTTTGATATTCTCATAGTTATAGAGCCTCAAAGTCGACTGTCATTCCATATTATATGGCAGCCGCTTAATATATTCTATTATTTATTCTCTGACTCCTCCCAACTTAAAGCATCATATTAACACTCCTTCGATTCAGAACAAATTACTCTATAAACTTTGAAAATTTCATTACTTTCATTGCAGTATGTTCAGAGATATAGAGCCTCAAAATTAACTGTCATGTTTTAAAACAATTTCTCGATAGAATTTATCATATATCCTCTGACCCTCGTATCTTAAAGTATTATTTATATGATAAATAGATTCAGAATTGATGTCTCTATGAATTTTAGAAATTTCATAATCTTCCTTTTGATATTATCATAGTTATAGAGCCTCAAAGTCGACTGTCATTCCATATTATATGGCAGCCGCTTAATATATTCTATTATTTATTCTCTGACTCCTCCCAACTTAAAGCATCATATTTACACTCCATCGATTCAGAACAAATTCCTCTATAAACTTTGAAAATTTCATTACTTTCATTGAAGTATGTTCAGAGATATAGAGCCTCAAAATTAACTGTCATGTTTTAAAACAATTTCTCGATAGAATTTATCATATATCCTCTGACCCTCGTATCTTAAAGTATTATATATATGATAAATAGATTCAGAATTAATGTCTCTCCAAATTTTAGAAAATTAATGATCTGAGTAATTAGCTCGTGAAGATGAAGGTTCAAAGACATGGATGAACCTTACAGCTCTTACTCAGTGACGTTAAAAGGTTCTAGCTAATGTAGCTGATTCCAAAGACATCGGTCTTTGATAATTTCTAAGTCAAATACGAGTATGTGACTCACTAAATTAATGAACTATGAGGATAATAATACGAATTTAAAAATTTTTATAATAGCATTTCGCTCCAATGAGTAAAACATTACTAAATGAGATCATTTAATTAGTACAGAGTTATTTTGAATTGCATAATTATTTCAAACGATGAACAATTTAAATATTACACATATTTTGGTAGAAACTTTTCGATATAACATACACAAGTACAAAGAAATGAAAATGATTCCCAATCAAATGGTCGCAACTCACAGGTTAATCAGCATAACTTTTTTAGGGAATTGTTGATTAGGAATTTTCTAAGTAATAATTAAAACGATTGCGTAGATTGCTACTCATTTTCCAGACATTTCAGAACCTTCAGAAATCTTCATTTCTTGGGTACAATTCATTCTTGTCAATACATGCCTGTTCAAGGTACACTGCATGAACCATGAACCGTGATCACAATTGTTTTGGTCTGTAATCTAAGCATCCAAATTTGATTCCTAGTATTATCTTCATAAATATAAATAAGGAGATTTTATTTTTGTACGAGTAGCGTTTTTGCATCTTATTCTTCACTACACTCGTACCAATTGAGATCAATCGACAGTTAATATATTCTTTGTACCGCCATGTCATCTTGTATGAGGTTACTTTGCTGATAAAGAGCTTATTTCATCTGTAATTTATGTAATTTAAATCAATTTCATATGACTATATGGGTCAATTCTATTTAATAACATTTGTATGTATACTTTTCAAAACATTCCTTCACTAAATTATCCTCCGGCTTCATTTTGTAACAATAGTTATTTATGTAACAAGTGTGTAAAGTAGCCTTTTTCACATGAGTCGAAAAAAGGCCTTTACACACGATTTGCATACAATATTTTTTCTACTAGCGCTTTTAATGAAGATTGGAACAATTTAACAAAACAACAGACGAATTCAATTATGAACAATACTAATATTGGCAACTCTTCTCTTTGGAATGCATGAATGCCACCTAAAAATAATTATTACTACATAAATAGAAAAATAAAAAGTAGAATGACTTGAACCCGGGACCTTCCGCATGAGAATATCATACTCTAGTCACTACGCTTTGGAGCATATGGATTTTAGGAGCATTATTTTTAAAAAAACAAGAAAGAAAATGAAAGTCATGCAACAGTATTTGAAAATACATTTTAAAATATTCTGTATCTCTCGAGATGCTAGTGAAGATTATTTACCCTTATATTTAAATTCAAAAGCAACTGAAATCTACATTAACTGCCCAAATTCATTCAAGTACTACTGTAATGTTTTTTCTTTAATTTATTTAAATAGTTTTTAACAGTGAAATGAATTGACTCTGACTTAATTTATCTGTTTTCTAAACTACTCACTATTCACTAAAATATTCAATAACATTTAACCATTCACTTAACTATGCACAAACTCACCACTAAACACTTTATTTAAATTCACCAATTGCTTTAATTTTTTATCTCGATGTGTTCGAGATGATATCAGGTTATTTACGAGGTATGGCTATTAAATAACGAGACTGGTTACGAAAAAAGATTTTGTCCCCCTCGCCACACACCGTTCTATACTTTATTTCCATTAATCGAAACAGTGCTTGAAGTCTTCTTTGGTAAGTGCCTTTAGGAGCTCTGCCGTTTTTTAGTTTACCAAAAACAAGTCACACGGTGCCAAATCTGGTGAGCACGTAGGGTTTTCGAGCACTGGAGTCAAATACTTTGGGTCAGAAGTTAAATTTTGTGGCACCTGCTTCGCACAGACTTTTGTCATGTGTAATTCCTCGTGTAAAATTTTTCTAGCCGTTCCTTTATCGGCGCTTACAGCTTCGGCAATAATACGGATGCTCATTCGATGATCTGCACGCACAATTTGGTTGATTTTGGTCACTGTTTTCGGAGTTGAAACTGTCACGGGGCGACCTGGGCGCTGGTCATCTTCAGTGCTGTCTCGACCATTACTAAAGCGTTTACACCACTCAAAAACACGCGCACGAGATAGAGAATTCTCCCCATAGACCCCTTGCAACAATTTATAGCACCCAGTCGGAGATTTTTTCAATTTAACGAGAAATTTGAGATTGATACGCTGTTTTTCGTCACACATGATCTTCGGTACGAGAAAAAACTTACTACAACTGTTAAAGACTCTTAATCATATTCAAATGTCAGAAATCTCTAGTTTGTCGTAAATAAATAAAAAGACCTTAGAAATTGACTTTATGAAAACGGTCATAGCATACAGTGAACAGGTTATAAAAAGATGTTCCGTTTTATAACTGTTCTTGGAAATTTGTACCCGGCGCGTTCACCTAATTTCAAATTCTAATAACATAATCAAACAGGACCGACTTCACAGTCCATGTCATGCACGAATTCGCAACAATTATATTTTTCTCTGGATTTTAATAATTTTTTGTGTCATTTTGAGATAG
This sequence comes from Diorhabda carinulata, assembly GCF_026250575.1. Lineage (NCBI taxonomy): Eukaryota > Metazoa > Arthropoda > Insecta > Coleoptera > Chrysomelidae > Diorhabda > Diorhabda carinulata. The sequence goes on from NC_079471.1 coordinate 3,490,147, forward strand.
ATCTAACAAATTTACCCAATATACTGCGAGTCTTCTTCACTAAACTACGTTTTTTATGTTGATTTTAGAGAAATTGCGATTTTTTTTGTTGTGTTTGGAACTAAATCTGCCAAAGTTATCTAATTATAACAAATCTACACAGCAATTTCATTTGAAATTACGGTTTTCATTGATTTTCAATAATATTGAACCGTTTTTTTGTTTTAATTTGAGCTACATCTAGCAAATTCATTTACTATCTACTAATAGTCTCCAAAATTTTATTTTCTCAACTACTTTTTCAGTTGATAGATCTACTATCTCTTAAAGTCCAATTTGGACGAAGAAACTATATTCTTCAGTTTATTTACAGGAACTTGCAGTCATTTTTGTATTTGTATTTGAAGCCAAATCTATAAGAATTTAGTAGATCTACAGCTCAGTTGATTTCAGAAGTTTTTTTCCGATTTTCGTTAATTTTGAGATCTCTATCAACAGTATAATTTTTTCATCTAGTTACAGATAGATTATTACAGGAGAAAATTAAAAACGAACATATTGTATCGCAATCGTATATTGCATATTTAAAAAAAAAATAACAAACATAACAAATTTTATATTTAATAAATTGATCAATGGTGATAAGAAGGACCAGCTAATATAGTTTTTCCGTAAGCTGGAGCTGCATGTACTGGATGTCCTGATTTTTCTACCACGGCATTAAATCCATTATGGTCGTCAGCGGTGTAGTGGACAGTGCGGATGGTACCATCAGATTCCGCTACAGTGTAACTACCTTTAACTACATCCCCATCACGTACTTCATGTTGACTTTTATGATCTCCACTTTGAGCATCTTGAACGCCGTAGTTGAATTCGTATTTTGGAGGAGCCTGGAACATTATTAAAAAATTAAGTTTAAAAATTAACATTCACCATTATAATCATCAGATTCTAATCATTGATATATTTTAATATATTTATTCGTCACGTAAAAACTTATCATCAAAAAATGGTATAAAAATATTAGTGACCGTATCGAAAATATATTATTAGGTACAAAGAAACAGTGACAAAATATTTATTATCCCTGTATTTGAACAAAACAAAAATATAAACAAAAATATTTACCGGGAGAAAATGGAAACAGAACTTGAATTCCATTTTTAAAGTTCAAAACTAAAATGTCTAATAGACCAATATAAAGACGCAATTACATTGACAGAGTACTCCACCGAGATAGTGCCCAGTAAACCATACAGTACTCGAGTGAGCAAGGGCGAGTATTTTGTATTGAATATGTCATAATATGACATGAGATATTATCTCATTTTGTTCTCCAATAGTCCTGATATAAACCGGTTTTCTGAAACTTCTGGTTATACCCAAACTTCGTTATCTTAAACAGAATGCTATGGTTTTTATTAAATTTTTGGTATGCCTAAGTGCCGCCATTTTTTAATTATTTCACATTTTCGAAATGCATGCAACCCTCCACTAAGAAAATTATATTTCTGAGTTTAAGTGAGTCAGGTCTAATATTTTTGGGATTTGGACAAATAACACTCACAGCTTCTAAAATATGTAAAAACCCTGACAAAAATTTATATAGGGTGTTCAGAAAATGGTACCGAAGTTCGCTATCTAATTAACGGCTTTTGTAGAAACTTGAAAAAACTGAAATTTTCATAGTTTTTAATTGTCACCTGCCGATGGCGACTAACGAATAACAAAAGTTAACGTATCAAAAATTGAAATACTTTAGTCAATTAAATAATATTTAAAAACACTACACTAAGAGGGGAAGAACAAAACTAAAAATTAAATTAAAGTAAAGTAAATTAAAAACCATGAAGATTTCAGTTTTTTTCAGTTTCTACAAAAACCGTTAAATTGAGATATATGAATTTACTAACAAAGTCCCCTTAATTTAAAACGTAAAATCCAATGATAAAGAGGAAAATGGGGGTTGCTATTTGAAAAAATTAAGTTTTCGAAGTTTTTAGATAGCGAAATTCGACACCATTTTCTGAACACCCTATATAAATTTTTGTCGAGATTTTCACATATTTTGAATGCTGTAAGTGTTATTTGTTCAAATTTCAAAAATAATAGACCTTACTCACTTAAACTTAGAAATATAATTTTTTTAGTTGAGGGCTGCATGTGTCCAAAAATTTCGAAAATGTGGAATAATTAAAAAATGGCGGATCTTAGGCATACGATGCATTATATAAAGTTATATTGAGAATTTAATAAAGACCATAGCATTCCGTTTAAAATAACGAAGTTTGGGCCCACTTCCGGTATAACTGGAAGTTTCAGAAGACTGAAATTATTTCAGCTGAATGGAGCATTTCGGAAAACCCATACAAGCAAATTCAGCTCGTCATGAAGGACCCTGTACAAATTCTCACGATGAATTAAGACTGTGGGAACTGTTTTAATTTAATTATTGGCACTTTATTTATATTTTATATAACTGAATCAACACCCAGTTGGTTGCATTAAAATATGAAATACTGAATCTGGTGTTAGCCGGAGTTTGTTCAAAATTATTTCTCCAATTCTAGTGTAGTTGCTTCCCAACCTTTTATTTTTTGCTTCTGGGTGTAGATTTTCTTCATTTGATTTGATGTTACATATTTTACGTAAACTGACTCCCAGTTTTCGGTGAGCTGCTTTAACCAAACCCTTTTTTGCTTCGCTGCCTGATCCTGACTTACTTTCAATCGAAATACCTGTTTCAACAAGCTAATAGATATTGTTAATTTTTTGCATTCCCTTCCTTATAAAGTGTTTAACCGTGAACGATTTCTTTAGATCTTGATTTTGTTAATAAAACTTTTAACTTAATTGATTGCGTCGTTCGTTTTCTTTTAATCTTTACATACTTGAAACTAAACTCCTAACAGAGAAGTAATATTTATACTTGGGACATTTGATAACTGACAAATTACGCAGTCAACAGCAGGATTTTTTGTCACAAGCTTTAACAGAAACAATGGCTAGCTTGCGACCTGTGAAACACCATTTACTGAAAAATTCCGACGAAACTTTCTACATAACCTATTAGAAACTCACGTAAAAATCTACATCTTTGTTTGTAGAATATCCATGAGAAACAATTGGATTAGTTGCATATCCTTGATGGAACTTTGGTGTTTCCAAATTAACTGAAGAGTATGAACTAGCTTGGCCGTGACTGTAGTTCAAAACTCCAGCTTGTGCTACTGCAGCTACAGCTATCAAAGTTAAAATCTGAAAAATTAAAACTATGATTTGTGATTTGTTTATACGCGTGATCAAACAATTACAACCATTTACCCATAAAAATATTTATAGAAAGAAACGGGCACAGAACTAAAAACAAAACTGAATCCGAAGTATAAGCAGATATTTGTTTGAATGATATTAATGGTAAAATAAATTTGAAATTATTGTACAAATAATAATTCTGATTGCAGTAAATTAATTCTCTAAGTTTATGGAAAGTATTAATCTTTTTGATGGGTTTTAGGAAATAAATTATTTTACATTGTTTTTATCAAAAATTTTCTGTTAAACTTACTTTTGAATACATAATCGTATAGCTGATCGTCGACTTGATACTAAATCAAATTAAATGAGTTAAGCTTTTTATACCGAAGAATTGATTAAATGTAATAGACACACACATTATAGACATAAGAAATCATACCTGTTCCTTTATTAACTGAAAGTTACGTAGCTTCACAAAATTCTGACCTAGATTTTTCATTTGATAATGAAATTATGATGAAAATAACAATAAATAATTTGCTAATTAGTGCTAATATTAAAAACACTCGCCGGTGACGCTGAGATTAATAAGATCATTATAATATTTAACAACGTATTTCTCAATTCAAAATAATACTATTGCTCCGAAATTTTTGTGATAATTACTACCGTATACAATTTGAAAAATTAATACTTGAGAAAATTGGTATAAAACTATGAATGATATTTCATTTTCTGTTTTGTATTACCTGGTAATATGTTTTCTTGAATTACAACTTTTAATTAGAACCCAACAGACAGAGCAATGGTCCTCTCAGTACGCAATTATAAAAGTTGTGGAGACGGTGGTATCCAGGAGCTGCCCACGAGGCAGAGCTGTGTCTCAAGCCCTGTAGTGTCTGGTATTTCACAACTTAAACGTAGATCTAAACAAAGCAGGATGATAAGAACCTCTCGGCAAGTTGAACAGTGCCAGTCTGAAACCGAACTCCTAATTTTTCACAGAAGATTCAATATTAACACGCACTAAATTATAGCTACTACTCTAGAGCGTAGAAGTATTTAAGGATCACTCTGGATCCATAACTGCTCTGGTACGAATACGTGATTATCAAAAAAAGCTGCTCTAGCAAGCAGAAGGGTTTTATATGGGGTTATTCACGGAAGATCCTCCAGAGCATATACACTTTAAAGCCTCTATGAAGCTATCGTGACTAAAAATTAGAATACAACAGAGTTCAGCCCACGTCGTGCCTTATTAAGGTCCACTCGTTTGAATGCTCAAACAACAAGGATAATGCGCTCGCCAATATGTTGATATTATATCTCCAAGTGATTTAATCGCATAACAAACTCTACGTAGATGTATGGAAGCACTTGGTGGAGACCTAGTGACAAAAGTTTCAAGCTAAATTGCCTGTTTTAGGTTTCCAACAGAGGTCGATAGTTTTAAGATGATTATTTAGATTCGGTGTATTCATTCCATATATGTTTGATTTGATATTGATGTAGATTCATTTTATATATATTCTGGTATATACAGGGTGTTTAACGCTCTATATTTTAGGCTCAAACTTTTCCAAATTATTCACAGAATATAAAAGCTCTGATACAGAATTAAGCTAATTCTAAAAATAACCATCTTATTAACTTATTCATCTCTCTAACAAGTTGACTGTCGATATTTATCCTTTTGATAAAATGGCGGAACATGCACTTTTGGTGTCGAGAAAATTTATTTATTGCTCATCCAAGAAATCCGCAAAGACAATTCAGTAGCAAAGACAATTCAGTATTAATGTATGGTGTGGTTTAATTGGCAGCAACATATTTGGGCCAGTTTTTTATGAAAGTACTTTGACAGGCAGGAGATAAGTTGATATGCTATCAGAGCTACTGGAAGAATATTTGGAAGATCTCAATTTAGAAGCACGTAACCAAATTTATTTTCAACAAGATGGAGCTCTTCCCCATCAGGTACGCGAAGTCAGAATATTGTTGGAAAGACTTTTCAAGATAGGTGGATTGCTACAAATGGTCCTACACGTTGACCCCCTGGATCTCCTGACATAACTCCCCAAGACTTTTACGTTTGGGGTTATGTCAAGAACGAGGTCTATAAAAGAAGATATACGAATCAGACTGAACTTCAAGATAGTATCAGACACATTATCGTATACTAAAGAATATTCGAAAATGTATTTAACAAAACGGCGATATTTTGGCACATTTAAACTAGTTTGTATTTTGTTTTTTTCGTATTGTAATAAAATATTTAGATTATACTTATCTCGGCCAACTTGTTAAAAAAATAAATATCCACTTGTTATAAAGATGAATAAGTTGTTTATTTTTAGATTTAGACAAATGCTGTATATTCTGTGAATAATTTGGAAAAATTTATGCCAAAAATATACAGGCAGCTTTATTTACTCGAAAACGCTATAAGCAATTCTTTTTCTGTTTTCACCATCTTAATCAGCGTGAACAACAACACCCTGTATAGACAGATAGATATATATTGAAAGACCAATGTAAGCAACGGTTGTTGACTGCCCACGACCCAACTATGAACCCTGCATATAATAATCAAGTCAAATATTCACATATACCCTTTCGTAAATTATTATTACTTAATTTTATCTTCTGTAAAAACATAGATGGAGTTATAATCAACGAAGAAAACTTAAGAAATAGTTATCTTTATAAATATGTGTTCAAGACTCGATAAAACAAAAGAAATATAAATTCGTAAGACCTTGTGAAATTTGTAATAGGATGCAAGGATGCCTGCTTAAAGCATTCCAATCGCTACAATAGAAATATAATTATCGTTATCGAAATTATCTTCATCTGAATCAATCAGCGGTTGTTAATTACTTCAGTGGTAGTAGCCAATAGACCTTCAACTAATGTTATAGTTGAATAATTATAAACTTAATGGATTATTTCCATGCATTACGCATTTCCTGCTTATTTGATGAAGCCAAGAAGATTTCTTATAGTAATTATATTTAATATAAAAAATAGACAGTTAATATCATTACAAGAATTGTCTTTTAAGTTTTTATAAATCGTAAAACAAAAACCGACAATTTAGAAACAAAAAGTTTTATCGCTTTTCGAAGTATTAAGATAATTATCCACTACTTTTGGTATTGGTTGATTCAAATTGACGATCTGCTCTGAAGATTAGGAAATTGGCAGTAAAAAGTTCAGATTAGAGCGCAGCAGAATTCAACCATGTTTTATTAGTAGCGATTAAAGCAACAGTCGATAGCAGCATTTCAAATACCAAGAAGTTTAGCATTCAAGAGTTGTGTCCGGTCATGTACCTCACCTCCATATCAGATGGAGGCTCAAAATATAATTTACCATTTACTCCGACCAAGTAAGTCAATCCGTTTCTGTTTTCAATACATGAATAATCTTGCGCCAGTGGAGACATGTAAGAGACCGCCTGTCGACTGGAGCCTTGAATAATTATCAGATTATCCACGAGTGGAATTAGGTGAAAACGATCGTGGATTATATGAATTAGCATTAGGAAAGGTTACTGATGCTTCTTGCTAATGTAACTCATCACTAATCACGAAATCATTGAGCAATATTTCAGCCACTTCATCCTTATTTTTTGCATTACGATTTTTGTATTTTTCTCAATATATATTCCAGATACATGGTTTTTGCTCAATTGCAGTGATAACAGTGTAGTTAAACAAACAAACGACTACGTCGATCAGGAATGATCATCGGTCGTTTCTGGAACGGGCCTTATTCAGGGGCCATAATTTGTCATGTACTTTTTAGCATACGCTCATTCTAATTTTAATATCGTCCAAACATGGTTTGGAAGCTTCTTGGGTGTCCGCGCATCTTTTGTCTAACAGTGGGGAAGAAGAAAAAGTCATTAGGCGATAAATCGGGTGATTACGAACGCAATGAGACATTAATACCATAAGTCTTTCAAATATTTGTTTGACGTGCTTCGCTCTAGTCATAAACTATCCGATTAATCACATTTTTAGTTGTATCTTCTTCTGTAACAATGTTAATATCCTCACATGATTCCACAGCTATTTTAAGTGCTTTAGAGTCAATTTTTGAGATTAGTACATGAATATGAACTCTCCTTTATCAGCTTTTTTTATTCAATCCTTATTTATCTTATTCAGTATTTTTGTAATCTGAAGTAGTACAATTATTCGATTAGTGAATTTTTCGGGTAAATATTCCAGTTCCAAATCAATAAAATCTAACAGCATTGTGTATTAGTTATATAGACATTGATCCTAATTATAATACTGTGTGTGTCACTTTTTCTTCAATCCAATTCCATTAATTTTATTTCAAGGTTGGTGATGTGAAATAATATTGGAAGATTTGTAGGCCATTGCGAGATATTGATACGCTTTATTTCTTGTCTTTCTTAGTTTCCATTATATTCCAACTACAGGATGGTTATCCAAAAATGAATGTATGTATCAAAAATATAAAGGAAACTCTACTAACTATTATTTGCAAACAGGAGAGTAGAGGTTGAACTTGCCAAAATTTAGACCACACCTGCATCTCTAAAAATTTACAGATTCAATATCTGGATAACGGTGTAGGAAAGTATACATGAATTTGCCTTATTTTTTACCCCTGAATGCATTAAAATAGATAAAACCGGGTGGCTCTATTTAAAAATTTGATAATTATGAAGTTAAATTGTGAGAACTTTTTATACACACCCTGTATAAAATGAAAAATTTTTTAACATAGATTCAAATACGTCTGACCTTGGTAAAAGCAACCGAATAGAAACTATTTTCATATCTTTGAGGGTAACCTCGTAAAAAAATAATTTATAAGAGTCTGCAACGGTCAAACTTTTTACAAAAAAATTAATAACTCAAAAAGTATGCATTTTTGGAAAAAAGTTTTTAGACAAAAGTATACTTAAATTTACGTAAATGTCAAAAATATATTAATATATAGGGTGTTTCGTTCAAAATAACAAAGTTACAGTCGACTTTTGTATTTTTTGTACTTTGCCATATACAGATAGTTTTATTTAACTCGTCGTGGGACACCCTGTAGATAGTTTACTGAAATAAAAGCAAACGTGAACCAATTATCAATTAGAAATAATCAATAAAATTGAAGAAGAAGAAGGAAAATTATGCTATAGAATGTAAACTAAGCTATTCAACACGACCAGAAACAACTTTTTGAGACCACAGATAGGAAAACTCCCCGGCGGATCTCGGGAAAAATATTACTTGACCGAAGAAGAATCGACTTTATTGCACAGCATACAAAACAATGGAACCAACACTTAAGTCAAATGACAGGCGATAGATCTCCAATTGGAACACGGAGTGAAGGTCGACCCCGAAAGAGTTAGAGCGACAATCTAGAGCCAGGATGAGGAGAGATATCGAAGAAGGAACAAGCATTAGACCTATTATGCTAGAAGGAGTAGAAAAAGAAATTGTGGACATCTTTGACCACTTTCTATACCATCACAACCATTGTTATTTTATCAACAACGCCAAGCTGATAGTTTATTATCAAAAATTGAAATCATTGAGTTGTAAAACAATCAAACGGATACGATCGAAAAAAGTTTTTAGACAAAAGTATACTAAAATCTACGTAGATTTCAAAAATGTATTAATATACAGGGTGTTTCATTTAAAATAACAAAGTTGCAGTCGACTTTCGGTAGAACCGGCCATCTTTGAAAATATTTTAGTTAAAAAGATCGTATCCAGAAAACCCAAACGTAGAAATTCGCATGATTTTACTATACAGATAGTTATAACTCGTCGTGAGACACCCTGTATTGATCAACTAAAGTGATATATACATCTCACTTTTATTCAACAATAGTTGGCAAATATAACTTATACGATGTTACTTACAATAATCATAGAATCTCGCAAGCGACAATTGTTAAAAGCTGTCATATTGCACAACACTGTAAGATTCTCAAGATGTTCACGTTAATGATTTGGGGTGTTTCACATGCCATTACCTAATGCCTTCAGAATTTAATTACTAGTATTCTCAATAATTAAACTAGACTATGGGAATAACTCATTTGGATACATCAAAGTATAAAAGATTGTTAGTTTCATAGTAATTAATTAGTACTGTTTGAATTAGTGAAGCGCAACTATGTTTAACAAAGTAAGTACTTTGAAAAAATTTTTTTTTTAATTTTGATACCGTAAATTCACAATTGGCTCGTACTGTTTCGATTTTTTTATTATTTATGACTTCTTGATGGTCACGTAAGTTATATTCAAATGAAAATAAAAAACTAAGGAATGGTTTTTGTGTCTGGAAAATGTACTTTAAATTCTACATAACAATTATTGAATATTATTTCTTCGGGATTATCAAGGCTTCTTTCTTTCCTTCTCAATTCGTTGAAAATATTATTAGCAACATTTGTCGTTTCAGGCAATATTTGCAACATTATTCTGCACAATCAACGCTGGTTTAATCAACAACTATGCTTATCGTCAAGATGGAGCTAATTACAATGCAGGACATCATAGTGTAGAGTCTTATTCAGGCAAAGGATCTATTTCAACCACATCATACGTTACCAATCATTCTCCTGCTCACAGAAACTACGGTGGGTACAATAATAACCTCGGCGGTGGACAATCATATTCCAATACTTATATTCATAATTCAAATCAAGTTAATTTCAATAGAGATCAAGGAAGTTATGGATACGGTGATTATAACAACCACCATGGATATGATTATGATGAAAGTCAATATTATAATGTAAGTAACCGAAATATGTTTCCTACTCCTTATATCGTGAACGTTTTGACCATGTTTTGAAGAACATAATGTAACAGTCACCGAAAAGGTATCGATTGTACTCAATGAGGGGTTGTAAGTCAACCTAACCACCCTTGTTTATACCATATAAAACACGTAACCTATTTACTTATCCTATATTCATTAAGATTCTTTTACAAACTTAGAAAATACCCCCAATATTTTATTTCATCAACAACGTTAAATTAATAATGATAAAAAAGTGAACTTCTACATGGATTATCAACACCATAAGCTTGATGGTGACTTCAACACAGCAGGTTTATCTATTGCTAATTCCTCTGTATCCGTTTGATTTCAATTGATCAAATGATTTCAATTTTTGATAATAAACTATCAGCTTGGCGATGTTGATAAAATAACAATGGTTGTGATGGTAATAGAAAGTGGTCAAAGCTGTCCACAATTTCTTTTTCTACTCCTTCTACCATAATAGGTCTAATGCTTGTTCTTTCTTCGATATCTCTCCTCATCCTGGCTCTAGATTGTCGCTCTAACTCTTTCGGTGTCGACCTCTACTCCGTGTTCCAATTGGAGATCTATCGCCTGTCATTTGACTTAAGTGTTGGTTCCATTGTTTTGTATGCTGTGATACAAAGTCGATTCTTCTTCGGTCAAGTAATATTTTTCCCGAGATCCGCCAGGGAGTTTTCATTTCTGTGGTCTCAAAAAGTTGTTTCTGGTCGTGGTGAATAGATTAGTTTACATTCTATAACATAATTTTCCTTCTTCTTCTTCAATTTTATTAATAATTTCTAATTGATAATTGGTTCACATCTGCTTTTATTTCAGTAAACTATCTAAAAATATTCGTAAATTCTAGTATACTTTTGTCTAGAAACTTTTTTCGAAAAATGCATACTTTTTGAGTTATTATTTTTTTTTTGTAAAAAATTTGACCGTTGCAGACCTTACAAATTATTTTTTTACGAGGATACCCTTAAATATATGAAAATGGTTTCTGTTCGGTAGCTTTTAGCAAGGCCAGATATATTTGAATCTGTGTTGACAAACTTTTTATTTTATACATTGTGTGTATCAAAAGTGTTCAAAGTTTAACTTCATAAATATGAAATTTCTTTATTTTTTAAATAGAACCACCCGGTTTTTTCTATTTTACTGCATTCAGGGGTATGTATGCTGTGATAAAAAGTCGATTCTTCTTCGGTCAAGTAATACTTTTTCCGAGATCCGCCTGGGAGTTTTCATATCTGTGGTCTCAAAAAGTTTTTTCGATTTTGATGTTTCTGGTCGTCTTGTATAGTTTAATTTACATTCTATAGCATAATTTTCCTCCTTCTTCTTCAATTTTATTAATAATTTCTCATTAATAATTGGTTCACGTCTGCTTTTATTTCAGTAAACTATCTACAGGGTGTCCCACGACGAGTTAAAACTATCTGTATATGGCAAAATACAAAAAATACAAAAGTCGACTGTAACTTTGTTATTTTGAACGGAACACCCTATATATTAATACATTTTTGAAATATTCGTAAATTCTAGTATAATTTGGTCTAAAAACTTTTTTCGAAAAATGCATACTTTTTGAGTTATTCATTTTTTTGTATTTTTTTTGTAAAAAATTTGACCGTTACAGACCCTTACAAATTATTTTTTTACGAAGATACCCTCAAAGATATGAAATAGGTTTTTATTCGGTTGCTTTCAACAAAGTCAGACGTATTTGAATCTATGTTGAAAAACTTTCTATTTTATACAGGGTGTGTATAAAAAGTGTTTAAAGTTTAACTTGGTAACTATCAAATATCTTTATTTTTTCAAATAGAACCACCGGGTTCAAAGTCGATTATTCTTCGGTCAAATAATATTTTTCCCGAAATCCGCCAGGGAATTTTCATTTCTGTGGTCTCAAAAAGTTGTTTCGTTTTTGATGTTTCTGGTCGACTTGTGTAGCTCTGAACGATACATCAGAAACGTATCGATGTATAGAAGTGATGCAAATATTCTATTGAAGTGCAAAACTAAATAGTTTGTTATTTATTTGCAGTTTTTCGTGGTCTCTTATTAAAGAATTTTATCAAAAATCGAAATAACTTAACCTCAAAATATTTATATTGATTCTATTCATATGTCACACGTTTATTTTAAAAATAATCCAAGTTATTCAACTTAAAAACGATGTAACAAGATATAAATTCGTCACTAGTAATTATTTTGAACTGTGTTTGTCTTGATGGAATCGGGACATTTAGAAATGCCGATGTGGCATCACCACAAGGCGGAAAATTAGATAATAATCTAATTCACGTTCGCGTGAGACCGGGCATAATCAATTTGATAATACATTAATCTACACACCAATATTTTGGCAACAGGTTCTACTACAATACGTTCATTATTTCAATGTGATGATTAATCTTTGGAATAGAATACTTCATACTATTAATTTTAATAATAGGATATTTATTATTGTTGACGTGAACCTCCTTGAAATTTTAACACCTCAAGGTTCATCAAACCATAAAGTACAATAATCTTCGATATTTTCGAGGTGAAAAATGTATTTAATTATATAGATTTGTAATAAACTATGACGTTTTCCGGGGTGGGTTGTATATGAAGTGTGGGTTGACGTAATTCTTAAAGAAACCTACTAATTTAATGCACGAAACGAGTGGAATAATATATTACAAAACTAGGGAAAAAAGTTTGAAATTTCCGCTACGCTCCTCCTTTGACCACGGAGCCATTTGTTCAAGTCTGGGAACAGAAAATAATCCGAGGGGGTTAAATCTGGCGAATAGGTTGCTTGAGGTAGCAATTCAAACTTTAATTCATCAATTTTAGCCATAGTAATAACGGATATGTGAGCTGGTGTGTTGTCTTGATGAAACAACACTTTCTTCTTAACCAAATGCGGCCGTTTTTGCATGATTTCTTGGCTCAAACGTTGCAATAACTTTGTAGTAGATAGTTTTTTCTTTTTCATGATAATGAATGGAAATTATCCCACGCGCATCCCAAAAACCCGACGCCACGACCATGTCTGCAGATGAAACGGTCTTTGCCTTCTTTGGAACCGGTTTTCTCTTTTCGGACCATTTTCATCCATGGTTTTTAACATTTTTTGTACAAAGTTTCTTCATTATAATGTTTTTGATATGAAATAAATTGTTTTTCCTTTTTAGGATATACCAAAATACGCTTTCAAATATGGAATAGAAGATCCTAGTACTGGGGATGCAAAGAATCAATACGAAGTTAGGGATGGCGATGTCGTGAAAGGCCAATACTCAGTGGTGGACGCCGATGGAAGTCTTCGTACTGTAGAATATACCTCTGATCCTCATCACGGATTTAGAGCAGTTGTTCATAAATCTGGTCAAGAATCGGTCGCTTATGGTCATTGATGCATTTTATAATTATAACAAGTTATTTATTAAAAAAAAAAATAATTATTCACATTTTGATACTAATGCTACTAGGTTTGTACAAAAACTCTTCTTCAACGTTGAATCCTTTAACTGACACATGGTCTTCCTAACGTCTAGAATGTTAATAATATTCCATATCACTAAATTTTTTATTTCCTGAAAGAGCCAAGTGTTAAATATGGTGAGAAAGACAGATGTCATAAGAGAGGAAAAATTTTAGCCACCAAAAACACGAATCAAAGAAGAGATTTGTGTCTTTTTTGCAAATCATCTATCAAAACACTTTACACGAATTCGTACGAGATTTTAAATTCTATACTAAGCTCTGAAAAATAGACAAATGTGTCAACTTTTTGCACATTTAGAAACTATTTTTGAGTTCTAAGTACTTTCCGACTGTTCTACGTGGCTAATTGCCCCAATGGTAGATGCGGCTTCCTTGTCATTAAAAAATTAGGTAAATGTAAAACATATTGATATCTATGCTTTTCGAGATTCACGTTTCATCACAGAAATGGGTTCAAACGTATAACTACTCGTCTCTATACATAAAGAAACGAGACATACTAATTGAAAGTTTTCAGCATGAATTATTCTTGTTTTAAAAATTTCTTTACCGTATTTTTTGATCATACCTCGTATTTATTCATTCCAAATTTGAACAGTAGCTGTTTCATATATCCCTATGGGTAACATTTGATCATTTAATTGGTTATTTTCATGCTATCATTTGTCAGTATCGTTAATATTTAAATTATTAATTCAATTTCAATTTTGTTTTGTTCATATTTTTCAGAATTTTTGTATTATTTTCCAAATCAAAATTTTATTGCAATATAATGTAATGATCTCAATTATTTTGAGGCATATTTTCAAAAAAATCGCAGTGATTATATTTTATAATAAATATGAAAATATATATGAAATTTTTATATTTTTATAATAAAACTAATAGAAATCTAATTTTTTAATCATTTTTGTCAAATATCCTCAAGTATTCAAGACCTGTTTTCTCAAATTATTAGAATTACCTAAGCCATATTGAAGTTTCCGATGTGTTTAGGTTAAAAAATCGTTCAAATATGGGGTGATGCATTATTATGAACATCAAAAATTTCAAAACTTACTCCCAAGATCCATATAATAGTGGATACCCATGAAACTTCTATCCAAAGTCTTTCAAAGAGCGAAAGACTGCGAAACTCTAGGGCATTACACCTGGAGGCGTACCATATAGAGAAATAAATCAGCTAGAGTCATAGCAGGAACAGGAAACACAAATATTTTGTGTCGCCATAAAATTGCTAAATTTGGATTGAAAAACACACACATTAACTTCAGCTTCGGCACCCAGAAAAGCACATATCAATCATAACATTGTTTATATAGATAATTCAGTAATTGAGGGCAAGTTATTTTTTATAAAATTGGTCTGGAACAAAGCAAAAGGATCCGTATATCTCGTATAGAGAGAGCAAGGCAATCCCAGAAGGCTTTATATATTTTCTCCATCTTCTTTTTTAGTATTCCATCTAATTTTTCTTTAAAATTTCGCACACTTACATAGCTGTCGAATGTTCTAATATTTTGGCGAATATATCAATGTTTTTGGAGGAGAATCTAGAAAAACTTTAACATATTTTGTTGTTGTTGAAAAAAATTATCAAGAATGTTGATAAAGCGACAGTATTCACATTTTAAATTGCTAAATATCACATCTTTGGGTAAGCGATTATAGATGGTTAAACCAATACGATTCTTGAACCTTTTGTAACAATATTTAGCAAACAACCAATTCGTATAGTTTCACCAGTCTCCTTACTCTACTTTTGGCTCTTTTTCAGTTAAAAAATACAGCTCAAAAGTGATGTACGAAAAGTTAAAACAAATACAAAAAATGTCTTTCAAGACTACTTCAATCAAATTGAGATTAGTTTAGGTATAGAGCTGTCAACAATACAAATATATATGTGCTATAGGTACTTTAGGGACAAACCTTGTATATTTATTTAGTTTCAGTTCTCTTTTTTGTATTTCTTTTTTTCATATTCGGTCTTCCAGTAAATTATTCGCCTAGGTATGTAAATGATTCGACTCATTTTCAAGTATTTATCTCCTTCACTTACGAAGATGCATTGATATCTGGTTAACTTAGACCAGTTCCATGCAATAAACAAAATATTGCGTTGCCATAGCAACGAACAATAAATTATTAGAAGTGTCAGTGTATAATTTGACGTCAAAAAAGTAAATCAGAGTTACGCAATAAATTAAAAGAAAAAAGATGTCCACCGAAATTGTAAAAATCCAAAAATTGGAGTATCGAGCCTTCATCAAGTATCTGTATTTAAAAAAGTTGAGAGGTAAGAGGTAAAAATCGGGCCGCCAGCTTCAAAAGAAGTAAATTTTCCATTGAAGATGATGACCGATCGGAAAGACCAGTTTCTATATCAGTTTCTGAAGCACTGAATATTTCATACGAACGCGGTCATCATATAGTTCACGTCAATTTGGACATAAGAAAAATTGCTGCAAAATGGATCCCCAAATGTTTGAATGTTGACCAAAAGAGTGCAAGAAGCATCGCGTTCGATCTGTACTCGATTTGAAAACGCGGTAGACTTCTTTAACCAAATTGTTACTATGGATGAGACTTGGACACATTTCTACTATCCAGAAACAAAGTAACAATCGATGGAATGGCGACACTCTTGTTCTCCAAGACCTAAGAAGTTTCGTGTCCAAAAATCTGCTGGAAACGTTTTTGCTTCAGTTTTTTGAGATTGCCATGGAGTAATCATGATTGATTTGTTAGATAAGGGTAGAACAATAACTGGAGATTATTCTTCGACATTACTGACCACTCTACAGGAAAAAATTAAAGAGAAAATACGCGGAAAGCTATCCAAAGGTGTTTTGTTTTTGCAGGACAACGCTCCTGCACACAAATCTCTTGTTACTATTCGTGATTTAGGGTTTGAAATAATAGAACACTCCCCTTATTCACTAGATTTGGCTCCGTCCGACTATCATCTCTTTCTTCAAGTGAAAAAAATTTTAAAAGGTCGTGAATTTTCTTCCAACGAGGAGGTAATAAAAGCTGTGGAGGTCTGGTTTGCAGAGCAAGAAGAAACGTTGTTTTTTGAAAGGTCTAAAGACTAAAGCAGGTTCGCTGTAATAAATGTATCCAATTAAGAAGAGAATATGTTAAGTAATAAAATATTTTGACATTGAAATTTTGTTTGGTTCTAAGAATTTTTCAATATATCCTCGTAGTTCCTCTTCTTTTCTTTTATACACTGTTTCGTTCATATAATTACTTTTCGACAATATTTTGAGGTATAAGTGAAAATCTGTACCTCAATATCATAAAGCGACACAAATTTCGAACGGTTCAGGTAGACTTATAATTTTTTAACTATATAAACATTTACATAATTACCAATAAATAATTTGATATATTGGGTGTAGAGTGCTTTTTATTATGGTCTGAATGATAATTAATTAGACGCGATCCCAAATTTTTTGAATATTTTTTACAGATCTCCAATTTTTATATACGCATAACCAGAGCATCTACTGATGACATTATATAACTACTACATATATTATTAAGAAATATTATCACATTTGCTATGGGTGGAGACATTTTTTTCATTCGGGAGAAATGTATATATAATCAATAAACTCATTAAAAAATTAGTATGTGTTGATCACCGAAGAGAAATTTCAAAAAGCAACATGCTCGTTAAGGTACCGTTGAAATCATTCAATAATAAATTTCTAAATAAATAGAATAAATTATCAAACTAACATAATCGATTTATCTTGTTTTCATTTTCAATTGAACTTCTTTTTTAATCAATTTTTCGAATATTTCTTATAAAAATAATTTTTTTCGAATAGATTAACATTTCATCATCGTTTCCCTCAAGAAATTCTACAATATCTTCAACTAAATCAGCCGCGCTTCTTATTTTGAGTCGTTTGTATCAAGATTTTCGTTAATCTCTTCACAATTATAGTCAATCAAGTTTTTTTGCTTATATCATCATTATTTTTAATACACTCTTCAACAAAACAAAAAAGGAATAACTACATATCATATATTTTGGTACATTCTGTTGACGAAATATTATATTGTCAAGTTTATGAAGAAAATTGGAGTTACTGAAGATCTATTATGCATCCCTGCAGCATATTACATCCATTTCTTATTTCGGCTTCAAGAAAAACGATGTTTCTCCTAGCAAAGGCTTCACAATTTCAAAGCAGCCACCTCGGTGGCTTCGTTATAGTCATCAGGAAACTTTTGAAGTTTTGCGGTTGGTAATTGACAAGGCAATATCCCATAAGGATCATTTTCGTCGAATCTAATATACTGAGTGATAGTTTTTTGTCCTTTTATTTCCCATTCCAAGCTTGGTGACTGGTTGGGAATAATAGCTATGGATCAATTGAAGGGTTTACAAGAGGATATCCCAATTCATTGCCGTTCACTCCAAAGTGACCAGGTAGTCTTACAAGTTTGACCTGGCGAATCATGTAATTCTCCCAATGTGTCTCAATACGATTCGATTATGGTGTAGAAGCTAAATTCATTATTTCTCTACAATTCTGTGTGCTTCTGCTGAAGGTATTCTTTTATTTCCTTATACAAGTTTTTCTCATAATTTCGTCTTCTTACTTATCCCGAATCTTAAAAAAAAGCTTGTAATTATCATTTTCATATTGAGAAAAGACAAAATCAATGGAGATGGTATAAATCGAGAGCTCTTCTTCGCGCGTGAGATAAATTCATTGCTTTCTACATTTCATTCAATTTCTAATATTGATGGAATTTTCATAATTCGAAATCTACGGATGAAGTCATCATCAATATATTGAAGACTTTGTCTTTCTCATTCCAGATAGTAGCAGTTCTTCTTATCGGATATTCAGTAGCTGTTGAAGATATACCAACATCATACGCTAAATTCAATGACTACCAAAATAATATCAAACACATTATATCCCAACAGAATCCAAAATCAACTGAATATACTTATTCTCGACCCCAATATAACTACGAGCCAATAGCTTCTTCCTCTAGCGATTATTATAATCAAGAATCTGTTTATTCTGCTCAAAAAGTTTCCAAACCTACTCTAAAATATACGAATTCTCCATTACCAACTTCGGAAGGATTAGGTGCATATGGTGGACAAACTTTTACTAGATCGAAAAACCTATTGTATACCCAAACTTCTACACAAGAAGAAAACAATGCTAATAAGAAATCATCTAGCTCCAGTCGTCTCCTGTATACTGGACCAACTGAAGAAGCTCAACAGTACTCTCTACCTGTTCAACAAACTCAAAAGTATTCTTTACCTGCTCAACAAACTTCAAAGTACCCTTCACCTGCTTATCAAACTAAACAATACTCTGTACCTGCTCAACAAACTGTGGAGTATGCTTCACCGGCTGATCAAACTTTGAAATATTCATCATCTGCTAAGTATTCAGGAGCTGCGGATCAAATGATGCAGTACTATTCACCAGCTCAACGAACTAGCCAGTATTCATCGCCTTCCCAACGAAATGTAGCAGACGAACAGTACAATCACCAAAACGAAGAAGAAAACGTAAGTAGCAAAATAATATCGCATTAACAATATATCTGACAAATTTGTATTATTCCAGACTTACCCAAAATACGAATTCTCTTATGGAGTAGAAGACCACCAATATGGCGATATCCATTCACACAAAGAATCCAGAGACGGTGATGTCACTCAAGGAGAATATTCTCTTCAGGAACCAGATGGTACAATCAGAACTGTCAAATACAGAGTTGATAAACATAGCGGTTTTCAAGCTGTAGTTGAAAAGTCTGGCAATCCACAATCACAGAACAATCTGAAGAAAGTTTATCAGTAATTTTTGGTACTGATCCTGCAACTTTAGTTGTAGTTTTTGTTTATTAATTATACGTTGTTAACTTGTTAATTTATATTATTTTATATTAATAAAAAATACTTATGAATTTTCTTTATTTTTTTTACCTAATTAGATTATATTGATCTCTAGGACCGAATATTAATTCAAAATATAAAAAACGAAGAAAAATAATTATTTCGGTTAGCCAAACTCCCATTATTCGAGAAGGTGTAGCCAAGATTAAATAATGAGAGCGAGCTTTTCATCTGAATTAAGCATTAGCGCCACCCTCGTTGCAGATTCATATGACACCACGGAGTTTATTAACAATATCCGGAGTAGTTGCAGTAAAATAAGGTCTCGGGCTGAGAAGTTAATAGACTTTATGGAGATCACTAGAACAGGCCAGGAGCCATGGAATGTCAGAAATAAAAGGATTACTAATTTCAATGACTTTTCTTGAAAACTGAATTGTGGAAAGGACACGATAGACCTTCAACTTCTTAATAATAATTAGATTGAAACGAAAAAGTTGAATACACTTGTAATTATTCAATATTTACATAATTGCTTATTACACACACACACACACACACACACACACACACACACACTCTGACTTGCTTAATATTTTCAACTGAATGTTAATGTCAATTAATTAGGCATTTTTTTAATATATACGGATCTGAAATTTTTATAATTGACGAAATTAGATCAATGATAATTTATTTTTCATTTTTATCTATAATATTATGAAATTAAAATATGTTATTATTGAGAAATCAGAATATATATTCATAATGTACATGTGTACATTCATCTCAATTTTTTTAGAAGTCTGAACCGCACACGCATTATACGAGTACCACTCCCTATATTTTGAGATGTCACAATCCTCAAGTGATAAGCTTTGACTGCAGTTGTCTCGCTATCATAAACTAATTTTGATACATATGATTTGCTATCAAAATATTATTTAGTTTAGGTTGCATACGCCCGATTTCCTGGAAATTTTAATATGTTATACAGTTTTTTATGCTGAAAAAGAAAATATATAACTGTTGGACGCGAAAATTATTCCTTCACATACTTTTTCGAAGTTTAAAATGTAGATAGGTTAGGTTAGGTTAGGTTAGATTAGGTTAGATTAGGTTATGTTGTTTTAGGTTAGGTTAGGTTAGGTTAGGCTCATACTCAAAATATTGAGCGACACGAGATATTCGTGATAACATACTGCGTTATGGAAGAACTAGATATCATTATCGTCAGTATTTTTATTTTGGAAAATTTTCATTTAAAATAAAATTATTCATATTCAAATAGAATTAAAGCTTTTATTGAAGGAATTTCACGAATGTATCCAATAGAAATTAATGATTATTTGTACGTGTAAATAAATTATTATTGTTGGAAATTGATTTGTATCATTACATTAGTCATAACTAATTATATTTAATATTGGAGAGGCTTGGGGCGAGGAGGAGGGGTGTTAAAAGTCTAAATTTTCAACAGAACACCCTTCCTCGGCCCTTAACTCTTTCCAACATCAAGTAAATGCAAAATATCAACTTTTCAAGGTAGTGTACATTTTCCAAACTATAAAAACTATGTGAAGGAATATTTTCCACGCCATATACCTTCTTTTTCAGCATAAAAAACTGTATAACATACTAATATTTCAAGGAAATCGGGCGTATGCAACCTAAACTAAATAATTACCAAATATGGATTTCTTAGAGATCATGTGCATGTTATGCATTATATTTAAGTGAATTACAAAGTTTTGAACGATTGTATTTGGTGATGAAAGTCCTTCACGAACAATTATTTTTTTATATAGCTGATTTAAAAAAGGATGGATATCGCTAGGTAATGAATTAAGTGTTGGTCCAGCTCCTAAATTACTGTTGGAAACATTAAAAAAGCGATCCAAATCCTTAATATTAAATTTAAATTTACATGATCATCTTCATGTGTAAGTAAAAATCGTACTAGAATCATACAAACTTCTAGT
This sequence comes from Diorhabda carinulata, assembly GCF_026250575.1. NCBI lineage: Eukaryota > Metazoa > Arthropoda > Insecta > Coleoptera > Chrysomelidae > Diorhabda > Diorhabda carinulata. The sequence goes on from NC_079471.1 coordinate 3,511,573, forward strand.
AGAACCGTGTATAGATTTACGAAGATTCAGCAACACCAAAAATGACGAATATTTGTCAAGAAAATTATGTACGCAATTTTCTTCAATAGTAGAAGAAATTAAGCTTGAAGATCAACGTACAGTTATTGAACACCCATCCAATTCGCCCGATTTGGATATTCTTCAATCCAATGGAGCATTTACATAATCGATTTCACGACGGACGATAATATAGACGAAGCAATTTTTTGATAAATGATATTTGAGTACATTGTAGGTATATGCTAAACGTATACCATGTATGACTTTACACGAAACCAAAATGACGCAGCAAAACGATCAAATTACGATACTAGAATATCTTATTTTCAATACGGTAATCAATTATTTTCCAACTAGCTTTTAATTACGTTCATAATACTTCATCTGTATAGACGGGCCTAGTCGCATTCTTTTTAACTAGAACAACCTCCCAACAATCTAATCCCGTTTATGGTCTAGCGGGACTATTCAATCGGCTATAAAACAACAAAACACTCCTCCGCAACTAGGTCATACCCTGCAGATTACATAATCGCAATGGTAGACTTTAGTCGGTAAACGGTAAAAATTACATAATAAAAAAACACAACAATCGTTTTATGGGTAAACAATGGACTGGATTAGTGTTATGTCATTAGCGTCGCCGTCGTCAACAATAACCTAGATTATAATAATCGACTAACAACGATAATTTCCTGCTGTTACAAATACTGTTTTATTAAGATTTACACAAAAATCGTGGTCAATATAATAAATCATTCAAACTCAAGACTGAAAAAGAATTTAAAATAAACTTTCTTGTCAATTTCAATTAAAGTTTTCTTCAAAATTTTTAACTCTGTCTAAATTTTTAATCCAACTATTTGTAGGAAGTTATTAAATTCATTGGAGTAGAGCTGTTTTTGATAAGCTCAGCTACAACTCTCATATCATATTTTTGGTGGTCTCTCTAATGGTTTTCGTGTATTTAGTTTGCCCATATGTTCCCTGGTATTCTTTCCCATGATGTTTCCAACTTCGTTCACGTTCTCTAACCCATCTCACTATATACTGCATTCCTAAATCTTCTCTATTACACTAACTTCTCGTTTTATCTCTAAGAGTCACCCATTTGATTGTTCTTAACGGTTTTATATTAGTCGACCTCATTAATTTCTTCATTGCTGATGTTTCAGCTCTTATTCCCGTTGAATATGGAGATTGATTGCTTTTGAATCTTATTTCGTTTAAATGTAAATCCTTCCAATTTAGTTGGGTGTTTTAAGATTGTTAAAAAAATATTTTGGAATAATGGCAATTATTCATGAATAAACTGTTGTTGCTTAATGTAAAATTTGGATATGTTTACTCACGACACCCCTTGATGAATTACATTATCTTATAGGGTGTTTTATTCACATCCCCAACTCACTGTTCATTTTCTTCTTCATAATTATCCCAAATACCAACAAAACTTGAAGTGATACAAAGATAAGATCGTTTTTTAGAGACAGCTCATATTTTTCAAGTTGTTTTTCAAAAACACCAGTATTTATGTCTCAATTGTGGTACTAAATCTATTTTTAGTCAAAGCAAAGAAAATTTTCAGTCAGTTTTCACTTTATAGGGTTTTTGGAGTTCACTAGAAACACTGAAGTAACAATTTTTCGTTAATTCCTTGTTTATTGTTGTACCCTTTACTGCTGAACAATATTATTAACTACCAATGTCATTCAAGTTCAAAAGGCTTTTCATTATTCATTCATACAGACAATTGACAAACCCTGCCTTAAATATTTTGAAAGAATCCTCTGAAATTCTGAAAGTTCATTGTACGAAGAATGATCAGTTAGACATAAAACAAAATCTATAACTTTTGAAGAGTTAGATGTCTAATATTCAGGATTAGTTATTATGATAATGACTGTAGTTAATATTATTCTAAGAACGTAAAACATAACTCAATAAGTGTTGTTATTTTCAGTGGGTTTGGGTTCTTTGTTGAGAAATGATGAAGTCCAAAGTTGACAAAATGTTCAGATTATTGAACAGAGTTTCAAAATGTACCTTTTGAATCAAAACTCTTGCTAAACAATAGTCGGGTTGTTGCTCAATACTTAAAAATGTTTGAAATTACAAATTGCCAACTTAACTGAATTAAAATTAACATGAACATGGTTACCAACTTTGACTCTATATAAAACAAAATAGTGTGAGGCAAGTATAGGGTAAAGGTTGGAATACATCAGGTCAGCTGTCAATTAGATCAATTCTCAACAATAAGTCATTTGGCTGACACACAGATGGGGCTGCCATTGTCAAATCCATATGACGTTTATGACGTACCAACTGTCAAAACACTATGTATGATATTTCATGATATTTCGAATAGTCAGAAAAAAAATTGAGAAACATTTAAGTGGAGTTACTTTTGTTATTTTCAAAACAATGGATTTAAAACAATTTCGTGCGTTAACTTCCACTGCTTCTTGATAAAAAAAGTACTGTACAGGCTCAGCAATGGCTTGAAAAGTGTTATCCGGACTTTGCTCCATCAAAAAGAACTATTTATTGGTTTGCTGAATTTAAATGTGGTCCTACAGACTACAGAGTCCAATTGAGGTAGTTACTTCAGAAAATATAAAAAAAGTCCAAAAAGTGCGTATATCTAATCGTAAATTGTAATTGCGTGGGATAGATGAGGCCGTAAAGATATCACAAGGCAGTGTGCTTACAATTATGCATGAATATTTGACCATGAGAAAGCTTTTCACAAAGTGGGTGCCGCGTTTACTCACAGTGGTCATTTTTACACGTAATTAATCAGATTTTTGATAATGGATGAAACATGGATCCATCCGGATTGAAAACTAATCATCATTTCAGTGGACTGCAGCAGGTGAACCACGTCCGAAGCTTCCAAAGGCACAACAGTCAGCTGGGAAGCAAGACGCTCAATACTACATAGATTTGTTGAATTGTTAGAAAATCAAGGAAAAACAACCTCAAATGTCGAAGAAAAAAACACTTTTTCGCTACTAGAATGCACCGATTCATAAGCCGATAGCTACGATGATTAAATTGAACGAGTTACATTTCGAATTGCTTCCTCATCCACCGTATAGTCCAGATTCTAGCCCCCAGTGATTACTGGCTATTCGCTGATCTTAAAAAAATGCTCACCGTTAAGAAATACAGCTCAAATAAAGAAGCAATTGCTGAAACTGAAGCTTATTTTGAGGCAAAAGACAAATCCTTCTATAAGCACGGCATCGAGAAGTTAGAGTAGATTGTATTGCTCTTGAAGGTGATTTATATTGATGAATAAATTTTTGACATAAAAAGGTATTTTCAAATTAGTCACAAAACTTATTGAATGATAAACATTAACAATAAGAAAATCGATTGGGTACGCCAATGATTCAAAATAAAAAGTAAACAATAGTCTGTCGTATTCACATGGAACATCGTATAAATGACCTTGTAGTAATTCTCGAAAGGTCGACTACTAAATAAATTTTATGAATGAAGAAGCATCATTAATACCGATCAGGTTTTTTAAAACCAGACGGTCAATAGCTTTTATAGCGAATTCTTCTAAACTGGTCATTATCATTGTCAAATCAATTTTATTATATTATTTTGTCTATCTTCTGCAATATAGTTTTTTTAATTTTCAATCAAATAAAAAATTCTTCTGTTGTTAAATAAACATCGTGTTGAAGATGTATGAAACTTGGTATCAAAAATTTAATCACATATTTAAGTACCAGCTTCCACCAACAACAGATAGTAAACGTTTAAGCAAACCAGAAAGGTGGTTCCTTCCTGTGGCGCTATGACAAAGACGATAGCGATGAAGAAGCTGTGCGCAAATCTAAGTTCTCAAAGAAATACGACTGCAACAAAAACATGCCCTAATGAAACTCATCTGATCGATTAGATGCAAGTTATCGTACTTATAACTTTGCTATTGTCTTTGCACGCAAGTTGGAAATCTAGGAATAAATGTAGTTACTTTTGGTTTAACAACAAACCAAAATATCAATCGGATGAACTCATTTTGGTTAGAGACAATCTGGAGCTGTTTGAACTTTATCGATTTAGAGATATTTTTATTAAAGTTCCTTGTGGATAGTGAGTTGTTGACTAAGCTTCTTTCGCTAGCAGCCATATTTTCACCACCTAGCAACTCCACGTTACCTTTTGATTAGAGACACATTTTTTTATTGATGAATACCGAAGAATAATCGATATAAAATAACTTTGTGTTAATCAGCTATTTCAACATCATAAAGCATTTCCTTTTCTTTATGTAATTAATCATTTTGAGCTCGTAGCTCATTCTTTTCGAGGACCTGAACGACCGCTTACTGTAGCACACTGAATTCTGAAGGATAGCTACTCACTTTAATGGCTTATAATAATGTAATGAGTCGAAATTTTTATTTGAAACATAATTTTAAATAGTTTTGATACGAAAAAACGTTTTTTAAACCGTCTCCCTAGCATATTATATGATTTTTGAACTAATAATATCAGTTTATTACAAATACAAACAGGTTTTTCTGTTTATAAAAACAATTTTTCAAAAAAGATATCGCTCTCAATTTCAATATGTATATTTATCTTACCTACATTTTAATAGAAGCCGCTCACAATTATATAACCAAACATTTTGAAGGTTGATTTACATACACTTGCAGCAATAGAAAAATATCATTAGTTACCTAATAATTTTGCTCTACATCTATCAATCAGTAACAATCGTTTTAATTAGGGTCAAATTTTCGGCAATGAATTACGTAAGTAAAATAGTCAATGCCCATATACCTGTGTACCCATGGGCTCTATATTTTTCAATATCACATACCAGTGAACGGTTTGGTATAAAAATGTGTTTGATTATTGTTTCTAATCAGTACCAATCTAAGTTTACTCATAGCATTATTCAATATACAATATGGTGTCCAAGGTAAGACAAAAGTCGAAAATATTTACAAAACATCCAAAAATCTGTCAATAACAATTTACGATCAAAACTGAGCTGGATTTTTGAAAAAGTCAAAAAAAAAAAAACTATCGATGGTATATATTTAGAAACTTACTCCAAAAATTTTTTGCTGCACTTCAGATCCTTTTAGGGGATAAAATAAATTATGTTAAGGTGGGGGTAATATTTTTTTAATATTTTCAACATAATTTCAGTTTACATGATTTGTTTATACATCAATAAAAAGTTATTTTATTCATTACATGAATTATCAACATTTACAAAATAATTAACAATTACATTTAATATGATCCACGAAATTATGATTAACTGTCACATCCTTGATACCTATAATATTAAATAGTAGAAATACATAAATATTTCACGATGAGTTTCCAACGATTGACCTAACCTAATTTAACCCAAGCTTATTTTACTTAACCTAACCTAACTTAACCTAACCTAACTTAACCTAACCTAACTTAACCTAACCTAACCTAACCTAACCTCATGTGTTATTGCTCTAGATGTCCTCGTATTCCGATATGATTGGATAATTATTGACATTTATTATGTATAAGATAATGATTGTGTCTCCTGCACCATTAAAGTACTTTCGGAGCACTAATGCGCGACAAAATTTTTGGAGTGTGTTTGGGGTGGAGCCCCAATTCTAAATAATTACCATTATCGATTAATAAGAGTTTGAAATTATCTTCGATTTTCACTTTTCGAATGATAAATCAAAAACTAACAAGGTTACCACAATAGTAAATATTTAAATGACATTATTTGAGATAAAATTTTCAAATTTATCGACTTATGAAACTATTTGAGCGGATATGCGATCACTAAATTTAATTATATATTAATCATAATAAAATATAACAGCATATTTCAAGCTTTTTCATATTTTACTGTCAAAAATGCTGGTTAATATTAAATTTAGTTCCTAGTAAAAACAATTTAAATATGTTTTTATATTGAATATGCCATCAACCAACATTGAAGGTACTTATCCATTCGACATACTTCTGCAGGCGTCAGTAACAAAGCGGTCTGATAAATAAACAAAAAAATTTTTATTACAGATCATAGTATTGGCCTTTTTAGTAGCTTCTACCCAAGCTATCCGTTACGAAAATAATGGCGCTACATCTTCAATCGTTTTCAACAACAACCACAATTCCATTCAACACATTCCGTCCGCCTTTGCAGCTCCCTCCAACGGATACTCTAACAGCTACTCCTCCCATGCTGCTCCAGCCATCCAAGCCGCTCCAATCGCACATTATGTCTCACCAGCTGTTAAAGTAGCTAAACCTGTCGCTTTCAAAAGTGCATCTCCTTCCTACACTGCAAATTCTTACTCCAACTTAAACTTCGCAGGCAACGGTGCCCAATTACATTATACCGCACCATCTGCTAAAGTTGTAGCTCCAGTTTTCATCAAAACCGCGCCAGCTGTTGCTCCAGTATCCTACGAACAAGCTGCTCCATCTTACAACCAAGGAAGTTACAAGGCTTACCACCAAGAAGAAGAAAACGTAAGTAACCATGAGTATCAATATTTATTATCCGTACTGATATATATTAGGATATTCATATTCTACATTCCCACATCTAATATAGAGATAACAAATCATCTGTTTTCAATTGAATCTCTTCCAGACCTACCCCAAATATGAATTCGCTTACGGAGTTGAAGACCACCACACTGGTGACATCCACTCCCACAAAGAAGTACGAGACGGAGATGTCACTCAAGGTGAATACTCTCTCCACGAAGCTGATGGTACCATAAGAACCGTTAAATATACCGTAGATAAACACAGTGGCTTCAATGCTGTTGTAGAAAGAACTGGACAACCACATGCACAACCAGCAAAGACAATTGCTGCTGCTTCAGCCCCATACTACCATTATTAGAGTCTGAACTATTATTAGATAGATTATACTTATCGCTTGTATTGTTGAAGTTTGTTATTTATGATCAATATAAAATAAAATAGTTTTTATTTGTATTTTTATATGAAGCTGGCTTGTCGTTGAGCACAAACAGAAGACAGAAGCAGAGATAGGGGGTGATTCCATCTTAAAATCACCCTTTGGTTATACCCAGTAGTTAGGCCAATGATAATATATGGTTGGTGGCTAAAAGTGACGCTGAAACGAGGAATAGCTTCCCAGTAACTCTTAGGAAGGGGTTCCACCACAGTACGAAATATTACCAAAGTACATATTGATCAACTGTTATGTTCACAAATAAAAGGTAAAGTTGGTTAATTATACAGAAATCTCTAATATGGGATTGTGTTTGTGCTCTAAGCACGCTGGGTGACCATACGAAGGTCATAAGGGCATCTAAAATACCATTTTCTTGAACCAGAACCCTTCATGGGTATCAATAGCTGAAGCGCTTATTATAAAATAAGTAGAGTACAACAGTAGGTTATAGTGGAGGAACTCACAACATCAAAGACAAGCTAAATAGCAATAATTACTGATACAGGAGATACAGCAGTTTCTTCTTCAGCCGGGGACGAAATTTCCCTACGTGGTGCGAAAACTTTTTAGTGCGACCCCGAAGTTTGAGCGCATTTTACAAAGAAATAACAGCTCTTAGGGAAAAATTACAAGGAACATTTTTTGAAGAAAATTTTTTAAGCTACATTTTTTATTCTTTTACTTTTTCCGAAATTTGGCATAGATTTCGAGTTATTTGCAAAATTCGGAATTTTGAAAATTTAATCAAAAATACATCGCTTAGCGGCCAAAATTTTGATGTTAACTTTCACTGTATCAATAAAGCACCCCTGAGAACATAACTAATTTTCATGAGTCAGGAGCTGTGATTACTGGACTATGATGTTTGTTTAATAATTAGAAAATACTATGCTTGGTGCGTTCTCATCTACAATGTCAATGCTTAAATGTTATTCAATGGACATGAATCTTGATGCGAACATCGGAAGTAAACAAATCGGTTATGTTCTCGAAAATATAAAAAAAAATATGAATGTAAAGAAATAGTATTTCTTTAGTTTCATTATGGTTCACTTACTTTATCTATGGTTTATGATGTCTATGATAGGTCTGTCATGGATGTCACAAATGTCACTGTCACCAATGTCAATTTTGATTGATTAGAATAAGATAATAGAGGTTAGGTCATGAAATATTGCTTATAGAAAGAGTTGAAGAAATGAACATTAGATGTCGTTTCTTTGTTTTTTAGTTAGTTATGTAGTTAGTTAGTTAGTTAGTTATGTAACATAAAACAGTTTATTAATATCACTTATGTAGTGTATTTGCCATAAAAATAAAATCTTTGTTTTTTAAAGCAGCACATGTGTTTATTTCAATTAATTTAAAAATCATCTTATATGAATTTGAATTAATGAAATTTGAAAACAGTCGTTTACTTTATTTATATTCATAATAAAACTGTAATATCATTTTCTGACAACCAATATTTTAGTTTTTACAGCCTTTGGGGAGAGTAAGATTTCCATAGCGCCGCGATTTGGCTTAATTAGGCCGAAAATCGAAAATGAAGAATGAAATTTTTTGATATCTCGCTTTGTTTTCGAGATATCGGTACTCAAAGTTATAATCAAACGTTAGTTCAAAATTCACTTTATTGGACAGATGGCGTTCAACACTTTGTTTCAAATGAATATTTTATCACTTCAAATTCAATATGAATCTTGTAATTCAATAAACAATAGATCTTTTGTTTAATTTTTATATTATTTACCCTAATACACGAAAATTATATTGAAAAAAACAGATTTTTATAACAAAATGAGCCATTTTTGAAAAGCTTCATCACTCTGTAATGAATATAACTTAACATACGATAAATACATGAATAGTTTGATGCTTTTCATAAAGAATTGTCGGTTATTTTTCATTATATAAATAAATAAATAAATAAAATGATAGTTTGATGATTTAATTAGTAATTTAATGTAAAAATATCCTCTTTCGAACAAAAAGTACGTTCTGAATGTTTCAAAATTTCAAAATTTTCGTTTGGTTTATAATTGAAGGGGCAAGGGGCGAAGCCCCCCATGCGAAGCCCCCCATAAGGAAAAAATTAATATTAAAATAAAACTAAAATAATACTCACGTGAAGAAAAAATTTTTTTAGACAATTTTGGCTTTAAAAAGTTCACGATTTTTGAACTTTTTACACTCCACACTACACGAGAAGATTAGGTTAGGTTAGGTTAGGTTAGGTTAGGTTGATATATACAAATATTAAATAAAAATAAATTTACCCAACTTAAAGTATCGATATCTCGAAAACGAAGCGATATATTTATTTTTTATTCTTCATTTTCGACTTATTTTGGGTCGATTTACAAAATGCACAATAAAATCCAGGCACCACGGAAATCGTAATCGTGCCTAGCCTTTTAACAAAAGCACCAAGCAAAATACGAAGTTTCCACTCCATTAACTATCATGGTTACCCAAATCACAGCAGATAGTGCGACTGGTCCAAATATGAATCGGAATTTTTGAATAAAAGCGCGAAAAATTTAGTGTCATAAAAGTGACTGTACTGGATTTGATACCGGTCTGTTATGTAGAGAATCGGAACCGCTTTTTATTGTAGCTATAAGCGACAGGATGTCTGTTGCGCAACGCATCGTGTTTTGGTCAAAAATAATGAAGAATTGGACAAATAATTCATGAAACGCAAAATTTCAGCCAGATGCGTGTCAGGAATTCTGAATTTTGAGCAGAAATTGCACGCGTCTCCTACAGCGGTGTGTAAGATAAAATTCACCACACTTGGGTATCGCGGAGAGGCGTCTATGGAGTGGAAAAAGAAAGACGAAAGCGCGTCAGTTAAAACGAAGGTTAAACTGTCAGCAACGAAAGGTGTTGTGTTGATTTTTTCACTGAGCAACTGACTGTGTAGTGTCCTCCTAAACAAGACGTAAAACCTGTCTACAGAGGGAAATGTTGAACGAATTGAACTGGGAAATACTGGAACACCCTTCTTATAGTCCAGATTTGTCACCATGCGACCATTATTTATTCGTTACGAAAAAGAAATCCGAAAGCTTCCGGAGAGGTGGCAAAAGTGTGTATGTATATTTTTTATAGTTTGTATTTGAAGCACCCTCGTAAAAGCACAATTTAATTCATTAAAAAAGTTGATGAGATGCTTATATTTTATTTAAAATTATCTACATGTGATCTTACACTTACCATTAATATGATTATTAAAAGAAATAAAAAAATAGTTCTTAAGCTTGGGAATATAATACAGAGTACTTCATTTGAAAATAACAAAATTTATGGCCACTTAATCATTTTAGAATATAAACCCTGGACGTACATCAACTCGTCTAAAATAAAACGGTAAATAGAAAATTTAATCTTTGTTATTTTCATATGAAGTCTATAATTTTTAAAATATTACTTATTAATAATCATTTAGTAATGATGAAAACCATATTTATTTCCTAAAGGACCATTCTCATAACCATAAAAGGGTTTTTTATAAGCTTTCTCATAAAGTGGTTGGTCGTACAAAACTTTTTCGTAAATAGGTTCAACTAATACTTTTTCAACAACAGGTTCCGCTATTACTTTGCCGTAAATTTGTGGATGTATTTGATGACCGTCTTTTTGTACAACGGCGTTAAAACCATTATGATCGTCAGCAGTATAATGAACTGTACGTAGAGTACCATCCGGATCTGCAACGGTGTAGTACCCTTTCACGACATCACCATCGCGTTCTTCGTGTTGAGACTTCTGATCACCAGTATGAGGATCGTGAACACCATAAGAATATTCATATTTCGGATAATGCTAAAATTAGTTAAGAAAATTAAATAGAAAATACCAAAAAGATTATCAATTAAAAAGAATATTTCAGAAACATGCTACTCACATAATGATCATAATCTTTTTCGTATCCATTGCCGTAAATGTTACCCCCATAGGGATGATCATAGATCCCTATTACTTTGTCGTAGGGAGCAGCTCCATGATAAGGGGATATATCGAGATGACCTGAGGAAGACATTCCGCATAGCAGAGCTAAAACTGCGATCTGCAATAGAATCAAGATTTTAGCTATGGAAGTTTAGCAAACTCCACTTTTTATTGTTGAAATACTGAATTCAAAACGAAATATAGAAGGTGCCTCATAAATAATTTCCGATTTTCATTTTGTTTATTAAATATATATACAAGAATATGGTTTTAACCCAACGTTCAGCAAGTTCTTTGAGATCTTGGTGAAAATTCTCGCACTGCATTTTCAATATCAGTTTTCCCTCGCAATAATTTTGCCTTGGTTCTGAATAAATAGTTATCTGCAAGGTCCAGGCTCAATTAAATAGGAGTTTGATATCATCAAGCTCTTCGACTTTATTCGACGTAACTCTTGTCATTTCTCCACCACATACTCCAATATTGATAGCTCGAGCATCTGGAATGATTTTGAAGTAAATTGAATCTTTATTATTCCATTAGACACACAACAAGACTTTCCGCTTGAATCGTCTTCTATTAGGGACGAATTCTGGTTAATTCGTTCGGACTATTCAACAAATGTCTGCTGCGTCTTTTTTTGCTGCCACAACTGCTTCAAACTTCCATATCAATTCCTTAATCAATAAAAAAGAGAAATTATTAAAAGAAAGCTAGTCTCAACAAGCTCTTCCACTTATGAAAACCTCCGAATTTTTAAAAACAAAGTCCTATTTCTGTGACATATTAAACATTGAGGTTAGGTTTCATTAAACACGAATCAAGGTATATTATGAGACTAGAGGGCTGTTGAGTTGGAGCTGGCAACCATTTTATAACGTTCCTATTCGCCCGAAGAGCCGTGTGTGTATTCAAGAAGATTCACTCACAAAATTAAACTAGTACATCATAAAATGTTAACCTGTAGTTCGTGAGTTAATCAATATTTCCGAGTTAATACACTGCTCAACCCGAATAGCTTTGTTTACACTAGTAGTAGTAAATTTTTGGAAAAATCAACATTTTGATACCTAGTTTATGATAAATCATTAGAACTGCTTTAGACCTAAACGTAAAGTTTTGGTTTTTGTTTTTATATTCCACAGAAAATCTCCAATCCAATTATCAAAATTTTTATTATGCAAAAACCCTGATTAAATTCATAAAAACAGAACAAAATACTAAAGAGTGAAGAATTTTACTGAATATAATTAATCTTTTTTCAAAAAAAAAGTAGGTAGAATTCAATTTGTCTACAATTTTATCTACAACAATGAAAAGATTGTTGAAATTATATTGGTCACCCGAGACCTTCAAGCTTCATTGAATTTCAGAAGAAGAAAAACAACTTTGTCATGCTTGACAGTAAATTACGTTTTTGTGGTAAGACAATATAATTTTTATGTTTTATAGTCAATTCTTTTCTTATTAAAACTGAAATTTTGTTCAAATATTTCCGTCTCGATTCATATAAACATCGACTATTTGTAATAATCATCATACTACTCTGATTAGGTAATGGGCTTGGAAAACTTAAAAAAAAGGATATTTTTTGTTAACTTAACAAAGTTCGGTGTATTTTATATCGCCCGAGATCCGTTCCAAATAAGTACTACGTCATCAGCCCCGATTGAATATACAACTTGCCTCAAATAGATTTTATGATCCGCGGGATAAACTAGATAAACAAACAGATCGATAGAATGATATATTCATGGGTAAAAAACGCCGATGAATCAATAAAAGTATGTCAAACAAAGAAATGGTGGGGGTGTTTCTGTTCAAATTTCAAAACTAAGCACAAAAACGGAAACGATAGAAAAAATAAATATAATGAGTAGGTTGAAGCAAATTACTGTTAAGTCTTATTGATATCAGGACGAATTAAGACGACTGGGTCTAATCGAAATCAACAATTTTCTTGACATGACTGACATTCGACTAATGGACTGAAAATGAGCTGGAAATATCGAGAAATATAAAATGTTGCATAGAAAATGATGATATAACAGCAAACAATATTTGAAAGGATAGATATAAGAAAATGTGCAAATAGAAGGGTTACTAAAACCAAAAAAAATGGTTGAGATAGAGATAAATGTTTCAGTAAAATTTTTATATAAAACGAAAGTATAGAAACTATGTAAGTGTCAACCAGACGATATCCTACCAAACTAAATAGTGATTCAAAGGTTCTATTAGTTTTTCTAAAGTGTCTAAGTTGTCTAAGAAATTAATATAATGAATAAATGACCACGATTTGATCAGAAAAATTGTTTAAACGCAAAATTTTCTGATTTCTAGATGTCCGAAACATTCATAATAGAACTTCTGATACAATTTTATATAGATTTATCGAAAATGATTCATGTTTCAACTCTTATTACACTATTTTCACTCACTTTTGCAAACATTTTCGATTTCCTCAGCACAACTTTTAGATACTTGAGGATTAATTGATACTGAACCAATAAACAATTTCCTTCTATTTATATTGGTCACCCTAGACCTTCAAACTCTAATGATTTTTACTCAAAAAAATTTTCATAGTCATCGAACACGCAATTTCAGAAATCTTACATAGTTTTGTTCAAACAATATTGACCCAATAATACATGCATAAATTTTGATTGTTGTGGTTAAATTTTTTGAACAAACACACATTAATTACAATTAGTTTTTATTAATATAGATTATATAAAGGTAGATAATGTTTTTAGCATTATGTCAAGTGGAGAGATCATTCCTATACATGGGTGGTAGATCATTCAAAATATAGCAGTGGTTGTTTGAAAAACGTAGAAAGTACACCATCCATAAAGCACATGGAAGTATGAAAAGAGGGAACAAGAGTTTTAACCACAGAGAAGCCTGAAGTATGGTTAACTTATGGTAAAATATAAAAGACGTTCAATTTTCAATAGTTCAATATTTAGTTTTAATGAAAGACGTGCTGCCTGTGTAGCTGATTCCACAGGCATGCACTTTTCCAAAAAAAGGGGTCTCGATAATTTGACGATTTGGGCGCTGCGAGCGAAATCGGTGTTCATTAACCACGTTTAGAACTGTCTTACAAAAATTGCTCTAGGTCAGATTATGTTGAACACCTCGGGGAGGAGTATCTGCCGTGGTGGTAGCAGAAAAACAGCGTCAGGTCAACGACCTTTCTTCTATGCTCTTATCTGTATAAGTTTCTGGTAAACTCTGTATCGCCTATAAGTCGAATTGTTTTCTTCTGTATTGAGTCGAGTATCCTTAATAAATTTCTCAATTATTCGTATGTTAAATACTCTTAATATTATTTTTATTCATAATAAAGAAAAAAGCACTGATACCCCGTACTGCACTTACGGCTTTACTTGCACACGCCTATACTCTCACTTGACCATGTGATTCAAATTTCAAGATGCCTTGTTGTTTGGCATCCATCTTCTTCTCTGAGTGATTCTGCTTATTCATTTATAACAATTGAAGATTAGATGGCAGAGTTTGAATGAGCTGCTAAGATGTTTATCGTAGTAGTCGCGATGTACTGTAAACAAAGTACAAAGCGGTACTGGATGAAGGTCAATTGGAAGTACTCGAGCTAAAAGACGTAGTAATACGGTACATATTGCATATTATCTATAAATTTGAACAGGCCCCACACTTTAGAAGTGTTTTAGCTAATTTTCACAACAAAGCAAAGGCTTTACACAATTTAATAAGATTCACTTTACTTGTAAAAAAACAATGGAAATAGTGAAGTTAGTTTCACCTTCAAGCTTCGATTTTTTGAGATTCTCGAAGGATAATTCTCATTGAATATCAGGACATGAAGAAATTGATAACGGCGTGTATTTGGCGAGCTTATTACGACGTTTGAGCGAACAAATTAACCAAAAAAGGCGACAGGAGGCTAAGAAGTCTTATTCCATGCACTATCTATTGTAACAATTAGCAGAAATAATTTTTACCTCTTATACCCTAATCGAGAGATTCAATCAAAATATTTTCCGACAATAAAGACAAATTTGACTATTCATTGACATTGACATTGACATTGACATTGGCATTGACATTGACATTGGCATTGACATTGACAATTTACAAACTGACAGTTTGATGTGCATTTTTTATCAAAAATACATTACGGCATGTGAACTATCAATATCTGACAACCATAGATATTTTCGAATTAAAGATTCTTTGAGCATTTTCATCTACCACTAAAATGATAGAACCCCATTACATCTTATTATCTAAATTTTAGTTCTATGACGCTCGAATAGATCTAAATACACGATAAATGAAGTCACACATTTTGAAATATACTTTTTCGACCCACAAATTACCATAACTATGTTATAAAACAGAGAATCGTTTTTAATACATCTTTGTTGATTTATTTTTTTTTGTATGTATGAAACAATCTGGAACGTCCAAAGCCCACCTAAGATTCGATTTATAGATTCTGTTTACGTAAAGTGAATGTGATTAATCTTTATATTTATTTCTAATGAATCGAACGCAATTAATTTAGCAAGTTTAATGATTATATAACTTCATTGATGTTAATTTAACTTCGTGAGTCGTTTAGAAAACAAATGAAAACTATTTTTTTTTTTTCTAACAGTTCTCATCCTTGTTTTCATGAGCTAAGATCATATTATATTGAATAACTGAGCTCATTTTGAGAAAATAACTCATATTCACTTTCAATGTATTAATTTCTGTGAATTTGGCAACATCATTGTTTTTGAAAGCATTTGAAACGTAAATAGATTCAGAAAAATTTTGAAAACTTAGACTGTAAGTTTGTATAAAACTACTATGCAAAAGTAACAATCATTAAAATATTTCTTATATTTCATTCAAATCATAGAAATACCAAAGTCTAATCCAGGACTTTCTGTTTCTTTCCACAACCATTAAGACTCAACAATTTTTATGAGGAACTCATGGTTTATCTAGTTTGTCCATTCTAAAACCGATATATTTGGCGTTAGTCTTCTTTACAAAGTTGTTCATATTTCTTTTTTATGTTTTTGCTACATAAACACCACAAATATACCAAAATGATAAATATATTTACACTTTGTTCGAGAGGGACTCATAATTTTAAAAACAAGATAAATATGTTATAATAAAATTCAATAAATTAAACAAAGCATTAACATGTGACAACTTGTGGGCCGATTTCTATGCAAATAGTTGCAAATAATTAGTATGTTACAAGTTTGTCAAAATGGGAGGTGTTACGACAAACCTAATCTCAATGATCGTTGTTATAATACACTCAAAGTACTAGACGGTTCAACAAGGAATTAATAAAAGTTGATAGATACTTGACACTAGTAAGTGCTCTAGTTTTTAAGCAATAAGACGCATAACACTTACAGAGAAGTACTGATGGAATTTTCGAACCGATATAAAAATAGTACCTACCATTCGTATTTTACACAAAATAACTAATATTGGAAATTTTCAAAACAATGTGGTCTAATAGAAATAGCAAAATGCTAGAAATAATTATGATTAAAATAATTGTGATTTGGCTCTATTAGTCAGGCTCAGAAAGGAGCTGGGACCTTTAAAAATTCTCAACGTTTCGACCCTGACTTTAAAGTTATTATAAAGAGAGGTATGGGGATAGGGTGGTTTTTCGTAGTAAGAACTGATCAGATTCCGTAGTCTTTTTCAAAAGCTGCTTTTGTTATTTTCAAAACGATGAATTCAAAATAATTTCATGTGTTAAATTATAATTGCTTCTTGATAAAAAAACACTGTACAAGCCCAGCAATTTCTTCAAAAGTATTATCTGCTCCATCGAAAAGAATCATTTGATATTGGTTTACTGAATTTAAACGTTGTCGTACACACACCAATTATTGTGAACGTCCCGGTCGTCCAATTGAGGTGGTTACTCCAGAAAACATTAAAAAAGTCCACGAATTGGTTATATCCAATCGTAAATTGGAATTGAGATAGATATCAGAAGGGAATGTGTTTACAATTATGTATGAACATTAGACCATGAATAAGCTTTTTCAAAGTGGTTGCTATGTTGATGATTCAGAGCAGTGCTTGACCATTTTTACACGTAATAAATCAGATTTTTTGGGTCGATATGTGACATTGGTTGAAACATGGATCCATCCGGATTGAAAACTATTAACATTTGAGTGGACTGCAACAGGTGGACCTACGTCCGAAGCGTCCAAAGGCACAACAGTCAGCCGGGATAGGCAAGGAATATTGTTCATCGACTATGTCCAAAAGGGAGGTACAATGAATAGCGAATACTACATAGAATTTTTGGATCGTTTGAATCCAAAAATCATGAAAAAGCGGCCTCATATGTCGAAGAAAAAACCACAGGTTCACAAGTCCATGGCAAAGATGGTTAAATTGAACGAGTTACGCTTCGAATTGCTTCCTCATCCACCGTATAGTCCAGATCTAGCCCCCAGTGACTACTGGCTATTCGCTGATCTCAAAAAAATTCTTACCGGTAAGAAATTCAGCTCAAATAAGAAGCAATTGCTGAAACTGAAGCTTATTATGATGCAAAAGACAAATCCTTCTACAAACACGACATTAATAAGTTAGAAAAGCGTTGTAATAATTGTATTGCTCTTGAGGGAAATAACATTGATGAAAGAAATCGATTTTTGACTTTCCATAATTTATTACAGTTAATATTAGAAGAAACATCATCGGTTGGTAACAGATTCAAATTTTGTTATAAAACGGAAAAAATACTAGGTGCTAATACAACACTGGGCACAAATGCAGGTATCTCACTTTCAAATTGCAAATATTTTGATCAATTAACAAGGTAACTAGGAGCCTGGTTTTTTTTTTAATAATTTCAAAGAACGTGTTTGAAGTACCACGCTGAAAGTGCCTATATAAAGACAAACTAAGACGAGTATTCATCAGTTTGTGCAATTAGTTTGTGACAAATAAAATAGGATTTTATTCGAAAATGTTCACCAAAGTAAGAGAGTTTTTTTTTTGAAAAATCTTTCTGTTTTTAAAAGTAAATGATATATATTTGAATTTATTTAAAAAAAAATACAAAAGCGATCACTTTAATTTCGTAAATACAACAATTTTTCACAATTTCAGTTCGCTGTTCTTTTCCTTTACGTATCAACAGTTCATGGGATTCCAATTTCCTATATCTCCAACGGTCTTCATCTAGACGATGATTATGGACACTTTCCCGTAGCAACTCACGCTGTGGCTGCTCCAGTTGCAATTGCCAAGCCAGTTTTAACTTACGCCAAACCAGTTGTAACTTACGCCAAGCCAATCGCTATAGCTAAACAAGAAGTTGTAGATTACAGCGTAAGTATGACACGCATTTATTCAAACAATAAAATAGTTAATGAAAATTATTTACTAATAAAGTAGTAGTATTAAAGATAATACGATTTTTCAGGCTCCTGCTCATTATGAATTTAAATACGGTGTCGACGATCCACACACTGGCGACAAGAAACAACAATCTGAATCTAGGGTTGGAGATACTGTTAAAGGAGAATATTCACTCGCCGAATCAGACGGTACCGTTCGAGTTGTGAAATACACCGCCGATCCCCACAACGGTTTCAACGCCGTCGTTAGCAGAATAGGTAAAAAAATTACAAAATTTCCATTCAAAATTGAATTATGTAACATGAGAATTGGTTAAAGTTAATCCTTGTAATATTGAGGGAGAAAATAGCTGGGAACTTTTAATATTGGATTGGATTGATTTTGGATGACCCCGATTTAGCATTTGTTTCCTCTGCAGCGCTCCAACTGGTTGGGATGCTTCTACATGGGATTATTTTTATTTTGCGTGTGTGCATTCTTCTACAAGTGCAGTATGTACAGGTATTTCATCAAGGTGGGGCATCAAACCAGCAGTTAGATAAAGTAAATGAATAAACGCGTTTATAATTCCCTATGGTCGCCTCTTTGTATGATGAACGAGCTCCCTAGATGACAGGAATTACCTCAAAAACTTGCTGCTCTGATTAGATGTTGAAGTTGAGCTGAAACATATCGAAATTTTCGTTAATTTTTATACTTATCTATGTACTATACATTTCTTGTTTCAGGTAAAGCTGCTCATCCACAAGTTGTTCACAAAATCGTACAGCCTGTTGTAGCTAAAACCCTTATCAGTCCTGTAGTCGATCACGGATATGGACTTGATTTGTACGGCCATTAAAATGTGGATTTAGTAATATTGTTGACATCTCATTCTCATTTATCATTACACGTCATTTCTTCAATTTTGTTGTACATATCTATTGTAAGTAATTTAATGTTCGTGGCAATAAATGTTTACATTTGAATTTTTTTTATTTTCGAAAACCTCCATCCTTTAACGCCCAGTAAATGATATACTGAACCCAAGCAATTTCTACAAGAACTTCTTAGTAGCAAAAATAAATGGAAAGACAAAAATCATTCCATGATATGATAAACAGATCAATAAAGCGATAAAATAGAAATAACCTCTTTTGAACAGTATAAATAGCCTTCATAAATGACCTAGAGTTGTACGAAACATACAGCTCCAGCTCAGTCCTAGCAAAGGGGAAATACAAGACATTTTTCAGGTCTTAATGCATATCCAAATCCCTTATATTTCAGTTTATAAATTCATCTACATCTTCGCTTATTAGTTTGGCTTGGTATCACAATTACACTGGATGAACAGTTAGAAAAAACTGTTGAGCAAAACTTATACCAAATTTTGAATGTGCTATAGCCACCAAACAGTAATTCATCAAGTTTCTTGTGACATCAAGACATATATTTTTATAAAAAGTACAAAAAACACTCATATTCCTTAATGTACAATAAATAACTATTATTTTCTTGATTGTTTGGCTTCTGGTAGGTTCTTCTTCAGAATCCCGACTGTCTGCTTGATTTGGAGGTTTTGGCACAGGCAGTTCTGCACTATCCATTATTGTTATCTTGACCGATGACAAGTTTCGGTTCTGGACAGTGTGTTTGGACTTGATTGTGATGCCTTTGGTTTGAATCAAACTTAAATAACAATCACTTATATGATCTTTTGGTTCCGTCCAAATAATTGGTATACCAAAAGGCAAATATCTAGATTCTTTAGCCCAACCTAAGTTTCGTCGCTAAGATGTAAAAGTTAATTCTTCACACACATAACACAAACTGTCAGGATTATTTGAACACTTCCACAACTCAGTGGAGGATATTAAAGATGCATGATAAATATCTTGTAAGTCCAAAAAACCATAAAGTACTAAGACAACTGGGATTGGTAGTCTTAAAAGAAATTACCATTCAGTTTTTGTTCGAATCTAGTACTGAACCTTCCAAACCCATAGTTGAGACACCATGAAGATCCTGTAAGACATATTATGGATGTCTGGAGTGTGAATTAATAAAAATGTAAAAAATTAGCTTCGTTAGAAATGGACAACGTTGATTAGTAATAAGAGAAAGTATTCAAAAGCATTTTGAAAAATATAATTAAAAACAAAC
Source organism: Diorhabda carinulata (assembly GCF_026250575.1). Classification (NCBI taxonomy): domain Eukaryota; kingdom Metazoa; phylum Arthropoda; class Insecta; order Coleoptera; family Chrysomelidae; genus Diorhabda; species Diorhabda carinulata. The sequence goes on from NC_079471.1 coordinate 3,532,079, forward strand.
GCCCATGATCAAAGGAAAGCAATCTGCCTGCATTATCGAATCCATTCTTCAAATTAAAGTGGATAAGAAAAATCAAATCAAAGAGCTGTTTAACATGAAAATGACAATTTGAGAAGTGGCTCCAAGACACAGATATCAGAAAGAAAAAAGCGATGTTCCATGTTCCAAGATTCGGACTACTCAGCAACCAGTTAAGGTGGTTATACCAGTACTGTGGTAAACTTGAACACTCTACAATATTTAAAAATTTAGTGCACCAATTTGGCGATACTAAACGTTTATTTTAACAATAAGAAGAAAATTTTTAAAAACAACACATGCTTACCAAGATATTGAGAATGCATTTAATTACAAAACGCAAAGCATTTGAGTGAATTTCTGTTCAATACAAAAAGTTGATTTTGAAATAAACCGGCTCGGCTGACTTCCAGTTCTTGGTTCACGAGTATTTTATTTGGGACAAGTTCCTTCTGTTTTACACTGAGATCAATTTCCAAAAAACTGAACTTATCCATCTCTTCAACAGTTTATTAGGCCCTCATTGAGTCGCATCTCCGATACGCCTTTCCCTTCTAGGGTACGTGTGGTGCGACTCAATTTGAGCAAGGCTTTAAACTAGCGGTTAGATATTTACTTGGACTAAACAGCGGGGCTCACTGCAGGAACTTCTTTAAAAGATTAAACATTCTGATCCTTTCTTCTTTATTCATCTTTGAATGCGTTTGTCTAATTCGTAAGCACACTTCTCCAATTTCAGAATTTCACTTGGGAACACTGAGCACAACCTTTACCTACCTACTCAACGTTCAGAATTAGTTAAGAGCTCAATATTTTACAATGCAAAAAAATGCACAATCACGTGCCATCACAATAATAATGAAACTTATCTGACGAAATAAATAATTGTTGGCACTATTTAAACACTTGTCAACCAAAAAAACTGCATTCTGGGTCGACTGTTCGACGATATATCGATTTAAATAACGAAAAACCACTAGACCATGGCAGGTATATACTTAACTGTTGCCAAAAGTAGGCAGGTTTATCAATGCTCTGTTTTATTTTTGCATAATATGAGGTTAAACATATTAAATAAATTATCTGATTGGAGGATTGCGTATATCAAGTTGGAAAACTAATATTTTTATAACAAAGAATTTGAAAGAGGTGAATGTTATTGAAATGGTATATAAAGTAACAGGGAACTTTGAAAAGAACAGTACATTCAGTGCCTTATCGGTGTTAACACGGATTAACCAATAAAAATGATTGCTAAGGTAAAATTATATATAATATAGTTAATTACATATATTGGTCAATTGATTTTAATGATTGTTTCATAGTTTCCTTTTATTGCAACAGTATTTCGTGAGCATAATTAACAAATAAAGATCAATTATCATCAACTGTTTTGTATTCTGCAGAACCATATTCATATGGACAATAAACCTAGCTTCGTATATATAAAAATAAAAGGCTACTAAAAATTTTCAAAAATTTATAAGCTCTTTTAGTATGAGCAGCGATAAGACCTTAAGAGTTAAAATAATTGATGGGTTTGTAGATCCGGGTTTTAAGTTTATTTTTTTTATTGATTGATTTCAAAAATTTCTATTTTGTTTAAATAAAATATTCTTATTCTGTCTCTTCGAAACAATGGTCTCTTACCAGGTTCTCACGCAGCTAACTAGCTAAGATTGAAATTTGCATAATTATTAAATTTACTGAAAACTGGAAGTGTGTGATCAGCCATGGAAAAAAATATATTTATTTTTAAACGTAATCTCCTTTTCTCTCCATACACTTTTCCGAACGATGTTCAATAAGTTCGATACTCTTTTTATAATAAGAATCGTCAATCTCCTCAAAATTTCCATAATTTGCCGACTGGGAACAGAAAATAATTCGAAGGGGCCAAATTTCCTTTTTCAGGATAGTAAATAAAAATTATCCCACGCTCATCTCAAAAAAACCGAAGCCATGACCTTGTCTGCAGAAGGAACGGTCTCTGACTTCTTTGGAGCCGGTTCTCCGGCCAAAATTAATCCACCTTCAATCGCTGAATCAGCTACTTGATCCACTTTACCATCAATAGACATACAAAATGAATTCTTTATATCTCAAATCCTTGTTTCCAGTTGATACAAGATATTGAATAGAATTCGGGGCATTTTTTTTAACATAATTATCCACTTAAGTTATTGAGTAAATTTCAAAATACATTCGGACCTTCTTGCATAGTAGTTTCTGGTTTATGTCGCATAATGATCTTTATTTGTATTTATGTTGAAAGTCATACTTCTTCCTGTATAGTTTTTCGCTTCAAATATTATACAATTTTATCTATTTTTATTCCTTTATTTAAATTAATAATGACATATTCGTTTTAGATTTTATATTTATCAGCTTTCCTGGCCGTTACTCAAGCTGGCTATCTTCTTGGTGGACACGAAGGTGGTCAAGGCTTCGGATATGGAGGTCTATCATATGCAGGTGGTCATACTGTCGCTATTGCCAAAGAACCAGTAGTAGAATATTATGTAAGTTACTACAAAAGTTGAACTACCTAATATTGGGTAAGCAGAAGACTAAAATCTTCTTAGCGCGTCGTATCAAGTCCCCTTGACGTTGGCGATCAGCATGGCAAAACTCTCTCTATCTTGAGCTAGTCCTGCTTCTCTTATCCCAGTCCATTCTCTAATATTCTTCAACCAAGAGCCTTGTTTCCTTTTTTCCAACTTTTTTCTTGCATTTAATGTTATCCACCAGTTCACGAACCGTATTTGCTCTGGTAAGAACTGCATCGATTGTTTGCATAGCTGTCCACGGTATCTTGAGCGTGCGTATATTTAACCACATTTCAAAAGCCTCTAAGCGATTAATGGTAGATATTTTGAAAGTCCATGCTTCAAAACCATATAAGAGAACTGACCATATGTAACATTTGATCATAAGTTTCGTGAGTTGAAATATCGGGATCCAGTTGTTCAATAATGTAGCAACCAAGATATTTGAAACTAGACACTCTGAATCCGTTTACTTGTAGCTGTGTGTCATGGTACGGCAAGCGACTAAATATATTTTGTTTTAGAACAAGTAATGCTTAGACCCATCTCTCTTCCCACTCTGTCAATGGCTTTTAAAAGGTATTGCAGTCCATTCAAGTCGTCGGTGAGAATATGCAACCTTATTTGACTCCTCTTTTAAGATTTTGCATTCTTTTGGCGATTTTCCCTTGATTCGAACGTCGGAACTATCAACTCCTTTTTCCTTTAATAAATTTAATATCTTGTGGTGTTGTACCCGATCGAATACCTTTTCGTAATCGATAAAGACTGCAAATACATCTTTCCGTTGATCCCGGCATTTTCGTAGTATTATATTCAGTGCAAGAAAGTGCTTCCCTTGCTCCCAACTTATTTCTGAACCCGAATTGAGTTTCGTCTTGATCTTCTTCGCACTTATTTCTGATTCTAGCGCGGATCAATCTTAAGATTATTTTTATAGCGTGACTCATAAGACTTATCAGTCTATAATCGCTACAGTGCTTTGGACGTTGTTTTTTTGGCACAGTTGTGAATTCGGATTTTAACCAGTCCTCTGGAATTTCATTATCATAAACATGATTGAATAGTTTGACTGATATTCTTATGTTTTCTTCATTTATAAACTTTAGTATCTCTGTTGGAATGTTGTCAGGTTCAACATCTTTCTGATTTTAGTATTTCTGGTCCTTCGTCTTCATCAAATGCCATTTGCTCTTTGATATACAGTTCTTTAATATACACATACCAAGTTGTTAAGGTATGAGAAGTCTTCTTGTTGTATAGCCACTAAGAAGACTAACTATTGAAACTATTTCTCCTGTTTGATGTTTATTAGTGTTCCAAAGATATAGATGTCCTTCAATCCTGATCCTAAATAATTCCGTAACGTGATAATCATTTATGGTGAAAATATATGAGTTCAATGACTGCTACGGACATCTGTTATCGAAGATCCTTCAATATCTGGAACTATCACATTTGAAATGAAACTTGGAAAAATGCATCTGATAATCAAATACACTTCATCCTCTCCAACACTCAGAGAAACTCGACAGGATAAGGTAGAAATGATCCTACGTGGGGAATGTATTCTCTTGATCCATTGATCAATAAATCGTCACTGGTTTTGAAAGAATTTAATTGAATAGAGAAATAAAAAAATATTTCCGTTATGCTGGATGACATGTTCTTTAATTTTGTTAACTATTTCCCAGGCACCTCCAAAATACGACTACAAATATGGAGTTCAAGATTATCACACTGGCGACGTTAAAAACCAAGAGGAATTTAGAGTGGGCGATCTTACCCACAGCGATTATTCCGTTTCTGAGAAAGACAGAAAGATACAAGTATCCAGAGTAGTTTCAGGTGCTGTTCCAATCCATGGAAAAGGATGGTAGATTTCTCATGTGTACGTTTCTGTTTTCTATGATCTCTTCTTATATATATACCTACGACACAAGCATTTCATTCGAAATATCTTTTAGTGTTAGTGATGATATTATTTTTTAATGATGATGTAACTTAATTAATTGTTACTAAAAAGTTTTGATTCTAATTTTTTTCCGTAGGGATATATATGTATAAATAGTTTAATAGAAAAAGAAAACAGAAAAGATTCATTACATAAATTAATGTATCTAAATCACTCGTCATTCAAAATCATTTATTCTAAAAGCATAATGAAAATTTCTAGTCAACGAAAATCGTTTTGTTATTCATTTATTCACTTATTAGAAATCTTTATTTATAAATTACTCGTATTTTCTGTTCTATATATTTCGCAATAAAAAAATACAACTTTTTATTCTATTTATTTTCAATGTTATCGAACAAACATTGTACGGGGATGGTTCCAGAAATACCTGGCCCAACAAAGCCCAATACTCCGAGGAAGCTAAATCAAATTCATGCTGGTGCATTGTCTTCTCAGCCAAATGCATAATTCTATCCATTGATAGTTTTTCCCATTTCAAGATAGTCAATGAAATTTATTTCATTGGCATCCCAAAAAACCGACGCCTGGAGATGGAATCGTCTTTGCCTTCTTTGGAGTTGGTTTTCGATGCGAACATCTCCACGAAGCTGTTTTTGTTCCATTGTGAGCAAACACAGCATCTAGCAGTACACCTAGAAAAGTACATTAAGAAGAAACTACTTGGGCTGCTCACGAAGGAAGTGATTTTTCGATAACGCGCGTCACAAATTTCCAGTGTACTGGCCAAGTTCAAGAAGAAGCTGGTTAAGTATCCACCCCACAGCCCAGACATATTATCCTGTGATTTACATACGTTTGTTCGGCTAATGAAAAAGACAGTAGAAGACTGGTTCTTGTTACAGCCACGGGAATTCTAAAAACAGTAAATCCTTCGGCTCATTAAAAGTGGGATAGTTATCCTTAGTCCTCTAAATATTTATTTTGAATAAAAACTTATTATACTCACAGTTTCTTTGCTTACATTTCCATTTGAATACTCGAAAATTGAAATTATTTATTCTCTATTATGGACAAAGATGATTTATGACTTTAAGCCTTATTTTTGTTGCTTTCACTCAGGTAAAATTGATTCGTACGAAAACTATTACTCAAACGGAACTCAAAAACTGTTAGCAAGTAAATCACACTACAGAGAACAAACAACGTTTTTTACGATTGATTCGGAATGAAATACAAGTTGATTTGAGTCTCTCAGTTTTAGTTATTATACTTGATTTGTTTTATCAATTTTACATCCGACTGATTCTAAATAAAAAGTTATTCAAGGATTAAATCTCATTGTTGAAAAATGTAATAAAACAATGCGCTCGAATGGACATCTAAACGGTGTGGTTTCTGTATTTATAATTTTATTATGAAATTTGAATTGAGGATTTTATCGACCATCTCTGCACGTTTCAATCATACATTAGATAATGTGGTCTTAGAATTATTAGGCTTTTATGGATTTATTATTATTATTTCGAAAATTTAAATGGGATGACAAAATCGTAATGATTTGTTTCCGTAAAATGTTACATAAATTTTTTGTATAAAGTTATTCTGCTGGGCTGGAAATTATTAGTATTTCTTTCGTAGTTCTACCATCGACATGAAAGTGACAGTTGAAATTTTTGTAAGTGATTATTATCTATTATCATTATTATCAGTGAAATTGTGAAAAAATACGCTGAATTGAAGACAATATAATCAAAACTTGAATAAATCTCCCCCATAGTACTAGCCATAGCATGCAAGTCATAACAGTAAACATTTCTAAAAGGTTTTTTACAAAATCGTTTCCATCTGATCTTTCGTGGCCTTCCCAAGCTTATTTTCGAGAAAAACCAAAAGTCGAAAGATACTAAATTTGGTGAATGGCGAGACGGCCAAAAACGCGTTGACATATTGAGAAATAAATCCGTTGAAACATTTTCAAAATCTCCAATCGTTTGAATTGAACGGTTTGTCTACTTTTTACACATTTATATCTGTTTTTGAAATCGAAACACGTTCTAAACATTCCTCGTTATCAATTAAGTCATTGTCACTCTTAAAACTCTCAAAGTACTAGTCTTCAAAGTTCCTGTATTATCACCATGGACAGAATTTGATATTTCATTATATTGATGACCTTTTTGACTTAAAACAAAACTTAATATCAACTTGTTATTCAAAATATAAGCACAGTCTAGCTAAAGAAACTTTAGTAGCAAACTGACAAGCCGGATCACTTCTGTCAAGTCCCGGAGCACCTTGTAAATATTGTTTTTATATGGAACCCCCATTCTAAAATTTTCATCATAAAAAATTTATATTATTATAGATTCTTTCATTTATCTTTATGGAAACTACATATTGCGACGATGAATCATATGATGGTGAAGAAAACACAAACAATCTTTCTGATAGAGAACATACTGAAGAAGACATATCGCAGCAGTCCAAAGACATGAACGATAACAAACTGAATCTAATACCATTTCATCCACTTAATAATCCTTCTCAAGATAACGTACAACAAAATATAATATCTAATTTTAATAAACACACTTTTGTATCAGGCGATAGAAGTTTTTCTTTCCATAATTTCAACGGTCCTATCAGTAAAGAAGTAAGACAAGTCGTGGTACCCAATACGAACCCTCGGCAACCTGGTGCTCAGAGTATAGATTTTGTGGTAAGTAATTTTGTAGATTAACTCAGATTTATTTATATTAAAGACATAAATTATATAAATGAAACAGTAAATTATCACAATAACTTACTAAAACCATTAAAGAGAGTCTGTGAGACATCTGCAAAAGTTTTTTTCTTACCTCGATTTAACCTACAAGTATAAATATTATTTTATTCACTTTAGGGTAAACCTGATTATTCATTTGCCTATGGGGTACACGATGATCAAATAAAAAATTCTCACACTCACATGGAATCCAGAGACGGAGATGCTCTTCGAGGAGAATACAGAGTACTTCAACCGGACGGACTAGTTCGAATAGTTCGATATGTGGCTGATCCTGTAGCAGGATTTCAAATGACCGTGGCGTATGCGAAATTTTAGGAGACTGTTGAATTGTGCAAAGTCTTATCAACGAAATAGGATACGTACATTGATTTTTTTTTAATTCATTGTACATAACCTCTTCATCTGTTTAACTGATAAACAGCTGTCTTCTTATTTTTTTTTAATTATCACTTATCACCGACTGTAACTTAATGTATATTAATAAAATTCAATAACAATTATTTGAACTAAATTAACGATTTATATCGATATCAAACGATTTTGTATTACAAATTACTTTAATCGTTTTAATTGCATTAAATGAATCACGTTTGAAATTACCGCTGTTGGTGGCGTCTACTAACACTGCAGAGAATAGTTTATCTGTCAACAGATGGCGATGATTGAAACCATAGATGTTTCATACAATGTTTTCAAAAAGGGGTTGATTAAGAAATAAAATAAAAGACTAATAAATCAGAGGAAATGCAGTTGGAACATATCATAACTAGTCTAAAATTATAAAAACTTCATTGTGCTTGATGAAATGCATGGAATCTTCTAGCTGTAAATAAAAACTTCTTAAATAAATATTAAGCAAAGCTATTATACTAATTTATAAAATGTAAAAAGTGATTATACTTTTCAGCACATTGAAAATTACATAATATATAGCCTGACTGAAGTTGATTGTATGTATTGTTAATTATATTATATTATACAAAAATCTATGTAGAATTTTTTAGATCCTTATTGTTGAAAATAAAGACGAAAAATCCTGTTTTTATTTCATTTGATATAAAATTTCAGTTGTAGTATTTGAAATAATAATAAACCGTAATGTACAAAAAGTCATTTAAAAATTATATTGATTGTTTTTTATTGAGCAGAAACATTTGTATATAAACTTTACCCATGTAATTTTCATTGTTCAGTTTTGACTGAACGATACTAATCCTTATACATAGACAACTAGCAATACAACAGTAATAATAAATGTATTGCCATCTAGTTTTCAAAAGTTCAATAACAGAAATGAAGAAAACTATGATTAAATTCATTCATGTGACATTGACATAATTTGTCAAATTTAGAAATAATCTTCAGAGAGGAGAGAGGAACTCACAGTAGTCAAATAAAAGATCGGTGAACTTCAGAGGAAGTGGGTCTTTAAACAAAAATAATTTTCAAAAGTTAAATTCGCGAGTGTATCTAAATCAAAACATTGTGGTGAATAGTCAGCCGTTAGTATCAATATGTGAACACATCAAACAAATTAAAGTAAGTTCTATGATCAATTCGACCAAGACAGGTTATATTTTGATTCATTTGTATGCTATGAATGTAACAATAAAATTTATTTGCGTAACACGTTTTATTTAACATTCATATATATTATGAAGAGGTTTATTCACATCATGTTGAAGCAAAACCATAATCTGATACACACTTAGATAAAGAGTTTTGGTTACAGTTCATCCATAGTAAACATTTGTTGCATTTTTTCGAATTAAAAGTTAAATAATTGGAATAGATGTACATTAGCTTATTAACACTGTGAATAGGCGGATTAATATTTATAACTTTAAACAACCAAAAATTAAAGACGGTAGGTATATATACATTATATTGTAAACTTAACTTTTAATAGTAAATTTATATTAGATTTGGTTTAAATATGAATAGATTAGATAAAAAACTATATAAATTAATATATACAAATATAAGAACTAATGCACGTATATTTATGTGTTTATTCATTCATATTTATTTCAAAAATTATTTTTATTACACAATTATTCAATTCTTCAATTTTTAAATATCTCGCTAAATATAAAATATTTTTTCAAACTAGTCAGCTATTCTTAACATGGTTATAATTTTATCTAAAAACACTAAATGAGGCAATGTTTATCTTGTTCTAGTTTTGATAAATAATTTTTTTGTTTATGTTACTGAACCAATTCTAATAAGTATGTACCTAATTTCACAATAAATACTGTATTTTTAGTAAATATTTAAACATTTGTTCTGACTCAGTTTTCTATTTTTTACATAACATTTTCCAGAGTTATTTGAATGTATGTTTCAAAAGTGTTGATATTTATAATGATTTCACTTAAAAATATAATCATTATACTTTGAACTTATGTAATACATGGGAAGAACCATATTTACTCCAAACAATTCTAGCTAAATGTTTATTTTCCTAGAGACCTATATCATAAGTTTATCAGTTGTTTATATTTAATAGGAAGATATGAATTGTCTGTGCAGTATTGCAGTATACCATGTTCCCATTTCTCTATTAAAAATTTTTCCAAGCTATTACCCTGTTGCAATGCTTTATTCAATATAGGCAATTTTTCTACCCATCCAAAAACTCTTTGAGAATCTGAGTTTGTATCAACATAATTTACTATTATCAAGGATACTGCTTAGATCTGTTTTATGTAATTACTAATATGGTTCCAAATGCCCTGTGGGAGATTTGCTACAAAGTAACAGTTGTGCTGAATTCAGCATGCAAAAATTTTTAAAAAAACAATATTGAACTCAACTTCGACAAAATATGAACTTGCAGTATACTAATTACTCAAATGTCTCTAATTGTAAAATATGGTATGAAATTTCAAGAGCAAAAACTGAATAGCCTACTTGCAAATCTGTAAATCCACCACTGCCAATGCTTAGAATCTTGATTAAAAAAAAAGGGTTATGTACATGAGTCAAACATAAATAGTGGCTAATAATTTTTTAGCAGGAAAATAGCTATAGTTTCTGATTATTTGTTATAGTGTAGATAATTTGTCATTCTTTGTTACAGGATTTAATAGTTTGAAGAAAATTGTGAACTACCAAGTAATGTATTTACAATGCGAAGTTCCACTTAAACTCAACTATGGTATGTTGGAAGGAATATCAAAGAAAAATGGCAAGAAAATGTTTGTGTTGTGATTTTCAAATTTGGAAACACTGCAAATGGCGGACTGTTGATAAAACGAGATAATATTTATAATTAAAAATAATTTCACATTCCTTTATTGTGCCATACACACATAAATTAATTGGTAGTTTTAAAGCTAAAAAAAAGTGAAATATGTCTGAAGATTCTCGGCCACTTTTGGGATCTCTGCGACACCATCATTCGATGAGATCAATCTACCAAAGGATCAGAATTCTGAGACCGTCATCTTTAAGAAAATGCGTATTTGCAATTGTGTTGTTTTCGTTAATATTAATTATTATTTACTCAAGACAGACGCGCTCACCTTATTTAACCAAGTAAGTACACAAATTTATCTTATCAGGAAGACAATCACTGAAGTATGCTGGTGTTACAAAAGATTTTTTTAGAAATTAAATAGTTTAATCTTTAGACCAGAGAGAATTGTATTCAAATTTGCTGAAAAATAATAAAAATTATTTCCAATAACTATGAATTTTAAAAAAAATTTAGTAATGAATCGACTCATTTTTAGGAATAGGGAAAATTAATTTTATTTCCAGGTTTTCCATATATAACTAATCAAACTACTATTATATTTTCTTTGTCTTGATTTTAAGGTCTTTTTTCTATGAAAATCAGTTTAAAATAATATGTGAAAATTTCGTTTTAATCTTCTTCAGTCTTCATCAAAATATGACTTGACATTGATGAAGGACGAAGTTGGTAGAAACATCAATTTTGTACTGATTTTTAAAGAAAAATAACCTAAAATCAAGACAAATCACGAAAAACATATAAAAGTTTAAGAAGTAAAACATTGAAGAAAACGCTATTGGATACAGTCTAATTCAAACAAGTTGAATTCACATCACACAAATTTATTTATTGTGTAATTATAGTTCTATCTGTCTAATCGGCCCCCTCTTTATTTCTTTTTTTCTCTATCTTAGAAGAGTTGAGTCCATCTTTATTTGGCAAATGTGATCAAATTGTCTAACAAACACATTTAGGGTCTTCCTCTTGTATTCCCAAAGTCTCTAGGGTATTAATATCTCACTCTATCAGTCGTCTTAAGTTATGCCCTCTTAATTATAGTCTATACTATTTTGCTGTACTACTGTCAATTGTGACAGCAGTTTTGGTGGATAAAATGATGCATGCATGTCTCATACAATTTAGAAATAATTATTGAGAATCATGTGTCCTCTGGCCTGCTACAGATAATAATTTGGATATAGAAGAAAACATTGGCAACAATATATTGTATATTGAATAAAATATAAATTTGCCAACTAGCACCCCATATTTTAAGTATCTAATTTATTTAATGAAGTTGTGAATAATTTTCAATGATGTAGCTCCTGAAAGGAAAATATTTCAAATATTTAATGATAAGTGCAAGTGTTATTCAGTAGGAGAGTATTTTACATTAGACAAAATGTTCCTTGCTTTTCTTGGTAGATGTGCCTTCTGCATGTTTATACCTAAAAAGCCCAATAAGTACGTGATAAAAGTCTTTTTTCTGGTTTATGCTGGAACTTACTTTACAAACTTAGAAATTTATGACTGTGTGCACCAAATGGGCAGTTTCAGGTGTACAATTTGACTAAAACAGTATCTTTTAGAATGTTTGAACATATATCGAAATCTGGACTACCTACTATCTCATGTTCCTAAAAAAAATAAGATTGTTCTTCTTCCAATCGAGAATGTGTAATAGATGAAAAATCAGGTGATGCTGAAAAAACTGAAATTATTACTTTGTATAACTCACAAAATGTGATATTGTTGACAAAGTAATATTATATGGAATCTTAGATTGCTAACAATGCATAGATCATTCACAAAATTAATAATGCCCCAGCATCTCAAAGTAGAAGAATCTTTTTTTCAAAAAAATTAATATTACAATTAGTAAAAGAAAACATTGCAAAAAGGGCAACTATTTAAACTTTGCCAAGACATATTCGATAAACGGTTGCCAAATTTACTCAAAAGAATGTTGAACCTCCACAGGATTCTCCTACAAATAAACAAGGATGTAAAAAACGACAAATACCATATTTCAGTAAGTTTTTAGAAATCGTGGCTTTGTATAGAACACATTATTGCTGTTTGTGGTAAATGTGCCAAAAAAATGAACTCTTAATTTAAGGCCTAATATTTTCTGTTATTGTCAAACATTATCTCTTCAATGTTTATACTAACCTTCAATTTAGTAAAGTCTTTTTTACGAAAAAAAAAATATATATATAAGACGATTTTGTAAACTAGATTAGAATAAATATATTAAAAATTAAGAGTGAGTATCATACTAACTAATGAAAACCGATTATATACAAAGAAACACAAGAAATTAACTTAAAATAATATTTGCAATTTGTCAGTAATAGTCTTGACCCATTTACGAGTGTAAAAACTAATCCACTCGTCTGATGAAATATTAATAAACTAAACATAAATTATAGTAGTGAGAATCAGTTTAATAAATTTTGCAACATATTTAAATATGTGTTGAAAATAAAGCGACGACTATATTTGAGTTTATTGTATCACCCTATACATTCCAATTTATGTTTGAATAACGAAGAATTGATATTGAAGTATAATTTTCTAGGACATTCCGAAATTAGCACTATTGATATTATGAAATTGGTCGATTAAATTGCAAATGATGTTTAATTATTTGATTTGTTTATTTATTTTTACACTCAATGGTTATAAAAGATTGTTAATTATTGTTGTATGTAACTAATAGAAAACTGTGTATATTTACGTAGTAAGTTAAACAGTGGAGTATTATATTTACAATTTAAAAATAGACAGATTGTAGGTAGATAACAATGAAATAATTGTTCAATGCATAAAAAATGAAATGATCCAACTTTGTGCAATGTAACTTGAATACATCGCATTCCATTAAATAGCGGATATCGTTATGGAAATATTTGTGGTTTTAATTTACATAAATTATTATAAATTGGAAATTAATTGATTTTACTAAAAAGCACAAGTCAATATATTATTTACTGTAGGTATCAGATTGACCTATCAGTTCATAATTTTGAGGTTAATTATTCTTGGCACATAATTTTTTGTAATCATCTACGAGATTATAATTTCCCGACACTATTTACAATAATTATGACAGTCGACACTTCTCGTTAACCTAAACATTACAAAATCATAGAAAAATTTTTGTGTTAACAATATACGATATATATACAAGACACATTAGAAAAATTCATATGGAACAGATTGAACCTGTTTCATATGCTTAAAAAATGTGGGGTTTCAAGTACTTATAACCTAATTGTTATACATCCTTTCAGCAAGGACAATTTTTAATTGATCATTGCTCTTCCCCATTTTAATTACTTTTCCAGGTTCTCCAAGCTGGTGGAATCTGAATTATTATTTCTGGACAATGTATAATAAATGTACCTAACAAATTATGTATCTTAATTGAATCAAAAATAAACAAATATTGATGAAACTTTTTTTAATCATATAAATTCATCTTTAATATATAAATTATATCTTGCAATACGAATGGTCTTTTGCTCGATATCACTAGAGCAGATCCCACTTTGCAACGCCTTCTTAGTTTCCAATCGTTCTGAGTCAATGATACAACCTGTTGATGTTTTTTCTTTTTTGTGGAAAAGAAACTTAAGTATATTCAAATGGTAATGAAATTTATCCAGCGTAGAATTATCCAAATTATTATAATCAAAATTTTGTAATTTACAGAACACCTGATTAATCTTTTTAATTATTTAATCTTCAAATTTCAAAACTTTTTTCAAATGATCCATTAAAAATGGTCCTTGCTGAAACGATGTATCACAATTACCACACTTTAGCATATGAAACAGGTTCAATTTGTTCCAAATGAATTTCTCTAATGTGTCTATTAACACTAAACTGTCAGATTTTATTACAATATTAACACGCTACAGACATTTTACGTGTTTTAGAATGATGAGATAATCCAACAGCGAAATCAAATAAATAAACAATAAAGTTGGGTTATTAGAGAACTGTCAATTGTCACGTTATCATCAAATCATCTGATCTTGATCCTCATACTTATTGTAAGCAAAAGACTTTTTTTAGATGCATGAAACCATATATAGACAGTTCTTATGGGAAAAACGTTTTTACGTTACGGTGCTGACAGTATTCATTTTCTCTCTCATTCGAGACACTTTATATATATGCATTCCCAAATTCCCTTTTTCTGCAATGTAAAGTGTGGTCGCAGTAATTTAATTTCTATTGTCGTGGTATAATGCATTAAGTGAGTTTCGAGACTTTTAAGGTTAAAGCACAAACATAAACTACAGGTGAATTGTCTAAAAAATGGCAGCTCTTAAACAGAAAAGGGGAAAAATACGGTCGACATCAAAATGTTTCAGATTCTGCTAAATTTTTGTACAAATGGGTTTTTTGATACGAGAAGTTTTGACATAGAATTTCATATCAAAACTGTACTCTTAGTAAAACTTTTTCTGTGTTCTGTAACTCGAAAATTACGAAGTAATAAACGAAGAAGTTTTTAATTATTAATATTATTAATTTTAGATTGAGAGCTTTTCTTTCTTGTAACGTTTGACAAAAATCCATTAATCGATTCATCTCAATTTTCTTTTTTTCCTTTTGAAACCTTGTTATTTCAATAAGCATAACATTTTTTAAGGAAACCGACTTTTTTAACAAAAAAAAAAGAAAAGGTGAACTTTATTTTGGACAGAAAATTTCTCATAGGATTCAAATTTGTTTGTTTATTCCATCCACTACTGAAGATATTGCTGCTAAGATAAGCTGTGATCCCAGCGACTGCATAAATTTTTTCCATGTGAAAAAAACTAATCCTGCAATTATTATGCTATACAGAAGTAACTTAACCCACATTCTTATGAGATAACACAGCGCACTGTTTGTCCTGTAACGGCCATTTTGAATTTAATCAGCTGTTTTCTTGAAGTGTCGTACATAACTTTGTTTTATCTGTGATAGCTACAAAGTTAGCAATAGTTTTTCTCAACAATGCTAAATATTAATTCGAAAATATTAAAGTACAACTTTAACTATTGCAGACTCGAGTCTTAATATTCAAGTTGTTATCAAATTTATTGATTATTTGGAGTTCAAAACAAATCAACGGTGCGGTCGTAAATCTTATAAAATTATTATTGTAATTGATGGAAAACTTGTTGAACTTTCGCCTTCGCTTCAGTTTAATGAATAAATTATGGCTATATTACCAAGGTTTATATTCAATAATAATACAATGTAAGTGTGTGTTATCAAGAATCTCGGTTGGGTCTACTTAGGCATGGAGGATAATAGAATAATAAAAAATAATAATTGTTTATTAAATTCATCACTTGCTTGTTTATTCCTGAACTTCTTTTTATTTCTAAATATGTAGTAGATAAATACTATAAAGACAAATTGGATTTCGATATCCCTTTCTTTCTCACTAACCCGATGAATAGATTATTTAAGTCTATTTTTATGATTGAGAGAGTAATAAAAGGATGAAGCATTCGTAATTTTGACAGGTCAAAACTTTTTTCTATTGTTCTATACAGCTTATGGTTATAAAAGACTAATAAACGCCCGAAATCTTGTATTAGCTCAGGTACATATATTTATATATACATTTATACAACTAGCAAGCTTACAATTTCAAAAATTTCGCATATATTATAGGAGGGGTGGTTGAAAAATATCCAATTTAATTTAGGGACCAGTAAACTATCCCAGAAATCATTTTTTTAAGATCAAATATTTAAAGCAAAAAATGTGGAAATTACTTTTTGATTATTTTCGATTTATACGAGGGCTGCTGCTGAAGTTTTGAGATATGGCAAGACTGATGTGAATATACCAAATCTGTCATCATAAAATTTTCCATTAGAGCAACGTAGAGCGGTCAATTCTGAATAGTTCACAGTTCAAATGAAAACGTTTTTGAACAGTCAAAACATCGAATTTATAGATAAACCGCCGTACAGTCCTTGTTTGGCGCCTAATGATTTATTCTTATAAATCACATGTACCTTAATCTGAATGAAAAAACGCATGCCTATTGATCTTATCGGAGAATATTTTGAAAAGTAATGAAGCCATATCCAATTAAGAATATTTATTTGTTTATCACAAAACTTAAGTAGCAACCCTCGTATAGTTAAATGATTGATGCAAGTTGTACTGATTAGCAGTTGATAAACCGTACTATTTACACGAGATAACATATTTTACTATTTTATTTTTTTTACCATAGCACGAATAAATATTTACTCAAGAATTGCGTCAACGGAGTAATTTAAATCAAAACAAATAGCATTTCAAGTTTTTAAAACTTGATATATTTGTAATAAATCTTAAAAAACAATTTTTCAAAGCGTTTAAATGATTCAACAAGCTACGTACATACATATTGCTATCAAGTACATATCAAATTAATTTGAATTGCTGCTGTTTGAAAAGCAGACCAAATGTGAACATTTGGTCTGAATTTGTAGCACACTCCCCCTAACTTAACCGAACCAATCTAAGTTTTCATTTTTTTTTCATAAATCCGCCATAAAAACAAAGATTTCAAAAAAAGTTGTCGACATTGGATGATTTTTCGATTTTCTAAAGCCAAAAAATGAGGGGACCGCGAAAGTATGAAATTACCAATTTTCCATTTTGAAATGAACGTACTAACTGACCATATTTATGATAACATAATAACCTATTTAGAGTTATTTTAAGAATTATTTTGGACCCCTGTATAAAAAAATTGAAAGTTTACTACTACGCATTAAAAATAATGAAAGTATAAGTTTTTGTTTCGAACCTATAACCTAACCCAACAAACATGTTTGGTTATGTTAGGTTGTTATGTTGAATTATCAGCTGCACAGTTTTGCAGTAATTTTGTGAGCAGATATTCTCTCAGTTATTCTCACTTCACTGTGCAATGTCTCAAGAACGCCCACATTTCTATTTATTTGAAAAAACTATTTAATTAAATTAATCTCGTCAAGCGACGCTAATGTCTAACAGGAATATTTCGAAGGAATTGTGTACATACAGCTTCGGCCAATAGAAACGCATTTATGTTTACGATTCGATGTTTTGATTGGTAAACAGTGGACCACGTGGACAGACGGTTTGTTAGATATTTACTGAATTTTATACTGGAAGTAAACATTATTTTTCATTTCTTAATTTGGTATGAAATATTGATTGTTCCTTGCATAACTGTCTTCTGCAATTAATATTGGAAGAACTATACCTAATTAATAACATTTGCTTTGAAGTATTAGAAAAAACTAACAAAAATGAAAAATATTCTTCATTTTCCATAACGGAATCTCGCTTTGTTTAATATTCATATCACAAATTTTAGTCTAACGTCGATGTTTTAAACTCTGACGTTCATAAATTTCTTTATTCCAGATTTATTCAAAGATCAACGAGACCGGAACCTAACATACGATGTGGTGTTATGAACGGACCTCGGGTTTTACAAAATCACGATCACAAAACTGATGCAAGACTGCGTAGCTACCCGAAAGTTTTAGTTTTCGTAGAAACTATGTATTCTCAGTTAGGTAAAAATATAGCTGAGCTTCTTGTCCATACTAGATTAAAGTAAGTTAAACTTAAAAGCGTTTTTTATCGTACACCATCACTCAAAACATCTGTATAAAAACAATTCATGAATTTTAACGAATTTATACAGGCTGTTTAAAATGTTCTTTAGATCTATGATGTAGTAAATGTTTTTTTATCAAAAAATTGGTGTTGTTATAAAAAATCTATATTATAAAAATTATATTTGATTAGTTCAGCAACTCGTTAATTTTAAGGTACAAAATTGAGGTTAGTGGTAAAAGTGTACCAGTACTCACTAACTTAGATAAGGGTCGATATGGTGTAATAGTCTTCGAGAATTTTAATAAATATCTACAAATGGACAACTGGAATCGAGAACTCCTCGACAAGTACTGTCGAGAATACTCTGTCGGTATTATTGGTTTCATCACACCCGAAGAAGAAACATATGTTGGTACTCAACTTAAAGGATTCCCATTGTTCATACACACCAATCTTAGATTAAAAGTAAGTAGACAGGGAACTCATCAACAAATCACTTTGTAACCTTCAATCTTCCATCAAAATTTCATGATTTACTCCACATTTTGATATCATTAGATCCAGAACCTTCATTGAAACACAGAATTATAATTTACCCGTCTCCGATAGATTGTAAATACCCAGTAGATCACTATTCTCGATCTTACTGATTATTTACACTGTTTATATTGTGAAGTCTTTCTGTCCCTACTTTAGGATGCAGCACTAAATGCAGCTTCGCAAATATTGAGATTAACCAGAGCCGGAGAAACAGTCTGGGGTGAACTACCAGGGAACGATTGGACGGTGTTTCAAGCTAATCATTCAACGTACGAACCTCTAGAGTGGGCTACTAGAAGTGATTATTTCCAAATTAATGATAGTAAGTATTCACTGATATCTTCTGATATTCCTGGATGGTTTCCTTGCTGAAATTCTTCTACATCGATCTGCTGTCTTTGTACTGTATCTTCGGACTATCCAATGATGGTTGACCATATTCTTTGTATTGAAACATTAGAACTACTTAACTAATAATTAATTAAACTTGGTTTCAACAATTTGACTACCGTACTCGACTATTGCCAAACTATTAAGACCCTCGTATCCATTTACAAACCGCTTTAAATGCCAAAATCATATTGTATAGAAAAGCTATAAATAATTTTATTTATGGTCGTTAGTTTCACATCAATATAAAATAAAAGTAAGTAATTTGACACGTTAATGGCACTTCAAGTGTATAAGGGACACTTGGAATCACTTAACTATGACGTTGATTCCCATTAGGAGCGATAAGTGTATAATAAATGTTAACGAGGAAAAAGGATATTAATTGAAAACTTAAAAATTAAAAAAAAAATCAAATGCTAGTAAAAGACGTGAGGGAAGAGAAAATAAGAACAAGAAGGGCTAGTATGAGTTAAGGACAAAAAAAATGGATGAAAGAAAAATTAAATAAACTAGAGATAGTAATGGTATAAGTGCAGAACAGTTGGAAAGCCAAAACGACTCACCGAACATCTAATTTGGTTCAATAGTCATTTTCAAAACTGAGAAACCAATTTTTCATGTCAATTTTAGTCTTATATAGTAATGGGAAAGATAATTTTATTATTTTTTTCTTCTACTACCCTTTAGTAGCAAAATTTTATTTTAATCTTAATATAATGTGGCTATGATTCACAAGAAAGGTATTAAGACACCTTTATCAATACAAAATACGAGATCTACAACAATAACGTCTAGAATTGACGTTATTATATAGTTAATGCAAATAATTTAACCTGGTGATGTCCAAAATTGATAAGAATTGTTCAGTCTACCTCATTATCAGTTATGTATAATTTAGATTAAGCTAATGTAGAGGAGTTTCTAATCAAAAACTTCAAGTATAAATGAACTGTGTATAATCAAAGCTATTTTTCATAATTTTATTCAAATATATGATCCAAAACCATATTTTTTATCTTACAGGTGGTTCCAAAGTTCCACTTCCTACAGTTATCCAAGATCACGGTCTATACGACAATATCCAAAGAGTTATTTTTGGTTCTGGATTGAAATTTTGGTTACATCGACTACTGTTCTTAGATAGTTTAAGTTACCTTAGTCACGGTCAACTAAGTTTGTCCCTCGAAAGAAAATTTCTAGTTGATATCGATGATATATTCGTAGGAGAAATTGGGACTAGAATCCGACCAGACGACGTCTTAGCCCTGATTGATACGCAAGACAGATTGGCGAATATGGTTCCCGGATTCAAATTTAATTTAGGTAAATACTACAATAAAAAAAACAAACATACATTGAGCTATCATGATTTTGGTTCAGCATGATTAATAAATAAACGTATCAGTACTATCCCGCAACACTTTACACTATACTGTCCATAAAACTATTCGTGAGAGAAAACCTCAAATCAACATTTTCCTCAAATAAAGTTTTTGATCCTTCCAAATTTGTCTAAACCAATTCTACAAACAGAAATGTATCTTATTCCATTTTGAATAAATATATTGATTTATAGGTTTTTCCGGAAAGTATTTCCACCATGGCAACAATGAAGAGGACAAAGGCGATGATTTAATATTGGAAAACGTAGACAAATTCATGTGGTTTTCTCATATGTGGAATCATCAACAACCGCATCTCTATGACAACCTCACTTTACTCATGGAAGATATGATGTTGAATAAAAATTTCGCCAAAGAAAATAGTAAGCGATTTAGATATTTTTGTCAATCAATCACTTACGTACATTTTTTTTTTCGTTTAGGAATACCAATCGATTCGGGTTATTCGGTTTCGCCGCATCATTCTGGCGTGTATCCCGTTCATGAAAGTTTATATACGGCTTGGAAAAAAGTTTGGAATATCCGAGTAACGTCCACAGAAGAATATCCTCATCTAAGACCGGCTAGATTGAGAAGAGGATTCATACACAGAAATATAATGGTGTTACCGAGACAAACGTGCGGGTTATTCACCCATACTATGTTCATAGACAGGTATCCCGGAGGTAGGGAAAAACTAGATGAATCTATACAGGGCGGTGAACTATTTCAGACCATAGTATATAATCCAGTTAGTATTTTTTCAATAGATTATAATAATTTAACCACATATATATGTACACCAAACTAATCACTATTCACTAAATTATACACCAATACCTGAATTATTCACTTATTTAATGACTCACTTGATAATAAACATACGCCTAGTTATACAAAACAGATTTCTCGATAATTCAGGCTTTAGAATGTAAATAAAAAGGCCATATTAGAAATAATTTTATAAAAATCGGCCATAACATAATGTAAATAAGTTAAAAAAAAAATAATTTAATATAAGAAATTTGTAACCAGCGCGTCCACCAAATTTTAGATTCTTTTAACATAATCAAACAACATCGAACGATACAAGTTTATTTAGTGTTAATACATAGAGTTTTTTTTAAATATACATCAAATTATATATTAATATTGCTGAAATATTTGAAAAATTATATATTTATCAAAATGATTAATAAACTAACAACGATTGTATTTATTTGGATTAAAAGTACAACAGATGCTCTAAATTATATTATAAATATAACTTGCAATCAAATAAACCCTTGATAATAACAACTCTTGATTTAGTAAAAGCTTTCGACTCGGTAGATCGCC
Source organism: Diorhabda carinulata (assembly GCF_026250575.1). Lineage (NCBI taxonomy): Eukaryota > Metazoa > Arthropoda > Insecta > Coleoptera > Chrysomelidae > Diorhabda > Diorhabda carinulata. Next base: position 3,553,875 of record NC_079471.1, read on the forward strand.
GAATACTACTACAATACATACATAATTAAGGAATAAAGGAAAAGCTTCAAGTTTTATTAATAAATTATCTTTCCGATAGACAACAAAGGATGAAGTCACATTGTGTAGTGATTGTTTCATACAAGATAACGATAGAAGTACCTCAAGGAACTATTTCAGAACCTTGTGGTTCTAAAGTACCACTTCCTACCTCATATATTTCCTAAACCGTGCAGAAGTTACTTTTGATTTTACCACTGATTAAAAAAATGCAATAAAATATAGGGTGTTCATTTAAAATTCCAATACTGAAGAATTGGGACACCCTGTGTAATCCGAAAGACAATAATATGAAAATTCCCTTAAATACAAAGAACTTTTGTAATTGAAGTTATTTTGATAACTCTTACAGGTTTTGAGAAAAGTATATGGGTCACCTTATATTCGATGTGCCTGTACATCTTTTATATTTTTTTTGTTTAATTTGACTCATTTCATTTATGAAAAATATTTTATTAATCAAAAATGAAATTTTATTGGTTTTTAATTATTTATATATTCATTTATTTTTAGATAAACATATTCATGACCCATATGTCGAATTATGGTAACGATAGACTAGGTTTATATACGTTTGAGTCTGTAATCAAATTCGTACAATGTTGGACCAATATTAAATTAACTTCAGCGCCTCCTTTACAGTTAGCTGAAAGTTACTTTAAACTCTATCCTGGTGAAGCAGATCCTGTTTGGGGAGTAAGTATTGGTTTTCTTGATATTTGGTTTTGCAGAAATACAAAAATTTTAATAATAAAACTATGTAGTTTTAATTTTAAACTGTCATTGTCTATATTCTTTTATCATATTTTAGAACCCATGTGACGATCAACGACACCAAAAAATTTGGTCTAGAAATAAATCATGCGATTCGCTTCCAAAGTTTTTGGTAATCGGTCCTCAAAAAACTGGCACCACTGCGCTTTATACATTCTTATCACTACATCCAGCTATAGCTAGTAACTTACCAAGTCCTACTACATTCGAAGAAATACAATTTTTCAATGCTCATAATTACCTGAGAGGATTAGACTGGTAATTTAAATTAAACTACTACTCGTTAATACATTTATTAACCAAATCGTTTTAGGTATATGGATTTTTTTCCTACCGATTCTAATTCTTCAGCCAAATATTATTTTGAAAAGAGTGCTACGTATTTCGACGGTGAATTAGTACCCAAAAGGGTACATGCTTTATTGCCGCACGCCAAACTTATAACTATCCTAATATCTCCTGCTAAAAGGGCGTATTCTTGGTATCAACATACGAAAGCGCATGGTGATATTATTGCGAATAATTATAGTTTTCATCACGTCATAACTGCCAGTGATACAGCTCCGAAACCCCTGAGAGATTTAAGAAACAGGTTAGAATGCCATTCAAATTTTAAGCAGGTTATTTTTCCTTATAATACCCTTATGAAATACAGGTGGTTAAAAATTGATAAGGTTAGTTATAAACCAGGATTAATCAAAAACGTGTAATTCGAGTCAATTAAAAGACACGTCCGCTAATAAATAACAAAACTTGTAACTATAACATTCGATCAAGTAATGTCAAGGTACTTAAAATTTTGTATATATATTCGAATCCGTATAAATTATGGACCGACCGCAACGTGTAAGTTGAAAATATACCAGTCATTTTGAAGGTATGGTTTTCTTAGGTTTAAGGGAAATATTTGTTCTCTTTATACTTCAAATTATTGTAAAATAACAGTGAATGAATATTGTACATTGAAATAATTTGTAATTTTCCTGGCAAATGAACATTATTATTATTTTATTATTATTCCCACGGGTTGGACTCTCCTCACCTTCAATCAACACATCCAGTAACTTTGTCTATATGATTACACAGGAATATTCTGAAAGATATTTTAGTGTTTCAGATTAGTTGTAAAAGCAGCGCACAACCTAACCTAACCGATAATTTTTTATTAAAACGTCAAATTTTTAAATATAAAGTTGTCAACTTTGATTTAAAACCCCCCAAATTATTTTGTTTTCTAAACTATGATTTTTCATATGCCATTAAATGCATTTATTAAATATGTTTAGGTGCTTAAATCCAGGGAAATACGCGCAACATCTGGAAAGATGGTTAACTTATTTTCCATCACAATCAGTTCACATAATAGACGGAGAAGAATTGAAGAATAGTCCTGTAGAAGTTATGAATGAACTTCAAAAGTTTCTAAAGATCATGCCATTTTTCAACTACACCCAACATTTAAGGTAAATAATACTTATATAGAAATTAAATAATTATCATGTCTTTTTTCCTAAAAATTTAATTATTTCCTCTAGTTCCTATTAGTAAGTTACCCTTTTACTTGAAAATTAATTTTCTAATCTTTTTTAGATTATTGTTTGATGACATTTTCGTTCAATTCCTTTTAGCAACTCAAATGGAACATTCGTCAAATTTCCTCTTGTGTCCTTTTACTAGCTTATATATTTATAAAAAATATTATTCCCAAAATAAATAAAATCTACATTGACCAATGTTATTTTATGGAAAAACTCATCTAGAAGGTATTCCATATGAGTCTGTGTGATGCCTATTATATTGAGTTGTTTGAAAATTCTCTTAGATCTTCATTTTATGTTTTATCTAAGAAAAATTAGAAAAAATTTAACTATATCCTAATGTAAAATGAAATTATAATTTTTAATTTTAAGGTTTGATCCAAAAAAAGGTTTCTACTGCCAAGTAATAACCGGAGACCATACCAAATGCCTTGGACGCAGCAAAGGTAGACAGTATCCTCCCATGGAGGAAAAATCCCACAAGTATCTACAGAGGTACTACTTAAGTCATAATACGGCCCTAGTGAAGTTATTCAAAAAAAATGGAATTCGAATTATACCAAACTGGCTCAAAGAAGATTTATCTGATAATACTGATAATAATTCTAATTAATTTTTTATTTTTGTTTTATTTATTGATGACAGATTATCCTAGCTACCATATTCTATTGAAAATGCATAATAATTCAATAGATGTACTCGAAACGTTTTTCACAAAAATATATTATATAGTTTCGAAACAGAAATGCATTACATTAATGTTTATTTTTCAAATACTTGTACCTAAATAAGTACAAAAAATAGATTTTGATTACTGTATACTCATACAATACGTTTAATCATGCATTGAACCATACAATTGATCTACTTTTATCTTGATTCAAATACAAGATCATAATTTTCGCTTTTCTCTTTTAATAATTGTAGTGTTTTAATTTTAGCTCAATTAATGCGAAAGGAAAAACAATCTGCTCTTTAATGGCATAAACCCTTGAATTTTGGGGTGGAGAATACTGGGTCCGTTCCATTCCTTAGACCATACAGTTACATAGACTTATACTTTGACCGAGAAAGTGACTGTACTGTTCAAGATGTTGTTAGTGGACTGTATTGATTGTTAAAAACTCATATAATTTTTTTATTCGGCGGATTATGACTATTAACAAATCTAAATACCACCGGATCTCTCCGGGATAGAAAATAAAAGATTTATACTCAACGGTTTGGCAACGGTGCATATCGCGGGAGGTGTCTTCAAATATACGTAATAATTATAAAAAGCCTCTATATAAGTTAATTTCTATCACTTATAATAACAACTAAGTGATGAAGATAACTAACAATATCGATTATTGGAGGCAATAAACGCAATTGGGTTTCATTTGTTTGCCATCTAAACCACTATCTACACGACTATCAGTTTGGGAATAAAAATCTGACGATTGGAAGATCTCCGGTCTAAATTGGTCCGAAGAATATATATCGAATATTAATTCCTAAAAAGGAGAAGTAATTCTATTCTTTTAGTTATGCCAGTTTTTTTAGTTGGGGAAAATAGGAGAGAAATAGCAATCCAAGTATCTGTGGCCTATGGTTCCAATTTCGTTTTAAGTAAGTTTTGAAATTTGGTGTTTGTAATACAGATAAAACTACTACCTTAATCTGTCTCCACTAAATCATAATGTTTTACTTGGTTTTGAATCATTATTGAATAATATACAATTACAAGAGCTGTTACTTTGGCCGAGAAAGTAGCTTTATACGATTCTATAATCCCTTGAAAGGTTTCAGTTACTTACTTTATTGAAAAGTATTTTCAGTACCTTTATGGTTCAAAGAATCAAAAATATTTTCTATTTTGTTTAAGTAATCGAAATCCATTTATTAATCCCTGAAAAAAGTAATTAAAGTAATTTTATTCTCTCATCCAAATTGGAAAGCAAAAAATAGTATGAATTGGAATTGATATTCGAATACCCGTCGATTAGGTTAGTCCTAATAGATGTTTTGCCAGTTTTCTTTTGCTGGGGAAAATAGCGATCAAAGTAACTGTGGTCTAAGGTTCCATCTGTTTCAGTCATTTTTGAAATTTGGTGTTTGTAATACTACCCCCTTAATGTGTCTCCACTCAATCACAGTCATATTCGAATTTCTACTGGTCACTTTAGTCTCAATAGATGTTTTGCCAGTTTTCTTTAGGGGAGAATAGGAGAGAAATAGCAGTCCAAGTAACTTCAATTTGTTGCCAATGTAGTGTCCTTTCAGTTTGTCGGGATAGATATCGGATATTTATTTGTAAATAAAAAATATTATTAGGCATTTTTTTAATAATGGTAATAAAGGACAATCTGCTTAACGTTTAAATAATGCCTAGTAAAATAGAAGATTGAACAGTATTTTTTACAACTTTATTATTTATAAATTATTGTATAAATAACATACTTCTGTTTACCAGTCATTATGTAAGTTATGTTATACGGTCTAAATTAATTTCTTGTAGGCAAATATTGTCTCGAAGAAATATGGATTTATTTAAAGCAACTAAAATATACATACGAGGTGTGATAACAAAATACTGCTATTTTATAAAATTCAAATTCGTATCTACGAAACTACTGCCTTGGTTAACAATGTACTTATTCCAGTGTTGAATCCAGAAGTGACTTCCATATGCTCTGTCTTGATCTTGTCAATGTGAGTAGTAGGAAAATCTCTTTTTAAATAGCCTATACCACTTGTCACTACAGACAAATTTCTTGAGCTTCTTTGGTACTTTTTTACAAATTATAACGATAAGATCATACAGTGTGGGAAAAATAAATGAAATTTATTTATTATTTAATTCTACAATATTAGATGTACATACTGCAATAAAAATTCATTGATCTTATTTTATTATCACCCCTCGTATATTTTTTAATCTGTACCTTTTAATAATTTTGTATATTACTTGTATATTGATTATATTTTATTTTTGTACTTAGATATTTTATTCTGTGTATTTTTATTAGAAATTCAATGAGAAGATTGAACTTCATGTTCGGTTTTGTAGCTGTTATAATAATTATTTTCGAAATAATTAATTAAACCAACTTTATATTGCAACTCATTTGATAATGTCTTTTAAAAAAATATTTTCAACTTGTCAATTCCCTATAACATCTCTATTTGTCCAATCCGTCAGGTTTCATGTGTTTTATATCATCTTCTCATCTCATTTGAGGCAATCTTCTTCTTTATATTTCCACGCTCTCTAATTCTTGATACGTTTGTTTCTACCAACATTTATCCACAAAATTTTCCCACGTAGCACACGTTTTGTTTTTGTATTTATATCCATATTCAGAATTCGTAAATGAGCAAATTGATTGGTAAGTTGAAATTTTTGCACACACAAATCCATGAATTCTTGGCAGAAATGTGACGGCTAGATCCATTGCAATATTTCACCATAACACGGATTCGATTTTTCGATTCAATTACAACTGCTACAATCACTTCTCGCAAAGAATAAGTTCAAACGAATGACTAGGTCAACATGCACACCCTACTGAATAAACTTTTTACACCTACATTCAAGATTACACTGTCTGACGCGCGTTTCGTTAACCAAGTTTACGTCTTCAGAGACTGAAGGTAAACAGTTTACTGAACACTCTAGTTTATACTACCAATACACCAACACTCACAACTACACTATCAGTTTACTTTCTGAAGACTTAGTTGTCGAAACGCGCCTCAGACAGTGCAATTGTGAGTGTTGGGGTAGTGGTAGTGTAAATAGTGTTTCAGTATGAATATCACTAACTGTTCCAGAAATTCCAACTTAATCACTAGGATCATAGAATATGAATCAATTAAAATTATAAATTATGTGTTAAATGAACATTTAGAAGCTGTACTAATTATGTGATTGTATTTGTGAACCATTGATATAGACAGTGATTAAAAAAATTAAAATGTCGTGTAAATATCGATGGTTTACATGACACATGAGATAGTTACGAAGGGGAAATTTAGAGAAACATATAAATAGCAGAATAAGTTGGAGAAAAGCTCTCTTTTGTGTCTCTTGGGCAGTTTGATCCCTGAGTGGTGTTGTTTTATTTATTGGTATCAATAAAAGGAACAATATACATGTGTCGAGAAGTACCTGCACAGTGTATTATCAACATTATCACGTATTTGTACAGTTTGGTTATTCAACTGTACGACCCAGCTAATTTTGTTTCAATTCCGACCAATTTCTACCAATAATTCATGCATTTGGTCCCTGTGTGCATTGGTAATAACCATATTAAACACACTGTTCACACTACCACACTCACAGTTACACTAAACTTCTTAGTTCACCTTCAGTCTTTGAAGACGATAACTTGGTTATCGAAACTCGTGTCTGACAGTGTGTTCAATAAAATTACTACTTTAGAGTTTAATTTCTTCAAATATGGCCTAAACCATTATCTAGTTTTTCATATCATTTCCATCTCATTCTAATTTTCTTAAAACTTCCTGTAGAGCCTCATTTGGAATTTTGAGATACTTATGAATTAATCATATTAGAATATTTGATGAATCGATGAAAATTATATGGCAAATAATTCGTAAAGATGACATATCAGTGTATAGTGGCAATATACTTCTTTTTGTATTATTATTACTATAATAAAAAATATTTTGGAAAAATATTTTCAATACCTAGAATTCAATTGAACAATTTAGAATATTGCAAAAAGTTGAAATTATAAATCAAACTGCAGTTGCCATAATGTGAGGTATTAAAAAATATTGGACCCAGATAAACTTCCAATAATTTGTCTTCATTCATTTGTTCATATTGGTAATTCTCATAAATCTATTTAAAATCTATTTGAATAGATTAAATAATTATGAAATCTTATCATTTATTTTTTTTTAAATATAGAATAAAAAATTCGGCTAGGTTAAATTAACCTACCAATTATGGAGTAAAACTAATATTGCAGTTTGAACATGACTGAAAAATACTTACAATCAATACTTTTTCTTATCGTAGTAGTAATCACAGTTCAATTAAAACAATATGAATTTACAAAAAATATTTTACTTTGGAAATTATTAAAATCTCTCAGTGAGATTGTTGAACATTGTTTTGAACAAAGCTCAAAAAATTATAACCTACAGTTTACGGTAGCTCTCAAAAATCAGATCCACAATGTCTTCTCATTGATTCTAACCCAAAATACTCAAAATTTAGCTGAAATAACATCCTCTTCTGATCAGTTTTGGGGCTTGAAAGTTTCAATAAGCAAAAAACGTAGTCTGAAAGTCGTTACCTCTTAACTCATCATCCCCTCACTTTTATTCAAAATGAGGGAATGACAAAACAAATCATAACCTAAAAAAATCTCACAACATAACCTTTCGTTACCAGCTAGCTTATCGCTACGCTTTCTAACCTCTAAGAACTTGAAGTCAGTTCGCCATTCCGAACAAATAACCGTACTACCAACTGTCAAAAACTAATGCGAGTATTACCAAAGTTCTCAAAAATATACCTACTTATCGACTGTTGGTAAGGCTGTGAGGTAATGACAATTTTTCATAGGGTAAATATCGAATTAACATTGGATAAGTATTTAATGACTTATGATCCTAAATTCAGAGAAAGTTTGTTGTATTGTAATAGTCATAGTTCCGAACAGATTTTTAAAAAAATTCTTAATAAAAACTTTGGACAAAGTTCTAATCTGGATATCGGGACATAGTGAGGGAAGGATTTTCATATATGTTCAATTCCTCACAAATTCCCATACAATCCCATAGTTATTACCAACAAATTTAACCTTGATGATGATTACCCATATATAATGTGATATTTTTTCCTTAATTTTCACTACCTAAGATGGAATAAAATGAATGTATCGCATTCAATTCTTTTACTCAATTATTATATCTATCTACACTTACTGGTGTAAGACATGGGGTTGAGTATTTTTTTAATCGAATCTTTTCTCCAAGGTCCTTTCAATTTATTGCGGTCTTTTGTTTGTGCTGGTACCTCATCTATTTTCTCCCCTCTGTTTCAGTGGCTTTATTGATTTCGTCCATCCTCATCTTTCTTTATTTATCGCCCTTATTATTCTTACTTCTAGTATTCTTTTCATCCTTTTCAGTTGTCCGAACCATTTTAGTTGATTTTCTTCTATGTATTGTTTTGAATTCAACATTTACCAGTATGTTATTATCTTATCTCTCATATTCTTCAAGGTTACATTTTTCTTTTGGATTGTCTCTGTATGATGATCTCAGTTTCATCCCAAAGCTTTTGAGAGGATAAATAAATGTATTGAATTCAGTTCTTTTTATTCTATTTGAAATATTTTATCTGGGTCCATTTGCACACAGTACAGATCCATAAATATTTTACTACATCTGCAGATCTGTGCTGTGTGTTCTAAAATAATTACAGTAATACATATTCGTATTTAAAGATGTAATTAAATGAATATGAACGTGCAATAGAGTATTCGCGTCCAGTGATAGAGCTTGAAATGAGTAGATGTTAAATAATCTTGGTGTATTCTTTCTGTACAAAATGTGTTTGTTTCTTCTGTTATGTTTTATAATATTTCTTAAACATATCTCTATGACTGAATGTTACAGTTTTTATAACTTGAAACATTCAATTGAATAATAATAAAACAGAAATATTCACAAAATAAAACAAAATTCTATGAAGGGTTAGTTTTTGCTTTTTAATATATATGCTACTGAAAAATAAGAGAAACAAATAAAGATTGAAACTATTTTCTTAAAAAAAAAATACTGAACACACCGTTTAATACTGCTACACCAACACAATCACATTGTCTGGTCCTTCGAGCCGGATATGAACCAGCGACTCATTGTAGAATGTAGTGCTGGTGTGGTAGTAAATTGTCCAGGGGATAACTATAGGCTGCGACTTTAGCTGCTTTTGTCAACGATCATTTACAGCTCGTCATCTAGTTCCAGAGTCCTTATAAACTGTAATATCTACGATGACTTCAATTACCTCACATCTTCATTCCTACAAATCTACAAATTTTCCATCCAAGTATTTTTTGAAATGGTTTGTAATTGCAGAATATTCTGTAACTAGATGATCTGAAGTTTCTTCTTCTCCCCCATAAAATTTCTGCTAAACCAAGCTATTGAAAAGTTCCAAAAGTTTTTTTTGTAATAAAACGAAATCCTGGCTTTTCAATAACAACCAATAATGGTTAAATGTTATGTATGGTCGTTAATGCTATGCGGAGTATAGTCGTGGACTCCAAAGGCCAGGAAGATGAACCAACTGGAGGCATTCGGAATGTGGCTTCAGAGAAGAATGCTTTGAACTCCATGTTATAAACGAAAATGTACTACGAAGAGCAAACGTCAGAAAGCAACACTTGGCGATAATAAAGCAACAGTTGTGGCTCAGAGATATTTGAGACTGGACCGGCATAACAAGGGATGCTGAACTTTTTCTCTTGGCAGAGGACCATGGTGATCGCCAACGTCAGGGATACCGGACAAGGCACGTGAAAGGAGGAGTCTTGGAAACATCTGCCAAAATAATTCTTTTCCAGATTATTCCTTATCCTGGAACCCTGGAACAGGTTCCAGTCAAGTCTAGTGCAATGGTAATATTGTTCGGTATCATTATCATCAACAATTCTTAATTGCAAGGACAAAACTATGATTCGTAATGTTGTAAAAAATTGCTGAATCTGGTGAACTCTACACAGTTCGTCAATAAATTTTTATCCTTGTGGTAGCTAGAAATTTAACGAAAATTGAAATTATGGGGAATGCACTAAGTATTTAGAGAATATGATCGTTATAAATCTACACATTAAATTATGATTTGTTTGAATGAATTGAATGTTTCAAGTTTAAACAGATCGAAGTAATAATTTATTCAAAACTTGTACATAAATATGTGTGCCATTATTGTAAACGGTTCATAGTAAACTGGAAATGCGATAACTGAAATATGTATTTTTATTTGTAAAAAATTTTATCATTTTTTTATAATTAAGGTAATGGATGGAAATTCTTTTAGTTAAATTTCCTTTCTGAAAATTCTGTTTACAAAATGTTTCTGATGCAAAGGTGTATTAAAATTTTCCATAACTTCAATTTGATTAATTTTGATTATTGACCTTAGAGCAATATATTATTAAATATCAAAATAAAAAAGTTGAGATATGGTTTAAAGTCTTCAAAAAATTAGTATGAACCGACTTACAAAAACTTAAATGAACTACATAATGGTGAATATTCACGGTTTAAATGTATAATCCATAGAAACTTTAAAATTGTAAATTTTATACATTTTTTATAAAAAAGTTCATAATTTTATAGCAAATATTTTGTTGTATTTCAAATCTGTTGACTAATTTTTTTTAAAGTTACTATGGCTAATTTTCATTGTCCAAGAATATTGAAAAATATAAAAAATATACTGTACTTCTGTTCTTTTTTCTTTCAAATCCATAACTTTTATAAGCGTTTTTTCAAAAAATTGCGTATGTTTTTTGGAAAGTGAATACAAAACGAACAATTTGAAATCGAAAACAGTAGAATATCATAATTTAAACAATTTGCGACAGCATTTTTGTTAGTTCACAATGGGTGCATTCCACTAAGCGTTCAAATACTTTTTTTTGTGTTCTACGACTACAATAGTTGTGGTCGCGACGAGAACCTCACATCTGACTTCGTAACTATCATTCACGTCGACTTTTGTCAAAAGCGCTGAAAGAATTAGCGGAATTTTCAAAACTCAACCATGAGAATCATTATTTGATGCGTTACCACCAAATATTTCACTAGTGTGCAGAAGATATTTTGATTTTACTTTAATGTTAATCAGTCTTAAAGCTTTCGCATTTATTTTTTCTATTTTGCTATTCCTTAATATTTAACTCAACGCTCAAAACGTCTTGGGTTTACGATTATAACTATCAGGACTAAGTGGAACGGGAAAGATCATGGCCGTAAACGTGATAGGTTAATGTTTGATAAAATGGACCCAATGTGTTGACAAATCCCTATTAACACTGTGATCTTGAATTTCTATAGTTCTTCATTTGTAATTTGTGGCTTTATATAACGTTCTGTAAAAGTACACAAACAGATAAAAAAGAAGATATTATAGGTTATATTTTGGAACACAATGTTTTTTATCAGATTTATAAGATTCAATATGGTATAAATACAATCATATATTTATGTTAAGTTATAAATAAGCAAACTGCTAATCCGAGAATATCAAAAGAATAAAAATGCGTGAAAATAAAAAATTGAAAATATCCTTTATCCATCCGGATCTTGGAATTGGTGGTGCAGAAAGATTAGTATTGGATATGGCTGGAGCTTTAGCCGATGCTGGAAACGAAATAAAATTTATCACAACTCACTTTGATCCCACTCATGCGTTTGATGAACTGAAGAATGGTAAATACTCAGTAGATGTGTTTGGAGATTGGTTACCAAGAAGTGTATTTGGAAGATTTCAAGCATTATGTGCTTATATACGTATGGTTTATTTGTCAATAGTTTACATATTATTCTTTAGAAATTATGATAAACAAGATTTATTTATTACTGATTTAATACCTGTAGCTAATGTCTTTTTGAAACTTGCAAATGAGAAAGTAATTTATTATTGTCATCATCCAGATTTACTGGCAAGTACACCGGGTGGGATGTTGAAAAAAATTTATAGGACGCCAATAGATTGGTTAGAAATGAAAACAACTGAACAAGCAGATATAATTTTAGTAAACAGCCAATATACTGCATCTGTGTTTCATAAGACATTTCCACAAATAGAGAAAGATATCCAAATTTTATATCCTACTATAGCCAGTTCATATCAAGATACTGTGAAGAAACTAACATACATGAAACCTATTGAAGAATTAGTTCCTGATATTAAGAAAGACGGCAAAAAAATCGTATTTTTGTCATTAAATAGGTTTCATCCTGCTAAACGGTTAGAATTTGCCATTCTTGCATTAGCAAGATTACAAACCATTGTTTCTAAAGATGACTGGGAGAAAATCTATCTTATCATTGCAGGAGGTTATGACCCACAATCTTCTATAAATGCTAGAACATTTAACAGACTTGTTGATTTGACAAAAGAAAACAAATTAGAACACAAAGTTATATTTTTAAAATCACCCAATGATGACTTGAAAGCTGAACTGCTAAATTCATGTAGTTGTCTACTATATACTCCAATTAAAGAACATTTTGGCATAGTACCATTAGAAGCTATGCTTGTTTCTAAACCTGTAATTGCTATAAACAGTGGTGGTCCTCGTGAAACTGTTGATCATGGTATAACAGGTTATCTTTGTGAACCATCCGGGGACAGTATGGCAGATTTTATGGCTAGAATTGTGTCTGAAAATTATGAGATAATGGGTGCTAGAGGAAAAAAAAGATTGGATGAAAAATTCTCCTATAGTAGTTTTCAAAAGTGTTTACAAAATGTCATGAAAAAGTTATTACAGCAAAATGTTAAAAAGAGTGAATAAATATTTAAAATTAAATTATTCATTTGTATAATAAAATATTTTTATAGCTAAATTCGTCAATATTAATGACTGAAATATTTTAGTGATAATAATGACCATTATTTATTAATTTAAATCAACATGCAGCCTACATTATTGTGACATATGCCTGTTGTTTTTTCTCTAAAGTTATTAACTTCCAGCTGCAAACCATTAGACAATTAAAAATCTAACCACTGTTAGATATACAGGACATATCCAATAAACACTTCTATAGGCAATTTATTGAGAAACTAACACTAAACTGTTCACAAATACTTAACACATCGATTTACTATTAGGTTCACTTTATACTAACCTGATGTGTTCACTATAACGCCCAATTATTTACTGGCTCTTGCTGCTAAACTGTTGCTTATTTATTTCCAATGGCTTTCTAGATAATTCAGATTTTTAAAGTCTCTAGAATACTGTAATAAACAGCCATCTTAGAAATTGTCTCTTATAAAAGCATTCACAACATAATGTAAACAGCTTATAAAAACAATAAACAAGAATTGGCAGCCACTTAAAAACTATAATTTGAATAGAAAAAAATATAGATGCATTCGCCAAACTTTCATGTCGATTATCATGATAAAACGGGGCCGGTTTGAGCGAGTTTGTAAAAATAGATTGAGGTAAAATGCAGTACAACACCTGAAAATTTGGTTTTGAATTGCACAAGTAAAGAATTCAAAATAGAGAAGCACTTTTTATAAAATAGTGGTTTCTTTTGCACCATTTAAAGTTTGATTCCCAATTCTCTATACTCATGTATAGTTTACATTAGAGAATTACTGGCATCCCAACAAATTCAAATAAAATATTTTTACAAACTTCCTCTAAAGTAAAAAGATCGTTAGGATTACATTTGCAGGTGTTTTTAGGAAGTGAATATGTAAAATTGAAACACAGCTGTACAGATTTATTTCAGTTTTAATCCAATAATATTCATGATAACTTACAATATAAAATAAATGTTATGTTTTACAATACTATAAACACTTTTAGGAATTCACTTAGTCCACGAGACTTTTGGAATATCGAAATGTTCTGTCAGACTATCAAGATGTTGGTTGAATTTCTCTACTCGTTCCTTATGAGTCTGTGAAGCTTTTTCCAATATCCTTTTCATTTTCTGAAACATAACTTGGTTTAGTCAAGCGATTCCAAAATTACTACTAGCCTACAAAACACGACAATTTTTTTATTATTATTAAAATACTTGTTACTGTTGTGAAGGAACACTATTTTGAGAAACTAGATGAACGATTTACACGAAGTAGCTAAGAAATATGTTCAATTACGATAGTTTTCTAACAAACTAGTGCTTGTGAAGAATTGATATATACTAACCATTTTCTCTTGTTGCTGTAAAAATGCTATCTCTGCTTTAGTTTTTGTCAATTTAGGTTTCTGCTCATCTATTGTTTGTTGAGTATTTGTTTCAGCTTCTATAGTTTTTGAAACTTTTTCCAGTAGTTTGTCCTTCTTTTTCTTTTTTTTCTTAATAGATGTGTCACATTTTAGTTTCAGTTTACTCTTTGTAGGAATGGCATAAGGATCATTCTCAGTTTCACCCATATTTTTTTTATTAAATTACGAACTTCTTAGAAAGTAGCTAAAGTGCTGAAAATATTTTGATATATTATGACAATTGACGAATCTAAATGACAGATGTCAATCAAGTAAAACGTCAACTTAGGCAATTTTAAGATCAATGTTGTGAATGAGTACTTTTTGGGTACTGAAGATTATTATATTCTTTGATGATATAACAAATTGCAATAACATATTAGAAAAAGTGAATGCTGAAGAATTTCAATTGCTTCAAAATCATTTGTACATGTACGAACTATGAGAGTTCATTGACATAATCAACTTAATGATTTTATGACGTTTGTTTTAAATTATAATTTCACTTAATTCGCAATGTTTACATCATATGTTTAAGTTCAACTTATGCAAACCTAAAATGTATGTTTTGAAATATTTTGTTACTCAGGCGCTCTTCGAATTGTTCTAAATTGAGTTGAAAATAATCGATTACATTCAATATTTAATAATAATAACAATTAAACTTTGATTGATATTTACAGCATAGAAATATATTCGTTGAATAAAAAAATTATTTATATTATATAATGAAGGGTTTAGTAAATAAAAAAAGTTTACTTGTAATGATATTCAACTGTAAATAAGACGTTTCACAATGCTAATTGCGTTGTTTCTCATTATTGTTCTTGAATAGAAAATTGCTAAATCAGTGTATTTGATTAATTCATTCACATACTCTGGGAAAATACATATAAATATATCTACGTCTAAAAATATATCAACTTGAGGTGGACACGAAAATTATGCGCTTGAAATCGAAATTCCACGATGATCAAAAAATTGTACACCACATAATTCACGTCATCAAGTTGGTTAGTTTCCTATATTTCGAAATCCAATCAATAAAACTTTGTGTCGAAAATCGAATGAGTTAAATATTAACTTATTTATATATGTATATCTACATTCTTATAAATATTATCTCTCTGCCAACTTCAATGTCATTTTTTATAGATTTCAATATTGCATTACATCATCTTCATAAAAATATCGCAAGATACGATATAAAAAATGAATCTTATTTTATAATTAAATTTGGTTGTATTTATAGAAATACAAGCAGACCCTACACTATCAATAATATTGACAATGTTTTGAATCAGTACGTCTTTTTCATAGAGTTAATATTAAAGAGAGAGAGCGAAATGTAAATGTAATTGTACTATTGAAAGAAAGACAAAGATAATCGGTATACCTATAGATGTAATACATATACCTCTATCTCTCTTTAATCGCTTCTGATTGGTGTTTATGTATATAGTTGACATTAAAGATCCAATTAGAATAGAGTGGAGTGATAGAGAGTGGTATGTCGATGTTCTTTCTCTCTTTATTAGCAGTTCTGATTCACATAAACAAGCTCCAATACCTTGCTTTCCATATCTTTAATATATTTTAAAAGTTTCTTTACGTGTAGGCGAAAGCTTGCGTTGTCGTAAATTTGGGTGTACCTCGGGTAAAACGTCGATTTTGGATGGAGGAATGATTGACAATACATAATGATAATTCATAAACCTCTTTATTGAAAGAAAAAAGTGGTAAACAGATGACTAAAATGAATATTTTGATATGTTTGAAGAAAGATAAGAGTTTTGAAAATTTGAAATTTTCGGATTTGAAACTACTACAACTATTACGAACTTAGTATATCTTTTAATTCTTTCCGGTAATTGGTTCTTACCGAGTTTATTTTTTTCCTCACGTTTAGGCATTGAACGGTTTTATTTTCTTGAAAATAGGTAACAACTTAACCAACCTTGCGTGTCTTACCAATAATTCACGTTACGTCAATTATATCGTTGTATCTTATTACTGTCAATGTAAAGAAGTTATTTCGTATGTTTTGTGAAGAAAATAATCGATCTCATGTTGTTATGTTTGATTTCTATTGCTAGAAGAAGATAGCATGTAGAAAATATGTTCGATAAATCACTGTTCATGATAGTTGTCAGATTTCAACTGATTATTGCATTCAGAAATTCCATATTTGCATCAATACAAACATTACGGGATTAATATTTTGAAGTATTGATGTGATGTCAATATATTGATAGTGTAGGGTCTGCTATAGTATCTAATGATTAGTACATTGCACACATGGGACAGTAAACTCTTATATATTCGAAATATGCAATTTATAGTTTGTTCTTCATATGCGCTAAAAAGGAATGGCCCTGTAAGTAAATGTAGAATTGCCTTTAAGAAATAATGTCAAAACTTAACCTTGCACGGAAGATGACTGCTAAGTATAAGTTTAAGGTCGTTTCAGTAACCGTATAAATTATATCTATTATCTTATTTTTATATCCTATATAAGATTTAATAATAAAATTCAATTATCTATCGAACGTTTAGTAAAAACATCAATTAACTTATAACCTTTGATTACCTCTTTTCTCACGACTGTACAAAGCCGTTTTCTATAAGTAAAATGCCGTCATAACATCATGCTAACACGCGAGTTTTATTTTTAATAAAGCAAATATACAGGCGGGTGTAAACGGAACGAGCGTTTAAAATCTTGCTTCACGTATAATTTTCTTCAAAGTAATTTGAGTTGTTAGATTATTGCAATCCATGACGGTTCTAAAACTACTTAATGTCTAATAGAATTATATATTTGGCCTTAAGCCCTGTTAAAACGGTTATTATCTTTGGTATTAAACGTAATTGGAATGCATTTCAATAAAAATTTATCTAGCACAACAATCTCATTCATCATTGAATATTCCAGGTGGCGATTCAAGTGAAATCGTTTGTGAGTTATGGATAATTTCAATTTACTTATAGAAATTTTATTCCTTAATTGTTATCGTCCTTATATCCTTACATATAAGATATAAATCTCTTCCTGAGATTAATAATTATGATTTCCTATGTAAAAAATTCGTCAAAATAATATTGTGACATAGAAAGATAGCAAAAATGAATTTTTCAATCGATTTTTTAACAAAAAGTTACTCCCGCAACTAGCGTACGTAAAATGTCACTACAATATAACGTATCAACGATCATAGGATTGCCCAGGAGCAGCTTCTTTATCTCTTTCACGTCCAGGAAGTGCATACCATGGAAGTAGAGGATTATCCAGCAAAACTGGCCTACGCACGTTGGTTTCTAGATAAACGAGTTGATACTACATTTGTTGGAAAAATACTGTTCACTGATGAAGCTGGTTTCGCACGAGACGGTTTTAATTCCCATGATTTACCAATTATCCAATTTTTTTGAAAATAACCTGAATGGTCAGCGATACTTGGAATTTCTCCAAAATGATTTCCCACCCATACATCTTAATAACATTTTTCCTAATAGGTGGAATGGTCGGAGAGGCCCATTTGCATGGCCACCACGTTCCCCTGAATTAAACACAACAAATTCAAATTATCGATAGAATAAACTTTCATTGTGACGCTATAAGGTAAAATCTCTTCCAAACACGACGTTCGACAGTAAGCAGTTCAACTAGAAATATTTAATTGGTTTTAATAACTCCTGTAAGTGTGCGTTCACATTGGGAACGCTCAAGCGGTGAGCGTCGAGCGATGCCGCTCGAGCTTCGATCTTGTTCGTTTTGAGCGGTATCGCGTTTTTCGTGCGCTCAGGTTCATAGTGCGTAGTTGTTTTCTTTTGAAGTCGATGCTTGATTTTTCCCAGAATGTAATCGAACATTTCCACTGATATTCTTAAAAACTGAAAAAATCTTATTGGATCACTGCGAATTTCATGATAAAGGTGATGAAATTCGCCATAAGTAAGTCTATTTCTATTCATTGTATTTTTTTGCTTTTCTTTGAAATTAGCCTTCGCAGTCGTGTATTTTCTATAAGTAATAATCGTTTGGATACCAAATTCATTACGTCCTTTTGGTTCGAAAGGTAGAAAATAACTAAAACGACGCTTAAACAATTTGAACAGGACATCGCAAAAGCGGCGTCACTCGACGCTCACCGTTTGAGCGTCGCCAATGTGGACGCACACTAAGCATTTTCAATACATAATTACAATTTAATCTAAATATCTCCTAAACGATAAATTTAAACCTTTTTGTTAAAAAAATCGATTGAAAACTTAATTTTTGCTATCTTTAGATTGTACAGGTTGTCCCTGTAAAAGTTACTCACTTCCGAATTTTTTTGCAACTAGTCCCGGAACACCCTGTATATTAAACTTGAGTTATATAAAAACTAAACTTTTAGTCACTTTAATAACAGTAATAACAATAATGTATTGATACAAAAACATATTATTTGATCAGGATATAGTTAATCATCACAATTTATTAACATTTTGTTTATGTAAATTTTCAAGGTAGATTGTCAAGGGTAATGTAAATAAACTTGCAGATTATTAAAATAAAATGGCGTAACTATAACTCTCCCTATTATTATCTTCCTCTTACAATTAATCGTGAAGGTTTTATAAGATTATTTCCTTCGCGTTAAAAATACTTTTACAAATAATATTCATCAAGTATTGATAAGAAAATAAACCATTGTTTACAGAAATAAATCAAATATCAATTTGTATTATTATGGATTGCAGTCCTTAAAGCAATAGGAAATACTCCTTCTTTTGAAAGAAATGATACTATTGCATCAAAAGGGCATGGACCGAAGTCTTTCTGGTGACAATGAGGATTTGTTTAACAAATCTTATTTATAGCCATAAATTCTTTCAAAACTAATATAATCATAATTACACAAATGATCTTACCAAAAGCACTTGACAGTTCAAAATCTTTATTGGTTCAAAAATCTCTAATAGCTGCAGTGACTCAACTTATTTTGAGCTTTTATGAGAACTCCCAAAGGAAGTTTTATTGCTTACCAATATATTAATTTAGTGTCTTAATGAAATACTTTTCTTTGGGACACGGTGTATTATTGAAAATTCCAAATTTTCACTTGGCAACCTCGCTTTTTTGCGTCGTATACCAAATAAAAGAAATCTGTAAAGTTTAATCTGCGGCGGATTGAAGATGTTCCCAGTATCGACAACAGGTGGCCAAAATTTTGAGTTCTATCGAGGACCCAACCTGAAATCGTCGAATAAGAAGATTTCTATTCGTATACTACCGTAAATTGTGTATCAAGAAATTTGAAATAACTAATTTTCGAAAAGAAAATTTTCTCTTTGTATCAATTTCAATTTGTTATCTTGGTGCAATTTGTCTAATTTACGTCAAATGACATCAAGATACTTTTCAAAATAACTTGTCGCTTGAGTATAGTTTTTTTGAGACAGGAAGGCAAAAATTTTAATTCAATATGTTTCTAAATGGGTTTAACCTAAAAGTTTCGTTAAGATCACAGCATTTTTTAATCATGTAACAAAAATATAGCATAACAGGGTACACTGAGAAAAGGTTTCTATTCGTATACTACCATAAAATGTTTATATGTGAAAATTAGACTCTGCATCGATTCGAGCTTGTTATCTCAGTATAATCTGTGTAATTTACGTCAAATGACGTCACTTCCTCGAAGCCCACCCATCCACAATGCTTTTAAGAGTAAATTATTGCTTAGGAGTGAAGTTTTTCTGGGATACAAAGGCAAACATTCCATTACCGTGTGTTTCTAAATGCGTTTAACCAAAACATTCAAAACTCAAAATCACATCATTAGTTTTTTAATTATGTAACAAAATTCAACCTCTTAACTGGCTACAGCGCAGCGAAGTACACTGAGAGAAGGTTTCTATTCGTATACTGCCATAAAATGTTTATATGTATGTAAGAATTAGACTCTGCATCGATTCGAGCTTGTTATCTCAGTGTAATCTGTATAATTTACGTCAAATGACGTCACTTCCTCAAAGCCTATTTATCCACAATGCGTTTCAGACTAAATTATTGCTTATGAGTGAAGTTTTTCTGGGATACAAAGGCAAACATTCCATTACCGTATGTTTCTAAATGCGTTTAACCAAAACATTCACTCAAAATTTAACAAAATTCAACCTCTTAATTGACGATAGCGCAGCAAAGTACACTGAGAAAAGGTTTCTATTCGTATACTACCATAAAATGTTTATATGTGAAAATTAGACTCTGCATCGATTCGAGCTTGTTATCTCAGTGTAATCTGTATAATTTACGTCAAATGACGTCACTTCCTCAAAGCCCATTTATCCACAATGCGTTTCAGACTAAATTATTGCTTAAGAGTGAAGTTTTTCTGGGATACAAAGGCAAACATTCCATTGCCGTATGTTTCTAAATGCGTTTAACCAAAACATTCACTCAAAATTTAACAAAATTCAACCTCTTAATTGACGATAGCGCAGCAAAGTACACTGAGAAAAGGTTTCTATTCGTATACTACCATAAAATGTTTATATGTGAAAATTAGACTCTGCATCGATTCGAGCTTGTTATCTCAGTGTAATCTGTATAATTTACGTCAAATGACGTCACTTCCTCGAAGCCCACCCATCCACAATGCTTTTAAGAGTAAATTATTGCTTAGGAGTGTAGTATTTCTGGGATACAAAGGCAAACATTCCATTACCGTGTGTTTCTAAATGCGATTAACCAAAACACTCAAGACTCAAAATCACATCATTAGTTTTTTAATTATGTAACAAAATTCAACCTCTTAACTGGCTACAACGCAGCGAAGTACACTGAGAAAAGGTTTCTATTCGTATACTACCATAAAATCTTTATATGTGAGAATTAGACTGTGCATCGATTCGAGCTTGTTATCTCAGTATAATCTGTGTAATTTACGTCAAATGACGTCACTTCCTCGAAGCCCATTTATCCACAATGCGTTTCAGACTAAATTATTGCTTAAGAGTGAAGTTTTTCTGGGATACAAAGGCAAACATTCCATTGCCGTATGTTTCTAAATGCGTTTAACCAAAACATTCACTCAAAATTTAACAAAATTCAACCTCTTAATTGACGATAGCGCAGCAAAGTACACTGAGAAAAGGTTTCTATTCGTATACTACCATAAAATGTTTATATGTGAAAATTAGACTCTGCATCGATTCGAGCTTGTTATCTCAGTGTAATCTGTATAATTTACGTCAAATGACGTCACTTCCTCGAAGCCCACCCATCCACAATGCTTTTAAGAGTAAATTATTGCTTAGGAGTGTAGTATTTCTGGGATACAAAGGCAAACATTCCATTACCGTGTGTTTCTAAATGCGATTAACCAAAACACTCAAGACTCAAAATCACATCATTAGTTTTTTAATTATGTAACAAAATTCAACCTCTTAACTGGCTACAACGCAGCGAAGTACACTGAGAAAAGGTTTCTATTCGTATACTACCATAAAATCTTTATATGTGAGAATTAGACTGTGCATCGATTCGAGCTTGTTATCTCAGTGTAATCTGTATAATTTACGTCAAATGACGTCACTTCCTCAAAGCCTATTTATCCACAATGCGTTTCAGACTAAATTATTGCTTATGAGTGAAGTTTTTCTGGGATACAAAGGCAAACATTCCATTACCGTGTGTTTCTAAATGCGTTTAACCAAAACATTCACTCAAAATTTAACAAAATTCAACCTCTTAACTGACGATAGCGCAGCAAAGTACACTGAGAAAAGGTTTCTATTCGTATAGTACTATGAAATGTTTATATACGTAAACTAGACGTCAAGAAATATGAAACTAATGTTCAATGTTAAATTTTTTTGTGCATCGATTTGAGTGTAGTGTGTAGTTTCGAATAAGAGTGTATTTTTTCTGAGATGTAAATTTCATTCCAGTATGTTCCTAAATATATTTAACGGAAACGTTCACTCAAAATCACATCATTTTTTAATTATATATCTCCTCGGTTTGGGATCATAATACAAACACTTCAAATTTGCGTTTTAGAGATCTTAGTATCCATTTATCGACATCCCAATTTAGTACTTCCGGTTTTAACAATAATTGAATTGGTTGTCTTCCAGTTAGGCTTTTTCGAGTTGATTTACGAATTAAATGAAACGTTTTATTTTGGACCATTTTAAGGAAATGGTTGGCTTGGATAAAGAAGAAATACGTACAGGAAGTCAACCAATCCAATTATTGATAAAATCGGAAGTGCTGCAATCTCAAAAACACTAAACTAATAACAATGAGCCAGTAGACAGTTAGTTGATGGCTACCCACAAAAAAAAATAATTTTGTTCAGATTTTTGTATTGGTTCTAATCAGATTTTGAAAAATTTACAAAGCTACGCCACTGTTATAAATAGAGAAATCGAGAGCCGTGTCATTATTGATGACTAGAGCAAGGATGGTATTAGATTTGTAGTTTCGCACTGATTTGGCGAACATTTAACGTTTTCTGGTTTAAAACCTTGATTGTCTGATAATAACTATACGTACAGACTTAGAGAAGGTTAAGAAATAATGTTCTATCATGAAACTGGGTGAATCTACATTTTTAAAACGTTAATAAAATGATGCGACGTGACTGTAGCTAATATACAGGATGTACCAGATTAAAAATGCATTTCTTTTCTGGTTATTCAAGTTGAATAAGTACGATAAGAAAAATTTTCATTAAATTTAGTACCTACGGTCCAAATACCAAATAAAATAATAATTAAAAACATCTCAAACACTTTTACTCACAGTTTAACAAAACCATTCAATGGCAAAACAAAAAAAACTCTTACAAACATCAACACGGACAAGGACAAGGACACGCAAAAGGTGGTATACATGGAGCACAAGGTCCACATGGTGCAGGAGGCGGACACATGGGTATCGGCACTGCAGGAGATACGGGGCAAACTCTTCCTACAGGTACTGGTGGAGGACACGGTGGTGGACACGGTGGTGGTGCAGGAGCAGCAGCAATTAAGGGAACACATGGCGGAGGAGTGGGAGGACATGGAACACATTGAGGAATGCAGGGTCCGCATGGAGCGCACGGTCCGCAAGGTGGACAAGGTCCGCAAGGTGGACATGGTCCGCAAGGTGCACATGGTCCGCAAGGCGGACATGGTCCGCAAGGTGGACAAGGTCCACAAGGAGTACACGGAGCGCAAGGTTCGCAAGGGCCACATGGTGGTAATCGAACAAAAGCTGGATAACATTGATATTTTTCCAAATCTTCCATACCGCATACCGATTTTCCTAGATGTTTACCTGAAAAAATGTTTTATTAGACATAGCAAAGTCGACATCAAACTAGCTCAAAAGTTGTTTATAAAAATAGAATCTGAGCAAGTATTACTTTAATAAACATTTCATTATTTCTTGCCAGGTACCGTTTTGTTGTTAGAACTAGACTATCGGCTTTATGTCTACTGTCTTACTAAAGGTGCTAACCCTAAGCAACTATTTTATTACTTTTATTGTAACTAAAACTGTGTTAGAAACATCTGTTATTTCATGTGTTGTTTACCCTTATGTACCAAAAGAAATTATAAAAACTCAAGTAAAAGAAAAGAAAGGAAAAGCTATTGACGAGAAGCTGGCTGAGAATGAAGAAGCCCACATAACTATCTTAATTAAAATCAATCCTTTTTTCAAATGAGCTGATGTCGATTAGTATTAAGAAGTATAATTCTTGAAAATAGTCATAAACAGATGGAAGGCGATAAACTGTACATAAAAAAAAACAAATGGAAACTACCTTTCATACGAAATGGTTGAAATAATTAAAGAATCAACAAAACTGTTACAATACAGATCGGAATTTTTGTAAAAACAATGAGAAAAATACGTCCCTAGACTTTCCTGTACTTTTTGAGCTTCAAACAACATCAATCACTTTCAAGACCACTTGGCGCACAAGGAATTAAGTTAAAAGATAGCAGTTGGATTAGAAAAGATAGTAAAAAAACACTCCTTCGTTATCGTCGATTGCTGGATCTTTAAGTTGGAGAGGAATCAATAAAAAGGATGCTATTCACTTCCTAAAACCAAAATCCTACTTTTCATCTTTAGAAAGTTGAAGAAGAAAAGGCTGGGGATTGGTAAACTAAATTATCGTTCTTTGTTATAAACAGCAGGGCCAAGAAGCGGAAAAATACTGAAAATATAGAGAACCTTTGGGAGGGATATAAACATTGTTTTCTAGAAACCCACACAGAACAAAATTACAAACGGTAATGTCCGGTAACCTTGAAGGGAATGGTTCATCTCTAAGAAAATCTGTTTTAAATTGGTTCATGCTGTACAATTTGGTGTTATTGCTTGGTCCTCCATATTCTCATATTGTGTTGCTGCGCTACCGAAAACTATGCGTGATACAACATCTCCATCATTTTCCATACATTTGTCTAATGTCGAGCTTTGGATAAACTCACAAAGCTCTACATGTCGTTATCTGTTGCCTTCGTGAAAAGTTGGCAGTAATTGAAATCTGTAGGGGGTTCATAAGCAAACGTTGTCGACGAAATGTTGAATTCTCTACCAGGACATCCAGTGGGTTACAGAAGAATTAGCTTTACACTGTATGATAACATGGCTCCACCGTCTCCTCATGTTTTGGGTTGTAGAAGTATCAACACCATACGTGGACACAAATTACAGACTCATATTTGGCAAACACAAAACGTTTTCTGTTGTGTGAGTTACTACTATTTAACAGAAACCACGTAAAACTTTAGAGCTTTCTCTATCTAAGAGTATATTGTTCGGTTATATCAGATTCATGGATGGATAGCTACGATTTTCCTAAGACGGATGAGTTTTTTAAGTGTAGATTTGAAAAATGTGCCACATCAAACGAAAAACGTGAGATCTGATGATCGAATGAGTTTTTTTGCGAGAGCTCAAAACTAGGTTTTGATTAATGGAAACTTCTCGAACGAAACGTAGCAGACACGATAATTTGCTTGTAGATCATTGGTCGATCGAATTTAAGACTTAGTTTGAAGTTATTCCTAGAATCTTTTTAGAATCTTGATAGTTCTTTTAACAGAATTTAAAAAAAAAAACAAATAACAAACATGACTTATCCTCACCATTGGCAAAAGCACTAGGTCCACATCTAGGTTCGGGACAATTAATACACTCGGGTCCTCCTTGGCATTCCAGTCTCGGACAGTCATCCTGTAATCCATTTTTTCTCTCGCAGTAACACCCAATGTGTAGGATACTGGCTCGAAGTTCTCGTGATTTAGATCTAGAAATGAAATTTTGAAACTGCTACTTTTTTAATTTCAAGTTCAACCCAAAGCACTATGGGCTTTATAGGCTTTTAATATACCTAAATATGTAATTAATTTGGTACTTTCGGAATATAATGTTAAGAAAACTCATTTATTATGAATAGTTGATATGAAATATGTCAAATACCTGTAAACCGGAGCAGTTTTCGGTATTCTGTAAGCAACCATCATCTGAGGAGGGTTGCATGGTACACAGGGTTGAGGTTCGGGACAAGGATTACAAATGGGCACGGCTGCTGGTGGAACTGGAGTACAAATAGGTAAACATGGCGGAACACAAACTGGTGGGGGTGAACACGGTGGACCACAGCAGCTTACTGGTACTGCTTTGGTTGGAGGAGGACAAGTACCCGGACAGCACATAGGAGTTGGACAGCACGGTGCACAAGGTCCGCACGGACCGCAAGGATTATTCGGAGGACAACAGTCACCTCCTATTTTACATACTAACGCCTTAAGGTCGTTCAATAAGCTTTTTCTAGCTGCTGATTTATCAGCGGGACAGCATACCATTTTTGTAAAATGGCTATAGACACAAACAATTTATATTTTGATAAAAATTTACTTGAATTATTAGGAAAAAATTCCGGATTGACGGGGCGACAAAAAATTTTGACAATAGTGAAAATTATTGATTGACAGATGAGTACTTGATGAAATATTTGATAGATCATCATTCATTGATAATTATAAATAAATATAAAAACCATAATGTTCGTGGTAGTAGTTTTTCGAAGCAGCTCGATTAAATTATTTAGATTTTTAGATGTAAAGTAATTTTCATCCCCCTGCCTTCACCCCACCCCCATTTTTTAAAAAGATTTTTATGTTTTTGAATTAATAAGATCCCAAATGACAATAGATCCATTTGGGTCATAATTTCTACTAGAGTAGAAAAAACAAATTAAATCAAACAAGATAACAAAAACAAAGATAAAGAGGCACGTACTGAACGACATCAATCACAGTTGGAATGGATACAAGCGCGACGAATTGTAATTATCAAACACAGATCAAATTATCGATAAAGCCAAAGATACATCGAAGTTGCATATCCGCTTCGGTGGTACGAATACGAGTCAAAAGTTAATGCTATGGACAAAGATTAACTTGCACTTCAAGTAAATGGTTCCATTGATGACACCAACAAATGACTCGCACCAAAGTGCAGTTTTCTGGATGTAATCGAGACTGTAGTATCAGTTGTGGGGAGAGTACGATTTCTGCAGCACCGCTATTTAACAGGATTTGGCTTAGTTAGGCCAAAATAAATCTAAAATGAAGAATGAAATTTTTTGATATCTCGCTTCGTTTTCGAGATATCGATACTCAAAGTTATAATCAAACGTTAGTTCAAACTTCGCTTTATTGACCAGATGGCGTTCAATACTTCGTTTCAAATGAATATTTTATCACTTCAAATTCAATATGAATTTTGTAATTCAATAAAAAAAAGATTTTTTATTTAATTTTTATATTATTTACCCTGATACTCCAAAATTATATTGAAAAAAACAGATTTTTATAACAAAATGAGCCATTTTTGGAAACTTTAATCACTCTGTGATGAATATAACTTAACGTACGATAAATACATGAATAATTTGATGTTATTCATGAAAAATTGTCGGTTGTTTTTAATTATTTATAATATAAAAAAAATATATAATGATAATTTGAATATTTAATTAGTAATTTAATGTAAAAATTTCCTCTTTAGAGCAAAAACTAAATTCTGAATGCTTTCAAAAGATATATATTTTCTTTTGTTTTATAACTGAAGGGTAGAGGGGGCGAAGCCCCCCATAAGGAAAAAAATAATAATAAAATAAAACTAAAATAATCCTCACGCGAAGAAAATTTTTTTAGACAATTTTTTTCATTTTTCAACTTTTTACACTCAAAGTGCACCACGACAAGGTTAGGTTAGGTTAGGTTAGGCTAGGTTAGGTTATGTTAGGTTAGGTTAGGTTGATATATACAAATATTAAATAAAAATAAATTTTTCCAACTTCAAGTATCGATATCTCGAAAACGAAGCGAGATATCGAAAAATTTTATTCTTCATTTTTGACTTAGTTTGGGTCGATTTACAAAATGGCATAGTCAAATCCAGGCGCCACGGAAATCGTACTCGTGCGTCAATTGTTGATTGATTTCACTCTACAATGAGAATTTGATGTATGAAAAAAAAGTTTTTCGATAAATGGAATAGGTTATATCCACTCTAGAGCCCATTCGAAGTAATACTACTCATAATTTGGATTCATACACCAATTTATACAGATAAAGACCAAAATCTTTTCGGATTAATTTACGGATAGAATTCTAGTTCGTGCGACCGACATGGGGGTCAATTCGGTTTATCTCGTTGCTGTTTTTAAAATTAAAACAGTTGCAGCAGCATTTTTACTGAGTGGAAAGTAAAATTTCACAGCTGCATATTGTTAATTTAAGCTAGGTTTCTACAAAAAAGTACCGCTAGCAAATGTTGATATGACAGACGTCACTAAGCTGTTAATGACTTGCGCCATCTATCGTTTCGCTTTAAAAGCTCCTCCCACGGCAATGCCTTTCCAGTTATTATTGTGTCTCCTTAGTAAATATTGATAAGATAAAATTCTGACAGTACGACAAACTTTTCTAGTACTTGTGTGTAAAAAAAACCGAAGTTGTTGATCTAGATAGCGAGTTTATGAGTTCATTGAACCTGTATTATAATATTTATATCATTTATATTCACAGATTCCCGTAATTCGAATTTTAATTCTTCTATAGATATGTAGGACTAAAGTTTGTTAGTAGTCGTTACGTATTTTCTGAAAAAATTGGACTTAGATGCTCGTTTCTTGTTGTCTATTACCAGTAACATCGTTAGAGCTAAAATAATTTTAATAAAATGAAGAGTTGCTTCATTTCGTGGCGTTTTCAAGGTAATATTACTTCACGTTAACTTCTGCAGATCCATGTAGATCCTGAAATCGACTGTTATTACGGAATAGTAGATCGTGATCAAGTTTGCGACAGTGTATCATGAATTAAGCATCAGATAAGATCACTAAATCACTAAACGAGATTTGTTAGATTTATAAAAATGTACCTGGCATATATGTATGTTTATAAAGACACGTTTCAACGCTTCCGATTGCAGTAAAAATAATAGTTAGTCTGCGGATAGGATCTTTTATGGTCACGTAAATATATTGGGAAAAAGGAACGTGCTTAATGCAGCGATAATTCAGTTCAATTCATAGTAGAAAAGAAATTTTTATGAAAACAACAATATCTAATAGTTTCGGAATTGTTTACGTGTTATCTGAAAATTTTCTAGATTACATGACAATGATACGGAGTCTTGTAAAGCCGAAACAACATTTACTGGTTATTTTCTAGCAAATATAAATTGAAATTTATAAATACGAGGGTTGCTACTTAAGTTTTGACTAATAAAAACAATTATTTATAATTGGACATGGCTTTACTATTCTCCATTGAGATCAATACACTTTTTTTCCATTCCGATTGTGGTACCTCCGAAACATGTGATTTGAACGCATCAACCGATTCTTCAGGTTTGGAAAAACGTAATTTATATTTGATCTGCGGGAATAAGAAGAAATCATTGGATGCCAAACAAGGACTATACGGCGGATGACCCGTCAATTCGATATTTCGATTATTCAAAAACGTTTTTATTTGAACTGACGTGTGACAGCTCGCATTGTTGTGGTGGAGATTGATTCGTCTTCTGCGATTGATTTCCCTGATTTTTTCTAACAAATCTGGCAAATAAATGCTTGTGTACCATTCAGAATTGATCGTTGTACGTTGTTCCACATAGTATCTGCGAAGTTAGCTGTTTATGAGTACAATAAACGTTGATAGATCATTTTGAATTAGCGCGCAACAGTTATTTTGTCCATACTTCTGGGACACTATTTTCTACAGCGATCGTTCTCCTTCGCTCTAACCTCCACGGTTATTTATTTTCAACTTCAAATGCATAGATCTATGATTCGTTGTCTGTCACGAACTTATAGACGGTTTTTGACACGAGCTTTGTTTGAGCAATTGTCAAATTATGCGGCAACCAACGCGAATAAATCTTTTTGACTTTTCGACGGTCTTGCAATATCAGTTTACGCACAGCATCGATGTTTTCTGGCATAACAGCCGATTTTGGACGACCTTCACGAAATTCATCCAGAATTCGAACCGTTTTTAACATCTCACTAGCTATTAGTCCACGTATGTTTTGGTGACATAACTAAAATTGATTTGGTTGGAAAGTTTTGATACAACAAACTTGCTTCGTCGGGTTATAACTGGTTCTGGTCTCTGTAAGATCGTCTTAAAGGTGTGGAGCTGGTTTTCTCCCTAAAAGTAATTTCCTCTACATCTGCTTGTCTTGATAGTAGGAGGATTGTCTATCTGGTTATCACAGTTTTTGGCCGTCCCGAACGTTCGTCATTAGTCAAACTGATATGACCGCAATTGAATTCAGTTGCTCAAAATACTGCAGTCTTAAATGATGGGGCGGAATCTTCGTACACAGTGTCTAGCTTCTTTTTCATTTATGTAGACTTTTAATCAGAATGTGGATGAAATTTCAGTAAGAATTTTCCCTTTTATATCGATATCGATCTTCAGGTTGAAATCAGGAAGTTTTCACACAACAGTTGTACATGGAGCAGATTTTAGAATGAAGATTCCGTTTTTAATCAATTTGTTCAATTACCTCTCCAAGTACCGGATGATTTTCTGGTTATTTAAGCAAATTATCGGGAATCAATTATTTATAACTAAAAGAATTTCTCTAATATAATTTACATATTACCGAATTAATTTTTTTTATTGTTACCACTTTCACTGAATGTTAAATATCTTGGATGACCCTTTATGTGAATTTTTAGTGGAAGGATTATTATTAAAAATAAAAAAAACGGATAAAAAGATAAACAACTCTATCAACATGTACATTCCAACATGAAACTTGGGTACACCAATACACCCCAGAAGCAAAACAAAAACAAACAAACGACTTCATCCGACGAAGGTGTTCACAAAGAAGCAAAACCGTCTTTTCGGCCAATAGGTTCACGCCACAGAGTTTATAGCTGCATTAAACTCAATCAGATTGCTTTCATTACATCAACGTAAAGTAAAGCAAGCCGGAGTAGAGGATACCAAATGGGAGACAAAGAGATAAAAATAATATGCTATGCTGATGACGTAGTAATCATATCGGAAGACGAAGATAACCTACAGAAGCTCCTATATAAATTCCAACAAATAGCGAACACGCACAACATGCAAATATCCACAAAAAAAACAAAATCTCTGACAGAAACTAGAGCGGAGGACACAACCACTGAACGGCTCCTAAGAACAACAGAAATGCGGACCCTGAGATCAATAACAGGACATACGTTACTCGATTGGAAGAAATAAGGGACATGTGCGATATTCAGGATGTAGTAAGATGGGCAAGGAGTCGCAGAAGAGAATGGAGAGACCACGTTGACAGAATGCCAAATGAACGGTTAGCAAAAATTGCAAAGGAAAAGAAACCAGACACAACTCGACCTCCTGGACGACCACCTATAAGGTGGTATGAAAGCTAGTCCTCAGCATCCCAACTACTCCTGGCAAACCCTTGATGGAAATACAGGACCTAGTCCTAACGTAAGAAGAAGAAGAAGATTGCTTTCACTCCATTTCAGAATGTTTTCAAGATCTGTATTGGTGGTGATGATCTGCCTGGTATTAGCACAATTGAATAGCCTCAAACCTCAAACCTTTCTGAGGTGTGTCCATCGATAGTTACCTGGATGGTTCGGTCTTTGAGAAAACTACTAAGCTAGTCGATAAATGAGGTTGGTATACCAAACTCTATCAAAAGCCTTCGATATGTGCAGCGCGATTGCTGTGGACTCCCCATATTTCTCTATAGTTTCAAGTCATACGTTCGCGGTTGATATATGTTTACGGAAGCCATACTGATGGTCGCTGATGATATTGATGGACTCTAATTCTCAAATTTTAAGAAACGGCTCAATTGGAAGCGATTTCAGATAACTGATGACAGAGTAGAGCGCGCATTTTGCGGATTATGTTTTGGGCAAATAGACCTGGTATGAATTATACGTAGGATTGATTTTTTGAACAGTTTCCATTAAATCTAAATTGTGGCATTAGTATTAATATATTTATACAGATCTGATTATGTGTGAGATATTTCTGACATTAAAGAAACATTCAATTATTATTATACCTTTTGGAAAAATTTTCCTTGACCCCTCAGTTTACATGATATGTTGCTGTTGGATAATCGTTAACATGAAACGGATATTACGTACACGTTCTTTGATTTATGTTTATAAAGAACAAATTACTACGAAAATTATTATTTATAAAAACGAAATTTTTAGAATTCGTTAATCTCCTGATATCAATTTTCGTTTCTGTGGACCAAGTTCCACTTTGGGTAACCCTATTCGGCGATAATAACATTAATATAGCATAATTTATTCTGTTTTTGATTGCAATTTGAAAATAAATTAACTGCTAACGTTTTTGTTGAAAACAATTTGTACTTTTATTGATTGATGATCATTCTCATTTTTTTAATTGTTTAAACCCAGTGGCGTAGCGTGCTTTGGAGGGGCCCTGTATCAAAATTAGTTGGGGGGCCCAAATCAAGGGTAAAATTTTCCCACAAAAGAAACAAAAATGCATGCATTTAATTAAAATAAATATTTAATGCATCTAAATGTTTCAGGGCTGTTTTAAAATTAGTTTTTTTTGATAATTTTAAAAGAAAGATAAATTTTGACGTTTCGACTAATCTTTCTTTTAAAATTATGAAAAAAAAATTAATTTTAAAACAGAAAAGAACTAAAATCACAAACATTTAGGTGCATTAATATATCAAAAGGTCTAAGAAATAAGAAATTAAAGAAATAAATATTTATTGGTTATAAGTTATCGCTTCCCTCTAGAAACTGAGCTAGCCAAACAATTCAAATTAAATGTACACTTTTCTTGCCTTTTTTTTCGACAAATTGATTTATTAAATCATCTTTAGCTGCAGACGATTTCAGTTTTTCTAACATTTAAGCCTCTGTAGACAATAGTGACAAGTCTGATAGCCGTTCCGGCCCCATCGAAGTTCTTGGGTAATTTTTTATCAGTTTTAATTTTGAAAAACTTCTTTAAGCTGTTGTGGTCGTAACTGGAAGTGTCAAGAATAGAAAGCATACTGTTATTACCTCTGGAAAATTTGATGCAATTTCATTTGTTCATAAAGAAATGTCTTTATTGTATTTAGCCGACAGTTTTCCGGAAGCATTTTTTATAACTTCGTTTGAAGAAGAAAGGAGTTTCTTCGGTTGTGATACTACAGGTCACAAAGGCTCTCAAATCTTTGTTTAGTTTGAGAAATTAATATATCTAAACAGCGATAGTATACATTGATTTTGAAATATGATTCCGGGTCTGAAATTCTCTCATCTTGTGATAACTCATCAAAAAAACGCTTCGTTATCTTTCGTCTTTTATTTTTAAAAACAGTTGTCTTTTCCTAAATCTCTGGACTCATTTAGCAAACCATTGAATGAATTTTGATTTCTTATTTCGCTCAGTCTATTCAAAAGATTACTTAATAAAATACTAGCTTTCTGTAAGGCATTATTTTCATGCTGTTGAGCTTTAGAAACAGAATTAATGATTTCAAATAGTTCATCTTTTTTAGTAGAAATAAAACTTAGTTGGTACAAAGTTTTCATGAGTAATAAATTATTTTTTTATTTTTTTTGTCGATAATAAAGCGTCGTTTTTTAAAGACCAAGTAGGGCATACGTTTTTAAGGGTAATTTTGTATTTTTCAGATGAATCGTTATCCAACATTGCCAAGATTTTTATATTATTACTAAAACAAGTATATATTTTTTCTAAATTATCGAAAAAAGTAGACACTTCAATAACATGTTTCGCAGAATCGTTTAAAATTAAATTTAATGCGTGTGCAACACATTTAGACACATCAATTCCATATTCTTTAATCGTATTTAAAATTTGAGTTTTAAGTCCTTCTGCAGTGGAATCGGTTACTGCTATAAACCCCAAAAATGACATACAGATTTTTTATTCTTTATGTACATTATTATCATTTTCTGTTATCGAGATGTATCAAAAAACTACAGAAAGTCTTGTGTTGTGTCCAAAATAGTTGCCAGAAATGAAAACATTTCACTAACTTTTGTTTACATTGATCATTGATACTGCGGTAGCTACGCCCCTGATAAAACCTTAAGGTTAAATAGATGATCTGGTTTGGCACGTCGCTCAACATTCCATGGTCGGCGTCTAGATATGTTATTGAAATAGACATACCCATTTAGGATAATTGGTCAATTAACGATTAACATCAATGTTCTAGCAGAAAATAGTTCTTAAAGTGTGATAGTCATTAATATAAAAAATGCATTTTTCCATAATAACTGCTTTTATTGACGGATTCGTGATGCTATTAGTGCCAGTGGCGTAAGATGATTTATTTTTGATAAAACAATAACTCTAGGTACTATTGGGACAACGCTACAATGGAATATTAAAGTCGAGGTTGTTGCACGAAGCATACCTCAACCATATCTGGAAAGCATTAAGAAGTTACAGCTCTAAGCCGGAGCTTTCGCCTAGAATAGTCTTCCAAGCTTTACCAAGAGGGAGAAAAAGTCGTTAGGTATCAAAAATTTGATGTGGAATTGAGTTTTGTTTAAAATGTCCTTTGTGGTATATACATGTATGTTGAAATGACCCTGATATAGGATTATTTCCCTCTGCAGGGTAAAAATTTACAAAAAGAATGAAAAATGTCTAAGGGCAGATATATCTTTAGTAGTATTGTTTCTAATATTGACCATTAGGCTCATGAACGCGTTCACCATGTTACAAGGAAACGGAAGCCTGCACCTACAAGAGATGAGATGAGTTTTGGAAAATGGATACCACCTTTTGGCGATAGGGAAATTGTCAATGAAGAAGATAAAGCTTTCGCGAAGTTACTTCTTATAGCTGAAGAAGAGGATATGGAAGTTTCCTCTTGGGCTTCGAGAAAAGGGGCCGTCTAGTAGTCCAGTGGATGACGAGGGTATTTTTCGCTGTAGCGTTGCCCATTGTTGATCTTTTTTGGCGTGACTGAAAGTAAGAGATTTTTTTATGCGAATGCAAAGCTGCAGCTCTATGTAAGAGTTTTCACTTCGAATATGATCAAGCTCAGTGCTACTACCAACCTCTGATTGTACCAAAATTGTGTTTAAATGCATTCAAACATTTGTATACTGTAGCGATTGGTCGATTTCGCTAAAAAGAAAGCGAAGAAATCGTTAGATTTGTTTCCAGCATCGACCATTATGCTCATAATTAAGTTCACCAGGTTACAGGGAAACGAAAACCTTCACCTATATGTGAAGAGATGGGATTTTGGAAACGAAATTCGCCTCTTGGTGATAGAGGAATCGTCAAAGAAGGCTTTGTTCAGTTGTTGCTAGTAGCTAAAGATGATGATAGAGAAGTTTCCTCTTGGGCTTCGAGAAAAGGGGTTGTCTAGTAGTCCAGTGGTTGACGAGGGTATTTTTCGCTGTAGCGTAGCCCATTGTTGATCTTTTTTGGCGTGACTGAAGGCAAGAGATTTTTTTATGCGAATGCAAAGCTGCAGCTCAATGTAGGAGCTTTCGCTTCGAATATGATCAAGCTCAGTGCTACTACCAACCTCTAATTGTACCAGAATTGGATATTGGAAATTCAGAACTGTGTTTAAATGCAATCAAACATTTGTGTACTGTAGCGATTGGTCGATTTCGCTAAAAAGAAAGCGAAGAAATCGTTAGATTTGTTTGCAGCATCGACCATTATGCTCATAATTAAGTTCACCAGGTTACAGGGAAACGAAAACCTTCACCTATATGTGAAGAGATGGGATTTTGGAAACGAAATTCGCCTCTTGGTGATAGAGGAATCGTCAAAGAAGACCAAGAAGGCTTTGTTCAGTTGTTGCTAGTAGCTAAAGATGATGAAGTTTTCTCTTGGGTTTCGAGAAAAGGGGTTGTCTAGGGGTCCAGGGTTTAATACAAGTAATATATCGGGGTTGTAGGTTTGATTCGCGACTAAAGGCAATGTTGACTGTTCTTTTTCGTGACTGTTACGTCCTAGAGTACCGAGGACACGAGATTTTCTTGGGAGAATGCATAAAGAAAAGTCGTAAAAAGATGCAACAACGAAAATATTGGTGAATTTTTTTTGTTTTCTTGTGATTAATTATTTTCATCTGTTGCTGTAACACATTATCTAAAGATATATTACGTTACGTGTGCCGTAGCAGTAGCCATGACGGATTCTACAAAAAAAGATGTTCGAGGTTCTCAACATACTTTATGGAATCCTCGTGACATTGAAACTAGGATTTAGTGAAAGCCACAAGGTCAAATTATTACATAAAAACGTTATCACAAAAGTAAAATTGAAGACATACATACGTTAATTACACAATAATTCAGTCAGCATTTAAATTAGACGTGAATATACTGTCTATTAGATGATAAAGGTTATTAGCCATTTCAAATGTTGTTTTTTTGATTTTTTAAGTTGAACGTAATGGTTTGTTTACGTTAGGTACAAGACTTGTTGCCACATCTACTAAAATTTTCATAAAATCTTGGATGTCTCAATTTGTATTAAGAATATTTTGAGATATCAGTCATTTATAATAACCCAGTCAGTCAATTAACAATAAATGGTATAATAATTTAAAGAGAAAGTTACATTAATGATAATATAGTTTGTCATATGAAATTTACTAACATCATGAATAAATAAATTTTAAATTTGTTTGGTTACAACTAATAAGTTGTTTTATTAAAATATGTGAATAATAATAATACATTATAAAAGGGATATTTGTACATTTACATAAGATGAATTAATAATTTCTATCTTTAAAATTCTTACAAAAAACATAAATTAACTTGGAATCAATGACACACTTAGTAAACAATCATACAGTGATATAAAAAAGTTCCTTTTCCTCTTTTATCTTTAGAATGATTATATATAAACTAGTGAAAGTTTTCAACAGAATTTTTAGAGCTGTAAAGTTTTTACAGTTACAGTTTTTTAAGTTTTATATCGGGGAAGCTCTCTTTGATGGAAAGATTAGGATCGCTGTTTATTATATCTCTTAAAGCACGTATCATTTCGCTTTTTGAAAAAACTTCGTCTTAATACAGTTGAGTACAAATCATTGAACGATTTTAACACAATTCGGGAAGATCTAGAAGTTGCATGGCGAGTACGGCAGTTGTGGATAGTCTGAGAGACTTTTAAAGGCCAAAAACTGATAATCAAAAGCAACTTGTGGCCAGGCACTGGACAATTATTCAGTCTTCTTTCTCAGCAGATCGTTTGACAACGAGATTTCAATTTCTTCCCAATTCTAGATTCGAGAGATCTAAAAACCGTGTTACTCCTTTAAAATAGCTTTTCGCAAATGATCTTGGATGAAGTTTTTCCCTTGAATGTCCTCAGCTTCTCCATACGTTAATTATTTCCCGTTGCTTCTTGATATTTCCTTCTATTTTCCTTTATTATCTAAATTATTCTAGCTTGTGTTCTAATTAAAAACTTAAAGAATTTGTGATAAGTAGACGGATGGATGCTATTAAAATGAAGTTGTTGTTAGATAATTTAGGGAGAAAGCATGTCAATTAAAGACGAGGAACGGGTTGCATGTCCTGTGAACTCAAAAACATAAAACAAAGTGGAAAAATTGAAATTTTTGGATTCCATTCTAATACGGAGA
The DNA here is from genome assembly GCF_026250575.1 of Diorhabda carinulata. Lineage (NCBI taxonomy): Eukaryota > Metazoa > Arthropoda > Insecta > Coleoptera > Chrysomelidae > Diorhabda > Diorhabda carinulata. The sequence continues at coordinate 3,591,431 of NC_079471.1, forward strand.
AGTCAAATGGAAACTATTCCTGACCATGCATTCAACGTTGGGATAATGCATTGCTAGAAGTAGTTACAGGGAGATTAATTCTTTTTCTCGATAAAATAATTTTGGTTTTTTAAAAAGAAGAGATCTTCAATAACAACATTTAAAAATGGGTCAGTTAAATGAATAAAATTCGCCTCAGAGTAAAATTAAACCTAAATATAAGTACTTTTGGGAATTTTATATACCTCGAAATTCAAATTGAACCTGTGTTGCGAGATTGCGGATTCACTTAAAAACAAACAACGTGTCGTATATTTTATATTGACATTCAGTATTGATTAGAAGTTGCCACGTTTTTTTCAGCAGAAAAAATTCCACCATAATACAGTTTTGCATATAGAAAACGTTATATGTTATTAACCTACTTGAAATCTTGAAATCGCAATAATTTATTTTCCTCTATAGAACTAGTTGCATAAGTTTGGCAAATGTCAGTTTATTTCTATTAACAAAATTAACCGGATTCAGTTGACGCCTTTAATATCGCCAAGTATCACCTTGAAAAGATTTTTTTTTGTATTCTTAATTAGTTATTATCGTATTTTTGTAAGTGAATCTAAATCGTAGAATTATTCAAATAAGACACTTGTTCAACACCTTCTTAACGATTACTTTAATATAGTTATCATTTACCTAGATTGGTTTCTTTTACAACTCATAGCGACATTTCCAAAGTATTCATGAAATTTACTTGCGTGGCAACGTCGCCAACGACGTCGTCAAATATTTCGCATGGATATGGAATCTATTTTGTCATACTATCATCATCATTTTCGACGAGTTAAAACTATCTTTATACTTATGTAAAATCATGAAAATTTCTACGTTTGGGTTTTCCGATACAATCTTTTTAATTGGAATATTTTCAAAATTAGCCACTTCATACATGCATCTCTAAATATTTACAGAAAACATTTATTATCTAGATAACGGAAATTATACATGAATTTGCCTTATTTTTTACCACTGAATACACTAAATAGAAACAACCGGGTGGTTCTATTTGAAAAAATAAAGATATTTGATATTTATGAAGTTAAATTTTGAACACTTTTTAAACACACCCTGTATAAAATGGAAAATTTTTCAGCATAGATTCAAATACAACTGAACTTCCTAAACGCAACCGAACAGAAACCATTTTCATATCTTTAAGGGTATCCTCGTAAAAAAATAATTTATAAGGGTCTGCAACTGTCAAATTTTTTACAAAAAAATTAATAACTCAAAAAGTATGCATTTTTCGAGATAAGTTTTTTAACAAAAGTATACTAAAATTTTTCGTAAATTACAAAAATGTATTAATATATAGGGCGTTCCATTTAAAATAACAAAGTTACAGCAAATATTTTAGTTAAAAAGATCGTATCAGAAAACCCAAAAGTAGAAATTTTCATAATTTTACCATAAGCATTTTGCCATATACAGATAGTTTTAACTCATCGTGGGACACCCTGTATATATGGTGTGGAGATATATTTTTATTGTCTATTTCTTGTGTTACATTATTCACTTTTGCTGCAGAAGCTGTTTAAGGTAAGATTGAATCAACAACAGATGCAATTTATTTGTATTGAGGATGCTTTACCCAACGGAATTGCAACCTTCTATTTTTTCTATTTTCGTTCAAAATAATGGCTCTTTGAAAAACCGGAGCATCAGATTTAACTGGGACTAGTAAAGTCTATCGTTAATGTTGAAGCTTTCTAAGAATATGTGTTGTTTCATCAAGACAATGCACCAGATCAAACATCCGTTATTGCAATGGCCAAAATTAATGAATTAAAGTTTAAATCGCTACCTCATGTCCCCTATTCGCTAGATTTAGTCCCCTGGGACTATATTCTCTTGACGATATTATAAAAATCGTATCGAACTTATTGAACATCGCTGAGAAAAGTGTAGTGAGCTAAAACGAGATTATATTGAAAAATAAATATTTTTTTTCCAGAATTTTTTTGATTTTCTTTCTTGAGCCAGGGAAGTAGATGCTCTAGACGGGTCCGAGAACGGAAGTGACGTTTACGGGCTACGAAATAGTATCCCTATAGCATCAGTTTTCAACACACAACGTATTTCGATACTTAGATGCTGCGGTGAGACGTGGCGATAAGGATACTACGACGTAGCCCGTAAACGTCACTTCCGTCCCTATACCCGCCTAGAGCATCTACTTCTTAGACCATCCTCGTATGTAAACGCTGAATAGTTCTAAAATATACTTTACTTTACTTGTAATGTAGTACATGATTCAACTTTGCTTAAAATAATGTCTTTCAACAATTTCTTACAGTGAAAAAAATGTGGTTCAAATAATTGTGAACTAAGGTATTAAAGTTCAGAGGTCAGTAGAGGCGGCAAAAGATATATAGCCTACAGGAGGCCAATCTGTAAAACCGCCACTATTAGAAAAATATTTTTTGTTTGGAAACCTGGTTGACAAATTACAGTATCCAGGCGTCATTAATATCAGGGTACCTAGGAGATCAGAATATACAAGACCTGTGTGAGACCAGTAATGACATACTAGATACCAGAGACCAGAGCAGAGAACACCATAACTAAGCGGCTTTTAAAAACTACTGAGATCAATAGCGGGACACACATTATTTGACCAAAAGATGATGAAATAAAAGAAACATGTGACATCCAGGATGTAGTGAAATGGAGAGACCACGAGGACAGAATGTCAGATGACCGGTTGGCAAACATTGCAAAGGAAAAAAAACCAAATCCATCCCAACCACCAGGTGGACCACCTACAAGATGGCATGAAAGCTGGACTTCATCATCTCAGCTGCTGATAGGTATTCATTGATGCAAACACTAAGTCCAAACGTACGATGAAGAAGAAGAAGAAGAAAAAAACCTGATAAAAACGAAGAATAAAGTTTTAAAAAAGTGCTAGTTCATTATTTTCTCTTCATATCATAATTTTTTTTTATTAATTATCGAAAATTATTCAGTTGTAGCATATTTTGTGCAAACAACTTATAAATAAACAAATTTTTAACATAAATTTTGAAAAATAACGTATTTAACAAAAATATATAGTTAGTTAATGATTTGAAAATAGTTTCATTTTACTTAGTGACTGTAGAAAAAATATTGTACGTATTACGAGCGAAAAATGACAGTTTTCGCTATCGAATTTCTATTTATTCATAAGATAAATTATTTTATATATAGGTATGCTATAGCGCTGAAATGGAAGCATAATAATTCGAATATGAGGGACATCTCGTACCACTGGTACCACACGGTTAACGAATTAAGAGAAATCCCCCCTGAATCTTCGATCTTAACATATAAATGAGGTCTCTCATTCTTCTACCTAGGATTTCGAGTTAGGTAACAATATAGACAAGGCAAGATCACACACGAAATATACAGTGTGTTTTCTGTTGTATCAGTGGGTGTGTTTTTACTTTCTAGTTCATTTTGGTGAATTGCAATCACGGTGAGTTGAATTTTTTCATTTATTTCGTACACTTTATCAGTTAATCTATTAGTGAATTGATTATTAATAAAGATATGGCTAACTAGTTACGTAATGTTATGTGGTAATATATTCAACAATATTTGTTTGTTGAATGATATGGAACTATTCATAGGGCCGATAAATTGGTTGTGCAACTAAGAAACAAATATCAGACAAATAACTTGAATTAATCCTATAAAAAAAATTGTTTTTAGATGTTCAATAAAAAAATTCAACCACTTAATTCGATTCATTTATTTTTGACGTAAAGCAAAGTTTAAATAAATGCCACACAAATTTATATTTTTATTCTTAGAAAATGATTCAATTGAAAACTTTTTTTACTTAAACATATATATTACGCATCGCTTAAATAATAAAATTATGACACTTTTGTTAAGTAGAAAAACAAACAAAGCTTTTTTTAAAATTATAATTTCAAAATAAATTTACGATGATTTATTAAAAAACAATTTCCAGTGTAAAAAAGTAAGTAAAAGTATTTTGTTCATAATATACAATCAATTATTAAGGGAGATAAAACTTACAGGGCATTTTTTTCTATTGATTTGAAATTGAGTTAAAGTTTAGTTTCAAATAGAAAATTTCGAAAATCAAATCAGCAATAATCAATATTTGATCCAAAAACATCAAATGACTAGATTTGTTAATGTTTTCCATAATAAAATTTTCTTGTATGATGTTTTTGTATATACGTATAGTGTGCCCCTTGAGGAACCTACTATTTACAGCTAAGTTATTAACCCTACTTCCCTTTGAAAGTTTAGAATTTGGACTGGCTGTAGCTGCCATAGATCTTCGTTTTCTCTCCATGGTGTAGAGTTCCATAGTGTCTCACGCTCCTAGAGAATGTGGATGGAGTTATCTGCTAAATTTAGCGTCTTTGAATGTCCATTGAGGCGACAACGCTACGACAGGACTCCTGCTAATAATCGTAGGGTCTTCTTACTTAGGCCGATACATTTAGCAGATCTTCTCTGGTTATAGTTTCCGAGGAGGATCTTTATCTATCTACAGCCCCTGCAGATTCTCCCAGTAACTGATTTTACCCCTATCTATGTTCATCTCCGATACTTTCTCTTATGTTCTGTATTTAGGCTGATACGTTGAGCAGATCTTCTCTGGTTATAGTTTCCGAGGAGGATCTTTATCTATCTACAGCCCGTGCAGATTCTCCCAGTAACTGATTTTACCCCTATCTATGTTCATCTCCGATACTTTCTCTTATGTTCTGTATTTAGGCTGATACGTTGAGCAGATCTTTTCTGGTTATAGTTTCCAAGGAGGATCTTTATCTATCTACAGCCCCTGCAGATTCTCCCAGTAACTGATTCTACCCCTATCTATCTTCTTCTCCGATACTTTCTCTTATGTTCTGTATTTAGGCTGATACGTTGAGCAGATCTTCTCTGGTTATAGTTTCCGAGGAGGATCTTTATCTATCTACAGCCCGTGCAGATTCTCCCAGTAACTGATTTTACCCCTATCTATGTTCATCTCCGATACTTTCTCTTATGTTCTGTATTTAGGCTGATACGTTGAGCAGATCTTCTCTGGTTATAGTTTCCAAGGAGGATCTTTATCTATCTACAGCCCCTGCAGATTCTCCCAGTAACTGATTTTACCCCTATCTATCTTCTTCTCCGATACTTTCTCTTATGTTCTGTATTTAGGCTGATACGTTGAGCAGATCTTTTCTGGTTATAGTTTCCAAGGAGGATCTTTATCTATCTACAGCCCCTGCAGATTCTCCCAGTAACTGATTCTACCCCTATCTATCTTCTTCTCCGATACTTTCTCTTATGTTCTGTATTTAGGCTGATACGTTGAGCAGATCTTCTCTGGTTATAGTTTCCGAGGAGGATCTTTATCTATCTACAGCCCCTGCAGATTCTCCCAGTAACTGATTCTACCCCTATCTATCTTCTTCTCCGATACTTTCTCTTATGTTCTGTATTTAGGCTGATACGTTGAGCAGATCTTCTCTGGTTATAGTTTCCAAGGAGGATCTTTATCTATCTACAGCCCCTGCAGATTCTCCCAGTAACTGATTTTACCCCTATCTATCTTCTTCTCCGATACTTTCTCTTATGTTTTGTATTTAGGCTGATACGTTGAGCAGATCTTCTCTGGTTATAGTTTCCGAGGAGGATCTTTATCTATCTACAGCCCGTGCAGATTCTCCCAGTAACTGATTCTACCCCTATCTATCTTCTTCTCCGATACTTTCTCTTATGTTCTGTATTTAGGCTGATACGTTGAGCAGATCTTCTCTGGTTATAGTTTCCGAGGAGGATCTTTATCTATCTACAGCCCGTGCAGATTCTCCCAGTAACTGATTTTACCCCTATCTATGTTCATCTCCGATACTTTCTCTTATGTTCTGTATTTAGGCTGATACGTTGAGCAGATCTTTTCTGGTTATAGTTTCCAAGGAGGATCTTTATCTATCTACAGCCCCTGCAGATTCTCCCAGTAACTGATTCTACCCCTATCTATCTTCTTCTCCGATACTTTCTCTTATGTTCTGTATTTAGGCTGATACGTTGAGCAGATCTTCTCTGGTTATAGTTTCCGAGGAGGATCTTTATCTATCTACAGCCCGTGCAGATTCTCCCAGTAACTGATTTTACCCCTATCTATCTTCTTCTCCGATACTTTCTCTTATGTTCTGTATTTAGGCTGATACGTTGAGCAGATCTTTTCTGGTTATAGTTTCCAAGGAGGATCTTTATCTATCTACAGCCCCTGCAGATTCTCCCAGTAACTGATTCTACCCCTATCTATCTTCTTCTCCGATACTTTCTCTTATGTTCTGTATTTAGGCTGATACGTTGAGCAGATCTTCTCTGGTTATAGTTTCCGAGGAGGATCTTTATCTATCTACAGCCCGTGCAGATTCTCCCAGTAACTGATTTTACCCCTATCTATGTTCATCTCCGATACTTTCTCTTATGTTCTGTATTTAGGCTGATACGTTGAGCAGATCTTCTCTGGTTATAGTTTCCAAGGAGGATCTTTATCTATCTACAGCCCCTGCAGATTCTCCCAGTAACTGATTTTACCCCTATCTATCTTCTTCTCCGATACTTTCTCTTATGTTCTGTATTTAGGCTGATACGTTGAGCAGATCTTCTCTGGTTATAGTTTCCGAGGAGGATCTTTATCTATCTACAGCCCGTGCAGATTCTCCCAGTAACTGATTTTACCCCTATCTATGTTCATCTCCGATACTTTCTCTTATGTTCTGTATTTAGGCTGATACGTTGAGCAGATCTTCTCTGGTTATAGTTTCCGAGGAGGATCTTTATCTATCTACAGCCCCTGCAGATTCTCCCAGTAACTGATTCTACCCCTATCTATCTTCTTCTCCGATACTTTCTCTTATGTTCTGTATTTAGGCTGATACGTTGAGCAGATCTTCTCTGGTTATAGTTTCCGAGGAGGATCTTTATCTATCTACAGCCCCTGCAGATTCTCCCAGTAACTGATTCTACCCCTATCTATCTTCTTCTCCGATACTTTCTCTTATGTTCTGTATTTAGGCTGATACGTTGAGCAGATCTTCTCTGGTTATAGTTTCCAAGGAGGATCTTTATCTATCTACAGCCCGTGCAGATTCTCCCAGTAACTGATTTTACCCCTATCTATGTTCATCTCCGATACTTTCTCTTATGTTCTGTATTTAGGCTGATACGTTGAGCAGATCTTCTCTGGTTATAGTTTCCGAGGAGGATCTTTATCTATCTACAGCCCCTGCAGATTCTCCCAGTAACTGATTCTACCCCTATCTATCTTCTTCTCCGATACTTTCTCTTATGTTCTGTATTTAGGCTGATACGTTGAGCAGATCTTCTCTGGTTATAGTTTCCGAGGAGGATCTTTATCTATCTACAGCCCCTGCAGATTCTCCCAGTAACTGATTCTACCCCTATCTATCTTCTTCTCCGATACTTTCTCTTATGTTCTGTATTTAGGCTGATACGTTGAGCAGATCTTCTCTGGTTATAGTTTCCGAGGAGGATCTTTATCTATCTACAGCCCCTGCAGATTCTCCCAGTAACTGATTCTACCCCTATCTATCTTCTTCTCCGATACTTTCTCTTATGTTCTGTATTTAGGCTGATACGTTGAGCAGATCTTCTCTGGTTATAGTTTCCGAGGAGGATCTTTATCTATCTACAGCCCCTGCAGATTCTCCCAGTAACTGATTCTACCCCTATCTATCTTCTTCTCCGATACTTTCTCTTATGTTCTGTATTTAGGCTGATACGTTGAGCAGATCTTCTCTGGTTATAGTTTCCGAGGAGGATCTTTATCTATCTACAGCCCCTGCAGATTCTCCCAGTAACTGATTCTACCCCTATCTATCTTCTTCTCCGATACTTTCTCTTATGTTCTGTATTTAGGCTGATACGTTGAGCAGATCTTCTCTGGTTATAGTTTCCAAGGAGGATCTTTATCTATCTACAGCCCGTGCAGATTCTCCCAGTAACTGATTTTACCCCTATCTATGTTCATCTCCAATACTCTCAATGTTCTGATAGAAAAATGCTTGGTGTATGTAGGAAGTTGACTTATTATCAAGATTTTCCTCATCTAACTCTAGGGGTTTTTGGAAAAAATTTATTCCATGATACACTTTCTCCTCAAAATAGACATTTTCTTATGCCATGAAGTCCTCATCTGATAAAAATCTTTCCTGTGAAGTGAAACTTTGAGGTTAGGAAACAGGTAAAAGCTGCTGGGAGCCATTTTAGGTGAATACGAAGGATCGTCAACCAATTCGCGAAATTTATCCATGGAAAATACCGAAGTGTGAAAAGTTGTGTTTTCCGGATAAAAAAGCATTTTCCTTTCCTTTGAATTCGCTAGCTTCTTTCTTATTTCCACTTGTTCCTTATACAATGCAATATCCAAAGTATCCAACCTAGCACTCCAAAGGAAATGAAGGAACGTTTACGAAATGATTTGCAAAAATAGTGGCCAATGGGTTTCCTTCTTATCACGACAACGTGCAGTGCTTCAGTCAGTGTGCAACAAATGCGATTGCTTTTTCTATATCTCTAACCTAAATCCTTCAGCCGTCCAGTACCATTTGGTGGAATTTGTTTTATTTCTAGCCGTCTCGAAAGCTCGTCAGTTGTTTGACTCACTCGTAGGATTGTTAAACTAAGCGTCAAAAATTGCCGAATGTTTACTGTGGATTTCTTCAGGTTGAGATCGAAAACGTTTCAGATCATCCTCGAGATTAATAAAAAAATTTCAATGGTGTATTATATTTGTTCCAGATGAAAATAGCGTGCTTAGTGATATTCACCTGTGCATGTACGTGTGTATTAGCCGAACCTGCCATAAGTGAAGTTAGACCAGTATCCAACAGACCAGGACGATTTTTGTCGTTGCCTGTACCACAAAAATGTGCAAATAGTAAGTACAAAAACTGGTTAATATTCAATAGAATCACCAGAGAAGTATTCAATGTGTTTTTTCTTCTTATATTTGCAATGTTTTTAATAAAAAAATCAATAAGCACAAGCATTTTTGAAGAAACTCCAACTCTAACGGACTGCATTTTATCAAAACGTTTTTCTGCAACACTAGTATTTGAAATTTTGATCTATTTTAAATATTAGTAATCTTTGTTTACAATTTTCACGTTACCTGCATTAAAATATATTGAAAACAACGTATAGAATGACATTAAAGAATTTGGGAACATTTTCGTAACGATGGATGTAGTGTTAGTTTCTGCCATGTTTTTGATATCAAAATTTTACGTTAATCTGACGGATTAATTAGTTGTAATGCTCATGTAGAGAAAAATAGGACGAAACTGAAGAAAAGTTAGGTAAATATCTTTGATAAAGGCTTAAGTCAAAATTTTTCAGAAGAGCAACAGCAAATTTAGAAGCATTATGTTAAATATAATTATTTATAAGATTTGTAAATGTTATTTTATACATACATAATTTCCAAATGCTCAAAGAGTGACTTAAGTACTTATAAGCAGTTATAATCCTGAAATTTCTCTGTTCAAAGGAATGATTTTTGTGGTTTTTTTCTTTTGAAAGTCGTCATATAAACACAGAAGAAACTCAACGACTGGAACCGTCATTTACTACAGTTTTTTCTACCCAAAATAATAAAAATTGTTTGATAAAAAAACCATACCAATGAAATTCAAACTAACAGCTATTCTGGTGATGATAAATGATGAAAAATCATTACCAAGTGTCAGGCTAAATTTGGTTTCAAAAATCCTATATTAAAAGTTTCGTCTATTTTCAATTTACTAATAATTTTTTCATTTTCTATGATTCGTATTTCAATATTTGCTATATAAATAAAATTAAAAAAATATTGTTGGTTCACCCTGACATATACTTAAGCCACTTCGTAATGCTTTGTGGTAGTACTCAATTTCTCAATAATCACGTCCTTGGCCTCTTGAAATAAACAAGAAAATCGTGAATAAATAAAAGATTCTTCGATATTACTTTTAATAATATGAATCACGTAAAAAATATGATAATTTAAATCATAATAAATTATAGATGCGATGTCAATGGAGAAGATCCTGTAAGAAACAGGATCGAGAGAACGTGTGCAATAAACGGAATTTCAACTTGTATATCTTGTTAATTATAATCATTTTTTTATATAAATTCCATGTCAAGAGCTGGTTTCTTCTATATTATTCAATACTTTGAACTTGAGTAAATAAATAGTAAATTCATTTCATATACTTTACAATAATAATATTTTGATGCTAAGAAGTTTAATTTGGATAAAACAAAAAGTATTAGTTTTAGAAGAAAATCGTATCCTACAGTTTGCAATCAATTAATAACAAAAAATTGATTCTTGTAGTAATATATCTGTTAAAGTAGTTTTTAATGGCTTCCCAATAACTATGAGGAAATTACAAAAATTACTAAAACAATCGGAAGTTTCTGGAATTGTTTGGATCCACAATAATGTTCGTCCTTATAGGGTTAGCGTAAAAAAAATTATCTGCGAGTAATTTTTAATCCTTCAGATTATAATTCCTATACAGCGTTGAAAGATTTTTATCTTAAATATTAACGGAAGCAGTATCTTCAGAATTAGCGTTTCCAAACTAGCGTAGAGTTTAGAAAAACCGTTAAAACTCACTTTTAATACGACAAATATCTCAGTCGTCGATGTGATTATAACAATAAATAGTTTCTATTATACTCAATGAGATTGGTTCTTGGCCATGTATCACAAACCGTCCCAATGTGGGGTCGAATGGCCAAATAACAGAAAAAAATTCAATACCAAGGATTGATATAGAAACCAGAGGTTGGTTTCATTCGATATTGGAATTTTTAAGCCAATTAATGAAACAAATTCAACGAAGCTTGAAAACTGAAGAATAAAACTAGCGATTCAAAGTTAATATTTGTTTAATTTGGAGAGACACATACGATTTCAAATTCAAGGAAATTAGATTAACAGTTCCTCAGCTGCATCACTGATATCCAAGTGCTTTTTCTTTAGTTCTGGTGTCATCTTCGTGATAAAAGGATCCGAATTCTCCAGTAGCTTGTGGAGCACGAGTTTTTGATCCTGAGTAATCCTTATTCCTACTTGTTGTGCCTTTTCGTTTTGGAGAATCGATTTCTGCACCATGGACTAAATTTTATACACCGTTGATGGCTTGTAGTACTATAGATACTATTTAAGTCAATTGATTAAAAACAAGGTAGTGCAGCAAACAAAGATGAGGTCTAATCCTTTTTTCGAGGTGTTATGAGCGGATAGGCAGATAAGGGAACATTATTTTTGCTCCAATCTTTACTTAAACACGTACAGTTTGAAAAGAGACCCTCCACATGTCGGAGAAAAACGGAGCTTTTTCTGCTGTTCCCAATGCTTATTGAAAATTCGTTACTAATAAAGTTGTAAGGCGCTCTAATTTTTTGGTTGCTCAGTATGACTGATTTGTGGCTTACTTGACTAGTATTTAATTTGGTCAAACTTCCATTGGGTCGAAATTATTGGAAATACCTTTGAAACAGAGAAGGAGATAATCGAGCGCTGGATTCACTGTGCATCGTCTTCTTCGAAAAATTTTGCGTAAATTTGATATTACAAATTTCAATCTATCTACTCCAATATGCAGTCGGGAAAAGTACGAAATTTATTATGAAAAAACACTCCAATTCCACATAACCGATTTTTCCAAACTTGGAAAGTTAATTTCAGAAGTAGAAATTGTTAGAACCCATTCAGTTACCAAAGTCATAATAGGTAATTTATATTCATAATGTAAGCTTCGAAATTATTCTAGATGGTCGGGCTGGTCAGGCTGGTCGGTCTGATCAATGCCAAGATATATAGTGAACAGCTTATGTTAATATATGAGGTTTCATCAAAGAAATATTCAACCTAAAGCTAAACCATATACTACGAAAGTTTCACGGAATAAAATCGAAGAGCCTGGTGGTATTGAGCTTCCACTACATCCAGCATATAGTCCGTACCTTGCACCTCTAAATTCTTGCGTGAGAAGAATTTGTTTGAAGTTGAAAATGCAGTGCGACAATTGTTTGTAACCAAGAATGATTTTCTTTTTGTACGATTTATTCAAACATATCGTACAGAGGAAAATTATTATTTAAGAACGCATAAAAGTTCTATAAGTACTTTAAGTGGACAGAAAATATTTAATGAAATTGAGGATATTTAAAATTCAAAACCAAATACAGTCGATGTCATTTAAGTAGACATAATCTTATAAAAAATTCTTGTATCGTATACGAGCACAACAAAACTGGAAATTTTGTTTTGACTTTCACATATCAGTTTCGTAATTTTAAATCAGGTATTCTCTTTATTCAAGAACTTGATTTTAGACCGATCTCGCAATCTTCACGCATTTCTCCTTAATTGAGTGGATTTCGATAAGATAAATAATTTGTTTATGTTTTTCTTATTTGTAGGGAAAATTATTGTTGCTGGGGAACATATTTTCTCCCCCCTGTTAGATTAATTATTATTTAAAAGTTCTTTGGAAGGAATTGAATATTTGATTAGTTATTTAATTTTATTATTTAAGCCTTTATACGCAGAGTTGCTGCTAATATTTCTGATTTAATAATAAAATAAATAAAGTATTACATTACAAACATTAACCTTTTTAAAGCATGACGTAAGTTCACAAAATCCTTTTCCATGAGCTCTAGTATGTGGGTTTCCGTCAAATTTAACCATCGTATCTTATTCAATTTGGTCACTTAGTGCTTTGGCAACCAATTTTTCATATGCTTTACGTGATGAAACTCGCGAAACTGCTTCTCTATTTAAATAATTATTGCTTGGGATCACTAAATTTTTCATGAAATGCGAATTACTTCCTGTTGTGTTCTGGTTGTCTATATATAACAAATCATTTTTAAAACTGTTAGTTTATGCATTTCCGTTAATTTAACCATATTTCAGAATTGAAATGAATGGTTTTCAAACTAAAATCTGATGCGTTTCATGGCGTGGTATCTCTTCAAAGTATTTTTAATGAATACCGACTAAAAATCTCGCAAAAAAATTACGAGGTCTGGCTATTGAATAACGAGACTGCTATAAATTGTTGCAAGAGGTCTATGGGGACAATTCTCTATCTCGTGCGCGTGTTTTTGAGTAGTGTAAGCGCTTTAGTGATGGTCGAGAAAGCACTGGAGATGACCAGCACCTTTTGATTGTTTCAACTTCGGAAACAGTGACCAAAATCAACCAAATTGTGCGTGCAGATCGTCGAATAAGCACCCGGATGATTACCGAGGCTGTAAACGCCGATAAAAAAACGATAAGAAAAATTTTGCACATGACAAAAGTATGTACGAAGCTGGTGCCAAAAAATCTGACTCCTGACCAAAAGCTCTTGCGTCAACGGGTCTGCTCACATTTCCTTGAAAGGTTAGAACAAGATCTGCTTTGAAAGGGATCCTATTTGAGTCGATGGAAGCGGTAAATCAAAAAACGGCAGAGCTCCTAAAGGCACTCACCAAAGAAGACTTCCAGCACTGCTTCGATCAATGGGAAAAACGTATGGAAAGGTGTGTGGCGAATGGCGTTATTTAATAGTCAAACATCACCATAATTATGATAAGCCACCCCACAACAATCATCATTAAAGTGGCCATTATCTCAGGAAGTCTAACAGATATCGAACCATGCATAACTTTGTTCGATAGATCTGATCAAGATCTATCTGTGTGTGAAAAGTCATGATGATTGATGTATAGGCAGAAGATTTTCCGTGTAAAAAGTATGCAATCTGGATCTTGATGAGGTCTATCGAACAAAGTTATCCACGGTTCGGTATCACTGTTAGCCTTCCCGAGATAATGGCCACTAATGGTTTCATGATGGCCCTTTTCAAATGATATATCACAATCGTATACTTTCAATTTAAAAAAATGGGGTTTTCACCTGTAAATCGATTGAGGTATGGATTTTCGCTTTGAACAGTTTGAATTTATTTTAAGTTGACGTGTATAATTAATTTATTCCATTTGTTGGTTTCTACACATTGTACATACACATATATTTCGTTTTGGCTATGACCTTCAACTTTAAACATAACTGCACGTTTGTGTATTTGATTAAATTGCGGGTTTAGTATTAATTCAAATTTTTATTTAGCTACTAGTATAAATAAACCCGCTGGCAGTGTATCATATTTCTTCTCGAAAATCTAGTTAACATTTCATATTTATCAGAAAGATATTTTAATTTTGTTGAACAAGATTACATTCTATTTCTGAATGGTTTCGTAAGGTACCAATTTTGTTACCATTTAATAACGTGCATTTAAAACTAGCCTCATTTTTTATCAATTATTATAGTAATTAAGCGTTCTATATGCAATATTTAGAAGACGAGTAATCTGCGACTGTTTCACAACATATATTTCAAAGAAAAACACTTAATACTTGTTCAAATTCCAATTTTTTTCTAAAAGAAACAAACAAACCAGCGAACGTGGTACTGTGGTATAAGTTTTTTCATCCATACGTAAACGCAGTGTTCGAAGTTCGACGTTTTATTGCAAGTGGAGACAGCCCTTTACAAGACATCGGTTTCAATCATTTTAATCCATTGAAATAATATCACAGAGCATTTCTGAACCTAAAACTGGTTTACAGTTTTCAGTAGATTCATCGCGAACTGCTAAAAAAAGATATTTATCTGGTATTTTTGACAATACCGTGAGTCTTCTGACAATTTTTGAGGTTTTTTGTGGATAATTACGTTATTTATCTATTAAAAAATTGAAAACATTGTTGATAATCTTTTATAATTTTAATCCTACAACCTTCAATAGGTGTTTAAAAAAAGTCTGCACTTTAAAATGATTTCTACTATTCACCTCTGAAATAATTTCGAAAATGTATCCTGCCGTTCTTGAAAGGAGAAAACAACTACTTTCTTGGCTAATGCCTCGACGAATATTGATATGCATCTTCTCTGAAGAGCGCGTTGTTAATCGACCTTTTTGTCGATATTAATATTGCAAGGAGAGGTTTGTCACCACTGACTAGTTTCGACGTTATAACGTCTCATCAGAGTGGTATAACAACTCTCATTCGGGCTTGAGACCCAAACTGAGGACAACGTTAAATAACGTCGTTATTTGGTAAATGAGCTGTGTAAAATATATCACCTCATTTTCTTTGGTTCTGGTGTCATCTTCGTGATAAAAAGATCCAAATTCTCCAGTAGCTTGTGGAGCACAAGACATTTTCCGCGAGTTTTTGATCCTGAGTAATCCTTATTCCAACTTGTTGTGCCTTTTCGTTTTGGAGAATCGATTTCTGCACCATGCACTAAATTTTATACCCCGTTGATGGCTTGTAGTACTATGGTAGTGCAGCAAACAAAGATGAGGTCTAATCCTTTTTTCGAGGTGTTATGAGCGGATAGGCAGATAAGGGAAAATTATTTTTGCTCTAATCTTTACTTAAACACGTATAGTTTGACAAGTGACCCTCCACATGTCGGAGAAAAACGGAGCTTTTTCTGCTGTTCCCAACGCTTATTGAAAACTCGTTACTTAAAAATGATTTCTACTATTCACTTCTGAAATAATTTCGAAATTTTATATTTCGAAAATGTATTCTGCCGTTCTTGAAAGGAGAAAACAACTACTTTCTTGGCTAATGCCTCGACGAATATTGATATGCATCTTCTCTGAAGAGCGCGTTGTTAATCGACCTTTTTGTCGATATTAATATTGCAAGGAGAGGTTTGTCACCACTGACTAGTTTCGACGTTATAACGTCTCATTAGAGTGGTATAACAACTCTCATTCGGGCTTGAGACCCAAACTGAAGACAACGTTAGCTACTCGACCAGGGGTTTGCAGTTGGAATTGAGGATGGTGCCAAAAAGGTCGATTGACATAACGATCTTCAGAGGAGATGTGATCCATAAAATGAAAAAATTTCATTGCTTTTTTTTTCTTAAAACTCCAACTATAACGTTGAGTTGCTTCTACATAGTTCATTTGACTACTACCAAACCTCTAACAAGTATAAACGAAGACTTAGCCAAAATGTATGACAACTACACAATGTCCAAAGTCATAGTCATCTCACTTTAAGGTACCTTTAAATTGAGGTTGGGTCAAAAAAATCACAAGCTCTTGACCTCTTACAAGATTTATTTATTTTGTGTCTAATTCCATTTATTATGTTTCTACTTATTTTGTTTATTTCTCTTAGGACCAAAACAATTCTTCTTCAAGGGCCACAATTACTTCTACAGTGGTAGCGTACCTGAATTAGCCAATAGAAAAGTAGACTGGTTAGACGGTAGGAATATTTGCAGAGAATATTGTATGGATTTAGTTTCTATGGAAACACAGGAAGAAAATAATATGATCTTCAGACTCATCCAACAAAGTAAGTAGGTAAAAAATGTTTGTTGTCTTGCACAAAGTGTTTCGAATCATTTTCAAAATATTCAAATGAATTGTTTCCATTATTTCCACTACTTTTCTTTCCTAACAAAAATAGAATTATCTTACTGTGTATAATTTAGAAATAATGAGATCAAAAAAGTGGCTGGTACAATTTTTTAGTTTTAACTAATTTACTAGTATCGAAAGAAACAGAAAAAGATTTTAAACTTTTTTATTATTGATTACAAAGCAAAATATCAAACTATTTAATATTAATTAATTAATTAATTAGCAGTAGCCACCCTTCGTTGCTGGAGGACTCTGATGTGATACTTCCTCGATTTCGTCACCAATAATCTGCAAATTTTATAAAAAAATCTACATAAGAATGTGGAAAGTTTTACCACTTTCACATAGCTGCTTATCTTTTGCCCTCCTTTTAAAAGTTGGGGTACTAATCACTTTTCTGATTTGAGGTCCAATAAAAAGCCTTCTTTAAACTCAAGTCCACTCGGTTACGTACATTTTTTTTCAAATCTTACACCTATCATTTATAATATATAATAAATATTTTAAACAAAGCAGAAAATCAAACTATTAAAAATTAATGAAATGATGTCACTGTCTTTTTTATGGCATAAATTCTTTCTTTGAAAACCCGGCGACGTATCCAATGCAGCTCGCGTTCATTGTTGATCGGAAACTTGAAATTTGAAATTCCCACCAAAAATGTGTGTAATCTAGAGGCTTGTTCTTGGTAACTGCACTGGAACTGTACTGAACTGAACCAGTGCAGGCCAGTTCATGAGTGTTTCTAATTAGTTCGATCGGATACAAAGAACGATACAGTGCAGAGTAGTATTTGTTGATTGTATTGTATTTGAGGTTATTTAATGTGACGCAGGCCTTGTAGTATCAACAATCATGGAAAACGACTTATTATTGCACTGCAAGGACTGAACTGACTCTAGACCCAGTGCAAGCAGTACAGTGAACTAGTTCTTTTGCACTGCTACTAAGAACAGCAACACTAGCACTGGTTCTGCTATAAAGAACGCTTTAGTGTACACTCCCTGACTAGTTCTGCCAGTGCAGCTACCAAGAACAAACTTTAGATATCATTCTGAGTAAGGATCCAGAATCAGCTAATAGGTAAAAGTTCTTCTGTGTTAAAAGTCTAAAGACTATTAAAGCGATCGATGTACATTTTCCTGTTACTTTTATTAATGACATTTATATCTATTTGATGGAAAACAATCAAAGATTGTTTCGCAGTCGAATACTTTACAGCTTGTTTTCTTTTTCAATTATCGATGCATTATTTACATTGAATAGACTTTGTTTTAAGATACTTTGAGCAAATGCAATTTCTGGTGGTCTGTACACAACGTGACAGTAGCTTTTTAATGCTAATTTATTAAACCTACAAGAATTTAGGTCGCTAAAGTCACTATATATTTAAAATTTTATATCGATGAACTATCTTTTACATACTCTGTTCATTATTACTTAAAGAGAAATCTATTCAGTAATTTTTGAAAAAAAATTGAACTGCAGTCTTAATAGTTCTGATAAGCCATCCTACACCCTTAAAAAATAATTATTAAGATTCAGATTTTTAGCAGAGGAAGGGAATGAAATGATTTAATTTAAGCAGTTTGGTTAAATAATTACAGATAATTATAACGAAAAAAATTTGAAGATTAAAAACGTCCAAGCATTCTTTGTACTGACTCAAAATTGATGGCATAAATACTACTTTTTAAGCACACCTCGTATTTATTTATATACTCGCTCTTTGTCTATCAAATATCAGATAATAACTAAAAGAAATATTAAACTTACAGGACCAAATAAACAGAATTCTTAGATATGAAAAAGACATTAGATCAACAAATTTATATTCAGGATTCAGTTATTTTTTTTATTAAATCCGTTAAAAAACGGCTTCCAAATATTTTTTCTTTAATATTTAATTCGCTGTCGAAATGTTGTTTTTGGAATTATTTATTTTAGACCACTATAATAAATTATTTCATTTGGTATAATAAAGATGGATTTTAAGATTATATTTTAAAAATTTATTGCCACTGATATAAAAAAGTACTAAAATTATAAATACAAAAACAGGTTTACCATACCACAAAATTGCCAGACAATTTATTTTATAGTTCTTCCAATTTAAATTGCAAAAGACAGTTATACGAGGATCAATCAATATTTCATAAAAACGCACGGCACTAATACTAAATTAAGAAATGAAAAATAACGTTTACTCCTCGTATAAAATTCGGTAAACATCTAACAAACCGTCAGTCCACGTGGACTCATCATCTCCACTGTTTACCAATGAAAACATCGAATCGTAAACATAAATGCATTTCTATTGGCCGAAGCTGTCGGAAGGCGTACGAACGCAATTTCTTTGAAATATTTTTGATAGACAGTCTACGATAAATTTCTTTAAATAAATATAAATACGGCGTTATTTAGTAAATGGAAAATATTCAGCAATCTGATAATGCAATCATAATAAGATTTGCTGAATTAAATAGAGTAAATAAATTTTCTATTTATCGAGTAGTCACGAAAGGGGTTGCTGTGGGTCATTCACGGAACCGAAAAACTAAAATCAGTTGACAAAGCTACTCAAAATTTTAAACGTTGGACAGTTTATAGTTTAATTAAGGAGAACAGGATTGCATTAGAAGTAATACAGCAAAAGGTAGCAAATTATCCAGAATACAATTATACCTGTTTAGAAATATTGCGTCAAGTTTTGTCAGCATGTGGTTTTAAATACAAAAAACTGAATAAACGGATGGTAATAACCGAATCGTTAAGGATAGTTCACACAAAAGGGGTCAGTTCACGTCTGGTACCCTGTTTAAACCAAACGCCCTTACAGGCAGGTACATTTTACTCGTCTATTTACGTTTTATAATTTATTATTCAGTTGTAGCAAGTTAACAAGGTATAATAATGATTTTTTTCCAAGTTCCAAGTAGTACTGCATTTAAGTGCATCTGTTTAAATAACGGGCGTATAATGCTGTCCAATTTATAATGATTCGATTGCCTTTTAACGAATACTTTCTCGCATAAGATATACATATTTTTAAAAGTATTTATAAAAATAATAAATTTATAAAATGAGGTATCTACGCCTATGGTAGATCAAACAAAATTGCCGGCAAGGGTTTTTATAATCTGCAATTGATATTGGAAGAACTTATAAAACTATTCTATGATAATCTCTTTGGGTGAGAACTAGTCGACAGTTGTCAAAATTTGTAATTAAAACAACCAAAGTTTACATAAATAACTTTCTTTCATTTGCACATTTGAAATATTGATTAATTGATAAAAATTAAGGAACTTATTAGCCCGGCCTTTTTTCAGTTTAAAATTGCTTTCACTTTGTAAAACTTCGCAACAAATTGCTTTTTTTTTGTTATTCAAGATACATTTGTGTTTCTCTACTTTCTATTAATTTATTTTATTATACTATCTTCACATGACAACCGCAAAAACCACCTGTTAATGTTCTCACATTAATTTATATACTTGACATGTATACCAGGTCCGGAATTCTCAACTCACTCCTCTCACAAGCGAGCGATCAACGAACGTCTCTACGTATGGTGTAGACGGTATTAATTCTCTCTCTCGTTCTAGACACTTTGTCTATACTGCGCATGCTTCATGCGCGCAAAAGTTGCGCAGAAATAAGTGAGGCGCTCGGAGGAGAGAGAGAACGATACACTATTTGTTTCACTTCGTCGGAACACCTTCCACTTATAGAAACTGTCCATACATATATGCAAAATAGTTTCTAGTTCTGTACATGTACTTGTGCTGTCAATCAAAGGCAAAGAAGTCTATTCTAACCTAAAACCATTTTTCAATAGTATCAGTAACTTCAAACATTCCAAATTCACATTCGACTGAGAATAAATCATAAGTAATTTTCTCCTTACTTTCTTCTAATATCATTTAACTCAGGAATTTTTTGGGGAAATTTTATTTACATTTATATTTTATATCCTGTCTATTGAATACCTCATTAATTTTGTGAATGCATCGACTCACTGCAGATTAGGAGATACCCAATAATTGTTACCTACACCTTAGTGTAGGTAATAGTTCAATAATTAGTTCATTTTAACATTTAGACAGCATTAACAACTTTTAATGGTATAAAAATTTTATAATAAATACCTAGCAGCTACATATTTTTTATAAGGTATACACAGATGGAACTGGAGCAGCCTTCTACTCTGAAAACCTGTCGAAATCCCTCCTATTACATATATCCACTCTGTTGAACTGTTTGCCATTCTAAAAGCACTTGAGAAATTTGAGAAAATTGGATCCAAGAATGTCCTTATAACAGATTCTCAAAGTTCACTAACTGCAATCTGTCAGCGATATCCCAACCATCTTCTTGCCATATTAAGAAGGAGCTACTCTCTTGCAGAAACAACAATATATATGATAATTTCTTGTGGGTTCCATCCTACACCGAAATAGGGAAATGAAAGAATACATCGATTAACAAAAAATGCATACAACAACGTGCAATCAATGAAGAGTAACTATATAGTACATATCGATTTCAAGCAAGAACATCCAAGAAAAATTGCAAGGAAAAGCAAATCAGTACCTTACGAAACCGTTAAAAATTATCACGACTATAACTCCAACAACATAAGTAGAAGAAAACAAGTCTACAAATCGAACATACTCATATCACACATGACTACCTATTAGTGGAAAATCACAAACCAAATGCGAGATGTGCAATAGTCTTAATCGACTGTTTAAAATATGACGAAAAACGAAAAATAAATCAACTACCATACTCACTGGAGAAGCTACTTCAAGTTGACCCAAATCTTACAACTGTAGTTTTCACAGGTTCGTCCAGATATATTCTTATTGTGTCAAAACATATCTGAAAGTTTTGGTTAGTTGGCCGACATACTTTTCTAAATTGGTCATTACTGAGTTGCATTAGAGAGTCTCTTCAGCTTGTTCTAGTTCTTCCAGCAGTTCAATATACAGAAGAAAAACACTTTTTCAATAAAAATGATAGGTTAGAATTATCTATTTACATGCGAATGAAGCACTACGCGTTCCTATTGCGTGAGAATCGAGACAATCGATCCCCTCGCATTCAATGACATCGATATCGCTCCAAACGAGGACCTGAGAATACGGACACAAGATTTTTGTCATAGATGAGTGCAAGGTTATGTGATCGTAATTATTAATTCAACAATATGAAATTATTAATTGAAATTAAATTTTATGATATTAATATACATCTCATTATGAAAAACAAAATTAACAAAAGACAATAGTAGTAATTTCCCAGAACCTGAATTGGAAGGTGTGAAATTTTTTCTCATATAGCTGTCATACAATTTCAATTGCCATCCCAAGGTAAACGTTTCCTTGTTTATAAACTCTATAAATATTCAAAAAGGATCTTAAAATATTCTACTTTTAGAATTAATGGTGGATATATATATTTGTAAACGTCAGTAGCGTAGACAGATTGAGATTGTTTTGGTTGATTTTGGGGCCTCTTTTACAGGCCCAAGGAGGAGTGTTGTAGCTTGGAAACCCCCTGGGACTAAAAACACACAATTATCACATCTTTTGCATTAAAAATTAGCACTTATATCTGCCAGTTAAAGTAATTCATTATACAGTCATTTTTAACATTACCGTTAGCCTATTTCAATGTCCATGGCACTTTTATGTCTATTATCATGCATTGAAAAACACTTAAAACCTTGCAATCTTTTTTATAGATGTTCAATTCTAAAACAGATGATTATAGTCCAGTCATTTTAGATTTTATCTGCGGAATAATTCCTAGTGAGCTGAATTTTTGTACACACCTTTATTGCGATGTTGTAATGAATATGTGAAAAGTTGATGTCGATATCTTGGTGACTATGAAAGTTATAAAGGTCAAAAGGTCACGAAAATCAGTTTTTGGCAAATATCTCGCGATCTATTGCTCGAAGGTCAATAGCGGTTATTATGAAAATTGTTCCTTGTAAAATTATCTACAAAAAATGTATTCTGCATTTTTTTGTGAAATTAACCGTTTTCGAAGTACAGCACTCGTTTCCCCATCACCTACGTGGTAGAATGTAAGGCCCGTTTTTTATACATTATTAATAATCCATGATACTCAAAAAAAGGTTTTCTTATTCAAAAACAAATAATTTTTCATAAGAATTCAGTAAGACACAAAAAAAATAAACTTTGATATATAATTTCTTTTTATTCATTGTCGATATCTTCAGTTTCTCTATCAGTAATAGTTGCTGACTCATTTCTAGTTTTATATCTTCATAATTTCCATCATTTTTTTAACCCGCGTTTAAGCATTACTGGTCAGGTCAATATCCACCACATTTACCGCTACAACCTTTCGTATAATTACAAAAGGTGGCGTTCAAGAGAATATTGGGTGCTGGTGGTGATAAAGTGGTTATTGGCTATAGTATATTAGTTTTCAACTCCCAACCCCACTGTTCTGGATCAATTTCTCTTCCTAGCCATAACCAGGTTTGTATTTAATAATATATTCGATAAATATGCTGTTGAGCTGCTGAAGAAATAAGTGATAATAAAGAAAAACTTTGTCTTGTTAATTTAGCAAAGATACAGTATCATCAATTATCTATCGAATGTTCTGGATTTGACAATGACATCCCGAAATCAATTTTCTTGTTGGAATATTTTCGCTAAATTGTTTATAAACATCTTCATGGCTTTCGATTTTCCTCTCCCAAAAAGTGCTGAAGTTGCATCACATCCGGTCAATCTGGATTCTTGTAAGACTTCAATCGAGTATATTTTTGTTTCAACATGGTTTTTTCCTGTTTTTTTAAAAAAATTGATAAAGACTGATCAAGTATTTGCGTGCATGTATCACTCATTATGAAAATTGTTTAAGAGCAGAAAACAACGTGTTTAACACTCAATAAATAATTTTCAACTGAACTACACACAGTACGACAAGTAGTATCAGGTATAAAGGGACAATTTTTGTTGGTAATCTTACTAGAAACAATTTTGTAACATACTTTTCCAAAAATAATATTATGTCTAGTTTTATAATAATTTTATACTCGGTTGTATTTAAGAAAATATAATATTGTATTTTGTTGTTTTCTACATTAAAGTTATTAAAAGTCGTTCCTCTGGAGATATTACTTCTCTAAAATTTGTATTTTGCTTCTTTAATTTACTTTCTAGTAAATTGTAAACCACGTCGAGTTCCTTCTTGGTCATCCTGATATACATTTTACACCTGTCATCGTCATTGCTAATTTCGGGCCACAGAACATGATATTCACCACATTCGTGCCTACGTTGGTTTATTGGATGAACCCAGTACTCCTTGGATTCATATCGTAGCACAAGCAGTAACTGCAATCATTTCCTCTTCTCCATCCAACCAATCCATCTCTTCTTGTAGGTGCTCCATTATATTATAAGCTCCGGAGGATTGTGAATGTATGTTGTGTGAACCTGAAGGTCGAGGATACTACTTAACAGGTTAAAAACATCAAAATGTCAGCTGGCACACACGTTTTATAACACACATAAGTGTCCGGCCTATCTGATGTGTCGTGTTAACACGGCACGTATTAAAAATGTGTCTTTAGCTTAAAAGATGCAAAGAGTGTGAATTAATTTTATTCCAGCTATTGTAAACTTCTGTCGATTGATACAATCAAGTAATAATCGTTATCAGCTTCTCCAACAAAAACACGCGATTTTTGTGTATTGTGTAAGTTCTAGGGAAACGCTGAATACTTGTTAATGTTGTTACCTTGTAAGGAAACGGTGACTAACGAAAAAATATAATTCTCATATCGCCGTTATATGAGCAGAGACTTGCTAACCTTCAACTTCAAAATATCAAAGATCGACGTTACACAAGTTTTATATAACTGCATAACTTCTTGACTTTCGGGTTGATCTTTGAGGGCTTAAGTTGATCAACTTTAATTTACGTAAAACTTTTAATATACGAGGATAATCCCATAAAACTGACGGTCCATGACCTTGCCTGCAGATGGAACGGCATGTGCCTTCTTTAAAGCCGAATTCTCCCTTTTCAGTTCATTGTTTTTTATTTCGGGTATGAACTAATGGACCCACGTTTCATCCATGGTTATGAAACGGTAAAAAAATTCTTGTTCTGTGAACAAACGCGCCTCTCCTGTACAAACTTTCACTTAATATGCGATATATATCACTGTTTGAAATACCTGCTACGTCAAAAGATCATCCAGTACCACTTTGTGGATTTTATTCCAACATTTCTCGAGTCGTCACCTGATTTGGTCGTCCATTGCGATGCTGGTCTTCGTGGATCGTACGGCTTCGTTTAAATTCTGCTACCCAATATTTTACAATTGATAACGAAGCAACAATCTCATTCAAAGCAGAATCTAGGTCAGTTTTTATATTCGTTGGGCTAACGCCTTTCAAATAAAAGTATTTTATCTCATAACGATAACCAATTTGTCCCATGTTTACAAATTCACGTTAACTATAAATACTAAACAACGTGGTGTCTTCAAACTTGAAACTACCGCCATCTATAAGTCAGACCAGGTAATTCTGGGTCCATCCTGGTAATCTTAGCTTCTGGTTGGACTATTAGAATAACCATATGGCGAAAGCAAGCAAAGATACTAGTGGAAAACGATATTAGCAGAGTTCTAAAGAATTTTTGCTTGAATGGTCACTTTTAGAAATTCAAAATAGTGGACTTACTGAACAAATATCAGAAGCGAACTAGTTTCCGAGTGATTTTTAGAGTAATGATATTTTTTTTTTTTTTGTTTTAGATGATGTCCCATTCATCTGGACATCTGGAAGATTGTGCGATTTCAAAGGTTGCGAAAACCGCGCTGATCTCGAACCCAAGAACATCTTCGGTTGGTTCTGGTCTGCTAACCGAGAAAAGATCCAACCGACCAATAGAGTACCAAACGGATGGAGCTACAACCCATGGTCGCAAACAGGTCACAAGAAACAACGTCAACCAGATAACGCTGAATTCGACATCAACAGAACCTCAGAATCCTGCCTGTCAATTTTGAATAATGTTTATAATGACGGTATTGCATGGCATGATGTGGCTTGTTATCACGAAAAACCCATCGTTTGTGAAGATTCTGAAGAGTTATTGAATTATGTAGCATCCACGAATCGTGGAATTCGTTTATAAATAAGTTTTATACTTTTATTAGATTCTTTGTTATAGTTTTCAGAATTTCATCGAACAAAAAAATCCAAAAATTGTTAATAAAATAATTAACCATAATATATTCAGTACCAGTTGGGATCAGGTCCAATTTTGTTGCAAACATTATACAACAAAATAAAAACTTTTTTCCTTAAATTGTAGGTATGAATTTTTTCAAATTGATAATAAAAGTAAAAAAAGTATATGCTCTATATTATCAACACAGCTTTTACGTAAATTAGTTATATTTTTCTATTGGTAATAATAATAATAATAATAAGGGGTGGGTAATTTATAATGAGTAACCCCATACACGTAGTGATTCAGCTTTTTGACTTATGACTCATTTTTAATTTTGCACTACCTTTTTCTAAACATGGGAATGAAAAATTACAATTTGGAAAAAATGCAAGAAACATCACGAAAAATTCTAATAAATTTAACTATTTCACTGGATTCTCATACTATTCTTTGAATACCCCAAATATCTGTAATTTTATTAGCATTGAAATAACTCAACATCAAAATAGGAATTCACAAAAAAGCTTATTTGTGTTAAATCAATTTCTGTATAGAATCGGTCTACAGTTATGTCATTTTAACAGCAATAAAACATATACATCCTTAAAATTAGACTAGTACTTTAAGTGGCCTTAAGTATTATTGATACTTACTTTGGTGCTGAAACGTATAACATTATTCGTTTTAGTCAAAAGGAATTTACTCTTATGATTCACCATTGAAAAAACAAAAATTTTGCCACAACTGCTTTCTACCACAAAGTTGGATTGTTTTTCCTTTTATTCGTTAGTCTACGTCGATTAACAAATCATTTAAACATACATCTGGTGATTTCTATGGCAACATAACGTGAAGCTAAATTTTCCAATTAAATTTTAACCTCACTTTTATTGTTAGCAGGATAACTGTCTTGCTTAAACCGTATATTCATTCATACATTCAAAAGGTTCTTCTAATTTGATTTTGAATCATATTTGTCCAAAATTTCATCTGTTAAATATTTTTCTTGAAAGCCAAAGACAAATCATCACTCACACTTTCCCACTACATTCTGGTAAAGAGGTATCCAATGGGACAGTTGAATTGTTTCCACTACTGTATCAATGTAATATAAAACTAGTTTTCCTTTTTTTAAGCAAACTTCATTTCGGAAATCCTTTGGTAAAGATTTGAATTAGTGTAAGTAGTTCAACATCTTTCTATAACCGGTTTAACATGTCATTCGGCTTGTTACGTTTTTCTTCAAACATTTTGAAAATTCCGTTTTTCACGTATTTTGGCAAATTAGTCAGTTCGGATTTTTGAAGATATTAATTTGTTATCGACCTCCCACTTCCAATCGAGAAATTTAATAACCTCGAAATTGAATCAAATACTTCCTCTACACTTCGAATCAAAGTAAATTTTACTAAATTTGTAGTAATTTTATTCTTTATATTCGATGGTAGGTTTTTGCTTGTTATTTTCTCATCTTTCTTTAAGTAGTATTGTGCAACACACATATTTTTAATCATGTAAGACATTGTTAATGGTCTCGTCTATTTTTCACACTTTTTGACTTTTTTTTGAGAATTACTAACGATGTTATCTTGTCTCATCTTATGGTTGAAATATTTAGGATTTCATTATTTTTTTCTCAACTATATTTTAACAATTCATATTTTAATCAATTTTACCGTTCCAATGTTTGATTTTTTAACTTAGTATTGAAACTGATCATTATTTTTTTGTTAACCTTATGGTTATTATTGTTATATGTTATAGGATTTACAGCATTTTGCTATCAATAGATTAACATTAAGACTTTAAAGTCTTAGCTTCGATTAGAAGAGCAGCTTTTTTTTCGCTGCTCTTTTTTCCCTATTGTTTCATTTAGTATTTTCAATAAGTGAGCACTACTATACTTTCTTGTTACTAATCACCCCAACTTGTTGTTCTAGATTGGTAAGTTTACAAGAAAAGTAATTCTTTGAATTTCTTTTTGTCTCTGAGGAGAAGAGATGTAACATAATTTTTGTTTATTATATTAGTGCAAGTAATTGGAGTGTAAACAAAAACTGAAAATTATTTATTAGTATGTGATTTAAATAAATAAGTACAAATTGTGTATTTGTGACACAAATATTTCTCAACCAAATTTACTGCCTAATGAATGTGTTCAGTAAACATTAAATTTCTAATCTTTTTGATTTTGAAAACTGTAACAATTGAGGATATTTTTCTGTACAGCAGATGTTTCCATTCTCTTGCTAATCTTTTTATTTCAATTAGGGTCTTTCCTTTCTTATCTCCTATTTTCCTTATTTGGTCTATCTACTTCCTTCTCGGACTATCTCTTTTTATAGTACTTCCTGCTTCCATAACTTTTTTTGTAACCCCAATTTCCTCTTCGTATAATTTTAAACATTGTAAAAAAGATGTATATTTATTTTTATAATAGTTTATATTTTTCATAAGTGCAGCTATATTATTGTAAATTTCAGAATTGCTTTAACATCAGCTTGATAGTAAGTTTGTTTCTTAATATTAAGAAATCACATACTTATGTAGACCCCTTCCTAATAAACAAACATAGATCTTTTAAGCTCAGGAAAAGCTGGATCTGGAATCACTATAAAGAACTAGTCAATGTTGTCAGATTGTGTCTTATATGTTTAGATATAATAAAAGTTTTTTTTTGTATTTGGGATTTAATATCTTAATAGTTTCAAAGGATTTGTATGAGTAGTTTTCAGAACCAGTAGACCTCTGTTCTATCTGTGATACCCAACTTCTTTGCGCCCTACTAAAGTATTTGCCTCTTTTATATTTTGAATACACTATTCATTAATTCATATTTATGAGGGTTTTAGTTTTTCATACTCTAACAATGCACTGAAATATCTCAAAAAGTTTTTATTTGTACGTTGAAAAATCTAGAAGATTCGATTTTGAAAAAATTTGAATATTTTACAATGTGTTTAGACAGGGGTGGCTTTAAACCTACAAAAGTATGTGATTATGTAATAATATGATTTTTGGTTTTTATTTATGGAATTAATAAATGTCTTTTATTTTATTACGTTGTTTTCTAACTTCAAGTTTATTTAGGAAAAATTATTATCCTATTTATTTTTTATAAATTATTTTCTGAAATAAAAGTTTTTTTAACTTAATCTCGTGATAAGGCCCAAACTCACATTATCTCCTATATTACTCACAATACATTATAGTAAGAGAATCTAAAAAACTTTAAGTAATAACTAGACGAAGAAGCCAAAAAAACTAAGGATAAATATTTAGCAGAAAACAGAATGGGACAGTACCAAAAAAATTAAAAGAAGACCGAAAGGTCACAACTACCCCGAATAAAACAGAGAACTAATTCAAGAAAGACAGAAAAACTTGGAGGGAGACCAGAACTGCAGAAAATAAGAATACCAAGCAAAATAAGAAAAGAAATAAACAAAATCAACAACGAATGGATATGAGTGCTGGAAACTAACAGATAGACAGGATGAAAATATAGAGGCTGTGGAAATGGAGTACTTAAGAAGGTCATGCAGGATATCCAGAACAGAACATATAAGGAATGAAGATATACGACGAATAACAAGTCGAGTACACACGACTTCAGACATTAAGCAACAGCTCTGGTATGAACATGTGATGAGGATGGAGCAGGAAAGATGTCCAAAGAAAGCATTGATGTATCAAGGACCTGTAAACAGACCAATTCTTTTCGAATGAAATTGGCACGTGATGATCAACAAAAGGCAAATGTATTTGTTTCATACTAAGTAAATATTTTTCATCGACATGTAAAATAATTTTGAAACCATTAATGACAATGATGCTAGTATTGATGAAGGGGTAAATAGTGAAGAAAGAATAGAGCTTTCTACACGTAAAGAGGTAATGAAAATTATTAAGAATAGTTTTAACGGAACGGAAATTTTCCCTTGGCTATACTAGAATAAACTTGAAACAGATTTTAACTGTAACATATATATTGATTTTAATTATTCTGTATGGGAATAAAAAAATAAAACAAGGAAGAAATTATTTAACAAGTACTATCTATTTTTAAATCATTGCATGAAGATTCTTTTATGTACACAAAACTAGTAGTTTAAACTTAAATATTAAACCTAAATAGTAAAAAAACTGTACACAAAAGACCTTAAGGCTACATGAGATTTATATGAAAAATAATTATACACATCTTAATCCTATATTCTAGAAATGATTTTCTAAGGAAAGCTCACAAGCATATATAAAATTGATCAACAGAAAAAAAGATACATAGAAAAAAGTTTGATAATATTCGTCTTTATTTCAGATAATTTTTATTGCACTATAAACGTTTTGTAAAAACTTTTTAGCAAAAATGAAAAAGAATACGACAAATACCTGAGGTAGTACATTTGTAGAAAAATATTAAAAAAGAAAACATTCTATCGAGAATCTAATGTAAAAAATGCTTGGAAGACTTCTAACTAGAAGAAAAAAGAAATAAATAAGTAATGGACTAATAAGCGACAATATAAAAATAAAATGAAATGCTACTAATATACATATAGCCAAATACGAAAATAAATAAAAAAATAAATCCTGTAAATCGAGTATTCAACGTATCCATTTCAGTAAAAGCTTAAATAGTCTAAAGGTAGATAAAAATAAACAGATTTTTTTGTTATCCACATCCTTAAAACTTAAATTAGGGGTTGAAAAAAATTTTCTATTCTATCACGTTACAGTGCATAAAATTTCCCAAATCACTGATATCTTCAATTTTATTGTACAGGCAAGAATGAAAAATATTTTCCACCCTTTCAATCTTTCAAAGTTGAACACATTAATAGAATACAAATGGATGCTTTTCCCATTGTTTTTATATTCCATTTTCTATATGTGTTCCTCAAATTCTCTATCAGGATTGCATTTTGGGTTGTAGGTCATAATTAAAACCAAATGTTTCATATAACTTCACTTTTAGAAGAATATTTTTGGAGAAAAAAGCCAGTATAAGAAAAAAATCTGTTATAGTCCTTAGACCATCAATGAAGTCGACTTGTAACACTTTGAAAACCTATTTAAGAGACTTCCTTTTGACCAGTCTACGTTGCCTTTGCTTTTGGAAACTACCTTAACATGTCATTTTTCAGTTTTCAATGTTTGGGATGGTAACACATTTTTTTTCAATTTTAATAAGAACATTATGTACCATAACCACTATGGTACCATTATTCGTGGTATACTGGTCAAAAGCAAGGCTCTTAAATAGGTTTTAAAAGTGTTATAATCGAGAAGTCGATTTCATTGATGGCCGACCCAGGGACTATTTTTATTTTTAACCCACCATAAACGTCTTATCTTACCTTTAACATATTAAAATCACTATTAACCAAGTCTTGTTGTTGCATTTTCAATTACCACAGTACATAAATGAGAAATACTTGTCGGTAAATGTTAAATAAACTAATAATTAAGTATATGTACAAATTTTTACAAAATTCCAGTTTTGAAATGTACTCTGTTTCAAAATTTAAAAATGATGAACATATCTTCTCCAAAATAAAACAAAATGGAACATTTTCTTTATATTCTACTATTCTAAAACAAAAAAAAATAGAATTAGTAAGTAAAATCTAAAGCTACTGATTGTGGAGTACAAAAATAAAAGATAATTTTGATTTGGATTAACAAGGACAAAAATACAAACATCACATCATATCCCGTAAAACTGATTACATAATAAAATATTTAACGTTATAGAACATGATGAAAATGTGTCAGTTCAAAGATGGATGAAAACATTTCGAGGTTATGTTCCTACTCTCCCAACTGTACTATTTATTCCAGTTTTAGTTCAATAATTGAATTTTCTTTAAAGTAGCCTACAATAGAATATGGAACCAGTGGAACGAGATAATGACTTCTTCGAGTTATTTTTACTTGTTCACTACTGCATCTATCTTTTAATCAATAAATAATCGAAGTTATAACTTTAAAATAAATTTTATCAGTCTTCCAACTCACTACAGGGATTGTTAGTCGACTTATTACAGGTGTATGGAAAATTATTGGACAGTGCTTATAAAATTTTAACCGTAAACGTTCTCTAGAAAGATTAAAAAATGTTGTAACAATCTAAATGTTCTTATTGTTGATTTCATACAAGCTTTTGACAATATTACGCTTAGTAAGCTGGTACAAAATGAATCAATTTAGATTTTAGAAGAGGCCAAAACTCATTCAGGTTGAAATGCAGTTTAGTGAGGTGCATAAGCAAAAACCTATTTAGTATTAAGTAATTATTATGATGGTTGAAAAAATTATTTTTTCAATGTAAAATCTACCTCCTTCCGTGAGATCCAGTCACGTATCAGTACTCCAAAACTGTCATCTACCGACAAGTAAATCTCCTTACAAAATAAAAATAAATTATGAAATAGACCATTCCCTAGAGTCAATCAGTAGCACAAAATAAATGAAAAGTGATGATACAGTGAAAAATATGAAAATAAAGTTGCATGTGAGACATAAAAAGCTTTTATCCGGTGTTTACAAAGATAAATTTTATAAAATTAGACCAATAATGTACGCTTTGAACAGATCATTCACGTCTCTCTACAATGGTACAAGAATGCTAAATTTTAATGAGTCTATGGTAATTTTTAACGGTCTTAACTTGGTGTTTGTTGAATCAAAAAGATTATATAAAGAACTTTCAAATAAATAAATGAAGTTTACAACTGACTTATTTTTATTACTATTCATTGTATATGAAAAGGGGGTGTTACTGTTATTTAGTTTGGAACTGCAATTTGAAGAAATCAAAATTTGTTTTGAAAAATATTTACATGAAACAGAGTGGACTAAGAAGTTAAAATTAGGTGACTAGATGTTCTATTTTTATATTTTTCTATAAACGTACCTCCATATTTTTTATAGATTTAGAATAGATTAAAAATATGAAATTAAACGCAATAATTTCTTTTAAAATTACATAAAAAAACTTTCTTGCGCAAATATGATAAAGAAACTCTAGGAAATGGCCCGACAAATAGTAGCCTACCGTATAAAGCAAGTTCGACACAATTTATTGGGTCCTATGCAATCATCGTGACAAAAAGCGCCGCATTTTTTACACATCACCATCGCTTTAAGACTACACGAACAAGAAGAATCGCTCGTGACGACCGCTACCGGAGCCGAAGCTGATTTTTGTATAGAAGGAGCGGGTATCGGTTGTTGTTTTTGCTGCTGCTGAAGGACTAGTTGACTCTGCATCGCCGCGCCGGGGTGATCGACCATTACGTTACCATCACCTCCAATTATCGTATAGTTTTGTATAGGAGATTCCACGCTTACATCACCATACACGACACCTGCAATTACAAAATTAGAAATTAGTTTTATGTAATAGATCCCTTCCCATAAAACCAAGGATGTTGTTGCCTATATCCAGATCAACATCTGCCAAGTGTTAATTGACATTTGGTATAATTGTTATGTCAATTTGACATCTGATCTTTCTTGCTGTCTATATTAGCTGTTTCGCTAACTGTTGTTAGTTTCCACGTGTACAAACCATTGCTTTTTTAGTCTTCCAGTCTTTTTTGAGTGACAGAGACAGTGTGAGTGCTGGTGTACTTCTAGAGAGTGTACTTGTGATTTTTGGTGTAGTAGCAAAGTAATTGTATTGTGAATGTGAATGACGGTCTAATAGTAGAGTCAATGTAATTGCGAGTGTTGTTGTAGTGTTAGAGATAGTGACATGAGTGATTTGCAGTGTACTTTTGAGTGTTGGTGCAGTGGCAGAATAATTGTGTGAATGTGGATTTATTGTTGAGAAACTGTGTAATTATGCATAAAGTAATGGTCTATGTAATTGTGAGCATTAGAGCTGGTACTATGAGTGTTTTGCAGTGGTAAAGACAGTATACTATTGAATGTTTCTGTAGTATTAGACACAGTATAATTGTGAATGTTGGTTATTGAAGTTGGAATGACTTTCTTTTCGGACAAAAGTTTTTATTCTTTAATTTCCTAGTCTTGTATTCGAACAATACTAATAATGTAGAATTAATTTACCTGGAGGTAACCTTTGCCGCCTCGTAACTGCCTGTATTCCCGGATTCGGACACTGTACAATAAAATCGTTAGATGGTTGAGATTGTATAGCAGCAGAAGGATGTTCTACTTCCACACTAGCTGGTCTACCACGCCCCGCCCCAACTGAAACAATATGAGGAATTCCACCTGCATTTACTGTGTTGTTGATCTGCTGCTGTTGCTGAGAGGGCGGGGCGCTTGATGAACGCGGTGTGTTTAGAGGATCGTGTACGCCGGTTCGTTGAACGAGAATGTATTGACCTAAAGTTCCAACTGGAGTTTGAGTTTCCATCACCTGAAGAACAAAATAATTTTGATACATATTTTCAATAATTTTTAGAATAATATGTATAGATCTAAACTTGTGACAATATTATATTTATACAAACCTCTGGACTAATAGCTGGAGCCTGTGGAAGTACTGCCATGGTAACCGGAATTCCTTGACCTGCCGTAAAAACATGTCTAACAACCACAGGTGCCGGCGCAGTTGATCGTTGCTGTTGGAATGGAATCGTCCTCATTCTCTGAGTTACACCTCTGATACCATTACTACCTTGAACCATCTGATAGTTATTGTTGCTGGGTGCGGGTAATGGAGGCGTGAATGTTTTGTTGATAGTTGCGCCTCGTATAGGCGCAAACTGCTGCGGTTGCCTGTTGAAAGATTGTCTATTGAATCGCACAGATAATGATTCAATAGAAATGCGCGTTGTTAGTTTTATGTCGGAAGAAAAATTTATGGTGAAGTGAAAGGTGATTATTTTAGGAAAAAACAACTTTGTACGTACCTGTTGTTTTCATTCTTTTTCATGTTGTTGGCCTGCGCGGCGGCCAACAGACTCGGAGGAGGTTTCAACTGACATCTCAACTGGTCTCTATTTGGACTATTCTGAATCACAGCCTGACATATCTGATAACTTCTTTCCAAATTTACCGCACCTGGAGGCGGTTTACTGTTACTCCTGTGGAAAAGGTTAGATTTATTTAAAATTTCGGATGAAATTTTGAACATAATTTTCTTTAACCAACATCTGTCATACTCAAATGGTTTGGTTGGCCTGTTAAAACATTTTAATCTCCCTTATAGGTAGAAGGATACTTGCTTAATATTGTGAAGTGAACAATTTTTTAACAAAACCATTTGATTGACACATTTTTAAATACTAGTTCTATCATTAATAAAGTCATTCCTTGGGGTCATTGAAAATAACTGTAATGTCAATACTCTAATTAATTCACATCCCCAACTGTATTGGAATTTCTAGAACTGTTTACATCAACACTTGAATTACACTGTTTGACGCGCGTTTCGATAACCAAGTTATCGTCTTCAGAGACTTTTTTACCTTCATTCTCTGAAGACGATAACTTGGTTATCGAAACTCGCGTTAGACAGTGTAATTGTGAGTGTTGGTGTAAACAGTGTGTTCAGTATGACATCCCCAAAGCCATAGATCTTATATTGAACTATAGATTTGAATCGTAAATAATTTTTGTTGCGATTTTGTCATAAAACTAAAATGAAACTCACCTATTTCTATTCCCTGTTCCTTGAGAATTCTTTGGTTTAACTTTAGTGTGAGTAGATACCGCTCTGACAGGTTGACTTGTGCTCAGTGCTAAATAAGGAATAGAACTGGAGCTTTGCACAGGTCCTGGACGTGGAACGGCGGCGCATTGTGTAGCTTCGTTTATAATTGTACCGTTTGGATTGTTGTTGACTATAGGAGCCGTTGTCACGACGGAAGGTAGACATACTATCGTAGTAGGGGGAATAACTGTTGGGGGCATAACGTTCGGGGGAATTACTGTCGTTAGGGGTACCTGGAAAGTGTCTGAATATATATAAAAATGGTAAGAACATAGTCAGAGAAACAAAATAATAATCATTTGTAATAAGCAGTGAATAGTCAACGCAGAAACAAAAAATCAAAAAATATATAAAAAAAATTGTCATTAACGATTAAAATTCTCGTTTGATTTTGGGAAATTTCATGAAATCTAAAAATATTCATACTAAATCAGATAATTTCAAAAATTATGCCCGAGAAACCAGAAGAAATAGAAAAAAGGAGATGAATAATTGTAGAAAACAACACAGAGGTTGAAATTACATAAAAATCCTTATTAGTATCTATATTATTAACAGTAGTTCAAATGTACCAAAAGAAAAATTCAATCAGCAAGAAGCAAATTGTGTATAGCTGCAAAATAGCATTTCCTGGTATTGTATTTCAGACAAAACCGTAGAGATAATGCAAATAATTGAAATGTGATAGTAAAAAGTGCCTCGAAGACAATTCCAGCAAATTGGATACATTTTAAAAAAATTATTCGATATGAGGACATTTGGTGATTAGACATTTTCCAATCTGGAAAATTTACGATACAATATCAATTATAATACCAAAGAGAATTTCAATAAACCGGATAGACTTTTTGCCAAAATTATTCGTTGTAATAAAAAATAATCATTTGAAAAGTGACTAAATCAAATAATTTCGAAAATTATGCCCAAGAAAACTGAAAAAAATGGATGAATAATGGTAGAAAACATTTTCATTAATAACACAGAGGTGAAATTATATAAAAATCCTTATTAGTATCTATATTATTAACGGTAGTTCAAATGTACCAAAAGAATATTCAATCAAGTAGAAGCAAATTGTGAATAGCTACAAAATAGCAATTCCTTATTTTGTATTTCAGAGGAAACCTCATAACTTGGTGTAACTTTTCTGTGGTTGGGTGATATACCATTGTAATAATAAAATAAACAAGGTGGTCAATAAATCTTTTTGATGTGATAACAAAATTATTAGAGAAACAAATTCTTCATTCCATTGTATGTAAATTAACTAGAGCATAATTTAGGACTGATTTAAAAAACTAATGGGAATTTTTTTTTAAAATACTTAAACATAAAATGCATAAACAATTAATTAGTTTTACTTAAGTAACATTGCCCCAATCGCATCAATATACATAAAACAAAATACTTAATTGTTATAATAGTTTTATAATTAAATAATATTGAACAAGATATTTGTAGTTTTAATTCAGCCTATTGATTGAACACTAAACAACAATTGAAATATATTTAATAATGTTATAAATTAATTACCTACATTACCTGTATTTGTTATAAAATAATTAATCACACAATATAAAACAACAACAAAAGCATTTGAAAATATACAATGATCGTTATCAATTCAATGGAATTCCATATTAAAAAATTGTTGATACAACTATCAGTAAACGTTTAAATATACGACATTAAACTCCCAAACTCAACTGTAAACTAAATACCACAGTAGATGCAGAATTCATATTTTGCATTTTATTACCAAGTTTATTTATTTACAACCGACCTCAACAGTACCCGATTTTACAATTATTTATTTAACTTCCGAAGCTGCAGGTAGTTTCGTAAATCCAAAAGGGTGTTTATTAGACAAGCCTTTCTTGGAAATTTATTTGCAATATAATTAGGAAGTATTTATATTTTTGAAAGGATGGTAAATCCCTTGCTTTCCATACGATGTGTTTTTTTTATATTTTAGATACTAAATATATTTATATATACAGGATATATCGAAAAATAGGTACTGAAATGTGGTAGACTATCATAATATCTTATTAAGATTATTATGTATCACTATTTTCAATTTCGAATGGTTTTGTGGATTGAGGACTCAAAATAAAACTGTCCAAAAGTTTAAAAATCTATGGTACATTATAACTCAAACGTTGATGACACTGTTTACACTACCACTACACCAACACTCACAATTACACAAGTTATCGTCTTCAGAGACTGTTTTTTACCTTCAGTCTCTGAAGACGATAACTTGGTTATCGAAACGCGCGTCAGACAGTTTAATTGTGAGTGTTGGTGTAGTGGTTGTGTAAACAGTGTGTTCAGTATGAAAATCAACAATGGTTCCAGAAATTCCAATTTAGTAAAGATAACTAGCAAATAAAAATTAGAAGTAAAACAATAATCAGATAGTGAACTATATAAATATCTTTACATGTAGATATAAACGAATAGGACACACTGTATATTGTTGTATAAAATAGAAGAACGATGAAGAAGTCATTTATGGCCACTAGCACCGTTTCGCTTAAACTACTGTTAAAAATAAACAGCAGATTAAAACTAGCTAACCTATTAATTAACCCATAGTTAAAATTTAACTTTCTGTTTAGACAAATTTGGTAAAATATATGGTACTAAAAACTAACAATTTTTTGGTTATGTTACCGGCGTATAGTTTGTTTTTTATTTCAAATTTCCCAAAACGAAAAGTGATAGCCTGTTGCATATCTAGTTTTTTTATTTAATACTTCAAAGCTTGGATCAAGGACCAAGGTCACTAGTTCCTTGAGCTTGAAGTGGACATTTTCCATACGGGAATTTCTAGATTAAATAAACTAACCTAACCTCGCAGGCAGTTAAGAATACTTGCTCAGAAATTAAATGTGAATAGGGATAGGTAACTGCAAAATGCTGTATGTTACCTGCTAACAATAATGGTAGTTTGTGGTGCAGCAAGTACTACAACTCTGAATATGCAGAACCATAGGTTTTAAAAGTCGAAATCACTAAAAAATTTCAAGTTGTCCATGGTTTGGAAGTGATCGTATACTTTTCTTAGAAATCCAATTTCAATAACAATCCAAGATGTCGAGGACATCCTCTAGTAATATTTCAAACAACTCTTCACGAAAATCAAATTCCTACGTTTTTTGAGGTTAGGATTTATTCAGAAAACTGTTAATTAAAATATAAATCCTCGGATTCCGGTGGTTTAATCTAACCGAGGTTTAAATCGACTTAAACTGCATTTAACTTGGTGTGCAAATAAATAAAAAAATATAACTATAGTTTATAACATAAACCATTGGTGCAAGTTGCCCTTAAAGAGACTAATACATTCTTCTGTTTTATACAACAATGTTCTTATTTGTTTGTATTATATAGTTTGTCTTATATACAGTGTGTCCTATTAATTTATATATATACATGTGGGTGATTCCGTTCTAACTGTGATTTTTTGTATTCAAAATTTCAAGATTTTAAAATTTAACTTTTCTAACTTTTTTATGCATATTATTCATCTATTTTACTGTAAAAATAAAACTCTAAGAGGAATTTACTACAACTTCAAAGTATCACGAGCAAGACACAAATGTCGGATTTTGAGTTCCACGGTACTGACTCATTTATCCACGGTACTGACATGGTAACTTAAGATATTAAACAACAAGTGCATCAATTTTCCTCAGTTTGATCATAAACATTAGAATTTATAAGGTAATTAGTTTAAATCATTTGTTACGACAAAAAAAATTAATAATTTATCGGTAAATTCTAGGAATGGACATGACACGGTACTGACATTCAAGTGATGTAGTATAAGTTTTCTTTAAGTGGCAAGTTATATTGTATAAAAATAATGTTTAAATATCTTAAGAATTATTCAATTAACACAAAATTTTTATTAATTGATTATTAATTAATGACTAGTACAAAAAAACAATACAGGACATTGAATATCACAGTTATAATGGAATCACCCATGTGTAGATATTTATATTGTTACACCAGTTCAGAGGAATGCTAAAAATACACAGGGTGCTGTAGAGGTAAGATCGATCAACACTGTCATAAGATCATGGACAACCATTTATGGACACTTAGTATCTCTAATAAAACAACATGTCAAATGATTGTATTTACCCATTGGTATAAGAGGGTATGACTTGCTCACTTTTTTCAATTTCTGAATACCATTGAACGTGATCCGCATTATATTCTTAAAATCAATTAAACGGTTTACTTCAGCATAGTTTGCGAAAAGTACTGAAAGTTTTCCAAATACTAGAACCTTAAACTGAGTCCAAAGGTATACTTTTTGTTTTGATCACTTTTTTTTAATGAGTTATTTTACAGTCTTCGGAATTTCTCTGGCGTCTTGATGATGATGTTAAATCAAATTTCTTTTTACTTTTTAGTCATTTGCTTGTTTACAGTATTTATTATCATAAATACAGGTTGTTACAATTAGATTTGAGACATACTAGCAAGTATCAACAAATATCTGGAGAAGTTTGGTTGGAAATTTT
Source organism: Diorhabda carinulata (assembly GCF_026250575.1). Classification (NCBI taxonomy): domain Eukaryota; kingdom Metazoa; phylum Arthropoda; class Insecta; order Coleoptera; family Chrysomelidae; genus Diorhabda; species Diorhabda carinulata. The sequence goes on from NC_079471.1 coordinate 3,631,453, forward strand.
ATTCTAATAAGATTTTGTTGTCCATAGTGATTTTTGAATATCTGCTAAATTAAGGTATATTTGTTTGGGTTACAAAACTTTTCCTAAGGATGGGTTTTTTGTGAAACAATGAAACATCGGAATGCCGATACATTTTTTTATAAAATATTTTATTTACAGAGTAATTCAATATTTTCTTTACAACATAATCCGTCTAACACAAGATATTTATCTATTGGAATATTTCTGCCACAAAAAACTAATATCCCTATAGATTTTTAGGCCATCCTTTTTGATTTGATGGTGATCTAAATTCCTCCAAACGTTTGGACAAAATCATGTAAATTCCTCATTCTCTTATAATTTCATCGTTCATTTCAGTTTGTAATTCTTTTGTATTTTCGCTTGACACCAAAACTTTTTCAAAATCTGTATATATAAAATACACATGACTTGAAATAATAAATCGAGTTTCATTAATTTTATCATCATAAACATTTTTTGAAGTATGAGCATATAAAAGTACCCCTCAGAAAAGAACTAAGATACACAGATAAAAAACATTAAAAATAGAAACTTACTTTGGTTACAGGTGAAGTTACATTCGAAGGTGATGTAGTACTAGTAGTATTCTCTACTTTAGTGACTGCTTGAGTATTAACTATTTCTGGTGTTAACGTGACTTCCAATTCAAGTTTTACTTGATTCCCACTATATTCTTGATAATTAGCAGACTGTTTTGGAGTTTCTTTTTCATTATTCTCCTCACCGGCAGTCCCAAGTGCAGCTTCTACCATATCCGAATCCATGTTGACATCATATCTGAAACAACATATATTTGACAAATCCAAAAAGATTTTTACAAGATTCAATTCTCATAATATGTCATGCTTCACTAGCAGCTGTTATTAAGATGTGGAGAATACTAATAAATGAAGACGTATGTGTTAATAAAAAATTCGTTATTCAATAATTTTATTGAAAATATTACATTCAAAACTTGAGAAGCATAAAATCAGTCACTATTATAGGAAATATAAATTTAATATCAAGAACTCAAAAAAGAGTATAAAACAAAATCTAAAAAACAATGAAAAGTGTTGTTTCAACACCTCTGAGATCAATTATAGCTTAATAGCATATGGACAATCTTTTCATAAAGACCATTCCTTATTTCAATGAATCTAAGACGTAGCTGTACACTGCAAGGCAGATTTAATGAAGCTATCGTACATTATATCCCAAAGATGCTCTACTGGATTAAGATCGGGATTGATAGCTGTCTATACTAAGGCTTGAGGTAATTTTTAACAATTTATTGGTTTCATTGTTATGAATTTTCTTCACAATTAAAGAGAAGGTACGATTAATGGTTTTCAAAAATGTACCAACAATGATCACTATATTCTGCTGTTATCCTCCATATCCTGTATGCAGAATTGTGCAAACCTTTAATTTGCTCTATTGCTTAATGGAACACATTGATCATTAACAAGTAGGCAAAATGTGGAATATGACATTAGACTATTGGTCACTTTCCCAATCTACATGATCTCTAGTAAAATGTAGTTCTGCTGTTCGATACATTAGGAGTTAACAAACTCTAGAGATGATATCAAAGTCTCTAAGTCCTTTCCTCATTGTATCATTACTTATTTCTTGTTGATATCACACGAAGTCTAGGCGAAATAAACTTTTGACTTACAACTAGAAATTGTTAAAATTGGTCCTGATTTGTATCAGTTACAACCTCAAAGCCCCGACCTGGTCTTTTTTATTTCTTTCCATCTCTTGGAATCTTTCTCAATGCTCTAAAAGTCGACAATTGTGCCACGTGATACCTTTGTACCACTTGTGATTGTGAGAATCCTACTCCTATCGATGTCATTGCTGCACTAGTGGTTTTATTTGAAGTATTAATCAAGTTACAGAGCTAGTCAAGATAAAATAATCGGTTTGTTGTATTCTTAGTACTTTATTTCAAGTAAAACTATTGGGCGGCAACAAAATTAAGTCGGAAAAAGAAACCTAAAGCTCCTTCATTAAAAGTTGTGGCCAAATAAACAACTAATTGTTGGTATTGCTTGGGAAAGTACCTAGGAATACAAATAGACTTTTTAACACAAATAAATTGAGCAATATTGATAGAACTATAATGACTTTTTTGGAAAGAAACCCAAACTACTACTGAGAGTTAAGCTTCTACTAAATAAAACCATCACTAATTAGATGTAGAGTATTGAGCTGTGAGTTTTTGACGAGAAATTGTAGAAATCAATCCAAATATTCCTGATATTCCAAAATATGTGACAAATAGAATACAATAAAATGATCAAAAAGTTTTAAATATACATTAAAAAATACCAGAGGATTATTAAACCAAGAATACTGGAAACGAATTAATTAGGTGACCTTAAAAATAGTTGAAAGGGCTTTTCATATGAAACAATACTAAGATTTATTCAGATATAATAAAACCATAAACTTCAATTAATTAAAAGTAAAAACGTAGAATAAACATATACCTCCAATCGTTTACAACTACAGGAAATCTCCCCTGTTCTAACTTAACTTCCAATTCTTCCTGCATGGGAATCACCTGAACGTGTTCGTCTATTTGTTTTTCAGTAAAACTTTTTTCTGGTGGCGTTTGAGCAGCAACGGTTGCCGCTTCCATATTATGTAAAGGCGGTACTTGCATTAACTTTTCTGTCCTGTTATCCACCATAGCCCAACAACACTCGTCTGGCGCTGCAAAAGTAATATTTGGTCATTTAGAAAACAAAACAAATTATCATAGGCGGGTTAAAGAGAAAATTTTGTAATATATATTCATGAGATTTCGCAATTTATACAGTTTAATATATTCGATGAATATTAAAGATGTAAAAGACTTGTTTATTTTCAAAATTATGTCACTTCCTTTATTAATAAATTCTGATCATCGGTATACATTTTTATCTAATAGTTAATTCTTTTTCTTCCTTTTTATTGTATACAAATCTTATCTTATTTTCTATTATCAGTTTTTTAGCTCTTTCTACTCCAATAGTGTATATTTCATCTATTTCTTTTCTTCGAAATCGACTTCTACCTATCTCTACACCCCAGTTTAAATCAAATAAATTTCAGTGACTTGTGATGATTCATTTTTTTATATTCTTTGCTTTCTCATTATTGTACTTTTGTATTAAGCAAATAACAGATTCCTGTTTGGTTATATTTAAAAGAAATATAAATTCAGTTTTTTTATATGTTAGAGCATAAGCTCCTTTTATTCGAATCTGTTCTCTCTACTCGTTCCTTATTCAGTAAATTCCATTTGTGTTCCAGTTTCCTTCCTCATTTTATTTTTTTTTCCGTAGTTCTACAGGTGTCAGGTTGGTGTTTGAACCACAACAAGGAATCCAACCATTGCAACATCACAAGCAACAAAAACAACTTCAACATCTGGGAATCCAGTTGAGGGCTACTATCCAGAAGATCCATAGATAACTCCCAGTTTTATCTTCATTTATTCTATTATTTTTTTCAATAAATTTATTTGTTGCTGAAGTTTTTTTTATTGTTCTTAGCAATAAATATTAATTTGGAGAAGTGAGTTTATTGATTTGAATTCATTTCTGAATGTACGTTTAGTAATTTTCTAAGTCTTTCAATTGTTTTGTTGTCATCTGAATCCATTTTACTTTGTACTTCTTTGCTATTGATATTTCAAGTTCAGTGTTGTCAAAACCTTAGCTCTGACCTAACTCAGACTAGTCTTTCTCCTTATTTAAAATTAGTTAAATATTTTTGTCTTAAAAATATGAACCCTTCTTGAAAATTCCTTCAAAAGGTGATGGTGTAAGTCTCATTGTAAAAACTCTCGTTGTTTCTTTATAATAACTGTTTTGAAATATGATCCGGCAACTAAAATGTAGAGTTTGTTTACTATTTCGGGAGGTCTGGTATATTTAATACCTTTGGTAACAATATTATACTTTGTAAGAAATTGATTGGAATTGAAACGCACATACAATACAATAAATATAAATATTTTACCTGGTACGGTGGTTTCTCCAAAAAGAGTGGCTTGTATATCCACCGCACTGCTTTCTTCTTTTACTCCTTTATCTGTCTGAACAACAGTTAGCTGCCCCGATTCCAGAACATAATTTTCCGCATCAATAAATCTGTAATGAAAATTGAATGGATTGCAAACTAACTATTTAGGTTGAGTTGTATACTATATTTTTTCTACGACTGTATTATCGTATTATTTCTCCTAATAATGATGATTATTTATCATGACAGCCGTAAAAAAATATTACATTTCATGTCAAATATATCTTTATATATAATTTCATGCAAATTATTTAGAATTTTCATAAAAATTAGACATGACACCCAAATTTCATTTTGCAACGTTGATTTTTATACTAATACCATAAAAAAATATTTGCGTTTGGATGAAATAGAATATGTACATATTCCATCAAAGCGTAGAATCTAAGTGATTACATGTTGCCAAATTTTCTCTAATATCTCTGTAGAATGGTTTCTACTAAATGATTAGAATCAAAAATGCATAAAAATACAGTTACTAATTAAATATAACTGAGATATCTCGTTGAGTTGAAGTAAAACAGAGAATCTAATAGAATCCAATTTTCTTGAATTTTGATAAAAACAGATTAAATAAAATATAGACATATGGCTACTTTTACCTGTCTTCTTCATCAGTCCTCACAGTTTGAAAGTTAGTTTCTGATAATTGAGCCATTACTAAATCACATTCCTCAACACTAGCTCCTAACTTTTCCGCAAAATCCACAATACTTTCATTAGGTTCGACTAAAGCGTCACCTGTTTCCACTACATTATTATCATTTTCAGCAGGTTCCGAACAAGGCGGTTTTTCTTCTTGTAGGATTAATGTATTCGGTAAAGGCTGAAAGGTTTCGGGTATTTCAGGTTGTTGACCTATAGATTCTACAAGATCCAAGTTTTCAACTGGTTCTGGAGACTCTACAGGATGATCTTTATTAATATCTACTTCGGATTTGACATCGTTGTCTTCTAAAGTTTGTATTAGGGTGATATCTTGTGAATCGATTTGTTCTACTACGAGACCATATGGTTCTTTATCTTCAATGTGAGTGATTTTTAAATTATCTGTAACTGAAAAGTGCACTCTAAATTCATACCATTAACAATAAAGGTTTACACACACACATCACTGAGCAGGAGCAGTGGAATGGTGACTCCAAGCCCGCGATACTGAATAATGGAGCCACCTGGTACCCAGATGGCTCCAGGAGGAATTGTTTCGCCTAAGTAGGTTTCTGTGGGGAATACCTCAAAATAAGCGAATCTTTTTTGCTTGGGGAACAGGCTACTGTCTTCCAAGAGACGTATTTGCTCCGATGCCAGAAACAGTCATCTAAGACACCATCTCAACACCATAAGCATCACGGATGATCTGGATCCAGATCACATCATCTGTGAGCTCCCAGCCTCACATGACAGTGGTTTAAACACTTGAGCAAACCTCACAGTTTGCCTAATGACATCAAAAGGTTCAAGCCAAAGTGCCTGATGGCTCGTCAAAGGTCATTGGCCTCTGGTAACATCAAGTGGGGCCTATGTGCTCAACGGCCCCTTGGTCGCCCACAATGCTAACTTCTATTCATCAGTCAATTAGTCAAAACGCTGGTTTAGAGGTTTCCAAAAAGTCGGGTCAAATATCAGGTGCTTTAATGTGGATACTTTAAAAAGTTGTAGCTGCAATTGTCCCTTATTAACCAATGATAGTCCTTCTAGCTAGTTTCCATTTTTACTTGTTTAATTTATGAACTAGACCACTAAAATTTTCAACTCACCTATATGACATTCACTATCATCTTCAGTAATTTGCAAAGGGTCAGTATCCATTGGTGCAACATCTGATAAGTCCGGTGTGGGTGCCAGAGGATCCTCCTGTTCTTCTTGATCTTCATGTTCAGTTGTAGAAGTAGTTGAAGATGTTTCATCAGTTTGATTATGATCTTCCTCCTTGTAATCAATATGGAGTTGCAGAGAATCCACAGTCTCTATCGTCTCATTACTAGAAATTTCCTCTATGTTATGAGTGACAATACTACTGGAACTGCTGCTATTTTCATCAATATGTCTACTATCTTTGTCATAGTTGTACCTATCTTCTTCCAAATTTTCAGACATTGTTTCACTGGCTTTTTCATCATCGCTACCATCATCTGCTAACTGATCATGGCTTTCTTCTAGCACGTCTTTTTCATTTTCACTGGGTCCTATGGGATCTAGATGGTCTGCAGCTAGATAAACAGTAAATGCTAAACAAATATAAATAGTTATACCAGACGTTTATAATGGGGGGAAACAGTTTTTTAAAACTTTAAAACAATTAATTGCTGCTCAGGAATTTATATGAATTTAGCGGACTAGAAACAAGTTTTATGAAACAAAAAAAAAACATTTACGAACTACTATGGCAACTGAGACAATTTGTGTTCATTGAATATCATCTAAATTGGGATTTCTGGAACTATTCGTGATATTCATAATATTACCAATTTTCAAAATTACACTAACTGGTCCTTCGAGCTTTTCGTAGGTCTCTCATATCTGACTCAAAGGACAAAATAGTGAAATTGTGAGTTTTGTTGTGATCGTAATGAATAGTGTATTAAGTATTCAATGAGCGAAGTCAAAATACCTAGAACATTTAATTGAATTATTCTTTTTAAAAGAATTAAGAACAAAGAAAATTAATCTTCTATTATATAGTAATTGTTCACCAAAACAATTCTGTAGATACTTTGGAACTCCACACATAAAAACAATAATTTTACGTAGACAAAATAGAATGTTTCACCTTAACAACCATAACTACAACATATTAAGACTGATTTAAATAATGGAAAGTATATGTTCTTGAATAGTTTATGAAATAGCAACTTACTTTTTGGAGATCTTCCTTCTGAGTCAGTACTAGGCGACCTGCGTCTTTTCTCAGGCTTTGAAGAACATATAATGATTGTCTCTTGATTATTTTCTAAAATAGTATCACTTATATTAACAATACATTTTTCTTGGAGCTCTACAAGATTATGACTAACTGTTGATGTGTCGACATCTACTTTAAATGTATTTTCAGACTTTAGTCGATTTTCTTCCTTATGTACTTGTTTTAATTGTTTTATAGGCAACAAGTCAGGAATTGGAGATTTGCTTTCTACAGGGTTTAAATCTGAAAATTTCATACTGGTACATGAGCGAGTCATTGCACCAACTGTTCTCAATCTTTTAACAGGAGGAGCTGCGGAATTTTTACTTTGTTTGGTCATATTAGTAGTAGAAGGCCTTAGTTTTATTGTTGTCTTGATAGGTGGACGTGGTGTACTAAGTGTGGTACTATTTACACTAGTGGTTACAAGAGAATCAGCTGCAAAAGATCTATCTCCCCAAATTGGTTCAAAATGTTTCAGTTTCCAAGGATCAACTTTATTTCTTTCTTTATCGGCTTCTAGTTTAAGCTTTTGTTGATTTTCTGGCGTGAATTCACCTTCAGCTAATCTATCTTGCCATTCAAGGCAGGCTCTAGCAAAAAATTCATTATTTAATCCTGAATTACTCATATCTACACTATTTGGATCATTATTTACAATGTTTCTATCAACACTGGGTAATAATTGAACCAATTTGTTTTGATATAGAGTAGGTAGAGCTGCAAATGTTGCTTTGTTAAGCAAATGGCGCAAATTTGTATTGACTAATATCGAATCAGGCGTCTCCAAGTCAATGCAACCTTCTTTGGTTTGTTCAAGTTGAGCAGCTTGTGATAATTTTTTGTTAGATCGTTTTCTGGGTTTCTTTGTGAATCCAGGGATTGAGGCTAGTACTTCTTTCATCGTTGGCGTTCTTGTCGTAGGCACTATGGTTACAGTTGGTTCTTCAACTGCTTGTGGAGGTAGAGGTTTAACTGCAAAAAATATTATTAAGCTCACAAACAATGGAAATAGAAACTAACAAAACATTAATAATAAGCTTTTCAAAAAAAAACGAGATTCACATACCATTAACAGTATTGGGTTGTATATTAAACCAAAATTGAATTTAATTCTTATATAAGGAGCCCAAATATATAAATATAGGGTATACCAAATATAAACAATTTCTAATAACTAATACTTTATATATACATGTCAAGTGCCACCAAAATTTTATGGTTATTTCTGGTCATTGAAAAGATAAAAACAAAAGAGTATAAATAGAAAAATGAATGTTTTTAAAATATTTAGTAGCAGCACATAAGGAAGCTCCACTATTTTTGTCAGAATTTCAAGATTAATAAACCAAAAAAAAGCTAAGAAAAATCTAACAATACAAACTGCACCTATTAGAAATTTACATTGATTAGAAGGGTAGATATATTGAAAAAACTGAATTTATTATCCTACAAGATGAATAATAGATTAATGTAATTGATTTTTTGTTTGTCATAAATTTCAGAAAAATTAACACATCGGACTGCATTATATATAAAAATAGTTTTTTGAAGAAGAAAGATTTTTTGTGGACAGAAAACATCATTTTTCTTCACTTTTCATACAGACATGAAAGGATAAAAGACTAAGAAAAAAATGGATGTTGTAAATCCTCGGGATCCTACCTATAAGGATTTTGTTGCTAACAAATTAGAATAATTATTTTATTTATTTATAAATTTCTTCATAAATCAAATTTTGAAACTGTTTTTCGCTGAAATTTTATCACTTTTTACTACTCACTTATGTCACAAATTGCAATACTCTGTGTAAACAAAATTCATCTACCAAATAATGTTATGTATAAATTGCCATTGTGCATAAATTATGACATTATTAATTGCCAAAAAAAGAATAACTATTCAAATTTAAAAGGTTAGTCGGGAATTTAACAAAAACAAATTAGTAATGACTCAAAATGAAAGGATTTAAATTATCACAATATCTCATAATGACACATAATATATTAAAAATATGAATAAGTACTTATTAAAGTGTCAATATTTCTTGCATTATTCTTGTTATTGTATTAAAATAATCTAAATAATTAACAAAATTTTTTAAGAATAAATGAAGTTTTGTCAAATTATAAGTACAACTATATAGTCAAAATCGTCATTTAAAACACCCACAAATGTTCTATATATAAAATAAAATGTATAATAAATCCATAGAGGCATAAAAAAATTATAAAACTTAGATATTACCCAATGAAGATGATTAATTTACCTATTATTCGGGGTACAGAATTAGTATTTCCAGAAGCTATAGTTGTATTTTTCCTTCTACGCTTAGCTTGTTGTCGAAGTGCATGTTTAATTGTTTTCCTTCTACTAGTACTAGCTCTGGTACGATCTGCGGAAGTGTCGTTGTTATTGCTTACATTTTGTTGATTGGCACTTGAATTTTCGGCATTTTCGTCTTCGCTTTGACTCGAGTTACCTGTATTATATTCTGAAATACCATCTGGTGTAACGTCTATTTCCATTACGTAAATAACTACAGCACATTAACGCTTTTCCTAGTTTTGTTGTCTTAAAAATTCACAACACACAACAAAGCTTTTAAGGTATTCATCGGTAATTCACCCCATGTTAAAATAACTTTTAGATATTTTACACTTAAAAAAATCGATATATTACATATTATAAAATAATGAAGCATTTAAGTTAAAGTTATTAGTGCTTTTAACGCGATTTTAATTCACAAATCTACTTGTCAAATACAATGCTATCCGCCATTTCATAACTGGGCCTTTTATAAACAGGGAAATGTTTTGCTAACAAAACTGGGCCCTACATTACCAGTAGCCCATTTTTGCAAACTATCAATATGTCAAATTTCAAATAGTCCATTTCGATTTATTATTTTCACATAAACGTAAATATATAAAATTGTTATGAATTTTAAATATGTAACTATATAGTTATTCTCAATTAATTATAAACTGTCTATTTATTTTTGATACTATCGTAATATGTATGTAACCATCTCAACCGAATTTATTCTATACGAATATTTTTAGTTGGCAATAAGAAGTGATACCAACATTATTACTAAAACTTACCAAAATATTATTGCTATGTTGCTACTAGCCTTCATTAATTTAATAACAAGTGAATAAATAGTTATTCCATTCTATTACGATAGATAAATTAGAAGATAAATGTTCATAACAATAAAATCGGTGCTTAAAAAATTAAAATCTGGAGTGTAGTTTTATAGAATGTGGACATTTAAATAAATAATACGCAATGAAGAAACGTGTTTGAAATTGATTTTCTGAAGAAAGAGTAATAGATAATAGATCTGACAACTGAATGTGTATAGGCTGTTGTCTATACTATTCATTCTGAAAACATTAATTTGACGTTTATCCCTTTTGACACATTTTCGTATTTCCAAGAAAACTACTCATACTCAATTTTCTTAAAAACATGATACATTTTGTACTTTGTAATCTTTGTTTTGAACGGTAAAAGAAAATGAATCGGAATTGGTTTGGTGATTACTGGAGTATAACTTAATTGTTTTTATAGACGATGCCGGCTGGTAGTAGTAGTCTAAAAGGCGTAGACTGAACTAAGTGGGTGTGCGATATAATTCTCTATCCAGTTTAGCTTATCGTTATCTTTGTGGACATAGCTATTGATGTAATATAAATTGTTCTCAGATAATTTAATTCGCCAATATTGAAACAACACTACCTAGCTGGTGAAAACATGTGTAAAGTATCCGATTTTAAAATCAACAAAACAATTCAGTGCCTAAAAAATAGTTGAGAATTAACAAACCCATTCCAAAATGGGAAATAAAAACAGTTGCTGTTCGTACTCTAGTCCTCAGAGTAATCATAGAGAAAGAGTGATTATTCCTATAGAAGAGACTTTGCATGATGGTGAAATTAGTACAAGTAATTTACAGCATATCAGTGAAAGAGAAACTGATGATGGAGAGCTCGATCCATCACAAGATCCAATGGCAAAGACTATATTCATTGAAAGGTAAATATTTCCAATATATATACATATAAGGTACACAAATAAGTTTAGTGCTGAGGATTTTTAGTACATAGCTATAATTTAGATTAAAAGTTTCTCTTATCTGTAATGGTCTAAATGTAAATATTTACTGAGTATCTATATTATTGATTTTGTGTATAACAATAATTATTGTAAACTAATTATTAGCCAATTTTTATTTCATAGAAACAACGCATTGTTAAATTGTATTTACCTATTGTTAATTTGCATGTTGTATATCAACTCATTTATAAAATTCAGATTCATTCTATATATGATTCAAAATAGTGGTTTCTTAGTTATAGGACTTCAAAGTTTGAAATAAAAAATATATATAATATCTAAATTGTACATTTAGTGATTTATTGTATGTATGTATTTTATTATATAAATGAATTTACATAATCCATATAGAACTCCTATTATATATTACCAACAAAAACATATTCTTGTGTCAATTGGATCTGACACTAATTATCTTTTGTTCTTAGAGCTCCTTTAACATGGGTTGTGGGTTGACCATTAGTTGGCAGATGTTATACCTAATAACATGTCAAGAGCTTGTATTATCTCCTGTTCTTTGTAAGTGGATTGATCTTTAGTTGGCAGATGTCATATCTAATAACATGTCAAGAGCTCTGAGATTATTTATCGACTTTGAAAGTACTGGAATTATTGGCCAATATAATGCAGGATTTTCTTATGTGAAATTACTCAACATTGGAGTAGGAATCTTTCGGCAATTCTTTTTTTTTTAATTGTCATTTATAGTGCATATGGATATTGTAAGAGAAGTAGGTTTACTACCAAATCTCTCAACAAATTTGCAAAGGTATGGAATGCCTTACAGATGTTGAAAAAGTGACAAAATGAAATTGGTGGTAGTTTCAACCAATGTTAAGAAATAATATATCAAGTATATATACTACCTTTGCAAAGTTGGGCTTGTCTCTAGTTAATAACAATCTAATTTGCAAATTTTATCTATAAAAAGTACTTGGAGTGATACGTAATTTTATTTGAAACTAAAAATTCAAGTACCCAATACAAAGTAACTATGTGTTTGAGTACTCTAAGTATTTTAATTACTTGGATTACATAAATGTACTCTAATTACTTCAACACTACATTCAGAACATACATTACTTGAAGTAAATGAATGGAAGTTCATACATGAAAGAAACTTGTGGTATTAAAGAAAAGCTGAAAACGAATTTTTGGCCACTGATCCGACTTCAAAACACAAAATATGATACATTCCATGTCTTTTATTGTACGGCATAATACAGTGAGGTATGCTAGTGTTACCTTCCTCCACCAAATAAGAATCTGGGATAAGTTCATAATTAAGAAATATTTTTAACGTTTTTTTTTGTATTATGTGTTTAGTTTCAAACTACTTTCCTTAGCTAGGTTCATAAATTACTTCAAAATAAAGTTGAGTATACAAATTAAAAATAAAACCAAAACCACTGACTAAATTAGTTGAATACCTCTTTTCAAGTCAACAATAGTTTACAAGATCAAAACTTGTTGAGACATGAAAAAACATGGAATATTTTGGACTATTTCAATGGTACCTGTGGTATTATTGGGTAGTAGTTGTATACAAAAAATACTTTTAAATAAATGTGATTGAATTACTTGGAGTAAATGAATTCCTTACAGTACATTTCAAGTGCTTTCATTACTTTTAGTTCAAACAAGTAGAAGTATCCAGTACATTTTGGGTAGGTAATGTACTGGGAGTACAAGTATTCAGTACTTATTTACTGTTTCACTTGCAGTACATTTTTACTGCAAGTATGTATGTATGGATTTTGGGGTATCATATACGGTGAATAATTTTTATTTCAGATCTAAAACTGCTATAGAAAATGGTATGATTAGAAGAAAAAGTCAACACCAAATTGCAGATTTGCGTCCCCTAAAAAAAAGCAGCTCATGTTCAACAATATACTTAGATGATAGTACTGTCTCTCAACCAAATTTGAAAAACACCGTGAAGTGTGTGGCATTAGCCATATATTATCACATTAAGAACAGGGATTCTCAAAGGGAAATTGAAATTTTTGATGAGAAGTTACATCCGTTAACAAGGGATGGTGTTAGTGATGATTATGATAAATATAATCCTGAACACAAACAGATTTATAAGTTTGTGAGAACTTTATTTAACGCTGCTCAGTTGACTGCTGAATGTGCCATTATTACTTTAGTGTATCTAGAGAGACTGTTAACTTATGCTGAATTAGATATCCAACCTTCAAATTGGAAACGAATAGTTTTAGGTAAGTTTTTGCACAAATAAATGATGATAACATATCGCAATGGACACCATTCTTGATTTAATAATACCAGATTGAGTATTTTTCATCCAGGGTCTAAATTAGAGCTCAACCAACATAAAAGCATTTGGTACTTTATTCAACTGGAAATGTCTCTTTCAAATTGTGGGCAAAACCTATCTGTTTTCTATTATCTTATGCAGGTCATTGGAAAGTATATATAGTAAACAATACATGTAGAAACTAGTATGAAATATCCTATTTTCCACACTAGTTTTGCAATATATTATTTTAATTATCTCATGTACAAAGATTCTTTTAAAATCCAAACAAAAAGGAAGATGTTGTTAAGTGAATTTATCTTACTACTATCAGGGTCATAAGCTTATTAAATATTCTTTTTGCTTAATTTAATATTTATCCAATATAATCCTTATCATTTAATCTGTCAACGGTAATTATAACCAACAACGTTCGTATATATATGTTTACTGAAGCTTCCAAAAGTACATACACAGTTTTACTCTAAATTAAAAGAACACAAAGGTGAGACTCACTTATGAAGTGTATCTCGTCTCCTGGAAATATGTATTTAAAATGAAATGAATATTGAAATATTTATGTTAAGATTATAACCTCAATCTACAGATGCAAAATGTTGAGAAGACCAAATATTTTCATTTAATTTATATCAGCATAAACATGTATCCAATTAAATGAAATTCAACATATTCACCAATCAGAATTTTTTGCTGTTGTCCTGCATTGTAATGATAAGATTCCATCCATTGATGGATTCTTCCTCTTATTATTTTCGATGATAGTCATTTACCCTTCTCTTAAAACAATTGGCTACTTCTTTTATTGTCTTCTCGGGGGGTTGGGGGCAAATATTAGTATTAGTATTAGGACATTTGGATGATTTTCTTCATTTTTCTAACCATTTTTGAATTTTGTCTAGGTAGTTTTGAAGTATGTCTGATTGTGAATGTTCCATAATTGTCTTCAGACACTGGTAGATCATTTGTATAAATGACTTGAAGCACTGGTTTCAGAATAATACCCTGGGGGACTCCTCATGTTATGAAAAATGAATCCAGATATTTGTAAGAATTTATTATTTGCTTCAACTTTAGGATGTATGTCAGTCTCAATAACAGGTCATAAAGTTTACTAAAACATTAGTTACCTCATCAAATTTGATTTATACTTTCTCAAAAAAAAGTTTTAGAAGCTCTGTTGTGATAGAAATCAGAACTATATCTTTCTGGTGGCAATGCTGTTGGTTAAACACTCAAGTAAATTTAAAAAATTGTATTAATTTGTATTTATAGAAATTTTATAACATTAACTAGTGATAACAATTCATGCATCACTGATTTTTTAATTATAATGTTGATGAATTTATTGTAAAAATTTTTAATGAATAAATATGAGATTGTTGACGTTGAAAATATAATTATACCCGATATACTTTTAAAAATACAAAGTGAAACAGAAATCTGTAGTTGCTAAGTGTTTTTAAAATTGGTAAACTAATTTATCAGAAATAACCTTTTATATATGTAGGGACATAATCTATAATTTTAGTACAATGGATGTATGCTTTTACTGATAAAAGCTATATATTAAGGTTATTGAACATTTGAAAAACTTTTTATCTTAACTGACACAATAATTGGGTAAGAGGTGACTTTGTTATTATACATAAACCGGCTCAATTATTTATCACTCTTCTACTCAAATTTTTGACTACTCTGTCTGTCTGACGCGAGTTTTCATAACATAGTTATCATCAGAGACTGGTTATTATTACTTTTAGAAATGGCAATGCTACTTTTATAACCATTCAAAGGTCCTAGGAGATTTATAAATTTTTCCAGTTCCAAAATACATTCCAGAATCATTTAGGCAAAAGTGAAGTGTGTACTACATTCAATAACTGATATATTGCTTTATTAAATTCATTCTCTAATATCGTTTCCAATATAACTTAATATCTTGTGAATCAAAACTCTCTACAAAAGAATAAGAACAAGAAGAACATGAGGAATAAAACTTAATAAGCAGGCAGCTACTATCTTAATCTAAAGACTCCTATGTAATTGAGGAAAAAGTCAAATTGAGAAATACAAAAAAAATTTACTCGGAACAGTTTCAGATTATCAGCGATTTATTTCTGGTGTTACACAATCTGTTACAGCAGATTCTATATATCTGGTGACATGAATAAGCGCGAATTACCAGTTTTAACAATGGTGACAGCAGATGTTGCATAAATTTAAATTTGATCTTACAATTATTTATATTTCTTATTTTTATATTGTTGGATATCACATGTGATTGTCTGAATATATTAGATAAAAACCTATTATATTATTAGATTATTATTAGTTTCATTGAGTTTTATCTCTACAACACTGATTTTAGTGATATTCTGAAATAACTTGTGATTTTCCAGGTGCAATCTTATTAGCTTCCAAAGTTTGGGACGATCAAGCGGTATGGAACGTCGACTACTGCCAAATATTAAAAGATATTACTGTGGAAGACATGAACGAGCTAGAAAGACAATTTCTAGAATTACTCCAGTTCAATATAAATGTACCGTCAAGTGTCTATGCCAAATACTATTTCGATTTACGTACATTAGCAGAGGCAAACGATCTGACATTTCCTAGCGAACCTTTGAGTATAGAAAGGGCGCAAAAGTTGGAAGCCATGTCTAGGGTGATGGCCGATAAATACACCCAAGAAGCTATAAAGAACGGTTTGAAAAAATGGTCAAGTTTGGACAATCTCACAAACGGTACAGCGGCAAGGAGATCGATTGCTATTTTATCGTGATTTATATTTTATTGATTCTTGAGAAGCATTTGGGGCATTTTACAAGTTTTTTAACGAACTCATTTAGGGACCCAAGGTATTTTTCAAATATTTAATAGCAAAATTTACACTTTATAATATTGTTTCAAAATGAGACCGTAAAAACATAATATGAAATTCAATATTTTGAACAATTTAATTTTTGACAAATATATTTGATAAATGTAAAGTCTTGGTAATTTATTGCCATTATATAAAAGTTTTATTTATTATCGAATGAGAAAACAGTCATTTTTTGATAAAAAAATTTCATAATGATTATACTTACTATATATCAATGTTTACATAACAACAATTAATATTTTCGAAATTTGTTGATTCTAAATATCATTTCTATTAATTATGTTTATCTAATGGTGATTGTTTAGGAAAAATTGCAAATTTTTCAAAAATTTGATGAATATTATTTTTTCTAGTAAATATTAAAAATCCCAGAGTTTAAAGTGGATCCAATATTTGATTCAACATTCATTATATTTAGAATAATTATATATAGTCGAGTTCACAAGTTGAAAACAATGAAAAATTCTCAACAAACCATTTTACAGTGCACAAAAAATTGCATTATATAACATAAGACTAAACTCACAATTTGGCAACGATCTAATTTATTGATTTAAAAATTTTTCTTGTTAAAATAGTTTTTTAAGGTCTAAATAGGCTAATTTCATAATATGAGCTCATTTTTGTATCTTTGTATCTTGTAGTATAAATTGTCAAATAAGCGACTTTATCTTCCGAATCTATTACTTGACCTAAAGATCCCATTTCTCCTGGTTTTAACTGTTTTTCATCATCTGTCACTTCTGAAGCTTGCGATGCATCGTGAGAATCAAAACATTCTCTGTTTTTTTTATCAAAAGATTCCTTTCCTCTGATTTTAATTGTTTTCATCATTGTTTCATCATCTGACACTTCTGGAGCTTGTGATGCATCGTCTGCATCAATCAGTTCCTCAACATTTACATCTAAAAAATTGCTTGTTGCCTAATGTAATAGTACAAACTTTCTTCATTTTCTCCCTCATATCCAAAGTCTGCCTTTATATGAGGAACTAATGAAAGAATAGACTCTATTGATGCAGAGGATGCTCCAGAAGTGACAGGTGATGAAACAGTGATGAGGAACGGTCATAATCAGAGGAATATTTGGATCAAAAACACAGGGAACGTTTTGATGCAGAGGATGCATAATAAGCTCCAGAAGTGTTAGATGATGAAACAAAGTTTCAGAAAAACAGTTAAAATCTTGCTCTTGAAGTGAAATTTTTGCTCTGAAAAAGAAAATGGATTTGAGAAGACAAAAATGCTAATAAATTCGTAATATAAAATTAATACCAAAATAATGTAATTTAATTTGAGGTAAATTATATTTGTTTTTTTAAATTATACTCGATTGTTCGAAATCAATATGCCACTTAGCATATCTTAGCCACCTTAATATTATCTAGAGCCGAAAGAGCACTTTTAATAAATTATTTTTTCATATTAAATACTAGATGGAATCAAAACATATCCATTTTTAAAAATATAATATTGTCTTGATATTTCAATTGCTCTTTTGATAAATTCATTGAGCTTATTTAAAATTCCCCATTTAAAAACATATTTTTATCAAACACATGTTTTGTCTGAAAGCCATCTTGTCCTGTGGTGTATGGCTGTTTGTTTTAGGGGTCATGCAATATACCTTTTTCTCCATGCCTTTCTATGTTTCTATTTCTTATTTTATTATCTTTATCTCGGCAGATTCTTTCACAATTTCAATCCATGTTTTTCTTGGTATTCAGAAATTACAATTTCTGGAATCTTTGGTAATATTCATACTGAATACATTAAGATTTCATCAACTCTCACAATTACTGGTCTTTCGAGCCGGATACCGATTAGCAACCTTTGAATAAAATTGTGTAATTCAATAAACTAATTGTTCCTTAATGCTAAATAGATATTTTACTATTTCCAATTGGAAATGGTTAATATACGTGGTATTTTAGAAAAAATTTAACGTTTTTTTGATTCCATTTTAAAGTATTTATGTGAAAGTAGTGAATATTAGGTTCTAGAACTAAAAAATAGATGGCTTGTCTCCTTCCGATAATAAAATCTTTCTATTTCATTTTGAATTTTGAGATAATTTCTTCAGTTTTATAAATCAAAAATAATAGATTCCTTAAAATTTCCATTTTGAAAAGCATTAGCAATTTTCTTTGGAGTCTTAATATTTTTAATTTGCTTTTTAGCTTCTCATGCTTCCAACTATTTACCAAAGTATTTCTTAAATATGAACATTTTCTAATAAGATCTGCAATTAGTTTTTATATAATTATACACGTTGCATTTATAAATTTTTTGTCTTTCAATTGAAACCAATAAAAAATTAAGCCGGGTATACACGTTACGATAAATCGTAACGTTGTGATTTTGAACGTTATATTAAATCGAGAGTGTGAATTGTTTACATACAACGATTTCTTCTTCAATTTTCGTTATTAACTCAACCATGGAAGGAGTATCTACTGCTGTGATTTTTATACATAGTTTTTTTGGCAAGAATATTGCAGAAAAAAAAAATAAATTAGTATTGAGCCCACAAAAATGAAAATTTTCTATCAGATAATTCATTAAACTGAAAAGATAATTTGAAAAAACTGCCTTGATATTAAACATATTAATATCTGTAACAATTCACTTCATAACTATCAGCTTTTCAGCTATGATTCTTCTCCAAATTGATTTATTTTATTTCTTCATTTTTTAAGCATCTTTGTTAACCCAAAAGACATAAATAATTTTTGATATGAATAATTTGATTACCAAAACAATTAGACTGAGCAATAAACTATAGATTCATTTGTAAACAATGTTCATAAAAAATTTTGTTATTTTGATTTGGAATCATGATTTCACTATTTAATATCGTATTACAAAAAAGGTATTGGATTGTTTGTGCTTTAAAGCAACAGTAACTTAATCAGGAAAGCAAAACGTGAGCTAAAGACAAATCCTCATTGGAAGTACAGTGGAAGAAGAAAACTCTAGATGAACTCATTTTGGTATATTGTAATTCAATTGTTTTAAATTTATATTTCTATATTCTGAAAAAATTTTCCATCGTCGTACTGTCATTACTTTCGAAAAGATCTGATATATCAAAAATGTCTCCAATTGAAAGATAAGATTAATAGATTCACTGTGTATATACAAGTATTTACATGAAGTGTATTCATTATATTTTTTATATTTTATGGTATAGTAAACTTATTTATATACCTATAATATGGTATCGTGTTGTAATTAGTAATACTGCCGTGTTAATTCAAGTGGCAGTAACTGCTTCGAAAAAATGGTTTTTTTCAGTTTTTTCTATGCCAGCAATTTAAGTCTATAAAACAAGTTGATTTTGTACAAATCTCAAAATCTGACAGAGTTACTATCATAGATTCTTATTTAGACCTGTGTAACATGGATAGTCACTTTGGTCACAGAATCGAAAATCGTTTTCGAAGGTTCCAAAAACAATTTTAATTGTCTTGGACTAATCAGATCTTATATTTTCATCTTTTTGGGGATATAAGAATGGATGTATAGCGTTCATCGAACCATTAAGACGAGCTATGATTAGAATTATAGAAAATTCACAAATGACAAAAATTCAACATCAATAACCAGTATATTTTTACTACTTCGGTATTGGATAATGACATTTTAACTACATCAAAAAAGTCGACAAAATCGTAAAATTTTGCTTTCAATTTTGAGTGAAAACTTTATCCAGCATTCTGTTCTATTCCGAACTATTGTTCTACCAGATAATCACATCATGTGCTTTATGCTATACCAGAGTCACCGGAGAGATTTTTGAACTTCCAATAGTCACAATGCTTCCATTAAATGACAATAAATCAGCAGTATGGATTCGTGAATTGATCTACTATTACATTTTTAACAATATATCAAGATTCATTTGTATGTTTTACAAAATATTCTTCAGGGGTCATTCTTCATGTCCAAAAGACTAGTCCTCACAAGTAAACATTACATAAATATCAAATAAAACATGTATTATATGCTTACATCATTTTTTTGACTATAATTATAATTTTTATTCATATTTTTGAATAATTTTCATTCAAACAACACATAAGAATAATCACCAGAAGTTTTAAGAACAAAATAATAATTGAAGCTGGGATCAGTGACAAAACTGACAAACACTTTTCTAGCAATAACTGGAAATAGATCAAAATTCTTACAGTTTACACAAAAAAACAACAACCAAAATCTCATTATTGATACAGTGTTGCAATAGTAAAAGGTTAACCGTTGATGTTGGGGAAGATTGCAGATACGTCATTTTGTATTTCCACGGCAGAATAGTGGCCTAACACTATTCCTATTATTATTATTTCTGAAATATATATATTTGTCTATTTTTTCTCCACTGGTTCTAACGTAACTCATTATATTTTGTATGAAGTCATTTATTTTAATTCATACTATCTAGTAGCAAGTTTAATTATATTCTTATAATCCGGTCAAATTAGACCAAAGAATAAGAGTGAAGCTACATAAATTCCCTCCAAGCTGAAAATCAGTAGAATTGTTTCAAATATAATTAAAAATGAAATTTGAAAGTTTTTCAACGATGGCTCGAAGGAAAAAAAGTATTGATACATTTTTTTGGATAATTTTATAATCTCTATTTTTGTCTTAAGGTATTTTTATGATAAAACTTACCATTTTGCTGAAAATCGCGAATAACTCATTTTTTTTGACTTTTGACCTTGAGTAAAATTTTCTCTTTACACGGGGATGATGGGAACTTTCATTTTTAATTATATTTCAAACAATTTTATTGAATTTCAGCTTGTTGGGAATTTTTACAGCTTCACTCTTATCTTTTGGTATAATTTGACCGTACTATTATTTATAATTGTATTTAGTAGATCTATTGACAAACTCTCTGTAAAAAAGTTACAAGGGTAAATTGTAAATATTTTTGTATGGAAAGTTTTTTTTATTTTATTTTTATACTTAACACAAGTTATACTGCATTTTGAACTATTATTAATTTGTTACATTTCTAAATTTTACAATTTAAATTTGTAATTTTGTCAAATTTCAAAGTATAGAAATTATAAGTAAAATATATGTAACTGATTTTATATCAGATGTGCTGTAATATGTACCAAAGTAATAAAAGGATTTTATCAACTTTTTGGATCCATCGGCGATATTTTTATGTCTACTATCACTATACCAATACTAATAATTACCCTATCTAGTCCTTTGAGCCTTCATATCCGGCTCGAAGGACCAGATAGTATAATTGTGAGAGTTGATGTAGTGGATGGATAGAAATTAATGTGTATCTAATTATTATTTATTACAAGATATTCTATTAACTTGAAAATACATACAAGTTAAAGCCTTCTTTCAATTTTATATGCGGTCTTTTTTAATGGTAGTTTCATAAAATTTCAGTAACCTAACCAACATTTGTATTCACCTAGCAAATCAATTCCTTTATAAAATTTAAATACATCAACAAATCATCTATGTTTAGATGGTTCACGACAATGTTATTTATATTGACTGAATTGGTGACATCTATAGTTGTAAAATTTTACTACTAATTCCATTTCCGTCACATAATACCAATGAATTTAAATTTTATTCATAGTGCAAAATATTTTAAGGTAATTCCTACAAGTAACTGGATACATGTTCAAATTCATTAAAACTAAATTATTAAAAAAATAATTTTTTTTGTAATGTTTAAAAGTACCTACTTATTTTCTTACTCAAGTGAAGTGATATGATAATTTTTTAATTAAGAAAATTTTTTATTGATAAGATGCGATTAAAACTTAACATGTGAAAAAACTCGTGTCATGTCTAGACATTCTTCTTCCCCTTATAAGTTGATCTGCATCTACATGATTACGAAGTTATAGTTTTGGAGAGTCTCTAGTTTTCTAATATATTCACAAATTATCAGTAATATTTTTTGCAGTCAAAACATCAATACTTCATTTTTAGTTAATAATATGAACAGGTACCCTTTTCTGATAACCTTTGTGATTACAGTCTGACAAAGACACAATTTTATCGTTTATTTTATTAAATTTGACAAAGAATTTTCAATTTTAATAAGTTAACAATGGGAATTGGTAACGTAATAAATTGTGGACACCAATAAATAGCGTAACAAGATAAATAAGAATGGTATCAATTAAAGTAAATATAAGGGCTCTTTACTTCCATTAAATTTTATTGTCACTCTACTTGCAAATTGTAAAAAAAATTTGAAAATATGAATAAAATGCACCTGCCTGCTTGTAAAATCACGTCCAGTATTTTTTAAATATTATGGGGGGACAATCTATAGGCCTATTCTCAATTTTTATACTGTACTGAGCTTTGAATAGAAAATAAAAAAAAATAATTATACCATGTGTTTTTATTATACATTTCTCTGAATGAGAAGAAAAAAATTCTTCATTGTACAACTCCCTGTTTCGGTAATTCCCTTCAATCAATGTTGCTCGATGCTACGAATCCGAAGTACAACTGGTTTTTATTTATTGGAACATTTATTTAAAGGATATTAACGATTTTCATCAAAACTTGAATACATAGATTAAAATTTTTGATCAATTATTTAAGTCATCAATTTTTCATATAATTATTCTTTAAAAATTCACTACAAATATATTTCATTCAAGAGGTTACGACCAACATAAACATTTATATTGAATAAATATTTTACTGTCAAACATAGAACACAATTTATATTTTGAAAGACATGTTACGATATTTGCCGAACTTCCATTGGCGTAGTGTCGTTAAAAGAATTTTATTTTGTTAAAATTATCAAAGACTTCATCAACAATCTAAGTAAATGAAATTAAATTATAATTCTACTGCGGTAAATTAACCAGGAATATAATTTTAATGAACAGTATAGTGGATATTCAATTCTCGATAATATTGCCGAATTTGTTGAGTAAAAATCGGACATTTGTTTTGTAATCATTACAGCTGTCAAAAATTTTAAAGATGGCCACATTCTATTTGTAAATTTGACATCGTGTCATTTTTTCATAAAATTCCCAGAATTGTAAAACAACAGGGAGTATTTCAAGATTAATACGGAATTCTACGAATTTATAAACAGGTACGTAATATTTTTACTACGTTTTATAAATTTTTAAACTAGATAGGAAGCTTTTACATCCATTGTTATTAAGTAGGTGTATTAGTCATTCAAGGTAAATACAGTTTCTGCGATATTAAATCTAGTACAAAAATTAATACTTAGCAATTATAATAATCATTTTCTACTTACAGTCAAAATGTCTGCGGGTCCGTATAATTATTCTTATATTTTCAAATATATTATCATTGGTGATATGGGTGTAGGAAAGTCGTGCCTTTTACACCAATTTACCGAAAAAAAGTGTAAGTATCTTACTAAAACTTGCTTTTTATTTACATACAAATACGTAAAAAGTTTAGTGTAGTCACATAGACATATTAAGTAAAAATATCTAATAATACTTCTTATTGTAAACACATTTTATTGAAGAAAAAAATGTTACTAGCAGTTTTTAACATATTATTGTCAAATTTCAGTTCAGTATATTTTTTCCCATTGTAGCTTTCAGAAGCATAGTTTTTATACAGAGATTTGAGAGTTGAAATTAATAATCAAAAACCTTAATCCACTATCTAATGGCACCAGTTACCACCAATAAGTATTATATAAGAATTATGGTAAAACAGTATAGCTTGAAATATACAGTACTGAACTTGTAATTATTTTATAGTTTTAAGAAATACATATTATTGGTACTTCATTACATATTCTACATGTGTTCCTCCTCGCTCAAGACAGACTTCATACTGATGTTCCAAGTTTCTTGTCATGTTATGAATAAGGGTTGTCTTAGGTTCGCAAAGAAGGCTCTAACAGTATTTTTTAATTCATTGATGGCTTTTGGTGCCCATTTAGAAACAACAGTTTCAGCCATGCCTCAGATGTATGCTTCTGGAGAATGTGAAAAATAAGGAGGAGTCAGTAGATTGTAAAATGAATCTGCTTGGAAAATGCTCCTGAAGTAATTGATGAGCCGCGCCAGCAGGATGGCGAGTTGCCCTGACCTGCTGGAGAAATTGGTTTCAAAATACCAAATTTATGTGCACGACCAAATTGACATAGATAAAGCATGTTAAAATTTGTATGCACCTCTTTTAAATAAGTGTGATGTACTTGAATCCCATACAAAAATTTACCTCTAGGATTTTTTGCAAGGAAGTTCTTTTCAAGCCAAGATGCAGTGCTGTCCTTGTCTGGCTGGATTTAAGATTCACTAAAAAAATCTTTCATGGTTATTGTCGTTAACTGTCCTGGGATAGCATTACTTGGAGAATGTTATTTTTTGTTAATATTTTCAATAGCAGTAAGACTTTTTCCAAATCTAGTGATATAGTATAGATATTATTCTAATAGATATTTCTAATTTCACAAAGGAAGTTGTAATGCTGGTATTTTTAGTCATGGCTGATTGTCCCCACACAATAGGTGTAGAATTTGGTACTCGTATCATTGAAGTATCGGGACAAAAAATTAAGCTTCAAATTTGGGATACTGCTGGTCAAGAGCGTTTTAGGGCTGTGACAAGATCGTATTATAGAGGTGCTGCAGGTATGAGTAATAATATTATCTAATAATAATTATCTTTTTTTTTTAAATGAACCTTTAATGTTAAAAGTTATCTACACAGTTTATAAACATGTAAGTGTGATATTTTTAATACAAAGATAAAAATTTGTATTTATAAATAACATTAAAAATGTATTTCATGTTTAAAATTGCATCATTTATAAGTTTATTTTTCATTTAAGCTGTAAATTAAGTAAATAAAAAATTGTGAATAATCATTATTTAAAGTTCACTTTATTTACAAAATTCTTTTATATACTTTATTCCAAACGTATTTTTATCTTTAAAAAGTAAAATGCGTTTTTTTCAATAGAGAAAAATCCTTCAATGATAAGATATCCAGGAAAAAAAATTGTAGATTCCAGAATTGACATTAATGTCGAATAAATTATTATAAAAAAATTGCTACACCTATATGTATCGATTGACTGATGCTGCTTTTAAATTCAGGTGCATTGATGGTATATGACATTACTAGAAGATCTACTTACAATCATTTAAGTAGTTGGTTAACTGATACAAGGAATTTAACAAATCCTAGTACCGTAATATTTCTCATAGGAAATAAGTGTGATTTAGAAGGCCAAAGGGACGTAACTTATGAGGAAGCTAGCAAATTTGCAGAAGAAAATGGTCTAATGTTTGTAGAAGCTAGTGCGAAAACGTAAGTCATATTTTATAAATAAATAAACGCAATCTGGATAAATCGCAAACAGGATTCAAAGTTATAAAAATATTTCTTCTGTTATTTGCTTGGTTCATACATGTTTTCTTCTAGTATTCAGATATGGATTACTATATTGAACTTGTACACTTATTTTTGTTAGCAGCTACTTTTTTATAATATAATAAATAACATGGAGGGAGGTATAGGTACTTCCAAAACTTATAATATGCACCACTGAATGATATATGTTTCTAAGCAAAACTATTCTAATAAACATTACTTGGAAGTACTAATGTCCTTCCACCTTTTCTGAATATTGCTGTAACTAGATGATCGTTTTGTAAATACTGTTTCTATTACATGTTCTAGTATTCACACAAAAGTTCAATAGTTTAAAAGCGGCAAATTTTTTCTTCTAAAGTTTTGTTTTACTTTGCCAATAGGCACTACAGTGTGAGCCTTGGCCTTCTCGACAGTTTGTCTCTAAATTGGTCTGTTGTTCACCGTTTCCCATCCTCTTACTATCATTATTTGTAAGTTTTTGGTGAACTTTTGATCAGTTTTGCCAAACATGTGTTAATTTCATTTATAATGACAAATATTTTTTGTAACCCTTCAATAGAATTTCTTATTTCCAGTGGTGATAATGTAGAAGAAGCATTCCTCGAAACCGCAAAGAAAATATATCAAAGTATCCAAGATGGTCGATTGGATCTGAACGCAGCCGAATCTGGTGTCCAACATAAACCATCACAACCAGGTCGCAACATGTCCAACGACCAACAGGCGAATAAAGACAATTGCGCCTGCTAGTTTTATTCAAAAATTTTAACACACATAGAATCTCCGATTCTGAATTTTTTTTACTACTGGTATGTTAGGTTATGTTTACCTACGTTTCATAATAACTACACAAATTACAAAAAGACCAAAACAATTTTAATACTATCTGTTTCTGATGTTTATGTATAATGATTCTTTTGTATATTTCAGTTTTTGGTTTTGATCTGTGCAATTGTTATATTCTCTTAGTTATTGTCTTTTTTATCACCAGCGGGCATTTTTCTGTGTTATAACACAAAACTCAGAGATAGCACAGTAAAAATGAACTTAGAAAATCAATTTACTCAAACTCAACTATCCACTGACGTGAGTTTTTATGTCAAAAGCAGTATTTATTTTAAAAAAGTTTTATACACTTTTTTATATACAAAAATCCATTCCATTATCGAGATTAGCGCCTGTAGAAGCTCTTTCAGGATTTGTTTATTACTCTTATCATGAAACGTGGACATATCCTAGTAATTTGTTTAAATAATTTACGTTTGATCGTAGATTAAAGATTGCGTTTATATGCACCGTTAATGGGATAAAAATAAATTCATAGATTCTTTAGGATCTGTGATGAAAATCTTTGTTTTGAGTGACAAAACAGTTGGTTATTTATCGGTACTCTAATGGGGTATCCTGGTCTATTTGATTACACAGTTATCTATTCTTTTAAAACGATTATCCCATTTCATCTTGACCATACAGTGTTTTGATCTCTGCGTTCGCTCTTCTTAGTACCTTTCTCTCCCATATGTTTATTTTGTTTTCTTCTTTATTGTTCATGGTCCAACACTCGCTGCCATACAGCACCGTTGGTTGTATAACTGTCTTAAAACTTGGCGGTTCTTAAAATATCTTTTGATATTAAAAGTCCTCCTAGGGCTCCAAACGTTTTGTTCCCTCGCGTTAATCTTTTTCCCTGGTTTCATCTCCTCTGTTTGTCGGTCACTCCCAAGTATTCGAACACCTGAATTTTATCAAGTTTTGCTACTTCGTCACTTTTAATTGGTGGAATTTATCCTATTGATAAAAACTTCAAAGAAAGGCATACCAATAGTACTAATAAATTAGTCATAATTAACATTTAGCAACATCGCTTTTATATGCTGCATACCAAATTGGAGAAATATTTAGATGAATTGAATTTATAACTCATTCGGGATGCTTAAAGATGGTCAATATTCCGGGTCCAATCGACGTTAAAACAAATATACGTTGGGAGGTGTGTATTTAAGCGGAGTCTTTAATCTATGACTGAATTGAAAAAATCTTTTTTAAAAACTGTAGTTAATTTTTGTTATAAGCAATCATATTAATTTTCTATGTAAGGCACTAGATTACAATTTTCTTTAGTTCCAAGTTTTTCTATGATGTATAGTTTTTATTTTTAAAGGTATATTAAAGCGTTGTTTTTAGGCTGTATCATATCTTGACATTGTTTAAATTAATCTCAACAGAAGCTATCAAATTACAGCATTTTTTTTCGTCAATAATTATATCTATATTTTTATAAACAATTATGTATTTAATTTTGCAATAGTTATTTTTCATATATTAACAGGCCTTATTTCATGTAGAATTAAGAGCTTTAAGAGAGATTAACTTGTGAAAAGCTCATGATCCGTTTTATTGAAAGTGGTAAAGAAAAATCACAATTTTTCCCAAATTGCAATAGGATATTGATATTAGTGATTCCATTTTTATTTGCACTTTTTTAGAGTACCAGAAAACGCTTTTTTGTTCATCTTACCACTAAATATTTTACATTAGGCTTCTATATTTGATAAAAATACAAATTTGTTATCGATGCATTGTTTTAGTGATGTATGTTTGTATGTGATGTATTTATTATTAATACCATATATAAAAATTATAATATAGACATTAAGTTATGAGGTATTTTATTTTATTGTGAAATAAAAATGAAAATATATCAATCGATAGGAATAGTTTAGAAATCCCTAGAGGACATCTCAACTTTCCTTTCCTTCCTAAGCTCAGTCAAACGCATCGAAAAACGGTCAACTATTTATTCCAAAAATCAAGGATTTCACATAAATCAAGTTTTATAACTTTAATACGACCGAATTTTCTCGAAGGTTAGTTATTCGATAACTATGTAGTCATATAGATGAAGGCCAATTATATGGAAAAGAAGAATAACCCAACTAATCGGAGAACATATCTCGTTGAATTAAAAAACAGAGCGAACAGCTAGTACACTGCAGATTATTGAATAACTAGTTAGTCAAATAGATAAAGGCCAAGTACACGGAAAAGAAGAATAACCTAACTTATCGGAGAACATATCTAGCGTTGTTACAATAAAAAACAATCAGAACGAACAGCTAGTATACTCCAATAACTACATGCTCAAATAGATAAAGGCCAAGTATATGGAAAAGAATAATCTGTCACGCTTCGTCACAATACAAATCAATTAATCAAAAAAATCATATATGTAATATTTCTATATGGACAGTTGGTATGGGAAAAAAACGTCCTTACGTTACGGTGTCGACAATATTCATTTTCTCTCGTTCTTGACACTTTATCTATACTGCGCATGCTTGAGAATGCGCAGAATAGAGCTGGAACCGGAGGATAGAAAAATCGTTGCCATTCTGTCTTCCTTAGTCGAAACAGCTTTCACTTATAGAAACTGTCCATATAGAAGCATCAGTAATAACCTTGGGTTTTTAAAATTAACTCAAAGTATCGTTCAACTGTAAAATTGTGTTCAATAACAAGTTGATAACAAAATAATGATATTTAGACAACATTGTAGATGTGATGGATATAATTAATGGTGATTATGGTGTACAATTGATTAATAGAAATTTATATTGTCTCATTTGCACGGCATTTGCAAATGTTTTCTATTAGTGATAGTTGCAAGTAACATTCAAGCAAATGAAATAATCCCGAATTGTTTAAAACCAATTTTTAACCAAAATAAAATTGAAAAGACAGTTTGTGACGAAATTGAATTCAGGGAACTTAATTTTTACTAAAGTAAACAAGAAAACCAGTTTTTTCAATTATTCAACTTAGAAAGCTAATTGTTAGTGTTAGTTTAAAACATGAAAAGCAAATTTTTTGTCAAATTGAACACAAATTTTGTCAAATTGAACACAAATTTTGTCAAATTGAAGTTGGAAAATCCAATCTGGTAACTCAATTTATGTCAACAATTTGTGATCAAAATAAATTTAAAAAAGGCAATTTTTGACCAAAATAAAGTTAAGGGCAATTTTTGACGAAATTAAACTTGGAAAAGGTAATTTTTAGATAATAAAAGTTGGCAAACCCAATTTGTAATGAAAATAAGCTTAGAAAAGCCAATTTTCCACCAATATAATGTTAAGAGGGATCATTCTTTACAAAAATAAACTTAGAAACACATTAGAAAATATAATTAGGAGTCCCAATTTGAGTTAAAACAAACTTAGAATTGTCAATTTTATACCAAAATAAAGTGGAGAGAGTCACTTTTCATGAAATTGAAAGTATAAAACCCAATTTTGGACAAAACTAAAATTATGAAACACAATCTGTGATCAAAACAAACATATATAAGGCAATTCTTGACCAAAATAAAACTGACAAGGACAATTTTTAACTAAATTAAACTTGGAAATTGCAGAATTTAGAAAATGAAGGCTAGAAAACCCTAATTTTAACCAATATAAAATTAGGAAACCCAATTTGTGATCAAAATAAGCTTATAAAAGCCAGTTTTCACCAACATAAAGTTAAGAGGGACAATTTTTCACCAAATTCAACATATAAAATCTAATCATTCACAAGTTAAACTTGAAAATGTAATTTTTTTAATTAAATTGACCAAAATACTCTTTAAACGGACAAATTTTGCGTAAACTTTTAAAACAATACCAACAACTCATTGTCATGAACATAACCTAGGAGCTCGAAATTTTTTAGCTTGCATTGATCAAGTTAATTGATTATTATTCTTGTTTCATTAGAAGGAATTTACCAGATGTGGAGCAACAATTCAATTTGCCATTTTAAGGTCGATTATTTCAACTTATTCTCAATTAAATCATAAAAGATATTTTTTGTCGATAGCAGGAAAAATAATATTCAATAAATAATTTTTTATAATTTATTATTCATTTTTATATTAAAGGTACAATGACGTGTAAAATTACATAAATATACAACATTTTACCATCGTATAATTGGTAATGTAACAACATAATTAATCAACAATAAATTATTACAAACATTATTTATGTGCCATTTTAATTTTATATTTACAATTATATACACAAAACCAGTAATACCACTATTTTTTTTACAAAATATCTATTTGTTAAAAATATGCAGCTAATTTTTATAATTTCATATCATTTAAGTAGCTAAATATATCAATAATTTATATAATAATAAATTATGAATGTAGTAAACTCGTTAACTACTTAACTACAAACAGTGGAACGAATTGGGGAATTAAAATATTTTAAATACGTCTTGGAGTTAACCTTACTTTTTAAAAATAATCCTCTCTTCTATTCAAATAAAGTAAGAAATATCAAGTTGAATATCGAAGATCTTTGAATTAGGAATTATTTGAAATCAAGTTGGCAACCCTGCCGATTTGTGATTGTGTCAAATCACAGTCAGTTTTACGCAGCACTTGGGATATGTGATCTAATAAGTATTGTGTGAATTATAACAGTATCCACTTTATTATTACTATTTCCACTCCCTAAAATTAGTAGAATTTCATTTGACAGTTGGTAGTGCAGTAACTTTTAGTTATTTCTAGTGATGTGATTCGGGTTTTTTGAAAAGTTAATTTGCTTAATCTGAAACCAGATTTTTAATTTTTTTTACATCAAAATTTAGGAATTCAGAACTAAAGATGTATCATGCCATCCTATTTATTTACAATACCAACGTTGTCATAATCTTATTTTTCGTTGGTACTAAGGTAAAATGTTAAGATATGATGAATTGGCATTCCAATATCTTTCCAATAGTATACTTGATTCAAAAAATCTGTGATGTTCTGGGTTACACACATTGCACTTGAAAAAGATATTTTTTAGACTGCTCCAACAATTTTTTGTGAAATTAAATATGGAAATTGAAGTCATGAAAATCTATATTTGATGAAAAAAGTTAGGAAAGGTAATTTTTGGTCATATTGAACAAGAGGAGTCAAATTTTAACAAAATAACAGCCAATGATGATCAAAATAATAGGAATGACCAAATTAAACATAAGAGAGCCAAGTTTTGACCAAATTAAACTTAAAACAAAGGAAATTTTTAGTCAAATTATTACCAAAAAATTATAAAAGCCAAATTGTGGTTATATTCAAGTAGAAAAGTAAAATTTTTAACAAAATAACTTCCAGTTTTTGAGCAAAATATAGTAAAGAAAAGACATCCATTGACCAAACTCAATTAAAAAGCCATGTTTTGAATAAAATTAAATTAATTAGGCCATTTCTGATGAAATAAACGAATCGTATTTTTGACAAATTAAATTAAGATAAGTTTATCTTTGACTATACGAATTTAGGAAAAGAAAACAATTTTTGACATAATTAAATTTAGAGAAGGCAATTTTGATGAAATTAAACTAGAAATGCAGAACAGATTTAACACAAAAAAGTCAAGTTTCCACCAAAAAGTACTTAGAAAAGTCAATTTATGACCAAAATTAACTTGAAAGACGGTTTTTGATAAATTACATTGAGATAAACCAGCATTTGAATAAAAGAATCTAAAAAAAGAGAAATTAAACATAGAGAAGCCAATTATTGTTAAACTACACATACAAATATAAATTTCTCATTAAAATAATTCAATACTAACAATTTTTAACCAAATTGAGCTTAAATAAGCTAATTTTTGCCCAAATTAAAGTTAAAATGGCCAATGTTTGATAAAAGTAAACTTCCTAATGAACCAAGGAAGAAATCCCAATTTTTGAAAAAATTAATTTAGAAAAATTGATATTTGACAAAATATATCTTGAAAAAATATTTTTTTGTTATAATTGAATTTAGAAAAGCCGATTTTGATCAATTTTTTCTAACAAATTAAACTTTGAAAGCGAATTTTTTCGTAAAAAATTCAATAATAACGATGCTTGATCATATAAAAGTTAGAATAGCCAATTTTTGATCAAATTAAACTAGAAATACCAAATATATTAATAGATTTAACATAGGAATGATAATTTAGTTACATTAACCGTAGACAAGCCAATTTTTTATACAAATAAATTAAGAATGAAAAGGTTTGGATCAAATTAAACTTAAATGAGCAAATTTTTGTTAAAATCAAAGTTAGAAAATGCCAATTTTTGATCAAATGGAAGTTATAAAAGCCAATTTTTGACCCAATTAAACTAGAAATATCAAATATATTAATAGATTTAACATAGGAATGATAATTTAGTTACATTAACCGTAGACAAGCCAATTTTTGGTACAAATAAATTAAGAATGAGAAGGATTGCACCAAATTAAAGTTAAATAAGCAAATTTTTGTTAAAATCAATGTTAAAAAAGCCAATTTTTGACCCAATTAAACTAGAAATATCAAATATATTAATATATTTAACATAGGAATAATAATTTAGTTACATTAACCGTAGACAAGCCAATTTTTGGTACAAATAAATTAAGAATGAGAAGGATTGCACCAAATTAAAGTTAAATAAGCAAATTTTTGTTAAAATCAATGTTAAAAAAGCCAATTTTTGACCCAATTAAACTAGAAATATCAAATATATTAATATATTTAACATAGGAATGATAATTTAGTTACATTAACCGTAGACAAGCCAATTTTTGGTACAAATAAATTAAGAATGAGAAGGATTGCACCAAATTAAAGTTAAATAAGCAAATTTTTGTTAAAATCAATGTTAAAAAAGCCAATTTTTGACCCAATTAAACTAGAAATATCAAATATATTAATATATTTAACATAGGAATAATAATTTAGTTACATTAACCGTAGACAAGCCAATTTTTGGTACAAATAAATTAAGAATGAGAAGGATTGCACCAAATTAAAGTTAAATAAGCAAATTTTTGTTAAAATCAATGTTAAAAAAGCCAATTTTTGACCCAATTAAACTAGAAATATCAAATATATTAATATATTTAACATAGGAATAATAATTTAGTTACATTAACCGTAGACAAGCCAATTTTTGGTACAAATAAATTTTTGTTAAAATCAATGTTGGAAAATGCCAATTTTTGATCAAATGGAAGCTAGAAAAGCCAACTTTCCAAAAGTTGGAGCTAGAAAAGACAGTTTTTCATGAATTAAAACTTAAATAGTCAATATTTTACAAAATATATCTCAAAAAATCACTTTTTCATCAAACTGAACTTACAAAAGCCAACCTTTAATCAAGGTAATCTTGAAAATGCTTTTTTTAAACAAATTAAACCTGGAGAATCCAATTTTTAACAGTATACTAGTAATACAGTAGAATATTCAATACAATGACGGCAATGTAAGTTTGAGTCTTGACAAAGTAATCAAAATTTTCTCTAGAGCTTCTATGATCTTAAAAAGTTACAATTGGTTAATAACTAAGTTTTAATATAGTTTCTTGTGTGAAGAGGAAATGTATGTGAATAACTTTGCTATTAACTTCTCCCAAAGCTTAGTTTTTTAATAGCAAATGAAAAAAAAATGATTTTAGAATTAAAATATAATTAAAGACACATGTGGGAATGTTGGGATATAAAACTGTAGAGAAGACCAAGTCCAACAAATAAAACCTGCAAAATGTATAAAAATAATCGATTGTTATCGAACAAAATATAAAGAGGTATGTATTATAATTAAACCAGAATAAGAAAATATTCCTACAGGTAACTATTTAAAAACAACCAAAATTAAATACCGTCGACAAAGTGAAGTTAAAACCTATAATCACAGCATAATCTCATACTAAAACTATATTTCCTATTGAGCTGATGGCGTCTTCCTCTTCATAGCCACTTTCGTCACTGCAAGCACTACCGATTTCGTCGTCTGAAGCATTTCCTTCGCTCAATCGCCTATAATTAGGATCGGAGAGAGTCCTTCTTTTAAAAACCTTTAACGAACTAAAATCCGCATGAGTCTCTCCTACGGGTACCAGAGACACTTCTTCTTGATCCATGAATTGTTTTTTATTATTCACACCACAGTATTTCAGTAGATCCGGATTTGATAATTTTTCGAAGCTTCGTACCCTGGATAAAACAGTGCCGCCAACTTTAAAGTCTAGTTCAGTCTTCTTCTCGTATTCTTGTTCTTCTTCTTGCAAAACTGCTAATTCGGTTATTGTCGGAAATACAGGATGGTCTGTTTCGGACATGGCTGTGCTAGCTGATTCACAACCACTGGATAAGGAACCTTCGTCACTTTCTATAGGTATTAGATCTGGTTTTTGGCTTAGGGCGTTGTACCAAGCTTTTTCGCACGATTCTAAAAGATCATTTTTAAAACTACTTTCTACCAGTTCTTTTAAAATAATGTCACTCTTATCGTCCAGCATTAGGGGTTCCGATTCTTCCGTTTTTTCTTCTTTCAAAGATTCATCACAGGTAGTTTCTCTTGCAGGTACTATATTATTATTGTTTCGAATCTTATTTATAAAATACCATTTTCTTCTATCTAAAAGGCTGTTGGTACTATTGCAATGATTAAGTAGTTTTTTAACTTTTACGCTTTCTTTGGAATTATCGAAGACGTTATCGTCTTCTTCTTCTTCAATGATTTCTTCTATGCTCATGAGTTTTGGAGCTGACTTAGATCGTTCTAACGGAGGTCTATAGTTATGGGAACCCGTACTAAGTAAAATTTTTCTTCTTGGTATAGTGGGATTTTCATATACGGAATTGACTAGAGACAATCTCGCATTTTGCCTGCAAAGTTTTTCTCGTTTGAATTCTAGGAGTGCTAGGGCTAGAGATTCTTTTAGTTCTTCTTCTATTTGCTTCGCTACAGCCGAAGAAGAGCACAGTACTGCGTGGCATCTTAGTTCGTGTCGTAATCGTTTACCTTCGTGTCGATATACCCAACAGAACAATCGAGGAAATTGTACCGGGGCTCCACAAGCTGTCAATCGATTAGCCCAATACTCGGTGAGACCGTGATCTTTTGTTGTTGCTTTCAAACCACCGCCACTGACTGTCAAGTTCATGCGCACATCCGGTCGGGAGGATTGGGTGTAGTTTCTCCATAAGGTCGTTAACGGTTTCTCGAAACATCCTTCCCCTGTAACAAAGAAAATATACATTTAACAACTCAATAATTTCTTTCCTTTAAATAAGCGTAAGTATTAGGTAGATTTTTTAAAATGGTGGGTAGGTAGACCAATTTAACTAATATAAAATAGCCAATTTTTAATGGAAATGTATTTAGGAATGCCAATTTTCGGCCAAATTGAACTAGAAATGTCAATTTTCATCAAACTAGAATATTAAACTTATTAATCCAATTTTTGACCAAGATTAACTGAAGAAAATCATTTCTGATCGAAATAAACTGAGTAAATCCAATTTTTTACTAATCATTTTGACATTTTAATTACAGAAAACGAAATTTTAATAAAAATGTATTTAGAAACACCAATTTTTGGTGACCTTGAGCTACAAAAGTCAATTTAAATCAAATTAAACGAAAAAAAAATGCCGATTTTATATCAAAATAGAGTGAAGAAAAACAAAATTTTTATCAACATTAAACTTAAAGAATCCAAAATTAACTATTTAATAAACTGAGATCCAAATAAACTGATTGAATCAAATTTTTGACAAAATAAACTGGGAATACGAATTTTTTTAGAAGACAGAGCTGAAATGTTCACCAAATTAAACTATTTGTCTATTTCCAGACCAGTAAATGTCAGTATAATGTTTTTTCCACTACTCTGGTTGAATCCAAATCTTCTTCTTCACTACTGCATCTTACTTCTTAGTTCTTAGTGGATTCTGCTTCTATTAAGTTGCTGTACTGTTGTAGAATCTTCTTTTTTCAACTTTACACAGTTTAAAAACATTATGCGGGGTTCTGACATAGAGCTTTCTCTTCAAATATCCCTGTCTTCCTGTTAATTTCTAGATATAATCTTAATTAAATAAACACTTGACTGGTTTAATTAGAAATTAACAAGATATGCAAAAAAACTAGCACATGACCGACATGCTAATATGAAAACAATGTCATGTACCTAATGCATAACTTCAATAATGCGAATCGTGACTTTATTCTCTTTTAATTATCTGTACCTGCAATGTATAACGATAATTTATATTTTATCTTCTAGTATGACAACAAAAATTACTGCCGCTGGTGATCTACTTATATCCTTGAAGCCGGAAGTCATTTATTATTCTGCTTTTGTTGCGAATTGTTAACAGAGAAAATTATAGTTCTGTTTTTCTTATATTTGAACTAGAACATGTATTTTGTGAAAATGTTCATCCAAGTTTTAGAATCTTATGTTGTCGGCTTGTACCCAAAAGTTTATATTGCATAGATACTTTGAGTATTTTTTATTTGGACAGTTCATTAGGAAAATACGTCCTCTGAAATTTCTATCGTTTTTATCAACTTCCTTGTTGAAATGATGGATTGTTGGAATGGTTGACGCACATTAAAAAGATGGAATACCGATCGTGGTGTTCACCATACTTTCTTACTTGACTTTCAGACTTCACACCTTCAGTTAGTCAACCATGTATGCTTTGAAATTCAATTAAAGTTGCTTCTAATTCAGCTGAAACATTTTTAAATCCAAGAAATATGCCATCGTGTCTACGTAGACCCAAACCTTCATAAAATCAATGGTTTTTCATAATATAAACATTTTTATAATGTCTCTGTATACAAACATCTTCAAACTTAAGTGCTTTAGATGTTAGCTAGTTAGTTTTAGGCATAAACCTCTTTAAAAAAATTTTCTTGTGTAGTTTTTTCCTTTACTAACAACAGTATTTTGTGTAATTGTATTAGGTTATGAATATCTGCAGATTATCTTGGTATTACAGTTTGCATTACAAACCAATTCGAGAAGACCCGTTTTTGCTTGCAAGTTCCTTTTCGTTTTCTTCTAGCCAAAATTTCCGCTTTTCCCCTCTAGAAAAGTTGAGCAAACACAACCCCACGCAACCACAGCAACCCCAGCCTTGCAGAGGAACAATTCCTTTATCAGGGCCCACTCTAACAAACCCTCCTCCTTATCCTACCAAATTTAACCAATGAATCTCTCTTTCTATGGGTTTGAGATGCTTCGCAAGGAGCGACTAGATGTTGTTCATCCAAAAAAAGACTCAAAACTAAATGGTAGCTTCTACAATAGAATTAGATTACGGAAACAGAAAACTTGCGTGGATATTTGAATCATTTTTGTAGGAGTGAATAAATGTTGTACTTAAGATAAAAAAAAACTATTTTTTAACGTTGTGTACACTTTCTTTCCTTGTTGGTTTCGTAATAATAATGCCGGAAGGTCGATATGTGAATAAACTTTTACGTAACCAAGAAAATGTATTAAACAACGAACACATAAGCTTTAATTATTGTTTCGTTTCACAGTTCAAAGAATACGTGGGTTAGACTCAGATCTAGACGCTTTTAAATATTATGTCAATCAATTAATTTCTGCGAAGAAATTATTAGTTTTATCAATTATTACAAAAAAAATTTGAAATCATTGTCAAGACTACTGAACAAATAACTTTAACTCAGTTACTAAATTGGAATTTCTGTAACCGTTGCTGATGATCATACTGAACACACCGTTAACTCTACCACTACACCAACACTTAAAATTACACTATCTGACGCGCGTTTCGATAGCGAAGTTATCATCATCAGAGGCTAGTTCTATTCAACAGAAGTTTGGGCAACATGTATGATTGTTTCCATTTTGTTTTACATTGTTTATAGTGGACAAACAAAGAATCTGTTCTAAATTTGGAATGGCCAATAGAATTTCAAATGCATTAAATGTTTTTTCTCTCTTACGCCCTCTAAATTTCTAATTAACTTGCTAATAAACGTTTTAGTTTGCGTCCTATAATCTGCTTTTACTAACTCATCAAGTGTATTAAAAGGGCGTTCTAAGAT
This sequence comes from Diorhabda carinulata, assembly GCF_026250575.1. NCBI lineage: Eukaryota > Metazoa > Arthropoda > Insecta > Coleoptera > Chrysomelidae > Diorhabda > Diorhabda carinulata. The sequence goes on from NC_079471.1 coordinate 3,670,033, forward strand.
ATGTTTAGATATTGGGGCTGAGATATGTTCCACGCAGTTGATGTTTGATGACTCGGCAGGTCATCCTCTTCTGCCAATACCTTGAAGCTCTAATATGTTTAAAGGAGACTGGATGAATCATGGATGAGAATTGGTTCCATCACTTCACACCCGAAACAAAAGAACAATCAAAATAATGGACTTGAAAGGGAGAACCGGTTCCAAAAAAGACAAATACCCTTTCATCAGCAGACAAAGTCATAGCGGCGGTTTTTTGGGAAGCGCCTGAGATAATTTCCATTGACAATCTTGAAAAATTAAGCAAAAACTGCCGCATTTGGCTAAGTAGAAAGTTTTGTTTAAATAAGACAGTGCTTCAGGTCACACATCTTTTATTGCAATGGCCAAAATTTTGAAAAAATACCAGAATGGTGTCGGTGCTTTGTTTTCGATAAACAAGTTACCATTTTTGAAGACCGAAGGTAAAATAAATATTTGTTTTATTTATATATTAAATCTGAGTTTGTTCCAAGCTCATGAGCGTCGAGCCCATAGGTTTCGTGCAGGGCCGGATTAAGATTTATAAGGCCCGGGGCTAAAATAATGACGGGGCCCCCTTAAGGAATTCGGAAACCCGGAAAAATTCACAAAATAGTATCAATACTTTAGATTTGTGGCATCAACACATTAAAACCTGGACCTGGGGCCCGGGGCTATAGCCCCCCCCCCCAAGCCCCTAGCTTAATCCGGCTCTGGTTGCGTGCACAAAGTAAATAATAAATCGGGAAGCAACTTATAATGTCGTTTTCCAAATTATGACTCATTATTCATGTTTATTTTAACAAAATATTTGTGTATATCTAATTAATTTTTTCTAATCTATTGATAACTACAGTTGACAATGCTTCGGGTCACACATCTGTTATTGCAATGGCCAAAATTGATGAATCAAAGTTTAAATTGCTACCTCATGCTCCCTAATCGCCAGATTCAACCCCCTCGGATCATTAACTGTTTCCAGACTTGAAAAATGGCTCTTTGGTTGAAGATTTCTCAGCAATGCAGAGGTGATGTTGGCTATTTTGATGAACTTGGCGATTCTTGTTATAAAAAGAATCACGAACTTATTGAACATACGCTGCAGAAAGTTTATGAAGCTAAAAGGAGATTACGTTGAAAAATAAATATAATTTTGTCCAAATTTTTTGTGTTTTCTGTTGGGCAAGGACTGTCTTCGAAGAATTATTGTTGAATCAACATCATTTCTATCTGTTGCTTCCATGATACCTTCCATGGGGAAATGGTCAGTAAATTCAACCAGATAACAGTACATAACTTAACCTAACTGTATATATAAAAATCTAATTTGTTATAATGACCCATCTCTTATATCATCTCGATAATTTCGACACTTTCTAGTTTATGTTAAAAATATTACTGTAACTCGTTTCACTTTCTATGTACTTAACTATATTTCAAACATCGAATCTCATTTTTTTGCGAATCATTCATAACAGCCTTCACTTTCTGTTAATAAGCTACCGGACAACTGCCGAATCTCGTAACCACAGCAATTATCTTTTAACATCCAAAATTAGTTGTGGGTTTTGATTTTTTTTGGGCGGAACTTTTGATTTAACTGTATTATAATTTTTGATAAGTCGAGGCGAAACACTTTCTCATTAAAAATTATTAACTGATTATAAACATTTCCCTTCGGCAATGATTGTTTATTATTTTGTAATGCACGATTGATGAATCGTGGTTATTTTAGAACCACGGTGCTCTTCTCAAGGACAACGATGGAAATAACTACATTCTACTTATTTCCGTGACGTGGATCGTGTTTTATATGAAACAATAATATGAAAAAAACGATAAACAGCAAAAGGGCGAATGTTGTGTTAGCATAAGAAGAATTTTTACTTTACAATTTATCTTAGAAGTTATATACTGAAGATTACATTACACTTATTATATTATTACGCCTTTTATCGCAGTTCTCTTTCCAATTCCACAGTGTCCTCTAAGAATTTGGGAATGAAATGAATGATAGATGACAAAATGCTTAGAAGAGTATACGAAACAAGAAGCAAAACAGAAACAAAAAGAAAGACCAAGGAATATGGAGTAAGAAAGTCAATATAGAGGCAGAAAGAAGGTACATTCAATGGGATAAGATGGAAAGTAATGAATATAAACGAATGGAGGATAGTTTGGAGTGATATTACATCGTAGTTAGTTTCCACGCACTCCTTACATCCATTAATTATACTGTGATGTTTAACTCTAGTAGTAATACTGGTCACATTGTTTTTATCCTCAAAAATAGTTTTTTCCTATTTAATTATTCATATTGAAAATCTATTATATCCTTAATTGAGACAGAGACAGTAGAAAATGCACAGTACTTGTCTCAGTGTCATATTTACCAAAGGGCCATGGCGATGGTCAGTCCAGGACAAGCTAATATCGGTTCCAGAAGGTATAAAACGTGATCCCACAGAAGGCTTTGGTTAAAAATGAAGCTCTTGGCTCAATTAAATTGTCTAAAAACGGTCATATTGTCGGAATTTTGAGGATCTGCGTTAAAACAATTTAATATAGGTGTTGACGCAGATGTAGAATTCCAGGCTCTAAAAGTGGATTTTTCGATGCTTTTGAAGAAGTTGAGGAAAGAAAATGCTCAGAAGAATAAAGAAGCATCCATAAGAAAATAGTTAAGAGGAAGAAACTAGACAAGAACTGATCGTTTTGGAGTCGATACCTTCTTCCCAATATGCGACCAATTGTTGAGCGAGTTCAGAAGACGCAAATATTCTTATTATGCAGTAACCGCCAATTTTGTATTTGTAGGCAAATTGGATACAATATCTGAACCGGAAATGAGAGCTAACCATAAGACCCCAATTGCTCTATAACTGGAACAATTCTCATGAAAGAAAAATGAGTTTAAGGCAACTTAACCTATTTATTAAAGAAAGAGATTCAAAGGAGGCATTTCCATATACAGAAATACCATTACGCATTTGTGGATCACTAAAAATGTGAATATTTGTTTTGTTTCATTAATAAATGATTTTTTTTCCTTGATTTATGGGGCAGCAAACCTAATCGGTCCAGGGCGTCAAATTTTAAAATACCCCACTGACTTGTCTCTATAGAAGAGGATACAATCGACATTAACTTGAAAACAAAGAAATTATAGCGAGATAATATGAAAAAAATGTGTAATAAACAGAGCAAGAACAATAACTAAATCACTAATTGGAATAGTAAAATAGGAAAGCAAGAAAAACTGAGAATCTACAATGCAATGATTGGTATATAAAACGGAAACGTGGAGTATAAAGAAACGACTTAAGAAAAAAATAGAAGCCAAGAAAATAGACGTTTTAAGAAGAACAAATAGTACGTCTAGGTTAGACCGGTTCAGAACGAGACAGTTCTATTTTCCACCGTAGTGGTTAGGTTAGATTAGGTTAGGTATTTAAGGTAGAGTATTTAACATATTTGTTCCGATCTTATTCTACCGATATCACCAGAAAAACTAGTTTGAAGACGATAAATCGAAAAATGTAGATTGTCTACAAACATCATTTTTTGCAACAGTAACCTTTTTACAATAAGAATCGTCAAGCTCTTCAAAATAGCCAATAACTGCCAACATCACCTCTTAATTGTTGAAAAATCTTCGACCACCGAGTTCCATTCAAGTCTGGGATCAAAAAATATTCCAAGGGGGTTTAATCTGACGAATATTGTGTATGAGGTAGCGATTCAAACTTTAATTCAATAATTTTGGCCATTGCAATAATGTATGTGTGATCTGGTGCTTTGTCTTTACGAAACAATTTTCTTCTTAGCCGAGTTCGGCCGTTTTTGCTTAATTTTTCGCTTAAACGTTACTTAAAAGTCGTTCGTCCAGTACCGTTTTGTGGATTTTATTTAACCGTCACCTCATTTGGTCAATGCTGGTCTCCGCAGGTCGTACGGCCTCTTTTAAGCTCTGCTACCCAATTGATAACGAAGCAGGAGTCTCACCCAGAGTAGAATCTAGTTCAGCTTTTATATCGGTTGGGCTAAGGCCTTTCAAATAAAAGTATTGTATCACATTACTATGACCAATGTTTCCCATGTGTACAAATTCACTAAAAACTTGAAACATATATATTCAAGCAACTACCACCATCTCTAGATCAGTCTAGGTACTTCTGGGATCATCCTCGTACCTGCCTAAACACAACTTTCAAAGGCATTTGTTTCTATGTTGCCACATCCATTTACAATTGTGGCAATTAACTGCATCATTTAACATAAACGTGACTCCATTGGAAATGGGGTTTGCATCTACCTCTTGCAGTATGTTTTAACTTTATAAAGAAGAAATTCATCCTATAAAAAACAACTTCTTGTGTTTTTTGTAAATCATAGAAATTTTTTAAGTTAAATTAGTGAGTTGAAACATTCAATTTCTTTTCCTCGTTATTATTATTTCATAAATATTACTTGCGGTTTTATGAAAAATGCGGTTCGAATGCAGTTGGTCAGTTAAATCTAAATGAGGTCATGAATATATTAAAAGTACGGTACACATTCCGACACGTGAAGTGGAGTGTAATTGGGTATGTGTAACATGAAATTATTAAAGAAATTATTATTTTCTTTATTTTTCTCTTTTATCGCGGTATATTAGAATTTTATAAATTGAAGCGTACAATTTTTAATATACATTAACATGTAATTTTGAAACTTTCGCAGATGAAACTAGATTCATTCAAGTTGTAAGATAATTATATATCCAGAAGAGCATTTTACTTATAACAAGCACTTTTATAATAATCCTAGCGCGGTATGATAAAGCCAGACGTAAAAATAATTCATACCGGAAACTACATGATGTGGCTGTTGCTAAATGTCGGGAATCTATGTAATAGGTCACAGAACCCACGCCTAATTGAATAACAGATAGGTAAAAGTCCAAAAAATCATAAATTAAACACTACCACGGCTGAAACAACCTTTATTTTCTTTATAATAATAGCGCGAGGTTTGGCCTTCTGTAAGTCAGGAATAGTGTCAAAATAACTCTCTTTTAGCGGAAGATCCAGTCGAATTATGTTAAATTAGAAAACGGGCGACAATTTGTATCGGGCGCGAACAAATTTTGTGTGCGAAGTGCGACCACGAATGAAATCGAAAAACCATCGAAACACGGTGCTTCATCACCGAAAGTCCACGTCGAAAGTCACAGAAACCGTTCACCATTAAAAATGTCAAACTTTTATGACATTGTCAGATTTGATATATTCACAGCAGTGTTGCCATAAGTCAAAATTCAAGTAGCAACCCTCTTATCTGTAATAAAACAATATCTAATAATTTTTAGGGTAAGCTTGATTCATCTACCTCACAAATTCCAAGTCACTAACTTTTTTGTTTGTTTTTAAATATAATAACTTCAGTATTTTCATTTATTAATAGATATATACTTAATTTTTTCCAAATTTTTCATCAGATTAAAAAAAATATGCTGTTTGAAAGACAATTTGATAGATGTGAGTATAAATTTACGAAAACTTCTTATGTTTAACATATTGACATTAATGGATTAAGCTTTTCTATTATTAACATAAATAGTATGACCTCCTTTTCCATTAATAACATCTCTCATACGATTAGGCATAGATTTAATCAAGTTAGCACTTGTTTCTTAACCTCTGGGATCGAGTTTGGGATAGATCTAGCACTAATTCTCCTTGTTAACTCATCCTATATATATTCTATCGAATTTAGATCGAGTTTGTACGCTGGCCATTCCATAACCAGAAAACCAACTTCTGCAATTTAATCTTGCACGAATCTGGCGGTGTCCGCCCTTGCATTGTCACGCATAAAAGTAAATTCGTCTCCAATGTAGTCGACGATGAATTGCTAAAATCTCCTCGATATTCAGAGTCAATGACGAGAACCGGATATTTTTGAAGTTCAATATCCATCATATCCATTCGAACAAGTCGAAAAACCACCGGGTCCACAACGAATTGCTAGCACTCTGAAGAACATTGAACGTGTAAGGAAAGCCTTTGTCAGAAGCACACGCCGCTCTATTCAGAGGCATTCAGGAGCACTTAAAATGAGCACAAGTACGATATGATTCTGCATACAGATCTAAATTTCCATTCTTACAAGATAGCCGTCGTGCAGCAGTTAAAAGAGCAAGATTCCCAGCAGCGATGACAATTTTGTCGAAAAATGCTTACCATTTTTGAAGAAAATGAAAATTTGGTATCGTTATGAGTGACGAAACGTTTATACAACATTGAACCGCGTACTTTGGAGGATCTAAAGATCGCAATTCGTCTACACGTCACCCAGATTGATGCTGCAAAGAATGGAGGCCAATTTCCGTCAAAGGCTTCAACAACGTATTGCCCAAAATGGACATAACTTGCCGGACATAATTTTTCGTAAGTGAGTGAGGAACAAATACTATGATTTAACAAGTGTTTCTGTACCAATAAAACTTTTATAAAGTAAATATTAAATTTTTTATGATTATTTTAAAAACATCCGGTTCTCATGTATGACCCGTTATATCAGCCGTTAAACAAAGGGTCGATTCGTATAAAAATTGTACTTCAGATTATACAGGAACCACTTCCATAAGCACTCCGCTCTTCAAAGCAGCAATCTGCAACTCGCTCTCTTGGTTCGATCGCTACCGTGGTAGCATATTCTGGACCTATCAGAGAACAGAACAGATCCTCATTCTTCTTGATGATCATGTACAAAACATAAATGACCTGGAGTTAATTTTGGAACAATCGCAGGTTTTTTAGCGTTAAGGTTATTTTCCTATCGTGTTTTAGTTAGTAATATCGCTAAGTAGTAGTAACTCCTCGCACCTCAAAGAGTTGTCGTTGCCCTTGAACGGCATTAAGGTGACGATTGCTTAAACACAATAAAGCGGTCATTACGAGCAGTTGTAAATCGCCTTCTACCTGTTCCAGGTCACCTACGAAAGATTCTAGTCTTCTTATAACGTTGACAGACTCTTCAAACCTCTGCGGAGGTCATATCCAATTGTCTAGCAACAGCTCGCTGACCAAGTCCATTTTCGATTGAACCATTGAGACTTTTTGAAAAAAAAAAAAAAAAATATAGTTATAGTCAAAAGTTTACAGTGGATCGATTCAAAAGAGCCAATCTTGGACGGTCGAGTTGTATCTATAAAAAAAGTAGTTATATCAATAACTATTTCAGTAGTCGGTGCATGAAATTATTTGTCACATTTCAATGCACCGTGAATAATAATAAAGTAAAAGTTAATTACGTCGTTGTTAATAAAAAATTCCAGCACGTTATGCATTTCCCTACATGGAAATTGTCCTAATTAATTTGTTATTCATTTATACTTTCCATAGCAATTGAAATATGCGATTATACAATTTGCCTGTATAAAACGTAATCACCACAGATTAAATAATTGCATTTATTAATCCGCATAAGTTTCAATCTAATTGGAATCATTTTTTTATTATGAAAGTAGTTCGTTATTTATGTTTTTGTAGTAACAAATCCACCAAATAACAATTGAAAGTTTGCCCACCAGCTTCTGAATGAAGAATATAAAAAGCAGCAACGAAGAAGTTTAGAAGACAAACATCTAGACGTCAGAATAGACCAAGAACTTACTTTTAACGCACACGTTAAGGGCACTATGGAAAAAGTGAGACTCTGTGGATTAATTGGTGGAAAAAATAGATCAGGAGTATCATAATATCGATTATAACGTACGCCTCGATCGTATGGGAACAAGACAAGAACATGCCCAACAAAATATCGCTATGAATGTCTCCTGGGCCACAAGCTTCGAAGAAATATATGCGGACGCTTAACAACTATTTCCGAGCTATCTTGGAGACCGAGGATTCGTAGTGAAGTTCATTGTTATACATCAAGGACAAGTTCAGAGAAGGCTAAGGCCTACTCGTTGACAAAACAACAAAGAAGTCAAGGGTGTATAGTGTATAGGCACTGGACACTACTCTTCACAAAGAGAGAAGACCCACAGAACTAGGGGATGAGGAAGGACATTACGCGCGAACAACGTGACGGTAATTACGATGACGACCTGTCGGAATAACATACATGGGGTGGTGGATTGTCCTGTTTCGCATTCATTAGCTTAGGGGTTGATGGTTGACGGCACAAACGTGTCTGTGGCTGGTTTTTCTCGCAAACAAGACCACTGCCCATTTACGTTTAGAGAGAGTAAACGGTGAAGGACGACAGACAAAATATTATTGTAACTTTGATTGTTAAAGTTGCACGTTGGGAGCCATTATAGCGGGTTCTTTAGGGGGAAAAGTAATATTCGTATCGCACTTTTCGCAAATTCAACTATATATTAACTTTAATAAAGTAAAAATTATAATATTTGGTTTTTTTTCGCCTCCCTGTCATCTGTCACCGTTCATACTTCCCGGTCATAGATGATCAGTGGTCTGGTTTGTGAGGAAGACCAGCTAACAGTAGCTGGTAGCGAGCATTACAGCTTATAAAATGTAAATAGCACGTTATACTTTCGGTGAATCCCCGTTAATATTAATATAAATAATTAGATCTACGTTGAATCTAAACATATAATTACATATTATGTAAAAATCATGTTACACATAAGGTACGAACGTCACAAACTGGTTTATGATTGGAATGTAATTGAAATCTCATTATAAATTATGCGACACTTGGTTAGAATACTGAATAAATAGGAATAGAAGGAACGGCGTTTATTAACAATTTATTTTATTTAAAAATCGAATAGGCAGATTACATAAAGCAAGTATTCTAATTATCTGTTCATGATATAATATTAATTCACATATAGCATCAACCTACTCTCAGGGTCACAATAAAACAAGTTAAATATTTTTTTAGATACACAAAATACTTTCTAACGTGGTCTAATATGGTAAAACAAGATATTTAAAATATCTATATAACGTTTTGAAACGATCCGCCCGCGCACACTACAAGATTTTCAATTTCAGCAAGGTCGATAGAAGTCATTGCTTCACAACCAAATATGTACATCAGTGCTTCTGATTAATAAGAAATAGTTTAAAAAGAACTGAACTTATTCATTGAGAATTTCGTATTAAAAATTTGCTTATCAAAAACGATCTAGTTTAGGGCGGTTTTCTCTATTTCTTTTAAGATGTAAAATACACTGCTTTGTCTAATAAGATACTTAAGTTTCGACAATTTTTACATAATTTAAAACTTAATATCATTATTTTATAATCGTCATGTTCTCATTGAGTATAAATAATTCAAAAGATTTTACTCATAGATTCATAAAATTGCAAGAACTTGATTATGGTAAACAATACACGTTGAATTTAGAATTCGTTGTACTTTAAAATTTCAAAAATAAAATCGAATCTAGTTTAATATTATTATCGGAGTTGTTTATACTGAAAATTGTTTGGCGGAGAGAAATTTCAATGTTCCTTTATCCATTCAACTCGACATACAGAAACCGTTTTGTAGAGGAAATACAATGTACAAGGTCGTCAAATAAAAACAAACCGAATGCATTGTTTGTTTAAATTCTTCGCATTTCGACTTTGAGCTACTCATAGTAGTGGTATATCTGACCAGGTAATATGATATAGAGCATCAGTCTGAGACGAGGAAAACCAGTGCGAAAATATGCTTCATAAGGTTCATAAGTGTGTTCACCAGTCAGGTAGCAACGAATTTGCAAAGTGAGCTATCTATCTGGGGGCTATACGGCTAGCTTCGGTTACAAAAACGAGCTTCATATCCATATCTGACCCGGCAAGAAAAAATAGTATGAGAGAAGAGAAGATAGTCCGAGACGAAGAAGACTAGTGCGACCATCTGTGTCATAGGGTTGACATCGATCGAGTATGTAATTACGCCTGGCAATTGGAAAGATTGCCGAATCATATAATCGCGGATAAACTAACAGAAAACTAACGGTGAATGGAAATGTGAAATTTTGCGTCTTAATACAATAAAAAATCGGTGTATAGTAAGTTAAATACGTCGGAATAGAGCCATAATGGTCTTACTTATACGAACTTAATTCAGAAGCACGTGTGTCGATTCATTTTCAGTACCACAATACAACGGAGACTTGCTGGAACCAATTTGCGATCTTGGAGACCATTAAGAATAGCTAGGTCCCTTCCATTGAGTACTAGAACACTGAGCCAGGCTTTTAAGTTGGATGAGAAATGACTTGTTTTCGGAGAAAACCAGCTTTGATTTAGTAATTGTCGGCGATATAGAGTTTGAAGACCAGAAAGACTATTTTTTACCGAAAAAGTCTTTTCATACAGTTATATTTTGGTAAAGCAGAATACATGATCGTCGTACGTAGCCTATTCCCACTATAGGGCACTTTGACAGGGGGTTGATGTGTTCAAAACGTTATTGAACCTATTATTTATCTTATCCGAAGAAAATTTTGGCCAATTCCATTTCCATTGCTAGATCTTATACATAATGATCTAGAGAATCAGAATATTATCGTGGCCAGTAAATTCACCAGACAAAAATCTCATTGATAACATGGGGAATTTGGTGGAACGAGTAATCTCAATAAGAATTGACCCTACAGGATTCCAAATTCTAGACCCAAGAAAAATGGATATGGATACCATTAACTTCCTTATTGTTGCCATGAATGGGCGAGTTAAGTCCTTTTTACATAACAGGGGAGGACATACCATTAATACATTTTTGAGTTCGTCCTTAAGAGGTCTTCTCCTAGATTTCAAAACGTTATGAACATTTTATTTTTCTTTTGTATTCAGTAAAATTTAATTCAGACAATTTTCATTTGAAATATATGAACAGACCATTTAGTCATTCTAGTCCATAGCGTGGTAATAATTTTCTTCCATTATTTTCTTGTCTTCACCTTCCAGTTCCGAACTACTTTCTTCATTAGATCTTCGCATACCATCTCTTTTTGAGTCTTCCTTTTTCTTCGTGTCAAAGCCATACCAGTCTTAAAACTATGAATATAACACCAATGAGTCCTGATCACATCCTGATAGAACAACGCTGTGACGTGCGTTGGATAGACGTATGTAGAATCGTTTATATCGAGCTCAGGTCCTTCAAAAAATAATTTGTCATTTTTTAATCTAATTAGAAACCGATATGTCACCAATTTCCTTTTTGATTTCAATTAATTAACTTGTTTTTGACAAGGTTGAACGTATATGTTTAAAAATTCTGAACTAAAATTTTGTAATATCACATAACATGTTTTTTTTCCACTACATAATTTAGAATGGATCTTAATTCGTTATTAATGATAGTACAATTAACGTTTCACGTCATTCGCTATTAGATACATACGGGGTGGTGTGTAAAAGTACGTAAAATACGTAAAACAGTAACTTTGTACTATTTCTCTTTTCGAAATATCTTTTATATAATAAATTGGAATTTCTGGAACTGTTCGTGTTATTCATACTCAACATTATGTAAACTACTACTACATCAACACTCAGAATTCTGAGTTTCAGAGAAACGCGCATCAGACAACGTGAGTTTGGTGTTTTGGGCTTTCTTATACTTTGTTATGGCTTCCTCAATGGTAAAAATCGTGTCAAAATGTTTCCTCTTTATCGCATTTGTTATTTTCGGAAAGAGCCCGAACAATGTTCGGTAGATATTGAGTATTAGGTATAATAATTCAAAATAAACAGGACACGTAGAAGTCAGCCACAAATGCATTCTTGTTAAAGTTATTCTAACACTACAGTATTGATTATTTTTTACATTGGGCATTGTTTATGTGTTTTTAGTACTAAATAAGTAGCACTGTTTGTTTAAACACATAGGATTTGAGATATACTACTTAGAGTAGATGAATTTTTCGGTCTCACCTCGTATCTGCACCGCTAAGCAATTGGATCGGAATATTTTTATTCACATTATATATAAAAAAATTAAACTTGTGTTTAAAAAAGTTCTAAAAGTTCCAAATCACTGTTTTGCTTACGTCAAAGAAAATATGAAATAGAAGTCGTTATATTAAAATATAAAAAACGATAAACGAGACGAAATTATTTTTCCGAGTGCGAGTAGTGTCCCCGCTACACGTAACTTTCTAAATATTTTTTATTTCAACAAAGTATCTACCAACAAACACTAACAAAAACAAGTTTCTGTAGTATGCTTTCTCTTTATATCGCTTAGAAGTTTTTCATATTTGTGCAACACTAAGTCGTAATATTTCTTTTTATTTGAATAGAAAGCAAAACATACTAAAGAATATGTCAGAATCATATGAAGTTGTACATTTGGAAAACATGAGAAATTAAAAAATTACAAACTTCATACTAATAATTTGACGGTTTTCTTGGTAATTATACACTTTCACGGTCACCTGGTTTTTTGGCTCTAGAAAATCGAAAAATGGATGGATTTTAATGATCTTGGTCTCAAAATGTTCCATTTTACGGCGAATTTATAAAAAAAATGAGTATTATCAGATAAAGTTCTTATATTTTTTTTGTATTCTACATAAATTAATAAACAATTTAAAAAAAAATCCAAAAAGAATGATTTTTTCAGTTTTTATAGCTTAAAATGAAATCGATGAAAAACAATCAATTTTCGTGAATAGTTTCGTACTATATTCTATATAATCCGCTGTAAAATGGAACATTTTGAGACCAAGATCATTAAAATCCATCCATTTTTCGGTTTTCTAGAGCCAACCTAACCTAACCCAACCTAACCTAACCCAACCTAACCTAACCTAACCAAAAAACCAGGTGACCGCGAAAGTGTATAATTACCATATGGCGTGTATATTTGTGTTGACGAAACAAATCGTGCGATGAAATGCAAGACGCAATTCTAAAGAAAAAATTGTTACTTTTGATTTATCAATCAATCAATTTTGTGAAACTAACTTTCTAGTCTTCTATAGTAAATATTGTTGATTCGTCGATTGTTGCTGGCATTTATTTGGACGTTTGGTATTTGATTTCTTTCATTTATAAACCAGAATGCAATGGCAAGAGGTTTATACAATATTGTGTAACGTGCAAGATTCATCACATTGACTCTTGAAGAAATAACAAAAGTGATCTTGATTCAAAATTAGGGTGTACGTAAAGAGTATTGAAGAAAACAAAAACAAAGAATAGGAATATGGGAAAAAGTAGAATTGGATGATAAATGGATGCCGATAAAAATTTGTTTCTAATAAATTTTCTTCATTATCTGAATGACTCATCGTTATATTTGATTTTTGATGATTAAGCATTTTTCATTATGTTGTGTAATATTCCCTATAACCTTGATAATAGTAAATTGTATATCGAATTTTGTGGTAAATGAAATGTCAAAGCAGGAAAAGAATTCAACTATGAAAAAACGTTTTTCTTCTTTTTTTTAGAACTACGACTCGTCTCATTCCTGGGATGTTTACCATCGATGGTGGTTTTTCTTTCGTTTCCCGATCTGTCATTCTGTCGACAAGATCTCTTCTTATATGCTCGATATCACAGTCGCATTCCTTATTTTCTATTATACGAGGATGGTCCCAGATGTACCTGGCCTGACCTAGAGGCGGCAGTAATTGCTTGGTAAATATCAATGTATTAGAAAGTACATAATCTATACAGCACATGTTTCAAGTTTGAAGACCCCACGGAGCTTAATATTTGTTTGACATCCATCAATAGTGAACGTTTTCGGTGAATTTGTAAAACGAAGAACCGGATCCAAAGAAGGAAAAGACCGTGCAACATTAAAGAGGTGATATCAGCAGTTAATGGCTATTTTAAGGGTATCGAACTTATTGAACATCGCTGGAAAAAGTATATGAAGCTAAAAGGAGATTTTGTCCAAAATTTTTGTTTTTTCTTTTTTGGGCCAGGTACTTCTTGTACCATCTACGTATGATAATCTATGGGTCGGTGGTGTGATGGATAAAGACGCAGAAAAAGGCTACTAAATAACACACGAGAAGAACTATTCTCGCAGTTGTAATTGAATGAATCATTCTACTATATTGATACATAATCGGCAAATAACACGGACGTACAGTGATGATTATTGGGAGCTTATCAAGAAGGTGAAAGCGCACTAATTGATGGAACAACCCATTGATACACAGTAGCTTTAACAAATTCGAAATAACTGTGGAGGTGCATCCATACAACCTCGTATATGGACGGTTTAAAGACATTGGAAAACGTAGAAAGTTTTATCTATAAGAGACAAACCTGTAATAACGGAAAACAATCAATCTAATCTAAGTTGAATAGACATATGAAAATAATAGGGTTGTTGAAATAATTTCAAGCTGATAGATTTCTTACGAAGAATAAAGCTCCACAATAGATCTGAAATCTGTCTACCTATTCATATTATTCCACTTAAAATGAATATTGCCGCTTTGATAATACGAGGTATGGCTATAAAATAACGAAACTGCGCCTTTAGACGGGTGGGGACAATTCTCTATCTCGTGCGCGTGTTTTTGAGCCGTGTAATAAGGGTCGAGAGAGCTCTGAAGATGATCAGCGTCCAGGTCGTCCAGTGACTGTTTCAACTCCGGAAACAGTGATCAAAATCAATCAAATTGTGCGTGCAAATCGTCGAATGAGCATCCGGATGATTACTGAGGCTTTAAACGCCGATAAAGAAACGGTTAGAAAAATTTTACGCATGACGAAAATCTGTGCGAAGTTGGTGCGAAAAAATCTGACACCTGATCAAAAACTCTTGCGTCAACGGGTCTGTCAGACTTCCTTGAAAGGTTAGAACAAGATCTGCTTTGAAAGGGACCCGATTAGAGTCGATGGAAGCGGTAAAGCAAGCAACGGCAGAGCTCCTGAAGGCACTCACCAAAGAAGACATCCAGCACTGCATCGATCAATGGAAAATACGTATGGAAAGGTGTGTGGCGAGGGGAGAGGAGTATATTGAAGGGGAGCATTCGTATGTAGAATAATTTTTATAATAAAACCCAATTTTCGTAACCAGTCTCGTTATTTAATAGCCAGACCTCGTAGGATTAAACTTTTAATTAAATTTCACGCGCAAGCAACTTTCGAAAATAACAGTTGCAATGGATTATATTATTATATTTAAAAATCGTTCGGGTTCTAAAAATCTGAGTTATTCATGAAAAAAGATGTAATCATTAGTCATGAAATAATTGATTTGAACTTCAGGAGAAATGGTCAAGTGGCAAATTAAAGTCTTGCTAATAGAAGTTCATGCGTAGGTGAGCAAGTCGAGTAAATAACGGTGGACTGTTTACTATTATTCCACGGTCTTTTGGAGAATAACCGTACAGGGCGATGCAAAATATATATTTGAACTCGATAATTTTGTGAAAACTGTTTATTTTTATTATAAAACTGCTATCGATTCTTTAAAACTGAATAACAATAAAATCGGATGCTTTATGTTGATAGTAGTCATCACCTGCTGAAGCTTTGAAGTCATTTTTTAAAATTCTCTCAGAGAATTGTCTCATCTATATCATCCTCCATCGTGAAGAGTCACTTGGTCGACTGTTTTTAGGTAAAAGAATAACCGGAAATCACATATGGCTCAATCAGGTGAATAGAGTGGATGTTAACTAATTGTTCCATAATTTTCACGTAAAAATCAACTTCTTGCTGTACAGTGTGTTGTCGTTATGTAACATTAACCTGAGAATATCGACAGAATCAAAAACTGCAGATAAACATTTTGTAGTGTATACGTTTGCTTTTACTAATCCTGTACTACGAAAGAAAACTGCATAAATAACTTTTTTTGCATTAAAATACAGATATTATACAATATATTATCATGATTCGGAGATGAAAGAATTTAGGTGTGTGTAGATTAAATTTTTCTACGAAAAAATAGAGCATTACTGTAAAACAATGATTTTATGAAAAACAGTCTGATATTCTCTTGCATTTTTCTGTAAAACTTAAGCAATTACATTGAAGATCTGATTATAATCATAGAATGACTAGAAATTAGTTACAAGTTGAAAGAAAGATGAAAAACAAAATTTGATCTTTAATTAAAGAAATATTCAGAGTTAATTATTGATTTTCATACTGAAATAGAATGAAAATCAAAAACAAGGTTACATAACTAGCTTGCATTATAATCACATTTGTACAAAAACTGGAAACACGCTTGTTTTCGTAATAAAATGAAGGTAATCAACGAGATCAAAAAACTCGATTATATTAATTTTTTACCAACACCGAATTATCAGAAGTATACAAACTGGTTATTGAAAATTGTTTACCAATTAAGTACTTTTGAAAATATCTATTCTATTTCGTAAGATTTGAATATTGAAGGAATTCAAAATCTTTTTATATATAATGTGAAATACGAAACAAATAAGTTGTTTGGCACTTTTTGATGAATTAGTCCTTACTGTTATCCCTAATTGATACTTTGTGTATCCTCATTCGTCCAATTACTTATCATTGATAAGTCGCAAGTACTTGTCACGAGCTCCATTTGATCTGTAACCAAAAACCGGCTAGCCTGGATCGGATACAAGCTCACGCAAGCCAAACCAGACTTCCACGTTGACACACGAGGCTTAACAAGCATCTAAACCTAATAAATGTGTGACGACAACTCTTTTAGAGGTATACTATACTATTCTAATTTTTATTGCAATAAAAATGTGTATCCATTTTTGGCGAACATATTATGTTACGATTAGTGAAGTATGTAACACCTAAACCTCCATTTGTCCGTTTTTAGATGTCGTTTCGAAGGATTTTTATATATTAGTAAAGAAAATATCCAAATTTTCACAGAAAACTGCTAATCCTGCTCATTGGAACAAAATTAAGAAGGAGGGAGTATGAAAATACATCGCTAACGTACTAGGAAAACCAGTGGATCAAAGTAAAAAGAAAATAAAGAATCTGGAACAAGTTTTATCTATACAACAGACGACGTTATTCATTATAATTTGGTACACCCTTAGCTTTCATTATTATATTACATTTGATATCATATATCCACTGAATTACTAGGATTTTGATTCCTCAACCAATCTTGATATAATAAGAGAACGTGGTCATCATGGAAAAAGAAATCAGTTAAATTACGAGATATTTGGAGAATATTCTGGACCAGAATCTGGAGTTCAAAAACCCAGCAGACCTATGGAGTATTGGATTAGAAGATTTAAAAAATCATGCAGGATATTTGATGAACTAAGAATCGATACTGTAGAAAGAGCCAAGCATTTAAAGCCGTGAACATAGTTGGACCACGACCAGCAGTGAAGATACCAAAAATAAGCACAGGACTCCCTAATTCATGAAGAGTAAGTGTGTTCAAGTTTTGGACATAATAAGTTAGCTAAGAACTTTTTCGATTCTAAAGACTACGAAAAATACGCTCGATCAAAAGTACATGACACTATCCCGAAGAAAAGAAAAGGATACCAGTAGAAAGAAGGGCGAGCAGCGTCGAGGAAGTTCAGCATTCTGAGAGAGACGGGTCTCATTGAATGTGTGGAATGAAGCTGGGATGGTGTTACATTGGATTTGCGTCTTTAAAGTCTTATGAAACGGCAATTTTTTAGGATAATCTTGCGTTTTATTGACGCATGTAGAGGTATTGGTTTACTAATCCAATAAAATCAAGTTGATCTACCAAACTACAACAATTTTATCAATTACATGTCTTGTTGAATGCTATATCCGTTTGTGGTGATTGAGCAAAACAGGCTCAATAAGTTACAGTTGCTGTGACAGATGTAGCTCTAGCAAATGTCAAAGTTCGGAAGATATTTTGGATATGAAGGAAAAATATAAATTAATTTTGTTTTTTCTGAAGTTGTTTTTATTTGTACATCAAATTTTATGTAATTATAGTACTAAGAAAGTTTAATGAATGCTATTAGAAATCTGTAGGCATTTTCTACGGTTATAATACAATAGATGGTTTAAATAACGTTAAAATCGAATTGTTAATAAACGATTTTTAATTACTTTGAATATTGTATTACTATTTTCTTGAAAAACTGCAACCTTGTTCACCAATTTATGATTAATAAGATTGAAACGATAGTTTTTTTTTTATCAAATAGTAGTAATTTATCCTATGTAATTTATTCACAGCCAATCATTCAAAGGTCAAGAAATTCGCACTCAATTCAAATCCTTTGTAATGTTGAAAGAGTATTAAACAGTGAGAGTGTAATATATAATAAGTGCAAGGTTATGTGCTAGTATATAGGCAGGTTATTGTTACAAAACACAGCTAAAACAATGTTTATGTAGCAATATTTTCGTAAATAAATGATATCGTTTTATGTAGCTGTCTTGCAAATAAAATATTCCTGCTACCGTATGTGTGACTAATAACGCCACTTCATTAATTTATTAGTGAATAATAATGTGTTATAATTCTCGTGTAAGCCACATCACAATCATTAATAACCCCAAAGAAAAATCCAATTTCTTTACTTTTCGTTTCCTACATACATAGACAAATGAAGAATTGAATCTTCATACAATTACAATATGAAAATTATGATTACACGATTCACCGTATTAGAAAACAATAAATTTCACCCTTGTAATATTTTGGACCCATCAAGGTGGATTAGACAAAAGTCGATATTCATTTTGGTACGTGAAGATGACGAGAAACATCACGCTTACAACATTCACAGTCCTGTAAAATTTGTCACTATATTTTGTCATAAATTTCTTATTTCTTAGACCTTTGCTTCTAAATTAGATCTCTTCTAATTTAAAATTGGCTTCTTTTGTAATTTTTCAGATAAAGTCAGATGAAAATATGACGCTTCGACTCCTTTTAGTCTTTATTAAAATATATTTCGTTATATTCTACATTATTTTAGTATTATTTGTTAAATCGAATTCTTGGTAACGATTTATGTGACGATTCGGGTCAATTTTTTATCATTCAGACGTTGGAAAAACTAATAAACTTTTGAAACGTCGCTCTACACATTTCCGTGACGTGTTCAAAAATGAACGGCGCAACGACACTTTCAGTGCCTTTTCCGGTATTCACCGTGAAAATAAGAAATACGTCATCGCCGATATTTTCAGTTTAAATACGGACAACATTTTCTTTGTGTACCTCATTTTTGTAACGACGAGCTTATCATCGAGTTGGTTCGGGAACCACCAGTTCTTTCCAATATGATGCACCCCAAATACTAAAATGCCGATTGTAAAGAAAGAATTTGGCAGGAAATTGGTCTCAATGAACAACATTGACACGAAAAGGTACGGTACTGTGTGAATGGCATAGAAAAATTGTCACGGAACACGGACATAACGTGCCCGGTAGTTTTTTCTTTCATCATGTTAATACAGGCAACTTCAAACTAGATTAGTTACTACCACCCTCCCTTCAGACCCAACGATGGTGAGATTAGATTCCAATCTGATCAAAGCATTAGTTTCTCTGTTGCACATTTGTTGCAAAGAACTTTAGTTGTTTGTTCTGTATTCATTTATAATACCGAAAGTTGCGTTTTGAGTGTTCCGTGTAATGAAAGTGACAGATACGTACTGCACTTTCACACTTTCGGGACGCTCTGGAGTAGACAACTTTAACTTACTTAAATGTGACTCTGTCCACTTCAATGTTGACAGTTGACAGTACAATTAACATTACTTTTTGCAAATAATTAATAAATTAATACTGACATTGCAAATATAATTAAGTACATTATATTGTTCAATAAATAGAATGTTTATAATTTTATATTATTTATTTTCTTTCCTCAGTGTAATTGAAAAAGTTTCGGATCTTAAGCGTCGTCTAAAAAATGTTGTGTACGCCGTGGTTCGCAATTTTCAAACTCGTCCAACTAAGTACCAAGTACCAACTCAGTCCTTGGCATTTATTTTGTATAAAATAAAAAAGTTTTCGTAACTCTCGTTAACAACTTTTTCTTTTCTATGAAATTTTCCCATTTTCCTCTCTTGTTCCGTGATATATTACTTAGGTATAATTTCTTCGAAAGTGGCATGTCTTGGTACCGATTTGTGGGACTATTTTTGCTACTTTCTGCTCAATTTTTGATGTATATGTAAGCGGCTAGCAAGTGTTGCGTTCCAAAGAAACTTTTCAATTATTATTTGTATATTTTTCATGTCAATTTCCATTAATTTTTTGTTTTGAAAATGTCAAAAGAGTTTATTGAGGTTAGGTAATGTAATCAGTTGCTAATAGGTATGAACATCATCGAGATGCTGCTAATCTGAAGTTGATGAAACCAATTTATGCCAAAGAAATAAAATAAAGAATTCACGATCGATCTACAACCAAGTAAATAAAAAAAATTATTTTTCATTAATGTCTCTGCTAATCTGGTTTATACTTGTTTTCTGTAGGTGTAGATGATCTTAATCCCGAAGGATGATTATTATTCCTGGCGGCTTTAATCAACTTTTTTCCAAATTTTGGTTCAAATGTTCAATTAAAAAAATTTATTTGTTAACTTTGTTGAGGAAAATTGTTCACACGAGGTTTTTCTAGATGTTGATGGGCAGTTAAAGTGAAAGCCAATAAAAGAAAAGAAATAAATAATATTATAATGATTTTTCGACAAATATGTATTAAATTTCATAATTACCGGAACTAAAGTAGTGTCAAATCGTCAAGAGATTTTATGTGGAGTAGCACAAACAATTACATTGTTTCAAAGGGCTTTTACTTCCTATTATTTATATCAAAACATTCAACACTGTAAACTAACATTTAAATTCCATGAAATCGTTCTTTGTTTAACGAGTTATGCATGAAAATGTGACCGATTTCACTTTATAAATTGCACACAATACGTTTAACGAATTATAAATGAATGTAATTGTCGTAGAAAGTCATACGTTGAAGTTCTATTCAATTATTAACTTATTGTTTTTGTACTAATTCGTGTGATAGAGAAAATGGAGTCAACTATTTGTATAAATGGATAACTGTACCATAAGATATTTGCTACAAAAAACACTGTTATTATTATTTACAATGAGGTTTCCATAGAAAATAAAACTTAATATCAATTTTGAAAAATCCAATGGGAATGTTGAATAGGTTGTAATGATTGTTTTCAAATATTTCTCTAGGTTTCTTTCCAAATATGATGATGAATCACTGATGTTACACTCGAAAAAGTTGCGGTCGCCAATTCTGCAAGTGCTACCTTCTCGTAGGCACTGGACTGACTGTCTTCTGCAAGATTTTCTTCATTAGAATCATCGATCGTTGACTGGTTGCAATCAGTCATCGTAATCATCAAAAACTGGTTCCTCATTTCGAGTTCTAGGCTGGGGAGTTCTGGAGATTAAAAACCAGGCTTTCTAGAAAATTTCATTGATCGCAGAAGATTAATTTAAGGGGACTGTGTGGTTTTGATTGCATTAATGACAAGAGTAACCACTTTTTTTCGGAAATTAACATGATCCCCAAGTCAATGGGCAGAAGATTGCTAGAAGGTCCAACACTTGCACAAATTTCAATTCAGGAAGGTCCTTTTAAGCCTAAGAAAAGGAAAGTTTATGTGATTTTCAACCACCTCGGTGGAGTAGGCTTCCCAAGAACGATGTTCTGCTATACATATTATGTAAACTATAAAAATTATCGCAAGTATTTTAACTATAATGTATTTACGTCTAATTATTGTGTATTGACATTAGCTAATTACTAATTTAAGTGGATTTCATAATAACAAATATTCACGATAACAAAATGTTGGGAAGTGTAAAAATTTGAATTTGATTATATCGTGTTCAAGGTGTTGTATATTGAACTATGATACTAAACATACTGGGAATAAAAACTTGAAATGATTGTTTTTTTTAAACGAATTGACGGCATCATATGCCTGCTTGTGGAAACCTTTACACGCAAGTGTTTATTGAACCAAATACGAGGGGAATTGAACATTATTTTTTACGTAAACAAACAATCAAATAAACCGCTGAAAAGTACCTAAATATTAACTTGTATGTGATTCTCTGTATTTGATAGAAACAATATCAACACAGATCATGCTGAACGTTTGGTTATTACTGTAAAATGTTAATATAGATGAATGCCAAGATTGCTTGATGCTGATTAAAAGCTCGTCCGTTTCGAAAACTAGTTGGATATTTTCATATCGATGTGTGATATTGCATGCAATTTTGGTACCCCAGAAACAAATACAAAATGTTTAAATTATACAATTCATTAGAGGAACTTGCTTCTAAGAAAGGAAATACTATTTTTTTCAGACAATAAAGTCGTGGCTAGTGTTATTTATGAAATATAATTGTTTTGAGGGTTTGTAAAAATTGAAAACTGACTGAACTAAGTGTGTGAAGTTATAAGGAGATCAATTTTTTGCAGTTAATTTTCCTTTAAACCGCCATCCTATAAGCAAATCTCAACTGTTTATAAATAAATAAAAATTACCCAGTAAACATAGCGTTACATTCCCTTGGGAAATTGGAAAAAGTAGACAGAGTTTTATCACGTAAAAACGCTGGTAATTTCACAAATTTTTTTGGAAAAACTAGTTGATTATGATACGTTCAGATACGTTCTGAATATTTTGTCCCAAACCTGTTTCATGTTGATATACATTAGGAATTCCAATATAATTATCGACTGGTGGAAGTAGCCTTCAAATTTACAAATGAAGGTCTTGTGTGAATGCGGAAGATGATTTAACAAAACAATCATGTAGTTGTTGACGATTTGAGTTGTGTTTCATTCATGCACATTCTATCTTTCATCTAAAGTTAAAAAGCAAATTGAAAAATATGAGTTTTAATACAAAAAATCGATTTCCAGAATATATTTATCATGTTAGTGTTAGTCAAGTTGTAGTCAATACCAAATTATTTGGGGCAAGATACCCTTTTTACAAAATAAATACCAAAAGATATTTTAGTAAAATACTGAGTTAATTAGGTCAGAAATGTTCACTGTGGGATTTAGTTTATTTTGAATGGTCCTTTTTCCTTGCAGGACTTGCGTTGGCAGTATTTATAGTTTCTTGACATCAAAACAAGTAACGCGCTTAAATGAAATGAATGAAAATCCTGGCGATCCTATTTAGAAGGTGAAGGATTTATTATACATATGTAGAACATTCAATATATTCAGATGTCCAAGTGCTAGTTGAACTCAATTTGAAAGATTATCTTTTTTCGTATAATTTTCGATTAATCATATCATTTCATCTATATAAAGAATAATCTATATAAACAGATTATTTTTGAGTACTTCTAGAAAGAGTATTGATTGAATTATAAAAAATACTGTCACATGAAAGATTAATCCAATTTTTAATTGGCTAATTTCATTTTTAGTTTGTTAAAACTTTTATTCTGCGGTTCATTAATTTTATTTCCTTCTACTTCACACATATCACATATTTTTTCACAATTGTAGTTTATTACGTTGGTTTAATATAAACATGTACGTTGTACTTGCTAAATAAGTTTTTTCACTTAAGACGTATTATAAAAGCAATTATCCAATCAATCACATTCCTTTCAGCTAAAATTATACTTGAAAAAATGATGTAACTTCCTCAGTAAATAATTGCAATTTTGGTATGAACAATAAAATTGTTTCCATAATGGATCAGGTAAACGATAATGTCGTATACACATCCGATAGTAATTATTTAGAGACGCTGTAGTTCAAGGTAGTATCCATGAGAACAATTTGACTTATTTTTTTGGCAGACAAAAGTTGTTAGGTTACTTATAATATTCAAATAATTATCGCGAAAAAAATAGTTTGTTATATAATTATAGATAATATACATGTTTTCACAAACAACATAAATATATATTTCGCAACATGATCAGTTTTATAAAAAAAAAACTGATTTAAATAATCTTAATGTAATCTATGCATATTTTCTAGATACTTAAAAACAAATTTTATATACATTTAAAGTCATTTGTAACGATATTTAATTGTACAGATTTCAATTTCAAAAACAAAAAAAATACCGAAATATACCGAAACATATGATTACGTTGAATATCATCATTTTCAAATAGTTTTTTGTTTGAAACATATTAAATGACTCAATAAGTCGTGTGACTGACACACAGATGGCACTGCAAATTTCATGACATTTCGATTAGTCAGAAAAAAGTGACAGTCATTTAAGTGAAGTGTTATTTTAAAACAATGGATTTAAAACAATTTTGTGTTAATTTATCATTGCTTCTTAGTGAAAAAAAAATACTGTACAAGCTCAGCAATGGCTTAAAAGGTGTTATCCGGAGTCTGCTCTATCGAAAAGAACTATTTGTTATTGGTTTGCTGTATTTAAACGTGGTCCTACAGATACCGATTATGTTGAACGTTCTGGTCGTCTAATTAAGATGGTTACTCCAAAACACATCAAAGCAGTCCACAAATTGGTTAGGTTGCCTGAGCATTTGACCATGAGAAAGCTTTTTTCAAAGTGGGTGCCGCGTTTACCCACGGTCGATCTGAAACACCACGTGTTGATGATCAGAGCAGTGTTTGGCCTTGTTTACACGTAATAAATCAGATTTTTTGCGTCGATATGTGACGATGGATGAAACATGGATCCATCACTTCACTTCTGAATCAAAACGATCATCATCTGAGTAGACTGCAGCAGGTGAACCACGTCCAAAACGTCCAAATGCACAACAGTCAACCGAGAAGGTTATGGCTTCAGTATTTTGGGATGCGCATGAAATATTGTTCATTGAGTATCTCCAAAAGGGAGAGATAATCAATAGCAAATACTATATAGAGTTGTTGAATCGTTTGAATGAAAAAATCAAGGAAAAACGACGTCATATGGCGAGGAAAACAACCACTGTTTCACCAAGACAATGCACCGATTCACAAGTCGTCGTAGTCCAGATTTGAACCCCAGTGACTATTGGATATCCGTTGCTCTCAAAAAATGCTGGTCGGTAAGAAATTCGGCTCAAATAAAGAAGCGATTGCTGCCTATTTTAATGACAAAGACAAATCCTTCTACAAGCATGGCATCCAGAAGTTAGAGATGCGTTGGAATGATTGTATTGCTCTTGAAGGAGATTATCTTGATGAATAAAATCGATTTTTCCAAGCTATATCATGATTTTTAGTTAATTTTCCAAGTTTGTAAACCAAAATTTCAATGCGTTTTTGTCCAAAAAAAAAATTGAAAAACCACAAATTCCCTGCTTCGTCCCCATTCATTCAATTAGTTATGAATTTATGTCTTAAAGACACATTGTGTAATTTTAAGGATTAATATTATTCAAAAACTCACCTTTGGCCCATCCAGTGACGACATTTCCTAAATACGCTACTCTATAAACTGGATCCGGTTTGGAAATTGTAGCACTTCCGTATTTTTTTAATCTCAATTTATTCAACAGACATTTCAATGCCTTTTTCCCCCTATCTTTTTGTAATTCCTTTCTCGGCATTTCGCTATTCAAAGTTTCTATAGACGGTACTTTTTTCATATCGGCCGAAGATTTCGGAGGTAAAATGGCGCAGTCAACCGTATCCTGTCCGATTGTTGAGTTTTCTTTGACTTCCCGTTGGGCCAAATAAATCTTGCTCTGTTGAAGAGCTAGACTGAAATCGTTTTGCATCAACATGGCGTATAATACTTCCTAGCACGTCAACTTGAAACTTGAAACTATTTTTAAACTTTGAGTCACAGTACAACAATTTTCACGACAGGTGTTTCGTTCGTTACGTAATAATTACATTCTGATCGTTTGTTGCCGTATTTCTACGGGTTTACTACAAGACGTTGTCGAAATTCAGGTAAATCTGTAACAAAAAATCATACTTTAGAATAAATTATTACAAATAGAATATTTTAATGATTTCACAACTCTATATAAATAAAATTGTCTTTGTTCTCAATTTTATTTTGTAATTTTTCCATCACTATGCTTTAAAATAAAGAAAAAACACCCCCAGTCCTGAAAAAGTTTGCTTTTCTGGTAGTTATGAGGAAAAATTATTTTTTTTTACTTCATGATGTTTTTAGAAAAGTTATTCGCCGTTTTAAAAACAATGATCGTCGGTAAGAAATTCAGCTCAACTAAGGAAGCAATTGCTGCCTATTTTGAGGCAAAAAGACAAATCCTTTTACAAGCACGACATCCAGAAGTTAGAGAAGCGTTGGAATGAGCGCATTTTTCCAAGTTTTATCACGATTTTCAGTTAATTTTTCAATTTCAAGATGGCGTAACTAACACACAACATCTACTAGTCTCACTTAAGTGATAAACAACAATTAACTGTTTCTTAGAAGCCCCAAAGACGTTAAAATATCATTTAGAAAGTGTAAATATGATGCTGATGCATTTTTTTATATATTTGAACATTTATTGAAGTACAAGATATAAAATTTTCTTCGATGTGCGTATGAAAAACTTTGTGAAACCTACGAAGCTTATTTTAAATACTCGGTTCGTAATTTAGATGAATCAGGAGCTCTACATGTTGTTAGAGGATAG
Organism: Diorhabda carinulata; assembly: GCF_026250575.1. Lineage (NCBI taxonomy): Eukaryota > Metazoa > Arthropoda > Insecta > Coleoptera > Chrysomelidae > Diorhabda > Diorhabda carinulata. Next base: position 3,696,573 of record NC_079471.1, read on the forward strand.
TTAAACAAATTTTTAGTAGAAAAGAAACACATTCTTTTCAGATGAATACATTTTTATTGTTATCTTTATTTGGGTTGGTATTGAGGTGAGGAACGAAATTCGCAGTAAAAAAAGCTGTGCTTGAACTAGATGTCTTGCTATCTACCGTAAGATTTTGAGCATTAATATGAGTAGAATCAACAAGAGACAAACGTATGGAAAAATAAATTAATTCCAATGGAGAATATTTCATTTTAGAGTCAGTGAGTAGAATCAACAAGACAGAAGGAAGCTCGTGTCGACTAATGCATTTCAAAGTATATCACTCTTAATAGAGAATATTTTGAAATGAGATAAAATTAGTTTCGATCGTAAATACTTAATTTTTAAATGTTAGGACAGAAATATAACTGCCAGAGTTGAGAAGAATAAACTTACGTATGTAAATATCACACTCGTATCTGCTGCACGTTTATTTATTATTTTATTTCGCGTTTTTATACACAAACACCAGATAAATACGTACACCAAACAAACTGAAAATAGAATATCTAAACCGGGTCTATTTATTAGGTAGGTACTTGCTCTTATCTTACCTGTGTATATGAAACCAGAAGAGATAATGATGAGAATGAGTCAGATATTAAATAAAATTATATAAATCTTAAATGGATTATTGTATGTCTTAAATATAATTCCATTAGTTTTACTCAACAACTAATTCATTTACAATTTAATTAAGGTAGATTTAATCAAACAGGAGTGCTTAATCCTGAATCTTGTGTAAATCAACATTATATTTAATTTAAACTATAAATATAGACTTTTACATTCACAATAAACTCATTCTATAAAATTTCGAAGTATTAACTGGAGAACGAATCCATTTTCGCCTTAAAGGCTCGTTCAGACGGTGACATTCATGTCGTGGCGTCGAATGCCGTGACAGCGTTTGACATTTGACGTTATGACACCAGGTGTACCAACACTTGTGTCCCGACATACTATTATCAGAAATGGCGGAGCTCGTAACTGCAATAGCGGATGTATTAGAGGAACTAATTAATTTGAAGTTGAGGCAAAAATTAAAAAGGCGAGTGTGGGTGCATCAGGAACACTGATGAGGGAATTGCAATTGGAGGACCCCAAGTCTTTTTGCAACTTTTAGTTCAAATTCTTTGTTTTATGTTCCCCGAATTGACCTAAAAGCGCTTCTTCCGCTTAATCCCGTTTATTTCAATCCTTAAATGCTGAAATGGACTTATCCCATAGACGAGGGTATTGCTGGTAACATTCCAGAAATGTAAGTATATCAAACGAAGACATTATCGAATGACAAACAGCAGATTCGCGCCAAAAAATACTTATTGTAGTATCGCCGATGTTCAAACGATGAAAAAAGCGAGACATTTGATGTCACTGCCGCGACATCGCTGGTGTCACGACACCATGACATCGAGACATTCAATTGTTCAGACAAAACATTGTTGCAGCATTCACGTCACGGCATTAGGTGCCACGACATAAAATGTCATTGTCTGAACGAGCCTTAAGACAAGCTTTTAGTGATAACTAGTGTTTGCTTTGTCTGCATTGTTAATAGTTTTATCAGTATATTATAAATCATCTCTTCTAAGCTTATGTTTGAGAAAGGGGTGCAGTTTATCACCAACATTATTTAAAATATATATTCAGGAAGCTCTGGAGAACTGAAATTGCGAGTATGGGAATTGAGATAAGGGATAAGTGCTTAATAACTTTATCTTTAGCAGAGGACCAATTTATTAAAGCGGGCGACGAGGACGATGCAAATTATATGCTGAGAAAGTTGGACGACGAATATGCAAAATGGGGTTTGATTATGAAAATGTCAAAAACAGAATATCTGACGGTAGGACGCATACAAGGAGACCCTGAACTGTAATTTCGGAAGATGGAACAACAAAAGACGATATAAGAAATAGAGTGCAACAAAGAAAATAAGTTACACATTTAACTCATTGCTGTGTACAAAAAAATTAACCTAAATACAAAGTCATAGTGAAACCTACTTTAACGTACGGATGTGAGTGCTGGCAACCTCTAGAAGAAGAAGGGAGAAAAATGTAAAGCTGTGGAAATGGAGTATTTAAGAAGATCGTGCAGGATATGGAGCAGGAAAGATGGCCAAAGAAAGCGTTGATGTAACAACCGCAGAATAGACGGAGACGAGGATGATCCTCAAGGACATGGAAGGAAAGAATTGAACAAAAGAAAAATAGAGCTATCCAGAAACACGAATGGATAGATAGAAAATGTGGTACGAAATTCGGGATGCGGCAAAGAAAGCTGTAAGACCCCTGCTCTATATATATAATTCTGTGGCAGCAAAGCCAATTTGTAAGATTCTGATCGTTTAGATTAACAATACGAGGTCTGGCTATTAAATAACGAACTGCGTGACTAGAGAGCGCCATAGACGGGTGGGGTAAAAACCGAATAGTGCGTTGGGTATCTAGATATCCCAAAACACGTTTTCGTCACTATTATAGTATTTGTGCAGTAGTTTTTTTCTCGTGCCGAAAACCATGTGTGACGAAAAACAGGAACAACGTATTAATCCAAATTTCTTCGTAAATTGAAAAAGCTCGTGCGCGTGTTTTTGAGTGGAGTAAGCGCTTTAGTGATGGCCGAGAGAGCTCTGAAGATGATCAGCGCCCAGGTCGCCCAGTTAATGTTTCAACTCCGGAAACAGTGATCAAAATCAACCAAACTGTGCGTGCAGTTCGTCGAATGATGATTCGGATGATTGCCGAGGCTGTAAACGTTGATAAAGAAGCAGTTAGAAAATTTTACACGAGGAATTACAGATGACAAAAGTCTGTGCGAAGTTGGTGCAAAAAAATCTGAGTCCTGACCAAAACCTCTTGCGTCAACTGGTCTGCTCAGATTTCCTTGAAATGTTAGAAAAAGATCTGTTTTGAACGGGACTCGATTTTCTAAAGGCACTCACCAAAGAAGACTTCCAGCACATATTGGTTAGTGATACCCTTATATCAAAAATTCTTGAAAGTTTCTTCTGGGATGGTTCTCGTATACTCTATCTTGGCCTCCTCAATATTAAGAATGAAGAATTTAACTACCTTGTTGTCAATTGCCAAGTTTTGTCCTACCTTTCTAGTTATATAGCCTGCTGGAAGTGATGGTAGAATTTTGATCTTATTTTCCTTGATTTTAAAACCCCTCAAAAATAGGCTGGAATTAAAATTATGAAACATAAATATGAATATGGAGAATACAAAAATAATAGTGGTGAAGAAAGAAGATGGAAAAGACGTTTAAGTCGTTATAGATAATATACAGTTGAAACAAGAGTTAGACGTAGAGATATGGATGGAGATGGAAAGCAAGAATCATAGATAAATGAGAAAATCAGCGCTCAATTTTAATCACACCTGCAACGGACAGTAAAACCTGGGGACTTACAAATTCAAAGGCAAGAATTAAGCAACAGAAATTAAGTATTTAAGAAGAATTGAATTATAATTTGTGCACGAATAAAAAGACACAAAAACTCAGCACCTACAGCAGATAAACGCGGGTTTATGCTCGGAAAATATGACATTATTTCACTATATTGCCGAATATTGATTAAAATTTAGAAAATTTAATTACAACAAATCGAAAACTTTATCTCTAATCAGTTGATCTGCATATCAATATGACTCTGATGCGTACTGGATTTCCCTTCGAAATAATTAATATATTTAATCTGTATTTGCTAAAAAATGAGTACAAACCGTGTGCAATTTGAAAAAAAATTAGATGAAGTGGGTTAAAAATATAATGTGATTCGTATTTGATAATAATTACATCGAATTCATTTCATTATTGTGCGTTTTAGCAACAACAAAGAACTCAATAAGTGCCTGAACTAAATTAAAGCTTCATACCTTCACAAACCTGTTTGTCGCTGAACCCCATCTAAACGGCTGGACCGATTTGAACGAATTTTTTTGTATGCCTTTGGGTGGCACCTTGGATTGTTCAGATTCACAAATCATCAATTTTTGTGAATGTATTTGATGTTGGATGATGTTATATTCGACGTACACATCAATAGCTTGGCATCGTTTTACTACAGTAGAACCTTCATGACAACGATCCAAGCGAGGTGTGATCAAACATTCCACGGAAACAGCGCAAACTATGACCGAAATGAGCATCTGGAGAAGAGCAGTGGGCAAATCCAGGAAATGACAGAATAAAGAGAATAATGTGAGTTAGATACATATTATGCGATGACGTAAAAACCAGACAATTAATCAGCATACCTAAACAGATTCTAAAGTGAAGACCACAAGTGAAAAAGAGAAGAAGAAGCTGACGAGAGGCCATAGATAAGGAAATGCTAGAGACAAACTTAACGAGGTATAAACAAACAACGATTGCTATTGAAAATCAATGCTCTGTACTTTGAAAACATACAACAATTGGAATAGAATAAATATGAGGTAGTTAAATTTTTTTTAAACACCTGATTACTAATACAAAGTATGGGATTATTTTAAAATTCATGACGACATCCATTTTAATTTAATGTATACTTCTATTTTTTGTTTAGATCACGTATTTTCAAGAAGTTTTCATAGAGTTTCCTATGTTTATTATTTGTATGTAAACGACAACGTCGAAAATTTTATTTTGAATAAATAATAATGTGACAATAAAATTACTAGGACAAAATAAATAATTTATAGAATAACCATGTACGTTTTGTTTGTTTCTATAAACAATTTCGAAGGATATCGATATCATAAATATGTAGTGAACGTTCAGATAAATTGTTTGTTTTACTTTGAAAAAATATCTTGTTGTTTGAATTTGTATATTAGACGTTTTAGAGATTCAAATCCGATTTATTGTGATTATGAATTAGGTATGTTAGTTCCTAAAAACAGTTACTAATTGAAAGAATAATTAGTCAATAAGAAAATGATAATAAAAGAAACTACGATTCAAACAACTGAATCACGAGTTAGAACATCTGGCATTAGCCAACAGGTGTCTTTTTTTAAATATTTAGTCGCCAATATTCAACAAATTTAGTCAACTATCTGATTGCCTTTTGAGCATTTTCAACCCAGAATAAAGTTTTTTACTTTTTCTTCTTCTGATTCTGTTATTTCTTCGAGGCAATCGTCGTTTCATTGTCAAGGTAGAGCACCATCGTCTTTTCTCATGGTCTTATAGTTAGAATGTTTTACTTTTGCTTTCTTCTCATTAATCCTTTCTTCTTCATGGTGTCGAGGTACTCAGTAGATACGAATCCAGAAGAGTGAATTGCGATAGATCATTTTCTTGTTACACTTTATACTGAACAAACTATTTACACCACCACTACACCAACACTCATGATTGCACTGTCTGACGCGCGTTTCGATAACCAAATTATCGTCTTCAGTGCAGAATTGATCCTTTGTCCTTATTTAACAATTTCAAGGCGTTCAAATGCATCCAACAATTTAGTATAAACAATTTAAGAAATCAAACTCAGTTGTTTCACTTTCTCTGCTGCGTAAATTTTTGCTTGAAGGATATTACATCCTTTTGTATTGTCTGTACAACTTCTTCATGTTTAATTCCTTAGAATATGTACCAGCTCCTGTGTTATTTTTTGTTACCAAGCATCTGTGAAGATTGAGGTTTAATCATATAGTCCATGTTGTGAGTTAATTCATCTTTCATTCTTCTGAGCTGTCTCCCCCGCCTTAAATTCACTATTTGTACCTTCAGGAACAACCCCAAATTCGTGAAAAATTTTTTGGAACGATTTTTGCCTGGAGCCCCAATTCTAAATAATTACCAAATAGATCTTAACTTCGAAATTCTGTAATATCGAAATAAGGAAAATAATGTCATCTGATGAGCAGGTATTTGAGTATTAATTTGAATGAAAAAAAAAATAGAGAAGCGCGAAAAGAGCCTTTGAAAATTAAAAAAATACTCTAATTTCAAGTAGAAGGAAAGAAGTTTTCTCAAGGACTAATCGTAACTGATTTATACAATAAAAACTATATTACCATAACTTACCTATTTTCAATACTGATAATGTAGACTTTTCCGGAACAAGAATTAAATTTGTTTTTATTCAACACCATTATATTTCTTTATATATTCATTTAATCACAAGAATATTGAAAATCCACGTATGTATAAAGTAATATTCATAATAAACAATAAAGTCAACTTCGTTCAACATGCGTATTTTACTCGGTTAATTCACATTAAAATAGATTTTATATCATATAATATTTATTTGATAGCATTTACAAACACACAATGGAATATTATGGAGCGTAATTTCCACCAGCAAGCGTTGAATACAAAAACCACATCCTGTTCATTCTTAAAATGTGTATTTAACTTGTCTCCCTCGAACCTACTTATTTACAGTTTACATTGCGCCGTAGTATTGCGTTTTTTATTTTTTGCAGACAAGGATGATAAAAAAGTTTCAAGACGCGGCATCTCAAAATCAGTCATATATAACAGATTACACCGTTTTTTTTTTCATACAACTAGCTCTTATTAATCAGACAGACAAGAACTTAAAAGTCCAAATTATGCTTAGAGCGGTCGATTAAGCTCTTCAAAAACAGAAGTAAATCACATTTTATCTATTACTAGATGTTATCTGCTACTCTACTATCTTGCAAATCAATAATAAGTTTTTTACTAGTCCTAAACTATTTCTATTTGTGTATATAATTTTTTTTTCACGTACTGGATACAGTTTTTCCAGTTTCCATGGGTTACATTTTTAACTTTCGTCTCGTAGAGGCCAATTACTTCGCGATCTGCTTCTTTTCCATTTTGTTACAAACGTATTCCTCTGAAAAATTATAACTTTTAACAGTTTCCAACAATTATTATTGAACATTATAACTTTAGTGGAAATATATCACACTTTGAATGGAAACGTCAAACGACGTAGAGTACGCGTTGTAGTGGAACAATTAAGGTCGATTTTCGCTTTCAACACGCCACGCCACGCTACCCCCCGTTATGTTCAATATTTAATTCAATTGTTTACGTACATACTCAGCCCAACACACGCCACCTTACGCCACTCTACGCCACGCCAAACCATCCCACGTGAAACGATTCAAAAGTTTTGTATGCCTGTCTGTGGAAAAGTTTTATCGCATAGTGTTTATATTAAAGATTGACTTATCGCCAGACGTTCTTTTACCTAATAAATGTTCTAAATGTTGTATTTTTCTTTTTAATTTAATTTTTGACAAGATTGTGTAAGTAATCAAATTGTTCTTTATCCAAAGGAAAGTATATATGATACTAATTGGGATCTCCTTCCAGTTTTTGGATAAATACATGAAAAGCACCGTTTTTTCACGATTTTTGTTGATTTTATGGACCGGAAATCTTCTTTTTCGCTTGCTGTGTAAAACCATAGCTGCAGCAGTACATTCTTCTAAAAATCTAGGTCACTAGAAGAGCTACAAAAATTTTTCTGTTCAAAATTATATAATAAAATGAGCGAGTCGTGGCGTGGCGTGTAGCTGGTGGGTTTCGATCTCCGTGAAAGTGATAATAACGTTGGTACTTTTTGATCTGCATACGTCCATAGTATGTATTGATAGTATTGTTAAAAAAAGTTATTTCTCTGCAATTAATTTGATGTTAGATAACGAGAAATTTTCGGAAGAATATATACGAATAATTGAAATTTTTCAATCGACACAGCTTACTGTAGTTTTGGATCACACCTCGTATATTTAACATAGATAGATACTTTTCAATCGTATCATCGATTTAAATAGAATCATCGAATTGATTTATTCTGGAAATAATGAAAAATCAAATATATTAACAATTTATCTTAATATTTATTTAGAAACTGTAAATAATTTTTTAAGCAACGTTACCATAATTTTTTCCTCATAAAATATTATAATGAGAAAAAATGCATAAATCATGTGTTGGTTAATTAGTTAAAAAAATAGTTATAGCAAAGATGATTTACTTTTATAAGCATTGTTTCTTAGAAATTAAACTATATGGTGTGAATAAATTCAAACAGGTTTAATAAAACAAACAGTACTTAGCGCAAGCGACGACCAGTTATTATGTTTGGACAGTTTTTTGTGTTTTCTTTCAAAACAGGTTCTCAATGTTGTTCTAAAACTAAACCCCAGACAGTTTCTCAAATATATATTTCTTATGTAAAGGCTTTCGAGCGAGAAGGTCAAATATAGATGATTTATTCTCATTTGGAAAGAAATAGATTCAAACCTAAAATTTCAACTGCTATCGGATTGAAGCTCACGAAAAGAAAAATAATAAGAAACATTGTGACCTTGGCATAATCTAAAGTGGAATAGTTCAAAACATCAACTTTGGTTTTCTTCTTCTGCTACTTATTCACTATTATTGGATTTCTTTTCTGCAGCAGTGTGAACCAGATCTATATTTCATCTGTTCACACTCAATATATTTGCTTACTCCCGACTTCACGTTTACCATCTATCCTACCATCAATTATGAGTTGAAGGACCTCTGAGTATGTGACATGAATAGGCTGTTTCTTCTCTTTATATTCAGGAGAATTTCATCGCATTCGACGATTGGTCCGCATTACAAATGCTTCCAATTTATTGATCTCTGATTTTTTAATTTAATACTATAAAGCAATACCGACAATAGTAACGTCTACTTTCACTCTTCTATCTTCATTTTCAAGCGTTTTCTTAAAAATGGTTTCCTTGGCATCCTTGTTTGACTTCTCTGCTAATTTCTATGTCATCTGTCATCTGTCAAAGTTTTCCCACTAAAATCGGTAGTGCTTCAAAGCAGCGTGCTTGGACCTAATCTGTACGTACTGATAGAAATCTTGGGAATAAAAATTAACGAATCAAAATCACTTCAAGCCACCTAAGTATCTATCTACACGAAGGACTCATCCGGAGATTACTTATCCATATTAGAAGGAAACAACTATCACGTACACTGCGACCCAAAGGATCTATTGTATCCTCTTGTCTTGCTGGGACATTGAGGATTATCAGTGTTTACAGATGATCTGTTAGAGAATTTAGAATCTGGGTTGGTTCTAGCTGTCAAAGAGCTTCGTCTTCTATTTCATACTATCCCAAGTGTAATGCTCTAAACTTCGGTACTCTCTCACACTTTGAGAGGAAGTGGTTAGAAGTTTAATCCTGTACATACCAGAATTAACACGTTGGTCTGCTAAAAATAGCGTCTTCAGGTTTCCAATGAGGTCTCAGTGCCCCGACAGGACTTTTGTTGGTATTCGTAGGTTGCTCTTCAGCAGATCTCTGGTTTTTTTACCTGTCGCAGCCCCCGTAGGTTATTTTAGTACTAACGATATTTCAAATAATGAAATAAGAAAACTTGGGCACTAAACGAGATTGATACAAAAACGAGACGAGTCGAATTTTGCAGTCTCGCCCCTTCTCGTCTCATGTGAAACACTATATAGCAATATTATAATAGAATATCATTAATAGAACCATATTGTAATCAGTACTGAACGTTTACAAGGTGATTTGATAAAGATTTCACAATAATTCGATTATTAATTAGGGCACCATGCAATAAGAACCAGCAATTTCATACAAACAATTGTACTTTCAAAGATGTTATCAGTTTCCGCACTGCAAATGAAATAAAAACATTATTGCATTAGATATTTGATTAGAATTCTATTGTTTGCAAAAAATATCAAATTTATTTTCTGGTGATCATGTATATGGGGTGTCCCAATGAAAACTATCCACAGTAAATAACTACGGATGTAATGAAATAACAAAAAAGTGTCGTTACTAATTTATATTGCATAAAAGCATTATATTTATCAATAAAAGAGTGAATATTACAATAGATTATGGAAAAGGAACACCTCCTTTTAACTCTATACACCTTTTCAAGCTCTAACCTTTCATTAACAGTTGCCGATTTCCTCATCTTTCATATGGTAAAGATTGTTGCCTTTCAAAAACAAATATTTAATGACAGCTCAATATTCAATTCTCTTTTTCTCACAACGACTTATTTATATGAAACTGAGCGTCCAGAAGAGCTGAAATTTTATATTGTAAGTGCTGACTGCTCTATGTTGAGTTCGGAAACTTATCAGATAATCCTCGTATATAGACTTTACACAGAAATATCAGCGACGGCAGAAATTATGACGTTTTTCTCCGGAAGTTTTGTATTTATCAGTGAAATGATATCGTTCTTTTACTTTACTTCAAATTTTCTTTGTTATAATCGTCGTATCATCGTTGTATGTAATATTTGGCAACATCGTTTAATACATCTAATGAAACGTTCTGAATATTTATTACAATTTAAAATGGAGATGTCGGTCGTAAAATTAATAATTACCTCATTCGATATAATTAAAATGAACAATGTGTTGTTATCTTGTATTCCCAAGGTTATTCAAGGTGTAAAAAGTAGGTAACTGTTGACAATGTATTCTTTCCAAAATAGGATTGGACAAAATTGCTGTTCAAAAATGAACAATATAATAATGTGTACGTTGAAAAAGTTATTTGTAGTAGAGGAAAATACAGCGGAAGAATTAATTTGTGATAAAAAAACCTTGTAGTACACAGGAGTTCATAAAGGCTTACGAATAGTTGGCACCTGTTTCCTATACTAATAGAACCTTTGTTTGTCCTTTAATAAATTCGATATTCTTTATCTTGTTCCTCATATTTGCCATTATCTCAGACAAAAACAAACAACGAAGTAAAGTTAAGGAAAGAATGAGAAAAATACTCTTTGAACAGAACAATGGATTATTAAACACTTCGCATTAACCACTTTCTCCAGATCTGGTACTCAGCTCAAGCAGGCTCCAAAATAGTTGGCACCTGGCTATAAACCACTAAGAGAACCTTTGATTGCTCTTCAAGAAATTCTTTGTCTTCTTCCTCAGATTCACTATTAAAAGCAGACAGCAAACAACGAAGTAAAGTTAAGGAAAGAATGTGAAAAATACTCTTTGAACAGAATAATGGATTATTAAACACTTCGCATTAACCACTTCTCCAGATCTGGTACTCAGCTCAAGCAGGCTCCAAAATAGTTGGCACCTGGCTATAAACCACTAAGAGAACCTTTGATTGCTCTTAAGAAATTCTTTGTCTTCTTCCTCAGATTCACTATTAAAAGCAGACAGCAAACAACGAGGCAAAGTAAAGAAAAGAATGTGAAAAATACTGGATAAAACAATGGAACTTCAATTAATTGAACTTTGAATTACCTCCACACCAATCAGTTTCTCCAGATCTGGTACCCAGCTCAAGCAGGCTACGAAATAGTTGGCACAGAGCTATAAACCATCTCTTAAACTGAAAGAACCTCACTTGCCCTTCAATGAGTTCGATATTCTTTGTCTTGTTCCTCAAATTTGCCATTAAAACAGACAAAAACAAGCAAAGAAGCAAAGATGGGAAAAGAATGTGAAAAATACTCTTTGAACAGAACAATAGATTGTGTCACAAGTCGATGGAAACGATTGTCAACCTCAATTGAACTTTGAATTACCTCCGCACCAATCAGTTTCTTCAGATCTGGTACCCAGCTCAAGCAGGCTACGAAATAGTTGGCACAGAGCTATAAACCATTTCTTAAACTGAAAGAACCTAACTTGTCCTTCAATGAGTTCGATATTCTTTGTCTTGTTCCTCAAATTTGCCATTAAAACAGACAAAAACAAGCAAAGAAGCAAAGATGGGAAAAGAATGTGAAAAATACTCTTTGAACAGAACAATAGATTGTGTCACAAGTCGATGGAAACGATTGTCAACCTCAATTGAACTTTGAATTACCTCCGCACCAATCAGTTTCTCCAGATCTGGTACCCAGCTCAAGCAGGCTACGAAATAGTTGGCACAGGGCTATAAACCGTTTCTTAAACTGAAAGAACCTAACTTATCCTTCAATGAGTTCGATATTCTTTGTCTTGTTCCTCAAATTTGCCATTAAAACAGACAAAAACAAGCAAAGAAGCAAAGATGGAAAAAGAATGTGAAAAATACTCTTTGAACAGACCAATGGATTATTAAACACTTTTTCCAGATCTGGTACTCAGCTCAAGCAGGCTCCAAAATAGTTGGCACCTGGCTATAAACCACTAAGAGAACCCTTGATTGCTCTTCAAGAAATTCCATATTCTTTGTCTTGTTCCTCAAATTCACAATTAAAAGCAGACAGCAAACAACGAGGCAAAATAAAGAAAAGAATGTAAAAAATATTGGATAAAACAATGGGTTATGTCACAAGTCGATGGAATGTCAACCTCAATTGAACTTTGAATTACCTCCGCACCAATCAGTTTCTCCAGATCTGATACCCACCTCAAGCAGGATTCGAAATTGTTGGCACAGGGCTATAAACCATTTCTTAAACTGAAAGAACCTAACTTGCCCTTCAATGCGTTCGATATTCTTTATCTTGTTCCTCAAATTTGCCATTGAAGCAGTCAGCAAACAAACAACGAAGCAAAGTTAAGAGAAAAATGTAAAAATCAAGCAGGCTTCGAGCTATCAAGAATACTTTCTTTGTGAACGATTCTTTTCAGATAATTGAGTCATATGTTCGGTAAATTGGTGGTTTATAGTTGAACAATGTGTAAACCTTAAACAAAAGATTCAGCCCCCTTAATGTGGGCAATATATTATAACTATTGAATATATTTATTGCCAAATTTGTATTGGATTGATAGAATCGATAGAATTTTTGACACTACGATATTCGACGAGAAACTGGTAACAATGAAACGAAATTATTTTTTTTTCAAGCTTACGCGACGAGATTTCTATCTCTTGTTCTTTCTCGTCTCATGTGAAGCCCTAATTGTACTAGAACCCATTTTTGTCTTTAATTTTTGTAATACGATTTATTTTTTGACGACATATCCTGACAAAGTAACAATAATTTATGTTTCTCTCTAGCTGAATTGCAGTTTTTTCCAATGTAATTATAAATCAATTCAATATAATTAACTTTCAAAGTTTGCTTACGTAATATGAATAATGATAATAATTTTTATTGAGACATCACTGTATATTTCACAATTTTTCCGACTCTACACGATCATTAGTACCTATTATGTTGTTACAAACCTGAATTGAACTTAATGTATGATAACGATGCTTTGAACTTGCAAAAACAATTTCTTTATTAATCTTATAAATGCCTGCATAGTAAACAGGATGCGCTACAATAAATTTAAATATAGTATTCCTTCTAGACGATCATAATTTTCCTAATAAACTTGTTTATGGAAATATTTATAAACATTTATCAATATCAACGTTTACAACATCATCGTTATTGTGATGATAGATTGCGACACGCACATGCGTTTAAATACGTAGAGCGGTTTATGAGCTCTTGGTTTCATATAGTTTAAAAGTTCGTTCGTCAGTCACGACAAGCTTTACACAAAGTTTTAACTTCTAAATGCTTCGATCTATTTCCCTATAGTAGAGCTCAAACGATTCTTTAGTCCAGGTATGATGTGACAACAGAAATCAAAAACGGAATGGATACTGTTTCCAGGGAATCATTTTCTATAATTAAAAATTGATCTAAGTTGTTTTGGTGGAGACTAGAATCATTAGAAGATGACCAACTACTCCAAAAAACATTTACGTAGTGGAAGAAATTGTTCTAAGTGACTTGCGCCTGAAAACAAAACCAATTTCAGCACAGACCGGCGTTTCCAAAACCGTTTTCTAAGGATCCTACATGAGCATTTAAATTAGTGGATGGTGGGTGTCTCGGACCAAGAAAATTTGATCGGATCAACTGTAACCTGTGATGAAACTTAAGTCTTTCCCTATGATCCGACATCTAAAAAATATTCTATTGAGTGGAACTTGAAAGGAGAGTCCGTGCCTAAAAAGCAAAGGTCATGAAAAGCGGCATTTTACACTGACTTACTGACGCAGTTGCGTCAAAAAATTATCCTAGAGGTGTGCGCTAGCTTCATGACAATGCTCCAGTCCGCTGTTCTTCTCTTTCTAAGGCTACTGTTCAATGTGGCTTAGCAAAGATTAAACACCAAACATACAGCCCTGATTTGGCCTCGTCTGACTATTTATATGAATTATACAGCCAACACAAAACGAGATAGCTACTGAGAGCGTACACTGTAGAGGAAAGACCAGTTCCAAAAGAGACGAATAATGTTTCTTAAAAGGTTTTTTAGAAAGTGTTATTTCAACAGAATAATGAACCAGCTCACAAATTAATTTTGTGAGTGAATGACTACCATATTTCCCAGATTTAGCCGCCGAAGGATTATTTTCTGTTCTGGAATTTGAGAAAATATATTTTTCCGATTGTGAAGAAGAGAATAACGAACTTTTTGAAGGAAATATACCGGAAGTAGGATTATTTTGGAACGTAAATAGATTGATTTGATGGCTGAGGTAGATCTGAAATTACCCCTAGTGAATACTCCTGGAATTCTCTTTAGCACAAGATATCTTTATCATAAATTGATTTTTCCGCTGTATCTTCCTTACTCTAAATAATTCATCTTTTGCATCTTCAATTTTATTCGATTTATTTTTAAACAGCAACTTGAATTCATATCGATATATTGTTTGTTTGTTGATCCAATCCTGTTTGTGAAATGATCTATGGTTTCATCAATAAAAACATTATGGAAATTGCTATTTTAGCTATCAACAAATACATCTTATACCTTGAATAACCTTTAGAATACATGATAACAATACATTGTCCATTTTAATTACATCAAATGAAGTAATTATCAATTTTATACTCTGTATCTCCATTTTAAATTGTAATAAATATTCAGAACGTTTTTTTAGATGTTGCCAAATATTATAAATACGTAAAAATCCGAAATTATGAATAAAAAGACGATATAAAGGGTTAAAAACAGATGAATGCCACTCAAAGTCAGGGTAATCATATTATTTCAATAACCAGTAAATCACTGATGAGTATAGGCCGTTTGAAAAGAGTTTTTTCTGTATGCTGGTATCTCTTAGCCTTTCGTTCATTCTTCACTTCTCTTTAACTTGTTGTTTGTTATCTGAATCCAGATACTTGAACATCTCAAATTCGTTTCAAACTTCAACCCCAACAATTAAATCAAATAATCATATTTTTTGCGCAAAGTTGAGGGTTGTTTTTGAGTCTTTTCTACTTCTACATAAATTTAATGAATCTTCTAGCTACGAAAAAAACAATTCACAATCAACAATAATAGCAGACAAGCTTTTTCATTCTTTTTTGTTGTTAAATCAAGTATTCTCGAATCGTCAGGCGTCAATAAAGAAGCAGACTGATCATTTTTATATAGAATAACAAATTAAGTTATTACCTAATATTTTATCTGGATAGGAGATCAATTCCTTGAATAGAATTATTCTGTTTACTAATTAATAAATGTGGAAGATGAAATTAATTCATTTATTTGACGTAAAGGGAGAAAAAACGTTGCAAACTTACTTTTGTATAATAAAATTGAGGTATAGCTTGTTTATTGATAACGTAGAGCTCCAACCAGCACTCATTCTTAGAAAAAATAATTTTTTCTATCAATTTTTGTTTGGTATTTTATATAGTATTGAACATTTGCTCGTTTTGGAAAATCTTAGATGTTTATTGATGGTTTTTAGAGTTTTATATTTTTGTGTAATTGTAAAAAATCTTTTATCTTCATATATCTTCTCAAATTGTTTGCATTCTTCTTTATTGATTTGCTCCGTACAAATCAACCGCATATTGACTTTAGTAGAAATAACATGCGTCAAGACGTAGCGATTGATCTTGATAAAAAACTTTTCACTCATTTTATATCAGATTGCGAAGCAGTATATACACAACAAAAAAATGACTGATAACAATAAATAAGAACTAAAAATCTGCAATTCATGCATACATACACTAGAGATATTGAATCAAGGTCGGTAACTGGTAATTGTCCATCCTTCATCGATCTGCAGAAGGGTTCAGTTTAATTAACCTAACGAGAGAGTTGCTAAAGACTGTTATGTTAATCATTGTAAGTCGATAATTAAATTATGGTCTTCAAATAAATTATTGAAATCATTTACTACGAACGAAACGTTTTTGTTTAATCATTGCAAAATTTTCCACTAAATTCCATAATAGAACATATTTTCCTTTCCGAAATGAGTTATACGTAACATTCAAAAAGTAGAAAGACAATGCCTTCCATAAATATCCTAACAGTCAGTAATTTTTGCGCTCTTTCCTTTGATCATTTTCCTAAACTCTTTAATAAATTCCGTTTAAGCTTACGACGCAGCTTTCAAGCACAGCTTGTGGCATTCGAAATTTTATTTCTGCTAAAACAAAAAATTATTCCGGGACTTGATGCAAAAAATTCGGCAGTAAGTATATGACGTAAAAATAATGCTATGACATAAAAAATTTTTCTCATAGAACCTCTAGTTTCTGAATTATAGGCAATCAAAGTTGCGAAAACATAACTTAAATTTGAATTATGTAAATTATACATTCTAACATTATGAATTTTTAATGGATGATTACGTATGTCTATATAGCGTGTTTAAAGGAATAACCAATGGTTAACAATCCGTAATTATTACAGGGACAATCGAAAGATAGCAAAAGTGAATTTTTCATTGTCCTGATAGTAACCGAGCGGAAAACACGTGTCATTACATTACAGTAACGAATTTAATATGTAAAACAATGAAAGTGAATTATATTTTTAAGAAATATATTAAACAGAACCCGTACTATGGGATCCAAGTAATAAATTTCATAATTCGTCTAGGAATACTTCAAAATTCTTTGAAATCTGATATGGTGTGCAGTTTGTGAACAAGTTTATAAACCATTTTTTTGTATGATACATATATATACAACGAGGGCTACTTCTAAAGTGTCCATCCTCTCGGCATTCGCAACCACAACTGAATAGACGAGAGTGGACATGGTAGCGCTCGTGGGTGAGACCGCTCGGCGAGAGCACCCGCTCGAGAGTGTACAACCGCCATAAGGATATGTGAAAATAAAAAAATTACAGTTGGAGATACTAAAAACGGAGAAATTTTGAAATTAAGAAGATATTAAAGAATCAAGATGTAGTTAACATTAAAAAGATTATAAGCAAATTATAAAACGAACCAGAAAAGATTATCAGGAAGACCAAAAAGTAGATGAGAAGATTAGATTGACCAGGATATAAAAAGTCCAAAGTACATAATTGAAACAAATAGAAGCAAGGCAGAAATACAAAATACAAGATGAAAATAACTCTACAATTTTAGATAGATTGTATAGCCTTGTATATACGGGTGTTTCTGAATTAATGCGAGAAAGTTCAAGAATTGATTGCTTTTATGAAATTTAAGATCTTTCCTATAACAAAATTTTGAAAATATTGAAAGAATACTAAAGGATAATAAGAAGGTTAAACTTTTGCAAAATACGAAATTTCAAGTATCTAGCATTACTGAAATATTAGAAAAATAAAAAAAAATGAAAACTCAATTTTAATTACCACCTTTTAAGGGTGATATCTCGGAAAGAGGTGGGCTGAGAAAATGTTGTTTCAGAAGAGATCCATCTTAATTTCATACAAGTAATCACCTCTTGTATTTTGCCGCATTAATTTAGAAACACCTTGTATAAAATGATCTGTGCTAATAAGCAGTGTTTGTGTGTGTAAAAGTGAGATATTCATCTATTATTAAACTATTTCCACTGTTGGTCTGTGCGATTTTTACTTCGATATGAATCTATTTATAATTGTTTGGTAAGCGAATTAAGTAGAATCATAAATATTAATTATCTTTATATATAACCAATTATGTTTTGAATTGTTCGAAATTCATTAGAAATGCAATTGAAAAAAATAAATATATTTCCATAGTTAACATTAAATAGTTGTTGCATGCATTATTTATTCATTCAACCTCCACAAAGCTGGGATTCCAACGAGGATAAAGACCTGTGGAAATGACAGGGGTTGGTGGAATGTCCTTCTTCCCATCCATCCGCGGATTTATCCGGGGGAAAATATGTTTCACCCTGGCTAGAAAACTCTCTTATTTTAAACCTTAAACGTTACGATCGAAGAAATTGTACAAAGCTTAGATTGATGCTATCTCACGGTTATGTTTCCTCGGATCAATTGTAAAACGTGAAAAAATAAGGTACGGAAACTAAAGCCAGGTTTCAGCCGCGTGGATTGTCGGGGCTGCAGGTTTTCTTGCAACCTAGTGAACCGGTTGACAATTTAAATGGATAGGGAATAATAAACGCCACAAAAAGCTGTGTGGTTCGTCGTACCAGTTTTTTATAACTACCACAATCTCAGCTCTGCAGAAGAAAAGTTTTACTATATCTGGGCCATTCCAGAAAGGAACCAACTACATCATAAAAAATATTCTACTACTAAAAATATCTCTGGCAATACAAGAATATTAGATGTATATGGTATAAATCAATTTTCAAAGTAGGTACACGATGTTATATACAATTTTGTCATAATACACTTTGTCATTCGATATTGATTGACAGATTACAAATTGGCATTGAAACTTAATAACTTAAACGGTTAGATTTATAATAAATGAACGTTTGAAAAGCTTTCAACAATGTCACGGTTCATTCGACCAACAATATTCTATCGAAAAACCTTCAACAGACTTTATTATACCAGTTTTTTTGTATGTGGACGCAAATAAAATGTTACTGGAGATGGCGGATAATTTTGTTTATTAATGAATTTTTTCTTATCTATCAACAAAATTTATACCTCATATATAATTGGAGAAATTTGAATATTTTTTTTATTATACAAAACGAGGTCTGGCTATTAAATAACGAGACTGTTTACGAGAAGAGGTTTTATTATAAAAATTATTCTACATTTGAATGCTCAGCCACACATCTTTCCACACGTTTTTTCCATCGAAGCACTCTTTACCGTTTGAATCGACTCAAATCGAGTCCCTTTCAAAGCAGATCCTTTTCTAAACTTTCAAGGAAATCAGAGCAGACTCGTTGACGCAGGAGCTTCAGATTTTCTGCACCAACTTCGCACAAACTTTTGTCATGTGTAATTCCTCGTGTAAAATTTTCTAACCGCTTCTTTATCAGCGTTTACAGCATCGGTAATCATCCGGATGATCATTCGACGATCTGCACGCAGAATTTGGTTGATTTTGGTCACTGTTTCCGGAGTTGACACAGTCACAGGGTGACCTGGGCGCTGGTAATCTTCAGTGCTCTCTCGGGCCTCACTAAAGCGCTTACACTACTCAAAAACACGCGAACGAGATAGAGAATTGTCCCCATAGGCCTCTTGCAATAATTTATAAAACTCAGTCGGAGTTTTTTCCAATTTAACGAGAAATTTGAGATCTCGTAGCACTGAAATCTTTATAGTCTATACTATTTGTCTGAAATTTTACATTTGCTAATAACTGATTTCCACCATAAACAAGTCTTTGTTGCCAAAATCCTTTTGTCTTTTTTTGGTTTTCCTTCTTAATATATAAGCTGATACTGTAGTTTCCATATCATCTCATATAAAAAGTGACTCAATAATAATAATAACAGCTGATTAGAAAATCGGAATCCCTTCAGATTTGACGCTGTATAATTTTTCCTGGAGTATTTTGTTTGAGGACGAACCTTAATGTCATCCTCATAGTCTATTCGTTCATCTTCGCTAAAGTAACTGTAAACTCTAGGAAAGCTCTTAGGCGGGGTTTGGAAAGACCTCCTATCTCCCATTTCCCACCCTAGCAAGCAGTCTACAACATTCATTCTTTTCTTGGTAGCCGTGAAATATGGAGCTTCCATTTGATTCTTAAACCAAGTGCAAATAACGAATTGAGACTCGTTTTTCCTGTGTATAAATTTTTCCTTTGGTGGACATTCATTCTCAATTGTGTGCAGCATGTGCATAAATGATGCAGAGCATTCTGCGACGGACGTACGGATTTGGATGAAATACTGTTTCATCCCACCTAGACCCGGCCTCCAGTGATTACCATCTTTTCCCTGAACACTTATGCTAACTTGAACAAAGAGGTTTTAAGCTACTTTAGCGACGCTGCGGCAAACTTCTATGACTCAGGCAGAAAGAAGATACACCCCATGCAAAAACGCATTGATCTAAACGAAAAATAGAGGGCAGTTTAAGTTTATCAAACTTGTCTTAATCAATGCTTTATATAGATGTGCTTAATATGTACAAGATAAGTTAAAAATATTTTTCGGGAAGACAAAATAATTCCCCCAATCCTCAGAAAGAATGCGAGTTCGTACAGTACAGGTAAATAATGTGCACAATCATCTTCTGATATGCTAATTAACTACAGACCTAGTCTGTTTTCACAAAAAATGTATCGAATACAGTTCAATCAGACATCGATTTTGCCCGAAAGTCAAGCACTGGCTTCGTCACTGGTCGGGCGTAGAATTCCTCGAATTACCCAACCTAACTGAGATATTCCTTTTCTTGATGCCTGTATAACCAGTTGAAAATAGAAACTAAACGTCAATTTACAAGCTTTTACGTTCGCGCTGGTTCGCGTTTAACAAGAATTAAACAGATTACGCAGTGTGATTTATAAACACATACACTCGCGCTCAAGTTCGTGCCAAGTTCGCGCTGGGAGATGGCAAATTTTTATGCTCGAAGCTCGCGAAAACAGGCATTCAGGTAATATGATTTCTTTCTCACAGAACAACAATTAAAAAAAATACAAGAATATCTAGGATAAACACAATATTATCAAATATAAAGAATGCTGAAACTTATTTTGCGGTTATGTGAAATGACATTTCCGATTGGTCGACATTCAGTCAATTAGATCTCCAGAAAGTTAAAGAATTTATAGTTTCAAAAGCGAATTCGAACGTAAAACTTAATCATTTAATTTTACTAGAATAAATTAATAGAGCTCGCGAACTCACTGCGGATTGAAACATGAAAATATACTTGTGTTTAAAACTTAATACATAATTAAATTTTATCTGCGCCACTTCCATGTAATAACTGTTCTCTCATTGTGTTTTAATTAGGTTAATTTTATTCTCGCTGATAAATTTTGTTTATCAATTGTAACCAACATTATTTATAATTATTAATTAATTAATGTGTTAATTAGGTCACCTAAGCAAATGTAAACAATATTTTTTAGTAAGTAAATGCAAATCAGATTAGTTAATCTCGAAGATATAAAAAAATTATCGATCAGAATTGTTATTATTATACAATATAAAAGAACATTCAAAATGGCTGTGGAAAGACACACATTAAGGCCGGAACACACTTATCATGCATCCTTCCGACTATGATCATACAGTCCGACGAGTGTCTGAGAGGGAAAAGATACTAGAGTTTGAACAGCGTAGTTTACACCTTTCCGACACGTGTCCGACGGCTGCTTGACGGATCGGTTGGAATTTTTGATATTTTTGAGTTTTTGCAATTTTTGCTTTTTGTTTGTTTTGTGTATAAAAACCGGAAGATCTTATTGAGGAAGTGAGGAAGTATTCAGTACTGTTTGACCAGTACCGAAACGCCGACTACAAAGATATGATCTGGAAAGTTGCGAAGGAATTAAATATCAAAGGTACAGTACAGGTTAAATATTATCACCAACACCAACACCAAATACGCCAGCCATCACTGGAGAAGAAGACACCGACCTTTCATTTAATAATTTGCAATAAGGTCTTCTGTTTGAAATGCAATATACCGTTTCATTTTTTGTTTTCATTTTTCATTAGTGTACCTCAAATTCTTCTTCTTCTTCTTCTTTAAGACTATGTCTTGTGCTTTCAAAGAGGCAGCCTAAGATGTGACTCCGAGGACCAGCTCTCATACCAGCGCTTTGGTTGTCTTCCAGGCGGTCTACTTGTATTGGGTCTCTCTTCCTTTGCGATTTTCGCCAGTCGATCGTCGTCCATTCTATTGACATGATCTCTCCATGCTCTTCTTCTAGTTCTGGCCCATCTCACTATATCCGGAACGTCACATATTGTTCTGATTTCATTGCTCCTTATTCTGTCTCTTAGTGTTTTCCCTGTGATTGAGCGTAATGTCTTCATCTCGGTCGTTCTAAGAATCCGCTTAGTAGTTGCAGTCTCCGCCATCGTTTCTATGGCGTATGTCATTACTGGTCTGACACAAATTTTATATATCCGTGTTTTGCTTTCGATACTTAAAAATTTATTCCTCCATATCACGGTTCGAAGGAAATTCTTGGAATTTAAAAATTAATGGAAGTAAATTAGTATCTTACATCGAAAAAACTGCCAAGGGTGTCTAGAAGTGATTGCTTGTCTAAAATATGTGTCTTGCTTAGACAAAGTTTCATGTAGTTTAATTTCCAACAGGTTAAACGTCGCCATCGACATTCTAAAATATTGGTAAAATTTTGTCTCGTCATCCAACACAAGATCTTCTTTTCCAAGCAGAATGTACCCTCTGTTCTCCATGAAATCTCTCCGGGTTCCTTCATTTTCCTCTTCTAAACAAAGTGCCACCATGGCTAAAGCGCAGTTGCTAAATTTTGCGTACAGAACCTTTCGTGATTTTAATTGAATCGAGACTGGCGAGAGTGGCGAATGTATCGAGCCAGAGATGGAAATCGGAAAGAGCTCGGAGTGGTGTGTGACAAGTGTATCTCGGCTATTATATCAAGAGAACGATTGCAGTCTAGATCATTCTTCATATTCATGATACAGGATTCGTTTCCTTTGCAAGACTTGGATTAGGATCGTTTTATATGGGGTGTGTGAATATTCGATCTCGCAGCCCCAATTTAGAATTTCTTCTCAACAGCCAGTACATCTCTTCATATCCTATACCAACTTCTTTGCTTCTTTGCATTATTAGTATGAGGAGTTTGAGTATTGTGTATTGTTACTTGGACAAAAAAATTGTTTTTGTTTTAACTTGATACCCCATCTATTAGTTTAGGTGTTAATCTGTTTAGTGGATGTTTGTAAATTCATTTTTGCTTCTTTATGGTCTTTTCTAACAGCAGTTACTTACTATTAATATCAAATAGTTACTTTATAGAATTATCCACCTATCAGATACGAAATTTATGATCAACTGCTAACGAAAAAGTAAAAAAACTGCGTTTAGAGCAAATTATCCCGACGAATATATTAATAATATATTCAAAAGAGAGATAAATAAATATTATACTCGATTAATAAACTAAACAGATTCCGTATAACAAAATGTGAGACTCCTATATTTACCAAATGAATTAGCTCGGTTAACAGTTAAATTCAGAATAATTCAAAACGACAAAACACATTAGTACAATATTCTATTAAGTCTGACATCAAAAATAGCGCAAAACAAAGAAGATTACGTTATATGCGAAGTTCCTTGTTATAATAGTGAAGCCGTTTACTTAGGACAAACATCGTAACGAATGGAAAGTAGATTGGGAAGTCATCAAGTACAAAAAATTCTTAAAACTCATTCTCAAATACGATTAAAAGACAATTTCCAGTATATGAAAAGATACAGAGCGTCTCGTAACTCTTTCTAACTAATAAAAATAATAAATCTATGTACATTACGAATTTTTTTATTGTGTGGTAATCTACATGTGCTCAATTCCGTTCTTCGTATAGTAAACGATTTTCTATCACTGCTCAGCAAGTTAGCTGAGCGCAGGTTTGTTTCATAGACTTAAGTCTTAAAGTAATCCCTTGAAAAAGTCCATTGGATTTAGATCTAGACTTCGTAACGGCCACAGGATGTCACATCTTCGAGATATCACTTTGTTATGGGAAAGTTGAGGAATATAACAGTAGTAGAGGTATGAGCAGCTTTGCCATTCTCCTGAAACCATGACGAAGTATAGAAGCCTGGAAAATTTTGCACATCTGGTCCTCGATCGTTGCTATGTAATAATAATCGCGCTATTATGTTGGTTCTCAAAAATTATGGGTGTTTAAGGCAGAGTAAGATCATTTGATGTTTGCGTCGCGGGTTCAATAGCGAAATTTTGCCTGTAGACATGGCCGTTGATGTGGAACAGAGCTTCATCAGGAAATAATACGAAGCAAAACGTCTACTGATGGTGTCATTATCTGCTCTGCAACGCTTAGGAGTCTTGCGATATTCTCGAAATTTACACTGCCCAACGGTGCGGTGGCTGAATCATTGCTGCAGTAAAGATAAAATACAAAAAGTTCCGATGTAACGCTCCGCAGTGACAAGATTTAAAAGGGTCAGGAAATCAGTCCTCTTATATTTCGAGAGCTACGCATAGAATAAAATGTCATCAGTTGTTTCTGTATCAGGAAGTTGATCTAGATATCACGGTATAATAATTTATATAATAGAAATGATAAATTATGGAAAAGTATGAAATGAAGTAGAGTGGAAACATCGTTAGTCGGCATTAGTGCAGCATTATTATCAAGCTTTATTTTATAATTGTGCATAACGTACATGATTTATATAAAATGGTAAAATCATATCTGTAACACAAAAATAAAGAAGTTTACATAATAATTTATAATCAATTAGTCCATACTGTTCTATTAACTAATTTTGTGACTGGAAATTAAAGTGAATAATGTTAGGGGGAAAATTACCCTAATTCGAAGAGCTGAAAACTTTCCCTCATCACATTTAACCTTTCAACAATATCTTATTTGATTATTGTTGAAAAAATTTTGATTGATAGTATCGATTTCTCACAATGAAGTTTCAAACATCTAATTATTCTCGTATATGTTTATTATAAACACCCCAATAATCCTTGGAATATTACTTAAAAACCTGCACCAACAAAGACTAAATAATTTACCTATAGAAACCTTACAAATCGATATTGGAAAATTGAAAACACACAGACAGTACCAACAAAACTTTATCGATATATAACGTTCCTTATCAAGCTATGTATTATACCGAATCTAGTCGCATTAACTCAATCTTGTTGAAGAAATATATACTGATGGATCTAAGACGAGGGATGGAGTTGAATGTGCAGTACACATTCAGTATACAAAGCAATTGATACGAATCAGATTACCAGATCTAGATCTGCACAGCTTCGAAAGTATATTTAGAATGAATACATGGTAGATACCTCGTCCATCTTGCTAAGCTGGATATTATACAATCATCAGCCTGATCATTCTTTTGCTGATCTTGAATTTGTTGCAGTTACTTGTTAAACAAAATTACTTCCTACCTTTAAAACCCACACAACTTTTAAGCATAGATAAAAGACATACTTTAAATTTATTAGTATTGGATATTGAAATTAATATTCAGGTAGAATCATTGATGGAATTTCTTCCATCCACGCTATTTTTTTTCACACTCAAACATACACGTATTGTCGCTATTCAACATGAGAAGATTGATTGAAAATTGTGTGAAGACAAGTTCAAAATTATTCGTCGTAAAAGTTGACACATCTCAATATAAAATTCATCATTAATTTCCCGTACATTTTAGTAAAAAATTCCAGGTAAAAAACACATTTCCGGCGCATCTTGTAACCCTATAGCTAAATAACCATAGGCAGGTGTAGCTTTTTTAATATTAGACCAGTCATTGAAAATTTTTAACGATTTTATAGGCTGAAAAATGTCTTAGTTTGTAATTTTAATTCCCATATACAGTCTATAAAAAATAAGAAGAGATTATTTAAGAAGAATTGTGGAAAATTGAATAAACTCAACTAGAGATAGAGAACATCATTTCTAGAATGCTGAAAATACGTGCGATTAATTATTCTTCTAAGGAATAAGCGAATTTTGACCCACCCTGTATGCGTGAGCCATTAGTTACAGTATATCTAATGTCAGTGTGAGATATTTTTAATTCTATTGGTGGCGAACGCCGCCTTATTGGTACACATATACAGTTTGTCCACGTAAGTTGGCGGCATATGGGAAACTTTGTTATTATTAATTTTACGAAAAAAAGTTATTCTTTATAAAAAGTTCTGCATGGTCCAAAACCTAAAATTCATTCATCAAATGTTAAATTTTTTCAGTCGTATCGATGTTTAGAATTAAATAATAGCTTTCAAATATTCAAAATTGTTTATTTACACTAAAAAAATATTTTTTCTACATTTTCTCTGCGAATTAATGAACAATTAATCTAGGATGCACTGGATGATAATTGATAATTAAAAGTACATTTAGAATTGTTTAAACAAATTTATAATTAATAAATACGATGCATTAATGTGCAAACTCAAATTCCCAACGTAATCGTAGAGAAAATGTAGAAAAAAATATTTTTTTAATGTAAATAAACAATGTTGAATATTTGAAAGCTATTTTTAATTCTAAACATTTTTTCTTTATAACAATTTTCGATATTGTCAAAAAGAAAGGTACTTTAGAGCAAAAATCACATTTTTTGACAAACCTCGTATACGACTGAAAAAATTTAACATCTGATGATTGTATTCCAGCTTTTGGACCATGTAGAACTTTTTATAAAGAATAAATTTTTTTCGTAAAATTAATAATAACAAAGTTTCCCATATGCCGCCAACTTACGTGGACAAACTGTATATATTTTATAAATTCGAAGATTAAGAAATGTTTTTCTTTAAAATTGTTATAGAAAATTATTGTATATACACAGTGGAGGACTAACAGGGGGACAGCCCGCCCCAGGTCTCCGATCTTGGGAGCCCCAAATGCATCCGCGTTCCCCTGATCAAATCCTACAGAAGACTATAAAAATGTGCTTAGTACCATCGAAGTTTTAACATAAATGGAAGGGCCCACAAGAAGCGCAGTTTTGAAGACTATCAAATGAGCTACCATCACCTCTCACTCCTTCTCAGGACGTAAGATGAACTACACCGTCTTCAGTGGTAGTGTAATAAAAAGAAACGAAAATTATGATGCCTTCGTATGTTTCTTCTTGGATAAAAACACAACAAAAAAGTTTAGGAGTGGTAAGTGCCACGCTTGTCCATAACAGTTCATTCCACTGTGCTGTTCACCCTAAGATATTAGTTTTTAAATCATTACGAATCAGTAAAAGTTGTAAAAGAAAACATAGAGACAATTGTGAGTAGTTTGGAACGTTTCTAAGATCAAACAGATCCTGTTTGCGATTTTACCTTTCTAACCTATATACAATTCTGGCTTTCTATACTGGAGGAAGTAAATTTGGTTCAACAATATTTGCAGTCTCCAAAAATGACTCTGGAAACAGGAATCACCCAAATAAACGCCTTGAATGAATATTTAGCGACTGAACGAAACGCGGACGTGGACATCATCATCGAGAAACGAGGAAAAAGGATGATAAAAAGAACGATACCGGGTGAATCAACTCATGTTACTGGATTATCAATTCAAGAAGAAATACGTGGGTCAATGTATGAATGCATAATCGGATTTATACAAGAATACGAGGCCATTAAACAAATCAATAATATTTTCCAAATTATTATTGAAACAAGGGAATATAACGAATAAATTCAATAATAGATATGCCCTATTTCTCGATGATTAAGTGAAAAACATCGACCGTTCATATGTCTAATAATAAGTGATATGCATTATGCTGCGAATGCGTAATTAAAAATCTAATGCACTATGAAATTATACATATTACGGTAAGTGTCATGCATGATTCTTGAGTCATTTTATTGTTTGCTGTACCAGAGAAGTCAATGACTCATTTTCATAATATATATTCTTAGAAAAGATTTAAAATTTTTTCAAGTATCAACAACAATACTAAAGTTGCGATGGCAGATAGGAATGTTAAAAACTATCGAAGAACATTAAAGTCGGACTTTATTTTCTTTCATTTTTTTTTACGAATAATACAGATGCGTACATTTTATGAACGTAATAATTCATTTCAATGCGGAGGCATTAACAAATGGATGGGCGTAATTCAACAATGAAATACTTCAGCCGAGTCGGTGGTAATATTGAAGAAACTAAATTGAATTTTTTTCTTTTGCTTACATATAAGTAATACTCCTATATGGGCAGTTGGTATAGGAAAAAACGTCCCTACGTTACGGTGCCGACAATATTCATTTTCTCTCTCGTTCGAGACACTTTATCTATACTGCGCATGCTTGAGAATGCGCAGAATCGAGCTGGAACCTCGGAGTATAGAGAAAGAGTTATCATTCTGTCTTCCTTAGTCGGAACAGCTTCCACTTTTGTCTCTTACTGCTGTTTTTTTTGCACATAGCTCTATTTTCAGTAAAAAATAAAAGACCTGGCAATTGCCTAGTTTGTAGATTGTTTGGGTTTTGACTACATCTCATTATTATCCTTTCAAAATACACAATTCATCCTAAAAGATGCTAATTTCGGGACATTTTGTGTCCCATTATTTCCTTTGGTAATTTTTTAATACATACGAAAAGGCATTGAATTATACAGGGTGTTCCGGGATTTGATGCAAAAAATTCTAGAATGAGTAAATGCAAAATAAAGCTGTGAACATTATGATTTTTTATGTATGATAACGTTTATCCATTTAGTGTTTTGGGCGAAATAAATAATTCTACACTACTATCTCGAGGGGCGGCTCGTGTTCAATGGTTAACAATCCGTAACTTTTACAGGGACAACCCGTACAATCTAAAGATAGGAAAAATTAATTTTTCAATCGATTTTTTAACAAAAAGGTAGGCACTCTTTGTTTAACTCGATTAAATGTATGGTATAGGAGATACTTAGATTTTTATATCGTTGTACACGCTAACCCGTTTGCCATAAAGAGACATTCCGAAAAAAATTATCATAAATTGTAATTATTTATTGAAAATACTTACAAGAGAGATTAAAGCACAACATTGAAACAAATTAAAGAGATTAATAATGATAATTTGTTGATGTCAGTTTCTCATCAATAATTATCACATCGTATGGTTTGGCTTTTGATAACTCGTCAGAAGCCAGAAGATTCTATACTTATACTGAACGCTTCTGGGCAGAATTATACCCGACTTTAGAACTTTTGTTAGGGTTGATCGCAGCTTACGGGAAACATAAATTGAGTACATTAAAATGAAAGTGTCCCACCAAAAAAAAGGTGACAACGAACTATATGAACACCAGCTTTAAAGCAAAATGCATTAGATGCAGTTGATACTGATACCACAACTATCGTACGTAAAATGTCTCTAAAACGTATCGTTTCAACGACAACTATTCATAAGATTGTCCAGGAGCAGTTTCTTCACCCCTATCACATCCTGAAACTCATTTTTTTGGGGATGAAATGAAATGATCGATAGACGCTATAAGACAGAATCTTTGAATGCTTTCCTAAGTTCAAAGAAAGATCCTGAGTACTCCGAAAATGTCTAAATAATAACAAACGCCTTCCGGCCTTTATCTACAATCACAGAAGTGTTCCCAGGAAATATTATTTCAAGTACTTTGTTATAATATACCAGTTGTGGGTAGTAACGTATATCAACCTAGTTTTACTAAGACAATAGACAATGTCCACTTTACCGTTGTTATCAATATTTAATGCACGATCATTTATATTATAAAGTGTGTCCCAAATAATTTTGATTCATTCAAAACTATCAGTAAGAATGGGAAGTTCTGATCGATACTCATTGCTTGTGTTAATCATTTTGTAGCTTGTCTTATTTATTTAAAAAGTACAGTAAAAATTAAATGAAATGATTGAATGATATGTCAAACGAAAGCGCAATTCAAATAGTTTTGTTTGTTGTAAGAAGTGCATCGATATGTTAATCGTAAAGATGGCGACTGGCGAACAAAGAACGTTTAGCGTTTTACAATTTCCAAAGATCGAATCTGTAATTATTGCTTTTAGTATTGAGTCCAGTTATTATAACTCTCGTAGACGGTATCATCAGTTTGAAGACACTGTGTGTGAAGATTTCTGTGTCGACTATTTGGATGGTCTTAAGGTAAAACCATGTCCTTAGCGTCCTTATAGTTGTTACAGGTTTTTAAGCCTACAAACTAGGGATTAGGAGATTCGCTATTGAAATGAAGATTTTATCTGCCAAATTGTCTTCAGTAATGGATCGACATTTTAGAGATTCCCATAGAATATGGCCCTCGGTTGGAAGAAAATCAACTTCATTTTCCAGCACTACCTCACTGGCATAAAGATGTTTGCGATTAGTTGAACGTGACTATATCTTTGCATTCCTCCACGCATTATGGTTTCTAACTTTAGTGCTTCATCAAGGATCGTTTGTATGTACTTCCGGTCCCAGCTGACATTCCGGAAATAAGAAACAGCTGATGTAACAATTACTGAAGACACGTTTGGTAACAGCCCAGTTACCGACTTGATATGTGTCGTGTGATAAATTGTGTTCACATTGGAAATACTCCTAGATAAAACTGTTTGAGCTGCTCTGTGAACTGTAAGGTCAATTTCATTAATTTTCTAAAGTTTCGATATTGCTTTCGCGTGCCTCTGTTTCATTTCTCATTGCACGAATGATTTTGAAAACCTAAAAGCCACCACTGAATATTTACGTTTATATTTTTCTTTTCCAATTTGTTTTAAAAACAAATTTTCTTAAATTACAGTTCCGGGTATTAAGAATTGATTGCGAAATGGCAAAGTACAGGTATATAAACAACTTAAGACCGTGAAATTGATTTGAGCTATGGGAAAATACGAGGCATAAATTGATTCGAAATTATAAAAGTTTTCTCATTACCACGACGCCTGAAAGTCTTAACAGATTTTTCAGTATAAAGATTCTTGATATATTTTTTATTTCACCAAAAAATGTTCAATCAAGTATGAGTTATAATTAGACATTATACATAGATATCGCTAAAATTCAAATTAGCGATTCGATGGGGATTCATTATAAAATAAATTTTAAGAATTTTTATTTGAAAAATGTTTAATTTTATCCAGGGGGTGGAAAATAATTAGAAATTGTCACATTTTTGGAAAAATTTAGAAAAAATAGGAGCCACCACAACAAAAAAATTTCTTACAAACTTGTTTTTAAAGTAAGTTGAGTTTTTTTGGATGTAAACAAGTTAAATGTTTAAATTTCTAACTTTTTTTATTTTTGATCATATTTAACAAGAAATTGCAGAGTTGTATATATTTGTTTCGTGGATAAAACCAATCGCCAATAAGAAAAATTGTAAGAGTACCAAATTCAACCGTTTTGCACGGCCCGTGGCTGGGGGTAGAAAAAAATACTAATTAGACCATGGTCGGAGTCCAGATGACGCTATAATTTATTAAAATAATCAAAAATGATACTAAATTGGATGTTTCAAAAAAATAATTCATAGTAGTGCTCGTATCCCGTTTATATTAATTTAATTAAAATTTATGAACATTTATAGTTTAAAAACAATTTTTTTCATTTCATTTGTATCAAATATTTGAATATTTTTAAGTATTGAGAATTGGGAATAACAAAAATGATATCAATAATTTATACAATTATATTTAAGACCCCGTAATAACTAATCAAATTTTTCCATTTCAATATTCTTGTCCCATTTCAAGCTAATTCATTAAGATAACAGTCATTTCTATAATATTAATATAGGCCTAAGTTAACTCAAAACTATAACCTGGAGCAGCAGTAGGGACTTAATTATGACAGTACAGTGGTGCCAGAATGAGAAAGTCAACACCGCGTTTTCATTATTCAGTTAGTACGATAAAAACCAATAAAATTGGTGTTGAAGTTTAAGAATTAGAAAGTTTTCCGTTGTGTTTTTTTGATATAAGTTCTAATTTTGATCCCTATATTATATATAATAACTATGTCATCAATATTACAAGATGTGATGTAGAAAAGATAAAAATACTAACCATGCAAAATACAAGTAGCCATCACCAAAGTGTATTCATACTGAATATATTGTTTATACTACTACTACACCAACACT
This sequence comes from Diorhabda carinulata, assembly GCF_026250575.1. Taxonomy (NCBI): domain Eukaryota; kingdom Metazoa; phylum Arthropoda; class Insecta; order Coleoptera; family Chrysomelidae; genus Diorhabda; species Diorhabda carinulata. The sequence goes on from NC_079471.1 coordinate 3,728,511, forward strand.
CACAATTAGAATATCTGACGCGCGTTTCGATAACCAATTTAACGTCTTCAGAGACGATAAACAGTGTGTTCATTATGAATATCGCAAACGGTTCCAGAAATTCCAACTTAGTTACCAAAGTGTATTCTTTCTAATTTATATCCGACTGCAAAATGATTTGACAAACTTTTATGATTTTTCTTTTTACCGAAAAGTAAGAACTCGCAACAAATATCCAAAAACACTCATGTAAATTTAAACATTTAAATGAAGAAATCGAAGTTCTAGAACAAATACATATTCCTGGTCTTTTCCAGGACGTTCTTCAAATTCCAGGTATTCCAAGGACGCGTACAAACCCTGATATTATTGACGAAAGTTTATTTTGATAAAAGTTACGAGATAAAAAAAGTTTGTTAATTGTCAAGGAATGTTGAAATTCTTTTATTATGCAGATTCTTTTTTTGTACACAACGCTATTGAGCTTTATCTGTAGGCGTTTACTACTAAAATGTCTATTCTTGGAATAGAGTAGAAGTTTAAAATATTCAAATTTATTTGGTTTGAAATCTCAATTGATTCGGAAAATATTTAAATAAATTACACACGGGTGATTGAAATATCCATATATTTTTTCAATCATTTTGATCTATACATTTTTTGTTTGAGATTTTTTTCCATATATTTTTAATTTTTTCTAAAAAAATGGTTGTTATGGTAGTTTTGCAATAATTTTCTATTTCTGAAATATCTGAAGACGATACCTTAGTAATCGAAACTCGCGTCAGACAGTGTAATTGTGAGTGTTGGTATAAACAGTGTGTTCATTACGAATATCGCCAACGGTTCCAGAAATTCCAACTTAGTTACCAAAGTGTATTCTTTCTAATATATATTCCGACTGCAAAATGATTTGACAAACTTTTATGATATTCCTTTTTTCCGAAAAGTGAAAACTAGCAACAAATATCCAAAAAAAATCATTTTTAGATTAACTCATGTAAATTAAAACATTTAAATGAAGTAATCGAAGTTCTAGAACAAATATTATGAATAGGGTACAAAATATATATTCCTGGACTTTTCCAGGACGTTCTTCACATTCCAGGTATTCCAGGACGCGTAGGAATCCTGATATTGTTGACGAAACTTTATTTTGATGAAAGATACGAGACAAAAAAAGCTTGTTAATTGTCTCAATTAATTCGGAAAATATTTAAATAAATTACACACGGGTATTTGAATATCCATATATTTTTTCAATCATTTTGATCTATACATTTTTTGTTTGAGATTTTTTTCCATATATTTTTAATTTTTTCTAAAAAAATGGTTGTTATGGTAGTTTTGCAATAATTTTCTATTTCTGAAATATCTGAAGACGATACCTTAGTAATCGAAACTCGCGTCAGACAGTGTAATTGTGAGTGTTGGTATAAACAGTGTGTTCATTACGAATATCGCCAACGGTTCCAGAAATTCCAACTTAGTTACCAAAGTGTATTCTTTCTAATATATATTCCGACTGCAAAATGATTTGACAAACTTTTATGATATTCCTTTTTTCCGAAAAGTGAAAACTAGCAACAAATATCCAAAAAAAATCATTTTTAGATTAACTCATGTAAATTAAAACATTTAAATGAAGTAATCGAAGTTCTAGAACAAATATTATAAATATAGGGTACAAAATATATATTCCTGGACTTTTCCAGGACGTTCTTCACATTCCAGGTATTCCAGGACGCGTAGGAATCCTGATATTGTTGACGAAACTTTATTTTTAAGTTTCTCTAAAGAGTTTTTCTAAAAAAATTATCTTTATGAATCATTTTCTACTCTCGAAGTTCGACGTTTTTTATTTATAAATGCATGCAAAAATACAGGTGCTAAATCGATTAAACTGTTTTGAACTTTTATTTGTTAATATGGATGGGATACTATAATGGAAATTCTGGTAAAAAACAATAAACAAAACTATCTGATATGGTAAAAATCGATTATTCGAAATATAAGTTTAAAAGCAATCAATAATCTATCAATTGCAGAAATTATACCTCGACGAGATAAAGGAAACTTAACAAAAACAAACTAAGAATATAAAACAAACTCCGTTTGCTTTTAGCTAGATCGAGGCCTACTTATTCCACACATCGACATTCCTCAATTACCGTAACAAAGAAAACGGATTTCAACGGTAATAATTCGTTTTCAACCAAACTTGAAAAATACTTACAGTCGGAGCTTTGCAAGAATCGCAAACGATCGGGATATAATCCAAATTTTGATATTCGAAAGCGCGTTAAAACAAGTTTCACGGCACTTGACAAAGTATACACATAATACGCTTAAAAAAAATCTTCGTACACAACAGCCGGCCGGTCGCAGCCACAGCCAACTACTATCAACAGGTGGATCGACGTAATCACCAAGCGCAATGAGGTAGACCTACGTCTAATGCTCTACGCTCCACGGCCTACTAACTCTGAGCCCGATTGTAATAATTATAAAATGTTCAATCTCGCGAGTACGGTCATGGTAGCGGTGGTATGGGTGACAGGTTCTTATAGTAGAATGTCCGGATGAAACTATTTTCACTTCTTCAGGAATTATAAATACCGGATGTGTCTGTGTCCCTTCTACCTACAAGTATATTAATGCTACGAGAAACTCCATTGAATAAAAACGATGAAATACACGGTGTTTTTATGGTAACACTGAATATTATTAATCGTTCACATTTGAGACGCAAAGTTCTTTCATGTAAACATAAATATGTGATAAGTGATACCGGGCGTTGACTCTGTAACGGTCACAATTTTTCCTTGGTGATAGTAGAAGCTGATATTCACGCAAAAACCAAACAATACATTTTTATTTATATATAATATTAGAATAATCAACAAAAATAGTTGATATGTATCAATTATTTAGGGTTTCCAATAATACAGTTTTCCAATTATGCTGGTATAAAATTATAGTTGTCTCATTTAGAGAGGCCCCCGCTTATTCCATTTTTAGAGGTGGAAATGTTAATAAAAATGCCTTTTTTGGTTTGATGAATTTAATGTAGGTATGAATGTATATACATAATGTATTGCGTTACCGATAGTTACTGAATTGTTAGTTACTGAAACCTGTTTCTCGATAGAATAAATTTGATCAAAAATATTAGAATTATCAATATTTGACATTTCGAAATAGTTGTGTAAAGTTTCTAAAGCTTCCATTGCCTCACGCTTTGAAATTTTCACTAGAGTCTCTTAACATTATCATCCATAGAAACAAAATCCTGAAAATTCACCTGCTGCTCATTAAAGTCATTCCTACATGTGGTAAATATTCTATCCCATTCTGGAAAAGTTTGCACAGATCTCCAGCTCCTCTTGTAGGCTCTCAGGTTCAGATACATTCGTCAATAGAAAACTAAGTTTTTCTCGCAAATCTCATGGCCTGGAGGATGTTGATTTCTGGGCTTTTATCCTCTTCTATAGATTTAAGAACATACCGAACAACTTCCTTCTTGCAGTAAACTTTAAAGTTGTTGATAATACCCTGATTCATACGCTGCAATTTACTTAATTTGGGCAAATTATTGAGCTGTGCAGTTGTCGACAAACATAATGATTTTTTGGGCCATCTTATCACAATCTGCAAATAATTCAAAAGTCATTCAGGCCTTTTTATTGTTTTGATAATCAACAAGCAACGTTTTAATACCCTTGAAGCATCTTGGACACTTAGATTTTCCAATTAAAAGAAGTGACAGTTTTTCAGTTCCAGACATATTCGCACTTACAAGTACAGTGACCCAATCTTCACTCAATCTACCACGATCTCAAGGCTGACCTTTGAACGTAAATTTTTCATCCGGTAGACACTTGTAGAATAAGCTTCATCGGCGTTGAATACATCATCGGGGGATTAATCGTGTAATAAAACTGGAAGGTTTTTAATCCACTCATTACATTCGTTATTGTCCACAGATTTGCTTTCACCACAAATATTGTTGAATGCGATATCGTTTCTTTTCTTAAATTCCTCCAACCACCCATTACTACCAGAAAAATTATCAGTTGCAAATTCTTGAGCTTTATTATTATTCCGTACCTGCTTTATCCATGTACAGAGACACTTTTCAGCTTCAGGATACTCTGCTGTTTGTATTCGTTCGAGTTTTCCTTTCCTATCAATACACTGGGACCGAATTTTCTCGTTGTTATTAATAATTCTACACGGGGTTGACTTTGGTATGTTATTATCCCTACACAGTTCATCGCGCGACTTTCCACAATCATAATCTGATCAAAGTTTTCCGATAATGATAACATTTCATATTTACGTTCGAACATTTTGTACACTTTTATTCCCTTGTTCTTAGGTCAAAACCTGAGATAGTACTGACAAACAAAGCATGCGTGAAAGACGATGCGAAATGTATGTAAACAAACATCTCAAAATGTGTTAAAACCTGATTAATTCGTCTCACCTATACAGGTAATTGAGCTACAGAGTCTTAATTATAGAGGTAAACATCGAAAAAGTCTTAGAATTCAGATCTTATTTAACAAGGTTCAAAAAAACCCATTAATTTAATGAAAAAGAACCGGGACCTCATTGCAACTTTTCCAGGACACACTTAACCAGGTTTCACTGTATATTTAATGTTGAATAGGGATCAACTATAAGTATAATGTTGCTCTAGTTCTACCAATATCAATTGCAGATACGCACGGTACTAATACCAAAGTAAAAAATGAAAAATATGCAGATGCGTTAAAGCTAATAGACTAACAATATCTAGATGAGATAACCTAATTGTTTGATAAGATCTATTCAGAAGCGATACTAAGGGGATGGCTTCAATAATCATGTATCACAATTCCAAAGAAACACTTTGCTAGAAATTGCGACACCGTACTGTTTTCCTAAAGAGTGACATGCTAAAAGGTCTTTCTTAAAGTCATCCACCGTGGGATTTATAGAAAGCTGGAAGAAGATATACGTTTTAACGATAAAAAGAGACTCAAATAATTCATGGAAGTCCTAGAAAACCTTGACACAAAGGATATGAAAATAATAATCACACTGTACCTGAATCATGAGACTCTGCTTTGTCTCCACTCCTTTTCAACGTCTACGCAGAGGAAATCTCTACGTCTTACCGAATTTAGCCGAGAATATGGTCTGATACTGTATGTGGAAGGCGAAAGACTAAAAAGAGTCGAGGGGTATGACTACATGGTTACAAGTGTTGACTACTCCATGTATTACTGTTTAGAAGTAAAGATTCCAATCTAGTAAACCCGTACACCGTTTATGAAGATGAAGTAGCTTTTCTATAGCCGCGATTTGAGGTTGGCGAACACGGATTCTTAAGTGTTATGTATTCCCAGTCCTCTTGTATGGTGATACTGTAAGATGTTGATAATATCATTGACATATCATGTTACCAACGTAAGTGAATGGAGAAGACGTAGAGATCCTTCATGAAGAGAAACGTAGAAAACTCCGCTACGTCATGAGAGTTCAAAAATATGAGATCTTACAACTCATAATTCAAGGAAAAAGATCTATTGGCAGGAAAAGAATATTTTGGCTTAGGAACCGACGAAAATGGTTCAATTTCATATCTTTTGACCTTTTAGAGCCGCAGATTCCAAAGTCAAAATAACATGATGATAGCCAACCTCAAAAATGGAGAACTGTCTTTGTAATATAAAAGTAACAGACATTTTCGTGGTTGCTGTTTTCTCCCCATAACAATGGTGAGCCAAATAGTTGTCTCCAGCTGATTATTTTAGTAAAACAATTCTATGTAATCTTCAATACGGGATTTTGACCACTTCAACCCTTTTTCTATTTCCAAAGACATTAAAAATTTAGATAAAAGATTGACATTATTCTATAATAAGTTTTGGATTAGTATGAAAGTTTTGGTGTGAATTAGTCTCCAAGAATGATTCAAATGATAGATGCTGAAGATCTAAAAGCATATTGTGAAAATATAAGTACATAAATGTTAAGGAAAGCTGGTAATATATCTAATCATTAGCTGAATAATCCGCTATTGAGTAAAGCTGGAAAATGTGTGAAAAAGAGAATATAGTAATACGATAAAGTGTGTGCGTTCTAAATAACTCACTGTATAGAGTTTGGTTCAAAATTGGAAATGGGGATACGTCAGTTAGCAAGCCAAATAGATGCGTCGATTGATGCCAGTTCGAATTAAAGACTTTGAACTAGAATACATTTAGAGACTATTCTGATGAGACTCATAGGTCTTAACCGGTTTACAGATTATTCACTGACAAGATTTTTGTATAAATTAACACATGGACCCTCAATGCTTCCAGTCATGAAATTAATTTTGTTTAGTAGCTAAGGGTGGCACTTCCATTTACAATTTTATGTCGCTTTGTTTTTTATGGATTAGTTCAAGGTATTTTGTTAGACACCATATACATTGTTATTGTTGAAATACGAGAATTTTGATATTAATTACTTCACTAGAAATAAATCAACAAAACAACTAATAAAAATATACCATTTGAAAACCTATGTATCCATTAAAAATCTTGAAACTATTTTGCCTAATTATTGTTATCGACAGAATGTTAAAAATAATTGACTGTCCGTTTAATATCAACATAAAGTATCGTTCAATTAAACATTTGTTTTATAATATATTCATAATAAGCTATTACCAAAGTAATTTAAGTTTATTTGTTCCTTGATTGATGCCTAGAATTCTTAATATGCTTTTAAATTGTAAGTTTTCAGAAATAGTCAAGGTCTCGATGTCTCTAACCTTTATTTAATACGTAAAACTGTTCACCCAGACCATGATCAACATTTGGAATGGATTATTAACCATAGAACATTGGCACTGCAGCTCCGAATTTGACCCTGGACATAAAATATAACCATAACCGCAAATTCGCTTGTTGGATGTTAAAGTTGGAAGCAATATATTGTGGAATGGTCACGTGGACGATTTAGCCAAGGCAGCTTCACAAAACTTGGAGCACTTTTTAAGACCAAAAAACTATATAGTCCGCAACAGCTTCTAATCCTCTACAATATCCGTCCATCTTTGGAATGTTGTTCGCACATTTGGAGTCCAGCTCGCAAGCAAAACCAAACTCAATACAGAAAAGAGAAGTTAGACTTATAGACGATCTAGAGTTGATCAGAAGCTAAAACAGCTCAGATCATATAAGCTAGACTCTGTTTTACAGATACTATCACGGCAAATGCTCATCCGAGCTATTTAGCATAATCCCGCCTAGAGTAGTTTTTGAAAGGCCTACTCGATGGCCTACAGACGTTGCTCATGAACACCAAGTTTGCCTGCAGATACCCAGAACTTCAATTTTTCTCATATCTTTGGAGAAGTGCAAGCCTGTGGAATCAGCTACCATACTACGTCTTTTCCGAGCAGGGTTTAGCCTTTTGTACTTGGTTTTCACATAAAAACATTTTATTTTGCAACACTCACCGGTAAACTTCGTCGGCCTCATTAACGACCTTTTTATACCTCTAATTAAAGACCGCAACTGTTCAACTTAATAATGGACAAAATAATATATCATGTCAAGAATACAGCAAGAGGATATTCACTTACAACGGGCGTAATAAAAGCAAACAAAGCAGCATTTGTTTCGAATTCGCTAAGATTAGTGCACTAGGGTTAAGTAATCGATCTTAATGACTAAATGACTGAATTCAGCATCGTAATTCTCATGTTCTTATAACAATTATAGTTCAATAATCATTTTTGAACACAGTCTCCTTTGAAGTCTATAAACTTAGACCAGAGATGCTCTAGTCTTTTCAATACATAACCAGATAATAATGGCCGGCTTTTTTTTTTCAAAATAAGCGTTTTCGTATGGGATAATGTCGTTGTCTGATGAAAATCTCTCTTCTGCAAGTGAAACTTTGAGGTTAAGGAACAAGAAAAAGTCACTAGAGCCAGATCTAGTACATACTTAACAAACAATAATGTGTAATACTGCATAGATGCATACAATCCCAAAACCGCCGCAAAAATCCAAATCATTTTGGTTAAACCGCATCAATAAAACCTCAAAAATGCTAGTTCGGTTGTGTTTTTGGTCCCAAGTGAGGGAACGCGTCCCGAAAGCTATAAAATTTTGTAGAAAAAGTCTAGTAAAAATTTCTTGCATAGCATATTTCAAAAAACTAAGCACATCAGTATTTGTAATGTACAATTTGATGTATCCAAATTCATACCAACATTTTCTTGGAAAATAAATAATTTTTTTGAATTTATATCCTAAAATTATCATTCGCATTTGATGTTGTTGTTTGGGACTACATTGTTACTATAACTTGATTTCTCAGAAAGTTCATAATCGGTAGTATCGTAATCATCCCTGTCAATAATCTCATAAAATTCTGAATTCAAGTTATCAGTAGTCTTTTCATAACCATATTGGGCTCTTGATATTATAATTATAACAATTGTTATAAAACAACAATGTGATACATCAAACTATACTAAGATAAGAATATAGACCCATATCTATGATTCAGTTTTAGTTGTATACAAATTAAGTCTTAGTTGGTTCCCGTAAAGAAATTTCTGTTATATAAGCCAACTAACTTTTAAAAATCCCACTTTCCTATGCTTTTCGATAATATCTTTGTGATTTTTTTTTTAAATTTATAGTGATTAAATGAGATAAACTTTTTTAACTTAAATTTTGAAAATTGTCGTGGCAGTCAACGTGTTAAATTAAAAATTGCCACACTTTTAGATCGTATAAAGTAAATCCAAATCTAAATCCTTCAGATTTCATCCTAGTTATTTATTATTAAAAAAACTGTGTTACTGTAATATAACAATCGATAGGTATAAAAAAAAACGAATTATTCAATTTCATGTTATAAATATAAAATTATTACGAAATTGTTTTGTTGACATTGGTATCAAGAATTCAATTTATTGATGTCGTTCTAAATCTTTTGTTTATAACAAATACAAATATCTTTTATTGATCAGACTATTTTTTATTTTGTTTTCAATAATGTTTTTCACAATTCTTAAATAATTAATGATAAAAATTGACTTGTTTATAATTCGACGTAAACAAAACATGAAAGATCAAAACCGACAGAAATATTTTTGTAACATATTAATTTCAGTTCAAATTACTTCCGAACTACCTACTAGTGTAAATTTCTGAAAAAACTTATATAAATCACTCAATTGTTTGATAGATTTCCCTCTCCACACTTTTATTATACTTCTTATAAGTAATGAGTCCCATCTGTATGAAAAAAAAACGCGAAGAAATATTTGAAATATTTTGAAACAAATTTCTTAAAAATACGAAAGCAGTTTGACAGAAAACCTTTCAATACACTTGCAGTATCGAGCCATCATCAAGTACCTGTATTTAAAAGGGTCAAGAGGTAAGCAGATTTACGAAGATATGCTTAATACTCTTGGTGATCAATGTCCTTCAGTTTGCGACCGTGAAAAATTGGACTGCAAGCTTCAAAAGAGGCAAATTTTCCATTGAAGATGAAGACCGATCGGGAAGGCCAGTTTCTGTGCCAGTTCAAGAAAATTACGATGCATTTCACGACATGATTTTATCAGACCGTAGATTGGGCTAAAACGGATTTCTGAAGTACTGAATATTTCATACAAACGCGTTCATCATATAGTTCACGGCAATTTGGACATGAGAAACATTGCTGCAACATAAATCCCCAAATGTTTGAATGTTGACCAAAAGCGTGCAATGGTAGAAGCATCGCGTTCGATCTGTGCTCGATTTGAAAACGATGTAGACTTCTTAAGCCGAATTGTTATTATGGATGAGACTTGGGTACATTTCTACGATCCAGAAACAAAGCAGCAATCGATGGAATGGCGACACTCTGGTTCTCCAAGACCTAATAAGTTTCGTGTCCAAAAATCTGCTGGAAAAGTTCTTGCTTTAGTTTTTTGTGATTGCCATGGAGTAATCACGATTGATTTTTTGGATAAGGGTTGAAAAATAACTGGAGATTACTATTCGACATTACTGATCACTCTACGAGAAAAAATTACAGAGAAAAGACGCGGAAAGCTATCCAAAGGTGTTTTGTTTTTGCAGGACAACGCCCCTACACGCAAATCTCATGTTGCCATGCAAAAAATTCGTGATTTGAGGTTTGAATTACTAGAACACCCCCCTTATTCACCAGATTTGGCTCCGTCTGACTATCGTCTCATTCCTCAACTGAAAAAAAGTTTAAAAAGTCGTAAATTTTCTTCCAACGAGGTCTATAGAAGTTGCAGGTTCGCTGTAAAAAATGTATCCAATTAAGAGGAGAATATGTTGAGTAATGGAATATTTTGACATTGCAATTTTGTTTGGTTCTATAGTAAGCTAAAAATTTTTCAATATATCCTTGTAAGTAGTGCGGTCGAGTTTCAACAAGTTTGAAACAAAGTTTCAGTTTGTTTCAACATAGTAGAGCACCCAGTTGCTTTGAAAAATGTCTCAAACTAGATTAACACCAAAACAAATCTAAACCAGAAAGGAGGCTGTTTACGGTGACTTGTGTTCGTAATTTTGAACAATAAAAAATTAGTCTAAGTTGTTTCGCTAGGCTCGAGAATCATTAGAAAATGACCCACGTGCGGGAGGTCCTGTGACTACTCCAGAAAACATTGAATTAGTGAAAAAATTGTTCTGAGCAACCAGCGCCTAAAAACAAAAGTAATTGCAGCATCCGAGATGCAAAAGAGATTCCATGGAATTGCGTTGAAAGGAGAACTCGTGCCGAGAAAAACAAAGGTTACGAAAAGCACCAAAAAAGTGACTACGAGGGTATCCTTTTGACTGAGGAATCAAATACAATCAAGTACGCGGCATATTACTCTGACTTATTAAGACAGTTGCGTCGAAATAAATCAGCCGAGATGTACGTTTGCTTCATGACAATGTTCCAGTCCACACTGTTTCGTTTTCTAAGAGCACTGAAGAAGAATATGGCTTATCAGAGATTGAACACCCACCATAGAGCCATGATATGGTCCCGTCCGACTATTTATTGTTCACAAAGCTCAAGGCTGAGTTGAGAAATGGAATATTCAACAGTGTCGATGAAATTAAACGTGTACGAACATTTTGACTATAGATAATTTGCATAGAAGCTTTAGATTATTGAAAAATGATCACAGTTTTTGAATTTATGAACTGTCTTTCTATGTTAGGCTGGGAAATTATGGACCGCATTGCGTGTATAATTTCTTAGAATGAATACAATCATACATATTTTCACGACAAAATGCGAGTCTAGAAAATTAAAAATTTTGATTAAAAGCATTCTATTCCATAGTCACAGAATATTTTTTTATTGATACCAAGTACATGCTGCTATTATTTATGAGGATTATGTCAATGAGCCGAATTACTCGCAAACAGAAGATTTATCTACAACTACCAGGAAATGTATTACTAATTTTTTCTATTTTTCTCTTCTTAGATCATATATGTTTTTGGCCGAACTTCCGAAAAACGCCAATGAAACTCGCAAGGTGGAAAATCGCGGACATTTCGTGCGCAGGTAAGTAGGAGCAGAAAAATCCGCCAGTTATTAAATAATCAAATGTTTCGTTAATTGATTATTCACAAATAACATTATCCCAGACACAGACCCTCCCAAAAAGATGGAACATTTTAAAAATAGCAACAATCATACCAACAGAGGCTCAAGCAAATACATCGATGATATCGATTCGGTCAGGTTAGGTTAGGTTAGGTTAGATTAGGCATTTTTTGATCGAATTTTTCACGTTTTCGCGCATACGTTCGATGCCAGGAATATTTTCTTAGTCCTTATTCGATTGTGACCATTCCCTATCATTTTTACCTTCCAATTCCTCTTGGCGTTTTTCGGAAGTTTATCCATGGTTTTTTTTTTTGAGAAATCGTCTTGATTTTAGGTACCTTTTCATAAGAAATTAGCTTCGAAAAACAAGTAGAAGTTGACGTTTCGACCTTTATCGGTTTTTATCAAAATATATAATTATAATTATTTGTAATGTTACTACATTTTACTCTATCACATTATATGTAGTAGTTTCTGTGGTAATTCCTCCTTCTAATTCGTTATTTATATTACATCCCACTCCCACCCCCGCTCTCACATTGATGCTTTTGATCGACATAGTGAGTGGACACGTGTTTTGTTCAGAATCTTTCATCTTCAGTGATATAATATGATTTGTTGGAACATACCATCCAAATAACTTTTAGTATACTGCATTTATGATTCTTCTAATTTGGAAATAAGCTTCTATCTTCTCAATTTTCTTTCTTGGATCAAAAAAGATGTATGATTAGTAATAATTATATCATGTAACAGACAAAGAACGTGAATTGTTGGGCACGTGATATGGAGCGAGAGGTAGAATTTGCTTCAACTCTTGATAGAAGGAAAGATAGAGGAAAGAAAAGGATTGGGCAGAAAGGGGATGTCGACAGAGACAAGATAAAATGGTCAGAAGTGATCACAAACAATCATTAATGGATAGCAGAAAGAGTAAAAACAACAGACAAATTTTGAAATATAAAAAACCGGCTTTAGATTTTCAGATGATGAATATAGTTGGTTTAATACATGCCTAACAACATTGACTAGCGTTAAGGGTTTTTTTTAAGTTAATATCTCTAATCATAATTATCAAATTCCATTAATTATATTATGTTGGTTATATACTACTATTATGGTAATTATGCAACCTTCATCTAATTTTATACCCCATTTTTATTATTTTATATAAATTATGTATCATAAATTCTTCAATTTATATAATTACATTAAATTTACGTTGTAGCAAATAAATTATTTGAACTTTTATTACTTTAATGAGAGAAACTTATTTTTTGATTGCTACAAAAAAAGTTATTTAAATTTAATTATGAATTATTCTGATATCTTGTGAATTGAATGTTGAAATGTACTATATAAGGTATAAATCAGAGCTGAAACAAAAAATAAGCAGTCCACGAAATATGGAGAAAGAGGGATCAAGCACTTAAACTGTAGAGAAAAGCCTGAAATTTGGTTAACTTATTCTAAAGTGTGTAAGTCTTGATCAAATGTTTGTACCAATCACATCTGGTAAAACAGTATTTAACGTTCAGTTTTCAACTTAAAAATGATTCAGTGTTCAGTTTTATAGTCTATTTTTATTAATGAGAGAGTAATAAAACCTACTTACTAATCCAAAACTTTGTAAGGTCATTTTTAATTTTACTATAGAATAATCTAAAATTTTTTGAACTAATAAAAGTTTTTGGACTTTTATGGGACTTTCATAACGTATAGAATAATAGAAACGGTTTGGACTGGTCAAAAGCACTGTGTATTAAAGATTACATAGCCGTATCATCAAGATTTTTTCAATAAGTACCGATAAAAATTAGAAATTTTGTTTTATTTTCATTCCAAGAATGTCTTCCCGACAAATTTAATCGAAAAAAGCGATTATAGGTTTTCCACACAATAAGAAGGTTCAAGTTGTGTACTCTTAACAGTTTAGTGAATTCTAGCGTGACTATGGAAAATTTGGGAGGGTTGTGTTAAGTCGAAAAATCGGTCTTTTAACAGTAAATAAAAAACGTTAATACTTAATACGATTGGTATTAGAAAATTCATAATTTATAGAGTTATTAAAGAAAGATAAAAATGCCGTGTTTCAAACTACACTTAAAGCTCCAGGGAAACCAAAATTTCGAATATAAAATCATTTAAACGAAAGAATTCAAAGGAAAGTAGACAATCTTCTTGTCGCAGTACAAGATGATAATGATTACCTTGAGCTAAGTTGAAGCACACTATGGAAACTTCTAGAAGAAATAGGTTTTAACTGGAAAAACATCCAGAAATTTCATTTTCACATGAAGAAGAAATTACTTAAAAAGTATAAAAGTAATTAGGAACTAAAGAAGACATATATCTTATTTATATGAAACATGCATCAATAGAGGACATAAACCAAATAAATCGTCGGGTTTTTTCAAATAATTTACCTACTGATTTAAACGGACGCAGGCTGATAATAGTACACATCGGTAATTCAAATAATTTTGTTCAAGATGGTTTATTTAGTTTTGAATCAACTCGTTCCACTGATTACTACGACTAAGAATGGTTAAAACAAATAATAGAACCAAGTGGTTACAGAATTGGCTACATTCAAAGAATATTAAGTTCTATCCCGGTTCTATGATAAAAGAACTACATTCTTTGTGTTCCTCTATAAAGAGATATTAAAAAAATTGAGGAATTACAAGAAAAAATATTAACTGTCTACTAAAAGCAGTGATATTGTTACGGTTTATGAATGCTTCATCATTTTATTACTCTTTCGATCATAAAATAGAATAATGTAATTTCCAAATGTGTTGAATGTGACAAACTAAAAAAATAAAAAGGTTACTTTCTGAATTTTTTTTGAGATACCCTGTAGATATATGAGACGAAAATTATTGCGTCTAATACAAGCTACATCACTATAGTTGCTGATCTAACAATGTGTTATGGCATTTTTTTGAAGAAGATAAAACCTGTTCGTCCTCGATTATTATGTAATTATTTACGTAATACTTGATCTGATTTCACCCCAATTTTTGTTTTTACTAAACAGGTGTGTTGTTGACGACTTTCTCGTTGAAATTAACGTGTAATGTCAATAAAGTCCACTACCGGACAGAAGGTGAAAGTTTTTATTGCAATTTTGTAGCTAAAATAAAGAAAGGTCATTAAACCCCTAGACATCGAAAATGAAACACGTAACTATGTAGTTTGGAAGGCATCCCATTCACATGGTGAACGAAATATCAGAAGGAGTTTAACCAAATAAATTTCCGTAAATACCAAAGAAAAATAATTATTTATAGTTAAGAGTTTTTTCCATAATATTTAATTTTGTAATATATAAATTGTCAATCAAAGAAATGGAATATATTTATCAAGAAAATGTCGGCCATTAGGAAAGTATGTCAGACACCGAATCAAGTTTTATTTGTAAGCAACAAAGACGGTTTTGTGTCCACATTTTACTACTGATTAATCCTAGCTTAAAGTACTTAAAGACTTTTATATGCTTTCTATCACTGGTATTTAACTTTTGGTTAACAATAAAAATGTCAATATTTGTAATTTTGGGTCCACTGAATCACTACTAACTAAACGATTACATATTCACAAAGGCTGTTTTGTTTCTTTCTAATAAGAACTTCTAGGCTAACTGCTTCTAAAGAAAACTACTCATATTGGAGTTTCAAAACTTTGCTTCACGTTTAGAAACCAAACTAATTTATATTTATATAAAAATAATCGACAGTCGTTTACACAAGTTCTTTTTGAGGTTATGTTCTAATGTGGACAAAATTGCCCCATATAGTTAGTGAACCTAAACAGCAGTATAATAAAAAAATTGAGGGGGCTAAATTCAGCGAATAGGGTGCTTGAGGTAGATGTGTGAGCTGTTGCATTCTCTTGATGAAATAACACTTTCTTCTCGGCCAATTGCAAATGCAAATTTCTTCGCTAACACGTTGCAATGAACTTTCATAATACTCGCCGCTGATAGTTTTTTCAAGAAAATTATCCCACGCGCATCCCAAACAGCCGACGCCCTGATCTAGCCTGGAGATGAAACGGTCTTTGCCTTCTTTGGTGCCGGTTCTCCCCTTTCAGTCTATTATTTTGATTTTCTTTTGTTTCTGGTGTGAAGTGATGGACCCACGTTTCATCCATGGTGATAAAGAGCTCAAACATTGGGCTTTATTTTCACGAAACATTGCCAAACACTAGATGGAAACATCTTCAACGCGCTTCATTGTGCGCAAACGTGGCGCCCATCTTTCACATGTTCAAATCTTCAGTAAATATGCGATGTACTGCACTTTTTGAAATGGCTACTATGTCTGCTAGCTCGCACACTTCCAATCGACGATCATTCAGTACCGTTTTGTGGATTATTAGTAGTATTAGCAGTAGTATTTTTCAAGAAACTTGACCGTCATCTCTAGGTCAAGCCAGGTACTTCTAGAATCATACCTGTAAGTAATAAAAGGGTAGTCAATAGGTACTATGGCACAAACAAACCAAAAAACTATGTGTTTGATTGCGAAACAATATTTTTTTAATCCGAGATATCCTGTACTTCCAATCATTTGATTCCGGAGAGCCTTGGTATTTGCCAAGTAGTCAATTTAGCCAGTCTAAAATTGTATAGTAATATTTAATAATTGTTGATGAATTTAACTTGAGTCTACCTCATTTTTTTTTCGAAGAGAACCTGCCTTGAAAGGTTACACAAAACTTAGTAAACAAAATAACAAGTTTGGTTCACATCTGTTTTGATGGACGCTCTTAATTTGTCCAAACAAGGTTATTAAATTCATCAATTAAAAATTTTGATACTTCATCAATTATTCTCAATTAGTACGTTGAAAATAAAATAATATTAATGGAGAAAATTGGTTGATTTGGAGGTAAAATCTATACTAAAGTCCCAGTCATACCAAAATACACGGTCTGTATCACACAATTAAAAGTATTTTTTATACCAAAAACGAGAATTTGTATTACCACCACTATTGACTGAATTATTCAGTTTTTTTGTGTATCACTAATTATTCCGCTATTGTTTTTTCATAAATAAAGTAAACAGTACAGTGACTAGTCCTTTTAGAAATTGCATAAATAACGTAAAATAAAAAAGGTGTTAGGAATCATTTTTTAGAAGAGAAAGATTTGTCGAGGTCATTGAAATAGGTGTGTAACAACCAATAAGTCGATATAATGTTCAATCATCGTTTTTTTGATTGATAAACTCACTTTAGCCTTCTTTGGAACCGATGTTCTACAAGAAATCTACTGTTTCTTGGTTTCTAGTGTGTTATGGTGGATTTACATTCAGATACAGACCTCAACTGAAAGTTTAGTGCAAACTGATAGGCTATCTGCACAAACTCCACGCTACAGTCTTTAACCTGGCATTATTCCTCAGATGGAACCTGCCAAAACCATACACCGATTCAAGTTTTTAAGAAAATTGTCTCCATATCCCAATTGTAGTGAATTATTCTTAGCTAGGTTAGAGTACGATGTATGCAATGACCTTGGGAAGATGAAGAACCAACAGGTTCAATTATCCAAGAGGAAATAATATCAAACTGGTGCCCGATGAGTTTTTTGGAATCCAAAAGAGGGAAACGAGAAATGATCGTTTCCAATGAGCGACAGGGAATAAAAATAAAAATAAAACAAAACTACTTGAACAAAATCAAGTCAGTCAAAAACCAAAGTCGGAAAATATAAATGAGCTTTTAGTGTCTACCTGTGGGGCAAGGCTTATTCGCGTGTCATATACATAATTCTGAGGTGGGTAGTCACTTTATTTTGATTGATGTCTTCTGATATTTATTGACGTCGGAAAACATCGATTGATGTATATTCCGGTAAATTAGCGTCGATTTCTGTCATATATCGTAGTTAAGAATCAATTGAAGCCGATTGAGGTGGATTGTCACTTTATATTGATTGATGTCTAGTGATTTCAATCAAGGCCGTGAAGGTCTTGTCAGGCTTCACACAAGAGCTGCATCGCAGCCTAAACTAGACGCCATATGTGTGACGGACACGTTTGGAACTATCAAAGAAAAACTTTTAGAGGAAAATTTCATTCAATGAGAACAGAATATGAAAATTAGCAAAAGGAAAAGGGAATTAAGTAGAAAAATCATTTTTAGAAGTATGTAAAGTGCGCAAATAAATTGATTTTGCGCAGAAGAGATATTCCAAGGCCTCCACGTAGCCCAGATGTATTTCCATATGATTTCTGAAAAGTATAGTTCACATAAATAAAGCAAAAACGTAAAGAAATGAGTAACAAAACTTGTACGTATTATTTTTAAGAAATTAGTTCATTCATTTAATATTCTTCATTTCTAATAAGCATTTGATTATTTAGTTTCTTATTTCTTAGGTCCTTTTATATGTTTTAGTTGTTAGTTTTTGTCTTCATCGATTTTTGGATCAAAATATAAAGATATCAAAAAGATAAAGGTGCAAAATAATTTTCAATCAAAAGAGGCCTAAAATCAATACAATTTAATAACAATAAAGATTTGTTTAAATAAAACGTGTTTTCTTTTGTTAATGGAATTTCAAAACGGAGAAAAATAAACCTGTTGAGTGAAGCAGTTTTAACTCGCCATAATAATAAAAGAGGTGCGGGTACCAAATTATTTGAATATTTATTTACCTAATTTATAATCTCTTCTAAAACTTCTGTTTTAATAATACATTAACTCAGTATTCAAAATATTGACGTAAGATATTTATAATTTAACTAAAATAACGTTTCTTCGGAATGCTAGTGAACGTGTTATGTAAATGTTGATATTAATATTTACCGTATAGTAGAAATTTTAATCTTATTATTTCATATGTATAATTTGAACAAAATATTTCAACTTATTCATTAGAGATACAGTAATGTATGTACATACAACTTTAAAGCATCGTATCTCAGAAATCGTGCATATTTATTTCCTTAAAGCTCCTGACTGGCGCCTAAGGGCGTGAAATAATTATTATAAGTATCGAGGGAAAGAATACTGTAGAAAAGAAATAAATAAAACCTGCTAAATTTTACGATAATTGAACAATAACATTTTTTTTCATTTATCATCGAAAGAGCCCCTCCTTGGATCCGTCACTGTCAAGAATACCAATAGATCTTCCACGCCTAGGGCCCGAAGTGAACTCACCTGCACTGCTCAGAAATGATTACTAGGAAGAAAGTATTTTTATAGTTACTTTCATGATGTACAATGTTTTTTCTTGCCTGTTTAGAACTTAAATATTTTTTTCCAATGTTAAACCGATGGGAATTTTTCCTATTTCATTTATAATAGTGGACATTGGTAAAAATTTTTAACTTTAAAGCTTTAAAGTCGAAATATATAACTGTGTAATTTCGATTAGGACAATCTGTATTTAGGTTTGATACGTTTCTGAATTTAATGTTGCAGGTGAAGGAAATAAAAATCAAATCAAAAATATGACTGAGATATAAAACGAAAACAAGTTTCTGTGACCGAAAACAAGTTTAATAAATTGTTTTCGTGTTTTGGTCTTGGAATTTTATATAATAGATATTTTATATGTATGTGAACTAGTCACATCCAAATTTTCATTCAACATATTTAATATCATGGTTTGTTTATTATAATCACAAACATTAACAAATATCTCTAATAATTATTAATGTTCCAATCAAGTATTTTGAAGTTAGTAATAAATAAACAATCTTAACAGTTGCCATATTTAGTGTGAATGGAATGAATTAGAAAAGAAATTTCACATTCGTTTATTATTTGAAGAATTCATTATAATATAATATAATCGGAGTTTAACCAGAAAAAAATTATATCCATTAAACAAGCCTTTTAAATAGATTGAAATTTGACTGTATTAATATTTTCAGTTACTGTCCACTTTCGGCATTAATCCCAATACGTAGGCAACTCAAAATACAAGAACTAAAATTAAGTATAATCAATGGATTTAAACATCAGTGGCTCTAAAACTGTAGCTTGCCAACTATGTAATTACGCTAGCTGTATATTTATTTTCAATTCAATATAAAATATTAACAATTTGATAATTTATTACTGAATTTCATTTCTCTGTCCTTCAACCACGAAATTCTACCTGTTTCGATAGGTTGCAGTAGTTAAACTTGTTTTCTACGTTTAATAATCAATTATTTATTCTGATTTATAAACAACAGAATAACAATTATGATTGGTGTACAAATAAATCGTTTGGGTGTGACGTACAACTTGAAAATTAATATTTCATAATAGGTGATATATTAGTATTGATTATAAATATTCTGCTGCGTATTTTACTAAATTGTTTTGTTGGATTTTACAAAATTAGAATATTAAAATTATTACATAGCTTGATGAATATATAAATTATCCGCTGATGATTTTTTTTACCTAACAATTTTCAGAATTTTGTAAGATCTGTTGTCTTGGTTGCATACTAAGTAGGGTCATATTTTCCAAAATCATATTTGTCTATTATTAATCATATATGGTTTCAACAGATTTTTTTTATTATGAGGAAATTTGTAAAATGTTTTATATTTATTCTTTAGTTTCAATACTAAAAAAGTTTGTAGCTTCGGGGGCATCGTGATAAGACTACAAGGTGTGTTATTGCACACAATGAGAGGCCTTTCCCTCTATCGACCATATTGTTCTTCTGACCAATCAATTCAATGCGGGAATTTGAATCTTTTCGTTTTAAGATTGTTTTGAACGAAACGTTGAGCAGCGAATGTGGAACCATATTGTCATATGTTCTTATATGTGCTTTATTTGCACGATTTACTAAATTTTTATTATAATGTTATGAACATACTTCATGTCAGGGCATCCTACATTGCTTTAAATTGTATCCCGCCAGGATAATTAATACGGAATGATTAGTAAATAACTAATAAGTAACTTTCAATTCAAAACAACTTTACTTTAAACATTTTTCTGAATTGTGAAAAATGAAGAAACTTACTCTTGCACAAAATTCAAATTTTTTACAAACCTCGTATACTGCTTCAAAAAATTGATATCTGATGGTGTCATTTTAACTTTTGGATCATGCGGAACTTTTTATTAAGTATAACTTTTTTTATAAAACCACTAATAACAAAGTTATGATTCCAGTTTGAGTAGACACACTGTATATAATAAAATATCATTCTAGGAATTTGTTTTAAATATTGATTAAGCAAAGAAGAAATAAAACTACAGTAAAACAAGCACTAGGAGCTAATTTTTGGGTATAATTCAGTTAATCCATTTTAAAAAACACAGGTAAGAGTAAATAATATATTTTGGCAAAATTAAATGTAAAAATAAAAATTCACATGAAAGTTTTAAACTGTTGTACTCAGTACAACGCGCGCCTGCTTGTGTCATTAAAAAAGGAGCAAATACTATGAAAATTCTTCTTTGAAACTGTATTTGTTATATATACCTTCTTAGGCCCATTTACAGTCTTCTTCATTAAGTAATGATTCATATTTCCAATTTGTTTCTGTAATCCAATAATGTAAGAAAATTTAATTCTAAGTAAACACGAATGTAAGTCTAAATAAATCGAAATGAATTTGAAATAAATCCTCACACAACGTAAATTGTACAGTTTGTGTTTAAAGCACATTTTTGAACATGGGTTTAAAGCATTGCGCACTCATGTGCTTGATTGGGTGCTTAAATTGTGTGAAACTACTAATTGTGGTTATTATAAGGAAAGGAAATGAATGAAACACGAAATAATAAAAGTCAATATGACTAAGGGAAGAATGTAGTCGGCCCTTTCGTTTATTCAATTGAAAATATAAAGTGATAGACACAAATAATATAATATAATCGGTTCCATAAAA